>NC_048600.1:19149410-20349410 GCF_003668045.3 Cricetulus griseus
AGAGCCAGACACTGTTTTGTCTATACTACCTCATTACATCCCGGCTGTGCTTAGAAGTTGTTCCCTAAAGTCCTCGTTTTGGTAACCCCACACACGGAGTGGCAAAGCAGTTAGGTCATGGGGCCTGATTGGGTGATTGCCATTATCTTAGGAGGATTCCCTTATAAAAGAACAAGTTAGCCTCCCCTGTACCCCTGCTCATTATCCCCCCTCGTCCCTCTGCTTGCCTTCTCCCAAGGGAGGATGGAGCAAAAAGACCCTAGCCAGGTACTGTCCCATTAACCTTGGACTCAGCCTTCACAAGAGTAATGCAAATAAACTTCTATTTAGTCTTAGTTTCCTGGCCTCTGGCATTCTGCTGTAGCAGCACAAGATAGACTAACAAACACAGCCTTCATTCCAACTCTCTCATGGGAGCAGTCACTGAAGCTGAGAGAGAGGTTTTGTGGCTTGTCCAACACGGTAGGATCAGAGTTTGAATCCAGTTTGCTGCCAGAGCTCACACACTTCCTTCACTTCTGTGCTTGGGCCAGGGAACTCAGATCCCTGAGGGCTCAGGAGCTAAAGGCACACATGCATCACTTGTGGCTGCAGGGCATTGCGGCATAGAATGTGCTGATCTTCTGGCTTCACTGGGAAAGTCAGAATTTAGGGTTTTTATAACCATTTCTCTCCTCTCCTTTCCTTTCCTCTCCTCTCCCCTCCCCTCTCCTTCTCCTCCTCTTCTCTCCTCTTCTCTTCCCTCTCTCTCTCTCTCTCTCTCTCTCTCTCTCTCTCTCTCTCTCTCCAGGTCAAATGTAATCTTCAAAGCTATCATTCTGCAACCTCTGCCATTAGAGTTTGCACTGTCCTCTGCCTGAACTATCCCATTAGAGGTATTTACAGTCACTTTAGGATAAGAAACTCAGTTGTGGTCTTTGTGTTTTGTAAATTTGCACATGAATCTCATGTGCTAAAAGTGAGGCACTCCTGTATGTGCAGTCCTATGATGTACTAACCAAGCCCTGGGATTTATGCACCACCTGGTGAGCCCAGGAGTCTCTTTAGAGTTCAGCCCAACCTACACTGCTTCGTCATTTCTATGGTCCTGCTTTGTGTAGATAAAATGCTTAGTGTTTCACATGTGTTATGTCAGAATACTTAAGGAACTTGCCCAAAGTTACAGGGAGAGTGGACAATATGATCATCATGTATACCCACCTCTCTCTGACCTTTCTGACTGGGACATCAAGGTGGGGAATGTCACATACACGTGTGTGCCAAGCACATGCCCAACTGGACTTGCTTCCTTCACTCCTCTCAAGTACTTGAGTGGGCACTTGGATTCCCTAATTCAGTGGGGGCAAATTAAAGTGTCCCCATGCTTGCCCAAAGTCACCCAGGGAAAGAGTGTGTGGCCCTAAGGGTGTGTGGAAGGACATTACAGACCTGCAGGGCTTTTGTGAATCCCTATAGAGACCCTCACTATGATCATTTACACTGGTCTCCTTTCCCCAGGGGCTGGGATTGTGTCAGAGGGAGCCTGGACTGTTCAGACACTGGGTCATTGATGATTGTTGTATGGATTAGCTGCTGGGGGCCAAGAATGAGCTGTTCCACCCCAGGAAGTGGCTCAGGGTGACTCTTCTTGGCACAACTGGAAGGGTGTGGCTGGTGCCAGCACACCTACCTTCAGAAGAGCTTCCTGTCCAAGGCTCCGACAAAGGCGGCTTCTTAAGACAGCCTAGACTGAGTCACCAGCCTCGGGTGGGGTCCACCACCTAACCTAAGTACCCAAGAACCAATTCCCACACTGCCTGGAATGATACTGTAGCCGGGATTTTCAGCCTTGCAATCTGCCCACCCTACCCATATCCTCTTACCTCCCCCTTGTCCGCTTATCCCCATCCAGCTACACTCAGGATGGCTGCATTCCTCTGGTCTTCCCCATGTTCTAGGATGCAGTCTCTTTCTCTACACCCTGTCCTCCAGAGGGTCGCTGAGCCTGACTCTGTTGCTCTGAAGGGTCAGGAGTTCCTCCTGCCTAGACAAAGCCATCCAGAGGCACATAGACCCCCCAAATCAAACCTGCGTGTGTTACCTTACAGGACAAAACAATGGAGTTGAGGGGCTGGGGGGGACACAACGCCTGGGTGTCTATAGTTGTGATTAGTTGCTACATTTGGAGATAGGGGACAATTATTCTGGATTATTTGGGTGAAGCTTAAAGGTAATCATATAAATTTTATTTATTTAATTTGCAGTGGTGGGATTGAACTCAGGGCTTTGTACAAGCATGACAAGTGCTCAACCACTGAGTATCACCTCAGTTTGATCATGTATATTCTCTTCTCTCTTCTCTTTCTTTCTCCTCTTCCCTCCTTTACTTCTTCTTTTTTCTCTTTTGTTTTTGAGACAGAGTCTTACTTTATAGCCCAGGCTGGTGGTCTTGTGTTGTGGTATATTTGTACACCGTGTGAAAATGTAATTAAACCAATGTGATTGGCTCAATAAAGAGCCCACAGCCAATAGCTAGACAGGAGGTATAGGCAGGACTTCCGGGCAGAGAGAGGAAGTGTGAGGAAGAGTGGTCCCTAACTGCTGAGGCATCTCTCCAGTATTTCATTTATATTATTATAAAGAGGAGCCCAAGGAAGGCTTTCTCACACCGAGGAGAAGTAGGGAAAGCTGAAACAGAGGGGACTGAAGAGAACTGAAGATTATGGCTGTAAAGGATGGAAAGATATAACCACAATGCCCTCCTCTGGGTGAGCTAGGAAGGACCAATTCTCACCCCAGCCTCAGGGGGCAGTGCAGGCCTGCTGACTCCAGATAGCAGCCCTGTGCAGTTGGCTTCCAGAGTTGGAAGGGAATATATATGCGTTATTTTAAGTCCCAAAATTTGTAGTAATTTGTCACAGCAGCTGCAGGAAACTCATATACAGCCCAAACTCTTTTTCCCCATCCAAGGTCAGGTTCAAATAGCTTCAATGCTTCCTTGCCTCCACTCTCATTTGTGGGACATTTTGGAGAGTTGTCCCTGCATTTGGAAGCCATTGTTCCCTCCAGCTTCTGGTAAACAGGGCAGTATTACACATGCTTCTTTGTTTTATAAAGATTGTTTATATCTCTTTCCCCTCAAAGACTGTGTGAACTCTTAGAAAATGAAAACCGTATGTTTTCACTTGAGGATCTCTAGGATCCAGCCCCAGGCCTGGCTTCCATGGGCTCTCTGCATCTGCAGCAAGGATGGGAATTTCAGTTCTACTGGGTAGCATTCATGTGGGATGCTCACATATCTGAATCCTTTAGCCCCCGGGACCAAGGAGCCATTTTTTTTTTTTTTTTTTTTTTTTTTTTTTTTTGTGGAAGAGGCTATAAACCATGATTCCTGGGTTGGGTGATGCAGCCACTGTGGGCAAGCTTACAAGTGAATGAACTACAAACCGCCTTCCCTGGCTCCAGCACCTCTGCAGTCTCAAGAACAGCATGTGGTGGACTGTGGTAGTCTCAACGGACTGCACTGGGGAACCGAATAGTCTGACATAGAGTATTTATAAGAACTGTAGTCATGGGCTGGAGAGATGGCTCAGAGGTTAAGAGCACTAGCTGCTCTTCCGGAGGTCTTGAGTTCAATTCTCAGCAACCACATGGTGGCTTACATCCATCCATCCATTATGAGATCTGGTGCCCTCTTCCGGTGTGCAGATATACATGGAAGCAGAATGTTGTACACATAATAAATAAATAAAATCTTTAAAAAAAGAACTGTAGTCATTTCTTTCTCTCTCTCCACCAAATATTAACAATGGCATAGAAGGTAAAGGTGGCTGTGTGTTGGAAATAGACATGAGGCTGGGGACAATGCATGACTGAGGATGGTGACACACCAAGATCTAAGTGCAATTCACCTGCTGCCCACAGAATGGCTTGCTGCTTCTGATTGCCTGGGGACAAAAGCAAAAAAAAAAAAAAAAAAAAAAAAAAAAAAAAAAAAAAAAAGAAAGAAAGAAAGAAAGAAACGCTATACAAACACTATACACAGCTTTCAGTATCTATGTGAGCAGACCAGGCTCCTTGGCAGAAAGGAATGCATTTCCAAAGTCTTTTAAGTCTTTGTGTCTCACCACGGCTTTGAACTATTGTGGTCTGAACCTGAAATGTTCTCCATAGGCTTGCGTGTTTGAACACTTGGTCTCCAGTTGGTGGCACTGTTTTGGAAGTTTGTGGAACCATTAGGAGGCAGAACCTTGTTGGAGGAAATGGGCCACTGAAAGCAGGCCTTAAGGTTGTGTTTATTAATTATATTTGTTTGTGTACATGGAAGTCAGAGGGCAGGGAATGAGTTCTCTTTCACATGTGGGTCCTGGGGAGTTAACTCTTGATTATTAGGCACAGGGATGGCAGGTGCCTTTACCCACTGAGCCAACTTGCCTGCCTAGGGCTTCAAGGTTTTGCAGCCCAGCTCCACACCTGTCTGCTCTCTGCTTCCTGCCTGCTGACTCAGTGTGACAGCCACCACATGCCCCTGCCTCTGTATCTTCCCCTCCATGATGGATTACATCTTCTCTAACTGTGTGAACTGCCATGTAGGTGCTGAGAATTGAACCCAGGTCCTCTGGAAGAGTAGCCAATGCTCTTAATCACCAAGCCATCTCACCAGCTCCCGCCATCTCTAACCATGAGCCAAAATGCACTCTTCCCCCTTAGGTTACTTCTTGTCAGCTAATGGGTCCAGCAACACGAAAAGAAGTAACTAATCCAGAAGCTTTCCCTGCTGCGCCCCACCCTGAGAGTCAGGCCATGCCCTTGCATTTCTTGGACAGTGGAGCAACGCCACAGAACCTCAGAGGATGGAGAGTCACACGGCCTTCAGACAGGCTTCTTCTAAGCTGGTGGTTTTCAACCTTCCTAACGCTGCGGCCCTTTAGTACAGTTCCTTACACTGTGGCGATACCCAAGCATAAAATTATGTTCATTGTGACTACTTCATAATTGTAAGTTTGCTACTGTTATGAATTGTAATGTAAGTATTTGATATGCAGGATATCTGATATGTGACCCTATGGTGTTCACACCTCACAGGTTGAGAACCACTGTTCTAAGCAGGGCTCCCTCGTGTCTACTCCTCTTTGGGGACAGGAGTTGTTAGATGACACCAGTCAGAATCAGATTCGATGTTTAGCATGTAGTTCACCCTGGGGAAGTGGCTAGTTGGCCTCCTAGAAGCATCCTCGGCACCTTCAAAGCTGCTTCTCCCTGCCTCCTCCTCGGGCATCTCTCTCCCTTTCCCAGATGTCCTCCCCACACTCTTTAGGGATTATCTACTTAGTCATTCGGAGAAGGCCAATTTAATCTGTGTATTAGGGTTAGATTTGATGGCCAGTGATAGAAAGTCCTGAATAAGCATTTTAAACAAAGAAAAAGAAGAAGAAGAAGAAGAAGAAGAAGAAGAAGAAGAAGAAGAAGAAGAAGAAGAAGAAGAAGAAGAAGAAGAAGAATGCTTCCATCATTATGTGCAAGTCTGGCTGGGGAGTCCAGGGTTAGCACTATGCTCTGTGGGATCAGGAACCCATGCTGCTTCCCTCTTGCTCTTGCACCATGCATGGTCTCTGTTTAGAGTTTGATTCATGGCCCAAGAGGGCTACTCCAGCTGCAGCCATCATATCCGTATTCTAGCTAGGAGGAAAGTTGAAAGGGGAGGAAGAGGGCCTGCCTCCTTCTCTTGGAGCATCCTTGAAATATATAATATATATATATATATATATATATATATATATATAATGTGTGTGTGTGTGTGTATGTATATATAGGTATATATGTGACTATATATTAACATATGGTATATGTGTGAATATATACACAAATATATGGTATATATATGAATATATCAATATATGGTATATACATGAATACATATACCATAAACATACTACATATACACAAACGCACACTTCCTTTTTTAAAGAATCTCTTTTTTTCCCTTGACAATATCTTCTGCTTCTTGGTTCTCAGGGACTGGAAGTTACAAGATTTTTATCCATTAGTTACCTTTTCTACATTACTGAGCCTAGAAAGACTGGGAAATAAATGGTATTTTCTTCCTCCCAAAAAAATGCTGGTAGAGGTACTCCTTCCTTGCAATAGCTAGGAACATGGCTGAAATTCAGAGGGCTAAAAAGAAGGATTTATTGTTGTAGTGTGTGTAGGATGTGTTGTCAGAAGACAACTCTGTGGAGCCTATTCTCCCCTTCTACGTTTAGGTGGGTTCCAGAGATTGCACTGTAGTTATCAGGCTTGTGCATGGAGCACTTTACCAGTTAAGCCACCTCACCGGCCCAGGGGAACTTTAGGGGAACTTCTACTGAGAAAGGGATGGATAACAGACTGGGAAGCAAGCAGCACGGTCTTCCCAACCAGGCAGCAATGAAAAGCTTGAGCAAGATGCTTTATAATGGGAAGGATGTTGGAAAAGCAAACTACAGTGAGCTACTGTAACTTGACCTGAATCCAACTGACAAAACATAAAAGGCCCATCTATACTAAAGCCTAGAAAAGGATGTCAAAGAATGGTCAGGCTGTTCAGAGTTCAGTGGGGAAGTTCAGTCGCTTGCCACCCAGCCTGCCAATTTAAGTTTGATGTCCAGGCCCCACATGCTTAAAGAAGAGAAACAACTCTTAAAATCTGTCCTCCATCTCCAGGTATTCACTGTAGCATGTGTGTCTCCCATTCTCCATACACACACAAAATAGATCAATGTTTAAATAAAGGAATGCCAATTTTCCTTGCTGCCTTTGGGGTTATACATGGTTATGGGCCTTTTGGAGACCAATTTGTTTAGAGGAATTGCTTAAAATCATTTATAAGAAATTTGAAGATATTTGTATTCTATTTCAGGGATTGCGTTTCTAGAGTAACTTTCACATACACACTTCAGGGGACAGACACAAGGATTCACTGCAGGGCCCAGTGGCAGAATACTTGCCTAACATATTCTGTTCTCAGTACCAAGAAAAAACAAAAACATATAATAAGAGCAAAGAGCTGACAGTAGCCCTGTATATAACATCTTAAAATGAACAGCCCAGCAACAACCAGAAATAACAAAATGTCCATGGATACATGGCGGCATTTTTAATGATCAATGAGGCAGATTATAAGACAGCAATTAAAATACATGAATCAGGGCTACAAGTGTCAACATGAGTTAACTCTTAAAGTAGAACACAAATTGGGAGAGCCCATTTTCGTCTGTGCATTACTCAGGGGCTTCCAGAGAGGCAGAACTAACAGGATATAAAAATAAGCAATAAATTTACTATGGGAATTGGCCCACTACATTATCTAGGCAGAAGAGACACCCACAGTCTCTTGCCTGTGTGTTACAGACCCAAGGTTAAGGTGCTGTTATCATACAGAGACACACAGAGAAACAGAGATAGAGATAAACAGAGAGACAGACAGAGAGAGACAAGACATACACACACTGCCTCTTTTTGGTATCACCTGATATTCAGTCTCTCACCAGCTTGAGTGACATCCCTCTGTATTGGTGGAAGTGACTATTTTTTACTCTGTCTGCTAATTCAAACACTCATCTCTTCAGGGAGTACACTCACAAACACCTTTAACCCAGTGGAGTTGACACGTGAGATTAACTACCATAATCCATAATCTTCCATTTTGGAACAAAAGATGGTCATGGGGGTGGTGAGCAGAGATGGCTCAGTGGGTAAAGGCTATTGGCTGAAATGTCAGTCCTGACACAAGTGGTACTGGTCCTATTATTCAGGCCTGAGGGAAGTTTATTGTTGAGGTTAAAAGCAACGCAAAGGCTCAGCTTGCTAGCACAAAGGAAGCCCTGGTTGTGGTCTCTGACTCTGCATTAAGCCAGGTGCAGTGATGCACCCATCACTGGGATGCACAGGAAGACCCGAAGTTCAAGGCCATTAGCTACATAGTGAGTACAGGCTTGCCTGGGATACATGGGTCTCAAAAAAGAAAATAAAAAATCAAGCACAAGTATGATCCCAGCACTTGGGAGGTTGATTAGGGGGACTGCTGTGCGTTTGAGACAACCTGGCTAACAAAGGAAACTCCCTACCCAAAAGGAACAAAAATGAAATCAGTCATATAAACAGATATTTTTTGCTTTCAATGCTTTAAGAATATAGAATGAAGCCGGGCGTTGGTGGCTCACGCCTTTAATCCCAGCACTTGGGAAACAGAGGCAGGCAGATCTCTGTGAGTTCCAGGCTAGCCTGGTCTCCAGAGTGAGTGCCAGGATAGGCTCCAAAGCTACACAGAGAAACCCTGTCTCGAAAAACCAAAAAAAAAAAAAAATTATATATTATAATATATATATATATATATATATATATATATATATATATATTGAGCCGTTGGTGGCACATGCCTTTAATTCCAGTACTCGGGAGGCAGAGGAAGGTGGATCTCTGTGAATTGGAGGCCAGCCTGGTCTGCAGATTGAGTTTCAGGAAAGTCAGGGTTTTACACAGAGGAATACTGTCTTGGAAAAAAAAAACAAACCGAAACAAACAAACAAACAAACCAAATGAACACAAAGCTCTCTTACATGGTAATTTGTTTTGTTCTTTTTTTGTTTTTGTTTTGTTTTGTTTTGGTTTTTTGAAACAGGGTTTCTCTGTATTGCTTTGGAGCCTGTCCTGGAACTCACTCTGTAGATCAGGCTGGCCTTTTCCATGGTTCTTATTACCTCTCTTTCCCTCAGACCTTCTTTATTCTATACTTTTTTGTTTGTTTACTTGTTTTGTATTTTGGTTTTTCAAGACAAGGTCTCCCTTTGTAGCTCTGACTGTCTAGAACTCCCTCTGTAGCCCAGGTTGGCCTCAGATTTATAGAGATCTACCTGTCTCTGCCTCCCGAGTGCTGGGATTAAAGGCATGTACTTTTACACCTAGCTATATACATTATATCCATTTTAAAGAACATTTTGGACATTAATGTATGTACATATATCACTATATGTAGCATATACTTTACATATAGACTTTTTTTTTTTACCTAAAACACATATTGCATCTCAAAATAAGTTTTGAAATGCTTTCCATGTCAAGAGTTAACTATCTTCATTTTAGAAATACCGAATGGGAGGAGGGCTGGAGAGATGGCTCAGAGTTAAGAGTACTGACTGTTCTTCCAGAGGACCTGAGTTCAATTCCCAGCAACCACATGGTAGAACTTAGTTTTAAAAAGAAAGAAAGAAAAGAGCAGGTTTAGGGATTCACCAAAAGAACATAAACCAAGATGCTCCTGCCTGAGGCCCCTCCCCAGGAAGGCTAAAGGCTTCCTTCTAAACCAGGCATTAATCTCCTAGTGTTCAACTCTTTTTGTTTTATTTCATTTTATTTATTTTTTCAAAACATGGTTTCTCTGTGTAGCTTTGGCTGTCCTAGAACTAGCTCTATAGATCAGGTTGGACAGGAACTCACAGAGATCTACTTTCCTCTGCCTCCTGGGTGCTGGGACTAAAGGCGTGGGCCATCCCCCACCCCTCCAGCGAGTTACCTGCTCTTAGGGGTTCCCAGTCGCCCAGCCCCTCTGTACAGATAGGGTTAATCAGCTATAGCAGTGTATATTGGCTGGAAGAGGTTCCAGAAGGAAACATCCCTTAGATGTTTAAGGGACAGTGGATGCAGAGACTCTCTCGAATAAGGAGGGCGGGGAGGAATTACAAGCCAGGTACAGTACCTGGACTCCAAAGCCAACAGGTTCATCGCCTCCTTTCTCCGGATATATGCCTTCCTTGGGGTCTCCCTGTAGGAGTCCTCTTCCTCATCTGCCCCTAAACAGACTCACTGATCTGAGGTAAATTTATTCAGTTTGAAGGAAACATCAAACTGGTCGTGTTTAAATATGAAACACTGAGCTGGGCGGTGGTGGCTCCCGCCTTTAATCCCAGCACTCGGGAGGCAGGGGCAGGAGGATCTTTGTGAGTTCGAGACCAGCCTGGTCTACAAAAGCTAGTTCCAGGACAGCCTCTAAAGCCACAGAGAAACCCTGTCTCAAAAAATAAATAAATAAATATGAAACACCTCCATCAGGCACTGCCTGTTCCCATCCCCCACGCCCTATTTTGAGAGGACAGGAGGGTAACATCCCAAATTGTCCTTCGTATTCTGTTCGAAGGATTAAAGATCTGACTTCAGACTCTGGAACCACTCTCCAGGAGGGACCTGCTCTTTAGGTCCTAGGCTTCCCTGAGCGTTACTGTTGGGGTGTTCCTTACCAAGACCCCGAGGATCCAGGCAAGAATTTGGCAGGATACGTAGATAGAGTCCGGTAAGTGTAGACACCCCCCACTCCTCACCCCCCCCACCCCCGCCAAGGTAGTTTCCCCGATGACAAAGGTGTTCGTACACTGCTGAGTGCCGGGTTGCGGGCCTGTGGTGGGATAAAGAAAATTACTGAACTTCCAGAAGGCAGGCTCCATAGTGTAGACTCTACACTGGAGACTCCCAAGAGCCTAAGGTGCATCACATCTGGCTCCTTTTTCCAGGATGAAGAAGATGCCGTCTTTGGCCTCTGACTTTCGGGTGCGAAGGTCCTTTGGCACCATCTACAGATTGAGGGCAAGACAGGGCCGGTTCTTCGCCTTTGCTCTCACTGCAGTTCGCCACGCCCGCAGGCTCTCTCTGCTCTTTTTTTTTTTTTTTTTGACTGACATGCTAGAAGGGTGTTGGAAACCGTGGGGGTCCAGGCCCTATAGAGCAGGAACTCAGCTGGAGCTCCTCAGATGCCTGAGGTCACCTGGAAACAAAGAGGCCATTTATTTTTTCCTTTGGTCTTGGACTACGAAGAGAGAGGGCTTTGTCTCTTATAGAAAGACAGCAAAAACTTAAAACAACAACAAAAAAAGTCAGCTCTTCCAAATAGTGCTCATGTCTTCAAAGGTCCAGAGTTCTCAGCACTTGGCTCCAAGACTCTAGGGGTCCCATTCTCACCCGGTGGAGAGGTGGGAACAATACATCAGTCATTCGGTTTATATTCAGCCTCATCGCTGTGGGGCTGTGAGGTGGCGCTCAGAATCTTGCTCACCTGCAGGGTGCTGGCCGCCCTCGTCCAGAGGGCGCTGCAGGCTCGCGCGCAGATAACCAACAATCGCCCTTCTCCAGGGCAGAGCCTCGGGACTCCGAACCAGGCCATAGTAGCGGTTGCACCTGGGTCCGCATCAGCCACGCATCAAGGAAGACACGATGCGGGAATCACAGATTGTCCGCACCAGTGATCAGCGAAGGAAGGTGGGCCTCGGACCCGCAGGAGCTGAGGACAGGAGTGGACTTCGATCCTAGGAGGCGTGGAAGGGGGTGTGGCGTATTCCGGGGGTGGGGCGCTCCGAGGGGGCGGGGCATTCCGGAGGGCGGGGCCCGAGGGGTGGGGATTGGGGCTACCCAGGCCCGCGGAGCTGGGGGTGGGCGGCTAGTTTTTGCAACGGCTAAGAGCCTGTGGGTTTATTATAAGGCGGAGCTCGGCGGGAGAGGTGCGGGCCAGAGCAGACAGAGCCTGTCGCAAAGGAAGGAATCTGGCAGTCGGGAGCTGACTCCAGCCGGTGGAACCTGCAGCCCTCGCTCACTCAGGACAGCCTCACTCTGGGCAGACGCCTGGAACAGGAAAGCTCAGCCCAATCAGCAGAGTCGGCCCGCAGCTCCGCTCAATCCGCAACTCCGACCCGCGCAGCCCGCGGAGCTCCCGCCGCCGGTCTGGGCAGCATGAGGCGCGCGGCGCTCTGGCTCTGGCTCTGCGCGCTGGCGCTGCGCCTGCAGCCTGTCCTCCCGGTGAGTGTGGCCCGGGGCAGGGCTAGAAGGCGGCGGGAAGCCTGGACTCGCCACCCGCCGATGCCATGCAGGCGGCGGCACGTGGAGGGGGAGGGGAGCGGGGACTTCTTCCCGCGCTGCCTGGCGGATCCAGGGTTGGTGAGTCCTTAAATAAGGACTCCTGTCCCAATTCCCTCCACGGTCGGCGGGTGCCACGCGGGTCCCACAGCTCGTGGTCGGGGCTGGGGCATCCCGCTGAGTGGAGCCTCCACTGGTTCCCAGCGCTCAATTAAGTAAAACGACTCCACATGGGTGTGAGTCCGCCGGCCTGCGGCGGCGCCTAAAGTCACTCTCTCCCGTGGCTGTCTCGCTGGCCACCTCAGCGGCCTGGCCTTCGCCAGTGACCCGGAGGGATGCAATGGCCATGGCCACAACGCCCTTTCCGCAGACCCTAATTCAAACCAGACTGCAGGCTGCGCCCACAGCGCCGTGGAGCCCGGGAGCCTGGCTCTTTGCACCCGGGCAAGTTTGGGCGCAACGGAGCCGGTGCGGGAGCGGGAGGGGGCGGACGTGCGACTTGCCGGAGGGACCAGGATCAGGGCTGTGTGTGGGACACAGGAGGGTGGCGCGGGGCCCTTGAGTTTTTCTCTGGCTGTCCCAGGTGAGCTGGGCCGAGCTGGCAGTGGGAGATTCCGGGAAGTTGGGTTTACAATGTTAAAGACCCTAAGAACCCAACTTTGGGGTCGCTGAAGTTGTACTGCCCCCCGGAGGGCCTCCTCCGCATGGCTTGCGCTGGAGACCCTCCCCGCGAGTGGACCCCGGTACGGCTCTTCCCCTCCCCCGACTCGGCTTTGTGCTTAAGCCGCGCGCAGGGAAGGCGGGTCCCTTGGCCCGCCCAGTAGGGCCGCGGGGAAAGAGGGACGAACGCGGAGCTGGCGATTGGTGGGGGGAGGCCTCTGGGTAGGATGCAGCCATCCACCTTTGGCGGGGGTCGGTCTCTCTAATGAGCGACTCGGCCGACAAAGAGCTTGTCAAGGATCCCCAGAAAGTGCGCTCCCGCTCCAGCCGCTGTCCGCTAGCCCGCCTTCCCCAACGGGGGCGCTTTGTTCTCGGCCCCTGTAACCCTTCCCTGGGAACCGCCCCGCAGCGCCGGCCCTTGACGTGGGCCCGGTCCTGGGTCGCCGCCAGGTGTCAGCGCTGCCCGCCGGGTGTCCACGCCCCTAGCCCCCGCACCCTCTGTGGAGTACCGGGGGTCCTTTCCTTTCCCCGGTTTGACCATCCCCCTGAGAGGCAGAGGCGGGGTGCGGAGCCTCGGGCTTTATCCCTTCCGGAAGTGGCAGTCTCCCACCGCCACATCTGGTCTGTTAAACTTCGGTAGTCCTGGCAAAGAGAGACACGTGCACAGGGAAGGAGAACTGAGCGCTGGCAGACACTCAGGTTGTGTACAAAAAAGTGGCACCTGGACACATCCCCGATCACTGCTAATGGGCATTGTCTTTGCCGAATCCCAGGTGGCTCCATCACTTGAGTCTGAGAGAGGACCTGGATACCTATCAAATTGCCCATGAGTTGGGGGGTCTGTGGGGTGCTGAATCAGGGTTCTCAGGGAGGGATATAGTTTCCGAACTGAGACTCCGGTGCACTCCTGGCTTTAAGGTCCAAGAAATTGCTCTTGAGGGTTGTGGTTTCTGTGGGACGCGGATCATGCCTGGAATCAAAGTTACCACTGGGGAGAAGAAAGTGGAGCCGCTTGGCATGCCTCTCTGACCCGTCTGGCATTACCACCGACCCTTCTCTCCAGGCCCAATGTGAGGCCTCACTGGGGCAGGAGAGATGCGGTACTGCTGCTGTCTTTGGTGAGGCAGATATTTCTATGAGCGAGGGCACTCAAGGCACTCAAGCTCCCGTTACTAATACTGGGTAGGCAATTGGAGGTGACGATTCTCTATGGACTGTTTCCTGGAATTTCCTGTGCCCTGGGTAAAGAGCGGGCACTATAGTAGGCGGCCTTTCTGGCCTGGGAGGTTGGACCCCTTAGGGAGACACAAAGTCTAGAAAGCAGAGTTGTCTCAATGGGAGGGACCTACCATCCTGGGAAGGCTTCTCAGAGAAAGAGGTTGAGCTGAGCCTGAGTTCAGTCACTGTCTGACTTTGGGGACAGATTCCCACTTGGAGGCAAGAGTATTGCTTATTCTTATTTTATAAAGTTTGGTTTGTTTGTTCTCTTCCAGCAAAAACCCACGTTTGGTTAGAAGTGGGTGTAGAACAGTCAGGGCACTTCCAGATCCCCACCACCACCATCACCACTTTTTTTCTGGGTAATGAAGGCAATTGGGGTTTGCTTAAAAGGAAAGCAAAAAATCCAGAGGCTGCCAGAGATCCTGTCCTCTTCCGAGGGCTCCCTTAGCTCCTGTGGGAAGCAGGTCAGAACATCCCTGGGGACCAGTGAGATAGAGACTGACTGTTGGGTGCCTGCCTTTGAATGGGCCAGGGGAGGCTGCTGGGAACCACTCTCCAGAGACTGGAACAGGTTTGTCCAAACTGTCCCTCAGTGTGTGTGCCCCCCGTGGTCTTTTGTTTCTGTTATGTAAGGAAAAAACAAAGTCACTCTGGAATAGTTATTTGCTATTATTTTCTCTTTCTTAACTTAATTATTTGGACTAGTAGAGACATTTCCCCTGAGGTCTGGCAGAGTGGGAGGGAGTTGGGGGAGGATGAGTTCGGCCTTCGGAGATGATGTCACTGCTGGCTTCAGCTCCCCAGGGAGGGTGGAGCTGGTTTTAACCTACCTGTGGCTCCTGATGATGGCTCCAGTAAAACCTCATTAACACACATTGGTGGGGAGCAGGAGCCTGGAAAGAATGACGGGAAAGCTTCTTGCAGTACTTTCTAGACGTCCCCATCCCCCTGTCCTGTGCTCCCCCCACGCCTCCCCCCCCAGCCTTGCAGCAGAATTTTGGATTCCTGAAATCCTCCGAAAATGTATCATCATGGTAGTCAGACATTTTCTCAGTGGATTAAGATCGCCTCCTTACAAAGTTTTTTGTTTTGTTTTGTTTTGTTTTGTTTGAGATAATGGTTTTGGTTATGTAGCACTGGCTACTCTGGAACTCACTGTGTAGCCCAGGCTGGCCTGGGACTCACAGAGATCCACTTGCTTCTGACTTTAAGTGTTGGGTTTAAAGGCATGCTCCACCACTCCCCGCTTTTGCAAAGCATTCCTACATTGAGCAGCATTCTAAAACTCTTATTTCTTTTCCTTTATCCTCAACAAAAAAAGGATGCTAGGTGTATTTAATCCCTTCTGATGCTAGGCCCTCCTCTTCTTGGTGTCATGTCAGGCAGTCTCCTGGTTCTGTATGGTTCTGAAGAACACTGTGTCCTAGTGCCTGGTGGTTTGCATGCCCTTTCCTTCACAGTCTCTGGTAGCTAGAAGTGGCACTGGTGTGCCCGAGTGCAGTAGCTTTTCCCTTCAACTCTGATTTATTTTCTTTAGCAGGAGGAAAAACAAATTGGATTGGATGTAATTCTTACAAAAACAAAGGTCTCACAGTTGGATAACTCAGAGTGTGTGAATTTGATGTCTATCATGGGTCTCTGTTGAGACTGCTGCAGTGTTATGGTAGAATAGGGAGCTGTCACTCTTACAGTCCTGGACCTAGAGTGATGAAGAGGCATTGACCAGGTGAAGGACCTAGGGACCTCCCTCAGTGAAGAGATGTACACAGTGCCAGGAAGTACGCATGAGCATGAGCCCCAGTTCCCTAGCCTCCTCTCATCTGTGACTTATTGGCTCCAGCTACTGTGGATTAACAAGACTAGTTGACTCTATGTGTGAAGGTACAAAAGCCTTTGTTTTTGTTTTGAGACAGATTCTCCACTCTGTAGCCTAGCCTGGCCTCAAAGTCTTAGCAGCTCTCCTGCCTCAACTTCCAAAAGTGCTGAAGTGACAGATATGAGCCACAATGCCCGACCGGGACACTTGTTCTTTGCCCTTGACTTTATATCTTGGCTTTGGTCTTTTCTCCATCTCTTCAGTGTACATTTTAGTTCATGTTCTACACAATGGAACACCTGTGCTGTTTGGCGGTCAGTCCAAAGCCCCAGACCGAAGTTCGGCTCTACCACTAATACACTATGTAATCTTAAGTGACTCACTTCCAAGTCTTGTCATCTCATCCATAGAACAAGCCATTGCTGTACCTGTTCTTTCTGCCCTCATTCTGTCATTTGTGTATTCATTTTATAAGAGATGGTGTGAAAGTGTTTTGTAGTGAAAGCGCCCGAGGAAAGGTAGCTGTTGGTAATGGTTAAGTTACCTTCCACTGAGTGCCTGTTAGGGAGCACTTGGTGCTGTTCTTACCATTCGACTTAGTCTTACTTTGTGACGTATACCATCGCCTCATCTTTTGAATGAGGAAGAAATGGCTTACAGAGGCCAGCCCTCCACAGAGAAGAAAGTTGCAGAAACAGGCCTCTTAGTATGTGGTTTTATGTGTGTGCTTGTGTGTACACATATGTAGATGTATGGTGTGAATACACTGTAGAGTTGTCCAATGCCTACAGCTCCAAGAAGCCCTGCACACAGGGTCTGGCTGAACCCTACCTGGTACTTCCAGGTCTTCCTGAACTCTCTTGCTTGCGAGCATTTTGCATGGAGGGGATACATGGCTGGGCTGAGTTGGCCTGCACTGTGCCTTTGGGCAAATCCTGAGATTGGGCAACACCCTGGGCCTTGGCTTTGTATAGCTGATGGTTGCTTGGGTTCAGGCAAGAGTTCTTCATAGAAAGCTGAGGCCAGGAAACAGCAGTGGGTCCTGCCAGTGGGCAATGTGCACCGGGGGCTCCACAAAGCTCACATGCTATTGACCAAGTACAGAGGAGTCTGTTTGGGCAGTGCCTGCCTGCCTCCCCCAGGCAGCACCCAGTTTATGCTGTTTTTTTTGTCCTGAGCATGGGGACACATGGATTTAGTAGAGCCTTTGTAAGCCCTAGGAGGTGAGTATCCTGGCCACAGTGGGTAGCTTGGGACCCAAGACTCCTGGTTCCTATGCTGCATTCTCTTCCTGGCTCTTTCCAATTCCAGGGTATACTAGGGAAACATTTTGGACATTATGTTATTTCTAGTCCCAAAGCACACAGAGCATACTGTTTCCTAATTGCCTTTTTTTTTTTTTTTCCATCCACTGATCTTGAAGTATTGGGTTTGAAAATCCCCCTCTAAGAGCCTGCTTTAGTATGTGCAGAGGGAAGATACTGGAACAGGAAGTCTGTAGAAAGAGTGTTTTCATTTCCAGGACCTTGTGCTGTGGGGCAGAGTCATCATGGTGTCATTTCCCTATTGGCTATTTGAGGAGGGATTGGGTTTTAGGTGGGAATGCACATTCTAGAACCTTCTATCAAGTATGACAGGAGTGCCCTGACAAGTGTCAAAAGTGTATGAGCATTTGTCTTTTACCATAAGCAGGTAGCTTCAGGTGCAGACACGAGGTCCTCAGAGAGAGACCCTGAACTTGGTGCCATTACAGCTCCAGATGGACATTGGAGGCCCCTGGGCAGCCCACTCTGGGATGGCTTGTTTTGTAGACATAGGATATTGCTACCTGCTCTACCGGACCTTCGCAGGTTACTTCCCATTGTCCATGCTGAGGAAGCCCAGGAAGGGGTGGAATTGGAGGAGGGGTGTCCTGCCACCTGGCATGTGCTGTGTGTTTGGAGAGTCAGGAGATCTGGTGAAGCCTGCAAGTGGAGGCAAGTTTAGCATGACTGGGGAGAAGGCAGTAGGAAATCTTTGAACCACTGACAGGCAGGTGTGGTGATGTTGGTAGTAGTAGACCGGCTCTCTCCTTTTAGAGATTTGCCCGGGGATACTTCCTGCTGACTCTGGAACTTGGAGACCTCCAGAAGGAGCTACACTGGGAGCCTGTCAAGGGTCTCAATCTGTTTCCTGGTGTTTATGGCTTCGTGGGCTGCCTAATTATATAGAGAGGCTATGTTCCTCTGGCCTCCAGCCCTGGGAAAAGTCCTGCCCAGTGACTCACCTGAGGCCTGCAGCATGCTCAGGGGCTGTGGCCATGCCTGCATAGCCCTGGTGTTCTCACCCTATCAAGGCTTCCCTTTGGGTCCTGCAGCAGTGGTAGAAACATTTGGGAGACCTGGTCACCTCTTATTTGCAGCTCCCTCCCTTTCTGGGTGTCTTCCCCCTTACAAACTGCATGCCCGATGCTCTTTGAATCCCTGGCTTAGAAGCTGCAGAAATTATTCCTCTCTTTGTCCTAGCTTTGTCCCTGACTTCCTTGTGGCCCAGGTAAGTAGTTGACCCTGTGGCCCTGTGAAATCTGCTCCAGGGCCTCTTCCTTCCCATTGCTGTGTCTAAGAGTCATGCGCTGGCAGGGAGATCTTGTCTTAGGATGGGTGAAGGTGACCCTGGGGGACTTCCTGGGCTGCTTTTGCTCTTTCTGTCTTTATCCTTTCTGAGGACTCAGCAAGGACAACCGACTGCTTGCTCCAGGGGTCTTAGGATAGACCAGTCTGGAGACGGAGGTGAGGCAGGTTTTCTGATCTGTGCCCTTGGCATTCATTGTGGGAACCAGAGTGGATGAAGCCTCTAGGCCAGGTCAGGCTGGGGGTGGAGGCTGGGTGATGTTCTCTCTACCCACACCCAGGCATCCTGGCACCCTCCCCAAGGTCCGCTCATCAGCAGGAATGAAAGCTGTGCCGGGCAGGTTGGGGCAGTGGGCAGGTGGGCGTGTTTATCGCTGCGCTCATCAGCTGAGTCACGATGCCAGGCCCCATGAATTCTCCCTGGAGACTCACCCAACCACCTTGACCCACTGGTACCCACTGGCATGAGGTAGGGCAGGTCAGTGAGACAAGACAGACCTCAGGGGGCTGAGAGGCAAAGGGGAGTCCATTCATGTCCAGGCTGTGTCACATAACTTGTGTATGTCTCAGGTGTCACCTGGATCTCTGCTGTCCTAGGAGGATTCTGCCTTAAGTGCCAATCTGGCTAGAGTATCTGCTGGGGGTATAGGAAATACACCAAGGGGGAGTGCCTATCTTTGGAGTAGGCCTACCACTCCAGACCAGAGAGACAGTGGTGGTAAAGGGCATTCGTGACTCAGCCCTCTCCTGGGTCTTCCTAGCCAGCTGGAGGGGTTTATCTCAGAGTTCCACAAGACCATAGGGTCCACTTCGGAGCCTGGACTACGAGGCCGGCTTCCCTCATTAGTTAGACTTGCCAGCTCTCTGGCTATGGGGAGTCCTTAGGGAGGGTCTCATAGATGGGGGCATCAGGAAATACAAGATAACCAGGCACCTTTGTCTCTTGGGCATCTCTGTTTCCAAGAATGGTAAGAGAACCCTTTCTGTACAATGACAGGGACGAGACACCCTTAATCTTTCCCACTTGGGTCTATCCCAGCTCTTTCTGTGGCCACAGAGGCCCTCTTCTGCTATACCATCTGTCTCATGTAAGGGCAACAGATGGGCCTGATGCCTGGTTGCTCAACTATAGCCATTAGGCTGACCAGGTGAGAGGGACCCAGAACTGGCTGGCTGAGAATACAGGCTACTGATGCTAGACAGATTCACCAGGTGGGTCAAGCAAGCATCACTCCTCCCTATAATGGGGGCTGGTAGCTACCTGTGGCATCCAGTGTGTACTGGTCCCTGGTTGCCATAAGAGTAGTGGCTAAGGATGTTCTTGAGGCTTCACCAGTTGGGGACTTGATTCTATCAGAGGGGCACAGAGTGACACTAAAATATTCTCTGCAGCAGCCCTTGGCATCCCTGCTGAACCGGAAGCACACAGGCCTAGGAGGTCCAGGCTCCTAGGAGAGTTCCAGGTGGATAATGGGGGTCAGGTTTGGGCTCGCAGGGCCCCAGGCTGTAGAATGTCTAAGGAACCGCTGAGACCGTTGTGGAGGTTGACGTCAGTCAGCTTCTCCCAGAGAGAGCTGAGGGGGTGTGGTGCCTAGAATGGCATGTTGGGGAGGAATGGGGCCCTTGCTTCCGGCCTAGGCTTGGTTTGTGGGCTGTGTGGTCGCTAGGTTCTGTCCTACATCCCTGCCCTTGCCCCATAGGCACTCTGAAGGGGCATTCCAAGTAGGCATAGTGTTCCCTCTGTTCCTCCACCCCCAGGAAGAGGCAGGCTGGATTGTAGTTTCCTAGGAGAGGTCCTGAGGACTCCGTTAGTGGATTTGAGAGAGGGATACAAGAAAAGAGATTTGCTGGCATACAGGCTGGGTGTCCATTGGACTCACCAACCATCTGTCTTTTCAAAGAAGTATGGGTCTGCCTACCTTTGGGAGTCCAAGCTAACTCAAATCTTCGGGGCTTGAATAAGGGGCTCCGGGAGTATTAGCTGTCTGTTTCACCTTGGCAGGTCTAAACCCAGGGTGGGCTAGAGAAAAGTATGGGATAGAATCTGGCCCACCCAAACCATGTCTTGGCTTTACAGATTCCTACATCATCTTGCATGTAATTCTTTACTTTGAAGCCTCTGCTTTCTTACCTGTGAAATGGGGTCATCATATCCTGCCTGGAAGGGCTTCTGAAAAGATGATTGAGTATGTGAAGTGCTTGGAATTCTCTCCTTGACTGGGGGCTCAGACTACAAGAGTACTGAGTATGGTCTACTGTGTGCAGCACCCCCCAGTGGCTGTGTCTGCATAGGAAGGTGCAGAGTCTCCTTCATGTGAATGGCCCTTCTGGTCTTGCCCCTGGAATGCTGATATCACAGGGTCTGCAAATACAGCTTTTGTCCTTCCTCAGAAGTCCAAGCCATTTCTGACAGACCAGACTTTCATCTTCACTGAGTCTCTATATGAGGTTGGATCCTGGCCTGAGCTTCATGAACTTGGTTATCAAAGGGGGAGGAAGTCAGGGAAACACAGATACCAGGTACCTGGGTGGGGGCTCAGGCGAGCAGGGTTCCAGCTGAGGGAAGCCGTGGCCTGTGCACTGAAGGTTACCTTGGAGGAAGTAGGTTTCCTGGAGACACCAATGTATCTGGGCCAGAGTGCAAGGTGTGTGCAGGCACCTGCTCTGGGCCCCACTCAACACCAGTGAAGGCTGCTCTTCTGTGGAGTGAGAGCTCGGGGTTGCATGGTAATGATGGCTAAGGTCTGGCAGAGCAAGTCTGCCTGGCCTCTCTTCACTTTGACACTGTGTGCTCTTAAACAAGTGACTGTCCCTTTTGCCTCAATTTCCATATTGTGCAAGATGGGTAGGGCTCTTGAGTCTGAAAGTGGTTTTAAAGATAGGTTAGCTAATTCAGGGAAAGTGTTCAAACCGGTACCCAGCACGTTACTCAAGAAATAGTGGCTGCCGATGACTGATTTCCTAAGGTCTAGATTTGTTTCTGTGCTTCATGTGACCCCCAACAGCCTGGGTCATGTAACCCCTACAGCCTGGGTCAGGTTCTTAGTTTTCCCCACCCACTATTGGGCCCAGAACCTAGGCAGCTAAAGGCTGCCCCCATACTCCCTTTTAGCCACTTCTGTGTCAACTACAAAGACTGGGGTTGTGCTAGCCTCCACTGTGAGATGTCAGTGAAAGGGCCTAGGCTGTTCTGTTCCTTTGTGGGCTGGGGCCAGTCCAGGAAATGAGGAACCCACCCTCAGACACAGGCTCCTCTCGGAGAGTCCTATTCCTCAGGCTAGCCCACCCTGCCACTGGTCCACTCCCAGTGAGCTCTGCCTTCTGTTTGCTTCCTGGTGCCTTTTCAGTCTGAATTGGGCTTTACCTGAGAGGGGGAAAGCACAGGCATCTTGTAGTTAAAGGGGAAATTTAATGTATTTCCTGGGTATGGTGTCCCTATCACCGGCATTCTGACAAAGGTTAAAGAAGTTTGCTCTTGGTCTTTTCCGGTCTCCCTTTTATAGTCTTTCCGCATCTGTTCCAGCTCCTGTTCCAGCTCCTACCCAACAACAGAGCCCCGGTTCCAGAATTAGCCCCTCCCCCATAGGAAACAGGTGCTATGATGTGAATGACTGGTACCCCTTAGCCCCTCCCATGGGCATTTTAATTTTCGAAAGGGCATTGCACAACTGCAGAAACACAAGAAGAGAGATTTGGTGGTTAGAGTTGTAGATGTGTCCCCGACTCCCAGCTGGAGCCCTGGCTGCTGCAGGTGTGTCAAAAGTTTCTGCTTCTGTGAAACTTGAGGATACTTTATTTAGCCAGTTCAGGGACCAAATGGCTGGGGAAGTCTATGTGGCACAGGTGTTGGGCCCCATGCCCTGCTGAGTCTATAATCAGCTAGGTAGCAGTTTTGGTGTGCTGGCAGCCTAGAGTGATCATGGTGGGGGTTCCTTCACTGCACTCTATCCCCCAGACTCATCAGCCATCTCTAAAGTCCCCTGCCCTTGACCAGCAAGATGTGCCCAAGGAAAGCCGAGAGGACCCCCACTTTTTCTTTAGGATAGCCTGGAGTCAGCACAATGGGGGTGAGGGATGGGGACAATGCAAGAATGCCTTGGCTGTCTCTTCCATCTACACAGGCTGCTACCCAGAGACACTGACTCCAACCTCTCCAGCAGTCTCCTGGGCTATAATGTTATTTGGAAGTTGCAAGAGAGGACATCAAGTCACTGTGCCCAGTGTCCCTGCCACCTACCACCACTGTTGGATGTCATGTTTGTAGTCTGCTGCCCATTGCTTCAGTCACTGTGACTGGTTGTCACCTTGAAGGTGAGCCAGGACCCCACCCCCCCACCCCACCACCCCCAGCCAGAGAACATGTGATATACAAGCCGTAGGCTGGGCCGTGAGAGCCCTCTTGCTATCATTCTGTCAAGTGGCATAGATGGGGAGCCCAGATCAAGTTTGTTTCAAGAAATGACCCCAGATTATAGGACATCTTTTTGCTATTTTGGGTTTTCTCATTTTCTCTTAGCACATCTGGCTGGTCAGGGCCATAGGACTTGAAGACAGGTGGCTGGCAAGTGTGGCTGATAGGTTCAGTCTGGCTCCCTCTGGGAGCAGTGCCTGGTAAGAGGCTGCCTGGGACAGGGCCAGGTTGCCCTTGCTCCACGCTCATTGCAATCTTGTCCTGCCTGTCCTAGCTGGGTTCTGGCAGGTGGAAGCCTTGGAGGAACTGGTCTTCCAGCCCCAGTGCCACACCCAACTCTCAGCTGAGCCTGATCTGAGACTAGTCCTGGCATGTGGACTGCAGGGCAGGTACCAGCCCCACAGGGAGGTGTGGGCATCTGGGTACTCAAGTGACACTGACCTATTGTGGGCTTTGAGACTGGAGGTATGATGCAGGGAAAGTGCCTACTGCTGGGAGACTTGGCTGTGACACTGACCTTGCTTTGCCGTCTGATGTTACGCTAATGGGAGATGCTGACAAATAGGGGTCGTTACAACTGAGAAAGGTGTCTTTGCACTCTGCCCATTCCCAAGAATCCCCAAGACACACAGAGGATGAGTAGCACCTGGAGGGGAGCTGCTGAGGTGGGGGATGTGGGGAGATGTGTGTGCACCCAGGGGATCCTGGGAGATTGGTCCTGTCAGTAGAAGTG
This sequence comes from Cricetulus griseus, assembly GCF_003668045.3. NCBI lineage: Eukaryota > Metazoa > Chordata > Mammalia > Rodentia > Cricetidae > Cricetulus > Cricetulus griseus. The sequence goes on from NC_048600.1 coordinate 19,172,714, forward strand.
ATGCCGGGGTTTGGGCCTTGGAGGTGCTTTGGGGGCCTGTGCTCCGTAGCTAGGCAGCTGACACTCCTCTTTACCTGCCTGTACTCACCTTGGCCCCACCCTGGGTTGGGCCTCTCACTCACTCCCTACTGGGTCACCAGTAACCTTCCCTGCAGGTCCCAGCTTGACTGTTGGTACAGAGACTGAAAGCTGATAAATCTTGGTGCCTGTCAGCCGGAAATTTGGGTGTTGCCTGAAGGCACCAATGGGGGCCCTCCCTTCTGGAGGTGGCTTTAGGAGGGAGTGGGTTCTGGGTCCTAAGGCCTCCCTGTAGTTTCTCAGGTCCCTGAGAAAGAAGTGAGGGGTTAGGCATCACCCCTCCATGAATCTCTGATCATCACACAGTGTCTAGCATGACCTGTGAGAGCCATAAAAGTATTCAGGGTTATCCAATCAGGCCACTTCACCCCCCCACCTCCAAAAATGGGTCCAGAGACACAGGTAGCTGTCTAGACACCCAGTGTAGGAGTAGTTGAGCTAGTACTGTCCCAGAGACACTCACTGGAGATGCTTTGGGACAATTCACCCTATTGCTACATGCTCCTGGCATTTCAACTAGGACTAGAGGGAAAGGTGACTGTGGGGGAAGGAGGGCAGTCAAGAACCCAGGCTGCAGGGCACCAGGATACTGGCTGAGGGCTACCAGGATAGGAGGAGATTTTAGCCACGTTCTTTCCTGTCTGCTCTACCCTCCTGGAGACACATTGCACCTTTGTAGCACAGCTGCCCCTGAGGGGCCCACCTTTTACCTTAGGGGTCCCCTGGGATAGCTCAGTGTCACCAGCATCCTCCCACTGATTGATGTCAGTCAGATTACACTATGGATGGGGCAGCTAGTGTGAAGGTGTTGGGCTGGGAAGCCAGCTACTTGGGAAAAACAACACTGTTCTTGTCGACTCTGGCAGGAAGGAGGTCCTTGCTTTCCTTGCTAAATGTAAGGGTCTATAGAAGGTTGAATGTTCTCTCAGTTCCTTGGTGAAGTGGGCCTTCCTTGTATCATGGTGTTTTGTCTCCTAAGAGTGAAGGCATTGGAAGTAAAGAATAATCTAGAGCCTTCCCAGGTTGTTTTGCTCTTGGCGCTGGCTTACGGAGCTCTCTTGCTGCTTGGTGCCTTGCCTTTGAACACCGAGTTCAGTCAGGGAACTGGAGTGGAGGTCATGCCTTCCCACCGTACCTCTAAATGGAGCCTTGCCTCTTAAGATGACTGCTCTCAAAGTACAGTCTCTGAGGAGGAGGTGTCATCTGACATTATGGTAGTTCTTGGGGTCCCTGGATGCAGGTGGTAGTTTGGATGGCATTCTTAGGTCATGTGTCCAACTTTACAGAGGGAGGTGAAACCTAGTTTCTGAAGCTCAAGAGTCCTCAGCACGCCAGAGCTGTGAATTCTAGGGCGCGAGGAATTACTCATAGCTCTTAGATCCTTATGTCTAACCAAGACATGGGGGTGGGGATAGATCTCTTGTATACTGTGAACCTGCTTGAAGCCCCCTGGTGGTATTTGCTATGGAGTGGAGTCTTGGTTGGATAATAGTGAAAGGTGTTTATCCTGGTGTGACTGTGGGGGCCATGTGTCCCTACACTTCCCAGTATAGCGTGTTGATTGGCCAGAGATCATGTGACTGGAGCTTGGGTTTCTGGAACAGGTGTGGAGGCCCCAGACTAGCTGGGATTCAGGCTGCTTGGGAATGGCTGTGACCCAACTCCTTTGATAACAGCAGCCCTTTGTCACTGGATGTTGTGACTAATGGGACTTGTTGATTCAGTGACTCGGCTCCCACCCACAGAAGCTGGGGGTTCTGTTATGGCACCAGGCAGCCGCAGACAACCCATAGTTCTGCTTCTCTTTCCCACTCCGTGAAGTTCCCAGCACTGCCCAAGTGAGTTGTCTTATTCTCTCCCGGGGCTCTTCAGATCCCAGCCCCTGTGGCTTCTCCTTCCTGAAGCCCCTGGAGTGGGGCACTGGATATGTGTTGGGAGCTCTGTTAGGGCCAAGACCAGTCTATTTCTTAACTTGTTTAGACCCCCAAGTTCCCAGGTGATGATTCCAGACTTTTGAAGTTAAGGAATCCATTTAATATCAAAATTCTGTGACCTTAACATTTGTCTTTTATCACATCTTATTTTGTGCGTGCCTGTGTTTGTGTGTATGTGTCTGGACATGCATGTGGAGGTCAGAGGACAACTTGGGGAAGTCAGCTCTCTCCTCCACCATGTGGGTCTTGGGGACGGAACTCATGTCATCAGACTTGGAGGTGGTACTTTACCCTTCAAATACAAAGATATAGCACTATGGAGCTGGCAATGCTCTTTAAGGGCTCTGTGATATAGATATCACTGAAGTTGCACCGTAGGTGACATGGGAGTGTCTTACGGTGCTGATTGGGTCTTTGTACCTAGTGGCTGCAGACTAGTAAGTGGGGGGGGGGGGGCAGATGGGCCTCCTCTCCAGAAAGCCCATAATCCCCGACCCTTTTGGAGACACCCACTTGGTACCGGGCCTTGGAATACAAATGAGGTGTATTCATACCCAGGAGACCATGACAAAGTGCTGGAATATGGCCTACCCTCAGACCAGGTACCAGGACAGATTGCAATGGCTGCCACAGAGGGTGGCCTTCCTTCTAGTCAGTGTAAGTGTGGGAGCTGGCAGGAAGTGGCTCCAGGCTGCTGTTAAGCATCCCAACCAGCCTCCTGCCCACAGCTCCCAACTTGCTGTTTGGCAGTGGCTTGCAACTGGAGGTGAACTCTCTCCTGTACCTTGTCCTGACCCATGCCAAGTCAGGACTCCATGTGTGCCTGGTACCCCCACCTGGGCTGCTAGGCAGGGCTAAACATTCATCTTGCTCCCTGGTGCTACAGCTATAGTAAAGAAACTGAGACCATTTTGCTTGAAACAGATGGGCTCAGCCAGGGGAGGTGGTCCTTAGGCCTTCGGAGTGGGGAAGAAAGGATGTACTATAGTGTGGGGACGTGGGTTGTCTAGATGACCTTGGGTAGGTCCTTTCACTCTGGGAGGTGCTGTTTCTTATCATCAGAGATGCTAATCTCAACCAACCTTAGGATTGGTTGGGGAGAGAGGTGTAGGAATCAAAGTGAATGGTGGAACTTCTCTCCAACCAGGAAGACCGAGCCCTTTGCCTCTTTTTTTCCTGCACTGGGTCTGTGCCTTGGGTGTTTCACCAGGGTCCTTACTCCACAGCTCCAGGGGATGCCCAAAGCGATGTGTTGATTGGTCTTCCCTTCTGCCCTGTATCGTACCCCATGGGTCTGCCCCAGTGATTCTTCCAGGTAACCCAAACCTCTAACTTGGGCTTTCAAATCACCTGATTTCCAGGCTCTGCCCTTTGCTGGGATGGAGCTAAGTGACCCTGGGTTTGATAACACAGACTATGAAACTTTCTTACCATGAAGTTTCTGCTATATTCTTTGAAAAAAGTGTTTGTGCGAGTGCTTGCGTGCGTGCATGCGTGCGTGCGTGCGTGCATGTGTGTACATGTACCACAGCATACATGAGGAACAACAGGTCAGGCAAACTTATAGGACTCTTTTCTTCTGTTCACTTGAGTCCCAGAATCAAACTCTGGTCATCACATTTACCGGCAAGCACCTTTACCGGCTGAGCCATCTTGCCGCCTCCGTTCTCTGTTCTTTCTTGTTTTGTTTGGTGAACAGCTGGTTTTCTTGAGGCCTACTGAAGAGAAAGATAAGGCTGGCTTGCCTTTACCTCCCTGAGTGGCAAGAGGGGATGACTCTTTATCCCTAGGTATCCCAGAAGTGATACTGAGGAAAGGGCCCTTATGAGCCCTCGGGAACACAACAGGCTTCTAAATGGTACCTGAAATGGCATTGAAAACGCCAGTCAGCTGGGACCTGGGGAGTCATGGTTCAGACTCATTCTCCCCCCCACCCCACCCTGCCCCCGATTTCTTCATGGTAGTGGGGCAGTCAGGGAGCTGATTCTCTTTCCTTGGCAGAGGTTGGGGAGTGTGAGATGGGGTTGCTGCCCCTCCTCCCCTCATTCCCTGCCCTGGACCTGGTTTGCTGGTTTCAGTAGTGATTTGCCTTAGAAGCTTGTTGTGTAAACAAGATCATAGTGGGATAAGCTGAACAAAGTCAGGGGAACAAATTGCTTCCTTGTGAAGACCCAATCTTATCTAGCTCTTAGAGAGGCCCTCCCTTTTGGGAAATTACTGGCTTTTGGGACTTCCCTATGGAGGGAGACAGCTACATGCCTTATGTTTGCCTGGACCCCAATATATCTTTGCAGCTTTAATTACCTCACCTTGAATAAGGTCTGCACCCCTGCTGTGTGACTCAGGCTGGTTTAGTTGGATCCAGGACCTCTGCCCCATCTCTAGCTCTCCCTCCTAGGGAGGGAGCACATGGGTTAGGATGGGGTTGGGACCTAGAAAGAGGAGGGAAGCTATGATCTTGGTGTCTTTTCTTGTCTGGAGGGTGCTGTTCACTAAAGGGAGGCAGCCATGGGGAAGTCTACCACAAGAATCTGGGGTAGTGTAGACAGGATGTGGGCTGACAGGTGGTGTGGGGATGGACCCTTGACTGTCCTATGGATGATGGACCACAATGAACTTTGAGTGTCTACCGAAGCAGTTCTCAACTTGTGGGTCACAACCCCTTTGGGGTCACAGACCAGATATTTCTTCATTATGATTCATAACAGTAAGGAAATTATAGTTATGAAGTGGCAATGAAATAATTTTATAGGTGGGGGTCACTGCAACATGAGGAACTGTATTAAAGGGTCTCAGCGTTGGGCTGTGACTGCTCGCTGGAGTTGAGCCACAATGAACCAACTGTCCTAGAAGTTGGGTCTGTGTGAGCTCAAAACCTTTGTCCAGGGGAGAAGAGCGTGCTTTTACTTTGTACTTCTAAAGGAAGGTTAATGTTACTTCTGGCTTAGCAGCTTCTATACACGCTGAACCACCCCTGTAACCAATAGAGCTTACACAGCTGTAGCTTTTTCCCCGTGGGTCCCACAGCCGTGCCTGACTCTCCCTGCTCTGCCCCACTCGTGAGTGAGGCCAATAGGGCTGTCTGGGTCCTGCCAAGCTTCCTGGGCCAAGGTGACCCTGTTTCCTTGGTGCTAGCCTCAGCTGGGCCACTCTACATGGTGTGTAGAGGCTCTCCCCTGCCTCCTCATGAAATACTATCTTGATCCTATGCTCTCCTGTTCATATGAGCCTCCTGGCATCAGGGGTTGCCACGAATCCCAGAGAGTCTCTCATTACAAATCGAACGGCTCTCATTACTTAGAACAATGGGCAGGGACACTTGTTACTTGCCAAGGCTGAATGGTTTTTCTTTTTTTTTTTTTTTTCTTTCTTTCTTTCATTTTTTTTTTTTTTTTTTGTTTTTTTTTTTTTTTTTTTTTTTTTTTTTTTGGTTTTTCAAGACAGGGTTTCTCTGTGTAGCTTTGGAGCCTATCCTGGCACTTGCTCTGGAGACCAGGCTGGCCTCGAACTCACAGAGATCTGCCTGCCTCTGCCTCCCGAGTGCTGGGATTAAAGGTGTGCACCACCAGCTCCTGGCTGGCTGAATGTTCTTTTACTTCACACAGAAATTTTGCGACCGTTTTGTAATGCAGATGTTAGCACTGGCACCCATTTTCAGATGGGGAAGGTGAGGCTGTAAGTTGTATAGTGACCTCACTGAGGACACTCAGCTGGTAAGTGACAGAGGTCAGCGTGTCTTTGGGGCCTTTAGCTGAACCATGTACTTCTTTTTCTGTTTTGTTGAGACAGGATTCTCTATGTAGCCCTAGCTGGCCCAGAACACATGTAGACCAAGCTGGCTTCAAATTTGCTGCAATTTTTTTTGTCTCCCTCTTCGGTATTAGGATTGTAGGCATGTGTTACTCCTCCCAGCTGTTGTGCTTTTTTTTTTTTTTTTTTTTAATTCATTCTTTGTTCTGGTCTGCCCCAGGGCCCTTGTAAGATGGTCTGAGCTGGGTTATTTGGGCTAGTCTCATTGCCAAGCTGGGCTCCTGTATCTGCCCTCCCCATCACCTCCTTACCTGGCCCTTCTGTACCTGGTGTCCTGGAACCAGTGCTGGGGGCAGTCATGGGCCCTTCTCTCTGCCCCTTCCCCATCCTGCCTAGCTGGGGGCAGTGCTCCACATCTGCCATCCCTGCCCTACGGGACTGTGTTTGTACTCCACCACCTGTAGGCCCTTGGAGTTGGAGCCGGCAAGGCGGCCCACATTCCTGCAGCTGCTGTTGCCAAGGAGAGCCCATCCTAGGCCCACACTGCCCATTCATTGGAGCCTCCTTAATGCAGAAGCCCTTTCAGATTAGCTTCCACTGTCCCCAGCCTAAAGGGCACCCCGTCCTTTCTTCACTAAGAAGACCAGGATACAGTCCTTCCTGTGGCTGAGAAAACGGTCCTTGTGACCAGGTCTGGGGCCACCCTGGGTGGGCAGAGCTGCTTCAGCCCAGGGCAGCTCTGCCATGCCAGGCCTGGCCCTGCTTCTCACACTTGAGGCTTCTGTGCCTGCACCCCAGGGTCTAGCTCAGCTGGACGCTGATTTTCTAAGTATAGATTGTTTGGGGGAGGGGAGGGAGTGGGGAGAGCTGTGAAAGCTAATGTCCTCCATGCCTGATTCTCAGGGTTTCACAGAGATCACAGCTTGTATTCCCAGGTTGGGTTCCCTGAATAGAGAGAGCACCCTGGGGTTAGGATCATGTCCCCATCACTTGTATCTCCACTTGGCGCCAGGTTAGGTCGTTACAACGACGGGGATATGAGGAGGACCAGGGAACTTCCCAGAATTGAGAGCCTCAGAGCCAAATGCAATGGCTTCCTACATGTATAACTGGGATGATTGGTTGAGCCCATCCGGCTGCATAAGATGAGAACCCAGGGATGCTGGGCATTGGCTGAGCCTCATCTCAAACCCCTCTCTGATCTTTTTTCTAGCAAATTATGGCTGTCAATGTGCCTCCTGAGGATCAGGATGGCTCTGGGGATGACTCTGACAACTTCTCTGGCTCAGGCACAGGTAAGGCAGGCCCAGAACACTTAGATGGCCCCAGGTCATGGCTGGAGTGGGTGAGCAGGCAGTCACTTAGCTTTAGTGAGTCTCCTTCCTTCCCCATCTTGCCTCAGCCATCAGTCAGAGGGACAGTGCCAAAGGAAAGAATGGTATCCAGCTACAGTTGAGAGAAACACCCAGAGAAGTGGATTGGCTCTGAGAGACCATGGGCAGCCTCTAGAGGCAGCCCTTGGAGAAGGAGTTTGACTCCACTGAGCCTTAGTGTTTCTATCTGTGAGATGGGAATGCTTTGACCCAGAGGCTGTTGGGAGCTGCTGTAGCACAGGCTATAGAATTGTCCTCACCTCCTTCTCTAGATACCATCTGTCTTTGAACTGCAGCTAGCCTAAGGGATCTCCCAGAAGGGAGGTGAAGGGGGGATGCTCAGAAGGGAAGTCAAGGTAGCAGTGGGAAGTGAACCAGAGCAAAGGGCTGGGAGATGGGTAGGACACAGCCATGAGTTTCTAGGGAGAGAGGTAGGATGCAGCCATGAGTTTCTAGGGAGAGAGGTAGGATGCAGCCATATGTTCCTAAGCCTTTGGGGAAGAGAGCAGGACAGGTATGTGTCCTGGGTTAGGGTCCTATCATCTATGGAACTTAGCCCATGCTCACAGCAGTTCCCCATCCCAGATACCTGGGATCTTCCTCAAAGTTCAGTGAGCAGGCTGTTCCCAGGCAGCTGAAGCTGCAAAGGACTTTTTTTTTTTTTTTTTTTTTTTAGGATTTAGCCTTGGCTAGTTCACCCTGGAGGACTCAGGCCTCAGGTTTCTCATAGCATGAATCTCCTTACTCTGACCTCCCTGCTTCTACCCCTTGTAGGTGCTTTGCCAGACATCACTTTATCACGGCAGACTTCTTCCACTTTGAAGGATGTGTGGCTCCTGACAGCCACACCCACAGCTCCAGAGCCCACCAGCAGGGACACCGAGGCCACCTTCACCTCCATCCTGCCAGCTGGAGAGAAGCCTGGGGAGGGAGAGCCAGTGCTCATAGCAGAAGTGGACACTAGCTCCACCACTTGGGACAAGGAGTTGGAGGTCACTACCAGGCCCAGGGAGACCACACAGCTCCTGGTCACCCATCGGGTCTCAACAGCCAGAGCCACCACAGCCCAGGCACCTGTCACATCTCATCCCCACAGAGATGTGCAACCCGGCCTCCATGAGACCTTGGCTCCCACAGCACCTGGCCAACCTGACCATCAACCTCCAAGTGGAGGTACTTCTGTCATCAAAGAGGTTGCCGAGGATGGAGCTACCAATCAACTTCCTACAGGGGAGGGCTCTGGAGAGCAGGTGAGTGGCTTTGTATTTCCTGAGTGGCCAATGGTACCTGGCATCTTGGTACCTTTCACCCTAACATCCTTTGCCCTGCAAAGCCCATTGTAGTCCTCACCACAGTGATGGAGTAACAAACTGATTACAAGATGGATCAATAGGAGGCTCCTTAGATTGCACTCAAGAGCTAGCCACCGAACGTTACACCAGGGTGAATTTTCTGTCTTAGAGCATTATGGGATTTTCAAACAAAAATGTGTGCTTTGTGTCACTTGAGGTGGTAACTGTGCCTTGGGCAGCCAGGGTCCCGAGTGTGCTTGTATTCCATGACAGATGCTGATGTCGGTTGGGTATGTCAGGTGTGGGGTGATAGGGAACCCTAACAGGGTATGGCAGTGCTCCAGGTTGCTGCTGTGTCAATGGCTCCAGCCCAACCTGATCTGGACTTGCACTCCTGTAGGATTTCACCTTTGAGACATCTGGGGAGAACACAGCTGTGGCTGCCATAGAGCCTGACCAGAGGAACCAGCCTCCAGTGGATGAAGGAGCCACAGGTGCCTCTCAGGGCCTTTTGGACAGGAAAGAAGTACTGGGAGGTGAGTCTTCTTTCAAGTAGGTAGGAGGAAACAGGCTGTGGCTCTGTGGTAGCCTGGGTTTCTGGGGTGCTGCCATCTTTAGCCATGGGGTGTCGAAGGAGAAGGGATGACTACGGCCCAGGCCACTTCCTGTGTTGTCTGTACCCCTGATTGCTGCTGATCTAAGCCAGCCTCTGTCCACTCCCTAGGTGTCATTGCTGGAGGCCTGGTGGGGCTCATCTTTGCTGTGTGCCTGGTGGGTTTCATGCTGTACCGGATGAAGAAGAAGGATGAAGGCAGCTACTCCTTGGAGGAACCCAAACAAGCCAATGGCGGTGCCTACCAGAAACCCACCAAGCAGGAGGAGTTCTACGCCTGATGGAGGAACGGTTCTCCCCCCAGCCCCTGCCACTCACTAGGCTCCCACTCGCCTCTTCTGTGAAAAACTTCAGGCCCTGGCCTCCCTACCACTGTGTTGCCTCCTCAGCACCCAGACCCTTCCAGCTGTTCCTGCCCGAGCAGTCCCAGGGTGTGCTGGGAATTCATTCTACTTCTTTGACTTCTGCCTAGAAGCTTGGGCGCAAAGGGTTTCTTGCATCTGACCTTTCTACCACAGCCACACCTGATGTCCACTATTCTGACTTGGTTTCTCCAAATGGGAGGAGACCCAGCTCTGGAGAGAAAGGGGACCCAACTGCTTTGGACCTAGATGGCTGGAGGAATCGGGGGACAGGAGAGGGTCTTCGGCTGACGTGCCATAGCACTTACCCATTGAGACCGCTAGGGTTGGCCATGCTGTGGGTAGGGGATGGAGTCCAGGGCTCCTTGGAATTCACTTCACATTGTGGGGAATTCTACTTTAGATATCAACTTGTTTTTGCACATGTTTCCTCTAGTTTCTCTGTTCAGAGCCCCAGTAGACTTTACTTCTGGGGTAAGGCAAGTCAGTTGACTGGGGTCCCTCACCTCGCTTCCCTAATCTACATTTGGGCGACAGCATCGGGGTCACTTAAGACTTTCTGTTTTTGTTTTTAACCTAGAAGAACCAAATCCTGATGCCAAAACGTAGGCTTAGTTTGTGTGTTGTCTCTAAGTTTGTCGCTCATGCGTGCAACAGGGTATAGACTATCTGTATGGTGCCCCATTTTCTGGTGGTCCGTAAGTAGGCTGGCTAGTCCCAGATACCATGGGGTAGCCACCTCTTGACCAGTCATGCCTGTGTGCATGAACTCAGGGCCATGGCTGTGGCCTGGGCCACTGCGACATCGGAAGAGCCTGTGTGAGAACTTACTCTTATAGCACAGTCTAGGGATGGAGGGGAGAAGACTGTGGGGTGGGGGAGGGGTGGCAAGGGTGCCCAAGACTCTCCCGCCTTTGGTACCATCTCTGGTCACCTTTCTCTTGGAAGTTGACAAGATACATCTTGAGTACGGCTGGCACTGGCTCCTCCAAGAACCAAGTTCACCTTCAGCTCCTGCGGCCTTGCCCCAGGCTGGAGTCAGAAATGCTTCCCAAAGAGTGAGAGTCTTTTGCTTTTGGCAAAACGCTACTTAATCCAATGGGTTCTGTACAGTAGATTTTGCAGATGTAATAAACCTTAATATAAAGGAGTCCTATGAACTCTACTGCTTTCGTTTCTTCTCTGGGCTGATGGCATAGACGTAGCCGGCCTTCTCTCAAACCCTGGTAGTTCAGGGAAGCTTGGCTCAAGGCTATGTGCCTCCAGTTGTATTCTCCAAGGGGTAGGATCCTGGGTCCAGGATTCCTCTGTTTGTTTGTTTGTTTTTGTTTTTTTGTTTTCTTTTGGCCAAACTTCTTTTGAAAGTTGGTAGGTTCAGCCAAGGTTTTACAGGGCCTGATGTCTGCTCTTCTAAATAAATGGTTTAACTGAGACTCTAGTGTAACTTGACCTGGGGTCACTAGAGTCACGCTTGGTTTGCAGAGCAGACACCTGGGACAGCCTTCCTCCCACATGTTTGCTGGGACACTTCTGAGGACTCCTTGCTTATTTAGCTCAACGATGTTCCAGCTGCTGGCAAGCCTGCTCAGTGGCCCAGCTAGACAAGAGACTGTGCCCTGTGTTCCATCCCAGAACTTGCTGCCAGGACATAATGGCTGGATGTGATGTGGGGAGGGGGTGGGGTCAGATCTGAGACAGCACTCGGTGGAGAGCTTGTGAGACGGTGGCCAAGCCTCAGGCTGGGCCCATTCGTGTAATTGCAATAAATGGTATGTGTCCATTTGGACAGCAGACTCTCTGGTGGTTGGTTGTGGAGTCTCTTCTTGGTCCCGCCATGTCCTACACTGTCCAGTTGTTGGAATGGGAGTCTTAACTGGCCTGTGTTCTGGCTTGGTATCAAATAGCAACAGTTTCTGCCATCCTTGCTCAGGCCCCAGGGCAGGACTTTGGTCTTGCCTTCTCCCAGGACCCCTGGCTTTGCACCTGTCCAGCTCTCTTAAGTGTATGGTGCCAACTCCAGCTGGATTAGTCCTTTCCCTTAGGTCATGAGGGCTCTGCTGATTCTGAATTTCAGAGTTTGCTGTTCGTTCTGTTTGCTCATTGTGCAATTCTTAAAAAAACTTTCACTAGCAAGTGGTCTCGTGTGGTAAAGGCTTGCAAGTACTGTCTGCACATTGGGAAAACAATGACAACGAAAGATTGGGAAGTTGAAAAAGCACAGGACACCAAGGAGCTCACCCCACTCCAAGTTATGAGGAGCTAGATGTCTCCATCAGCCTCATCTGGGTCCTGGTGCAGGTCAGCCCTGACACTGGGCATGTCTCTGGGGGTATTGAGCAGGAGGGACTGCACCTGTTGATACAGCAGGGCCTACAGACTCCAGCTTGCTTAGCATGTGCTACTCTCTTCCCATGCACTACACCCCAAAAGCAGTACTGGTTGCTGGGCCTACTGACACACGTGCCTGTAATGGCAGCAACTTGGAAAGATCAGGCAACGTTGAAGGTCTACCTGATTTTGTAGAATGAGTTCAACGTCAGTCTAGGCAAATTACAGAGACCCTGTCTCGAAAGGAAAAGCAAAAAGAGGGGCCAGCAAGATGGCTCAGTAGGTAAAAAGTTGCTTGCCACCAACCTTGGCAACCTGAGTTTGATCCCCAGAACCACATGATGGAGAAAGAGCAGACTCCTGCAAGTTACTGTCTGGCTTTTACATGCATACACATGTACACCCTCTCCAACTAAATAAATTTTCTTTTGCTTATTTAAAAAAGTTATATAATGTGTTTTGTTTATATTCTTCCTTCCCTACCCAACTTCTTTCTCTCTCAAAAACCAAAACCCAAATCAAAACAAACAACAAAAAATCCTGGCAAAACAAAATAAAACATACACACATACACACACACACAGGCATGGGGCCACTTTTGTGTGTGTGGCTGATAAACCAATACAGTGTCATGCCAGTGGAGAACATACCCTTTTCCCAGTAGGTATTGATTGCACATAGCTTCCTAATAGCTTCTTGGGGTGGAGCTTTGTGTCTACTTCCCTCTTTCCGTGAGTGATTCTGTATAGTTTGAACTTTTGCAGGTCTTGTGTGTGCTGTCAAAGTCTCTGAGTTCATACATGTATCCACCCTGTCTTGTCTGGAAGATGCCATTTCCTTGGAGTCATCCACCACCTCTGGCTCTTACATTCTTTCCATTTCTTCTGAGATCTCTGAGCCATGAGGGGAGGGACTTATCCCATTTAGGGCTGAGTGCTGCAAAGTCTGCAACTCCCAGCATATTCTCCAGTTGTGAGTCTGCCTTAGTTACCATCTACTCCAAGAAGCTGCTGCTTTTGACAGTGGCTGGGTGATAAACTGATCTCTAGAGTGTAGCAATATGTCATTAAAAGTCATTGTATTGCTATGTTCTTTTTTCTTTTTGTTTTTTGAGACAGGGTTTCTCTGTATTGCTTCAGAGGTTGTCCTGGCACTCGTTCTGTAGTCCAGGCTGGCCTCGAACTCAGAGGTCTGCCTGCCTCTGCCTCCCGAGTGCTGGGATTAAAGGTGTGTGCTACCAACACCTGGCTTTGTTGCTATGTTCTTTAACAGAATAATAGTAATAGGTTTTCTCCTGGGTCCCACAACCTCTCTAGTCTCAGTTTCTTGGCTACTTTAGCCATGTCAGATATGGGTTCCATCTCATGGAGTAAGCCTTAAGTCTGAATTTTAAAAAGTGGTTGATTACTCCAGTAACATTTGTGCCACTATTGCATGGGTATATTTTGCAGGCAGGTTGCTGCTGTAGGTCACAGGATTTATAGCTGGGTGATATTGGTGATTGCTCTTTTCCTCCAGTAACATGCAGAGTACCACCCAGGACTATGAACACTGTAAGCAGGAGTGAAACTGCCAGTTGGACACCATCACAGTTTCTTTGGAAATTAAAGTTTAAAAACTATTTTAATGGGGGCTGGAGAGACGGCTCAGAGGTTAAGAGCACTGATTGCTATTCCAGAGGTCCTGAGTTCAATTCCCAGCAACCACATCGTGGCTCACAACCATCCATTATGAGATTTGGTGCCCTCTTCTGGAGTGCAGATATACATGGAAGCAGAACGTTGTACACATAATAAATAAGTAAAATCTTTTTAAAAAAACCTATTTTAAGTGTAAACAGGGCTGGGGACATATAGCTCGGTTGTAGCACACTTGCCTATCTGGCATAAGCAAGGCCCTGGTTTTTGTCACCAACAATGACCAGAAAACATTCCCTTAGGTCATTCATTTGTTCCTTAAACCCTAAAAATAAGAATACTGGTTCTTTTCCCGTCCCCAGGCTGGGTAGTAAAAACAGTGATGGACTTGGTGGCCAAGACAACCATTCATTTTACTAATTTATATTCTACCCAAGTCCTACAGAAAGAAGCGAAGATGTGGAGTTGTTTAAACATCACTTTGGGGTCCTCAGGCAGCCCACAGCCTGTCTGTCCTTACCTGGGTGTGCTGTGTTCCACTTCAACAGACCCTCTTCTCTGCAGGGAGCCATGGGGCTCATTTCTGTCACTTCATCTTTAGCTCCCGCCACTGGTATGAGTGTGCTAGTGTTCCATGTAGGAAGTAAGAGTCACGGAATTCCCCTCTGAGGGTTCTTCTGGGTGACTTTCTGAGGGGTGGCTCTGTTGTGTCATGTTAGTTCGCATCTGGTTTCTGTTTGAATTGCAGTCTGGGCTTTGCTTGCCTCTGGGGTTTTGCTCTGAATGGCTTGTCACATTAAGAATGGAAGATCCTGGACCTCTGTTCTTCTGCTCTCAGGGATGCCAGTGGCTGCAGAGACGAGAAGGACAGAGTGGGTGTCCATGGCAGAGTTCTGTGGAGATTGCAAGGACAGGAACATTTGTCCAGCTTGACATCAGGGTCACTGGGGCTCACCTAGGGGGCCCTTGGACCAAGTCTGGAGGAGCAAAGTGTAAGTGACCTCTGATATAGAAAAGAGGCCCTCCGGGCAGAAGGCCCACTTCAGCCAAAGAGACAGGGTTCCAGAGGCTCCATGCTGGCTGGAAAGTTGAAGCAGGTGCAGGAAGGGTGAGGCTGCAGTGTAGTGATAGCTGGGGAAAGTGGAGGCCTTGCAGATGGGTAGGGAGCATGGAGGGCCTGGGTTGAGATGTAGAGGCAGAACCATTGGGATTTTTGAAGTGTGTGCCTGGAGGCTCTTGCTCTCCCTTGTGAGCCTGAAGAGAGCCCAAAGGTATGAGATAAGCATGCCTTCTGCACTAATGGTCTTGGGGAGGAGAGGAGAGGTCATGGGATGAGAGGGGACAGTAGCCCTTGAGGTAAGCAATCTTTTTTTTTTTTGGACAGGATTTGTCTGTGTAGCTTTGGAGCCCATCCTGGCACTCGCTCTGTAGACCAGACTGATCTCGAACTCACAGATATCTGCCTGCCACTGCCTCCTGAGTGCTGAGATTACAGGCATGCACCACCAACGCCCGTCGAGGTGAGCAATCTTGAGCCCTCTCTGGATTAGACACTGATAGTGGTTGGTCCTAGAACAACAGCTGGTAGAATTGGAAGCGTGTGCAGTCAAGCAAACTGCAGAGGCCCAGAAATCAAATGGTTACCTCAGAGGTATCCCTTCTGCCTGTATCTGTCAAGCCATCTATGTCTCTTTTGGCCATCTTGGCTCATGAAGCCTGATGGGCTGCCTCAGAGGGGTGAGCATCTGCTCTCTGAAGCTGGGAAGTGGTCCTGGGCCGGGGGCCTAGAGGGCTTTAAAAAATCCTTTGGCTTCCCTGACCATAAAGTTGTAGAGTTTCAGGCTCTTCCATTGCCACCTGGCTATGGCAAAGCCTTCTCCTGGCTTTCTCCCCTCTCCCTTATTACCCAACACCGTAGCGTCCCCCTACCTGTGTACCTACCCTTGGCCATGCACACTCACATGCTGGAACTGCCCCAATCAGCTTCTTAGCTGTTCTGTTCAAGTTGGGAGAGGCACAGAAATCCTGTCCCATTACTTCCTGGCCACTCTTCCTTTCACACATCTCTTGCTAAGACACCTGCCACTCAGTGCTCCTAAAGGCAGATGTTTGTTGTACAATAGTCTGAGCCTGCAAGAGTGCCTTTGGGGTGTTCGCCATGTCTTGCTATGCTGCCATCCTGCCCTGAATGCCCAACGACTCCTAGACATCTAGAAATAGAAGCCACAATGGTGTTGGAAGGGAGAGGATAGGGCTGGATGCAGTGTGTCTGGGCTGTTGCAGGGTGTGTCCGTTCAGACGAGCATTGGGAGACTTACATGATAGCGATTGTTGAAGACATTTACCTTTCTGGGACTCCAGTAAAATGAGAGCAGGTACCTGGCAATAGATGTGCAAGAGTATGCTCCTAGCATCTGTAGCCACCACACACCAGACATGGAAGTAAATGTCTACCAGCAGGAGGATAGAAAAGCAACTGGTGGCATATTCATAGAAAGGAATACGGTTTGGCAATAACCAAGAAACCAAAGTACCAAGGCACTCACAACACAGGCAACTTGTTAACTGCTTGAAGCTAGAAGCAGAGGAGCCTAGGTTGCACAGTTGCAGCTATCAGAGGCTAGTTTGACCATAATAGAAAACAATGGGGCCCTCTGACCAAGGGTGTGGTATTGACTAGGCAGGGACACAAAGGAACCTTCTAGGATACAGGAAATATTCTCTGGTTTGATGTGGGTGGTGATTACAAGGGTGAAGGTCTATGTAAATAAACCATCAGTCATGCTTTAGGTGAGTATACTCTAGGTATTGATTCCAATGTAGGAAAGTTACTCGAAGAAAACCAGCTTATTGTCAAAGGACCTCTGAGACTCTAATTAGCTTCTCGAAGCTCCACTGTAGCCTTTTCAGTAGAAACAGGGAAGCCCACACGTCGGACATTTTCTTCAGAGTCCCAGAGGGTTCTAATTTATGGATGGAGAGGCTCAGGGCAAAGCTAGCCACAGTTGCAAACCAAGCAAGCCAGCTGCTTGTCTGGGTCTGATGGGGTCTGTGGAGTGGATTCCCTTCTCCCTGCGGGATGGTGAGCACTGCACAGAGGGCAGCACCAGTGACCCCCTCCTCCCCCAACTGCGACCTGGCCCCGGCTCTTTCTCTGCTTCCTGGAACCTTCCTTCCCCAGACGCTGTTTCCAGCACTTAAGGCTGAGAGCTAAGCCATTCCTCCACTCCAGGAAAATATTTGTTCAGAGACTTGGCACCCGCAGAAGAGGAAATCAAAGCCACTTTGGAGTCCAGCAGGCAGCCTGCTACAGGCTTCTTTGTCTGCCCCCACCCCCAGACTACCTCAGCTCTGGTTGTGTCTAGGACAGGGAAAACGAATGCCACCTTGCCAAGAGGCTGGTGCTAGGCATGGCCTGTGTGTCAGCTCTTCATTTAGTGTTCAGTCACCAGCCAGTTATGTCAGTCCAGATTGATGAAGCCTCCTCCATGCCAGGCTGGGTGCTGGGCCTGACCTTGCCTTCCAGGCTGGTGCAAGGGAGTGAGAGAGGCCAGTCAGTGGGAAGCCATGGCAGCACAGGAAGAACAAGGCGGCCATGAGAAAGACAGTAGGAACTAGGCAGGGTGATTCCATTCCTGGGGAAAGCATGAGATGTACCTTGAGTCATGCTGGGAAAGAGGATGGTAGGGTGCAGAGGGCATGGGGGCGGGGGGGGGGGGAGATGGAATAGCAAAGGCCCCGAGTCAACAATGCTCAGCTTCTTAGGAAGTTGATGGCATCAGCTAGGTTTGCAACCAGGAGTCTAGGGAGGGAAACTGGAGAAATGGCAGACGGAGAACCTCCCATGATACTGGTTTGAGAGGTGTGGACTTTATCTCCAGGGCAAAGAAGGTATGTGCTTGTTGTAAGACATTGAAACACATTGATTTTTGAGACTTTTTTTTTTTAATGTAGAAAAATATAAAAGACAAAACTAGCTGAGCATGGCCTGTAATTCCAGTTACTCCAAAAGGTTTGACAAAAAGAACTGTAAATTCAAAGTCAGTCTGGGTAACTTGGTGACTGCCTGTTTAGGAAGGGAGGGAAGAAGGCAGGGAGGGAGGGAGGGAGGAAGGGAGGAAGGGGAAGGGAGGGGAAGGGAGGGGAAGGAAGGGGAAGGGAGGGGAAGAGAGGTAGGGGTGTAGCTCAGTGGTACAGTGCTTGTCTAGCATGCCACAGGCCCTAGGTTTAATCAGAAGTATGAGAGAGGGCTGGGGGAGAAGAGGAGGAGGAGGAGGGGAGGGAAGAAGGAAGGAAGGTGAATGGATGGGGACAGAACTAACCTTATCTCAGTCCCACCATCTAGATATTTCATGATGACATTTGAAAAGTTTAAAAACACTTGTAGGCATGTGAAATCCAAACAGTGAGAAAGTATAAAATGCAAGAGAACTCTGCCTCCCCACCTGTGGCGGCTCAGGCCAAAGGCAACTTCCTTTAATGGGGTTTCAGGGCATGTTTCCAGAACAGGCATGTTCCTGTGAGGGTAAGTCCATGCTTTAAAAACCTGCACAAATGGCTGGTGCTCTACACGGGAGATCTGTTGGTTTCCTTTAGCATGCCAGCACCTGCAGACAGCTCCACCCTGTTCTCATCATGGCTACAGAGTCCACTCATGGAGGCAATAGACTGAAGCCATCCCAACTCTTTCTCCTAGTGGATGCATGGTTAGCAGGCAGATGCTGCTGTCTTTAGGCAGTACTGTACACAGCCTCTTGAACTACCATGAATACACAAGCATGGGGAGCCCTTCTAGCCAGGGGTTCTGGATGGACAGAAGGGGAGGTTCGTCACACTTGTCCTCTGAAAAAGGGATCAGGGTCTCACAATTGTTGCTGCACCCAGACTACAAGTCTCAGATTCATCACACGCCTTATCAAGTGGTCCCATCTGCTTTTACTTGGGGTGGAGATGGTATCAGTTCTTTTCATTCAAATTTTTTAAATTGCAAACGCAGTGAGGAATCTCATCACACTTTTTCACCATTTTTGTTTCTTTCTCTGTGTGTGGTATAGTATACATGTATTATATATGCATGTTCAAATGTGTGTGTGTCTGGATGTGCTCACAGGTATCTGTGCACATGTATGTGGAGGCAAGAGGTTGACATGAGGTTCTTCTGTTCTTGATCACTAGTGTGTGTGTGTGTGTGTGTGTGTGTGTGTGTGTGTGTGTGTTACAATTTATATTTTGAGGTAGGGTCTCTCACTTGAACTAAGAACTCTCCAATTTGTCTAGGTTAGCTAGCCAGCTTACTCCAATAATCTCCCATGTCTTTGTCCTGCCATCTGGGATTGTAGGTGGCTGTATACTGAGGATCCACCAAGGCCCTCAAGCTTCCAAGGCAAGTACTTTACTCACTGAGCCATCGTTGCAGCCTTTGGGTTTCTTTTTTCTATTCTTTCTCTCCCCCACCCCAGGACATCTAATTTTTCACATTTTGGACTCACCTTCCTCACCAGCCTTTTTCTGTTCCTTACAGATGGGTCCTGGGTTTTCGAACATTAAGGCACTGAAAGGTTTAGCATTTGGAACCTTGGTCTTCAGGAGGCCCCACTGCTACAACAGTGTCAGGGGGTCTGGGGGTCCTAGGAGAGGTATGGTGGCCCAGAGCAATTAGTGGCCGAAGAGAAGATTCTGTGAATAGCTTTAGGAGCTGCTCACAAAAGCAGTCAGGAAGACCCAATCAGTGGATTGAGTTGTTTTGGAATAAGTCCAGAGTTCCTTTGGTTCTGTTGCCTGCTGCCTTGCCCTAGTAAAGCCAGTGAGTGACAAACCTGGACATGGGTCCTATGTGTAAGCCATCCAGCTAGTTAACCACACACCCGGTCATCTGTGCCACTTCTTTCCTTCTCTGTGTGGGGAATGACGGGGGATAGAACAACAAGAAAGGAGACAGTTCCCAGGTCCCTCCCTGCTTTCAACATCATGGTTCCCTAAGCCATGTCAACAACCCAGAGATTCCAGTATTTCAACACATAGTACCACACTGACCCACATATGTCTTCTTGGAGTTAAATCCCCATGAAGGGAAATAGTGTCCCTTTGAGCCGAGGACAGAGTTAGGTGGTGAAAAGGGCC
The DNA here is from genome assembly GCF_003668045.3 of Cricetulus griseus. Lineage (NCBI taxonomy): Eukaryota > Metazoa > Chordata > Mammalia > Rodentia > Cricetidae > Cricetulus > Cricetulus griseus. The sequence continues at coordinate 19,192,201 of NC_048600.1, forward strand.
GTAGGTCCCTAGTCAGTGACAGGGAGTAGTTGGGTGTCTGGCTTTAGCCCTTCTCCATGTAGACTTCAGGACTTGACCTGGAGGAAACACTTAAAAAAATAATCCCACAATGTGAAATTCTGTTTTTAAATTGAATTTGTTTAAAATTTCCTCTTGTTTTGGGTTAAATTTCTTTTATAGTTTGCATTTATGGGTTAGGTCAGAGGAAGGGGAGAAGCAGGGCTTGGCTTGTAGCTCAGTGGTAGAGTGCTTGCTTCCTATGTATGAGACCCTAAGTTTGGTCAACAGCATTGCCAAGAAAAAAATGAGAAAAAAGACAGAAAGGAGATGTATTTTTTCCATTTTTAAGCCATATAAAGTATATTAATGGTAGCTCATGTCTTTAGTCCCAGCATTCAGAGGCAGAAGCAATCAGACCTCTGTGTTTGAGGTCAGCCAGCTCTTTGTACTGAGACCCCGTCTCAAATAAAATAAAAGTATATAAAGTATATTTTATGGACAGTAAACTTTTCCCTACTGCATAAATATTGTTTTTTGTTTTTGTTTTTGTTTTTGTTTTTTACAAATTGCAGTTTGTGTCTCTACAATGATGGTTTGGTGTAGACCTACTCTGTTCCGCAACTTCTCTATGCTCTCAATGGTTAGCCCTACCCACCCTCAGATCTTTCTTTCCCCATAGTTTTGACATAGGTTTCCAGATATCCTACAGGTGGAATCATTTAGCATGAGGCTTCCCAGCTTAACCTCGCCTAACCTTACTGGGTTTATCTCAGGTGGGGATCTTAGGACCGTGTTACCTTTGTGGCTGCATAGTATTCCACAGTTTGGATATGGTGGCTTATTTGAAGTCACTTGTAATGAAACAAAACAAAACTCAGTGTTTGTTAACAATAAGAATTTCATTATGTCTAGGGTTACAAATCAAAATACTTGTATCTGAGAGCAAATCCTGATTGGAATTCAGGGTTTGAGGCCAAGAAGTCATCCTTGAGAGTCTACTGAGAGGAACAGCCCTGCCTGCTTTCCTGTCTGCCTACCTGTCTGCCTGTCTTCCTTCCTGTCTGCCTGCCTGTCTTCTTTCCTGTCTTCCTTGTCTGCCTGTCTGTCTTCTTTTCTTGCATTTCATTTTTTCTTTTTCATTTTAAATTTTTTTTTTTTGAGAAAGGTTGTCTTGTGTCTCAAGCTGGCCTTGCACTCTCTATAGAGCCAATGAGATGTTCTTGAACTTGAACTTTGGATACTTTCCTCTCCACTTCCTGAGTGTGGGATAACAGGCACCTCCACTCCTGATTCATGTGATGGGTGGAGGCAGATCCTAGGGCTTCCTAGAAACACTCTAACAACAGAGCTACATCCCCAGACCATGATCAGGTCATTGTTAAGGAGAGGGGCCAAGCTCAGAGGACAGCAGAGAACACCAGCTCAGGATTCCCTGGCTGGCAGTCCAACCTCCACCTGTGCAGGCCTAACTCCGGCCTGGGCAACAACTCTGATAAACTGAACAGGGCTCCTTGACTGGTGTCCAGCTCTGTAATAGAGGCATCCTTGTTCTCTAAGAGAAAGGAAACTTTCCCTACCATGACAGCAGTATTTTAGCCCTCATTTGTTCCTTTATCCTTGCAAAACCCCATAGCTCCACAGGGCAGACTGTGTTTGGGATATCCCCTCTTAAAGGCACGGATGCATTGAAATCTGCACATCCAGTGGACAAGCAAAAGTGACAGTTTCAATTCCAAACTTGTGCAAATGGAGGTGGCTTGAGGGATGTGGTCACTCACCCCTTCAGAGCCCACAGAGGAAGACAAAGTGGAGGTTCCAGAAATGGACACATGGGGCTCAAAATCCTGGTTCAACTGTTTTTCAGCCATATGAACTATCTCCCAGCATGCTACAGGGTTGAGGCACCCTATTAGCAGCAGTTGGTCTTAGTAAATGATGGATGTTCTGATTGTACCAGTGATAGCTCACGGCTGGAAAGGTGTCAGGGGCCCTGGGGTGACTATCTACCCCCTTATGGTTCCCCTCCATCTGCAGCTCTGTTCCCCAGCCTGCACCTCAGCTCTCTGGCAGCTGGAGAATGTGGTAGTTGTTGAGATGACCACTTACATCTTCTGGGATTCTTCCAAGATGTGGGGACCATGCCTCCTGGCAGCCAGCCCTGGAACTGATCATGAAGAGTCTAGCACTCTCCTTCATGCTTGATGGTCCCTGCTGCCTAAGGGATAAGGGACAGAACCTATACTGGGCCCCATGATTCCTAGTGCAGCAGCAGCCTGGACCTCCCTTTTAGGTCCAGCCTAGGCACCGCTGAGCTAGGATAGAACCTATGGCCCATGGATGTGTTCTACTCTGAAGGAACCCTCCAGGTTCCCAGAGCTACAATACATGTCGGTTAGTCCCTGTCTCTCTTACTGAAGTTATCCTTCCATGTCAGATGTGCCACTCCCCTGAACCCATTTAGATACGTTTTTGGTATAACTGACAAGGTCTCTCTAGTTTGAAAAAGCCGGACACAAAGCAGAGCATCCTCCCATTGCTTTGACCACAAACGACTGGCCTGGTCACCCCTTCTCAGAGAAGAGCTGTGGTGTCCCTGTGAAGTTCCTCACAGTGATACTCCACTATGAGGCTCGTGACCCAGGTTCACTCCACCCCAAGCCAGGCTCCCCCTACAGTGCTTGGCTGTTACAACCATCACAAGCGCTTAGTTTCACAGACACTCTAGGCTTGCATAGAGTGCCAGTGTAATTCCTATCCTACAGATGAGGAAAAGGGGAAACTCTGCACAAGGCTGCCCACAGTGAGGACAGAGGAGGGCATGCTGGGCAGAGTCCTACCTGCAGCTGGCTTTCTTAGCCTTGCCTTTACAAGCCCCATCCTTACCTGTGCCAGACAGCAGCCTAGATCTCGGACCTGGATGTCTGGGTAAGCTCTGCCATACTAGCAGAAGACCTATAGCAGGGCCTTCTGCCTGCTTCAGCCTCCACTTCCTCATTGGAAACCCAAGAGTGTGGGTGCCTTTCTTCACATTCAACCCAGACTGTGAAAGAGTCGGACAGATGTGCTCCCCTGCTAATTGTTACACACCAGGATCTAGATCTCTCCAAATGAGAGCTAGCATTACTTACAGGCCTAGAAACCACTGACCCTAGACACACCCACCCTTCTGTGTTAGGGGAAAGCGACAATACAGAAGCAGGGGTTTGGGCTTACACCACTTGCTGCCTGGCTTTAAACTCTTCAGAACCTCAATTTTCTTGTCTGGAAAATGGGGCAGACAGCTCTTAGCTCATCATTAGATCTGTCAGGCATAAATTAAGGTAATGTTTGTAACTGCTGAGCAGTTTGCTGTGGGCTTTTTTCGAGCACTCCATAAATAGTGGCAATTATTACATTTACAGAGTTACAGAGGCTATCTGGACAGGTGGAGGGGATGTTCATCTAGCTTCAGCTGCCCTGCCAAACCTGAGGTGATTCCAAAGCATGGGAAAGGGTGGCCTCAAGAATGGGCCTGCAAGCTGTATCAGTCCATGATGATAGTGAGCCCTGTGAGGACCCAAATAGCCAGGAGGAAGATGGCATCTCTGTTCTCCTATGTCAGTGGCATAACTCACACTAGAGCCTGGGGGTCATCTCTTCCCAGTGGGGCGGGGACTCTGGAAAGCACAAGTTCTGAGGATGGTGGCCAAAATGTTCGCTTAGGGTTCCACAGGGACTCTTAGGAGATGGTCCTGGGTCACTGACCTCTTCCAGGTCATGGCCCAAGACCTATAGGTGAACAGAAAAGGAGCCCATAGTCCCACGGCACAGACTCCCATATACTACTAACCCACAGAGGGTTCCAAAGCAGGGTTGTATGCAGAGCTGATGAGCATGGCTTTTAGCATGGGGTTAGAGAAGTCTCCCTAGAGGAAGAGGCATCTGAATTCCAAGTTCTTGAAGGAGTTGGCCCGGCAGGGGACAGGGTGCTCTAGGCAAGTGCTAGTTACATTAAGGGGCCACTCAGTGTATTGAGTTTGTATCAGGGGTAGGAAAATGGTGGAGGATAGAGCTGGAGGGTTCCCAGGGGCCAGAAAAGGAGGTAACAAGAGAGGATGATGCTGAACTCCTGTTGACTTGGAGAGCTGATTGTGTGCCCAAGTCCAAAGCCTTACATAGGTGGTTCAAAACTGACCATGGTGGTAATATTTGCACCATGGGAATGGACAGAAGCTATGATTCAGAGGCTATATAAAAAAGAAAGAAAGAAAAAGAAATCAAGAGGGAAGAGTGGCAGTCTCCAGTGAATTTCAAATGAGGGCAAGGGATAATTAGCTTTGTTTCTTAACGGGATGTTCTGGTCTGGCTGCTGCAGTAGGAAAGACAGGGGAAGGAAAGGGCTTGGATGACCTATCAAGAGGGTGCAAGGCTGGGAGAGGACAGACTTCTACATGGTAACCTAACTCCTGCTGTGTGGGGGCTCAGCTTGGGGGTGGGGCACAGGATTAGGCCCTTTCTCAGCCTTCCTTGGCTAGAGCCTGAGAATCTGCAATAAAACTCATAATGAAAAACACCTGGGCTCTGCCCCCTAGCCAGGCCCTGGGATGCGGATGGGGAGGGGATTAGGGGATGAAGAGGGACCACGCACTCATTTCCATCCATGCACCCGCTCATGCATTAACTCTTGTTTCTCCTAGCTCTTTGCTCTTGGTCCTGGGTGGGAATGAGGAGTAAAGGAAAGATGATAAGGTACACAGCATAGAACATACAGGGGTCATTATGGGGGTAGCCGAGGTCGCCTGGGCCATGGTACCCTATGTCTATGTCGCCAGACTGTGTGAGTTTCTAGCCCAGGTCAGTGTCAGAGCCACTACTAGGGTAGGTCCTAGGCTTCTCCGGTCCCTTCACAGGGGTCTCTCTCTCTCTCTCTCTCTCTCTCTCTCTCTCTCTCTCTCTCTCTCTCTCTTTCTCTCTCTCTCTCTCTCTCTGTGTGTGTGTGTGTGTTTTCAGGGTAACTTGCACGAATTCAGAAGGGATGAAGGCTAACCCTCTCTTGCCCCTTCTACCCAGGACACATAGGGGAAGGAACCACCGAGATCCCAAAGAGGAGAACTGGCTGGTCTCAGAGCCCATTGAGGTTTGGTTTAGTCCAGTCCCGGTCTTCTGCTCAGGCCTGGCTTGCCGGTCTTTAGACTCTGGAGGGTGCTGCACTACCGACCCTCTGCTCTGTCCTTTGGAGGAATATGCAGCAGGGAAGGGTCCAGGTGGTCTCAGGGAGTATCTGCAGTGACCAGCCAGGTGGGGCACTTGGGAAGATGCTATTCTGGCAGTGGACACCTGAGTTTTTAAACTGAGTTTTGACTGGTGGTTATGCATCTTCTGAGCCCTTCTCCACACTCAAATTCTATCCAGGTACAAGTGACCCCCAGCAATAGTTAACAGGGTCTGAAGAAGCATGTGGGCTCTGTGAACATTGGAAACAGTGCCCCTTATGGAAATATGGGGCTTTGCAGGCACGTGATCTTCATTGCAACTAGGAAAGAAGCCATTTCTTCAAAGCAGCCAGATGCAGCCACCAATCACCCTGACAGACACACAGTAGCCCAAGTGTGTACACCAGGAGCCACCAGAGAGGGCTCCTTTTGTAGAAAGCAGTCCCTGCTCGTAGGCCCTCCTTGTCCTACCCCATCCCCCTATCCATGGACTACCCTCTTCTCCATTTCCAGTTAATAAACACCCCTTAAAAGTCTGTGCAGGACTTTGAGGGCAGGGCCGGGTGTGGTGAAAACTGAAATCCACAACTTCAAGGGTTTTGAGCAGCATAGCCCCCTGCTGTCAACACTGCCACCGGCAGCTTCTAGCAAGGCCAACCCTTGGAACCTTCTGGACACCATGTGGGGACGGAGGCCCAGGCATCTGGAGATGAAAGGCACAGGGCCAGCTGCAGCCCCAGCCACCACCAAGGAGGCAGCCTAGTCGGTCTTCCCAGGGTTTTCCTCCAGGGCCATGTGGTTCCAGCCCAAACCCTCCTGCCCCACAATAGACACATGGCTCCTGTGGCGTTCACAGATAGTCCTGAGAAGAGGAACTGGCCTTGATATCTGGGCTGTAAATGGACATGAATATTCATGGACATGGCCTAGTGGGTCTCTAGAACCCATCCATGTGAGAGTGTACAAATCTAAAGGCTGTACTGTGTGTGGCAGGAGCCTTCCCTGAGGCAGCAGAGATACCTCCTTTCATGTTTGTGGTTACTAGCGAAGCCACCCTTCCCTTTGCACCCATGACTGACTCATCAGCAGTTGGCTTCCGAGAGACGAGGAACAGCAAGCTGTGACTGGAAGCTGTTGGGAGCTTCCTTGCTCTGGCACTGGCTAAAACTAGGTCCTAGGCTTACTGTAGAAGCTGGATGGCTGCTGGCAAGCTCATGTAAGCTGAGCCCCAGGCACGGACTCAGAGGGATCCCACCTGGACTGGCTCCCTGAGTCTGTAGGCAATGACAGTTAAAGCAGGCTTGAAGGGCTTCAGGGGCAAAGCTGAGTCCCTACCAAACATCAACTGGATGCTTCAGCTCCAAGCTTCCCACTGGGATATCATCCCTGCATTTAGAGATGCCATCATCCTTCTAGGAAGACCTGGCAGACCTCAGGGCCTGGCCACTGTTAGCTGGACTCAGCAGCATCATGGCAGGCAGGTGGTCTGGCAGTGGGGTGGGGTGCTGGTCTGGAGAGATGGGCAAGATGCCGCCTCTCCCCTGGAAAAGACTGCAAAGCTGAAGACATCATATACAAAGTTTGGGCAGCTGATGGGAGAAGGAAGCGTTCCTGTAGGAGCCTCTCTGGATTGAGCCGTAAGTGCTGACTCTACATCAGCCATAGTATTGCTACAACAGCCAACCCTGGAGCACACACCATGGACCCAGTAAATTAGGGTCCAAATTGGGAAACGCATGCTGACCTCCAGTTCCCAGCTAGCTCACCCCATCCCACAGGCTACTTCCTGTGAGGGTTACTCACTCTGCTGAGGCTTCCAGATGAGATGCCCAGCTAGTTTGACCCCTCCCACCATTCCTCTTCACTTTGGAGAGACAACTAGGTTACTCTTCTGGATGTTTCCTCTGTCCTGTATAGGTGAGGCTCTCCTCTCATCTAATGATCACAACACCGAGTGCCAGTCTCCTGCTGAACCCCTAGAGAGACAATGTTGTGGCTTCTCCCATCTCTCTTCCTCGTCTCTCCTGCAGTGACTGCCCTCTGCTTTCTCTGTTACTTTCTGATCCCTGCCCCTTGTTGCCAAGCCCATCAACCCTGGGAGGTGTCCAAGAGGAGGTAGCCACCGAGCTGGATCCTGGAGTACTAGGAGGACCTGTCTGAAACTCCAGAAACTTCTGAGGAGAGGAGAACTCAAAGCTGCTCGTCCTTCCCCACCCTGGCCCCTCTTCTATGACATTCATAGCTTCAGATTCTCTTCCGGCCTGTGCTGTTAAACAGTTTCCCCAGAAATTGAAGCATCTTTTCCTCTAGGGAAGTTCCTTGAACAGGAAGGTAAACAACTCCGAAACCTACCAGATCCAGTAGGCCCTGCCCTCCAGAGTAAACTTTATTGACCACTTTGTAGCTGAAGAGTCCCTCTCAGAAGAGCAGGGCCAAGCTTCAAGTGATACTATCAGATGGCCAGCTGCCTGTAAGAGGTTTAGACCAACCGAGGCACCTGGAAAAGACACTCTCCAAGTTGTTGAGCCGCCTGCAGGCTGTGCAGTGTGCTCCAGGTTCCTAGATTTGTGAGCTGTCACCCATGCTGGGATGGGCCTTGGTGATGCAGCTGTCTTTGAGTCATTTCTGCTACTGTAAGTAACCCCTCACCCATATTCCTGTAAGTGACCCCAAGAAAACTCATGGTTCATCACTGGGAGTCAGTGAGGTTGACAGTAGTGGGAGGAAGTAAAACTACACTGAGGAGTTCTTTCTATGTGACACAAAGGGTTTTGTCTGCCTGATTAGTCCCTAGGTCAAGGTAGCTGCCTGGTGACTCACCATTAGAAGCAAATGGTTCTTCCCCAGGGAGAAGCAAATATACACAGAGAGAAGTTGGCAGAATCCCTTCATAGCTTTATCACTCCTAAAACAGGAGTATAATATCTGGCTTACACACCTACCTTGGGGGAATATCTGTTGCTGGAAGCCCCCTCCTTGGGTTGTCCCTAGAGGCTAGGGTAACAGTAACATGACCAATCTTCTCTGTGCTGGGTTGTCACAGGACTGCTGGGAACTGCCCTGAGTGACCAGTGCCTACAGCTGGGGCTTTTACCACATGTTCTTAATAGCAGGACTGCTGGATGGCTCCAACCTGTGGCGGTTCCACCAAAACGCCCCTCCCCCACCCTACCAGTGAGACTGATGACTTCCTGGAAATAGGTTCAATGAAGGGTTTGTGACATGGAACATTTGATGTGACCCGAGAACTTCCTGTTCAGATGACCCCTTGACCTCCTTCCTGAAAGTGTCCCGGGCATGGCTCAGATGACCCTTAAGTCAGATCTGTCTTAGTAGAGTTACCCACACAGGGCTGGTCCACACTGGGCCCTGGGATACAGTACTCCAGTTTTCCTGGCCTCTTTGAACTGCTGCTGTGTGTTGAAGCTGCCTGGTGACCTGAGGGCTGTTACTGGGGAATCCCAACAGGAAGCAATTGTCCCAGAGAAGGCTTCTGCACCCATGCTCCCTCAGGGCAGTAGGAAAACAGAAGGTCCAATGGGATTCTCACCTGAACTGCTTCAGCCTGCTGGACAGTGTTGGTCTGGGGTCCCAGAAGGTTCCTGGGACCTTTACCCATCATTGTCCTTTCTTTGTTTTTTGGTTTTTCGAGACAGGGTTTCTCTGTGTAGCTTTGGAGCCTATCCTGGCACACACTCTGGAGACCAGGCTGGCCTCGAACTCACAGAGATCCACCTGCCTCTGCCTCCTAAGTGCTGGGATTAAAGGCGTGTGCCACCAACACCCAGCTCCATCATTGTGCTTTATAAACAATGCTATAGTATGTCGGCGTGTGCTCAGTCAGGCTCCCATACTTGCCCCCACAGCCATGTTCTCAGTCAATACTATGCTGTCTACTGGGTTGTCCATACCTTGTGTGAAAAAGAGTCCACAAGGACTTCGCAACTTCAATTCAGTACTTCCCTGGCTGTTCTGGTATAATCTGAGCCCTATGAGTGCTGTTTGTAGAGCTCATTGCCCCATGCTTGTGTTAATGGGGAGTTTTATATGGGAAGACCCTGAACGTATACCCTGCCTGGAGTCATGAGAAGACCCTACACGTATATCCTGCCTAGAGTCTTGTGGGAAAGGCTGTAGCAGAAATACTCTGTTTTCTTGTACAGCATCATTAAGTCCCATCCTGCAGATGAAAAGGATCTGGGTCACAGTACTTGCCAACTAACACACCCCATGCTCAGCACTGAGAGGTGTATAGAGGAAAAGCCTTGATCTGAGACCAGATCCAGGATGCTCTCTAGGATAAAAGGCCTTCATGGGATTTTTTAAGAATTTATTTATTCTTGTTTTATATGTTTGAGAGTTTGGTCTGCATGTATGTCTGTGTACTATGTGCATGCCTGGTGCCTATGGAAGCTGGCAGAGGGCATTGGATCTCCTGGAAGAAGAATTATTAACAGTTGTCAGCTGCCACGGAGACACTGAGAGCTGATCCCGGGTCCTTTACAAGAGCAGCAAGTCCAAGTGGTTTTTATAATCACTGAGCCATCTCTCCACATTCCTTTCTGAGCTTTTCAAGGCCCTGGTATCACCTGTGGCCTTGACAGGTCAAGGGACTTCCTCTTGGCTTCACTCTTCTATGTTGCCCTTCTGGGGATGAAGTTCACTCTGGTCCTGTTAAAGGTATTCTCACTGGACATGGCTAACCAGTGGGTCAGACTGGATCCTCTGGAGCATTCGCCTTTTGCCTGTGAAGCAAAAGGCTGAATCAGGCCTTGACCAGAAAGTTGTGAGTGCCAACCCCATAGACTGGGTCTAGATGGGGTGGGGTGAGGGCTGAAGGCCAGTCAACATCTCAAGAGATGTGGTAATCCTCTTGGGCCAAGGGAGAGACACACTGTTCAAATCACCGTCCCTTTAAAGGCAGAGAATGTGAGATAAGGCACCAAGGCCACACCTGGCTTAGTACCTCTGGGCACAACAGCATGGTGCTCTAGGGGAGAGAAAGAGAAGAGGGCCTTGTAAGTCAGTCCCAGGAGAGGGTAATGCATGACTGTGGTCAGAGCAACGAAGGAGCTGCGTGGAGTGTGTTTGATTTCCTGGGAGAAGGCAAAGTGAATAATGACTCAGTTGAGAAATAGCCAGTTGAGTGTTTGTTTTTGGAAGGACAGTGTCATCGGAAGGCAGTGCAATTATGAGGCCTATAAAGAAAGATCTGGAAAGGCCTCAAGGATTTAACCCACCAGCCCTGACGTGTTCTTGTCTCAGCACTAGGGCCCACCCTGTGGGAAAGCCTGGGTCTGACCCAGGGCCTCTTACAAGCATTTTAGAATGGGTCCCTAACAGGAAGACTTAAATAAAACGCCAAAATGGAAGAGCTTTGCTGATTGCTGGGAATCTCCTATCCATGTTTATAGGCTGGCTACTCTGGCCTTACTTAGCTCATAGCCCCTCTGGAATTAGAATTCTCCTAACTCCACCTCTCCTGGAGGTCCCAGCATGTCTTGTCACTCCCATCCAAGCTCATGCATCTAAGAGCTATCTTCTTGCATCTGAAAAGAAAAGAATCATGGACCCCTCTTCTTGTATTGCTTTTCCTGGAAAGATGTGAACATCTGCTCACCCTATATAGGGCTCTAATGGTAGACCAAAGAAATGATTCTAGCACAGTGAACAATTGAGTTTAACAGGCTAACTTACAGGACTGTGGGTGAGGTGTTATAGTCGTGCGGGTGACCCCCAAACAGCTGTGTCACCAAAAAGTACCATCCTCCAATAAGGGTGATGACTTCAGAATTCATCAGTGGAGTCCCTACCTCTTCTCAACTTTCTCCTTCCTACACAGTCTGGCATCCTCTTAAAATGATGTATAATTGGGGCGATATATGTAGCTTGGGGTAGAGCAGGAGGCTGTGAGTGGCAGGAGTCTCAGGGGAGGGTCCAGTGATCCTCTGCCCTTCTTTAGGCTTAATGGGACCAATCTATGTCATGCTCAGAGGATAGAGTTCCAATGGCTCTCAGTATGATGTCTCACCTGGGAGAACAAGTAGGGTCATGGACATCTTCCCACCTGGGTGACATGCAGCTCTCCTCTCTGCTTGGTCCCTCCCCATACTACTCTTCTGTCTGATAGAGTAGCATGAGTAGCATCGTTTCTAAGAATTTCTGGTTGAGTCTGTGGGATCTTTTACATATGGGGTTATGCAAATATATGCATGCAAACAGGGATGCCTTGACTTCTTGCTTTCCTGTTTGTATCTATTTTGTATGCTTTTCTTGTCTTGTTGCTCTAGTTAAGACTCTGTGCACTATGTTGAATGTGAATGAAGCAGCAGACCCCCTTTTGTGGTTCCTGATCTTAGGGAAAATGTTTTGGGATTTTCCATATGTAGTACATTGATGGCTATAGGTCTGTCACATACTGCCTTTTGCATGCTGAGGTATATTCCTTCCATTCTCTCAAGTGTTCATCACAAAGGGGTATTGGATCTTGTCAAAAGCCCTCTCTGCATCCATTGAGCTGGTCATACGTTTTTCTGTCCTTGGGGACAGACTCCCATCACACTTCCAGCCCAGACAGAGTTGGTTAGGAACTCCACCCCCCCCCCCACTTACCTTTTTTTGTGCCTGTGGTAGTCTGCTACATGTTAATTGTGTGTCTCAGGCAGGTACTCATTCATCTCTCATCTCTAAAATTCTGGTCATGAAGTGATCTGCTTCATAGGCCTCTTGTGAAGGCAGGAAACAAACAAACAAATATGATAAACATGCCCAGGCTTAGAATTAGGGTACCATTTAAGATCTTAACACTACCGTGGCACACATAGGCCTCTGCAGTCTGTTCTCATCTCTGGCTCTCCCTCAGTATACACAGTAGAGGCATATTCAATTCCCTCAAGCCCAGGGCACAGCCCAGCAAGGTGCTGAATGGAAGAGGAAGGGGCTGCAGGAGGCAGAGGTGGAGAATGAGGGGAGGCCTCCATGGTGGCAAGAAGGGCTTTCAAGAATGGGTTTCAGGAGAATAAACAGGAAACAGTGTTCCAACTATGTCAGAGAACTTGGGGCCCCCAAGGCTGGACTGGTAAATCTGAGACAAAACATGGCATAATTTGTAGACAGAAGTTTCTGTTCCGCCTGGTCCCGCCATCCTTCAGTCCCAAATAAACACACAGGGGCTTATATTAATTATAAACTGTTTGGCCAGTGGCTTGGGCTTCTTACTGGGTAGCTCTCTCTGAATTATTAACCCATAACTACTAATTATATATTTCTACATGGCCTTATCTTACCGGAGAATGCCCAGAGTCCTATCTTCCCAGCAGCTACATGGCATCTCCCTGCCTGCCTCTCTCTGCTTCCTATCCCCAGAATTCTCCTTGTCTGGTAGCCCTGCCTATACTTCCTTCCCGGCCAATCAGTGTTTTATTCATCAACTAATAAGAGGACATAGATACAGAAGGACATCCCTCATCACAATGTTTTAGAGTAGGCTTGCCTTTTCCTTCATTTTTTCATTTTTTCCTTCCTTTCTTCCTTCCTTGATTGCTTTCTTTCTTGCTTTCTTTTTCAATTGCTAAGAAACCATTGAAGACCCCTGCCCAGAAATCCCAAATGACCTTTTACATCAGCTAAGACCCTGTGTCAGACCAGCTTTTACTGCTTATTGAGGAAGGGTGTGATGCAGGAAGAAGCCCATAGCTGCAACTATGGCATGCTCACCTCTGCCACCTTCACAGAAAGCTGGTTTTCACAGCACCACCCCTAGCAACCAACCTGTTCCAGATTCCCAGCCTCTGATGCTGAGAAGCTTGGAAATGGTGCAGTTCATTTAGGACAAAGGACTTTAGTGCTCCATTCAACAAGCAAACAAGAGGTTCAGCCTCCAGGGAGGTGGAGTGGGCAGGTGTAGAGATGGCAGGAGTCCGCAGGCAGTCTTGGCACATACACGCTCTGAGTTCACCACCTCCATGCAGCCCCTCAGGAACTGGAATCCTCCCAGAGAGGAGGCCTTGGGGCATTGAGTGTGGGGTGCTCATGCCTGGGACATGCACACACTTGTGCTTCCCTGTGACAAGACCAGGGGTGAGAGTCATGGGCAAGACTTAGGGGGCCTGGGAGAGCAAGAAGAGGGGTCAGCTGTCTGGCTCTTCACCTGCCAAGGTCCTAAATAGGGGAGAGCGGGGTTGGGCAGCTTCTACTTGTTCTAGTTCAGTCTTGAGACTGATGCTTTATGTCTGAGGCAGTGTGGAAAGGGGTCAGGTGACACTGTTTGTGGGACATCTCCAGCTAAGCTGAAACCATAACACTACAAGCCTGGTAAGAATGGCTAGAGGCTATAGATGGGTGTTGGCATAGCAAAGACTGTAGTTGTCACACCTAGCCTGACTGTCCTTTATCCCTCCTGGGAATAATCACCCAGCTTCTAGGAGCCTCTGGCCCTGCTGGATTGAGTCCCTGGAGCCGGGCAGGCGGGTGTGGCAGCCATTGTGTAAGGGGTGAGCTCACCCACTGTTCCGCCCCAGCCTGCACCAGCCTGCCCGCTGCTGGTTAATCATTGTTCAGACACCCTGGCAGGCATGCAGGCTTCAGAGAAAGACATGACGGGGCAGGGTGGCCTCTGCCAGGTCTCAGCAAAGCATTCCCACCTGGCAGGTCTGAGCTGGGCTGTTACTTTGGACCCCACAGAGAACACTCTGCAGTGGGGCTGAGACCTTTGCTAATGTTTCCTTAGTTAGACCTTAGGAAATAGTTCTGATTGAATGCAAGAACACACCTCTGACATTTCCTTCCTGGTGTGAACTCAGGGCAATTTAGTGGCATAGCTAGGACAGACAGCAATGCCCAAAGGCCTTGTCCCAAACTCCAGTTCCACCATATACTAGGTGACCTTAGTCAGGCTTCATCATGGTGCTTGTGGTGCTCATTCAGGATTGCTTTGAGGCTCGGAACAGTTATAGAGTGCCCAATGCGCCAATAACTAGAAGGCTTAGTGTGGTGAACCAAGTCTGAAACACTCATCACTGGGCTGGGCTAATTCTCTGAAGGGAGGTGAGTGGCCATCAGGTATGGGCTGGCCTGTGTGTATGCATTGTCTAAGAACCCTTCAGCACCCTCTTGTGAACTGGATACAGCTCTGCCCAGTTCTCTCGATGAGAACACTCAGATTCCAGGGTGTGGGGGAGGCATGCGTGTTGAAGCACCTGCCCAAGGTCACACAGTATAAGCGACAAAGGTGAATTTCAACCCTACGTTGGTCTGTACTCGGGTGTCATGTTCTCACTATCACCCAGCACTGCCAGGTTTACAGATATAAGTTGCAAATCTGAACTTGTCCGGCAATTAAATTCTGCCCACACTCACTGAGCCCACGTAGGGGTGGGGATGAGGGGTTCTGGCCTGAGTCTGTGAGAAAACCAGGAGACCAACAAGGCCTCATTCGCTCCCTGGGCCTGAAGAACCTCATCCCCCTGCCCGTGAGGAGACAGGAAGAGCTGGCACAGGCTTGGCATGGGCCTAGTGCTACTGCAGCTGAGTCACAGTATTTGCTACATTTTTTTTTTTTTCATTTGTCATAGTTAGGTGGGATGGGGATTATCTAGAGACAGTGGGGACCTCCGATATTTTCTCTCACCTCACAGTCCTCCATGATGCTGCTACTGGCTGGGATAGAAGCAGAGACCACTGTTATGTGATGATACTAGGAACGTTACCTGCAAGCCAGAGCGGTGGAACACCTGTTCCCCAGGAAATGATATAGCCATCCCGAAGTTCCTTGGTCTAATTCAGAAGTGTGCCTTAAAGGACAGTCTTGGGAGCCAGATGGCTTGTCCTTGGGCCCATGGGTTTTTTTGTGTTTCCCTGTCCCTTGGAGCCATCATACAGTTGAAGGGGGAGCTTCAGGAGAGAAACCCCATGTCTTCTTGGGGGGTCCATGAATGTGTACATGTATATTGCATGCAAGTATGTGTAGGAATATGTAAGCATGTATGTGTGCACATGCTGGGTGACAAAGCTTCTCTTCACAAGAGCTTCTGAGACTGGATCTGCCCCCTCCCATGGTGCACTAGCATTCTTCCTGTGGTATGTCCCTTCCCTGACTCCAGCTCTCTGTGTCCTCTCATCCACCCATATGTGCTCTTAGAATATACTCTGAGATTCACATACTACCTAGCTGTTGATGCTTGAAAATAAGGTTATGAGCCCTCATGGCCACTCTATCCACTCACTGACTGTCCTCCTGTTCCTATGGCCTGTGATCAGGGAGTCCAGCTCTGGGAAGGAGATAAGTGATGGAAAATGAGGTATACCAGCTTTCTAGGCCACCAGGCACTCTCTTCTCCTGGTTGTAGCAGAAAAATAAAGATAGGCCTAGATATGAACTAAAGAAAGTGATGTTCTGGCCTTGATCACCATGGTGAATTCCAAGTCTTGAGATACTTGAGTTCCCTACTTGTCCAATTATGTATCTTACAGTCCTTGGACCCAAAGTGATCTTCCCTGGCCATGGTTGAAGCCGTGGACAGAGGTGGGTGAGATGCAAATAGGACATCAGGAAATATGTTGTGGCACATGATGTTGTGCCAGTAAAGCCCATGGAAGGTGTCCAAACAGTCCTGAAGGAAGTGAGAAAGTGTCTCTTCTTATGTATCTTGCTTACTCATCACCGGCATTACCTCGCACCTGTCAACCCATTGGGTTGTTTAACAACACATAATGGAGGTACCTGGGAGGTATGAGGTCTGCCTGGGGGCTATGAGAAAAATAAGCAGATCTTGAAGGAAGTAGAAGGTTCTAATCTCATCTTAATTGCATACAAACACACACACACACTACCCCCCACTATCTTCCTAATCTCAGCAAACTTGGCCTTCCAACAGTCCTGGTGTTCTTAGGTAAACACCACTATTTCCAAGGATCAAGGAGGAGCCGAACCTTCTCAGTCTTCAGGCATGTAAGAGTGAAAGTGAACTATAGTCCGCATTCTGCCACTAGGCCCTTTTAATAACAAGCGCTCACAAGTCCATCAATTTAATCCTCCACTAAACTCGGGGCTCCTCTCTGTCTGTCCCTAGACATGCCAACACGTACTTCTGTGTGAGTTCAGTTCCTAAAGCATGACTCTGTGCTGTCAACAGGACCAGCCAACCTTCTAGTTGGAGATGGATGCCCAAGAGGAACACTCAGAACCAACTGGGAATAGATCCAGACTCCCTGAGTGTCAGTCAGTCCAGATTCTATTCTTATCCAAGCATAGACATAGGTGCTGCCATCTTTGCATCTGGACATAATTCTTGAATGTCACATAGTGATAAATTACCTGGAATGTTTTATGCTGGCCAGTGGATTTGGGGGAGTAGATCTAAATAACTGTTTGAGGCCCTTCTGCTCATCTTTGGAGTGTGAGCTTAAGTATTCAGTAATCACCCAGGAGCACTTAGCTCACACATGAGATCATCCTGTGGTCTATTCATGGGTAGTGCCACTAGCTGAAAGGTTCCCAGAGTTAGCACTTCTGGGCCAGAGAGTCCTCTGTTGTGGGCTGGCCTAAGCCTGGATGCCTTTTGTAGCTTCCTTCTCAAGATAAGACAATCAAAAAGGCTTGCAGACCTTCGCAACTATCCCTGGTCACAAAATCTTTACTACTGTAGCCCCACTGAATCAGAGAGACCATATTTATTTAGAGACAGGGTCTCATTATGTAGCCCTAGCTACCCTGGAATTTGCTATGTAGGCCAACCTGACGTTTACCTTGCAGAGCTCTGCCTGCCTCTGCCTCCAGAGAGCTGGGATGAAAATTGTGTACCACCATGCCTAGGATAGCTTGGATATTTTTTGTATTAGAAAAATTTAAACAAATACAAAATACAGAGAACAGTGTGGTAGATCTCCATTTAGTCACCAGCAAAACTCAACCAGTGACTGCTCACCAATTTTAGTTCATGTCTCCTTCTACCCACTCCCTAGTATTTGGAAGCAAATTTCAGATAGTTCATCTATATGTGTGAAAGCATCCACTTCTGAAAGGTGAAAAAATTCTTTTCAAGTATACTACTATCATACCTTGAAAATTAAAAGCCATTATTTAATATAAAACATCCAGTAAGTAATGCTGGAGAATCTTAAGGATGAAGTAGACAAGTGACTTAATAGGATCCCTGGAGAGCAAGCAGAAAGGGGGATTGAAAACAAAACAGGACGGGTCCACACTTAAGAGACAAGTGTTTCCCTAAACATTGCCTTAACAAATGCACACATCTGAAAGGTTATTTCCTTGCACCGAGTCTTTAGAAGCTCCCAGAACCTAAATACAAAATCCCAATGAATCTTTCTCTTAGGGTCACTGCCATGGCTCCATGTTCTTCTGCCTTCACCTGATGTACTGGCACCCAGGGATGGCATCACTCAAGGACACTGGGTATCTACTTTGTTCTTGAGTGACTAAAATGGTGCTCTTCTCCCAAATGCTGGGGTTCGTGCAGTCTTGAAGGCATGCAGGAGTGTTGGAAGCTGCACAACATCTCACACAGTCAGACACAGGATGTCCTCACAGATCAGTGCTTAAGAAGAATATAGAACTCCTGCTAAGGGCCCCTCTGGAAGAGGCAGAACTTCCTCAACAACCAGGTTATTGATGGCCTTCATCCCCAGATGTTTATGAAGCTCAGCCAGGACAGGGCATAGCTCTGAAGGACAACAGCAAGCCTTAGTACTTCAGATGAGATGCACAGAGAGCTGGCAAATTCTTCCACGCCCTACAAGGACCTCACTAATGTCTCAGGCCATATGCCTAGGACCGGCAGCACATGGGCACTTCTGTGGCTAGTCACCTCCCTCTAGTGTGCCTTATAGTGTGCTGTCAGACCCCATCCTTAGCCTCTCCCCACAGCGGCAGGGAATTCAGTCTGTCTACCCATCATGGAGATCTTTGCTTGTTTGGGGTGCTTAGTCCACAGAAATGCCCCGAGCTTGGTCAATTTCAAGGTGATTTGTCTTTCCACTAGAAGGGACAGTGTGTGTGTGTGTGTGTGTGTGTGTGTGTGTGTGTGTGTGTGTGTGTGTGTGTGTGTGTGTGTGTGAGTGTGTGTGTGTTCACATATGAACTGTGGAGGGGCCCCTGGGGGTCTAAGTTTCTATGAATAACTGTTGAATTCTATTATGATTTCCCTGTGGCTTCTGAGGGAATCTATCAAGCATCTGCTTGGATTCCATTAAGATAGCAGAAGGATGTTATGTTTATCCACAAGAAGTATACAAAAATCCTATAAAGATCCAAAGAGGTTTTCAAGCGCGATTCTCCCAGCTTTGGCTTTGCCTTCAGCGGTCCCGCCCCCGCCCTATAAACTACACTGCACTGCTCTTCCGCTGGCCTTCTTCTGGTGCCCTGCACAGAATCAGTTTAATGAGATGAATTTAAAAAATGAATAAAAAGGAAAACCCCAGAGCAAACAGCACATGGTGTGCTTGGCAGAGGGCATCTCTGTCATGAAAGGATATTGGGGCACATCAAATGTGCCAGAGACAGACGCGGAAGTGCCTGCCCTTACTGGCTTGCAAAAGGCATGGAGATCCATTTCCTGGCCGGCTACCCCAGCACTCTTCTTTCCTGAGTGTTGGGTACCTGTTGTCAAAGCTGTCTTTGGGAGCTCAAGTTGGGGAGCAGGCAGATGGGGCGTCTTCTTAAGCTCCACCCATATTGGGCCACAGTCACTGGCCAACTGCTGGAGGCTGGGCTGATCCCACGAGTGCTGGTTCCTGGTCAGCTCCGGCAGGTTCCCACAAGCACTGTTCTCCACCCAGGGGTTGTGGAGGACAGCTGCAGACAGGCCTCTGGTCAGGCAGCTGGGAAGAATCAAGGGGGTGGTGGTGGGGAAGCTAGACAGCTTGAGCCGGAGTTGCGAGGGAGAAGAAAAGATGCCGGACCAGGGGAGGGCAAGACTCCCAAGAGCTGGGAGACCAACAACCACTGGCCCAGTTCCTGCAGGTCAAGGGGCTGTCTTCTGGTTTATCTGCCCTCCTCCTGGATTCAGTGCCCTTCAGTAGAATTTTCTACGCTGATAGAAATAGGACTTCCACTATATGGTATGGTATGGTATGGTAACCCCCATCCAACCTCCAGTGATCAAATATGGTTAGTGAGCACTTAAATAGCCATCTTACAACTACGGAACTGAACGTGTAAAATTGCCAAATTTTAGTATTTAAATATTAACTTGTAAAACGGGTGAATGGCAACCCCATTGCTTTCGTTTATTCTTTTGAGATAGGATCTCATGTAGCCCAAGCTGGCTTTAAATTCACCATGTAGCTGAAGGTAGCCTCCAACTTCTGATCCTCCTGTTGATACTGCTCCAGTGTTGGGATTACAAGTGTGCACCCCTCCCCCCTTCCCCGCCTGTTGTATGCAGGGGTGCAGGTTGAATCCTGACTTTTTGCATACTAGATTAGCTCTCTAACAACTGAGCTACATCCCCAGCCTGCAACAACCATATTGGTCAGGGCACTTGGGTGCAGGTGGCACTCACTAGATGTCTCTCCCAGGTCTGGACAGCAGCAAGCTCTATCTACACAGGACAGTTCTTACCTGTCTGCAGTAGCGATTCCTGTAGGTCCACTGAGTGTAGATCACCAGACAGTTCTTGGACATACCTTGCCTGCAGATGATTGTGGAGGTCTGAGTTCGAAGTCTGCACATAGCCCCAGGCTTGTGGGTGACCCCGGGTAGGTCTGCTTTCTGCAGAAAGAGAACAAATGTTGGCTATGCCAGAGGTTTAGTGCCTCTCAAGTGGCCTAGGTATGGGACAGGATAGCCCTGCAAGGCATTCTGGGCTCTGTTCCTTGCCTGTCTTACACATACCTCAAGCCCACCAGTGGTAAGCAGGTCTAGGGAAAATATCAGAGACAATTACCTAACTGATAGTGATGAAGTACTTGGCTTTGTGGCTAAACTATTAATAGCTTCAAATCTCAACTCCATTACCTACAGCCTGTGGGCTTTTTTGTTTGTCAGTGTTGAGCTGGTGCGAAGAGCATGGGCTTTGGTGTCACTGGAATCCGGTCTATTCTGGTAATGGTCTGGAGTTGACATCTATGCACTGGTGAGAACAAACTACTGAATTCTCAGGGATTTTGTGAGCCAATTGATAGAAATATCATTAACAACTTCTACAATGAAATAAATTACATTAAAAGTGAAGGTTAAAAAAAAGATTCCAAACTCACCACTCTGCAAACATTTTACCATTACCTGGTCTCTTAGAGTTATTTATATCAACTGTCTATAGAGTGACATTTTTTCTATGCTGAGAGTATCAAACCCAGGCCTTGTACATGCTAGACAGATTTTCACCATTGAGCCTTATAGGTAGGAACATCACACACTTGTCTTCCCCTTCCATTTCTAGGTTCATTGACACCATGTTAGCAGCTTGACAGTTGTGGGAATCAGAATCAGTGACAGTTGTGGGAATATTTATGCTATGGAAAAGTTGGCAAACAACAAATCATGGCTTGGTTTTTGTTTTATTGATTGTTCAGACATAGAAAGTAATGGAAGGGAAAATAAATAATGCAGCTAAGACTAAATTATGCCATTTCTAGTTTTTGCATTGTCAAAATTTAAAAATAGAGGAAATATTCACATGTTGGTCCTCTTTGTTGATTCGGCAGAGGTGTCACTCATGTTGGAACTATGCATAGCTGGTTTTTAAACCTCTTCCAGTGTCACATCTTCCCGTGGTCCCCATGGGGGTTCCCATGCTTCTTCCACAAATACCTGTTACATCTGAGGTTTCCTTTCACTTTCAACAACAGCCCCTGACCCAAATAAATCAAAGAAGAGAAGAAAATACAGGGACAAATCCACTGTAGTAATGGCATAGCTGTCTTGCTATCTAGATTTCTGGGGTCCTACCAAGCTGAGCCTGGGTCTGGGAGAAGGCTGTTGGCTGTTGCAAGGAAGGGGATCTTTCTTTCAGGCCCCAATGTCTGCTCTTGTTAGGGGTAAGGATGGAATATCTTGTGTACATGGGAAGGCAACATGGCTGACCTGGCACAGGAGGACTTTGGCAGTAAGCACTGCAGGGCTCATAACACAAACCAAGCCTTTCCTAGCCCCCAAGGTGGGATCCCAGAAGAGGTGCAGGTACAGGGCACTGTGCCTGGCTGCATGCTGGCTATCCTGGGTGTGGAGCTGGGTTGCACAGGCTGAGGTCAGAGTTAATGAATCCATACTTATCTTCTTGGTTCTGCTAGTTTGTCCTCACATGTGTTTATAGACTCCACATTTTTTATAGATGTGTTTTATGCATGTCTGTAGGTTTTATCTGATGCTCCTAAGGACCATACCTTCTTTGGTCAGCCCAATGGTAGGTAGGGGAAGACCTTGATCTTAGAGCACTGAGCTGTGGTTAAGAATTCTCACCAGCCCCAGACTGTGTTGCATCACCCAGACCTGCCCTTTCCATCTCTAGACCACACTGTAAAATTGAACATCAATCCCCTGTCTCTCATGGTGATTTAAAAATGGGCTTATGATCATGCTTACGTGTCCTTTGACAAACCCCCTACACATACCTGGTCCTGCTGGCCCAGGAAAAGCTAGATGCTACCTGACCTAGTTGTGTTTAGCTATTACCTTTTAGCCTGGGCTTTCTGTAGGTTGTCAAGGTTGCTTAGCTTGACCCAGCTTTTTCTAGAAAGAAGGTATGTCCCCCAGACCAGAACCAGGCTCCAAGGTGGAAGACGAAGAAGGTGGGTGCCATCTTTCTTGTGGACATCTCAGGAGGGATGAAATGGGATGGTTAGTGGACCGTGGAACACAGAGCTAAGGCTATACTGAGTGATGGTGGATGGATATCATCTCTCTGCTGCCCTCCTCCTCCCCAAGAAGCTTCACCAGGGAAGGCTTCTTATTTTGTTTGGAAAGCCCAGAGCATTGCACACAGTCTGAAGTCAGAGTTTGATGGAATTTCTGAGTCTTTTGAGTGTCTCATCAGATTATGTTTTCTGGCCACAATGGCTCCACCAAAAGTGTGTGTGCTGGTACCCAAGGGACAAGAGTGAAGTCCTTTCTACATTCTCCCTCTGCTTTCTCATCTCAGCACACTCTATGACCAAGTATCCCATGGCAATCTTGCCTGGTCCTGCTGGTCCTATAAAGCGGGTGGTCCCATGCCTATCTCCGCTTGACCCCTGTAGCCCTCACTGTGCTGGAACTCACTCTGTAGAACAGGCTAACCTTGAACTCAGAGGTACACCCGCCTCTGCCTCCTGAGTGCTGGGAATAAAGGCTTGAGCCTCCACAAGTGCCCTTTTTCTTTATTGGGTCACTGCTGCTGCCTTGGGCGAGGTCCTTGACCTTCCTCCCTCACAGTTCTCTGTATTCTAGGAGTCATAGCCTGAGATCAGCTTTGACAACAGGCTCTGCTTCTCCTCCCATCATTTCCAGAAGACGGTTTGACCAGACTTAGGACTTAGGGGCACAGGAGAAAAGGCTGAGTCTGCCTAGGTCTGAGCCCATAAAGGGAGCAGCCAGCTGCCCGCACCCTGCATGCCAGCCTGGATTTCCTATTAGACACAGCTTTACGGCAGGAAGGCCTGCCCGCCAGAGCCTGGGGCTGGCAGCTCCATCTACCCGTTCGGGACCTGGATGTCTGCCCTAGCAGATGTGATTTAACTTGCTGCAGGAGAAACAGCTATAAAAAGTTAACTATTGTCGTAAAAGCAGCCCATCAGACCCAGGGCAAGACTGCTGGAGGGGTGCCCAGCCCCTGGGTCACTCTCATCTCAGAGACCATGACTGTGGTAGCCAAACGCATCATCTTCCCTGCCCCCCTTTCTCTCTCTAGAAAAAGCACAAGAAGGGTGTCACATCACAGAACTGTCCTGATGGGAAAGGTTGTTGTGTCCTTGCTATTGCATTCCTCAGAAGACTCCTCCCATGCTGCGGAGATAGGGATATGTCCTCGGGGAGCAAGATGTAAGTTCCCCCCATGCGCATGCGCATGGACTTGCAGCACCTGGAGTGGCCTGAAGGGGACTCTCACTCCAGCTTCTAATTAGGAAGGAAGCCCAGAAGTGAAGAGGAAGGTGGCTCACTATTGTGCAAGCCTCCCGTAGATTTCCCCATGTCTCTCCTCACATGGTATACCCCCGTATTCAAAAGCTAGTGCTCTCCTGTTCTCCCCTGGGCCTGGACTTTATGGTCGGAAGGAGGAGCTGTGGTAAGGAAGCAGTTCCTGAAGAAGAGGCTTGGCTAGCCACTCTCCGTGAACCATCGTCCCTTCTACCTGCTACATAGGAAGAAGGGGAAGAGATGGAAGCCAGGAAGAATTTTATCCTCTAGGAAGAGTTTCCTTTCTTCCTTTTCACTTCTTCTTTTTCTTGAGTCAGGGTTTCTCTATGGTTTTGGAGCCTGTCCTGAAACTAGCTCTTGTAGACCGGGCTGGTCTCGACCTCACAGAGATCCTCCTGCCTCTGCCTCCCGAGTGCTGGGATTAAAGGCGTGCACCACCACTGCCAGGCACCCTTTTCACTTCTTTAACTGCACAGCTCAAAGCACTGGTCTCCAACCTGGGAAGAGAATGTGATTGCTTAGTAAGGCAAGTGTGGCAGGCTGGTGGCCTCTTTGTGGACCATTTCTGTGGCTATGTGTACACACATACATGATGGAGGCCCGAGGGCAGCCTGGAGTGGCATTCCTCATAATGCCAGGATGGACCTGCTTGGCCTGCAACTCATTGATTCTGCCATGCTGCCTGGTCAGGGGCCACCAAGGGCCTGTGTCTCTTCCTCCTCAGGGCTAACATCACAAGCACAGGCTGCCATGCCCGACCCTTTGAGGGTTCTAGGGACTGAACTCAGGTCCTCATCTTGTACTGCAAGCACTTTACCAACTGAGCTGTCGTTCCAGCATCAGCCTGTGTTTTGGGTCATGTGTTTTCTTTCTTCCACTTGGTATGCATCCTTGTTTCTGGCAATGATGAGGAATAGATTGGCCATCGGCTCCAGGAGAAGAGAGGGACTTCATATTTGAACACTGGTTAGTCGAGAGGTGTTGGGCTTGGCCATGGGAGTGGAGAACTTATTCTGGAGAGCTGTCGTTTTGTGGAGTCCAAAGGCAGTTGCTTTGTACTTTGGTACCTTGAGAGCAAGGACAGTTGAGAGCAGCCATGATGCCAGAGGGAAGAGGTGCTAAGGGGCTAGTGGTTATCAAAGGAGTCAGCTGAATGGGAGACCTGGTTCCCTTGTGACCTGCATGAACAAGTCCTTGTGAGAGCAACCAAGGATGATTTTAGGAAGCAGAGGAAGAGCCACGGGCAACCTCCTTCCCACTACTAGCCATTACCATGAAATGAGGGGCTACCCTCACCTCCTCCAGAGCCTTACGTGCTCCTGGAGGATGCCCATTGGGGTATGCGGTGAGCCCAATAGCCACACTGGACAGAACTGCCCAAGCCTTCCATCACCAAGGGGGATCAGCTTTCTGCCCTTGAGGGGTTCTAGTGAGAAGGACACATATACACCATATTCTCAGGGCACACAGAGTGCATGAGTAAACACTAGACAGTGTCTGTGTCACCCTGCTCTGATGGGAGTAATGTGGTGAGCCATGCCATGGGACAGACAGGAGACACCCATGAATCTTGTTCTCCTTGGCTTGGTGTGAATCACAGCCACTGTTTTCCAGACATGAACATTGGTGGACTTTTTAAGGCCTTTTTTCCCTGGAGACCGATTGTCTCCTGCTGTGATAGGTCGCATTCCATTTAAATGCCACTCTCCCCAGTGATGCTTCGGGTAGAACCAACCCCAGGATGCCAGGGAAGGTGAGGCCCAGGGAGATGGGTCATAGCTTGATTGCTTCTTGGTTTGAAGATCCTGTCCCCGCTCTCACATAAGCTGGCACATGGAAGGCATCAGTCATACTTTCCAGTGACTGACACTCTGTGTGTGTGTGTGTGTGTGTGTGTGTGTGTGTGTGTGTGTGTGTGTGTTGTTAGTGTGACATGAATATAGGACATGTGTATGACATGAGAGTGTAAAGGCTCCTGAGAAAGACAAAGAATATGTCAGCTGTGATGCAGCCGGCCACAGGCACATAGTTCAGGCTCCTATCTTCCTGTGGATAGAGCAGTTCCCTGGTCGGGTTCAGCATACCCAGGAGAAGGAAGTGGGCAGCCCTAAATTTAGAAACTCCTTACACGTTTTTCTGGCCCAGGTCCCTGGTAAATAAGCCACATTGGAGAGCTAATTCCCATGTTTCCACTTGTCTGTCTGTCTGTCTGTCGTCTGTGATACACCCCGCTTGTTGGCTGCTGTGGGCTCACCCTTTCACAGTCAGGAGGGAGACAGGGAAGTAGGAAACTGGAGAGGTCTGGTGGCTGTCCCCAGGCTGTGTAAGGAGTGGGACTGAGCCTGGTGCCAGGGCTGGGGCTGCCTCCCCAGCAGGAGTACACAGCCTCTTGGGACCCTTCCTATCTCATGTCTGTCTGGCTCCTAGATGGAAAGCCAGCAGACCCTGACACATCTGGGTCTCCAAGCTGTCCTAGTCTCTCTCATTGCAGAGAAAGCACACAAGTAGGAAAGCCCACAGAAGGTTCAAGCCACTCAATACAAAGTGAATTTCAGGTCAGCACTGACTAGTTTTTTAACAGTTATGTCCCAGACATGGCATGGGAAACACTTATGCTAAAAAGACTATTCCTTTATCTGACATTTGCACTGAGCTGAGAGTGTCGCCATGCTCTGACTACCTTTGCTTAAAGGGAAAACCAGTGATTGCAATGAGAGATTGAGAGACCTCTTTCTTTGTTCTGGGCACCGAGCTGCATCTTCTTGCATATTCTTCTCACTTAAACCTCACACACCACCATGCTGCTTCCCAAACACAGACCATTTGGTCACTGCCTTCAGGATTTCTGCCTCATCTTTTCATGGCTCCAGTGTAGTTTTCCTGTATTTCCTTTCTTTAAATTTCTTTTTTCCTTTCTTTCTTTCTGTCTCTCTTTCTCTTTTCAAGACAGGGTTTTTCTATGTGACAGCCATAGCTGTCCTGGAACTCACTCTGTAGACCAGGCTGGCCTTGAACTCACAGAGATCCTCCTGTCTCTGCCTCCCAAGTACTGGGATTAAAGGCGTGCTCCACCACGGTCAGGCTCAACTCAGTTTCTTAAAAACAAAACCAACTTAACTCTTAAATCTACTTAAAACTTTTTTTTCTAACATTTATTTATTTGTGTCTGGTGAGGGGGGCGGCTAGAGGGCAGAGAGCAAAACCTGTAAGAGTTGATTCTCTCAGTCTACTATGTGTGCCCTGAGGATTGAACCTAAGTAAAGGTTCCAGGTATACCCTATTCAGTGAAGGAGCACCCACGGCCCTGTAGGTAACTCCTGACCTATGCTCTGTAATGAAGCCTACTGCACTCATTGGTCCCCAGAGTCAATTTTGGTGGAATCACGGTTTGTCATTGGGAAGTCAGTAGATATGTTTATATCTCCCTCTGGGAAGATAGTTTAACAATAGGTCTCAATGTAGCCCAGGCTGGCCTTGACCTCCTAGGAGAAATATTATACTCATTATTGTGTCACATGAACAGCTGCAACACTACCCGAAACACTGTGCTGGCTGGCTCACACCTGTAATCCCCAACACTCAGGAAGCTGAGGTAAGAGCCCAGTCCAGGCTGGGCTCTGTTGAGATCCTCACTCAAAAAAAGAACAAGGTGTAGCTCTATTCCTGTGGAAGCTGTTTTGAGGCTGGGCTACTCGGAGGCATTTTAGCCACAAGCTCAAGAAACTGTGATCCACGCAACACCCACCTTACACCTTATTCCCAACAGAACCTCCTCTGTCTTCAAGGCTAGAATGCAGCAGCAGTGTCTTTCCCACCCTGCCTTTGGCTGCCATGTGGGTGTCTGACCCAGCTCTGCCTGCTGAGGTCTAAGTGAAGGCCCTTCAGAGCTTTTGAGAAAGTTTCACTTCCACGTTTAAAAGCTAAATAAACCCCAGAAACACCCAACGTGTTCACCAAGGAACTAGCAGATTAAAACCCAAAGTGGTAGACACATACAACAGAATATTATTCACCTCTGCAAAAAAGGAGAGTTCTGTCATATTCCACAGCGTGGAGGAAGCTTTTGGTTGAGTAAAGTAGCAAAAGGACAGGTAGGACACACGTCAGTCTCTATGAGGTGATTCCTAGAAGTCAAGTTCATAGAGCACTCAGAATGTGGCTGTGTGGTGAAGTGGGGGACAGAGCTGCTCAGTGGGTAGTTTCAGTTTTGCAAGTCGAAAGGGCCTAGAAATGATTACACAACAGTGTGCCTGCTTATCACCGTGCAGCACAACTGAAGTGATGTGTTCTTTATCATCGCTTGGAGGTGATGCAAACGGGTGATAGTGACGGTTGTGCAATGCTGGAGTGACTGAATCACCCCCTTTATGAGGATTCACCACTCCAGACAAAGCGTTTTTAAACAGACCTCTATGTAGGTCACTCTCAATGTCTTTAGATAAGGTCACATGTGTATGAATCTCAGTGCTCCGGCAGCCCTTTTGTAGTCAAGAGGGAATGTGTCTAAAATCCAAGTCTGAGCAGATCAGGAGAGAACCCAGGAATCTTTAAAATGTCCCTGGAACTGCCTTCTTCTTGAATTGTTTATGTGAGCTCAGGCATTTTACTCATTAAAAAAATTACATTTTAATTTATTGTATGTTCATGTGTGGAGGTCAGAGGACAACTTGCAGGAGTCAGTTCTCTCTATCCTGGGGTTCAAACTCAGTCCCTTGGGCTTGGCAGCATTGCTTTTGCCCACTGAGCCATCTCATGGCTCCTTATTCATTTTTAATTGGGTTGCTTTGTTACTTGCACCGGGAGCCAGAGACTTCCTTATGTAATCAGAACTGGAGACAAAAGGAGAGAAATACAACTTCCGGCCTGTGATTTATCACTGTTAAAGATTATTTTCAGGTACCACGTGAAACTGCTCACTGTTCTACTCCAGATCTGCATAAATAAGTATCCTTCAACCTGAGAAACTATAAATGTATTGTCCCTGTCTATGGATGATCTCAAAGCTAAGACACTAAATCGCCCTTGTCCCAACCTCTGAAGTCACACTGAACAGAGTGCTCCAAGTGGGAGGAGGGGTGTGCTTCTCATCATTCCCACCTTGGGACCCTCACTCCCTTCTTGCCAGTGACACTTCTCTAAGGTGCTGGTGCCAGGATATGAACCATGCATCTGGTAGCCTCCTGACATGGCTGAGCTGGAATGGAATACCCTACAGGTGATGAATCCTGAATGGGATAAACAGGTTAATAAGCAGGGAAGCCAAGGATCAGGCACATGGTGGCATTCCCCCAGCCCATCTCGATTCCCTGCAGAGTGTCTGCAGTTCTCTACCTTCTCCCTCATAGCCACCACTAGCCAGGCACTCAGCTCTTGCCTCCTGGCCTGCCTCCCCATATCAGTACACTAGCACTTACCCTGGTACCTTGGGGGCTGGCCTCTTTTCTTCCTGAACCTATTTGTGGCCTATCTGACTCTAATTCTACCCTCCATGTCCTCACCTCTCACCTTGCCCTCTGTGTCCTGGCCTCTTTAGCAACCCTGTTGCAAAATGGTCCTTTAGCCTTTTTTTTTTTTTTTTTTTTTTTTTTTTGGTTTTTCGAGACAGGGTTTCTCTGTGTAGCTTTGGAGCCTATCCTGGCACTTACTCTGGAGACCAGGCTGGCCTTGAACTCACAGAGATCCAACTGCCTCTGCTTCCCAAGTGCAGGGATTAAAAGTGTGCACCACCAATGCCCGGCTCCTTTAGCCTTTTAATGACCTCATTTCAGCATTTAACCAGGCTGGACCTTTGGGCCCATGTGTAGCAGCAGGCTTCGATCTCAGAGGCAGGTCAAAGACCTTGGGGACACTGCAGACCAGCCTGTGAGACACAGCTGACAGCATGGGAACAGAGGCTGCTGCACAGCTCTTCTGGATTCTACCAGCCAGGTCCCCACTCAGGAAGTCACAGGAAGGTTCCTGCAGCTCTGCCATCTGCCATCCAGACACATTCCAGAACTTTGCTTGGCATGGAGGGGATGTGTGATGTAATAGGCATTTGGGTCCAGAGGAACTGTGTTTGGACCCATGCTTCCTTCTCTTTTAGCTCTAGTGTCTTTAAATGTCACTTACTACAGAGAAGTCCCGGGAGGAACCATAGAGACATTGTATGAAAAGGCATTGTTCCTATGCACCAGTGGCCAATTTAGGAAGATACACAAAAAGAAAAAAAAAAAAGTCTTTCAAACAATTAAAACTCACAAAATACTTAGGGTTGGTCCTAAAAAAAGTTTGAAAGACATTAAGAAAATCATAGAAGGTAAACCCTCAAGGGGTGATGTAGACAATCTTGAGAAATTGCAATACCATGCAGATATCCATTTGGACGTTACAACACAGCACGCACACTCATTATCTAACCAGGAGTCTTAATGACTATTGACAGGTGATGGTAGATAGTTACCCTAAGAGGGCAAGCAGAAGACTTGACTTATCCCACCAGACCTCAAAACTGCTAGAAAGGTAAACTGAGGCACAACAAAACTTTAAAGTGTTTTGTAACTTTAAAACTGTCTGATTTGTAAATTGGACAACCTAAAGCCACCACAGGAGCAATGGGGACTTCCATAGCATAAGCAAGGAAAAAAAGCAAAGAGTAGGGTTGATTCAATGGCTGCTTGGCTTGTCCCACTGAGAAATCTCTGCTCTGTAAGTTCCGTAGTGTTTGTTAGTTTTCCTAAGTCTGCAATTCAAGCAAGATTGAGGTCATTATAGACCTAATTGGTTTTGTTTGCTCAGGACTGGCCTCCATTTTAATATAGAACTTATTATGAAGTGTAGGCAGAACTTCTCTGTCCTGGTAGCTGCTCCCAAATAACCACAAAGAAGCTTAATATTAATTATAAATGCTCAGTTGATAGCTCAGGCTTATTACTAACTAGCTCTTACAACTTAATTAACCCATTTCTGTTAATCTACATTCTGCCACATGTGTTACCTCTCTTTCATCTTGCACCTCCTGTTTCCTCTCTGTATTTCCCCTCTGACTCAGTCTTTTTTTCTTCTTCCCAGCGTCCTTAGTCTGGTTCTCCCACCTACCTTATCCTCTCCAGCTATTGGCCAGTCACCAGCTTCTTCTTTTTCTTCTTCTTCTTCTTCTTCTTCTTCTTCTTCTTCTTCTTCTTCTTCTTCTTCTTCTTCTTCTTCTTCTTCTCTTTTTCCTTCTCTTTCTCCTCCTCCTCCTCCTCCTCCTCCTCCTTCTTTTTTTTTTTGAGACAGGGTTTCGCTATGGCTTTTGAAGCTGTAGACCAGGCTGGCCTCGAACTCACAGAGATCCTCCTGCCTCTGCCCTCCAAGTGCTGGGATTAAAGGCGTGCACCACCACCGCCTTTAAAGAAGAAGTCAGCTTCTTTCTTAAACCAATCACAGCATAATTTACACTGTGTAAAGGAATATTCCACAATGAAGTTATAAGTTTGCCAAACAATATAGGAGAGGTGTGGTAGTCTGCAGCCATAATCCCATCACTCAGAGGGCAGAGGTTAGAGATGATTCCCACAATTTTGAGGCTAGCCTAGGCTACATAGTAAGCTTGAGGAAGCCTAGGCTACAGAGTTAGACTCTGTCTCTCAATAAACAAGGTGTGTGTGTGTGTGTGTGTGTGAGTGAGAGAGAGAGAGAGAGAGAGAGAGAGAGAGAGAGAGAGAAAGAGAAAGAGAGAGAGAGAGAGGGGATATGAGCAAATAGTTGGAATCGTAGTATGTGATGAATTTGGTGTTTCCAATGAGTGACAGCACACTCTGTTAACCATATTGGAAGAATGCTGGGCAGTGTGTCATACACCTTTATTCCCAGCACTTGGGAGACAGACACAGGCAGATCTCTGTGAGTTTGACATCAGTCTGTTATACAGAGTGAGTTCCAGGACAGCCAGGGCTACATAGTGAAACTGTGTCTCAAAAAGCAAACAAACAAACAAACAAACAAAATATTGGAAGAAATAACTGCAAATCATGAGGTCACATTGGTCCTACTTCACCCTCACCCTCACCATGAACTCCAGATCATACACACAGCCGAATGCTTCTTTTAGGTCTACAAATGAATCAGAAGAAATGCAGAAGAGTGTTCTCATGGTTCTGGAACACAGAAAGTTTATGAGGTAAATGAGTTTTTACAAGGTGTAGAATAGTTATCCTAAAACTGTATGAAAGTGTGAAAGAACAAGAATGGACTAGTCATTTCTGAAAAGGATGACGACTTTGTGTTTTTGAGAGAGGGTTTTTATTGTATTATTTGTGTGTGCACGCACATGTGAGTACATACATGGCACACGTTAAGGAGGTGGGAGGACACCTTGTGGGTGTCATTTCTCTCCTTTCAACATGTTGGTCTCAACGACCAAACTCAGGTCCTCAGGCTTGGTGGCAGGTATCTTTACCCCTGAGCCATTTTTTATGGAATCTTGATAATTTGCACAGGCTGCTCTCAAACACCTGGGTTCAAGTGACCCTCCTATACTAGTCTCCCTGTAGCTGGGATTACAAGTGCACACCCCCAGATTTGACAATCACTGGGGATTAACTGATGTAATTTCAAGATAGTCCATAACTATGATATTGAGATCTGTGAGTCATTGGAAGAGGGATGAAAGTTAGAGCCAATGGGACAGAACAGAGAACATAGAAATAGACCCCCACACGTATGTCCAAAATAAAGCTGGAGCCACTGGAAATTCATGGGAAAGAAGGGAGGAGGGAATGGATTTGGTGGGAGGAGAGAAATAGAGAAAGAGACCCCTTGGATTGAGTTAATGAATTTTTAAAATTTTATTTATTTTGTGTATGTGTGTATGTATGTAGATGTCAGAGAATGATTTGTAAGAACCAGTTCTTTCCTTCCAGCAGGGACTCATCTCAGGCCATCAGGCTTAGTGCTAAATGTGTTTACTGCTGAGCCATCTTGCCAGCCCTGACTTGAGTTGATTTTGTTTTGTTTAGTTTGGAGAGAGGGTTCCACTATGTAGCCTTGGCTGGCTTACAACTCACTGTGTAGCCCAGGCTGGCCTCTAATTCATAGAGCTCTGTCTGCTTTTGCATCCTGAGTGCTGGTATTAAAGGCATGAGACTGCTCTCAAGTTAATTTTTAAAGAAAAATTAAACTATAAAATTTTTAGTGAGAAAAAAAGGGGGGGATGTCTGTGACCTTGACCTGTCAGAAAGTTCTTAGCTTTGCCCTTCACACTGGAAGTGGCATCCAGAAGAGGAAGCACTGGTAAATTGGCTTCATCAAGTGTTAAAACTTTTTATTTGAGAAAGGGGAAGGAAAGATAAGCCTTAGGTGGGGAGAAAGTATTCATAAAACACATTTCTCATAAAGGACTAATATCCAGAGCATCGGAAGACCTTAAAACTGAGCAGGAACAACAACAACAAAGCCAGTCAAGTTAACAAAAAATGTTAACTTGAAGACACAGAGAGATATTTCAGTAGAATGTGCTTTGTGTTGACACACAAAGACACCTAGTCTCTTAAGTCGTTAGGAAATGACAATTAAAATCCCATGAGCTATAACAGTGTACATCTATCCAGATGGCCAACAAAGATGCCCAGCCTCTTCAGTCATTAGGGAAATGACAGTTAAAATCCCATGAGCTACAACACTACATCTATCAAGATGGCCAACAAACAAACAAAAAACCTAGTGACAACATCAAACAGTGGGCAGAATGTAAAGCAACTTGGTCATTTGTACATTGCAGGTGGCAACTGAAGAAGGTCTGGTCATTTGAAAGCAACCTGACATTTTTTTTAAAGCTAAACATGCCACCACTACAGGACCCAATGTTGTACTTCTGAGTATTTATCCAGAAGTGAAATTTAGGTTCTCGTGAAAACCCTGTACACCAGTGTTTACAGTAAATTCATTAGTAATATGCCCAAGTTGGACACAATCCAGACATCCTTCAGTGAGTGAATGGCTAAACAAAGTAGGATGCATGCACACCCTAGCAATTGAAAGAAGCAAACCGCTGATCTAAAGAACAATTTGACCCTGGAGGTCATTGGCTCTGCCCACAGAACATTCTTGAGATGACAAAATGATAAAAATGGAAAACAGAGCCGTGGCTGCTGGAGTTAGGATTCAGTGGTGTCCTAGTTTGATTTCTGTTGCTTAAATAAAACATCCTGATCAAAAGCAAGCCAGGCGTTGGTGGCTCATGCCTTTAATCCCAGTACTCGGGAGGCAGAGGCAGGCAGATGTCTGTGAGTTCGAGGCCAGCCTGGTCCACAGAGCGAGTTCCAAGACAGCCTCCAAAGCTACAGAGAAACCCTGTCTCAAAAAACAAAAGCAAACAAACAAACAAAGCAACATAGGGAGGAAAGGGCTGATTTGTCTTGAAAATCAGCAGGTCATAGTTGGTCCCTTAGGCAGAAACTAACAAGCACATCCACAGTTAAGAGCAAAGAGAAAATAAGCACCCTTGCTCCCTGCCTACTTGCTTTCATGTAGCTTTCTCCTGTCTTACATAGTTCATGATGCCTGCCTAGGGAACAGTGCTGCCCACAGTGGGCTAGGACTTCCTACACCAATTAACAATCAAGACAACTTCCCTCTCCCTCCAGACCTGCCTACAGACCAACTCAAAGCATCAGATGATGCTGTCTTCCTGGGAGACAGTAGTTTGTGTCAAGTTGATATTTAAAATTAACCATCATATGAGGCATTGAGGTAGGAAGGAAGGGAGAGAAAGGGGGGTGTGACTTGAAAGGGGCAATGTGGAGGCTGTTTGTGGAAGTGAACATTCCAAATTCAATGTCCTGGGTGTGCTGTTACATCTAAAACTTAAGCTAAAAACTCCAAAGCATTAGAAGAAATACTCTTTTTATAATTAGTAATTAGAAAATCTTATGAAATAAGACACTTAATACAAAATCTGCTAAGGGAGATATCAACCAATCCACCAAAAGGCACACTAGTGAGTGCAATGGTAAGAGGCAGAGACAGGAGGATTTGACTTTGAGGCTAGCTTAGGCTACATAGCAAGACACCCTGTCTCAAAAAACACTAAACAACAAAACACAAAACCTAAACAACACACAAGAAACTAGTCAAAGGTTATTAAAAAATTCATAGTGAGACATCAAAGCTCTCACAAACCTTCGAAAGGATATAATGTCCCCCAAATTAAAGGGACTGTGAGTCAAAGCTATGAGAAGCCATATTTTATTCTGTCAGAAATGCAAACTAGGAAGTTTGCCTCAGGTCAGGGCTGCTGAAGATGCAGGCAGTACCGTCACATTCTGTTGGGGAGTATGATTGGTAAAGTCATTTGAAGATAGAATCAATTAAAATAAAAATACTCTTAATTTTGACCCAACCAGCCTACTCCCTGGAGTGGTGTAAATCTCACCACCTCAGTGTGGTAGGATCTGCATGCACACCCAGAGATAGACTGCAACACATACACACACTTTCCATCCATAATTTTCATGTTAAATTCATGACTACAAACCTCAAAAGATCACGTGACACAACCTGGTAATCCTGAAATCCTTCCTTGGTACTATTACCTATTTTCCCCCACCGTGATTATTTTATACAGCCCTCTACCCCTCACATCTCCTATGTCCCCCCACCTCATTATAGCCAGCTCTTGACCTTGTTACCACACAAACAAAACAAAAAATAGCTCGCAGACATCTGGACCTCCCGATAGGATCTCTCCAATCTATATCTGCATGTGGTACACAGACATAAATACAGACAAAACACCCATACACATCAAATGAAATTAAATAAGAAATCTAAAAAAAAATGTTTTGTAAAAGAGAAATGCCATGTGATTCAGCAACCCCCTTCTAAGTATACAACCACAAAGAGCTGAAATAATCCAAACACATAGTTGTACAATGTGAATTACAACATTATTCACAACAACAACAGAAAAGAGGAAGCAATGCAAATGTCAGTAGCCCAGGAGTAAATAATGAAACACAGTCTTCATAGCAAGGGAATACTTGGGTCTGAACCTAGGTTTCACACGTGTAAGGCAGGCCATCTGCCTAGGCCTATCCAGCCTTGGAAAGGAAGGGAATGCTGACACATTGTATAGCACAAACTATGAAAAGAGTTGCCTAATGAAACAAATTACATGGAAAAGGACAAACGTTGTATAAGTCCATTTATATGAGCAACCGGGGATAACCAAAGCCACCAATGAGAAAGTAGAAAAGGAGGGAGTAGGGACGATAGTGCTTAATGAGAATAGGTTTCCAATAGGTTGGAGATGATGAAAACATTCTGGAAATGAACAAGAGTGGTGTTTTTATAACCTGTGAATGTTTTTAATCCACTATTACACTAAAAAAGAATTAAAGTGGTAAATTTGGGTTATGACTATCTTATACCCTGCTATGTTTTGAAGAGCATACCCTCCCAGGTTTCACAGGTAGCTTAGCACCCAGCATGGCGATTTTAAGAGGCAACTGCAACTTCAAGAGAGGGCCTAGTACAGGGTAATTAGGTTACACAGGGCACTGTCCTCGGAAGGGACTCATGTGGTTCTCAGGGGCCCTCAGTTGTCAGCAGAGAGGGTTGTAGGCTGGGGATATAGCTCAGTGGGCAGATTGCTTGGGTAGCATGTATGAGGCCCTGAGTTCATTCCCAGGATTGCATAAACTGTGGGGGTTCATGCCTGTAATTCCAACACTCATGAGGTAGAGGAAATCAGAAGTTCAGTGTAACTGTATTCATCTATTATATAGCAGGTTCAAAGCTACCTTGGGCTATGTGAACCCTGTCTCAGAAACAAACAACAATATACACACAAATTGAGATAGATAAATGATAGATAGATAGATAGATAGATAGATAGATAGATAGATAATGAAAGACTAGACTGGTTCCTTTCCACTCTGTCTTCCTATATTACAAAATGGTCTTTCCTTCGTGTACACAGCCCTCCGCGATGCCATTCACAATGTGGTAACCCAGATGACAGAAGCTTGCCCATCAGAAGCTGAATTAACAGAACTGTCCAATTGGGGACTTTCAATCTTCGAAATCAAAGGCTAAATAAAATTATCTTCTTATCAATAAAGCTTCCAACCTCAAGTATTTTATTATAGTAACTAGACACTGGCTGATACAGCACTCCACACAGAGAGGACTGGTTATCAGTCTCTCTCCCTGTTATTCAGCACACACCACCCAGATTACGAAAGCAGGTTTTGGCTTTCCTTTTAAAAATCAGCTTTGTTTTCAGATACCCTCTCACTCAGATAGCATTAAAACAGGAAGAGAAGTAACGTTGGAATCTAAAAGATGGCCACCAGCCCCCAATTCTGGATTCTGCATTCTCTGTGCTCCAGCAAGCTTTGCACATTACCAGAAACTCTGGGATTTGGAATGCCAGGCAACTCAGAGCAACCTATGCCCAGAGGTGTGTGTGCCCATGAGCAAGGCAGGCCCGTTTGGCCCAGATGGCAGAACTTGCCAGCAAGAAGGAAGTAACAGGGTGGTCTGTGGGGTATTCATTTGCCAATTAGTGGCTTCTCTCGGCCCAGTCTCTGGCCTCCACATGTCCAGGGTTTAAGTCTGCCCCCATGCAGCTGAGGTTTGCATCCAGATCTTCCAGGCAATCCTCGAAAAGCCAGCGACGAACACCAAACGAACCTTGGCTCCCAAGCAGTTTTCCACATCACACATCCCTCTAGACACTCACAGTCTGAGTCTTCTCCATATGCTTCAGGAAATGCACCAGGAATAAATCAAATTAACTCCACCAGTGTCCCCTCACTTAAGGGACCATATGTCTCCCATCAAAAATGGCTACAAGGCGGTGAGTGGCCTTACCAATGAGCCTCATACCCTTATTGATTTTCAGACTAAAATTGGGAATTTTTTTTCTAGAGGCAAAGGAAAATAAAACACAAATTGGCCATCTAGATACAACTTTGAAAATCTTACTTAAGGTCTAGAAGACCTAGGTATGTCATGTATGGAAAGATGTAAACACCAGAAGAAACACAATAAGATATATGTATTAATGACACAGGCCTATAAGAGAAGACATGTCATTGGATGCTGTATTCAAGTCAGTCTCGTATTTGTGAGGAAGAGGAGGTGGGATGCTGAAGTGCCAGGAGCCTGGTGTAATACCACTGCTTCTCTTTATGCCAGGCTGAGTCCTAGCAGCCCTGAAGCACCAGGCGTGTGGCCAGCATACTGCAAAGCTGAAAGCTTGTCTCCAGTATGTGGGGTTTTAGGCAGTGAGCCTTTAAGAGGTAGGGTATGGGTACTCTAGCCACGGGACTGTGTTGTCTTCATGGAGGAGGTGACGTGTCAGGGGACTGAATTAGTTGCCAGGAGAGTGAGTCTCTATAAATCGAGTTTGAGCGCCTCTGTTCACTTTCTCGTACCTGTGCCACATTGCCTGGATCATGCCCTGGGTAGTTCTCCACCTGCTTCTGTGTGGGACTGTGATGAGGCCAGGGAGACACCCAGGATGCTCATGCCATGATGTTTTGGACCCTCAACAGAATTGAGTGTCAAATGTATGTTACCCACCCACAGGTGTTTTGTTACCTAAAACAGAGAAAGTTCATTTAAATACCCACTGTTATGCCTTTCTCATAAGTGATTTTTGACCAGTTTCTTTTCAAATACATTACCATAAAAATAGCTCAGAGGTTTGGGCTCTGTAAGACTTTGCCCACTTACTCACTCAACATGTTTTTCCTCCCTTCCTTCCTTCCTTCCTTCTTTCCTTCCTTCCTTCCTTCCTTCCTTCTTTCCTTCCTTCTTTCCTGTCTTCCTTCTTTCTTTCTTTCTTTCTTTTCTTCTTTCTTTCTTTCTTTCTTTCTTCCTTTTTTGTTTTTCAAGACAGGGTTTCTTTGTGTAACAATCCCAGCTGTCTTGGAACTTTGTAGATCAGGCTGGCCTCAAACTCACAGAAATCCACCTGCCTCTGCCTCTCAAGTGCTGGGATTATCATCACCAGGCGTGCACCATCACCATTGCCTGGTCAACACATTTTTCTTATGTCTTTTTTAAAAATATTGCTACATATTATATAAAACAATAGGTTTTGTTAGGATATTTTCATGTATTTAAAATACTTAACATACTTTGGTCATATTGACACCCACATGTAAATGGAATTCTTAATTGGTTTAAATAATAAAAACCTGGAGTCAGATGTAGAGGAAAATGCTGAGAGATCAGAGAGAAGGACCAAGTCATAGCCACACCTTACCTCCTTAGCGTCTCCACAGACAAGAGAGTGAGTTCCTGTTTCTTCCTGCCTATATCCTCTCTCTGCCCAGCCATCTCACTTCCTGTTTGTACTGACCTCCTGACCTCTATGTTTAGCTAGTGGCACTCCATCCTCTGAGCTTCAGACAGGCTTTATTTGTACAAGCAAGATCACTCTCTCTTGTCCCCA
This sequence comes from Cricetulus griseus, assembly GCF_003668045.3. Classification (NCBI taxonomy): domain Eukaryota; kingdom Metazoa; phylum Chordata; class Mammalia; order Rodentia; family Cricetidae; genus Cricetulus; species Cricetulus griseus. The sequence continues at coordinate 19,230,890 of NC_048600.1, forward strand.
AATACCCATTCCACAAATCCTCTTCCTCCCTGCAGGCCAGAGGAGGGCACCAGATCTCATTACGGATGGTTGTGACCCATCATGTGGTTGCTGGGAATTGAACTCAGGACATCTGGAAGATCAGCTAGTGTTCTTAACCATTGAGCCATCTCTCCAGACCCCCTGTTCCTTCTCCCAAACAGCAAGCCTGCCTCCCTCCCTGCCTTCCTAGACTGGCTAGCCTGAGAGCCCGTGATATACACTTGTCTTCTCCTTGCTAGTATTGGGATTACAGACTCATGCTACTATGCTCAGCTATTTTTTGTTTTGTTTTGTTTTGTTTTTCCGAGACAGGGTTTCTCTGTGGCTTTGGAGGCTGTCCTGGAACTAGATCTTATAGACCAGGCTGGTCTCGAACTCACAGAGATCCACCTGCCTCTGCCTCCCTAGTGCTGGGATTAAAGGCGTGTGCCACCAACACCTGGCTCAGCTAATTTTTTTTACATTTATTCATTCATTTATTTATTGGGGGAGCACCTTCCATGGCATGCATGTGGAGGTGCACGTGCATGCAAGAGGACAACTTGTGGGAGTCAGTTCTCTCCTCCCACCATGTGGGTCCTGGGGATGGAACTCAGGTTGTTGGGCTCTTTTATGGCAAGCTCCTTTACCCACTAAGCCATCTCAGTGGTCCCTCTTCTAGCTTTTCTGTGGATGCTGGGGTTTCAAACTCAGGTCCTCATAGTTACACGGTAAGCACTTTACCCACAGAGCCTTATCCCTAGCCCCACAGCTACAGGAGTGTGCCTTGCATTCATAGAGCTTTGTCTTGTCAGACCTTAGTAAACAGACAATATCACCTGTTATCTCCCATAGTATGCATATGTATGCATACCTCAGTGATAGTGCAAGTTTTGTCTCAGACAACCAAAGTAAAGCAAATATGGAGGTAAAAATGAGTCATATCCGGTTGTGTTTATGTTAGATTGTAATCTGTGAAGTGAGCAATAGCACTGTGTCTAAAGAAATAATACCTAGAACTTAATTAAAAATACTTTACTGCTGAACTGGGAGATGGCTCAGTTAGTAAAACGCATGCATTCCAAGGATGAGGACCTGAGTTTGGATCCCTGGAGCCCATGTAAAAGTTGGGTGAGGTGTCATGTGACTGTAACTCCTCTTGGAGAGTAAGAGACAGGTTGACCCCTGAAACTCAGTGGCCAGTCAGCCTAGCCAACAGATGAGCCCTAGGCTTACCTAGAGACTTTGTGTCAAAAGTGTAAGTTAGAGATCGATTGAGAAAGACACTTGATATCTCATCCTCCATGTCCATGTACACACACCCATAAACACACACACACACACACAACACTCACATATACACACACATACACATGAGAAAACACACAAGGAACCACACACATATGCATGAGAAAACACACAAGAAACCACACACACACTCACACACACACACACACATATATATACACATACACACGAGAAAATACACACACACACACACACACACACATACATACACATAAGAACACACACAGAGACATGCATACACATACATATACATGTGAAAACACAAGAAACAACAACAACAGCACACACACACACACACACACACACACACACACACACACACACACACACACGAGAAACCACTTTTTATGCCCATACATAAAAAGCAACTCCCTATTAGAGTTTTATTACAAAACCACGGTAACCCAATCACAGCTTTAGATGTCACTTCTAACTCTAGCTGTCACCCCCCTTCCTCCACAGCTGTGGCCACTTCCTCCATTGAAGAAACCCACTCAAACCCATCTGTAAGGGATGGAATCAGCTTCTTCCCTGATCTTCCAAGGTTGGGTTTTTACCTCCTCCACCAATCATTATTGTTTTAAAGAGCATCCCACACTCTGTGAACCATTTCCACGGAGTTTCCTAATTACTTTGCCCATGTTCATGAAAGGGACTGCTATTTATGGTAGCTCCAGCCTTATTAAATGTGTTTCTTACATCATAAGATTTGGGAGTCCCCTTACTCCTTAATCCCTGGGATGCTGATGTTGTGTTAGCATGCACAAGGACGTTCGTGTCATATTAGAACTCTGCCAGAGCTCTTGGGTGACCAGGTCAATTGTAAGATTTTTAAGAATAACCTGCCCCCACCCCACCCTGAAGCCAAGCAGTAGATTTCAACAGTGGCATTACAATCCTCAGTCTGCCATGTTGTAGGCAGATGTGTCATCTTCTGAGCTTTATTGTTCCATGTATAGAGCACAGGGAGACTACATTTCATGTAATTCTCTTCTTAACATTTATTTATTTGTGTATTTAATTTTTATTGAGGATGTGGGCGCGTTCACACACACACATGTGCATGCCACATCTCATGTGTGGAGGTCAGATGACAACTTCTCTCCTTCCACCATGTATGTTCCAGGGATTGAACTCAGGTCATCAGGCTTGGTGGCAGGTGGCTTTACCTATAGAGCCATCTTGTTGGTCTTGCTGGTGATTTTTCTTATTATTTTTCTTCAATATTTTTATGTTTAAATTTACCTGTGTGTGTGTGTGTGTGTGTGTGTGTGTGTGTGTGTGTGTGTGTGTGTGTGTTTGCACATGCAGGTCACAGAGCCCAGAAGAGAACATGGGATCACAAAGAGCTAGAGTTACAGTTACAGCTAATTATGAGGCTTAACCCACTATGTGAATGCTGGCAACCAAATTCAGGTCCTCTGTAAGAGCCCCAAGTGCTCTTAAGATACCAAGCTATCTCTCCAGCCCCTGGATGGCAGTTCTTACATGCTGTGGGATTTGGGGGATGGTACTTGAGCACTTTCTTCAGTTCTGTGCTGACAGTTGTATTAGATCCTAACGAGAGAGCCGGCCTGTCCTGTGACATTTTAAATTCAGGCTCTGACTTCTCACTACCAATGTCAGTCCTCACTGGCACCTTCTCCCACAGACCATGCTGCTTTGTCTACACATAAAATCTTGCTGGTTATCTAGGTATATTCTGGACAACTTGCTTCTATATCTCTGCTTCCCCCTGCACTTTAATGCTTGGGAGTTGGTTTCTTTTCTAATACCTCATGAGATAGGTGTGCCCCCTTCAGAACAACCTTCATAGAACTGAACTTGGGTCTTGCTCAGGATTAGGCATGGCCAGAGAAACGTGTGGCCTTTTAGCGAGACCACTTAAACTCTTCTAACTGGGCAGTGGTGGTGCAGTCCTTTTATCCCAGTACTTGGAAGGCAGAGACAGGTGCATCTTTGTGAGTTCAAGGCCAGCCTGGTCTGCAGAGTGAGTTCCAGGACAGCCAGGGCTATGTAGAGAAACCCTGTTTTGAAAAACAAAACAGCCAACCAAACAAAATAAAAACAAACCACTTTTCATATCATGAGTCACATTCTTTTGGTCATGTGTATGCTTGCAGGCAGAGCATGTTTAATGCCCTTTTCGAACTTTTCATTGGCACTCACCATGTGGCCACTGAGGTGAAAAACTCTGACCATCAGCCTGTCTCAGCTTTCAACATGCCTTCCTCAAGAAGCTTAATTATGTCTAGCTTTTGGTTTAAAGTAAGGGATGGTGTGACTCTTCCATCTGAAGAAATACTTGGAGGCCATTGTTGGGTTATCAAGTGACCTCATTTCAATACTCTTACGTCTTTAGAAATGGGAGGCCTGAGTAGAAAGGGATGAAAGTGGGGCACTTTCCTGCTGGCGGAGCCGTCAGGACACGTACAACATTTATCCTCTTTGTTGCCTCATACAGGTGTGGTTCCTGGTGCCTTGAAAACAATTAAAGTGGTGACATCAAGGAACATGGATCCCAAATCACCATGACAGACATCACTATGATAAGAAAGTTTGAAGTATTGTGTGAGAGATGTGAGGTCGAGCACAGGCTTCTGGGGAAATGGTACTGATAGACTTGCTTACTGAGGGTCGCCACAAAAGCTTCAGTGTGTAGACGACACATTGTCTACTGTGGTGCCAGGTGGAGGGACAAGACTAGGTGTGCCTGTCTGTCCCCTATACACTATAAAGATATAAGCGAGTCAGTGCGAGAAACATCTAATGAGGAGGAGGGCATGGCTTACAGAAGGTCGTAGAGAAGCAAACCACGACGTAGAGTCTGAGATGTTCGTTCATTCATTTATTTGTCCCTTTGGCAGATGCTGAGAGTGTTGTCTGTGGCTTAGGTACTGATCTGGGGTTAGGGGTTACTTTAGGAAACTACCCATGTCTGTTTTCCTGTGGGGCTTCCTTCTCAGACTTAATGAGTGAGGCTGGAAGCTGGCTTCTGAAAAGGTCAGGCAGAGGGTGACTGGAAGTGAGGAGCTGAAGTGGGGAGGAGTCAGGTTCCCCAAAGAACAGAGAGACACTATCTGGCTGGAGCCCAGGGGGCAGGAAAAAGTGAATCTTGTCTGGTATTCGGGAGCCTTGGTCACAATCTGTGACACAGGGTGCCAAGCTTGTCATCACTACTGTTCCCAAATGTAACACTTGTATCTTACGCCTCGTGTCAGGGGGTGGGGGTGGGGAGGCTTGCTGGACTTGGCATTGTCTGGTGGACTGAGCCTGATCATGCATATTTATCACAGATGGCAGTAGCCTTCGAAAGCCAGCCCACTTGTAGTGGACCTAGAGTCTGCCTTTCCTAAACGCTGCAACATATATTTATTTCATTTAAAAAATGCTTAAATTGCATTTACTGATTTATTGTGTGCTTGCACACACAGCCACCGCACACATGTGGAGGTCAGAGGAAGGATTTCAAGAGTTGGTTCTCTCCCACCATGTGGGTCCTGGGGATCGAACTCCAGTCTTTAGAGTTGCCAGCAAGCTCCTTTTCCTTCTGAGCCATCTCGAAGGCCCCAACATATTATCTTTAATTTTCACAAGCCGTTTTACAGATGGGAATGCCGAGACTTACAGAGATGAGTAACTTAGTGTCAGGTCTTGCTGTATGCTCTTCTTAACCTGCCAAGTGAGCCGTTTATCCCCCAACCCTCCACCCTTGCACACCTAAATCTTCTTCTTCCTACATCGGAAGGGTTGGTGCAGTGATGTAAATGTCAATGATGGAAAAGAATCAAGCACTGTTCTGGGACAAAGGTCCCAGCGAGCCCTGCACATGTGCTCATTATTACACCAAGGCACATTAATGATGTCATTTACCCCCCCCCCCCGTCGAGCCTGTGAACTTGTGCATCCTGGTGGCTGGCATGCTGTTGGGGGACAGTGAGTGAGGTGGGGTTGAGGTGCCTTCCAGCTCGCTCAGTAGAGTTAAGATCTATTAGCTGTCTTTGGGCCGGATGCTGTTCCTTGACAGTGTCTATTTCTCACCTTGTGACCACTGGGAACCTCAGACTCTTTGGTAGAGTGTATGCATCATAACGCCTCCATGTGGGGATTCTGGTGTTGTCTCCTCCTCCATGAACTTGCCCAGCATAGTACTCAGAGCTCAGTAGACAGGCCTTCCCAATGGTATTTCCTCTCATTTGCCCCTTATTCAATTTAGAGTTTTGCTAAGTGAATTTCTGTTAAGCAAGGGATATCTGTTCTCAGATTTCACTAACTGCTACTTTCGGGGCAAGGGGTTATTAGTGAGACTTCCTTTTGCAGTGTGTGAGGAAGGGCCAGGGAAATGGAGGAGAGGGTATTCCAGCTTTAAGGGTCAGACACCAACCGGGAAACAAAGAAACAACAATGAGAAAACTCAGGCCTTTGTCTTGTCTCTTTGTTGGGGACCAAAGTCATGCATGTGTATGTATGTGAGAGCCCCTCACGTGACCGTGCCAGTACTTTAAAGCCGGTGCCTCTGAGCTCTGGTCTCAAAACAAAATAATTGCATGCAGACATTGCTTTTGATCACATTCTAACGCCGATTTACAGCTCGGCTTCCTGGTAACCCCGAAGAAAGCCCTAATCAGGGAGTGTGCAGCAAAGCTTAGAATCTTGAGTCTGTGGGAGTGGGTGTCTGCAAGGGCACATTTGCACAAGGGGGCAGTGAGCTTGATTTACTCATTTTAGTTCCCCTTCCCCAAATTAAGTTCTCTTGTGGCCGCTGAGGTATTTCGCTGTGAATGGTTCTGTTGAGCACTGGAGGGAGAAGACAATTTTTTTGTGGTTTGCTGCGGGCTAGGCAGTTTTTCCATTCTGTTCTTTTTACTGTGATCATGATCACTTCATTACCTACCCCTGACGGGCTTTCTTTAGGTTCCCGTCTGTTTTTAATAAGAAGCAGACGAAAAACAAAGTTTCGGTTGTGTTTGAAAGCTTCAACATTTCCCCCCCCGAAATAATAGGTTAAAGAATTTTATTTGTCTTTTGAGGTTCTGAGGTTTGCTCAGAAAATTCTCTCACCCAAACCTCGGGGCTACAGAGAAGCCATTCTTAGAATATAGTAACGAAAGGCAGATTCCTGGGCTATGCCCAGCCACTGAATCTGCAGAAGCCAAGGGGAGGCTCAGGAACCTGCACTTCAAGCAAGTATTCCAGGTGGTTCCTTGGAATAAGAAAAAAATAAGTTCAAAGTTTGAGAAGAGTGCAGACGGGGAAAAAATCCGTCATGCAGTATTTCTTTTTAATTATGACATAATTCAAATACCATCAAACTCACCATTTGAAAGCATACAATTACGCGATTTTAGTATAGTTACAGGTTGTATAACCACCACTATCCAAGTCCAAATTCCCATCCTCCCCACAAAGATTCCCATACCAAATAGCATAGTATCCGCCTTACCCTCTCCATAGCTGTAGGTAAACACTAATCACTCTCTGTCCCTTTGGATTTGCTGGTTCTGCACATCCCACAAAAATACGCAACTTATGACCTTTCTCGTCTAGCATCTTTCCCTTAGTGTAATGTTTTCAAGGTCTATCCATAATTGTTATAGCATTTCCACTTTGTTTATGTATGTATTCCTGGGCTTCACAGGGGCTAGATGTGTGTGTGTGTGTGTGTGTGTGTGTGTGTGGTCAATCAAGGACACTTCTCTAATAGCTCAGGGGTCAGGAGAGAAGGGAGGACATAGTGTCTGGCCCCAAGTTGAATAAGTGAATGCATGGAAGCTGCCAGTGTGGGTGTGATGACAGCATGTACTGATGCACAGTGTGATGTGAGGGGTACTGTCCAAGCCGGGGTCAGCAGGGCCAGCCACTCACCCAGTCCACATCAGGTCTGGGTCTCAGGTGAGAGATGACACAATCAGGCTGGGAGAAGTAGCAATGGTACGCGGTTGGGCAAGAGACCCCATCTCGTGAAAAACGTGGTAGCATTGGAGCTGGACATGGGTATTTAAGAGGGCCACACGACTGATAGGTAATGGAAACAAGTTGTAGCGTTGGAGCTGGACATGGGTGTTTAAGAGGGCCACACGACTGATAGGTAATGGAAACAAGTTACCTAAACACTGATGCAGAAATGTATGACATGGGCTCAGGGATAAAGAAAGGCCCAGGACACCTGTTGTACTTGGGCCAATTCTTATCTGCATTGACTGTACAGCAGAGTCACCCAAGGCCTTAAAAATACCAAAGTCACTGGGCTGGAGAGATGACTCAGAGGTTAAGAGCACTGGCTGCTTTTCCAGAGGTCCTGAGTTCAATTCCCAGCACCCACATGGTGGCTCACAACCATCCGTAATGAGATCTGGTACACTCTTCTGTCCTTCAGGGATACATGAGGAGGAACGATATATACATAATAATAAATCTTAAAAAAATACCAAAGTCAGGACTGGAGAGATGTCCCAGTAGTTAGAGCAATTCTATCTTCCAAGGCACTGAAGTTTGTTTCCCAGTGCCCATGTTGGGTGGCTCACAACAGCCTGTAACTTCAGATCAAGAGGATCCAACACCCTCTTGAGGCCTCTGCAGGAAACACCTCCCTGCCCCCAAACATATAACTTTAAAAAAGTTTTTAAAAAGTCTGCCCCTGTCTTGAGAGGCCCTGGCTTTGTTTTAATTCATTTCTTTTGGGATGAGCCAAGACAGCAAGGTTCAGTTCATTCACAATTCCCCAGTGATTCCCACAGTGAGGCAGAATTCAGACCCACTGACTCCAAGAAAGGCAGACATTAGCCTGCAGCATCAGGTTGGAAAGGGACCACACATGGTTTACCACATCAGTTATTGACAAACTGGGGTATCTTTCCATGAAAGTGGGTACCACTGGGTATTACTAAAAGACAGGAAGCATCATTTGGGCTTTTTAAAACACTGGGTTAGATGTTTGCCTTAAGCTATGGAAGAAATTGAGTTCAGACTATGGGGTTTGAACTCCAGAAAGTTCTGGAACAAACCACAGGTATAGAATACAATTGGAGGTGGGAAGACACAGGTATGTGGGGAGGGTTGAGTTAGGGAAGTGAGACAGAGACACCTAGACAATGAGAGGCATCCTTTTCAGGGCTACTCCCATAACCCTTCAACTTTGATGGAAATGGGAGCTTCTTCACGTCCCCAGTGTCCTTACCTGGGATGCATGGCTGACCCAGCCAGCCATAATCAGGCCATGTCCCCGAGTATTTCTACTTCTTGGAGATCCCAGACTCATGCTGCCTCCCGCCCCTCCCCCCAGGTTGTGGATCATTGAGAAGGACTTTCTTAGCTGCAACACTTCTCAGAAGCTTGTCCTGTCCAGCTAGGACCCAGAATACTGAAAATGTGTGGCCACGAGCAAGACTACCTGGGCAGACCTATGTACAGACATTCTTTCCCCAGGAGTTGTCCTATCAAAACATTGTGGACATTGGCTCTGTTTTGTCTATACTGTTGATGGGCATCTGTTCATCTATCACCCTATGGTGGAAAGCTTTGGCTTCAGTGATGGAGAAGGAGAGGGAAAGATGAACACTGGTCCTTCACTCACGACTAGCAAAATGTATGCAGAGAGGCATGCTCTAATGCAGCTTCTCTCTGATTGCTGTTTGCAATCAGAATTTCTGCTGGGACCCAGTATACCCTGATTTCCTTGGGAGGGACATCTAAATTACAATTCTCATCTCTGTGATAAAATACTTGAAAGAGGCAACTTGAGGAAGGAATTGTCTTGGCTCACAGTTTGAAAGGCTACAGTCCCTGATGGTGTGGGAGGCAAGGTTGTGGTGCTAGCTCCTGTCTTTGGTGGTGGCAGGAGCCTGGGGCTTCTTGCTTACATCTTGGTGGATCAGGAAACAGAGACACCATCTGCAAGCTGCTGGTCCAGACTACAACTCTAAGCCTCCCCACCCCCACCCCCACAGTGATCCACTTCTTCCAGTTAGAGCCCAGCTTCTAAAACCACCCCAACCTTCCCAAACAATACTACTAGGGGTGCATACCTGAACCTGGGAGACACATTTCACATTCAAACCACAGTAGGGAGGAAAGGGCTAGAGAGTACAGATGGATGAGACTTCCAGCTAACATGGGCATTTGGGAGTCTAAGCAATCATTAAGTAAAGAAAACTGAATGTCCTAAAGTGGGTACATCTCTGTGTATTAGGACAGAAGGAGCAGGAGGACGGGGAAGAGAAGAGGGAGGAGGAGGAGGAAGAGCAAAAACTCTGAAAGGTTATACAATAAAAAGCCATTAGTCGTTGCCCCGGCTGGTAAGAGCCCAGGTGACTCTGTTCCTTTCTTCTCATTGATCTGTTTTCTATTTTTCCCCTACAATGATTGTGTATTTACTTGGGTTATTAAAAACACTTTACTGTGGTTCCAAAAAAACAATAATTGGTATCTAGAGGCCACAAGAAAAGGCTGTGTCTGTTCCTATTTATCCTAGGAAGGGAAAGGGAATATATCATGTTTTGGAAGGATTTTGTCCAATCCCAAATGGTTAAAATAGAAGAATTAGGTGCCTTCTGGAGAATGTTTGGTTGTCTGGGAAAAATCAGTTGCACACCTGAACTTGAATTGATGGGAGAGATCGAGTCACGAGTGGAGTAGGCAAGGGAGCCAAGAAGATGGAAGCAGAAGGAGGCATAGGCACAGTCATGGAGTCTTTGAGATGCTGCCCTGGGGTGCTGCTCATGGGCACCGGGGAGCCTCAGGCAGGCCATATAAGGGAAGCTTGTCCAGGAGCCTGGCAGACATGTCCCTCAACTTATGTCTTAGTAAATGCTACAATATAATGATCTCAAACGTCAATCAACCAGGCTGTATATTCACTGGTATGAGGTCATCATAAATGTGACAGGAGAGTTCATGGGGAGGAATATGGAGAGGAAAATGGAGCATCCAATCCAGCGAAGAGGCTAAGAAGTGTGTGGCCAGGCTGTGTGGTCAGATGGGAGAGAATGGAGAGGTCCAGCCAGTGTAGACTGGACAAGCAGGATGAGGTCCTGATTAAGGACAAAGGAACCCGAGGGAAAAGGGCTGTGATATTCAAGCTTGAGCTCATATAATGCATATGTGCAAATTAGGAAAAGGTGCCCATTGAGTGAATGCCTCTTGGCACTCAAGGATATGGGCGAATGGGATGTGATCTAGATTTTATTCTTCTATTTGTTTCTGTACCCAGCTGTCCTTATTCAGTAGACAGCTTGCACACATGGCAATGGAGATCCCAGGCAGTACAACCATGGCTTTCCTCATAAACCTCAGCCAGATGCTAGGGTGTGGATCTGGGAAGGGTCCAGGATAAGGCATAGCTTGGCCACAGGACACAGTTGAGTGGGTGGAGGCCCAAAACAGAGTTAGAAGAATAATGATAAGCTAGAGTGTGATGCAGGGAAACTGAGGCAGAATCCCATTTGTATAGACAGAGGAAGCATGGTAGGCACACTTCTGCTTCCACAGCACCTCTCTGGCCATGCCATGCATTCCAGGTGCTTCTGGAATATTCTGTGTATGTAGTCCAACTCCAGTGTAACCAGGAGGGAGCTTCAGCATATATAAGCAGGCAGACACGTGGACTAGCAAGGGGCTGGCTGACTAGGTCTAAGATCTCCAAAATGCTCAGCTTTATGAAGGTAGCTGGCTGTTCTAGATAGTTTTATGTCAACTTGACACAAGCTAAAGTCATCTGAGAGGAGGGAACCTCAATTCAGAAAATGCCTCCAAAAGATCAGGCTGGAGGCAAGCCTGCAAGGCATTTTCTTAATCAGTGCTTGATGGGGGAGGGCCCAGCCTAGTGTAGGTGACACCATTCCTGGACTGATGGTCTTCGGTTCTATAAGAAAGCAGGCAGAGCAAGCCATGGAGAGCAAGCCAGTAAACAACACCCTTCCATGGCTTCTGCATTAGCTGCCTCCAGGTTCCTACCTGTTTGAGCTCCTGTCCTGACTTTCTACAGTGATGACTACAATGTGGAAGTGTAAGCCCAATAAATAAACCCATTCCTCCCCAAGTTATTTTGGTCATGGTGTTTCATCAAAGCAATAGAAACACTGACAGAGACAATGGCTTTCAAATCTGAGTATGTGTTAGAATCGCTAAGAGGTTCCCAAGGTTTGCCAGTGTCCTACTCAGCTGGCCTGGGGTTGGGGGACAGGATTTGTATTCTGTCCTTTTATTCTGAAGAGGATGTCCCTTATTTGAACTTGTGATCCTCCTGCCTCCACATCCCGAGTACTGGGATTACAGGTGTATGCCACCACATCCAGTTGGGATAGATCCCATATGCTAGGCAAGCAAGCACTTACCATTCTTCTCTGAGGACCAGAGAAGAATGTTGAATGCCCTACTTTCTCACTCTCAGTTTTATTCCCTTGAGGTAGTCTCTCAGTGGAACCTGTAGCTAGCCTGTGGGCCAAAGCAAGCCCCAGTGATGCTCCTGTCTCTGCCCCATACAAGACTGGGATTACAGGCATGTGTGTAGCTATGCTAAGGTTTTGTGTGTGCTGGGATATGAACTGGGATCTTCAGGCTGTGCATCAAGTGCTTTTACACACTCACTCTTTCCTCAACCCCTTGTATTTTGTGTGTGTGTGTGTGTGTGTGTGTGTGTGTGTGTGTGTGTGTGTGTGTGTGCGCGCGTGTGTGTGTTGCCTGCACTATCCACCTTGTTTTTTGAGACAGGGTTTTTTGAGCTAAAGTCATCTGAGAGGAGGGAACCTCAATTCAGAAAATGCCTCCAAAAGATCAGGCTGGAGGCAAGCCTGGAGTTCACTGAGTAGGGTGGCCAGCAAGCTCCAGAGATCCACCTATCTCTGTCTCCCCAGCCTGAAGATTGTAAATGAACCCCACCAAGTTCAGCATTTTTTTAAAAAGTGGATTCTGTAGACCACACCCAGGTCTTTGTGCTTCTGCAGGAAGCCCTTTACTGCCTGAGCCATCTCTTCAGTCCTGAATATTGTATTTCTAACAATATGATTTCCAGGTGGTGTGGATACTGTTGGAGCAGTGGCCACACTTAGAAACTCACTGTTCCATCAACATTTTCTCTAAGTCCAAGGCCTTGAAGACTTGGTCCTCCATGTGTCTTTGTTGGATCCAGGGTCCAACAATCAAGGCTGTCACCCAACCCCCACGGGTCACCTTTCCAGGCCTCTGTGGGTCAGCATCTCTATCATTTTCCTGGCTGGCCATTGAATGCTTCTATCCCATTCTCCATTTTGTCTCAATCTACGCATCTCCCCGAGGAAGGACCAAAGGTTGGCAAGGAGGGTGTATTCGTTACTTTCCCCATTGCTATGACCAAATACCTGACCAGAAGCAACTTAAGGAAGGAACGGGTTGTTTGGTCTTACAGTTTAGGAACGGGAATGGATATAGCGAACCTGGTGAAGTTGGTGGGAATGGGGTGGTCACGTGGTCTCAAAGTCAGGAAGCACTCAGTAACCCGGAAGTGGGGTTGGGGGGTTGGGAGGGTGTTAAGGCTTTTAAACCTGAAGACTCAGCTACTTCCTTCCTTCAGCAAGGCTCCACTTGTCAAAGGGTCCACAACCTTCCGAAACAGCCCTACAAAATGGAAGTTTTCAAAACATAACTTTATGGGAGACGTTTCATAGTCAATGCACCACAGAGGGCCTGGACCTCCTGCTGCCCTGGTGCTTTAGAGTCTTGGAAGCCAAGCCCGGGATTTCTGGAACCCTGCCTTTAGAGATAAAAGGGACCCTCGAGCAGAGATCGGTCCCCCTGAAATCTCAGCTGAGTTCTAACTGAATCTAGTCTCTGACCTAGAGGAGTTCCTGTCCGGGTGGAGTCTCAATTTGCCTCTCTGTAGGCGGTCCCGGATGCTTCACCCCAGAGATCCTTCCCGAAGACGATGGATCAGAAGAAGAAAAGAGAGGGTTTGCTGAGGAGTAAGTGGGAGTAAAGATGACATCATTATGGTGAGTTGGGCTGGACGTTTGGTGTGAGTCACACATGACAAGAGGGCAGGGAAAGGCTTCACTAGGGAGTCATGTGATCATACTATGGGCCAGAAAGCTGTGGCTGGCAGGCTTGAGGATTCAGGGGTGACAAACTTTTCTAAAGTGCCATTTAACCTCAGGTCCCATGGGGGAGGGGGGGAGCTTATGGCTGGAAGAACTGTAGGCCCTTATTGGGAATGGTCACACTAAAGTGATGGCTTCTGGGCCCTGGCCCAGTGCCTTGTGGGTATGTGACTGATGGCTCAGTGCCCTGTGGGTATATGACTGATGGCCCAGTACCTTGTGGGTATGTGACTGATGGCCCAGTGCCTTGTGGGTATGTGACTGATGGCCCAGTGCCTTGTGGGTATGTGACTGATGGGAGATCTTCATGCAAGCAAGCCCTGCTGCAAATTCCCTATCTCACAAACCTTCCCAGCCTCACTGAACCACATTCTTGGCTCCAGTTTCAGTTGCCCGGGCTGTCTTTCACATATGTCTCTAGCTTCTGCTTGCCTCTTAGCACATCATAGATGGAGACCGGGACTTGATGGCTTTTGTAGCCCATGATCAGCCCAGTTTAGTCCAGTGATGGACACCCAGGGGGACCTCCAAGGAGAAAACCATCCAGTGTCATCAAAGGGTAGAGCTGAGGGGTCTGGTGTCTCTTCCTGTCTGTTCCCTGATTGTCACTTTGTCTTCTGTGGCTTTTGCTGGGCTCCTTTGGTGACTTTGCTGGGATATGGGACTCACCAAAGCTCACCACTCAGATGGAAACTCATCATGGGATAGCACAGTTCCAAAAATCCCTCCCTTGGGCACTAGGCTGATGTCTGGGAGGCTTTGCTTGTGTCTGTTTCACAGCCAGCTGCCTACTTCTGTCTCTTCTTCTCTAGGGAGGCTCCTTGTCTGTCAGTTGGCAGCTGGTGTGTGTGTGTGTGTGTGTGTGTGTGTGTGTGTGTGTGTGTGTGAGAGAGAGAGAGAGAGAGAGAGAGAGAGAGAGAGAGAGAGAGAGAAGAGAATGCTTCTTCATCTGTCAACTGTTAACTGTTATCTCTGTGTGGGTGTGTGTGAGACCTTAGGGTATTTTGCTGTTTGGTTGGTGTGTGTGTGTGTGTGTGTGTGTGTGTGTGTGTGCACGTGGCTCCCTCTTTGGCCAATTGATAACTGTTATCCATGTGTGGGAGGGCATGTGTGAGACCTTAGGGTATTTTGCTGTTTGTTTGTTTGGTGGTGTGTGTGTGTGTGTGTGTGTGTGTGTGTGTGTGTGTGTGTGTGTCAGGGTCTCTTACTAGCCATGAACTTACCAGGTGTAGGGTAGAGTGGCTGTCCCGAAAGCCCCTGGGGATCCACCTGTCTGTACCTCTATGGGACTGAAATTACAAAGGTCACATCACTGTTCTTGACTTTTTTTTCTTTTGGGGGGCAGGGTTGGGTTTTGCGGATCCAATTCAGGTCCTACCAGCTAGGCTGTCTCCCAAGTTCTGGCAGCTGTTACCCTTGAGTCACCAGACTCCCTGACACAGAGTCATACTTACCAACATATCTATTGTTGTTATCTTATAATAAACCTTCCAGGTGTCCTTGGGGTGTGCCAAAAGGGTCGCAACTCCAGGGAGTATCTGGCAGTTGTCCAGCCATCTATGGCCCCTGGGGTGAGTAGGGGGTTCCCAGCCCAGCTCAGCTACAATCGGAGGCAGGCAAGGTCTCCTCAGCAGGGGCTATGGTCAGGTGGGGGCTGGCTTGGGGGGTTATATGAGGGTACAGGAAATATCTGGAATCTATGGGAATGAGAATACAGGTCAGAGGTCACCTCAAATTAAAATGGAAAAAGTCCCCTGTGTGAGGGCAATCAAAGGAGGTGAGGACATGTGCTCTTCCGGGGGCCAGATGTTAGTGGTTAAAATTCCTGTGGGGCCAGAAGTAGGCCCAGAAGCAGCCCTTAGGGCCCCTCGGGGCAGGAGCACAGAGAACAAAAAGTGGCTCCTTAAGCCCTCCATGGCAGGGACCCCAGGATTTACTGAGCATAGAGGCCTAGCCCATCAAGTAGGGTCCCAGCAGGGGGATGGGCCGTCTGTGTCTCCAGGTCCCCAGAGTGAAACAGGATCCCGGGTCTCTGCTCCAGCCAGCCAGGACAGCTCATTAGCTGGAGGGCCAGATCCTCTAGATTTATAGGCTAAAGCCCTCACATCTGAGAGCCAGGGTCTTTTGATGTGAGCTCAGGTTAGGGCAGGGGATTCAGCAAGGTTGATGCTGACCAGGGCTTCGCCTCAGCCCCCAGCCCCCAGCTGCCAGCCTCCCAGGCCAATGGCCATGGAGGTGGGGAAGACAAGTTTCTGCAGGAGTTCATCTGGGTACAGGGGCCTCCTGGGCAAGAGCTGGAGGAGAGTTAACAGTCCCTCCCCAGCCTTGACCCATCCCTAACCCTGTCGCTCCCCTCCTACCCTTGGACCTGGCCCAGTACTGGACCCTGTGAGGACAGGGCCAGCCGAAGGGCAACACACACACATAACTGGAAATAACTGACAAAATAATAGGCTGTGCATTGAAGGCTCCAGCTTGCTCAGCCCAAGGATGCCCATTGGCTGAAAGTTTTATTGTTTAGTTCTTGTTTCCTGGCTGAAAAAGAGAGGCTGTATGTGTGTGAACACACGTGCATGAGCGTGCTCGTGTGTGTATTCATGTGTGTATGTTCTTATGTGTGTTTATGTGTGTATTCATATGTGTGTTCACATGTGTGTATCTGTGTATGTGTATTCATGTGTGTATGTGTGCTCATGCGTGCATTCATGTATATATTTATGTATGTGTATTCATGAGTATATTCATGTGCATGTGTGTGTTCATGTGTGTATGTTCATGTGTGTATTCATGTGTGTGTGTGTGTGTGTGTGCACCCATAGTAGCATATGCAGAGACTCAAAGGGTAGGAGAAAAAGAGCAAGCAGAGACCAAGGAAGAGAGAGACCAGGGGACAAGAGGCAGAGAGTGAAAGAGAGGAGAATAATCGAGAAACTCCAGTTCTTAATCCTGAGTCCAGGAATGTCTGAGTCTGCCTGGCCCATCCCATGCCTTTCAGGTGTGTGGCTCAGCAAAGTACCCAGGTTTGAGCTGTCTGAGCTGGTCTCTGCTTCATAGCAGAACTAACCAGTATCTAGGAGTAAATACTCATTCTCAAATGTGGACCAAATATCCCACCCCTTTTCCCAGGCCCCTGGAGTGCCAGGGAGAGGAAAGAGGGGAGGGAAGAAAGAAGCAGCCAGGGCAGATGAACTCTTTTGCCCTCAGTGTAGTACACCCCACACTGCAGAGTGACGGCTACCCAAGGAAGTTATCATTTAGAGGCAGGGAAGGCAGAAGGGACAGGGGAGGCTACATTTGGTCCCAACAGATGGCAGGAGGTTGAGGCTGGGGGAAAAAATAGGGTCAGCCTTGCCTTTGTAACCTGCAGAAATTTCCAGAAGCAAAAGGAAGAGAGTCTACTGTTTGCCAAGCCAGTGACCCAAGTATGGCTGAGACTGTCCCCCTTATGTTGGGATGGGAGAATGGGGGAAAAATCAACAGAAAACCAGTGGTGTGATTAAGGAGGATTTTTTGATAGCTATGAAAGATGTAGCTGTCTCCAGGTAGGACCTGGAGTGAGGCTGGCAGATGGGAAGGGCGCAGGGTGATTCAGGAAGACTAGAAGGCACCGAATATGAGCACACTCACCTGCAGCCTGGTTAAAGCCATCACCTCGGAGATGTTCCCTACTTAACCTCTTCAAATTCCCCATTTCCCTGGTACTTGATCGCCGCCTATTTGTAAGGACGGCACACTTCTTCCAGGTTCCTTGGAGAGAGCTTTGTCCCTGGATGTGGCCAGGCCCATGGGTCACATCGGGAATCGCATTGTACTGACTGGAAGATCTTTCCCGGCTAGCTTTATTAAGGTTTACTAGTGGCAGGGTCTATGTTCACGAGCACTTTGATAGGCTTCACCAAATGGAAGTAGCCATGACCTGCCACAGAGCGAGAAGCTGGATGTCTTTATTCCCCTATAAGCTCCTGTATCCCTCATTTCTCAGGCAACCCCTGCAATGAGTTCTGTTTTACAGTTTTGACTTGGGTTTCCACAGGTTGAAGTTGTGCACATTAGTCTTCTCCTAGCTGCTCCAATTTATCACGTGCTTCTGTCAGTCCTCTTCTGTCAGTCCCTAGGCTGCTACCAGACATGTTACTATTTTGTTCTTATTTCTTGATTTTTGTTCTGTTCTGGTTTGTGTGTGTGTGTGTGTGTGTGTGTGTGTGTGTGTGTGTGTGTGTGTGTGTGTGATGTGCATGCATATATGAGTGTGTATTCACAAGTATGAGTTCATGCGTGTGGAGGCCAGAAGTTGAATTTGGGTGTTTTCTTCCAGTCACTCTCTACTTGGTTTACTGAGGCATGGTCTCTTGCTGAACTTTGAGCTTGCCAGTGCTAGCTGCTCCAGATAGCCAGGTAGCCTGGAATTGTAGGTAGCTACCATGCCTGCCTAGTGTATTGTTGATCTGAATTCGGGTCCTCACACTACGCAGTGTCTTTACCCACTAAGCCATTTCCCTGCCTCTGTATTGTTCCTTTTAATGGTGGATGGTCACATTATATGATAGCCAGGAATCAAACCATCCAGTCACCATGGAGTGTCCTTCCCAAGGTTACCAGCAATAAGACCAATGGGGAGGCAATTTAGGACCCCCTCAGAGTTTAAGGGTCCTTCCCATAGCACTGACTTGACATATAGGGACTTTTGGAAGGCTCTCCAACCTCTGATTAGGAAAATGTTCTATCCAGCAGCTCTGGAATATCTAAATAAACTTGGGGGCAGCAGCTATGTAGGAACCAAGGCACTATAGCTGAGATGCACAGGGCCAGGCAGGCCCCCAGACAGACAGATCTTGTACCCTCTACCTCTATTGTTCTGGTACCAACAACACCTGTGACTAGCCTGGCAGGTCTTCTCCACCCCACTTCCAGGACACTGCCTCAACCTTTATCTGGATGGCAGGGTGAAAAGAATGCTAGGTGTAAGCCTTCTGCTCCCTCAAACCAGCCCACAGCCTCCCACGGTCCCCCACAGCCTCCTGCAGCCCCTCACAGCCTCCCAAGCCCCCCCCACATTCTTCCAAGCCTCCCACAGCCTCTCACAGTCCCCCAAGCCTCCTACAGCCCCCCACAGCCTCCTGCAGCCCCCATAGCTCCCACAGACTCCCACAACCCCCCATAGTCCCCCACAGTCCCCCACAGCCCCCCACAGTCCCCCAGCTCCCCAGTCCCCCACAACCTCCTGTAATCCCCCACAGCCTCCTGCAGTCCCCACAGCCCCCACATTCCCCCATAGCCTCCTGCAGTCCCCCACAGCCCCCACACAACCACCCACAGCTCCCATAGTCCCCCACAGCTTCCCACAAATCTCCACAGTCCCCTACAGCCCCCCCCACCCTCCTACAACCCCCTACAGTTCCCCCACAGCCTCCCAGGACACCCTGCCTCTGTAATCTTTTCCATGCTGTTCCAGCAGACAGGGAGACAAGGATGGGGCAGGGAGTTCAAAACCAGAGTGAGGTCTCTGACTGTGAACTTGCTCCCTTCCTCTCCTGGTCTCAGTTTTCAGAATTCTAGATCTTTCAGGTGCAAATGTTTTGAGGAATTAAGAGATTAGAGGATATAGAGGACTGGCCCTTCTCTTTGGTATGGGGGAAAGTCTCAGGGTTACTCCTAGTCTCCATTAGCTGCTTAGTCACAGCTGTCCCTAGTTTTGGTCCCCCAGCTGGACTGGGAACCCCAGGGCTTGGTAGTAGGTAGAAATGACACAGTAGGGCTGGGATGGGACTAAGATTGAGATCCTGGGGCACCATGTTTTTTGTTTTGTTTTTTTTCTCTCTCTCCCTGGAGAAGGGACTTGTTCTAGGACACCTCTAAGCAACTCTTTTGCTCTTCTGGGCTTAGATAAAGAACTGACCTCTCCAGAGAAGAGGAGAGGGGAGGGGAGGGGAAGAGAGGGGAGAGGAGAAGAAAAAGAGAGAGGCCATAGAGTCAGGCCAGGCGAGAGGAGGGCCGCTACACCGAAACCAGGTCAGCCACTTGTCTTCCTGACTACTATCCCAGCGAAACTGGTGAGCACACACCTGAGGCCATTTGCTCAGCGTCTGGGGTTTTACGATCAGTGCAGTCTGAGAGGAGGGAGAGGATGAGTTCATCCCCTCGCCCCCGCCCTGCCTCTTTCCTGTGGTTCATGCCAGGCCCTGAGGCCTCCACAGTCTGACCCTGGGGTGCCAGATCCACAGGGATGCAGGGGAGAGGTGTCTCAGCTCAGAGCCAGCCCACTTTAGCCCCCTGAATGTGGTCATTGGGGAGAGGCTGCCCACGATTTGTCCTAAGAAGGGTGAGCAGGGGAAGTTGAGGCAGACAGAAGGCAGGGAGGTAATGGTTTTCTCTCCTCCTCCTCCCAGTGTCTGTCTCAGCACTGAGAATACAAGGCATTTTATTTCATAGGTTTAACTTAGAGTCAGAAACAGGCCATATGGCAACTTCCACCTCATCTCAAATTCCTCTAGAACATCTCATGTTCTAGAAAGTCATTGACCAGGTAGGTCTGCTTCCCAGATGGTAGCCTCCCCTTAACTTTTCTTTTCACAGGTTTCCCTCTTCATCTTCATAGGAGACTGGCCATGCCAAAGAACAGGCAGACTTTGAGAAGTAGCTCCAAAGCTATATGCACAGCCTGGCCTGGAAAGCCAGCTCAGTTATCACTGAGTGTAGCCTTCTTCCTGTCAGGCTACTGCTGCTCCTGTGGGTGGTTCTGGGTGCAGCGACCCAGCTCGTAACTCAGAAACTACTTCTGCCAGCCAGAGGTCTCACAGACGTGTCCCAGACCTATGTGGCATGGAATAAATCCTTTCTGGGGCTGCTTCACAGCTTCTATCAGCTGCCCCAGTATTGTCATCCTTGGCTGTCGTACCTTAGCCAAACCTTGAGAGAGGTTTTCTGAGCTCCGAAGGTTTGGGCAGTAGGGTAGGGGCAGCAGGCCCAGGACCTGGCTTCTGGGGTGATGAGTGGACAGTGTTGTAGGCAAAGGACCAGCAGAATATGCTGGGAGGCATGGCCTCAGGACGGGCTGTGGCTCTAGTTGGATCAGGAGTCTATGGGCAGTCTGGCTTCTGTAGGCCTGCTTTCCCAGGTTGTTCTTTGTGCTGTAAAAATGAGCTGCACCCCATCCCTGCATCTCTGTCTTGTTTTGCACAACATTCTTATGCTAGAGAATGTCCCATATCTTCAGTACCTCCCAGTCAGGGTGGAAGCCAGATCGTGCCTCCCAGAATCCTTAGCGAAGATCCCAGGGACAAGATTCTACTGTCTTAATGTAGGTGAGGAGGCAGTAGGGATCTTCATTAGAGAGTGTGATATGAAGACCTCTGATGCTTCAGTACAACAGTGACAGAGGTCTACTGTAACCAAATAAGAGAACAGTCAATGATAGGGCAGCTCCGAGCCTGTGGCTTCAGTGTTCTTGGCTTCACAACCTCCAAGTCAGCCTCAGGCCTCTGGAGGACTCTGAGCTTCCTAATGCCCTGGACTGCTTAGCTAGGATGGATGGTGTTGGGGTCTACCTTGAAGTTCTGCCACACAAAAAACTCCCTGGGCAGAAAGAGATGGCAAAAGGAAGCCTAGCAATTCAACAGGTTTTAGGGCATCTGGAAAACTGGGGATGAAGCTCATGGCAAAGTGCTTGCCTAACTGCTGCACTACCCACTATTTTATCCCCAGTGTTGGGGAGCATAAAGCAAGACTTCTTGTCTAACGGCCCTTCCAACTGCTCATGCATTTTTGAAGCACACCCATCTCACTTGTTCCATAGGTGACCCATATCTGAGTTGTTAGGGTGCCTTCCACATCTCAGGTGACAATGGATCACATGGTAATTGAGTGGTACAGAAAAGTGACTTCTTGTCACACCTGGAGTGAAGAGGCTAAACCATCCCCGGGGCCTTTGGGGATGGTTAAGGATGTTGGTGTGTCTTGTTTCCAGTATTCTGCTGCTGCTTGGAGTTTCTATTCTCCTTCCCTCCCCACCTTCTGTTGCATCAGACATCAGGAACTCTGAAATCCTTAGCTCTCTCAAGGACACCATTACAAAGTGGAGACAAACCCTCACATAAAGCCAAAATTTTGGGGCAATAAAAGGAGAGAATTAGTGACAACAATTTTTTCCTTTAAGCTTTTAAAAAATGGCTTATTTATTTTGTTTTATGTGTATGAAGATTTTGCCCACATGTATGTCTGTGCACCATTGGTGTGTCTGGTGTCATTGGAGAACAGAAGAAGGCACTGGATTCACTGCAGCTGGAGTTCCAGGTGGTTAGGGGCTCCCATGTTGGTGCTTGGAATCAAACCCAGGTCCACTGCAAAGAGCAGTCAGAACTTAGAAACACTCAGCTGTATTGGGGAATATTATTTTAAGGTGTGTTACATTTGTTTATTCTGTGGAACATTTGCTTTAATGATGCAAAAATGGGTCACATTCTTTTATGTTGAATCTGTTTAACTCTGTGAAGCTGTGTTACTTTGCCTGTCTAGAATACCTGATTGGTCTAATAAAGAGCTGAACTGGCAATAGTGAGGCAGGAGAAAGGATAAGTGGGGCTGGCAGGCAGAGAGAATAGACAGGAAGAGAAATCTGGGAAGAGAAGATCAAGGAACAAGAAGAGAGAGGATGCCAGGGGCGGGTCACCCAGCTCCACAGCCAGCCACGGAGTAAGAGTGAAAGGAAGATTACAGAATTAAGAAAAAGAGAAAACCCAGAGGCAAAAGGTAGACGGGGATAATTTCAATGAAGAAAAAGTGACTAGAAATAAGCCAACCCAAGGCTGGGCATTCATAAGTAAGAATAAATCTCTCTATGTGTAGTTATTTGGGAGCTAGCTTGGCGGGCCTCCAAGGAGCAAAGAGCCAAAAGAGTAAAGAGTTTTTTCTTAATTTCTGGATTGCCTGACCCTTATCGACCACACCTTCTATTGCTGCTGCCATGGTTTTAGTTGGTAAGGGCATTTTGCCTTCATTCTTACCCTTTTGGTTTTTATATCACTCTAGCTAGGGTAGGGCTTACTAAATACAGACTAAGCTGGGGAGGGACCTGGGTATGCCTTTTTCAGGGACTCCGCAGCATCTAGATGAGAGGTTCATTTCTTCCTGAGCTGGTGAGCTCCTTCAGAGCATCCTCTACTCTCTCTCTCTCCAGGGTAGAGCGCTGTGTGGAGTTTAGTAGCAGTGAGAGGGGAGCACTGAGGTGGGTGGGGTCTCTACTTGCACATGATCCTTAACGTTTCTTCTCAGCTGAACCTAACAGCCCAGTGATGGGGAAGCAGGAGGGATTCAGGAACAGAAGAGCTTCCTCCTTTTCCTCTTTCTCTCCCCCTCCTCCCCCTCTCTCTTCTTCTTCTTCTTCTTCTTCTTCTTCTTCTTCTTCTTCTTCTTCTTCTTCTTCTTCTTCTTCTTCTTCTTCTTCTTCTTCTTCTTCTTCTTCTTCTTCTTCTTCTTCTTCTTCTTCTTCTTCTTCTTCTTCTTCTTCTTCTTCTTCTTCTCCTCCTCCTCCTCCTCCTCCTCCTCCTTCATTTTTCTCTCTTCTTCCTTCTTCCCATCTTCTCCCTTCTCTTCCTCTCTCTTCTTCTCCTCAACTTTCTGCCCACCCCAACTCCTTCGTTGTGCTAGTGCTAGAACCCAGGGCCTTGAACATGGCAGGGAGGTGCTCTACCCCTGAGAGGTATCTCAGTCCTTGTCACTATCTTCTGGGCATCTTCACGGGCTCCCTTTGAACGCACTCCTTTGTCCCTGCTGTAGAGATTCTGTCCAGCAGGGTTAGAATTCAGATGGCATCCATTCTGAATTTCCTCCCCAGCCCAGGAACTGGCTTTCTTCATCATCGCCATCATCATCATCTTCATTGTCTCCTCTTCCTCCTCTTTGCCCCTCTCCCCCACCTGCTTGTTTCCTTCATTCTGTGGCTTGTGTTCTTTGAAAGGTCACTGTTGTCACTACAGTGAGATATTGGGAAAGAGGGGTTAGAAGTTACTAAACTGCCACTTTAACTGGAAGCCTCTAGTGTCCCTCCTCTTCAGTCCCGACATCCTGAGGTGGGGGATTTCCCTCCATCCCTGTCTTCCCAAACACCACTTTTCTTCCCTATCACTCTGGTACTTCCAACACAACACTCACATTGGCATTGTGTCTGTCTTCTTCCCAGTGGTTCCACACCCATCTGAAGCCAGCACATGGTACGGACAACTAGTGCTAACTGGAAAGAGGGCCTGGGCTGATCCTAGACGGGGAAGAATTGGCCAATTTGTGGGTATTCCCAATGTCCTGTAATCAGTGTGAGGACACAGGAAACAGAGAATAGGGTGAAAACCCAGAGAAGGGATGACTAGTCCGTCAGCTATGATGTCAGGGGAGAGCGGGACAGGCCAACAGAGCTAAATCATGAAGAATGAGTAGCTGTTGGGCCAGTGAAGGAAGATGGGAACAGAAAGCTGACTCAGGCAGGCCCTCTGAGAGTCCATACTGGTGTCTTGTGCTAGGTAGACCTGTGTTGGCCAATCTGCACACCTGTGCTTCTAGCCACTGAATCAGCATGCCTCTAGCTAGAGAGTGGGGCAGCCAGGGTAGGGTGCAGCATCCACAGAGGAGGCATAATGGCTTCCCATCTACGTCCTCCTGCTACTGATGCCCCAGAGAAATCACAAGGGTCCTCAGAAAAGGATCAGAAAGAGGCAAGAGTGGGATGTGGTGATGTAAGCAGAGGCCAGAAAACAAGAGGTATGAATGTGCTGCTGTTAGGCTCTAGGGAGGAAGGGATAGACTAGAAGTAAGTCACCTGGCAGCTGGAGGAGGCTGGGAAAGAGCGGGAGTGGACTGGATTGTAACCCTCCTGGCACCCTGTTTTTCACTTTAATGACCCATTCTGGAACTTCTGACCTCCAGAAATGTGAGTCACTGATTCTGAGCTGTGACATAAGACTATGGAGTTGGTTGCAGCAATCCTAAGAACTTATAGGAGCTATGGGGCTTCCAAGAAGGGACTGAGGTACCTGAAGCCTAGATAGGGTGAGTAGGGTGGGTGAAAGAAGCAAGACAGATAGGCAGGGAATACAGGCCTTCCTAAATCATAAACATTTGCCTCAGGCTGAAGGCTCCTGGTTCAGAATGGTCCCTGCTGTGGAAGACAGAATAAGAGAAGTTGACTGGGAGCATAATGACAAGGGAGGGGTACGTCAGGGTCAGGGACAGAGCCTGGGAAAACAGAGCCTGGAGACCTGAGATACACAAAAGGGCAAATTCCTCTCCTTTCCTGCCTCACCCAGCAGTGGGGTCAAAGGCCCCAAAGGGCCACCCGAGATAAGGGAATGACTTAGTATAGACAATAAATTCTGGGAAGGTTCCCTAGGGCTCAGCTAGAAAAGAATAATTGGCTTCTTGTGTGCCCAGCGGCACACACACACCCCCATACACACACAGCCCTCTACCTGAAAGTGTTCTAGCATGCTTAAGGCCTTATCACTTTCCTTTCTCACAGTATTGGGAAGGATGCTAACCCCCAGAAGTCACAGGACCCAAGGCATGGCCCTAGGGATTCATCTGATGCCAGGCTTTGGGGTACCCAAGCCAAGGATCCAGACATGGGTCAGAGGTCAGAATCCTGACTGGGGACATGCAACCAAGGGATTCTTTTCTTGTTTTTGTTTTCTCCCAGAGACAGGGTTTTTCTATGTAGCCCTGGCTGTCCCAGAACTCACTCTGTAGACCAGGCTGGCCTCAAACTCAAGAGATCTGCCTGCCTCTGCCTCCTGAGTGCTGGGTTTAAAGGTGTGCACCACCAGTGCTTGGTTCAGCCAAGGGATTCTGGAGTTAAAATCTAGTCACTTGTGCTGAAAGATGCAGGCCTTAGCTTCAGGGGTCTGAAGCACCTCGCACTCCCCTCTCCCATGCCACCTAGGATTCCCTGAAGTTCCTTCTGACAATCTCCTGTGCTCACCTCTCTGCAGACACCTGGCTCACCCAGCCACGCTACTTCTCTTCATTCTGCCCTACAGACCCTCTGGGCACAAACAAACACCCATTTCTTTCTTTTTTTGTTTTGTTTTATTGAGACAGTCCTCCTCCTCCTCCTCCTCCTCCTCCTCCTCCTCCTCCTCCTCCTCCCTGGGTCTTCTGGCTGCAGCAGAGGATTATGATAATTGTAGATTAGAAGGAAAACATTATAAAGCTGAGTTAAGTATTAGATACCAGATTGATCAAACTGATATGTCCTTGATCCAGCATTTCTGCTTCTATGTATACATGAAAAATAATGTATGTACATGATTATTTATGATTTAATAGTTATAACAGTGAACAATATAAAAATCAATGCCCAGCAATATAGGCAACTGGCTAAGCAGGACATTTTTACGCCGAATACTGTGCACTCAGTAACTGGGTGGAACATCTCTTATGATTTGGAATGAGCTCCAAGGTGTTAAATGAGAACAAGGATGCAGAATAATGTGTGGCCATTCATGCAAAGGAGTGTGTCTGTACATATGTGTGCATGTATGTGTACAAGTTTGTTTTATGTATAAAATATGCTATGTCTGATAGGTACAAAATATGAGACAGGGTGGTTTTCCTCCCGGCAGGCTCATGGAGTGGACTTTTTGAATTTGACGTTCTTTTAAAGCGCTTCAAAATAATGAAAACAAATACCTAAGTGAATGAAGCCCTTAGACCAGCGACTGGCCTGTGATGACATGAGGTGAAACCTATGCCATTACTCCCATCCCTCACACCCCTGCCTAAGACTGACTTAGTGTCTCCCTGCGCCCTCACTATATTGAGCCCAGTCCCCTATCCTATTGTGCCATAACTGCCTATTTCCATGCCTGTCTGCCCTACTGGACCACACATAACTCCAGGGAAAGCTTTCTGCCTCTAACAGGCCCTTGGCATGTGATGGGCATGAACTGTAAATGACTGATAGATCCACTGAAATACATTTGGGAGAAGAATGAAGTCTGATTCTGCTGTCTAGAAATCTATGGGCTGATAGTGGGAGAAGCTCGGTGGATGTGAATGGAAAAAAAGAAATAAGGAAAAGAACATGACTGGTCCTGGGTGTAGTGGAAGAGAAGGTTTATTGTAGATATGTGGGAGAGTATAGCCAGAGGCAGGGACATCTGGGAGAGTCCAGAGTGGATGTGCCCTGAGCCATATGGGGAGATGGAGAGGAGGGAGAGGGGAGAGAGGGGAACCAGCTGAGCAGCTAGGAGGCCCAAAGGAGAGATGCAAAATGATCAGGTAACCAAAATGGTTGGATTATATAGGGAAGGGCAGCCAGGCCCAGGATTGGATAAGTTTAGGGTAGGTATGAGGTGTGCCATCCAGGGGGGCCCTGTGACATATAGGGATTGAGGGATGCAGAGAGAACCTGGCAGCCAGTGTCCACTTTGATATGATAAGTAGGCACCTTAGCCATTTGTCCCAGTTTGAAAGCTAACAGTATGAACATTCCAGTGACAACAGACTGCATTTGACAGACAGTGAGACTCTGGAGTACTGTGGGAAAACTGCCTGACACGGTTTGAAACTGAAACCCCCACAGGCTCCTGTATTTGAATAGTTGGTTCCCAACTGGTGGTGCTATGGAACAGGCTGTGGAAACTATAGGTGGCAGGACCAGGCTGGAGGAAGTTGCTTGCTGGGCGCTAGACTTTTTTTTTTTTTTAACTTGTTTTTATTGAGCCATACATTTTCCCCCACTCCTCTTCGCTCCTTCCCTCTCCCCTCTATCCTCCCCCATGTCCCCCATGCTCCCAGTTTACTCAAGAGATCTTGTCATTTTTTCTCACCTTCCTGGGTGGGTCCACGTGTCTCTCTTAGGGTCCTCTTTTGTTACCTGGGTTCTCTGGGTTTGTGGACTGCAGCCTGGTTATCCTTCGCTTTATGTCACTTATGAGTGAGTATATATTATATTTGTTTTTCTGGGTCTGGGTTACCTCACTCAGGATGTTTTCTTTTTCTAGTTCTGTCCATTTGGAGGGCTGAACGTTTTAATGGGTCATAGCCCAGCCTCAGTTCTGGTCCAAAGCTATGTTTCCTGATCCACCACGATGTGAGAAAGTCGCTTCATGTTCCTGCTGCCACAAATAAGAGCTGCTTCCAGCATCATCCCCATTAACCATGGTCGGTTTCTTCCTAAAACTGTGAGCTGAAATAATCTGCCCTCCCTTACATTTTTCCTTCCAGTGCTGGGGAAGTAGCTAATAAAGTATTCTAGAGCCAAGACAGGGTTGCAGCTAGAAGGCCTCCCCAAAGGTGGCCGTTGGAAAGGATGAAGCATCAAGGTTCCGACAGAGAGGATCCCACGTGGTAAGGCAGGGAAAACAGGGGCAACACAGACTTGAGCAGGCAGGTACTTACTTGATTCACTCTTCCCTGAGGCAGATGTGAGGGGGCATGACCTCCTACTGAACCACAACCTCAGTATCAGAGCCCTGCTGGGAAGTCTCAGTGGCACAGGAGCCTAGCCCTCAGCTGCTGGATTGACATACAGAGATGAAGCTGAGCAGCCAGCCAGTCCCTCCTGTATCTTTCTCCAGTCCAAAGACACCTTCGACTAGTGCAGGAAAACAAAAGAGAGAATGCTCTTGTCCCACTCTATCTTTTAAGGAAGGGAGCTCCAAGTTCATTGTTCTAGAACAGTAGTTCTCTTATATTTTTGGTTGTGAGCCTAGCCTTTAACGGCTGAGCCATCTCTCCAGCTCAAACAGTGGTTCTCAACCCATGGGTCAAAACCCCTGTGGGGGTCACGTATCAGATATCCTGCATATCAGCTATTTTACATTATTATTCACAACAGTAGCAAAATTACAGCTATGAAGTAGCAATGAAATAATTTTAAGGTTGGGATCACCACAACACAAGAAACTGTATTAAGGGTTCACAGCATTAGGAAGGTTGAGAACCACTGTTCTGGAATAAATGGCTCAAGAGGCTCCACAGGATTCTTGGTCCCTGTTACAAGAGAACAGAACAATCATGTTTAATTTTCTGGATGTGCTATTATTACCCTACAGAGAAACTCAGTGGTAAGTATGTCTGGCTTAGCATTATCTCCTGATAAAGATAAACACACTGGGTAAATTTTATGAAACTTAAGAAATGTGGAGTATCAAAGAAAGGACTGTTATTATCTTTTACTTTTATTTTTTAAAATAATTTATTTTTATTTTATGTGCATTGGTGTTTTGCCTGCATGTATGTCTGTGTGAGGCTGTCAGATGTTGGAGTTAGGAACAGTTGTGAGCTGCAATGTGAGTGCTGGGAATTGAACCTGGGTCCTCTGGAAGAGCAGTCAGTGCCCTTAATCACCAAGCCATCTCTCCAGCCCCTTAATTTTATTTCTTAAGACGGGTTTCTCTGTGTAGCCCTGGCTATCCTGTAACTCACTCTGTAGACCAGGCTGGCCTGGAACTCACAGAGAGCCACCTGCTTCTGCCTCCTGAGCCCAGGTGCTGGGATTAAAGCCCTGCACCACCACCTCCCCAGAGAAAGGACTGTTACTCAATACAGAGGTCCTTGAGTACTGTTGGTTTGGGGTTTTGATTGTTTTACCTGGTAACTGAGCCTGTTTCCTTATGCCCATTTCCTATTGCCCTTCTATGGAGCTAGCCTGCTAGAGAGGTAGGTACACGTCTCAGGGCTGGCCAATCAGAGAGCGTCATATCCCTAGTTATAAGGATTGGTTCAGAGTTGGCCATGTGCCTTCATCCTGGGCCAATCACCAGTCCTTTCCTGGTGGAGCGCTTGAGATCAGTTTGGTCTCTGATCTGGTAAGAGCCTATTTGGAGAATAGTAGTACAGACAGAGTCCTGTTGATATTATTCTGGCCTCTGGATCCAGCACGACCCTACTTGAAGCCAGGTCAACTGTCAGTTCCCCCAGTAGATTCATTATTTTCATTTGCATCCTAAAAAGCCAAATTTATTAATTTGTTTATTATTTATTGTTATGTGCATTGGTGTCAGATCCCCTGAAACTGTAGTTACAGACAGTTGTGAGCTGCCATGTGGGTGCTGGGAACTGAACTCAGGTCCTCTGGAAGAGTAGTCAGTGTTCTTAACCACTGAGCCATGTCTCCAGCCCCCAAGGCCGAATTTACTGTGTCCTTCAAAAACCAAATAGAAATCTTTCATCATTTTCACTATCCCATGATTCTTATACTTTTGGTTGTGAGTCTAGCCTTTAACAGCTAAGCCATCTCTCCAGCCCTATCCCATGATTCTCTAAGGCTGAGCTCACAGTCTTTTCTCACAAGAAGTCTGCCCAAACCACATATTATGTAGAATATGTATTTGGATTGCATTCTCTCATCCTGGTTTGTCTATAAGATTATAATTAGGGGAGGAGGTAGAAGTTTCTTGACACTGTGAGTTCTTCCAAGTAGCAGAGGAGCTCCTGAAGTTAAAGTGTCTTTTTAGTTGTGAAGGTCTGTATACTGGGGTCACTCCCATGGCAGAGGCAGTGGGGGAGGATATGTGAAATGTGTGTGTTTGTGTGTATGCATTTTCCCCAGCACAGAGATGACTTGCATGTCCACGTGTGTGGTGAGTGAGTGCAGGGGCACTGAGCAGAAAGACAGGCTCTTTAGGCAGCAGGACCAGTTCAGAGACAAGTTCCTGCATGGTGGCTAACAAGAGCCCTGGAGCTCAGGGGTGTGTGTGTGTGTGTGTGTGTGTGTGTGTGTGTGTGTGTGTGTGTGTGTGTGTGTATGTATGTGTATGTGTATTGGACCCAGCAATGCCTTCTGCATGGGTGGAGGATGTAGCCTAGGGTTGGAACCTTCTTTACATTTTTCACAACTCAGTTTTATCTCTGCACCTACTGAGACTTGGGTTTATTCGTTCCTGACTCCCCATCTTCTATATAGGCTACTATGACTCCAGACATAGGAGTTAGCACTAAAGGAATAAATGAAGGTGTTACGAGACGTTCTTTGTCCTGGCTGGGGTCCCACTGCCCTTCTCAGCCCCAAATGAAACACACAGAAATTATTAACCAGTGGCTTGGGCTTCTTATTGGCTAGCTCTGTCTTAATTATTAAGACATTTCTATTAATTTCTATTAATCTAAGTATTTCCATGTGGTATTATCTTACTGGAGAAGGGTCCAGACCTGCTATTACTTTGGCAGCCTACATGGCGACTGCCTCTGCCAACCTTTCCCAGAATTCTCCTTGTCCCTAGTCCCACCTAGCTCCCTGCCTCTATTGGTCACAGTGTTTTATTCATCAACCAATAAGAGACACATATATACAGAAGGACAACTCCCATCATGAAGGAATGAATAATAGTGTCCAGATGATGGGCTGGTTAGAGTATGCTCTCCTCCTCTGAGCATCCCAGAGGGTATTCTTTCTACAATCTCGTGGGCCAGTGCTCACTTGCTCACTCACTCTGTTTCTGCCTCTTCTGCCCCCACCTTCTTCTCCTCTAAGTCTCAATTTAGACATGGCATCCCCAGGAAGCCTTCTCATGCACATGTCTGAAGAAGTGTGCCTCAAGGTGCCCACAGGTTCCTCCTGCAGTTTGTGAAACCGCTCATTCAGTTGCATCATAAAGACCAGCATGAGTGTTGGCATTGCTCTTCCCTGTGGAACCCCAGAACAGGGACCTCGAAGGTTCTGTTTGGCCTTTCCCTCCATTTTACGGTCTCCATGGCTTGATGTGGAACCCTACATAGAGGATGCACACTGTATCCCATGGGTGGCTTCTCTTTGCCATCACGGGTTCACTCACTGCCACTGCTCATCATCACAAAGAGGGATCAGGCTGCACATGCCAGCCTGGAAAAGATCAGGATTCTAAATCACTGGATTAGTGACTGTACTGGATTCTTACCACTTTCGCACCAAAGTAAGGTTGGAAATTCATGTTGAATCACGTGACGTTGGGGACCATGATGCCTTTATTTACTTTCATAGTTCAGCTTTACCTCTTCACCCACAGAGACCTGGGCTTAAGTTCCCAACTGGCCCAGCTTTTATACAGGTTAGCACATGTCCAGACACAGGAGTTAGTGCTAAAGGGATAAATTATAGAATTTGTCTTAGGGTCCACCCATGTAGTTTGGTTTGCACTCCCTCATCTCGGTTTGTCTGTAAGATTAGAGTTGGGGGAGGAGGTAGAAGTTTCTGGACATTGTGGGTGCCTCCAAATGGCAGAGGAGCTCTTGGATTTAGGAGTGCCCTGCTAGTCTGGATACTGGGGTCACTCGTGGGGCAGAGGCAGGGTGAGAGAACATGTGATGTATGTGTATTTGTGTGTTGCACACTTGAGCACATGTCTCCCAGGGCAGAGGCAGGGTGTGTGTGTGTGAGTGTACACACGAGTGCATAAATGTTGGGATCCCTCCTGTGGGAGCCCTCCTGGCCTTCCTGTCTTGAGGGGAAGCTACCCATAGCTGACAGAGTGCATAACCTATATGGTCTGCGGTGTGATTGTTCCTAAGCTCTGGTGTTCAGCAGGCTACGTGTGTTAAATACACTTCAGATCATGATGCTTTCAACTTACCATGGGCTTATGGGGGTGTAGCCCTCTTGTAACTCCAGAAGAGTCTCTACACTGTAGATCCTTGTTCCTTCTGTCGTGAGTGGACCCAGGTTAAGTAGGGAGCCATCCATACTGAGGTGTGCTTCAGGGCCACTTGGAGGCTTTCTATTCTCAACTCCAGTGTTGATGCTGCTAGTTATCAAGACAGGAAAGACCAGGTTGGGGTGCGGACAGAAATGGAAAGTTCTGTCTTATCGGTGCTAACCCTGAAAGCTTGATATATAGCCAAAGGGAGGTGACTCGTTGATGTGAACTTGTAGCTCAGTGGAGAAGTCAGAACAGAAGACACCCATGTAGGAGGCATCAACTTTAGGGTGACTTTGAGAGGTGCAGTGAGATCATTTAGGTGGAGGAGTCTGGAGGAGAACTGAAAGCCTAGGACCAAGTGCTGACATAGAGACTGAGACCAGAGAGGAGCCTGAGACACAGGAGGGAAGGAGAGAAGGAGGAAGGGAAGAATAGGGGAGGGAGGGAGGACAGAGATACACACACACACACACACACAGAGAGAGAGAGAGAGAGAGAGAGAGAGAGAGAGAGAGAGAGATGGAGAGAGAGAGAGAGAGAGGGAGGGAGGGAGGGAGGGAGGAAAGGGGAGGAGGGAAGAGAACTCCATCCCGTGAAAGCCCAAAGGACATTTTTAAGCCCAGAAAACATCATGTGAAAAGACTGTCATCCAGCCAAGTGCTGCCAGCAGGTTGAAAAGGAAGCCACCTCAGCTCCAGCAACATCAGCATCTTTGGAGACCTTGACTAGAACATTTTAATAGAGTACTGGGAATGGAAGGTTAGCTGTGGTGGGTATGGACAAAATAGGAGTGAGGATGTGATAGTCACATGTTGCACAGTGGTGTTCCGTTTGGTGAGAGTGGTCCCAAAAGATAACAAACTGAAAATGCCCCATCCCCTAGTATTGCACCTCATCTAAGCTTAGAGATATTCAGATGCACGGGTGTGCCCCACTGTGTTATCGTTGCCCAGAGTATTTCCTATGGTAACATGCTATCCAGGTGTTCAGCCTCAGAACAATGGGTTACACCACCCCCTCCAATATACTATAGGTGTATAATAGGATATACCATCTGTGCTGTTTAAGTGTGCCCTAGGATGTTCATACCATGCCAAAATCACCCAACAGTGCACTTCTTCACAGTGTTCCCATCATTAGTGTCGTACAACTACATGCAGACCTTGTGGAAGAAACTGCCATGGTACAGAGCAAACACTGGAGCGAGGCTTCTGGAGAACAAAGGACCCTTGGTGGAGGCATCACTCCTTGTTTGTAAAGGGATGGATGTTCCTAAAACATGCATGCCCATGGGAGAGCTCCTGGAGACCGGGGTAAATATGGCACAAGACTGCTTCATGAGAGAGACGCTGTTGGGCAAGAGCGAAGTGTCCTGCTCACAGATAGGCTAGCATCATATGGAAACTTGGGTCAGTGGGACAGATGTACATCAGTTCATAGTTCTGAGACTAGGAGAGCAAAAGGCTTCCTTGCAATGTGCTATACTGTTATTAACTGTAACTTCACATTAGCAAAGGGGTCGTGACATTTGAGGAGAGAAGAAAGTAGAGTGGTAATGTCAGACATGCAGGGAGGATGCAGAGCTGGACATCCTTGAGAAGACTTGGTTGATTGAGATGCAATCAGTCAGCATGCTGTGTATTTCTCCCCCACCTACCCTAAGCCCCTTGGGTATGAGCCTAGAGGAAGCAGATGGCAAGAGGTAAGGCCCTTGGACAACCAGAGCTTGGGCCTGACTAATAAGATGGTTCTTCTCTGTAGGGACCCTGTGCTTTCTGGCCCCATAGCACCAACATTTTGATTGTCCTTGCTAGTTTTGGACTCACCAACAGAAAAGGCGGTTTAGACACTGGCGGACCCTTAGCATGTCCATTACTCAAGCTACAGCAGCCTGGGAACTAGAGGGGTGAGATCATATGCTTAGAGTCTTGGGGAGCAGCCTTCATTGGCTCACTGCCCTGACTCCAGAACTAAGGACACACTCCTGCTGTCATTGTCTCCACATCTCCCTGCAGAGGGACACAGAGTGAGTACTTCTACATGGTACATCAAGGAGCACAGAGATTTCTGTGGGAGTGGGACTCTAGCCCCAACCCCAAACACATTTGAAAGACAAGCAGACTCTCCCAGGAACAGCCCAGCCATAAAGATCTTGTGAGGAGGCGGTTTATTGGGGTGTGTGTGTGTGTAGGTCTATCTCCCTCATCAGGTGCCCACTCGCTTACAGAGAAAGGACTTGTTCATCTTCATCTTACTCATCCATCTATCCCTGCCCAACAGCTGGCCCCTTCCACAGCTTACTCATCCTTCCTGGAGCAAGCCTACCGTGGTGCTGCACACAGGCAGGTGCTTCATTAATTCTTACTGAATAAACAAACACATGGGTACATTGGAGAAGCCATTCACTCAAGAAAGAGAGCCCCACTTCCTCCATAACCAGGTTGTCACAGCTCAGTGACACAACCAGTCCCCAGACCCAGGGCAGCTCGCCACCAGCACAATAAGGTCCTTGACCTCTGTGTAGCAAGACTCCTCAGGGCCTGCTGAGTCAGGAGGTCTGCTGGCCAGTCATGTGGGGAAGGGTTTGATGCTTCCTTGAGGCTGTCAGTTCTGGGGTGCATGGAAGAGAGGTGGTAAAGGCTTCCCCACAAGTCTCTGATCATATGTAATATAAGTATATGTGTGTATGTGTGTATGGTTACATATGTGCATGGGAACTCATGTATGTATGCATGCATGCATGCATTTGTGTGGACAAGACCTGTCCTCACAGCCTGCTTGTCACCTGGTAAGTGCTCTTGCCTGAGGAGAGATCAGCTGCTCTACCCTCTTCCTCTTTCTGGTGCTGGTTCTGGTGCTTCTGCCCCTGGAAAACATCAGAGAAGCAAATGATAGGGATCTCTCAATGGGTCATTCCATACTTGCTGCTGTCAGGCCTGGAGCTTGGAGTAAAAGGCTAAGGCAGGCAAAGGTACAGGAAGCAGACCAGGGCTGGGGTGAGTGGGGGGCAGACCAAAAAACCAGCCAAGATAGCAGGCTGCTGAACAGAGGGAGGCCCATAGTGCCCTGGAGCTTAAGAGGCCCATGGCCTGCCTGGAACTGGCTAGAAAAGAGCTACCTAGAGGACAGTGGGGTGATCCTACCCTGAAAGTGAAGGCTGGGAGAGGAACATGCACTTGCCCAACAGAGCTAGGTTCAAAGAAAATAGCTTCTGAGGACTTGAGGACAAACAAGGAGCCTGTGATTGAGCCTGGTGGCTTCTTGTTGACTGTAAGTCTCCTAGGTCTACCAGAACAGTCTGGGCCCTTGAACATCAGAACTGTACTTGCTCACAACCCTAGAGGCCCATGATGAAAGGCATCCATGGGCAGGTCTTCCGATGCTACTCTTCTAGATGGCCACTGTCACCCTCTGTCCTCAGGTGGCCTCTCCCCAGCTTGCATGGAGAACAGTCAAATGGAATTAAGCCCCTACCCTATTGATTTCATTTTAGCTTAACCACTTCTTTAAAGACCCTGACTTGGTAGATAGCCACAATTCAAGGCACTACAGGATTAGGGCTTCAACATATAGCATTCTGGGGGAGGCACTGTTTAGTAAATAGTGACTATGGGATCATTGCCCTAATAGTGGCTGTGAGTTACAGAATAGAACTGCTCAGCCACATGATATTGAACTGTCAACATTGTATGAGCTCTTCCTGCGCACATGTGCTTATGCATGCACACGTGTGTCTATGTTTATATGTATACAGGTCCATATATGTGCCTGCATACACATGTGTGCTCATACACATACAGGAATTTGTATGTATACACACATTTGTGCATGTTTGTGAGCATGCTATATATGCATAGAAACCTGCTGTTTGCCTGCTAGGTTGATTTGCCTGATTTTCCATGGAGCTGGAGAGGAGGATGGGCCAGGCTGAGAACATTTTGTGGTTGAACTGAAGTAGCTGTTCAGGTCCATAGCAAGCTAGAGGCAGCACCAGAACGTTTAGCCTGTGTCCTCAGTGTCCTGGACTCCTGTGTCTTTTATTCTGAGCATTCCAGCCAAGTCAGACTACAGAAGTCTCATGGCCCAGATGTTACAGTCCCCAACAACCAGCCATCTTCTCTTCCTGTTCCATGTAGGAGGGAAAGAGGAGGTTCCCTTCAGGTGACGTGATTCACTGCTGAGGTTCGTAGCTCACCACAATGTCTTAACTGCCATGACTCACTCAGTTATCAGGCTCTAACAAGTGGGCTGATTTGCCCAAGTTCTGACACAGGTCCTAGTACTGTGGAAGGAGGGCAGGGCTCAGTCACTGGAGGGTCTGCGCCCCTGGACACTTTATAGGCACCTCCCGAAAGCTCCCTACCATCAGGCCTCTCCAGCGAGGGCACATTAGGAGTAGACTTCATGTTGACCCCTCCAACCACCTCACCCTGGTTTTATCTCCTTTGAACTACCCCTACCTTGTTTCAGCAGGAGGAGTAGTCTTGGCTGAGTCCTTATTTGGGTTTCCAGTTCAAGTGCTCCATCTGAATGTTTGTAAGGTGGTCTGATGCTCTTGTGCCTGTCCATATAGCCATGGCAACATGGAAGCCCTGAGGGCAAGCCCTTCTTTGTAGAAACAGTGTCAGGTGAGGGAGTGCTAGAGATGATCCCTAGGGTAGGACCAGGGCCTGGAGAGCTCATCTTGACTGCTGGGGTCTTCAAGCCCAGCCACTAGTACAGGGATCCAGAGTGTCTTGTCTGCAAATTTGGCTCTCCTCATGTGCTGTGGTCTCTATTCTGGCCACAGTGGCTTGTGAGTGGATAGATGGCTGTGTCATTCCAGCCTCTGGGACAGCCAGGTGGCCTGGGCTACTAAGGATTTCTTTTCTCACACGGCCTCAGCATCCAGGCCTATTCTTGTCCAGCCTCCAGCAAAGGCTAAGACATGGTGATGAGCGGCTCCACATGCCAGAGCTAGACAGTCTCCTCCAGAGCCTTCCTGTCCTCCCATTGGCTGTTCACAATGGGGTTGGCAATGCACCTGTCACTCTTGTCAGGAGTGGGTTTTTTGCTACAGCACCTGGGAGGAGGCAGATATACAAATGCACCTGTATTTGATGAATGAATAGATGGGTCTGTAGACAATTCATGTCCTGTTCCCTGGAACTCCTGTGAGGTTATCTTCAAAAGACTTGTGATTCAGTTCAGGTGGGAGTGGGGGTTCCCATCTCTGTTTACTGGGAGCCTGCAGGGACTGGAGGCGGCTTCAGGTCTGTGGGTCCACTCTTCTGAATCTGAGTCCTTAACAGTGAATTGACCTTGAGCCCTCAAGCCTGCAGGAAACTGAAATCGACTGTTTCCCCTCAGAGCAAGCCTGAGATAACTCAGGTGAGGGCCCAGTGGGGCAGTGAGAGGCTCTAACTAAGCCTGGCTAGCCTCCAGCAGGAGTGGCATGGGAATGTGGCCTTTGGCCCTTGAGGGCTGCCTAGCGGAGTAGGTGAGGCAACTACCCAGAGCCAGACCTCTGGGTGGCCTCTGACTGACACTCGTGGACAAACCCAGCCTTGGTGGCCCCAAAGGAGCCTTTCTTTGTCATCTTCCCTCTCTACTTGGGTTTTCAGTTCACACCTCTCATTGGTTGAGGGGGCCTCAGGAAGCCCTCAGGATTCCCTCTGTCCTGTGAAGACACCGACTGGAAGGGTGGGGCTCGCTACTCGTGTCCACTGCCCTACTCCCAAGTGCAGTCACAGTTGCTCCAGTTGGAGAAGTCACCTTTGGGGGGTCTCCCATCCTTCCACCCAGCAATCCCCACATATCATTCTGCTACATCCTGGGGAGAAGGTGGTTGGTTTCCTAGGGTGGAACCCATCAGGGACTGTGAATATGGGAGATGAGGGTCATGGCTGAGGCTGTGAGAAGAGGCACTGCCCTGTAAGTGGCAGCCCTGTTCTGCCGGAAATTCCTCATCTGGCCTGGTCCTGCAGAGCCCGAGGGGACAGGAAACCTGCCTTTCCTGCCCCCACACTGCCACCCTGTTGCCAGGGGAAAGGCAGGCACTGACCAGCTCTCACAAAGTGACCTGGGTTTGAATTCTAGAAAAACAAGCTGTTGGCCCATCCAGCCCACAGTCATTCTCCTTCCCCTCTCTGGTACAAGGGAACATGGTAAGTAAGGAATCATAGCGAGTCTTGGGTTTGGATCTTGCCTTGGCCATTTCCCACATAACCCCATTTCCCTGCGGTGTAACCCAGGGGCCCCAGTACCTACCCTGATAAGGTGGTTATGAGAACCCCAGAGAAGATGCAGGTGCAGCTTCTCCAATGGGAGGATTTCCTCAACTTGGGTACCCTAGCCCTATACCATCCCTAGGAAACCTGGTCCCAGGTTGGACCCTGACCCAACCCTGAGTTGGGCCTGGGCTTGAGGGTCTTGTTCTCATCTCCTGTCCCTGTTTTTCTTGCAGCTCTGTGTTGGTTTCAGCCCTGTGGGGGTGGGGGGACTGTCCTACTTCCTTTCCTCCCCTGGGGGCCTATTTTCTCTTTCCCTGTCAGCCTTCATCCTGGGCAACAGAGATTTACTTGCTCCTCCACCTCAGCCTCAGATGGTGACCACCACCTAGGAGATGCGCAGTATTGGTTCCATCTGCCAGCCAGCTCTCAGCCATCAGTGAGGGTCCTGTGAACCATTCCTCCTCACACTCTGACCTGGGCCTGTTCAACACAACCAAAATGTCCTGCCCTCTGAGGGAGCTAGACAGTGACATCAACACTGAATGTGTTGTACCCAATGCCTCAGTCACCACAGTCACAATCGAATGAGTAGGTTGTGTTGTCCTCTCACAGAAAAGGAAACTGAAAATCAGAGAGTGACTTTTTTGAGGTCACATGGCTGTTAAATGGCAGGTGAGGAACCTGGCCCTAAGGTTTATGAACTTTCTACTGCATTTAAAAAAAAAAAAAGGCACTTCCGGAAGGATGAAGGAGGAGAGGAGTGACCTTAGGGATACTGACATACTTAAGAGTACTTCTCCAGAAGTTATCAGATGTCCCTGTCACAGCAGCTGGCAGCTGAGTCTGTGGAGACATCTTTCCTTTTTGTACCGTGAACATTTAGTACCCGGTTCCCTTCTATCACAGTTGGGCCCAATGAAGCATCTAGCCTCCACTCCTCCCCACCACCCCACTCCCTGGTGGGAGCCCCTCCGGTTTGCAGCCCTCTCTCCTTCCTCCATTCCAGGGCAAAGTTAGGATAGGAACTAGGTTCCTTTGTAGACTCAGAGCTACAAACTGTGGCTCAGGATACAACAAAACCACGGCGTGGTGTCTAACCCAGAGTCTACAGACAACCTGGATTCGTAGTGTCGCCAACATTTACTAGGGTGATAAAACAGCCAGCTTCTTTAGCTTCCTTCAACTTCAGTTTTCTCACTTGACTTTATTGGTTATCTTAAGGATTATATGAAAGTCGAGCTTGGCATATCATGGAATGCTCAGTGAATCTCCATAGTACGTCATGGGGTGGCAATGGTTAATACATGTCTAAGCCTGGCAGTTGAGTGGAGTCACTTATCTAGGTATTTCTGGGTCTCATGTCTGTCTGCAGTGAGGGCCTTAGGGTGCAAATGGGAGAGCAGGCAACATTCAGGGAGAGGAACCATGGAGGCTCAGACAGCATCCTATGCCATTCCAGGGGCAAGACAGGCAGCTGGCAGGAAATGGCTGACACCAGGAGAGGCACAAGAGCCACCACTAAAGGACCCCTCTCCTGGGACCCATTCTCTCACTCTGGCCCCACTCTACCGTCCCTACAACAGAAAGGGCTGCTAAGAGTGCAAACTCCAAGGCCAAGTGGAGCTCCTCTGTGGCTGTTGTGGAAAGCCACCGCTCAGGTAAGGGCTCAGAGGGACACAGGAGGCCTCCGATGCTGGGAGAGGAGGTTGCATTTCCCCAGGAAGGAGTAAGGAGCAGGAGGTGAGAGAGGCTAGAAGAAAGCTGGCTAGCTCAGGCTAGGGAAGTGAAGGGGACCCGCTGCACTGAAACAGGTCCTCTACACTCCCATCTTAGGAACTAACTTTTGCAGGGTTTTGTGATCGGAATCAAGTCACAGGGGACATCAGCTTGTCTGGAGGCTGAACAGAGAAGCCCCCTGCCCAGTAAGGGGCAGGAAGGTGTCAGACCCAGTGTGCTTATGCTTTCTGGGAGGGACATTCTTAACTGGTTT
Source organism: Cricetulus griseus (assembly GCF_003668045.3). NCBI lineage: Eukaryota > Metazoa > Chordata > Mammalia > Rodentia > Cricetidae > Cricetulus > Cricetulus griseus. The sequence goes on from NC_048600.1 coordinate 19,271,070, forward strand.
GACTGGATTCCCTGAGCTGCAAGGTTGGGGCTGTGACCCCAGGAGAGAGACTAGGGCAGTGGTGTTCCACTTTCCTTATGCTGTGACCCTTTGATACAGTCATTCCTGATGTGGTGACAGCCCCCACCCCCAAACAACAACATTATCTCGTTGCTGCATCATAATTGTAGTTTTCCTACTGTTACAAATTGTAATGTAAATATCTGATATGTGGGATATTTGATCCATAACCCCTCCCCAAAGGTCACAGCCCATAGGTTGAGAACTGCTGGACTAGAGGAGGAAGGCCCTTCCTGGGGCTGGGGCTGTCTCAGGGATTCCAAAGGGAAACTCACCTCCCATTTTTGTCTGCAGAAGACAAGCAGATGAAGGAATATTTATGAACTGTCTGCTTGCGGACAGGGTGGAGATTTCCAGTCAGCAGCCTGTTGCACAGGTGACTGGGCAACCCCAAACACATGCCCTTGTGGCTTTGCTGGTCACAGCAGGGGAGCAAATAACATGTTATTAGAACAATCCAGATGACGAAGTCAGTGCTGCCTTGATCCTCTTTATTTCAGTGACAATTTGGCAAAGCAACCAGTTGTGCTGCCAGCCACATCTAAGGAACTACTGTCAGACACGACTACAGGGAGGGGTCATTGTCATGGTCTCAAGTTGCCATATGTCACTGTCTCAGTTAGGGTTACTATGACTATGATGAAACACCATGGCTAAAAGCAAATTGAGGAAGGAGGAAAGGGTTTATTGGGCTTACACTTCCACATCATAGTCAGTCTGTCATCAAAGGAAGTCAGGACAGGAACCTGGAGGCAGGAGCTGATGCAGAGGCTATGAAGGGGTGCTGCTTACTGGATTGCTCCCCAGGGCTTGCTCAGCCTGCTTTCTCATAGAATTCAGGACCACTAGCCCAGGGGTGGCACCACCCACAGTGGGCTGAATCCTCTCCCATCAATCACTAATTAAGAAAATGCCCTACAGGCTTACCCACAACCCCATTTTACAGAGGCATTTTCTAGATTGAGGCTCCCTCCTCTCTGATGACTCTAGCCTGTAGCCAGAACAGTCACCTTTTCCTTCTAGGTGGAAGGTTTTCCCAGGAAAGCCTGTTTGTTCAGCAGACTGCATTTTTGAAAGATGGCCTCCACGGTGTAATCCATCTGTGTGTTCTTCCCCGTATTTCCTATTGAATGGTAGTCAGGATCACCTGTCTTTATATGTTGGGGAAATTTGTGACTACCTTGATGATTGGAAGTCACTGGAGAAATGACATTAGGACATCTGAAGCTAGGTCGGAAGAATGCCGCCAGCCCTCAAACTCTATTCCTCTCTTCCCCTCTTGTTTATGGAATCAGATGCCATGCTGTGGGGAAGTTCAGGCTACATGAGGAGGCCACATGTGGGGGTTCTGGCTGACAGCATCTCTCTAGGCCCCAACTGACCAGCACTGACCTCAGAGTGTGAATGATGACACTTTGGAGATGTCTCCAGCCCCTGGCAGCACCTAGCTGCAACTGCATGGGAGGCCCTGAGTGAGAACTCTCTGGCTGCCCTTTGTGATCCTTAGAACTACATGAGGGGTTAGGATGATGCTACTTTGTTGAAACCCCTGAAGAGCAATAGTTCACACTCCTTGCCTCTGTTATTGAAAACTGGAAGCCCACTGCTCCAAAGCTCTGAAAGTTCCTAATAATCTGGGTGATTCTTTCCCGCCCCACCAGACTGGCCTCAAACTCACTTCTTATACAGCCAAGGGTGACCTTGAACTTCTGGCCTTCTGGCCTCCCAAGTGCCAGGATTACCAGGCATGTGCCATCAATGCCTGTTCTATTCAGTACTGGGGCTCAAACCCAGGGCCTGTGACATGCTCGGTGAACAGTCTATCAGCTGATCTGCTTCTTAGCCCTTGAGTGACTCATCTTCTCAGAGCAGATTTGAAATCAGGAATTCCAGTTGTCAAAAGCCATCAGCTACTCTTAACGTTTCCAAGATGGGCAGTTATGCTGTGGGGGAAGGCTCCTGACTCCTCAGTCAGACAGACTCTGTCCCAACTCTGCCACCTTCTGGTGCTATGTCCTTGGATCAGTCATTTTATGCCTCCAAGCTTCAGGAGCCCAAGCTAGGAAACTGGACAATGTGTGCTCACTTTGCTGAATTGGTGTGACACTGGGCATAACTAGCGTCATTGTAAAGTGAGGGTTGAGACAGCTTACAAAGATGACACATAGAAAGTGCCTTGTGAAATTGGGAGCACAGGAAGATGGGGGAGGGAGCTAGGAGAATGAGAAGGGGAGAAGGGGAGGGGTGCGGAGGACATGAGGGAACAGAAAGGTTGAGTCAGGGGAAGAACAGAAGATAACAAGAATGGAGATACCATAATAGAGGGAGACATTTTAGGTTTACAGAGAAATCAGGCACTAGGGAAATGTCTGGAGATCTACAAAGATGACACCAGCTAACGATCTCAGCAACAGAAGAGAGGCTACCTTAAATGCCCTCCCCTGATAATGAGATTGATGACTGACTTATATTTCACCCGATAGCCCTCATCCAACAACTGGTGGAAGTAGAAGCAGACACCCACAACTAATCACTGAACTGAACTGGAATCCAATTGCAGAGAAGGAAGAACAAAGTGAAGAGCAAAGGGGTCCAGACCAGGCTGGTGAAACCCACAAAAATAGCCAACCTGAACATCGGGGAGCTCTTGGTCCCCAGACTGATAGGTGGAATACCAGCATGGGACTAATGCAGACCCCAGGAACATGGGTTTCAGTGAGGAAACCTCAGAAATCTACGGGACCTCCTATAGAAGTTCAGTACTTATCCCTAACATAGGTGTGGACTTAGGGAGCCCATTCCACATAGAGGAATACTCCCTGAGCCAAGACACACGGGGGTGGGCCTAGGCCCTATCCCAAAGCATACGATAGACTCTGATGACACCCTATGGAAGGCCTCACCATCCAGGGGGAGCAGAAAGGATATGTGATAGGGTTTTAATTGGGGAGGGGAGGAGAGGAGGGAGAAGGAACCGGGATTGTCATGTAAAACAATCTTGTTTCTAATTCAAATAAAAAAATATCTGCAAATTAAATAAAAAAAAGAAAGTGCCTTGTGAGCCAGGCATTGGTGGTGCTTTGATCCCAGCACTTGGGAGGCAGAGGCAGGTGGATCTCTGTGAGTTAGAGACCAAGGCAGCCTCCAAAACCACAGAGAAACGTCTCGAAAAACCAAAAAAAAAAAAAAAAAAAAAAGTGCCTTGTGTCAACAATTAATTCTTTATCAAGTTTCCATTAATTTCTAAGTACTTCCAGGAGTCATTTGTACATACTGATTTATTTGATGACCATAATCATGAGTTAAACGTCACCGTGGGCCTTGACATGGCTCAGTAGATAAAGACACATGCTGCCAAACCTAGAGACCTGAGTTTGACACTCAGGACCCACATAGTGAAATGAGAGAGCTGCAAGTTGTTCTCTGTCTTTTACACAGGTGCTGTGTGTGGGGTGTGCACCCCTTTCTCTCTCTCTCTCTCTCTCTCTCTCTCTCTCTCTCTTTCTCTCTCTCTCACACACACACACACACACACATACACACACACACACACAGAGAGAGAGAGAGAGAGAGAGAGAGAGAGAGAGAGAGAGAGAGAATAAATTCTCAAAAACTACTTGTTAGCTGCATTTCGAATAGGGGGAAACCCTGAGATACTGAATCACTTTCCCTGGGTTACTCAATCAGCAAATGCAGAGATGGAATTTGAACCCAGGAAGTTTATTCACTGTACCGCACTGCCTCTGGGTAAACGTTTAACTCTGAATTATGGATGCTGATGGCATGAACACTCTGCCCGGCCCCTTCCTGAAGAGATCAAGTGCGTGAACCAACATGAATGAAACCGGCAGTTGCTAGCACTGAAGTGGGCAGATAAGAGAAAAGGACGGAGGCCATGCTCAGTGGCCCAGGGGTGGTGGGCAGTGGAGCAGAGCAGAGGAAAGGAAACCTCTGAGGAAGAGGACTCCTTATAGTATCAGGGCAGAAGCCCTCATCTGGAGACCTGGGGGGCTGAGTCATCCTGGAAAGAGGCAGCCATGTTAGTAGACACTCAGCATGACCCCTGCTCTTTTCCAGACCCCCAGTGAGTCATCTGCCTTCACAAACCCTGCCATGCTAATGACATATGCAACCTTCTAGACAAGAACACATACACAGGGTGTTTGGGAAAACAGGGATGGATGCTTTAGTTAAGTTTTCTAGTTGGCAAAGAACTTCTATGCTTCCTTAAATATTTTTTTTTAGCAGTTTTGGAGAGACATCTACTTACAAAGACTAAATTCCTTCCTTCTTTTAAAAAGTATTTATTTGGGTGTAAGTACACATGGGTACATGTGTGCCACTGTGTATGTGTGAATGTCAGGAGACAACTTTGGGGGCCAAGCAGGTCTCAGGGTTTGAGGTAAGGTTGTCAGGCTTGGTGGCATGTACCTTCACCCTTTGAACCATCTCTGGGGCCCTTCCCAATGTCTTTTATTCTTGAACAACATTTAGGTTTTCTTCATGACTTGGGGTTGTCCTCTATCTCTATTTCACGCTGAGTTGCCAAATGGTGAGGGGTTTCGGAGCTCTGCCCTGTCAAGGTGTGGCTCTTGTGCCTATGTGGGACAGCTACTGAGATTTTCAAGTCCTCTATATTGAACTGCAGGGATGAGCAGTCCCATCCCTCTCTCAGGCTGGCAGCCGTCAGTGCTGTCAGGTTAAAGGAGTTGAAAAACACCTTGGTTTGTTGTCCTACTCCATGTGGTACTTACAGTGCAGATGTCAGTATTTGTTAGAAGCGTTTGCAAAAGGTGGGATTCCTGAGTGAAAGGCTGAGGGATTTGGCTCAGGTGAAATGCCTGGAGTTTCTGACATCTGCAGGTTGCTCCTCCGCTGGCTTCGGGGTGATACCTACAGGTTGCCCTTATGCTGGCTTTGGGTTGACACCTGCAGGTTCCCCCTCCACTGGCTTCAGGAACTCGGATGGGAGAAGCATGGCTGCTCTGGGTGACCTATCAAGATCTCACTTCCTTTGTTCATTTTTCCACATACCCGTTTCTCTCCCTTCCTACTATTGGCATTTGTTGCTGTCTCCCAAACCTCAGGTGGTACAAAGTTTTAATCCCAGCTCTTGAGAAGTGGAGACCAGAGGATCATGAATTCAAGGCCAGCCTCGGTACAAGAGACCAGCATCAAAACCACAAGAGTATGCATGGATCAGTGGTTAAAAGCACATGTTGCTCATGCAGAGGACTTGGGTTCGATTCCCAGTACCCACATGGTAGTTCACAGCCTCCCATAATTTTAGTTTCAGGAGATCTGATGCAGGCAAAATATACACATAAAATAAAATGAATAGATACTAAAAAATTAAAGCTCAAAGCAAAAACAAGCACTCCCAATAACTTCATTACCAACTCAGGTCCTTTCCAGAACACTGTCCCTACTGTCCCGTCAGTCTCATGCCTCTGTCTGAGTTTTCTCTGAAGATCAGAAAAGCAAAGCAGCCACCCAGTAGTTCTTCTACCAAGGCTGAAATGGAGATCCTGTCTTCCCTGTGACTGGAAACTGAATCCCACATGAGACGTTTTTGCTTGGGATTAAAGGCGTGAGCTTTGTTACTCTTTTAGACTGACTCACTCTCATTTAGCCCTGGGTGGCCTTGGACTCACAGAGATCCATCTGTCTGTCTCCTGAGTCCTGGGTTTAAAGGTGTGTGCCGCCACCACCCAGCTTCTATGGCTGTCTAATGTGGCTTGTTTTGCATTCTGACCTTCAGTGCCTTTCTTAGGTCGTAATGTAGCACTACACTGAGGCTGCTGGAAAGCATCTCCAAGTACTCCTAAGCACCTAGAACATGGACAGGCTCTCTGTGGGGACAGTTAGAGCACAAGCCAGAGCGAAGCTTTCAAGGGCTCAGAGTCTGGCCATATGGCTGAGGAGGTGAGGCCAATACATAGGACCAGTTAAGGACTTGGCCGGGGTGATAACAAGACATGGCCTGTTCAGTGAGAGATATATTTCAGTTTAAAATAAAAAGATAGTAGGTAAGAGATGTGACAAAGTCATGCCAGGCTCCCATAAGAGCAATGAAGAGTGGAGAGGCTGAGGAACACAGCTGGAGGCATAAAGGATTGGCTGATGGAGAAATCATGGGTCCCTTTAGAAGACTTGGAGATGGGCAGGGGGCAGGGAGGAGAAGAATTGGGCAGAAGGCCTGCATGTGGAGGAGGTCTCCAGGGTCTGGTCCAAGGAGGGCGTGGACTCTTAGACTAGGTCCTGGGAAAACAGCTGAAAGCCTAATGAGGGTGGGGTTGAGCTGTCACCTGGGAGTGGTAAATGACCACAAGCTGAACCCTTAGCATCCCTGAGGGTCTGCCCAGGCTGATGGCAACGATGGCTCTCCAGCAGACACCCAGGCTCCTCAGGGGTTCTGACCTAAGGGTCCTGGAAACCATTGAAAAGAGCAATTAGCAAAGTAAAGGGTAAACAGAAACCGGAAGCCTTTCACTCCGTCACCTTGAAGTGGTTTCCAGCATATTAACTAGGAACACACACTCCCTTGCTGGCCTCCACGCACACACCAAGAAACAAAAGGAAGTTCCCTTTGCAAATTTGCGAGGGGTGGGGAACGGGCATGCGCTGTGAACAGGCTTCGGTGACTGTTCTTACCAAGCAAACTGATATGAACACAGACATGCTCCAGGAAGCAGGGCTCTGAAGAGTGTGGGGAAGTTTCCCTGCTGTTAACCCCGACACTGTTGAGACTAGAATCTGCTCATAGCCACACCCATCTTTGCATTGCCCCAGCATGCCTGCTGTCCATGCTCTGAAGACTCACAAAAAAACATGCCACACTCGCAGGGTTGGGTCCCAAGAGCAATTACGACAGGGACAGGAACAGTGTGGAACTCCAGTCTTTGGTTCAGAGGACCCAGGAATTGGAGCAGGGTGGCTGTGCCAACCTTGCACGTGGCATACTACTTAGACACTGGCCTCTACAGTTAGTATGGCTACTTAGCCAAGGTCACACAGCTGGTGGCTGCACAGGTTCCTTGCAGTTTTTAGGCCTGTTCAAAATGACATGGAGAGGAGCCTGGGCTGAGGGGTCGGAGGATGACAAAGGTGATCATTAGCTTGTCATATATAGAGACCCCTGGACTCAGAAACCACCCACAAGACATGAGCATCTCTGGTCACCTGGTATGCTGGTCCTTTGAACCAATTCCCTAGCTGGGCCCCAACCTAGAAGGACCCTCAACCAAGGGTCTCTGCTTCCTCCCTACATCCCATTCAGTCAGGCAGGCCTCTCCATGAAAGAAGTATCCAGCGGCACAGAACTGTGTTGAGATATAGGTGGCCTGGAATTCATCCAGGCCTGGGGAAGGTGACATGTATCTCAGAAGCAAAGCTGGAACTGACCTCTATGAATCTCACCATGAGATGGGACTAGGACTATGGGAACAGTACATCACCTCTCCTGCTCACTTGCCTTACAACACGCCTGGACCACAGGGATCAGAAGACTCTGGGAGGATCATCTTTGAGCATCATCAGGGTACATCCTGGACCACAGGTATCAGAAGACTCCTGGAAGTTAATCTTTAAGCATCATCTGGATGCAGGGACTCAACTTCCTTTCCTACTGGGTACCCTCTACCAGGACATAAGCCAGGAGTTAAGAGAGTGACAGAGGTCAAATAGGACAGTGACAGGAGGGGAGTCTATAGGAAGGCAGAGACCCATGAGTATGTGATAATGGGACCAATTCTTCCAGGAAGAAGACTCTGTTGAGTTTGGAGGGATGAGAGTTCAGGGCCCAGAGATGGGAAACAGTTATGTTGCCCTCTGAAGAGCTCAGACTGTCCCTAGAGGTTAATGTTTCTCAACTGAAGAGGAAATGGCATCCTTCTTCACAGAGGTATCTGAGATGTGCAAGGAACCCCCCAAATACAAGATCAATGTGGCTTCTCCAGTGGGCTTGAGAATACTTAATTAAAGATGGGATGAATACATTTAAAGTTAGATATAATCACAGGAACTAAAATGCAAAGTCTCCTTGCGTTTTTCAGCTTACAGAGGAGCATTCTCTTTCAGTTGATCCAAGTAGCTGCTTCAGAATGTGTCTCCACATAGAGGGACATTGCTCTCCCTGTTGTGTTCAGCAGGCCCTGGGAAGGGCTTTGATGGCAACAGATGGAGATCAGTGACATTCGATAGAAGTCACTCAAGTTGTTCCAGTGGAGGCCAGAGACCCGGGAAGGAAAAGAAATGGCCTGGGGGACTGTTGTCACCCCTAGGAAAAGGTTAACTAGTGTGAGACAGTGCTCTCAACTTGGGTTCCCCTGAGAGTCTTCAGATATGCCCCTCCCTGTCAAGGAATCTCAGACTACTGGAGTGAAACAGTAGTTTCTGGACACGGCAGGACTCCAGAGTTCACAGCAGCTGTGGTTGCCTGCACAAGACCTGCACAAAACCAAGCTGGTCAGCATTATATGGAGTGGGAAGGAGTTTGAGAGCCCCCATGCATGATGCTGGAGGCTGGAGAGTTGGCTCAGCAATTAGGAGTACTTACTTGGTGCTCTTGTAGAAGACTGGATTCAATTCCAAGTATGTGGTGGCTCACAACCATTCATAACTCCAGTCCTAAGGGATCCAATGCCCTCTTCTGTCTGATCTCCAGGAGCACCAGGGCACATCCAGGCAAAAATTCACATACATAAACACATTAAAAAAATTTAAGTGATGATGCTGACTTGGGCCAAGGTGGAAGAGATGCAGAGCCTTGACATGACTTTGACAGAGTCTAGATATGTCATGACGTCACTGTCTTGTTATGAGAACAGTACCCAGGTCACTGCTGACTGTGTTAAAGGAGTCTAAGCCCCAGTGAAGCTTATAGATGTGGAGCAATGCCCAGTGAAGTTCACAGGGGCAGGGAGCTGGTACCCAGGCCCTCCCAGAGGTGTTTGTGGATGGTGAGGACTGGACTGGGAACAAGATAGCTCTGGCCCATACAGATATCAGCCTTAATGTATTAGCAGAGACAGCTGCTGTTGGAGCTTCCATTGATGGTTCAAAAGGTTCTCAAAATGGCATCATAGCTGCTGGAGCAGGTGCCAAGCAATGGAACAGGACAGTGGGTAAGTAAAGTTCTGAAAGGTTGAAAGGTATTCAGCCAGCAGCAGCTGGCTGAGATGCTGCCCATGAATGGAACTCCCTGCCTGTGATGGGCATTATGGGACAGAAGATGGTTGTGTACAGACATCTTTCTTCTCCTCAGCATAGAATACCCAGGATCTGGAACCTTGTCCATCTTCATAGTCACATAGGTTCTTTGGTTGGGGAAAGAAATCAGACCTCTAACACCAAAGGCAGTCATTAAAAAAGAGGAGTTTTGTTTTTTGTTTGTTTGGGGTTTTTTGTTTGTTTGGTTTTGGTGGTGGGGGCCTGTGAAGATGGCACAGCTCAGTGGGTTAAATATTTGCAAAACAAGTCAAAACTCTGAGTGTTTGAATCTGCAGCGCCCATGTAAACAAGCCGGGGTGTGGTGACTTGCTCCTGTAAGACTGTCGATGAGAGGATAAAACTAGGATCTGGGGAGTGGGGGTGGGGGTGGGGTGGGCTCACAGGCCAGCCCGTTTAATCAGTCAATATACTACAGTCTCAGAGGAAGATCCTGTCTCTAAATAACCTTAAACAAAATAAAAATGGAGAGCAATAGAGGAGGATAACTCACATTGTGCTCTCTGACCTCCACATACCCATGCAATTACATCTTCACCAATTCTCTCTCTCTCTTGTTTTATTTTTAAGATAGACTCTTCTTCCTAAAACTTGCCAATCACTTGCTAAGTGACCAGCAAGCCCCAGGGGTCTGACTGTGTCTGCATTATCAGCTCTGGGATTACAAGGGAGCACCGCCAAGCCTATAGGCACCACCAAACCTGCCATTTGACATGGGTACTGAGGATACAACTCAGTCAGATCCTCATGCATGCACACCAGGCACTACACTTTACCAACAGAGTTATTGTCTCCCAGACACCCCCCCCCACCATGGGACCACATTCTTAATCAGCAGTTCTCAACGTAATCTGCAACCCCCACCCCCCAGTTTCCCAAGACTATCTCAGGGGATCCCAAGGCCAAAATGTCTCCATAATAACATGTCGTCTTTATTTGCCCTTTTCACTCTCACTGTCAGCACACACAGAGTTTCCCAGAGGCTATGTGACCTAATATGGCAAGGGATTAGAGGCAGAAGCGAACGTGAGAATCAGCTGCCTTCTGCTAATCCAGACACTAAAGGGAGATTTGCAAACACGTAAAATAATGCTAGCTTTGTGATGAACGTGCTTGCTTTAGAAAACTGAGTTTTCTTCTTCTTCTTCTTCTTCTTCTTCTTCTTCTTCTTCTTCTTCTTCTTCTTCTTCTTCTTTCTTCTTTCTTCTTCTTCTTCTCTCTCTCTCTCTCTCTCTCTCTCTCTCTCTCTCTCTCTCTCTCTCTCTCTCTCTCTGTGTGTGTGTAGAGGCTAGAGGCTCAGGAGCTTTCCTCAGGAACATCTATCATCTCCTTTGAAACAGGGTCTCTCACTAGGACCTGGAGCTCACCGATTAGGCTAGGCTGGCTGGCCAGGGAGCTGCAGAGAGGCTCCTGTCTCTGTTTCTCCAGGACTGGGAATACACACATGTATTCTCCAGCTCCAACATTTCTGCGCAAATTGTGCTGATCAAACTAGAACCCCGTAGCCTCATGCTTGTGAGGCAGATGCTTTACCAACTGAGTCATTCCTTACGCCCCCCTCCCATTTTCATAAAAATGTTTACTGCTACAAAATGCCATATTTTAAATGAATTAGCAATTTTAAAGAAAATCAGTGCTGGTTCTTAACATGGAATAAATCTACAGATAGAAGCCACATAGCACGTTGGGATTCTCAGTCATTTATAAGACTGTCAGTGTGCAATATATATGAAGGGATGAAACCTTTAGCCTAGCTAGGGTCAGAGGTTTATTGATTCTAGTCTTCCTCTGAGGGGTTGACTGAAGCCCCTGGGTCAGAGACTCAGCAAAGTTCTGACATGTTTGCAAGGTGAATAGTGGCTATAGGAAGCCTGTTGAAGCCAATGCACTTCCATGTGGATAGTCTACCTCATGGACACATGAGGGCGCTCTTACCAACCTGCAGATTTCTTGTAGCGATAGAAGCAAGGTTGCTGATAGGCACCTTAGTTTTATTTACTACAATAGCAAAGGAAAGATGTGTCTCTTGTCTACAGTGATACAATTTTTAACTTCTCCGTGTTCCATATATTATTATTCAATTCCATATAGGTCCATTTTCCTGGTCTGACGACGGCCTCCATTTCTTAGTCCCAACTCAGAGGCCCCTCAGGTGGTGTCTCGGAAGGCAGGCCACAAGGAACTTACTTGACAATGTTTCCTGAAGTGGTTGCTGACACCTTGGCCTCTGGGGACTGATGACGACGGGAGAATATTTGCAACCTTCTCTGAGCAATAGCCTAGATACCAGCTCCCAGCTCTGACTGGCTCATGGCAGGCACGCTGCTTTGTGATATTTTGCTAAACTGTGTAGATGGTGGCTTTTTATTTCTGTCCCAGTGCTAGAGTCCCCGATACCTGTGCCATCCCTAACAAATAACCATAGCTAGTGTACAGTGAGAGGGTTAGTGCAGGGTTAGCACCTGGGGGCACTGGCATAGCTTCTTGTCAATGGCCTTTCTCATGATGTCATGCCATACTTTTGCCTCTTGGAGACACATCTTTTTACATTTTGAAGTGAATTCTACATAGTCAGTGAGCTGTTATGGGACTTAGGTGGCACTAGCTTGGTGTAATTATTGTCAACGATGACTCTGCAGTCTGGGTACTTACAGAAGGTTCTTCTTTCCTCTTTTGGGGGCTGGGGTAAATTAGGTTTGTAATAGGTACAATCTATTTTATGTCTTCCAGTGGTTCTCAACCTTCCTAATGCTGCCACCTCATGTTGTGGTGACCCCTGTGGTGGTTTGAGAAGGAATGGCCCCCATAGCCACATGTGCTTAAATGCTTGGCCCATAGGGAGTGACATATTAGTAGGTGTGGCCTTGTTGGAGGAAGTGTGTCACTGTGGGGGCAGGCTTTGAGGTCTCAAATGTTCAGGCTATGCCCAGTGTGGCACAAAATCTGCTGCTGCTGCCTGCAGATTAAGATGTAGAACTCTCAGCTCCTTCTCCAGCACTATGGCTTTCTGCATGCTGCCATGTCCTGCCATGCTGATAATGGACTAAACCTCTGAACTGTAAACCGACCCCAATTAAATGTTTTCCTTTGTAAGAGTTGCTGTGGTCACAGTGTCTCTTCACAGCAATAGAATCCCTAAGACAACCCCCAATCATAAAATTATTTTGTTGCTACTTCAGAACTGTAATTTTGCTACTTTTATGAATTGTAGTGTAAATATCTGAAATGCAAGATATACATGACCCTCAAGGGGATCACAATCCACAGGTTGAGAACCACTGCCTTAGAAAGACTTTCTCAGTGGATGGTGAGGATGGATTTTTTGTTTGTTTGGGTTTTTGTTGTTGTTGTTTTGTTTTTGGAAGACAAACCAGGTGGAGGACATTAGGAAGCAGTTGAAAAAAAGCTAGACAGGAAATGATGAAAACATGGAGCAGGTGATGGGAAAAGAGCAGGGAACAGAAACAGGTGGCAGGTGGGCAAGAGGCCATGGAATCCTATGGAGGAGGCCTGGCAATTCATTAGCTAGGAGGAAGGAACCGGCTTGGACAGGAAGGCCAGGATAATCTCAGATGCACAGAGGACAGGAGGCACTGTCCTTCAAGATGTCAGTGCCTTAGTCTCTCTGTTACTAAGTTTCTGAAGGTGTCACCGGCCCTGTGACCAGCAGCCCCTGAGGGCTGTTTCTGCGACCTCAGTGTAATCAGCCCCTAGGTTTGTTTTGCAAAGCAGGTGTGGTATCTCTAATGCCCAAGCTCACTGGAGAGAGGGTGCTAACATCAGTCAGTGTCTTTGAGAGGGGCATAGGGAGAATTTTTCTTTCCCCTGATCCGGAAGGAAAAGGCTGGAAGTCTATGAACCACAGGCAGACTGATGGGGTGCCTGGGCCACCTGGAACCTAGATCCCAGGGCCAGCCTTGCTAGATGCTCCAGCACAAGGAGTGTTACACAGGAGCACAGACCCACCCGACCTGAAAGACCCGAGCCAAGCTGCCTCCACCAACAGGAGTGAAGAAGACCAGGACCCTTTAGGTTCTAGAGTCTAGACCCTTTAGGTTCCAGCTCAACTTAAGATGACCGAGGCTCAGAGTCAGAGAAGTGCTGGCACTTCCCAGCTCTCAGAACCAGAACACCTTTAGCCAGGGATGGAACAGAGCACATGTACTGGCCTTTCACTGAGGGAGAGAAAGGCCTGAAGGGGTCAGGGGTCAACCTCAGGTCTCTCTGTCTTGTTTATTTTTCATTTTATTATGTTTGTTTGTTTATTTATTTAGAGTGAATTTATTAACTTATTTATTTATGACATACTTGTGGTGGTCAGAGGATAGCTAACTTGTGGGAGTTGCTTCACTTCTCCCACTATATTTGGGTCCTGGGGGACGAACTGAGGTTACTAAGCTGGGGGTGGGTGGACCATCTCTCTTGCCCCCCACCTTGCTTTTGAGATAGGTTCAGATGTACATGGTACACACTTTACTGGCTGAATCATCTCCCCTTGTCTCCAAGTCTTAATGGCCCAAAACAAAACAAAACAACAAAAAAACCTGGGGCCTTTCCCAGTCGCTGGAGTCTGCTGCTTTCTTATTGGGCTGCTGCCAGGAGCTGTGACGGTGAGGTACGATTTACAGGAAAAGCTACACTACTTCTGTGGCCCAGACTGGAGAAAGGGATTCCTTTTCCTGAGATTCAGCATGTGAGATTGCCCTGGCGTTCGTCCCCTGGGACTCCTCCACGCTTTAGATAAACCATTTAAAAGCCACTCTTTTGAGACTATATCTTAGAACCTTCTCTGTCCCATCCATAATGCGTGTGTGTGTGTGGGGGGGGTCAGCGTGGAAAAAGACAAAAACATGCCTGAAAGTCTCCCTTTACACACCCTACTTGGGTCTGCTCCTCTAATCCCCTGCACCTGTCCCTTCTCTGCAGGCCTGGCCTCCCTTTGGTCACGCCCACTCAGAATTTCAGCTGCTCCCTTCTCTACACCACCCCCCACCCCGAGTCCATTTTAGATTTTCGTTCTTGTAGTCCCTCCTAGTAGTGGCCCTTCCTTCAATGCCTATCTTTTGGCTTCATCCGTGCCTTAAAGGGGTGGTTCTCAACCCGTGGGTTGCGACCCTTTCACAGGGATCCTCTAAAACCATTGGAAACCACAGATATTCACACTATGATTTACAACAGTAGCAAGATTATGGTTATGAAGTAGCAATGAAAATAATTTTGTGGTTGGAGGTGCCCACAACATTAGGAACTGTATTAAAGGGTGACAGCATTAGGAAGGTTGAGAACCCCAGGGCCTTAAAGGCTACAACCCCAGACAGAAAGTGATTGCCATGAGTCTGGGCAGTTAAAGCTTCAAGGGTCTGAAGAGGTAACAGGGGCAGGGAGGTTATTTTAGGCTTATTGGTAACATTAGCCAGGCAAGGACCAAATGGCCAGTTTAACTCTGCATACTGTTTCAACACATTCAAACCTGTCACATGCAGGCAAACATCTCGCCTTGTATGCTCTTGCCTCTACACAAGGGTTCGACCTCAAGCTGAGCCCTATTAACTAAGTAGGCGAGATAGTACAATTCCTGACCCCAGCCATGAAGGCTTCAATTCCCAGTAAGGGAGATCTTTTTCCTGTTCATTTTTTTCCTTTCTCCCCGCCCCCGCTCCCTTCCTGGCTTCTTTCTTTCATCATCAGTAAGGACACTAGAGAGCCACAGTATAATGTAACCTTTGTTCTTGGGGTAAACTATGGAGCATTAAGTACAAAGAATTATACTCAAATGGGTCTGAACTGTATCTCCCGAGCTAATGGGATTTGTAAGGGTGTGGGGCATAGGGGTGGGGGGAGGGGTACCTGGAAGCAGTAAGGTAGTGATGATCCTATGCTTTAAGAGTTGTTTGCCCCTGGGACAGCTGGTGATTCCTGGCCAAGCATGTTGCCCTGGACATGTTGTGCTGAAGGACTTAATAGATCGTCTTACAGTTTAAA
This sequence comes from Cricetulus griseus, assembly GCF_003668045.3. NCBI lineage: Eukaryota > Metazoa > Chordata > Mammalia > Rodentia > Cricetidae > Cricetulus > Cricetulus griseus. The sequence goes on from NC_048600.1 coordinate 19,286,340, forward strand.
TGTGAAGTGTCACCATAGGCTCATGTTTGAACACTTTGTCCCCTGCTAGTAGTGCCATTTTGGGAGAGTTTGGAAGGTTTGGGAAAGAAAGGATGGATGGTATGGAGCAAAGGGAGGGGGCTGGCTTGTGAGGATTATAGCCCAGCCCACTTCCAGCCTACACCATGATGGACTGTGTCCCCTCAACCATGAGCCCAAATAAGCCTCTCTTTCCTTAAGTGGCTTCAGTTAGGTATTTGGTTAAAGCAACAAGAAAATTGTCTAATACAGGCTCTCTTTAGGAGACTCCCAGAAAATGAATTGACAAATTAAATTCACAGTGCATGGAGACCTTATGTTGACAGTGACTTGGAGTGGGATTTCAGTTTTTTTTTTTCTCGTTCTGTGTATATATGTGTGTGGCACATGTGTGTGAGTATCCATGTGCACATATGTGCGGGGTATACATGTATGTGTATGCCTAGGTGTGTGTGGGCCCAACGTTGATGTTAGGAATCTTCTTCAATCTCCCTTATTCTTTAAAGCAGGGTCTCTCAAACCCAGAGTTCACCCATACAGCTAGGTTCATTAGCCAGCTTGCTTCTGGGATCACATGTCTCTGCCTTCCAAGGTTGGAATTACAGGCTGGCTGACACATCCAATTGGAATTTACATGAATTCTGGGGATTCAAACTCTGGTCTTTCTGCTTGTGCTACAAGCACTTTAACCACTGAGTCATCTCCTCAGGTCCCAAAGGAATCTTTATAATACTCTGTTTTGCTAAAAACAGGAGATGGCATACATGTGCTATATACATACACACATAAACATACATGCCATGTCTTCACACATGTGCCATATGTGTAATTGTACACATTCACCTATCTACATCTCCAGACATATACACAAGAAATATCTCTCTCAATTATGAATGATCAAAATTATTTCTGGGCTTGATGGTCCTAGGAGATCCTGAGGTTCTGTCTGACTCCACAGGCACCAGCAGAGAGACTACCTGCTGTGGGGAAAAGCCATTGGGTGAGGGTGATTCCAGCTCTTCCCCCAGTACATGGAATAATCAGGATTCATATCATCTCTATACAGAGTAGTAGACAAGTCCCAGATGTCCAGAGATCTCATTCCCCACATTCCTTAGTGTAGTCAGAGACCTGAGCTGGCTTACTCTCAGGCCAGGCACATGAGTTGGGCAGTCCGGTCTCTTCGTTCACCACACTGTACAAGTACAGCTTTCTCATAGTGTGGTGATGAGGACAGTACTTCCTCAGTTCTCTTAGCCTAGATCTGCTTAACCATGTGGCGATGTCCGCTTGGCCTGGGCTGTTAACAGGATGGTTGGTTAAATATTATTCTGGATACTTTTTTGAAGGTGCTTTTGAGGCCAACGTGGTGGCTCACATGTTTAATCTCTGTGAGTTCCAGGATATCCAGTCCTCTCTAGAAAGACTGTTTTAGTTAGTGTTTCTATTGCTAAGAAGAGACCATGACTGTGGCAACTCTTATAAAGGAAAACATTTAATTGGGGCTAGTTTACAGTTCAGAGGTTTAGTCTGTTATCATCATGGTGGGAAATGTGGCAACATGCAGGCAGACATGGCAGGCATGGTGCTGAAGAGGTCGACGAGTTCTACATCTTGACCCACAGGCAGCAGGAAAAAACGGCCACACTGGGCCTGGCTTGAGCATCTGAGACCACAAAGCCCACCCACAGTGACATACTTCCTCCGGCAGAGCCACACCTAGTCCAGCAAGGCCGTACTTCATAATGGTGCTGTTGCCTCTGGGACTATGGGGCCATTTTCTTCAAACCACCACAGAGACCTTGTCTCAAAAAACAAAAACAAGCAACTAAAAAAAATCAAATGAGACTTATTTTGGAAATAGTGGACTTAAGTGAAGAATGTAGTCTATAGTGAGAAAAAGACGAGCTTTCCCAGGCAAGGGGACATTGGACCAGTAGAGGTCTTTAGTCCTGGATTGTGACCAGTGATTCCCTTCTGGCCTCCAAATAGCCAGCCAAATCTGCATATCTTGAATTTGCATACCATTTTAGTTGCTTCTCTCATTGTTATGACCAAATGCATGACAAAGAACAACTTAAAGAAGGAAAGGTTTATCTGGGCTCATAACTTGAGAGGATACAGTACACTGTGGCAAGGAAGTCATGGTAGCAGATGCATGAGAAAAACAGCTGGTCACATTACATCTAAAATCAGGAAGTAGTGTGTAGATGGATTTTGGGGGTTGGGCACTAGCTCACAAAAAACAACACAGAGACTTATTAATTACAAAAGTTCAGCCTATAGCTTAGGCTTGTCCCACTAGCTCTTATGACTTAAATTAACCCATTTCTATTCATCTATGTGCAGCCATGTAGCTCTTGGCTTTTGCCTCTCCTCCTGTATGTCTTGCTCATGACTCCACCTCTTTTTTCCCTGGAGACTTCCTTGTCCCCACAAGTCCTGACTAACCTCTTCCTGACTAGCTATTAGCCATTCAGTTCTTTACTAAACCAATCTCAGGGACACATCTTCACACAGTATAAAGGAATATTCTGTAGTAAGAGTGAATAATGACTGCCCATTGCTTTTTCCTGTTTTAAAGAATAATTTTGCTTTTATTATTAATGTGTGTGTGCATATGTCTGTATGTTAATATATGCATGCGCGTGAGAGTACCCGAGGAGGCCAGATCAGGATGTTGGATTCCCTGGAGCTGGAGTTACAGCTTGTTGTGAGCTATCTGCTGTGGATGTTGAGAACCAAACTCAGGTCCTCTGAGAGAGCAGGAAGAAATCTAAACTGCTGAGCCATCTTGCCAGCTCTACTTTCTCCTGTTAATGCAATCTGAGATTGCAGCCTATGGAATGGTGCTACTACTTCAGTTAACCTAGAAATACATTACCTAACCCCACCTCCACACTACACAGACGTGCCCAGAGGCTTGTCTCTTAGTAGGTTCGTCAGCCTTCATAATTGCGCGGGCAAGTTCTCTTAAAGATATCTCTTTATATACACACATCCTTTGGTTCTGTGTCATTGGAATACGCTGTAATTTCTCTCATCCACCTACACACCAGTGGCACTGCCATATCTGATCCAGACAGTGGATTCCACAGGTCAGTCATCAGGCAAACCATATGTGTAGTTCATCACTCTAAGGGATGGGTGCATTTCAAAAGAGAAAGGGGCAAGCCCAAATTTGCTTTCTATACCTGAAATTGGCTAGAAAGTCTCTGCTTCTGATGATATAGTATCCTTCCCACAAGCTGGAACAGGGCAGCAAGGCCTGTGGAATTGTGGGACATGTCTCTGCTCCTTTATGGCTTCAGGGCATGACCTCCGCTCAGATTCTTCAGCTGCTTTGAATTCCGGGGCTGTGTAGAGCAAAAATAGCACCTCTTAAGTGATCAGGACCAAGCCAGGGGAGCAAGCACTTGCTCTCAGGTCACAGTCAGTGCAAAAGCTGATGGCAAGAGAACTGTGCATACCACAGGACATGTGTTGTACCCTACACCCAGCTCCACCGTTGCAAAGCTCTGCTTCCATTCACAGGACCAGCTGAGGGAGGTGGGGGATGGGTCAATACATGGGTACCTGGAGGATGCCTTATAGTTGCTTGAGAGTACAAGGCCTGCCACACATCAGGAGCTATGACAGCTGTCTATCTGAAACCTTCAACAGTAGGAGAAATTTCAGCACAGACACAGACTAAAGCAAGGACAAGGCACTGGTTGGAACCCAGTATACACAGCATGGATGCACTTGCTCTGACCTGATAGCAAGATGAGAATCTCTCAGAGTTTGAGGGCACGTGATGGTCTCAACTCAGTTCATCAGATTTATGTGAAGGGCTGGTCGATACCTAGATTGCTGGGTTCCACCTCAGAGTTTCTGAGCAATGAGTTCTGAAGTAGATATGAAGCATGATCCTGTCTAGAAAGTTCCAGGGTGGGGTGGATTCTACTTTTATTAGTTACTATTTGTTGTTGTGATAAAATACTATGACCACAGCAAGTCGAAGAAGAGTTTATGTGGTTTATGGTTCCAGAAGGATCGGAGTCCATCACGGTGGGAAGGTATGGCAAATGGCAGGCATGGCGGCTGGAGCAGAAAGCTGAGAACTTACATTTCCAAACCCAAGCATGACTGAGCACAAACACACAAAGCCCGCCCCCAAGTGATGTGCTTCCTCCATCAAGGTTCCAGCTCCCAATGATAACACAACCTCCCCAAATAGCACCACCCACTGTGGACTAGGTCTTCAAATATCTTAGCCTTTAGGGGACATTTTTTTCATTCAAACCACCATACTACTGTCTGATGATCACACTGACTGTAAGAACTGATACCCAAGGCCACCAATTTCCACCATTTCCAACTCAACTGGAGAGTTGTGTATTAGTCATCTTGGTGTTACTGTAACTAAATACCTGACCTCTAACAACTTAAACAGAAAAGTTTTGTCCTGGCTTATGTCTTCAGAGGTGTCCGTTTATCATCATTCAGTTCCATTGTTTTGGGGCATCTGTTGAGGTACCACATCATGGTGGGGGTGGGGATGCAGTGAAAGGATGCTGCTCATCTCATGGTGAGTAGGAAATGAGGAGGGGACAGGCAGGGACTTGAGCTCTAGCTGCCCCTCCAAGTGCGTACTCTCAATGAACTACTTCCTGTTGTGGGGTAATCTTTTTGTACACCGTGAAGATGTGTCTCTGCCAAGGCACTTTCTGATTGGTGTAATAAGGAACTGAATGTCTAATAGCTAGGCAGGAGAGGACAGGCAGGACTTCCTGGGAAAGAGATGAAGAACTCTGGGAAGAATCTAAGGTGCTCAGGATTCACTAGTACGATGTGGAGGGAGTCGGACTTACAGTATGGAGGAGAGGTAATGAGCCACATGGCAGAATATAGATTAATAGAAATGGTTAATTTAAGTTATAAGAGCTAGTTGGGAACAAGCCTAAGCTAAGGCCAAGCTTTCATAGCTAATTATGAAATTAAGTAGTCTCCATGTCATTACTTGGGAACTAGTGATCCAAAGTCTGACTACAGCTTCCCATTAGACTCACCCTTAAATGTTCTGCTACCTCCCAATAACATCATAGGCCGGAGATGAAACCTTTAACACACAGACATATTAACAAGCTCATTAAAGAATTCAGATTATTGGGTTCCTCTACCAACATGTTAGGTCAGTGTACTCTACATGGGGGGCTAGCATCTCTGCTTTAAATTACTCTTCAGGTTGCTTTGGGCTTTGCTTTGAGAAACACATCCTAGATGTGTGGTACTTCTTGTTTTAATCTGTATGTTTGGGTGGTATATGTATGTACATGGTATTGTGTGTGAACATGTGTGCGCTAGGGTATGGAAGTCATGGATTAACACTGGATGTCTTCCATGATCACTCTTCCCCCTTGTTTTTAAATTTTTATTTTGTGTGTATGAGTGTCGTCTTAGTTAGGGTCACTATTGCTGTCATAAACACAGTGACCCAAAGCAGTTTGGAGAGAAAAGGGTTTATTGGGCTTAACACTTCCACATTGTCGTCCATCACTGAAGCAAGTCAAGACAGGAATTTGGAGGGAGGAGCTGATGTGGAAGCCATAAGGGGTGCTGTGTATTGGCTTTCTCCTCATGGCTTGCTCAGCCTGCTTTTTTATAGAACTCAAGAGTCATCACCTAGGGTTGGCATCACCTGCAATGGTCTGTGCCCTCCCCCATCAACCACTAGCTAAAAAAAATACCCTTACTCTACAGCCCCACATTATGGAAGTATTTTCTTCATCCTCTCAGATGACTTTAGCTTATGACAAGTTGACAGAAAACTGGCCAGTACAGTGTTTTGCCTGCATGCATATATACATGGGTATCTGATATCCTCAGAGGTCAGGAGATGACACTGGATTCTCAAGGACTGAAATCACAGATGGTTGTGAACTGCCATCCTCTTCAAGAGCCATCTCTTTAGCTCCTTCCATCTTGTTTTTGAGACAGAATCTCTCAGTAAATTCGGAGCGCATGGATTTGGCTAGGCTGACTCCTGTCTCCAGCTCACCAGTGCTGGGCTTATAGGTATGGCTGCTGTGCCAACGCCTTAAAGACGGTGCTGAGGAAGGATCTGAATCCAGGACCTTACACAGAATGCTTACACAGAATCACTTTATTGACTAAGCTCTCTCCAGACCTAGCAATTAAAACATTATGTATGTTGTTATGTGTACTAAAATCATATAATATTAAATCGGTATAGTATATGCTGATATTAAAATATATATACTAATTTTTAGGCAGACTTTTCTTTCCCACCTGCCAGGTCTCAAATAACTGACACAGAGACTCAATATTAATTATAAATGCTCAATCAATAGCTCAAGCTTATTGCTAACTAACTCTTACAACTTAAATTAACCCATTTGTATTAATCTACATTCGGCCACATGGCGTTACCTTTCTTTCATTTGGCACCTCTTGTTTCTGTGTCTGGCTGGAGAGTCCCCCGACTCTGCCCTTCTTCCCAGCATTCTAAGTCTGGTTCTCCTGCCTAACCTTATTCTGTCCAACTATTGGCCAGTCAGCTTCTTTATTAAGCCAATCACAGCAACATATATTCACACAGTGTAAAAGAATATTATGCGCGCGCACATACACACCCCCCACACACACACACGCACACTGGTATGTATGTGTTGCCTTCATGTGATTGACTATGGAGTGATGCATGCACACAAAAGTACGTGGTGTGGAGGTCAGAGGACAACTTGTGAACTTGCTTCTCTCTTCTCATCCTTGTGTGTATTCTGTGAATTGAACTCAGGTTGTCAGCTTTACACAGCAATCACCTTTACCCACCGAGGCATCTTGTTGGCCACTGGTTGTTCATTTTTATAACATCATGGATCATTTAAAAATATTTTCAAGACAGGGTTTCTCTGTGTTACCTGTCTGTCCTGGAACTTGCTTTGTAGACCAGGCTGGCCTCGAACTCACAGAGATCTACTTGCCTTTGTCTCCCAAGTGTTGGGATTAAATGTATGTGCCATCACAGCTAAATTTTTATAATTACTTGCCTTTCTTCTTTCTTGAAACTGTATATGAGCTCCCAAACAACTTCAGTTAAAGAGTTCGAAGGCTTCTGGAACTTGCACAGTGACCTAATGTGGAGACCAACGAAGCTGAGAAAGATATGCTTGATATCACAATTTTAATATAAAATTTAAGCTTTAGTGAGAAGCTGTTCCTGTTCTAATGCTAATAAGTCCTAGAAGAAGTGGCACACTTGAAGAAGTAGTTTAAACAACCATCAGGAAACTCCTCACTATGGCAGAGCTGGTCACTTGGTCACCAGTTATGTGTCACACTTCCAGCCACACAGCTTCTTCTACCAGAGTGAATTCAACAAAGGTTTTGTTTAATATGTAAATAAACCCAGACTGATTCTGAAGACAGTGTAGGATTGCCTCTGCCCCCATTATACCACAAGTACTAAGCTGGGCAGATCTTTAATAACTATAATTAAATTGTTGAGCTATAATCAAAGAATGTAATTTCAAAACAAAATTGTTGCATTCACATTCCCAGCACTGTGCTGAAGGGAAATCGAAGAGAAAGCATCTTGTATTCTGGCCAGGGAAGAGAACTTGGTGATGAACCAAGGGACCACAGCTTCATGCTTCATGCCCAAACACAGACCCAGAAGCCTTCGGTGGCTTCCTGCTGAGTTGGAACTGGACCTTTCCAAGGAGGGGCCATGGGCTGAAGGAGTTACTTGGATTGAGTCCTTTCTTCTTGCCAAGTTGGAGGTTTGGGTGAGACAATAAGGGGTGAGAACAAATCTCCCAGAGCTCCTCCAGCCCCAAGTCTCCTGGCCACCCTGAAGAACACCATAACCAAAGGCCCGATGCTGTGTTAAGCAACAATGAGTTCTTTTGTCCTGGAAGCCTGTCTGCTAGGGAACAGTGGCTACATCCCAGGGACTTAGAGAGGAAAGGCTGAGATACTGAGAACAAGAGACTTAATGCTGCCTGCAGTGGGAGCCACTGTAGACCCTGGAGGACAGAAGTAATCTCATCATTGACCCAAATGCTGAGGACCAAGGAAGGAGAAGACAGATTGTCTGTAAGCTGTCTGTGCTGAACATTTTCTGCTTCTCTCTCTGCCCAAATCTAGTGTCTGCTCCGCTGCGTGCTAAGGACTCTCTGAACATTACACCAGGGGACATCCTTGCTAAGGGAGACCCCCACAGGAAAGCAGACAGTGTGGGGGGGAATAAGATGGGATGTTTATTGTTTCCTTGCCATGCTGAGCTGGAATCCTTTACCTATGGGGAACCTGGAATCTACCAGGTTCAGGTGAACAGTGCCCAGCCACCACCCCTCCTGACTGGCTTCCTGCTGTCGCTAGTCCTTAGGTGCCCCTCATGTGGTTTTCCTGGAAGAAAATACAGGCTGAATTTCAGATAATGAATAACAGTATAACTATGTTTCAAATGTTACAACTTTAAGAATAACTTACAGGACATATCTTAGAATATTTATTTATATGAAATACAAATTTTGCTTGGCATCTCGTTTGTATTATTTGCCAAAGCCGGGAACCCTACCACAGTCCTCTTAATTCTACCCCTGGTCTGTAATAGTTCCTTCATTAAGGTTTTTCAGCAGAGCCTCTGACAGCCTTTCCTGTTCATGTTGGTTCCAGCTCAGAGCCTTTCAGTTCCCACTGAGGCTCTTAGTATTACAGCACCCTGCCCTGTCTCTCTGGGAACAGGCCTTTGCCAGCTGCCTGGGTCAGCCAGCATGCACTGTCTCTCCAATACATAACACCTAGAGGTACTAAGGAGTCTCTCACCTGAATCAAGACAGACCGGTTCTCAGCACAGGGTGGAGCCTATGTTCTGTTGCGTCTGAGAACAAGGTGAACCCACCATGACCTTCCCCATGGGCCCCAATGAGTGGGCAGAAATAGACAGCAAAATATTCATTCTGGAGGCAGCACATGGCTTCACCATGAGGCTGTTTTACACGCTGGGCTCTGGTATGCCCTGGTTAGTGGGTAGCTTTATCTGCTTTGAAGTTAAGCTTCTCAGTCAATAGCTGCAGATATACCTGTTGCACTCCCAAGTTTTGGGGGAGGAATAGAGATAATCTGTGTAAAACTTTTGGCAGATAGAAGGCATTGTCCAAGTGGTAATAGTGGTCATTGCAATTACATATGTACATCTGTCTCCTCTAAGGCCAAGCCTCCTCAAGTCCAAGAAGACAAGAGTCTTTTCAATATATGACATTCTAGGATCTGGTCCATGTGCTGGGCTATGGAGGTGCTCCTAAATGTCATTTGAGTGGAGCTGAGCTGAGTTGATCATCTGACAAAGGTCACAAAATGAACAGAAGGAGTTATGTCACTATGAGCTGAGCTACTGAGGAGAGAGCTGATGATGAAGAGACAGACTTTGAGCCTCAAAGGTCCCACTAGGACCCTGAAGTCTAAGGGCACATTTCAGAAGACTAAGCATGATCATCTTGGCGTTTTTGTTGTTGTTGTTGTTGCTGTTGTTGTTTTTCAAGCTCTCCTCTCTGGCTTTCTCTGTGCCAGTGACCTAGCTTTTCTGGAACTTTGAATATACACAGCGTGGGAGTGGATGAACGTAGGGAACTTGTAGGGCAGTGACCTCCTTCCAGATGGCATTTCAGACCTGTGCATGGCCTTTCATAGCTTTTCCTCCTTTGAAGCAGTGGGATTTCGTCTCCAATTGTTTTCCCTTGGGGCCATGGCTCTCATCAGCTCAGAGATGCCTTGGCCAGCAGTCCAGGGATTTTGGAGGTACATTGCAAAGGGACCAGGAGGAAAGGGGCTCATTTAGGAAGCCTCGAGATGCAGCTCAGACATCCTGACTCCCAGGATGCCTGACACCCTGACACCTCTGTTTTGGTGTAGGGCTTGTTGCATTCTCTATCATGGGCCACCCAGCCAGACCTCATCTGGGTTTTGCTAAATAGACACAGCAGCACCTGGACACAGAAGCTGGAGCCATCCCCCTGCCTCAGATCTCCTTAGCACTCTATGTTCCCAGCTCTCTGGAGTCACAGGCTTGGAGCCAGGCCAGGACTAAGCCAGGGAGGATAAGGGTGAGAAGTAACTTTCGAATCCTAGAGCCCACCCACAGCCTTGAGGACTTAGGCACAGCCCCTTTTCCCAGATACTGTCCTGTATGGAGGAGGAAGGAGGGTACCAAATGTGACATGAAGCCTAGATAACCAGTCAACTGCTGAGCAAATTGTGCAGGTAGCTCTAGGTCATCAGCCATGTTGAGACAGCCATCTTGGCAGTATGCCACCTTTTGAGTCGCCTGTGCTTCTGTAAGTGACTCCAACAAACTCACTGGTTCAGATAGTTAGACTTGCTAGGATAGTTTCTTTGGTTTGTTTTTGGTGTCCTGTTTGGGGTAAAGAGATGTTTGAAAGGTCATACAATACCAGGGCGCCTGCTGCCTGAGGTCTACCTCACTTTTCACTTGACAACGTTATTCTAGAAGCAGCTAAGTCCTCGCGTATCACATCCTCCTGTGTGGCCTCTTTCCTTTGGCAGAATTAATTATGGATTGTGTTTTCTTGGGTTTTGAAGATATAGCATTAGTGGTTCACCTGCTAGACCCCCGTCTTCACACATCACCACCATCCTTGACAAGCCTGGGGGCCCTTCAGGGACAGAGACAATGTCTCCCCAGTGTTGAATGAACAAGGTGGCTAGATGACTAAGTAAATGGTTTCCACTTTCTAGATGGAAAAAGCTAAAACATGGGTAGATTGGACCAGGCCCCCTCAACATTATGAATGTGTATAAAAAACCTAAAACATGCTTCAAATTGAATGTTACGATCGAGGTGAGTCTAAACATTTGCTCAGTTGCTTCCATCTGCTTTTCTTGAAAATGGGGAGAAGCGTGTTTGAAGGAGAAGAGAAGACATAAAGCTTCTAGGGCAGTGGTTCTCAATCTGTGGGTCGTGATCTCTTTGTGATCAATTGACCCTTTCACAGGGGCCACCTAAAACCATCAGAAAGCACAGATATTTACATTATGATTCATAACAGTAGTAAATTTATAGTCATGAAGTAGCAACGAAAATAATTTTATGCTTGTGGGGGTCAACCCAACATGAGGAATTATATTAAAAGATCTCAGCATTAGGAAGGTTGAGAACCACTGCTGTTGAGGGTCTGTGGTTGGAAAACTTGCTGTCTTAACAGGCATCGCCTTTTCGGGATGATGTAAGTGAAAGAAACGTGTAAGTCAGAGACCTTGGAGGAAACCTGGGTTCTGAGGCTTGCAGCTGGGTAGCCTTCAGCAACTGAATTCAGTACTCTGCCTGCTAGTCTTCTCATTTGCCAGAGGAACTGAATACTATAATGCTTGTGGAATCTCTCTGTCGTTGGAGAGCACACACCCAGGAGAAATCTGATAAGGGAAGTTCAGCTAAGTGTGTCTCCCACCTGCTCACTTTTCTGCCATTCTTCAAAGCAATACCAAGACTCTCACCAGAGGTGGGCACATGTGCTGCCATTTGTCACCCTCAGCTATGTTTCTTGTTTCTCTATAATGTACTAGTCTTTGGTATTCTGTTGTAACAGCAGTCCTTCTGTGATTGGTTGACACACACCCATAGTAATGAGGAGGGACATATGTTGTTCCCAGTCCAACAATTCCATTGCTAATGTTTTCTGGAACAACTTTTAGCTATTTCCAGAAATAATGGTGAACCAACTATCTGGGTCTCCTGAGGTCAAGGTGACATGCCAAATCAATTATGGTAGGACTGTGTGACGGGGAAGTGTGTTTATTGTGTAGAGGGCAGGCAAACAGATCTTCTTCCTTATATTCAAAGCCTGACTCATAGATCCCTCCTTGCTGGAGTATGGTAACCATGGTAGGACACATCAAGTTGTTTTCTAGGTTCCTGGTTGTTTCCTGGGAGATCCTGCTCCAGTCTGCTGGGAATGTGCCTTTAGGCGTAAGGTTGTGTATTAGAATGAGTTCCCTGGAGGATCAGAACCAATAGAAAGTATGGATATGTCTACAATACAAGGCAATGTATTAGATTGTGTAGGATAATCCCACAATGCTCATCTGTGTGCTGGAGAGGTAGCTGGCCAGTCCAATAAACTGGTCCAGATTTGGACCACTGGTCCAAATCTGCTACTACAGACTTGGAAGTTTTTCCTGAGAGCTTCTTGTGTCAAGTCCACATTGAAAGACCAGAGAAGATAGAGTCTGATGCCTGGAGACAGTGGCATCAGTGATAAAACCTTCATTCAGTTAGGGGCTTTTAAATGCAAACATACTGTCTTCCTCTGATTTCCTGTAGGATGCCAGCCTGTTGGAAGGTTCTGTCTAGATTTACAGTGACATCCCCCAACCCAGTCATTGTCCCACACATCAATCTTTTCTGGGACACCCTTGTAGACACATAGGTAGATTTCACCATTCCTAGATTCTCTTTATTAAGTTAAGTTGACAACCAAGACCTGTGATTATAGAGTGGGACCTACCAAGCCTGCATTCCTTCCCTCTCTGAATATTTGGGTGTTGTGGGAAAAGAAAGTGAAACCTTGGTTTCATTAAAAAATAACTATAGAGATTGACAGTTAATCTTGAGCATCAACTTTATCAGGTTAAGAAATGCCAAGGAGATTAATAAAGCACACCTTTGGGGTGTGTCTGTAATTGTGTTTCTAGAGATAGATCATGAGAGTGCCAAGTTATAACTGGATTAATCTCTTGATGTAATCATAACACGATGACATTATTGGGAAGTGTCAAAAGCTAGGAGATGGGCCCTAGCTGGATTAAGTGGGTCACTGGAGGCATGTGCTAGGGGCTGTCTCTTACCCATGCATCTTCTCTGCCTCCTGGCTTCCATGTTATAAACTGTTCTCTTCTTCCATGCCCTCGCCACCATCGTGATACCTGCAAAACTGTGAACCCAAATAAAGAATTCCTCCTTTTAAGTCATTTTCAGGTAATTTTGGTGACAGCAGCATAAAACTAAGGAACTAACTTAAGAATCATTAGGTTTTCCTAGCTCTGGGAGCAAGCAATGAAAAAATGGCAGGATTTTGGAGGGTCCTTGAGACATGAATTAATAATGGTTTAACAAGCCAGGTTACTGCTGATGTGATGGTCTTAGATAGGCCCTTTACTGTATAAGCTTCCTTGAACAGTTAGTCCATAGCAAAATCTGTACTCATAAGACATGCAGAAGCAGAACAGGTGGTGGAAACCAATACTGGAGGGTATGATATTCACCGTAACCTAATATGCTTCTTAAGTCTTATAAAGTTCTTATGTTTGGCATACATGGCATATCAAATGCTTTCATAGGTCTTTTGGTTTTGCTACATATATTTTTGAGGTTCTTTAATGGGTTTTATATAGGTCTATTGAGTTTTTTGCCTCCAGCTATGATCGATCCTCTTAATCTCTGGAAATGTTTGTCTTAAAAAATGTGTTTTGTCTGACATCAAGTTCCTCTGGTTACTATTTGTTTACTTCATATCCTCCCACTCTTTGTTTTTTTTTTTTTTAGGAGTATTTCAGGTAAACAGAAGATTATTGAGTTTAAAAAGAAAAAGACAAATTTAAAAATGTATTACTTGGCACAGGCTGTCTTAGGCACTGTCCTATTGCTGTGAAGAAACACCATGACCAAGGCAACTCTTATTTAAGAAAACATTTAATTGGGGCCTTGATCACAGTTTCAGAGGTTTAGTCCATTATCATCATGGCATGGAGCTTGGAGGGAGCGTGGCAGCACTCATGGTGCTGGAGAAGTAGCTGAGAGCTACATCCTGATATACAGGCCAAGAGAGTGGTGGGTGGGTGGAGACTGGGCCTGGCCTGGGATTTTGAAACTGCAAAGCCCATCCCCAGTGGCACACTTCTTCCAAAAAGGCCACACCTCATAATCCTCCTCAAATAGTGCCACCCCTTGATGACTAAGCATTCAAATATATGAACCCATAGGGGACAGTGTTATTCAATCCACTCCAGTGGACTGGACTCTCTCTATGTTTTGGCTGGTCTGGAACTCACTATATAGATCAGGCTGGCCCAGAACACATATTGATCTGCCTGTTTCTGCCTCAGGAGTGCTGAGATTAAAGGTGTATGCTACAGTGCCCAACTAGTCTTTTAGAAGGAAACTTGAGGGCAAAAAAAATGACTGGCTCTGGGGGTTGGGTAGATGGCTCAGTCAGTGAAGCACTTTCCATACAAATGTGAGGTTTTAAGTTTGATGCCCAGCACCCATTTGAAAACCAGGTTTGGCAATGTGCCAGCCACCTCAGTGCTGGAGTTGCAGAGACAAGAAGATCTTTGGAGTTCAATGCCCAGTCATCTTAGCTGAATGGGTGAGCCCTGGATTCCAGTGAGAAATCTTGTCTCCAAAGACAAGGTACATGAATGCCTGAGGACAACACTTGAAGTCCACCTCTGGCCTCCACATACATATGCACCCAGATATGCACACTGTGCACACATACACCCACACACTAACATGCACATACACCTGTGTACACATATACACCCCAAAATACACATACAAGGAAGGAAGAAGGGAGAAATCTGTGAGCCAATGTGCTAGATGAATTTGCCACCCATCTATCTATCTCCTCTATGCTGAAGGGGAGACAGACAAGTAAGTACACAATAAAGTTGATGCTGTAGGTGGTTAAGTTCCATAAGTAAATTAAAGAGACCTATCTTGGTTTGATTTCAGTTGCTGTGATTAAAAACCATGACCACAAGCAACTGGGGGGAGGGTGCGGATTTGAATGTGAATGGTCCCCAGAGGCTCATGGATTTGAATGTTTGGTCCCCAGTTAGTGGAACTGTTTGGGAAGGATTGGGTGTGGCCTTGTTGGAGGAGGTTAGGCTTTGAGGTTTGAAAAGCCCATGACATACCAGTTAGTTCTCCTGCCTTGTGCTTAGGATAATGACAAAAGCTCCCAGATACTGCTTCAGCACCATGCCTACTTGCCTGCTGCCATCATCCTGGCCATAAATTCACCCATTGAAACTGTAAACCCACAATAAACTTTCCTTACTGTAAGTTGGTCTTGGTATCTTACCACAGCAATAGAAGAATGACTAACACAGGGATGAAAATGGTTTATTTGCCTTACAGGTTTTACCCCATCATCAAATGAAACCAAGGTAGTTAAGTTACTCAAGGCATGAATTGAGGCAAGAACTGAAACAGAAACCATAGACCCTATGGCATAGAGGAATGTTGTTTACTGGCTTGCCTCCCCGTGGCTTGCTCAGCTACCTTTCTTATACATCCTAGGCCCTTCTGCCCTGGGACGGTACTGTCTACAGTGTGCTGGGCCTTCCCATGTCAATTAACAACCAAGAAAATCCTCCGCAGACAAGGCCACTGGCAATTTCTCAATTGAGGTACCTTCTTCCCAAGTGTCATAAACCTGGTCTGTTGTAGGTGGGGTAGCTAGATGGGAAGGAATGAGGCAGAAGACAACACCAGGAGGATGAGGAGAGGAGGGGGATGGATCCCAGAGAGTTGGAGACTCTTGATAAGAAATAAGACATAGCGGGCTGGAGAGATGGCTCAGAGGTTAAGAGCACTGACTGCTCTTCCAGAGGTCCCGAGTTCAATTCCCAGCAACCACATGGTGGCTCACAACCATCTGTTACGAGATCTGGTGCCCTCTTCTGGTGTCCAGATACACATGGAAGCAGAATATTGTATACATAATAAATAAATAAATAAAATATTTAAAAAAAAAAAAGAAATAAGACATAGCATGATCTGAATTTTCAAATCTTTAGCACTCTGAAAATTGAACAACCTGCCCCAGATTGTTTGAAACATGTACTCACACATATACACATACACCCATTTTTTTAAAATGTCACCTCTGACCCAGCTTCTGCAAATGCAGAGTTATTATGAAGATGATTTATGGTGCCTCTATAATTGAAAAAATTAGGAGCTATAACAGTTGAAAAAAATGGGGAAGGGGTAGCAGGATTCTAGAAAGGAGCTGACACAAATAACCCCTCAGAACAAACTTATTAGGGTAGAGGCCCCACAACCTTGGACAGGCATGATCCAGACACAACTGGGTCTTAAAGTTGGAGACTATTAGAAGAGATGGCCACCATGCAGAGGGAACAAAGGAGGCTTCTGATTCTCCTAACTTTTGGGGGGGAATGGACAAAGTTCCATGCCACGATTTAGTCTGGCCTAACCCTGCCTGGCCCACATGCCAGCAGTCAGGAAGGCACTGATAAAGTCAAGTTGTAATTCAAGGTTGTTCTTAGTCTAGGCATCAAGGCGGGGCCTGGATTTTCTCAGAATTGCAAGTGGAAGGGGGAGAATTGTATAGAACATTTTTTCTCAACAGTCTGCCCCATAGGGGGAGCTGCAAGGGGAAATGGCCTGATTTCTGAGAGAGGGAGGCAGCAAGAGGTCTGTGATCTAACTGTAATGCCTGCCTTCCTGCTTGGGAAATGATATGGTGGTGGGGACGTGAGACCAAGAATGAAGAACAGAGAGCTTTTCAACCAACTTTTCCTGCCCGAGCAGGAGCAAAAGACAGGTGGTAGAAGATGGTGCCTTGAGTTTGACTGGAGATGGCAGTGGAGACAGAGAGACAGGGAAGCTTGTCATACATTTATTAGAGCGAAGATTGGCAATGGATATGGGAATTGAGGCTCAGAGGTACCGAAGCATCCTTTGGCTTGAGCACCAGCCAAATGAACCTATGAGGAAACAGGGCCTTGTGCCCACACACCAGATAGCACTGAGCAAGAGAGCTGACTTCTGTCTTGAATGAGAAAGCTGTGATGGGATGTAGAATTGGTGGTCCATCTAGGGCAGTGGTTTTCATGTTGTGGTGACCTCTGACCATAAGACTATTTCCTCGCTACTTCATAACTGTAATTTTGCTACTTTTATGAATCGTAATAGATATCTGATATGGGGATATCTGTTATGTGATGGTCAAAGGCATTGTGACCCACAGGTTGAGAACCAGTTATCTAGGGGATCACTCTGTGAGTTACTAGGGAAAACTGAGGTTCCTTTTGGGGGCTCTTACTCTCATTAATAAAATAATTTTGAAAGGGGGCTCGAAAGGAAACTTAAGGACAGATCTTATTAGAGTTTGAAAGGAAAAAGTACAGACAAACTGAAAACCCCAGCAGCCACCAGGGGGAGAGAAGACTGTGGAAAAGTCAGGCCTTTTAATTTAGTTTATGACGTAGGAAAACAGTGAGAACACCCAGAGTGTCAGGAGAAGCATGCTTAGGAGGATTGAGCCAGAGATCTGAGTTTCAGAGCGAGTTTTAGGCTCTTGTGTCCCAGGGCAAAGGGGACAGATGGTTGGAAGTAGAGCTGGTTTACTAAGACAAGAATGGAAGTGGGGGTACTGAAGAGATGGCTCAGTGGTTGAGAGAGCGGATTGCTCTTCCAGAGGACCTAAGTTCAATTCCCAGCACTTGCATGGCAGATTACAACTGTATGTGGCTTCAATTCCAGGGGACCTGACACACCAATGCCCATAAAATAAAAATAAATTATATATAAAAAAGAAAGAGTGGAAGTGGACTGAAGAAAGAGCCTGGAAGCATCAGTTCATGGTGTGTAGACTTTTCCACGACAGTTCTGCCTTTTCCATTTGTGCTGCTCAGTGTTGACACATGTTCCTGTATGCTCAGGTACAGAAGCACCCTAGTCTTCCTCTGCAAATTGATCTCACATGTTAATGTTTCAGTTCTTTGGCCACAAGAGCGTCCTCACACCATCTGAAGATGGGACCAGGTGGGATTCCAGAGAAAGAAGCCCTAGACACCAGGGCAGTCAGGCTAAAACATCTATTAGTGGGGCTGGCTTGACCAAAATACACTGGCGTGCTGCAGCATGGCTCATGACGGACAATGAGAGGGAGAGGTGCTATGCAGGAGTGTCTGCAGCCAGGGGTCAGGGTGTGAGGTTTCAAGGAGGGATTAAAGAATGTGGGCTCTGGGCCAGGACCTGCCTCATTTAATGTTTTGAGCAATAGCCTAATGGGTCTTTATCAGTGCCTGGGAATGTTCAAGGCTCTGGATTAGGCCCAAAGCATGCTGGGAAAAGCTTGCAGCTGGCTAGTTACACAGCAGTCAAAGCACTCTGGTTTTTGTTTTTCTTTTCCCCCTAGGATACAGAAAGGAAACAGGGGCAACCAGGGGACACTGCGCTTGTCACATGAGGCAGCATGCACACAACCCCTGACAATTTGGTATCTTGGAGGCGTAGAGTCCTTGGTGGCATTTATCTCCAGAATGTGGCTTATATTGACATTGTGGGAACAAAGGAGGATACAAGCTGTGCTTTCTCAAAACTACCCAAAAATGTGCTTAAGCTTCTGAAATGGGGACAGGAAATTAACAAGAATTCAGTTTTTGGTTACAGTGAAGAAGAAAAAAAAAGGCTGTTACATTTTTCAAGTCAACTATACCCATGGGACAAACTTTTATTAACGTTCTTCTTTTATATTAACTGGGAGTCGGCTGTGGATTCTTTACCGGGTCCTGAACCATGAAATAGCCTTCTGAAGGGAAAAGAAAATAAATGAATTCCCCAACCCTCCTCCAAACGATAAACTCCAATGAAACAAACAGAAATCTAAAGGCCAAGTTTAAAATGAGGCCTGGGTTGAGAGAGTGGGAGCCATTTGGCCTTGGCTTCTCCGTTACGGACCCAGCCTTCCAACCGTGGGCAGGCATCAAGGCCAGATTGGCAAAGTGGGAAAGAGCCAGCCGAGAGCTTGGGGGAATATGAGGAGCAGTGGGAGAAGACAGGAGGACTGTAGAACCAGGGGAGGACAGAGGGCTGGAGAAATTTGGAATTACACACTGCATCTCTTAACTACTACCATATGTGAGCCTGAACTATATCCCATGCTGCCTTTTTTTTTTTTTTTTTTTTTTTTAAAGCAAAACCCTATTATTGTGTAATCAGAACCTTAAAGACCCGAGAAACAGCAGGGGTTCAACTGTTCCTCCCCCACATCTCAAGCACCACTGCAGGAACGCTAGCTCCCTGGTAGGAGGAGGTCCTTTAAACAAATCTGCAAACCAGAAGGTCAGGGCAGAGAGTAGTCCCTGGCCCCAAAGAGGTTTCAGTGGGGGGGGTGTAAGGCCTGGGAATCTACCTCCTCCTTCCTATCCTTAGCCAAGAAGCCAGCAGCCTCGACTTGACTGCAAAGCAAAAGGCACTGCACGGCTTTGCCTCGCCCTGGCTCATGCATCTCTCTTTCTCATTCCTTCCCCTTGTCATGAATCATCAAGCCCCTCACAGAAGGGGCGTGGCTCCTATCCAGGTTACTCTAGAGCACATCTCTGCCCTCTATCCCTCCCAGTCACCAATCACTACCTCCCTTGCTTCATATGGCTGTCCTCATCTGGTAGCATTTGGATGCAAAGGCTGCACACTTGCCTATTCCTGGCCTCTCAGCTTGTCTTTTCTGAAGCAGTTTCCTCCTTCTCCATGGCAATTCTTTACAACCAAAGTAACCACATATATTATTTAACTTAAAAAAAAAAAAACAGTGACAGTGTGTTTTATTTGTTGTTTTATATCTGGCTTTTTTCCTACTTAATGTATCTTGGAGATGTATTCATCTTAGTGCATCCAGACTTGTCTTTCAATAGATGGCTGCCTTGTATTCCATGCATAACCGGGGTGGTTAATTTTGTACCAACTTGGCTGGACTACTAGATGCCTGGGTATTGTATTTGTTCAAGTACTATTATGAAAGTTCCTATGTAGGTTTTTCTGGATGAGATTTGCATTTAAGTTGGTCAACTTTAAGTAAGCAGGCTGTCTTTCATAATGTAGAGGCACCTCATTGAATCATTTTAAAGCCAGAATAGAACAAAAAGTTGCATTCCCTTATTCAAGAGAGAATTCTGCCAGCAGATAACCTGCAGACCTGAAAGCAGCATTAGCAGGCTCATGAATATACAGCCATAATACCTTTGGCTTTGATTTTCAATTCTTTCCTTAGGATCCAGCCTGCTGGCTACTCTATCAGATTCAGGGGTTGCCAAATATGAACAGGAGACCATTCCTTATAGTACATGTACATAGGTACATATAAATCCCATATATACACTTGTGTATGTAAATAGGTACACTGAAATATGATACCATAATTTAATTGAATAGGACTACATTAGTGAACACTTGGATTTTCATCTTTCTGCTCTTATATGAGGTAAGCTTGCAAACCTGGCATCATGCACATTCCATGCCCATATTCTAACTGCTATGGTATTTTGCTTCAGTATGAAGTTGTTAAGAAAGTCATTTACCCAAGCCATAGCCAGACTTGTTTGGGTATGTCTTTCTGTAAGTCTCATTTTGAAAGTCACTAGTCATTATCCTACTCGTTTTTTTGGAAATGGCTAAAACTATACATTGGTTGTAGGAAGTGCAGACAGGATGTGGAGCAGCTGGAACTTGTATACCTGGCTCATGAGGGTGTTAAATGTCAGGGCTTCTATGTAAAACACTTGGGTACCTTCTTAAAAACTTACAAATGCATCCAGGTTATAAGCCAGTTATTCCATTCCTAAGCAACTTCAAGATGGAAACAAAAGTCTGTAAGTCTACACAAAGAAGGTTATGCTACTGTCCAATAGTCAAAAACTGGTAACAACCAAAAGTCCATTAGCTGATAAACAAGCCATGCTCTTGTCTGTGTAGCAGAGTAGTGTTTAGCATTAAAAGGGAGCAGTCTGTGAATTCCTGCAATAACAGAGCTAGTCTCAAATCAATTACATGAATCGGAAAATGACTAGGAAAAAACATGTAAATACTATGATACTGAATAACAGTTTAGAAAATGCAAATTCATATACAGTGACAGAAAGCTTATCAGTGGTTACCTAGGAACCATATAGTGTGTGTGTGGTGTGTGTGTGTGTGTGTGTGTGGTGTGTGTGTGTGTGGTGTGTGTGTGTGTGTGTGTGTGTGTGTGTGTGTGTGTGTGTGTTGAGGGGGTCAAGGAAAATTTTCGAAGTGACAGATGTGTTAACTGTCTTGATTATAATCATCATTTTATAGATAAGTACTTGGGTCAGACTCAACAGATTATAAAGTTTGCTTCGTCTCAACTATGAATCAGCAAAACCATAAAATTCTTATTTTGAATGTGCAGAGGTAAATTTTGATGCTTTCTTTTTGTAGTCCTTCTAGAACAATCTTAATCTCCTCCATGTAAATGGGGTGGTCTAGCATATTTCAGAGAAAATGTCATATCCTAAGGCAAAAGAGAAGCATACTAATATTATCTGAAACTTACCACCACAGTTGCAAGCTTGTACTTGTGTGTATCCCTAACCTTTACTCTGCCTTTCACCTTTGTTTCCAGTGCCTTCTTCAAATGACCAGTTAAGCTCCTCTATGCAGAACTATCAGTTTTCCAGGCACACCAGCCTGTTACCATGAGACCAGTTGCAAAGTCTCTAGCATGGACTCTCATGCCAGCCTTTGAGGGCCAGTGTGCCTCCCTGCCCAGAGCCTCACTCCCTTTGCCTGGCCTAAGTAGGGAGGGAAAGATGAGTCAGTATCAGAGTGCACAGCAAAATGTCAAGGGAGAGGCCAGACACTCCTCATCTTTTCACAGGCTGAGAAGATACCATCCACCATGTCCTGGCAACTGCCTGAGGCCTGGGACTGTATGCTGAGGTGGCCAGTGGGAAGCTCCTTTATGGTGAGCACTGGTCAGAAGCCAGAAGAATCGGGTGCACCGAAGGAAGGAAGAATTGCTGTTGCAACCTACAAGCTAGGGAACATTCAGCCTTCCTTCCTGGCTGTATACCAGACTCTGGCCTTTTTCATATTCTCATATTAATGAGAAGTCTGACCCTCATGGCTGTGTACTCTCCAGAAGCAAAGTCTTGGGTGAACTTTGACATTTTCCATGTCATTTTCATAGACAGCCCTCTTCCTCCACTTCACTCCAGCCCACTCCTCATTTCTCCTGTATCCCTGGTCCCAGGAGAAGGGGCATCTGGCTCCTTATGCTTACATCAGAAGATAAGACTGTTTTCCAACTAGACCAAGAGAGATGGAACACATCTTACCTGTCCCTTGCTCACCTGGTGGGAACAAAGCTTCATGTGACCTGCAATATTTATTATTTCTAAAAACTAAAGTCCAGATGTTTGGCAAGTCTGTGTTTGTAGGGTGATGAAAGAGATTCTTAGAAGCCAAAATCTTTGAAAACAAAAAGGCAAATGATTCCAGGTTCTTTGATTTCATTTGCCCAAGAGTCATGCACTGCTAATTCACAGGCTTGCTATAGCGCTTGGATACAGGATCCTCCTGTCCCTGGAAGACTTGGACAGCTCATTAAACTTTGCTGTTTGTTTTGATTTTAGATACTCAGCAATAGCTGTAAAATTGAATGTTGATGTTGGTGAGCTGTTTCATTCTCATTAAGATGTACTTAGAAGATTCCACCATTAAAAACAGCACTGGATAAACTAGATTTACAAAGAATCCCCAAATAGAGACTGTTTGGCATGCAAAACCCTGTGAAGTGTATTCAGGAGCTTCCTTTTTGAGTAGGACCAAATTCATCCTGTCCAATTAAAAACATGTCCACCACCACCACCACCCCCCCCCCCGCCACACACACACATAGCCCCATTGTCTGGGCCATGAGGACCTTGACTAGAGAGGCAGGGGGTGGGGCAAGTTTCATATTTTCTAGAAATGACCTGTGGAGTATATACCATGTGAGGGGTTTACCCACCTATGTCTAATAGTTAATGTTCCACCAGAAAGACAGAACCAGAAGTGGGGCTGCATATTGAGATGATTATAAGGAACTGGCTAGCACTGATGTGAACCAGCTAGGCAAGTCTGAATCCTCAGGACAGCTATCAGGAAGAGGAGGATGGAAAGAATGTATGGGCTGAAGCTGATGTTGCAGGATGTTCTCCTCCATTGGGGGAGCCTCTGCTTTCATGACATTTCAACTGACAGACTCAGGCCCACCCTGATAACCCAGAACAAACAATCTTATTTAAAGCCAAGTGTGGTGAGCTTTAATCCCATCCAAAAAGCACCTGTATAGCAACAGCCAGACTAATGTTTGAATACGTGGGAATGCTGCTCAGCCACTTGACACATAAAGAAGCTGTCACAACTGATTCACTAGTGGCCCCTGAGAGGGCTGCTGGTCTCTGGGTGAGGCTGTAGCTGGGCACCAAGGGATGAGTCCCCTAGGATGGTGAAGGGAAGAGCGGTGACCCACTTCAGTCAGCATCACCTAGTTGTCTTGTGGACAGAACTTTACATCACACTTTTCAAGGAAGGCCAGACCATCAGAGCTGGTGAGCTTATCAAAACTAGCTATTGATGAAAAGTGGAGGCTGAAGTCAGGGTTGAAATGAGTTCACCAGACCCAAGATAAATGATAAGTAGGTATTTATTAGGGAAGCACTTACACAGGTAAGAGTAAATAACCGGCACTGTCTTCCTGCTCCAGAAGATGCACTCTGGGCAACCCAAGAGAGCTCAAGCCAGCCCCTCCTCTACCTTATAATGGGTCACCTCTGCACCTGAAACCACACCCAAAGAATGTCACCACCACAAGTTCACTGGCAAGGTAAGATGCTATTACAGGGGGCTAGATCAATGTATAGCCAAGCTAGAGACAGAGTCTGCAAGGATGGAGAGAGGAAGAGGAAGGAAGAGAAAACACCTGCTAGGGCATTTCCTCAAAGCTCAGATTTGGAGGGAACTCTCGACTCTAGCCACCCTCTTACTGCAGAGTTGGAAAACTAACTTTGGGAGGGGCTAGAATCAACAGATTCAAGGGTCTGTTGGATAAGCTGGAATCTCACCCAGGCCCAGAATCTTGGGATAGTCTGTATGGGGTTCCCACTGCCAATGGGACCCTCCTGTCCACTTGAGGAGCTGGGGATACCAAAGGCTTTCAATTCCCCACTAGGTATTTTAAGAATTCTCTAAGAACAGAAGAATCAGTCACACACTGGATCATTAATCTAGGAATTAAGAAGGCTTGAAGAATATTACATTAGAGCAATTCTACACTCAGACTCTACTCTGTGTTCCCAGGCTACATTGCTGTTAGACTGTTTTCCATTGTCATAACAAAATGTGTGTGTGTGCGCGCATACACACACACACACACACACACACACACACACACACACTCGCCCACACGAGTGCAGGAGCTCGAGAGTGTCTGACTATTTGTAAAGGGCACAGTTCTGGAGATCCAAGAACATGATACCAGCCTGGCCTAGCTCTGGTGAGGGCCCATGACAGGAGCTTGTTGTCTTCAAGTACAGGTTCGAGATCTAAATGCTTAATTTTTTACAGAGAAATACAGGGGCCTCTGGGACACCCACCTAAGCTTGGGTGGCTCTGAGGCTACATAAACAGTGGCCAGTCATGGCCATGACTAATCCAATTCCAAGCTCTACAGACACATTATAATTGCCTGTGGCTCTTGAAATTCCTCATTACCAAACCCCTTGAGGGAGGGTAAAAATGACACTGGCAGCAGAGGCAGAAACATCCAAGGTCATGCCATATAAA
The DNA here is from genome assembly GCF_003668045.3 of Cricetulus griseus. Classification (NCBI taxonomy): domain Eukaryota; kingdom Metazoa; phylum Chordata; class Mammalia; order Rodentia; family Cricetidae; genus Cricetulus; species Cricetulus griseus. Next base: position 19,310,980 of record NC_048600.1, read on the forward strand.
ACTGTGAGAGACACCTTTTACATGGCCAATGCTAGGACCAGGTGCCTAAGCCCAGCAGAGTCAGGCATTTGGAACTCTATAAAATAAATGCTATTATGAGTTTGAATAGTTCAATTTTCTGCCATTCAGAGCCAATAACCCCATTTCTGGACTGCCCATCCATCAGCAAATATTTATCAAGCTGGTCTTAGTGCTAGGTGGTTTGGTAAGTAAAAAGACATAAACATGTCCATTCTGCTCAGAAGTTTACTCTAGGCAGGCCATAAGACAGCTCATACAGACACTCAGTAAAACCAGCCTGGGTTGCTGGTGACTAGCGATAGGTGTGAAGTGTGTCCACACATGGAATGCCATGTGAATGGTGCCCATTATAAAGCACTATTTCTGCATCTAGAAAGCGCTTCTCAAATCTTTCCATTAAAATGCCATAGTATGGGAAGGGCTGGGGCTTTGGCTACAGATCAGCGGGTAGAGTGCTTACAAAGCATGCATGAAGTCCTGAGTTTGATCCCCAACCCTGAATCCTAACCCAGCACCCCATAAATCTGAACATATAGCACATGCCTGTATCTGGGAGGTGGAGGGGTGGGGATCAGAATTTCAGAGTAATTCTTGATTAGACATTAAGTTCAAAGCTGCCCTGTCTATGTGTGATTCTATCTCACATCTGTTTCTAGATATCACTAGAAAATGAGAGAGAGAGAAGCAAAGTAGATGTTGGATGAAAAGACAATGGGTCCAAAAACGGATGGAAAGACACATGTATCGACACAAAAGTCAGTCACAGTCTGTGTTAGGGATTTGACATGGCTGTGTATCAATTCAGTAGCTCAATCTCTCCTGTAATTTTATTTTACCATTAAAAAAAAATTAGGGGTATGTGTGTGGTGGTTTGGATGAGAATGCCCCCAGAGGCTTATGTTTGAATGCTTAGTCACCAGGGAATAGAACTCTTTGATAGGATTAGAAGGATTAAGAGGTGTGGCCTTGTTGGAGGAAGTGTGTCATTGGGGGTGGGCTTTGAGATTTCAAAAGCCCATGCCAGGCCCAGTCTGTCTCTCTGCACATGGATCAGCATGTAGCTCTCAGCCACTTCTCCAGAACCGTGCCTGCCTGCCCATGCTCTCTGCCATGATAATGGAGTAAGCCTTTGAAACTGTAAGCAAACCCCAAATTAAATACTTCTTTTATAAGAGTTGTCTTGTTCATGGTGTCTCTTCACAGCAATAGAATCATGACTAAGACTGTGAATGTGTGTGTGTGTATGTGTGTGTGTCCTCAGACTTGCACATGAATCTTGTAGCATGTGTATGTCAACACTTATATACACAAACATGCACATACATAAACATACAGATTTTTTAAAAAGGCCAGCTAGATGGCTCAGCAGGTAAAAGGGCTTTCCCCACAGGCCTGATGACCAGAGTTCATCCCCCACAAACCAGAAACTACAGTGTTAGAGGAGAACCAACTCCCAAAAGTTGTCCTCTGACCTCCACACACACAGCTGCACCCACTCATATCTCTCTCTCCCTCCCTTCCACCCTCTCTCTCACACACACACTTTTAATAATAACAAAAGAGTATGAAACTGTAGTATGAAGGGGAAAAGCTGACAGTGTTGCATTAGCTTTTTCTGGGCAATAAGCCACTTAGAAAGTCTGGGCTTCAAACATTGTACATTTGAAACATTTCTCATAACCAGATAAAATGGACATCTATTCTGGTTTGAATCAGTTCAGCTGGATTCAGTTGGTGACCTGCTCTGAGGATAGATAATCACACATCCGCTCGTTTGGTGCCTCCTGGGGTAACATCAATGGCTTATCCTGTTCATCCCTCACTGGGAAGCAAGCTACCACAGGCTCTTCTAGAGTTTTTGTAGGTTTTGCAAAAGAACTGAAATGGCAAGGGCAAGACACTAGCTTGTTTCAAATCCTTTTTTTTTTTTTTTTTTAAATGTTGTTTGTTCCAGATTGGTAGAAATAGCCACACTCAGATTAAAGGGATGGAAAACAAGACTCTCAACCTCTTAACAGAGCAATGGTGATGGAGGAGGGGGTAGATTGAAGGAAAAATTCATAAAGGCAGGTACCAAGGATAGGTATTTTCTAAACAAGATTGTAAAGGCCTGAGATGTAGTACAGTGTTTGCCTAACATGTACAAAATCTTGGCTGTGGCATAGGTAGGAGGATTAGAGACAGAAGGTAGAGACAAGAGGATCAGAAATTCAAATTATCCTAAGCTACATAGTGAGTTGTAGGTTAGCCTGAGATCCTGTCTCAAAAAAACAGAAAACAGAAAGAGAGAAAGGAGATTAGGGCACCAGACACTTATATACGTGTAGGCAAAACACTCAAAAACATAAAATAAAATCTTAAAAATAAAAAACCAAAACAAGTACTTTCTGCTTTTCCAAAGGCCTAGAATTCAGTTCTCAGCACCCACATCCGGCCAGCCTGTACTTCCAGCTCCAGGGGGATCTGATGCCCTTTTCCAGCTTTCTCTAGCACCCCCACACATGTGGCATAAACTCACAGACATCTTAGGATCCCCAGAAACTAACAAGTCTTGTGTTCCCCCTCGTTTGATTCTTCATACACTAGAAGAGCTGGCCAGTGAGATTCTAGGGATTTCTTCTGATTTCAACATTTGTCTGTCTGTAACAGAGCTGGGTTTTATAGAAAGGTAAAACCATAGTGCCTGAGATGTAGTACAGTGTTTCCATGGGTCCTGGAAATTGGAACTCAAGTCCTCACAACTGCCTGGCAAGCACTTTACCCGAGCTATCTCCTCATGCCCAGTTCCGTAGTTGAAAATATACAACAGACATGCATATTTTCATTAATCAATTTCTAGTGTTGTCTGATGGCTTCCATTATGGTTTTATCCCATCATCTGTTCCCTCTTTCCTCATCCTCCCCATAAACACATTTTTCAAGGTTCTTTGAAATTAATATTCAGTGCTTACTTGGTTTTGCCTATTATCTACACTGATGTAGTATACACTGTGGTACAAAGTTACATTTGTTTTCAAGGTAGCCACAAGCCTTACACAAATACAAAATAAACTCAGTAAAAAATTTGGCTGTTAACCAGGATACTAAGGTGTTAGAAGCAATTATGGGGGGGGGGCATTTAAAGCACCCAGTGTTGAAATTGGATTGGGAAATGAATCACCCAACTTATGTCAAGTGGCTTTCTCTGAGAAGGGGTGAGATTCAATAAGTCTAGTTGAGGAGAGATGTTCTAGAGATGTCCAGCATCCCAAAGAAAGCTGAGGATCACTCTGGAGTCAGAACACGCAGAAAAGTGTAGCTGGTTTCTCACTTAAGACACCCTGCTTTTTTTTTTTTTTTTTTTTTTTTCTGGCCTATTTCATTCAATGTGCTTCACAATGTTTCTCTTCAAAGGAAACTATTTTCTGTGAAAACCCAGCAGCTAAGCGGTTTTATCTACTTTTATCTTGCTGTCATTTTCCTTAATCCCTTGTCCTTGAGCAGAGTCCAGTGGCATTTCTTGGCTCCCTCCAAGTAGGCATCAGAGAGAAGGGGGAAGGGCAGAAATCCAATCCTTCAGTCTTCTGTGAGCTCTCGGTTATGGCCAGAGCCTGGAGGACCACGCCAGGAAGGTAACCACGCCCCTTCCCCACCGGCACCGCCCCTTTCCCCAGGCACGCCCCCGGCCAGCCCAACAATGGAGCTGGGCGACCACGTCACGTGAGCATCGCAGTCCTGTGACAAAGACGACGTGGCAAGAGACAGCGCCAGAGATCTCCGTGCCTGCTGTCTGCCACCCAACCCAGTGTCGTTGATGGTGAAACACCGAGCTACCCTCACTCCGTACAGCCCGAGACCGCGAGCCAAGCCACGTTCACGCCGACCAAACAGCGCCGGAGAGAGTTGAACTTTTGATTGGGCGTGAGCTGTTTCAATCTCCACTTTTTCTCCAATCAGAAGGCAGCGGCTGCAACCTTCCGCTCCTCATTGGTCTCGATGTGGCAGAAGGCGGAGGGAGACACGCCGAGCCGAGGTCGCGCGAGAGCGGCGCCCAGTGCTCAGAGCGCAGGCGCACAGGAGTTGGCAGGGACCCGGGCCGAGGGCGGGACAGAAGACGCGTCGTTTGGCTTTGGACAGCGTCGCAGAGTCGTCTGGGTCCAACCGCTGGGCCGCCGAAAGCTTTTGTCAGGGACCTGGGCGAGAACGAGGCCCGCGAGGTTCCCGATGGTGTCCATGACTTTCAAGCGGAGCCGCAGCGACCGGTTCTACAGCACCCGGTGCTGCGGCTGTTGCCATGTCCGCACCGGGACGATCATCCTGGGGACCTGGTACATGGTAAGGGGGCTGCGGGGCACGGCCGCGTCGCCCGGGCCACTGCGCATGCGCGGCAAGTGGGGCTCGGGATGGGGGGCGGGGACGTGGAAGTTGCGGGGGCACTACTTTTCCGGGTGCTTTAGCTGTGAACTGAGGCCCGGGACTTTGAGAGACTGGGGGGCACCAGGCTTTGGGGGAAGAGACAGGAATAGGATCGTTATTTGGGGTTCGAGAAGTACGCAGGACTCCACCCCCCCCTTCCCCAACGAAACAATATTGTCGTCCTTGGTATGCAGCCAGTTCGGACGTTGTTTTGTCCGGATGGAACGAGAAATGCAGTTGTAAGCCATTCTCCTCCCCCCGGCCCTCGCCTCCCCCCCACCCGCCGGTGTCTCCTGGAGTTTTAAAATGGTTAAGGCGTTTGGTGATGTAGCCAGAAAGGCGTCTGTTTTGAGTCTAGACGCTAGCCAGGATTTACACTGGTTCAATTTTTCTCTGGGTACACCCCTCTCCTTGCTCGTCAGGTGCTTTTTCTCTCAAGCCCGTCTCGATTTGGAAGAGTTGTTTATTGAGAGTCTATTAAGTCCCTCCTGACATTTTCTTGGGCTCCGGGATCTGTGTGATTTCTGGCCCAGCAGGTGGACGTCCGGTCCTGTTGATTCCCTGTTCGGTAGCAATTCTTTTTTGATTTTTTTGTTTGTTTGTTTTTAAACACTACAGTTCTCAGTGTCTTTCTTTATGGAATTCCAAAACACGTGATTCTTTTTAGGTAGTTTTAAGCTATTAAGCTCTGAGAAACTTGTCGATGACTTGTGGATGACTTTCAGATTTCGTTGTGGGGTGGGGGGGTGGGGAGTAACGTTGGAGTTGCTGTGCAGTTTTCTGATAATTATATGAGGAGCAAAGGAGGGAGAGGTTTACTTCCGACCCCTCCCTCCGTTTCCTGCTATACTGTTCCCCGCCCAGTATCTTGAAGTCATTAGTAACTGGCGGAACACCAGATGAAAATCTTCAGGCAGATGGTTTCACAGCCCACCCCAGGGGACTATCAGACCTCCACATTATTCATGTTTTTTTTTTTTTCAGTCTTGTATCATTAATGTAGATCAGAAAAGAGCATCTAGAAAGCACGAATGTGGAGGTTTATTTGCTTGCGCTGAGGTTATTTCCATGTTTTCCTACTTTTGTACGCAGAAAAGAACTTATTATTACTATAGAATTATTTGTATCACATATTCTTTAAGAAACTGCCTATTGTGTGTGTTAACTGAGCTGTAGCCCCGGACTGGACTAGGTATGACAGTCAGCTGGATTGTAGATCTAGCTTCCCCTTACTTGTTTTCCTTTGGCTGAGAGTGTGGGTTTTTAATTTCTTTTGTCCTTCCTCGTCTTCCATTCTCCTGAATGATTAATTCATATCTTGCCCATCACCAAGTCTGACCTAACACCCTCCCTGCCCAGAAAATGACCTTCCCTTGAACTTAGCTGAGAAAATAGGATTAGAGCCTGGGATTCTTGACTGCAAACTTTTCATTTCTTCTCCCATCCCCCCACTCACAGCCAAAGGGCTTCAAAACCCTCTGAAGAAGAAAATCACCCCTTTCAGCCATTTCAGATTTATTGGCAGCATTTCTCTACACTCTTTGTTAGGAGGGGTTTTTGGGTCTGTGCATTTTTGTTTATAAAAATGAACAGAGAATTCAAAATGCAGAGTGAAAAACTGTAGTAAGGACTTTTACTGTATGGGTGTTTTGCCTACACTATGGTCTGTGTACCACTTATGTGCAGTGCCTATGGATGGCAAAAGGGGTTAGAGTCTCCTGGGACTGGATTTAGAGATGGTTGTTAGCCTCTTATGTGTCAGTGTCGAACTCAGGTCCTCTGAAAAAGCAACCGGTGTTCTTAACCACTGAACTACCTACCTATCCAGCCCCCGGGACATTTATTTTTTAACAAGATAAAGATTGAGAGGTTTAAATTTGTAGCACAATTGAAGCTCTTGGTGTGAAATGCCACCTGTCTCCCCCCCCCAGTTTTGAAAAGATGATTTTTTTTAAAAAAAATGATATTTTGTGTCCATTCTCAGGTTAGACTGTTGTAAACTGTTTATTTCAGTCGATCTGTTTTAATTCATGTACAAGATTTACTGCCCATTTTCCGTGAAAAGGGCTCTTGACTGACATTCAGAAGGGATAGATCACCCACTTTGTATGACTTCTCTATTCGCACTCCCCACTGCATGAAAGATTCTAGTGCTGCTTGCTTTGACCATGATGTCATCCCTCAATGTTGATGGTGCTACAGAGAACTTTGGAGCACCGCCAGGAAAATGGAACTTAGAGTCACAAGGGAGGAAGATGAGCATCGATAGCAAATTCTAATCAGATTAAGAGGAGGAAACAGCATTTGTTTTGCTTATGGCAGTATTGTTGGCGACTTCAAAGAATATACATACTTCAGTTCTATAGCAGTATAAAGACATACTTTCTTCGAGTTGGGGCGCACTTAGGAGATGGGAACAATATAATGTATAATGCCTTTAAGTAAAGAAGTTGTCCTAATTGTGCATTCTGCTGCTGTAAGCTTCAATAAATTGGAGACACTCGATGACAACAGGTGGAATGTCCTTTCCCCCTTATTTCTCCCTTGCCACTGTTCCCATCCTACCCACTGTGTCATGAGCACTGCCCCTTGACTCCAGGGGTACAACACATCTCCATCTGTGAGGGAGAATATTAATGAGCTGGGTTGGACTATTTGGAACAAGGCCTGAGTTTGTGATTCTTCCTGTGGTGTTTGAAATTTGGAGGCACGACCCTCCTGAGGGACCTGAACATTCTGTCTGCAACTGGTAATGACATCATTGATTTCTTGCTTTGGCTTCTATGGGCTTTCTGTTAACGCTAGCACAATCCTATATACCAAAGGAGTAATTAATTGTATGGAGCCAGGCTTGGTGGCAAACTCGGGAGGTGCTGTCTGTCAGGAGGATCAGGAGCTCAAATCCAGCCTTGGCCACAGGCCAGCCTAGGCTAAATAGTATGTTATTTCCAAAACCAAACCAGACCCTTAAGTTTTTTTGTTTGCTTGTTTTTTTGAGATGGTTTTTCTGTGTAGCCCTGGCTATCCTGGAACTCAGAGATCTGCTTGCCTCTGTCTCCTGAGTGCTGGGATTGGGTGTGTGCCACCACCACCCAGCTCAAACCCTTAAGTATTAATAGTTGGTATTGAATAGTTCTGTGGGACATAAAACCAGAATCTGCTATATGCACTAGAGGTGCCAAGCCTGAAGAGTTGGCATTTGACCTTTCTAAGTTGAAAGAAGTACTTGATCTGAGTAATACACAATTAAATTTCTATATTCCTCAAGTTCATTTCTTTACCATTAGAGAATTTGAAGCCAGATTATTTTAAATAAATTCTTAGGGAATGTGAACTCAAGTATGTATCGAATCATGAATATGGAATTAAAAAGCCTGTTGCTGGAGATAATCTTCATGATACAAGGGCATTTTGAGCTTGTGTAACAGAAGACTTTCTCATGGATGTTTTAGCCTTAAGTAGTCTAGTGTTAGGTAGAAGTGAGGACAAATTTCCTCTTGCCACAGGGGCCTTTCACCCGTTAGTCCCGGCTTCTTAAATATACCTGAGAGTTTGTTTGCGTGCGTGCGTGCGTGCCTTCGTCCCACCGAATTGTTTTGTGCTTTCAGTACATGCTATTTCTTCCCTCTGAAGCGCTATTCTGCCTTTTAGTTCACTTAAAAATTCTTTTAAAATTTACTGTTATTGTACATATTCATGTATGATGTGTGTATGGAGAGAGGGTGGAGGTCAGAGGACAGTTTTGTGGAACTTCTTCCACCTCCATGTTAGTTCTGGAGACTGAACTCAGGTCACACATTGCAAGTGTCTGTAATTCTTGTTTTAAATTGATCTATTAAGGAAAATCTTCAGATTTACAAAAGTAGTGAAATAATACTAAAAAAAAAGTATCTGGAAGCTAACTTATTTTTAATTACAACATTTGAGGTATTCAGTAGACATTTGTGGAATGAATTGTCTCTTAAATAATAGGGGTAAATTTGTTGTAATTAAACATAGTAAACGAAATCTTTTCTGGAGATGATCATTTTGATCTTTATCATTTGGCAATTCTGAATCTCTGTGTGTGGTTTTGTGTGCTTGTTTGCCTGAAGGGGCTCCCTGCTTAGGACATCCTTATCGTGGTGTCCCAAATCAGACACATTCTGTTAGTTACAGTCTCAGAAGATACTGGTTTGGGACAGAATATGCTGTGAGAAAACTGAGGGGTAATGACTCTTTTTTTTTTTTTTTAAATTAAATTAAAGGATCACAAGTGAAGAGGTGGCTCAGTGGTTGAGTACTGGCTGCTCTTCCAGAGGACCCAGGTTCTATTCCCACACCCACATGGCTGCTTACAACTGTCTATAACTCGAGTTCCAGGGGATCCAGCAACTTCTGGCCTGTGTGGGCACCAGTCATGCAAATGGTGCACAGACATAGATGCAGGCAAAACACTCATGTACATAAAATAAGCTATTAAAAAATTGTTTAGTGATACTCCTACCGAAGTCCATCTTTGGGTACTGATGTGAGATTTAGGTTTACAGTGTGTGTGTGTGTGTGTGTGTGTGTGTGTGTGTGTGTGTGTGTGTGTGTGTGTGTGTGTGTGCCTGTGTCACAGTGAATGTGTGGAGGTCAAAAGAGTTCTTGTCCTCTACATCTGTTGCAGTTTCCTGCCAGGCTGCTTTCTCCAGGCTGTGAACTTTCAGGTGATTCCCCTTTCTGTACATCCCATCTCACACATGGTGCAGGATTACAGACGTGTGGCACTGGGGAGGCTTGCTGTATTTATTTTTTTTCTGGGTGCAGGTCACCTGCCTGGTCTGGAACTAGCTGTGTGACCAGGCTGGCCTCAACTCACAGACATTTGCTTTGTGCCTTCTGAGTGATGGGATTCCCTTCTGAGTGAGTGCTGGCATGACTTTCTGAGTGAGTGCTGAGATGACCTTCTGAGTGAGTGCTGGCATGACTTTCTGAGTGAGTGCTGGGATTAAACGACATGGGCCATCATCACACCCACTGTATACAGCTTTCAATGTGGGTTCCAGGGATGGAGTTTCTATTCTGCAGGATAGATGTTGGCTACAAATTGAGTCTGAGCAATAAAAGGGCGAATTTTGAATTTCTTGAAACAAATGATGGTAGTAGCAGTGTTTCAAAGCCAGGTTTACAGCAAAAGTGGTGAGAGAATTCACAGCCCCAGAAGTACCTACATCAAAATCAGAAGAGTTGCAAACATCACTATTTCTCAAGGAACTAGGAAAACAAGAACTCAGCCCAAAGCCAGTAGGAGGAGAGAAGAGATAAAAGATAAGAGCAGAAATAAAAATGTTTTAAATTTCTGAGCAGCTCACTTTGTAGCCCACACTGGCCTTGGACTCACATGCTTCTCCCATCTCAGCCTTCCAAATGCTTTGATTATAGTCATGGGTCACTTTGCCTGGTGAAATTTTGAAGTTTTCAAACCTTTAGCTAGGCTAAGAAGAAGAAAAAAGTCAGAATCAGAGATGAGAAAGGTAATGATAGAATTGATGCTATTGAGGTGTTTCAGAGACTCTACAAAGAACGGTCTGCCAATAAATTGGAAAACTTAGAATTAGGTTTTCAAAGATGGCCTGTAAAGAGGAGAATACCAGAACAGAACAGGGAATGTAATTGGATTAGTAGTGAAGTTTCCCAACAAAGACTCCAGGATCTGATTATTTCACCAATGGGTTCTACAAAATATCTAAAGAGCCACTACTATATTTCCAAATTAGTTTATAAAAACGGAGCACACAAAACAAACAATAAAAACTCTTATACAAAACACTCTTGGCCAGTATCTCTGATGAACAGTGCAGGCATTTGCAATAAAACACTGGTAAACAATTCAGTATCATATTATAAAGTAAATCCTCATCATCAAGTGGGATTTCTCCTAAGGATTCAAGGATAGCTCAACCCATGTAAATTAATAAATGTGGTGTATACATAGGATATAGGACTAAATCCATATAACCAATTCAGTAGGTGTAGTTATATATTTGATAAATTCCATCACATGAATAAAGTAGGACTGGAGAGATGACCTGGTGACTAAGAGTTCAATTCCCATCACCCATGTGGTTGTTCACAACTGTCTCCAATTCCAGGAATCAAGACACCCTCTTTTAGCCTCCTCCAGGCACCAGACATACATTGCATTGACAGGCATGCAGGCAAAACATCTATAAATATAGAAAAATGCTTACTCTTAGAGTGGAATATGCAACACAGTAAAAGCCAAATGATACTGACAGCACCATACCAAAATAACTCTTCTCTAAGATCAGAAACCACATAATAGTGCCTCCTGTTAATACTTCTGTTCAGCATGGTATTGAAAGTCCTAGCCAGATCAATATGACAAGAGAAATGAAGAGCTTGCCAATGACATAGGCACAGAAATGTAGAAAATCCTGAAGTCTGAAAGACAACTCAGAATGAATAAACTTGGAGTTGTGGAATATTACAACCTCAAAGGTAGCATGTTTATATGCCAATAGCGAACTGTCTGAGAGAGAAATTAGGAATAGCTGTAATAACAAGGAAACCACCCCTACTCTAACCAGGAGTGAAAGAATCTGCAATGAAAATGAAACATGATGGAAGACTTTGAACACGTCACAAACGTGAAAAGACATCCTGTATCCATGAATCAGAATTAGTATTCTTAGGCTCCATACTACAAAAGGGATCTGTAAATGCAAGGTAGTACCTGTTAACGTTGTCTTTCCCTTAATAGGTGAAAACAGTTCCTAAAAGTTGAATGGAATCAATAGACTGTACCAAAGAAGTCTTGAGCAAAAAGACCAAGTCTGGAAGTATCACACTATCCAGTTTCAGGATGTAAAGCTGGCATAACAAGTTCTGTTACAAAAATAGATGTGAGGACCAATTGGACAGACTAGAGAAGCAAAAAGTAACCCACACTCTCAGTGGTCAAATCATTTTCTACAGAGCTGCCAAAAATAGACATCTGGGCAAACATGCTCTCCTCAGTGACTAGTGAGGGGAAGCACTGATGTTAATCAGTGTATTCTGCTGCTGTGATGAAACACCCTGACTGAAAGCAGCTTAGGGAGGGAGAAAAATATCTGGTTAGCTTTCACTTCCACATAGTAAGTCTGCCATAAAGAGGAATTCAGGGCAGGAGCTAGAGGAACTGGAGCAGACACTACGAAGGAGCTCTGCTTCCTGCTTGTTCAGCCTGCTTTCTAATGCCTGTTAGGATCACCTGTCCAGTTGTAGCACCATCCCCAGTGAGCTGGGTGCTCCCACATCAATTATTTAAAAAATGGAAGTGAACTACAGACTTGCCTGCAGGAAACTCTTAACTGAGGCATTTTCTCAATTGAGAGTCCCTCTTTCAAGATGACTGTAGCTTGTGCCAAGTTGACCAAAAGAGAACAAACCCAGCAACTAGGATAATGTGGGCAAGAATGTAAATGCATAGTAAACAAAAGAAACACACACACACACACACACACACACACACACGCAGCACAAATTCTAATTGGTATTAATAATAATAACCCAGAAACACTCCCAAGTGTTCTAGCAGCAATAATAACTGGGTTTAAAGCTGAAGATCAGAGAAGCAAAGCGGTCGGCCAGCCACTAGAGTTCTTACCTCTACCAATGCTTAGATGTCCTCAGACTGCATCTCCAGCCTTTGTCTGTCTCCACCAAACCTCAGATTGCTCTGAGTTCCTGTCTCCTCCCATCTTATATTCTTCTCTAGTGCTGGAATTAAACATGTGGGATCACCTTTGTGTGAGCTCTGTTTCTCTTTTAGATAGATTCTATCACCTGTAGCCCAGAGTGGCCTTGAACTAACAGAGATCCCTGAGTCCTGGGGTTAAAGGTGTATACCACCACTTAGTGTGTCTAGCTTTGCACTCTGATCTTCAGGCAAGCTTTATCTGTCAGATCATAAACAAAATATCACCACATTTCCCTTATTTTCTTCTAAAATAATAAAAATGTTATAACACAAGAAAAGCTATATACAATAAAAGTATAATAACTGTGTAATATATATGGACAATAAATACATCAACAATGTCTAGTCCATTTTTACTTGAAAAATTCAGAGAAAATACTCCATTATCTATCCTATCTTGGTGAGTCTATTTCACTTTGTAGCCTAATTTGCATGTCAAATTATCTTTTAATGTCTCTTAACCTTTTTTATTTTATACCTCTTTTGTGAGTTTCTTTTCTGAGTCTGGTAAACAAGGAAAACTATAACTATATAGTCTTCAACTCCCTCAGAGATCCGAGAAGAAAATAATATTAACTGATTAAGCAGGAAATAGGAGCGAGTGAGTTCCAAAAAATGTGAGAGATGACAAAACAGCTACAACTGTGTACTCACATACATATACATGTAAATATATTTGAGCTCCCTAAGTAGTTTTGGTGTTTCATTTCCTTCATTTGGTGGCTAGATTTGCATGCTTTCCTTGATGTAGTTTTCTATGCCAGACAAAGTTTTTTTTAATAGGATGATAATTGTGTTGAGCAAACAAGAGTTTGCTGAATGGATTTCAAACTGATTTCCCAACACAAGATGCCATATCGGACTTAAAGATAAGACCTAGTGTGCTTTTCTACCAAATATTTGAAGCTTGGCCTGATAGAAAGAAAATATCTTTCTTGGGTGTTATCATTCATCCTTCATTTAGCGTGGACAGGGAAGAGTAGTTTCAGGTATTGCTGCTAGAACACTTGGGAGTGTCTAATGTTGGGACTTCCACAAGGAGGAGAGGAGGGCAGATTCTGTGAACTTTGATTATGGAGTTGTCTTATCTTCATACCATCCTGGTTTCCATAGAGTCTTCGCCAGGACTGTTGTGACACTAGAGGCCCATATGTCCTGAGGGACTGCAGGGATCACAGCCAGAGTGCTGCATAATGTCAAAATGGTGTTTGTATCCCTGGTAGACTAGGAAAATTCATGGTTTATGATGGACTTCAGCAAGACGTTTGGGAAACAACCAAAGATATTCCTTAGCTCGTGTGCGTGCGTGTGTGCGTGTGAGAGAAAAGGGTGTGGGGGCGGAGAGGAGAGAGAGACTTACATGGAGACTATTGATTATTTCATGTTGATCACATTTCAGAATGAAGACACCAGAGAGAGTCAGTCTGTAGGATGTCAAAAATCTAGAAAAATTTTGGTGAGCAGGAATATAGTGAGATAAAATTTAGTTACAGATTCATTGAAGGCTATGCCCAAGCCTCGGAATCTAACTGCAGGTTACAGGTAACTTATCTGGTTAAGTATGGAAAAACAACTAGGTGTTGTATAGTTACTCCTGTGTGACATTGCAAAAATGTACAAAGCCTTTGGAATTTGTGAGCCATGTTGGGGAACTTGTCCATTCCACTGGAACTTAACGCAGAGGGGAAATAGACAGGTAGCTGAAACAGGTACCTCTAGAAAGGTAGAGGGGTGGTTTGAGGACCTGAATGTTTAGTTCCCACAGTGTTTGGAGGCTGCTGTGGGTATTAGACGAACACATTGACTCAGAAGGTAGAATTAAGATCCATGCAGTGAGAGGGAGAGGCACCATTACTCCTTTAGGGAGTCTTTTAAACTTGAACCAAGTGTATAGGGGTGTGTGGGGGTATGAAGAAATATGTGCCTCTGGACATGGAGTTTGTAATGGTGCCCTAGTTTTATTTTCTGTGCCTTTTATTCTGGTCTATTGTCATTAGCACAGTGTTAGGCATCTTTATATGTGCTGTGGCCTTCAACTGCTCTCACTATGGTAATTGCATGTGTTATGAGTGTCTCTTAGCTCATAGCCTTGTTACTGAGGTGAAACATTATTAAATGTAACAGTGTCTAGAGACTGTGAAGATTGCCCCCTGATAGAAATTAATGGATGGCTGTTGTCTTTCTCAGGTGGTCAACCTATTGATGGCAATTTTGCTGACTGTGGAGGTGACTCATCCAAACTCCATGCCAGCTGTCAACATTCAGTATGAAGTCATTGGTAATTACTATTCATCTGAGAGAATGGCTGGTGAGTTTTTACTTTAAAAGATAGCACTGCCAAGATTTTATATATAAAGCCAATTGTAGTCTACATAGGAATGTTAGAGGAAGGTTGATGAAATTATGCTTCACTTATACTTCAGAAGGTTGAATAATTGCATAGTAACTAACAAGTTAAGTGTTATTTAAGCAACTTGCTGAGACAGGAAAGTATTTTGATGACTTTCCCCAAAGGTATTCAGTAGAGCATTTCTGGACAGAAGTAATGGATATCTAGGTTTTGGAGAAGTGTATCGTTGTATGTATGCCGTGACTGTAGAGACCAGAGACAGAGGGAATGGTAAATAAGACTGGTCTGAGACTTTGAGGGCTTGCTGCCACGTGTAGCCAGGGTCAGAAATTTGTGTTAGTGCAAATGGACTATTACAGTAGAGTATAAAATACAATGTGGAAAAGACTTTACACCGCTATTAAAAAGAAACAGCCCTAGAACAGTCATAGAACTTGTCCTTTAAACCATTATTCCCTGGTAGCAGTTATTTTTTTATTCCCTGTTCTTTAAAGTATAAGTATAAAACAATTCTGGTTGAATTTATGTTATTACAAGTTATATCATAAATTTAATACTTAAAAAGAAAATTATGCCCCAAGGTTTGAAACATAATTCCTACATGCTTAGTTGTTAAGTTTCAGTTCAGAAAGGTATTGTATTCCCAGTGATGAGTATGGTTATAATACTATAGATCTTAATTCCACATTTAAAATTGTTTTTGCTTGGGGGCTGGAAAGATGGCTCAGAGGTTAAGAGCACTGGCTGCTCTTCCAGAGGTCCTGAGTTCAATTCCCAGCAACCACATGGTGGCTCACAACCATCTGTAATGAGATCTGGTGCCCTCTTCTGGTGTGCAGATAAACATGGAAGCAGAATGTTGTATACATAATAAATAAATAAAATCATTTAAAAATTGTATTAGCTTTTACTATGAAGTTCTGAACTTCTTTACATTTCAAGGATGAAATGTAAATTCCAAGGATGAATATTTGTATCTTTTTTAAAGATTTTATTTGTGAATGTTCTGCCTGCATGCATGTGTATGTACCATGTGTGTGCAGTGTCTGCAGAGGTCAGAAGAAGGCTATGTGAACTGGAGTTTGTAAGTTACCATACATGTGCTGGGGACCAAACCCAGTTGCTCTGTAAGAACCGTGAGCCTCTTAACTGCTAATCTGTCTTTTTTTTTTTTTTTTTTTTTTGTCTTTATGGATAACTTAATTTTTCAGGAACCAAGAAGAAATCTATGGCTGTAATACACATAGAATGAAATCAATCAACTGATAGGCATTTGTAATGTACTTTAAAAAAAAAAAAACAAGTCTTCTGATTAATTTAAATACATCCTTATGACATTGATTCTGAGAGGAGTGACAAGAAATAGCCTTTTAGCATATTTTTCCAGAGAAGTTTGTTTTTGTTTGAACTCTTTCCCCAGGTCTCCAAATAAAAATGAATAAAATTTTAGTCTTATTAACACCCTCCATTTTTTGAGTCAGGATCAGTCTTGCTTTGTAGTTTAATCCTGTAGTGGGAACATCTTTTCATTCCTTAACAGCGGACACACACACACACATCTCTCTCTCTCTCTCTCTCTCTCTCTCTCTCTCTCTCTCTCTCTCTCTCACACACACACACACACACACACACACACACACACACACACACACACTGACTCTGAGATGAAACAGCCATTAATGTTAAATACAGATGGTGTTTCTAATGCTCAGTGAAAAGATTGTATTTACAAATACCCAATAGTGTGACTAGTTAGTGGTTATTCTTCATTTTTGTTGTACTTCAGTTTCTTTTTAAGCTTCAATTATGTGTATATATAGGAAGGAGCATGTGCATGTGAGAGCAGGTGCCTGGAAGCCAGAGGCATCTGATTCCCTGGAACTGGAGTTACAGGCGATTGTGAGCAGCCTGACATGGGTGCTGGGAACTGTACTTGGGCCCTCTGCAAAAGAAGCCAGCCGAGCCATCCCTTCATATACCCCCTTTCTCTTTAGTTTATTAGTGTCTGCGCAGGGACATAGGATCATCTACAGGTGAAGAAACTTACACAGTCAAGTATGATTTTATATCGTTTGGGATTGTTTGGGTGTGTTCTGAAGAAAATAGTGACTGTGGGATTAATGCAGACCTGTGTGGGGAGAACAGGCAAACTGAAAGAAGCCAGTACGGGTTAAATATTGAGATGCTGGCATGGGATTATGGAGAACTTTGAATTTCAGGTTGTATTTTTATCAGAGCAAGAGATACATCTATAGTTTCTGTGTGTAACTCATCTATCTGTCTTTTAAACAAACAGCAACTTTTCCTTCCAGTTAAACCCTCATCTCACAAAGCCAGCTTGGGTGAATTCTTTCATAGTTCTTTCATTGCTTCTGCCTGTGTTTCAACTTGCCATGATGGATTTTAATTGTCTCTCTACACTCTTACATGCAGAGGCACAAGGGACCTGTTTTCCTACAGAATTACGTAGTTCATGCTCCATCCCAAACAAAGTCAGTGAGTTGTTGCAGCAGTTTAACATGGGAAGGCGTGTGAATTTCTCAAGATTTTTTAATGCCAAGGTTTAGATTTTCTTCTCTTCTTGGCCTTAGATCTTTTGAGAGCCAATTTTGAAAGCAATTATAGTTAATTTAAACATTTATTTGTGAACATTTTAAATGTCATTTTATCGCGAAGAGTTTGGTTTCTTTCATTGCATATGTTGCTTACTTAGATTTCTCTTTCTGTTTTCTTAGATAATGCCTGTGTTCTTTTTGCCGTCTCTGTTCTTATGTTTATCATCAGCTCAATGCTGGTATATGGAGCAATTTCTGTAAGTCTTTGGTAGTTTCATCTTTCCTAATTTATCTTTAGCAAGAGTAGTGGTTTTATGAGTGCACTAAATGTTCCTTTTCTTTTGCAGTATCAGGTGGGCTGGCTGATTCCGTTCTTCTGCTACCGGCTTTTTGACTTCGTTCTCAGTTGTCTGGTGGCCATCAGCTCTCTCACATACTTGCCAAGAATCAAAGAGTATCTGGATCAGTTAGTAAGTGTGTGTACTATTGAAACTCTTCCACTTAAGTGTTTTAATTACAATCCTGAGGCAGCCTTAGGGACTGTTTTTAACTCTTCACTTTTGACAATATTTTAAAATCATTTCCATGTTAAAACCTGTATAGTAGAAATAGATGACCATACCATTTGGACAGCCTAGTACTACAAGTCTGTAAAGAGAGTTAGTCTAGAGTCAGATGAATGAATGCAGTGACCCTTTCCAGTACAGTGGGTGTGTTAGCAGTAAATCATGTCCTCTTGTCTGGCCTGTAGACAGTGGCGTGTCTCCTTTTTACCCATCAAATGTAGAGTTGCGACCAACATTTGACTCCTAGAAAAGTTACTTTCTTCATGGTAGACTAAATGGCCCTGGGAACTTGAGCAATCTCGGCTCCCCTGATTTACTGACCCAAGACAAGGCTGGGGTGACATACAAGTGGTTACATCAAAATGTAAGGCCAGAAAGATGGAAAATAGTGGCTAGTAAAGAGAATGTTAGCTCTCTTTAGACTTTGTAGTTAGTTATCCTTGCTATTAAATAAGTAGATATGGAGTGTTAGTGTGTCTGTTGATGATAAGGGTCTCAGGCATGCTGTGGTAATTCCTGTGTGTAAATTTTCAGTAGCCTGTCACTTCTGACTTTGTTGCCTTTTGTCGTGTTCTTAAAATACTCTTGAGATTATCAGAAGCACAAGTGCCATGGTGGCACCCTGTCATTGTATGTTGTGTTTTAACAGCCTGATTTCCCCTACAAAGATGACCTCCTGGCCTTGGACTCCAGCTGCCTTCTGTTTATTGTTCTTGTGTTCTTTGTGGTATTCATCATTTTTAAGGTATGGAACTTGTGATTCATTCTTGGGGGCCTTGGTGAAACTGGCCGGTATCCCTTTTCTTTGTCCTGTCTCCTTATGGGTCACAGGTCATGTAGGATTGGTAGTGATGGTGTCGTTTCTGGCACAGTGGTAGAGAGGACTTCCTGGTAAGGGGTGGGTCCCCCTGTCTTGGGTCCACTGAGTGGTTGGCACTTTTATATTTTCAAAAGTGCTTCATGGCTTATAATGGAAATCCATTAAAATTCCCAACATTTGGAGCACTGGTTTCCTCCACAATGTCTTGGTTAGCAGCCCTAAATATCCAGCTAGAGTCTCCGTAAGAAACTTTTTTTTTTTTTTCTTGAATTTTCGAGACAGGATTTCTCTGTGTAGCTTTGGAGGTTGTCCTGGAGCTCACTCTGTAGACCAAGCTGGTCTTGAACTCACAGAGATCCGGCTCCCTCTGCCTCCTGAGTGCTGGGATTAAAGGTGGCGCCACCATCGCCTGGCTCCTTGAGAAATTTGTGATGCTTATATGAGAGCCAGTTGGGAGTGAGCCTGCTTGTACTGGGTTCCTTCTCCACAGACAGTGCAGAAGGGATGGAGGTCCCCAGTCCCCAGAGCAGCCTGCTGAGCTGTGTTCTCCTTTCAGGCTTACCTAATCAATTGTGTTTGGAACTGCTACAAATACATCAACAACAGAAACGTGCCGGAGATTGCCGTGTACCCTGCCTTTGAAGCGCCGCCACAGGTTAACTACCGATTCCCACACCAAACTGTCACTCGCTCACTATTACTGACACCTCCAGAAGTAAATGTGGGACTTGACTGACTGTCCTGTACCATAACTCTGGTTTGTTTGGGAAATGAATAGCTTGAATCCACAAATGTATAAGATTTAGCTTTTCTCACAGGAATCTTGTGCACACAGGGCTAGAACTTGGCCTAGCTTGACTGTTAGGTTTATTTGTTAGTGGTCCTCACAAGCGTTGTTTCTGGACAGATAAGCTAGAAGAGGGGTGGAGAAAGAGGAGGGGAGATGATTGTGATGAAGTCTGGGTGCTGAGTCCACCTCTCAGAACTGTCTTTGCTGCTCTGCTGTCATTTTTTTGAGACAGGGTTTCTCTGTGGAACAACCCTGGCTGTTCTGCAACACTTGTAGACCAGGCTGGCTTCGAACTCACAGAGATCTGCCTGCCTCTGCCTCCCTGGTGCTGGAATTAAAGGTGTGTGCCACCATGCCTAGCTGATCCTCAGCCCTTGAAGTGCAATTAGCACTGGAGCCTTATTGATTGCCTGTCAGGAGATCATTTGTATTTTTTAAAATATACATGGGTTAGTGTTTTAGTTCATCTATCAGATTAGGCCATAGGAAGAATTCTAATTCTGACTGACTGCCATCCACCCCTCCCTCCCGCTATCCCATCCCATTCATTCCCTCCCTCTCTCCCTCCACTCCCCCCCCATCCATCCATCCATCATCCATCCATCCTATCCCATCCATCACATTCATCGCTCTGTCCTGTCTTGGTCACTGTCTTGTTGCTGTGAAGAGATACTATAATCAAGCCAACTCTTATTAAAAACAAGAAAGCATCTAATTGGGGCTTGTTTACAGTTTCAGAGGCTTAATCTATTATCATCATGGGGAGTGTGGGGCATGGTGGCAGGTAGGCGTGAAGCTAGAGAAGTAGCTGGGAGCAGAAAAAGCTGAGAGCAGAAAGAGAGAGACAAACAAGGCCTGGCATGGGTTTTTGAAACTTCAAAGCCTACTCCCAGTCAACAAAGCCATTTCTCCTAATTCTTATAATCCTATGAAAGAGTTCCACTCCCTGGTGATTAACTATTCAAATATATGAGCCTACGGGGTGGGGAACATTCTTATTCAAACAACCACACATCCCATCCATCCACACACCCACCTACCCATCCATCCAGTTCTATCGATCCTGATCTTGAGTGTGTCACTAAGTGTGGACTTTTCAGGCTGTGTTCTCAGGAACTGTTGAGCTAACAGTTCAGCCCTACCTCAGGGTCGTGGGCTCCTACTTAGGACATAGTGTGCTAGAAAGGAATATAAAGGTACATTACCTGATGTAATTCTTTTCTCTCTTCAGTATGTTTTGCCAACCTATGAGATGGCGGTGAAGATGCCCGAAAAAGAGCCTCCGCCTCCTTATCTGCCTGCCTGAGGACATCTGCCTTGTCAATAAACCTTATACCAGCTTCTTGTCTTGTTTATTTACAGAAAGCTGCAACGCAGGGCCCTCAGACTTGTTTGATCTAAAGTGCACTGTCCTGTCTGAGCATTTACTTTCAAACACTAAGGAGCTTCTGGACATGTATTAAAAACTTTTTGTTAAGTATCACATTTTAGAGACTTTTTGAAGACAATCTAGGTTAAGCAAGAACAAAGTGCCATTGTTAGCCTTTAACTGAGGGGTAGGGAGGGGAAGGGTTTTCTCCATATTTTCTTTTTTAACTTTGCACTTTCTTTGTATAATGGTTTGTATTTCAGATGTTTGGTGCCCTGGATAGTTTCAGGAGAGTGAATACAGTGTTTAGGATGAATGAGTTGGCTATAAGATCTGCAGTTTCCAGCTCTGTGAAACAGAAAACATAAATAGCATTTTGACTTGTCCGTGGAAGAGGATGGTTGCATGCTTCTAATTTGTACATTTCCATCTTTGTGATAAGATGCTTTAATAAACCTCTCAAATTTTACTGGTGTCATTCTTAAATGTGCCTAACTTTCTGTGCTGCAGTGGATAGCTGCCCTCTCCTTTAGTGACGGTGTGTTTGGAGAAATGCTGGTGGGTAGTTGTCCTCATTTTCAAAGTTTTGCTTGTTTCTGTTTGCTTACATAATGAGAAGTCCTGCACTGGTTCCTGGATAGAGGGATGGTGGAGGAGTAAAGACAAGAGAGGAGACAAGGGAGGAGGAGGTGGGGCCCTTTGAGCAGAGGGAGAGGGCATGGTTCCACTGTACAGGAGCTGTAGGGGTTCTAACAACAGCCGAGAGTTTCAAGGTGAAACCAGGACAGGACATTTTAAGATGTCTAGTTAAAGTCCCTTAGAATCCCTCAGTAGGCTCCCCAAGTTCAGTATGCTCTCTGTGCATGCCTGGCTTGTTTGGTGGTTCAGTGCCCCTACCCCCAGTCCCCCTTGGCCTCCAAGGATTGACTTGAGGGTGATTAGCCTAGAATTCTATTTCAGGTACTCTGCTAGCTAGAGCACTGGGGTTGCAGTATGAGGTTCCTTTCAGGAGGTTTGGAATCCAGAAATAGAACAATTAGAGTTTGAGAGAAAATGGAGCAAGCAAGCTGTAAATCTTGCAGCAGCTCATAAGAGGAAGATGGAAAGCACCATGATGTTTGTAAGCAGCCAAGTGGTGAAAAGGAATGGGATGTAGGTGGGGAAGCCTAGAATGTCTGAGAAAGCATGCCCAGGCTTTAGTTAGAAAAGGGCAAGGGGGCAAGTCCTAACTCAAGACTATCCAGCAGGCTCGCATGGGTGTGGCACCTCAGTGCAACTAGATGAAAGGTCTATGTAACTGCACCTTAATTGTTTTTTTTTTTTTTTTTTTTTTTTTTTTTTTTTTGATATGAACTCATATAGGCCAGGCTGGCCTTAAGCTCATTTAGCCAAGGTTATTGAACAGGTAGTTGAGAGACATGGCTACTGCAAATGCAACTTTTTAGTGAGGCATGTACTATTAAAACAGTAAATACAGAAATAGCAGTTGCTTATAAGTTTTGTACCATGCATAACTGTAAGCTATCCTTTTGTGTGATACCACACCAGCAGTGTGATGTGATACCACACCTCAAAAGTGTGATGCTCTGTTGCAGTGTGACTTGGTACCTCTGGCACAACACTAAGTGACTTATCCACAGCTCCTTTGAAGGCCTCACTATTTTGTAGCCTGGACTGGCCTGAACTGCCCAAATACTGGAATTTCTCCCATATACCACTCACCTGGGTTCCTTAGATCTTGAACCACAGTTGTACATGTGTTTTGGCTGAAATATGATTAACTTTTCAGGCTGCTGGATAGGAGGGACTTCTGAGGAGAGATAGGGACTCTGAGAGAGTCAACAAGATTCGTCAACCAGACCCAGAGGAATTCCAACTGAGGAGAGGTAACGAATGAGCCATGCAGAACGTAGATTAATATAAACAGGTTAATTCAAGTTTCAGGAACAAGCCTAAGCTAAGGCCAAGCTTTCATAGTTAATACAAAGTCTCCATGTCATTATTCTGGAGCTGGCAGTCTAAAGAAAGTCCGACAATAGTGTAAACTACAATAAGACAAAAACAAACCTCTCAGTGAGGTTTGTCTCTGTTCCATTCACTCCCTTCTAGAACTTTTCTGCCCAATTTTCTCTCAGTTCTACAGGAGGCCCAAACAACCTTCCTAGAGCCTTTTATACATTTGGAGTAATGGGGTGGCTTTAGAGGATAGCTGCTGTGCTCATTAATTCATGATTTTGTGGCCTTTTGCAAACATTTAAACATGATGGGCATGTACTATGCTTAGGTGCAGGAAAAGGAAAATAAAAATCTTGTGTGGCATATGTTAGAAATACAGCTTTGGAGAAACACAGGCTGCAGATAGGGAGTAGGAGGTACAGTTTAAGTGCCATTTTAAAAGGTGTCATTTAGAAAATGGTGTGTGAGACCTCAAGATGTGAGAGGGAAGCCAGTTGGTGTCAGTGCATGCCTTTGATCCCAGCACTGGGGAGGTAGAGGCAGGAGGATTTCTGGAGTTCAAGGCCAGCCAGGTCTAGTTACACAGAGAAGCCCTATCTCAAAAAAAAAAAAGATGCAATGCAAGAGGATGCATGTCACAGGTAGGTGGCCTGCAGGAGCATGTTTTCTGTGTCTAGAAAGATAATATGAGGGGAGTGCCTGAAAGCCCAGGAGGCACCCAGCCAACTGTGATGTCACTGTGATCTCGGTAGACCGGGACATTTTTAGGGCATCCAGGATAGATCAGAGTCATGAAGTGACTTTTCCAGATTTTGATAAATCTATTTCATATCCGAGTGACAGGTCTAAATCCTCACAGAATTGTCAACACCAATGACAACACACAAAGGACCAGGGATGTGGTTTAGTTGGTAGAGTGTTTGCCTAGGATGCACAAAGCCCTGCGGTTGGTTCTCAGGACTTCCCCAGCACATGCTTGCATTCGGGAGGTGGAGGCAGTAGGATCAGAAATTCAAGGTCATCCTCAGCCACATAATATGCTGGAAGTCACCTTGGGCTACAATGATACACTGTTTCAACAAGAGAAAGCAAGAGAGAAGACACAACTTTCATAGTGTCTTGCCCATAACCAGAAACCAGTAGCTGCTATAAGGCTGGCTGTAATGGGGACTCACTGCAAGACCGGGTGTCTGACCTCAATGTGATTGGCTGGGATAGGCAATACCAGGTGTCACACTTCAGTGCCATTAGCTGTGATGGGGGGACTCATTGCAATTCCAGGTGTCAGACTTCATTGTGATTTTAAAGCTCATTCTGATTTCATGTCTGACACGGCCAGACTTCTTAGCCTCTGTGAGTTTCACACACAGTGCCTCCCTAAGAGGAACACAGTGTGTAGTGTGTTCATTACAAAGGCAGACAGTGAGTACCAAGTGAAGGCAGTTAAGTATGCACTGTGCTGTCTAGGACAAATCACTTAGTAGCTACTTTAAAGGGAGGAAAATCCCATAAAATGGCTGGTGATTCAAGCCATTTCTAGCAAGCTAGGTAAGCTGTAAATCGGGCATTGTCTCTGTTGTTTGACACCCCTTTTGTTAAGGCCTTTATTTTTTTTTATTTTATTTTTTTTTAAATTGACCTGCCTACTTTCTCCACTTTCAGTACCTGGGACCCAGCTCCTTTACAGCTTACAACATCCTGCCCATCCTTAGCAGCAAACAATCCACACGTGTAGAAGTCTCACCCACTTTTGTGTCCACAACACTTAACCATAGTCAAAGCTTAAGGTGGAGGGAAGTAGATGATTAATAAATAAAAATAATTGTCTCTGATGATAGGTTGCTTTCAAAATAGAGTGGGAATGTCTGGGCAGTGGTGGCACATATATGCCTTTAATCCCAGCACTCAGGAGTCAGAGGCAGAGTGAGTTTTAGGCCAGCCTGGTCTACGTAAAGAAGCCCTGCTTCAAAACAAAACAACCAAAAGGGGGGCTGATCGATGGCTCAGTGGTTGGGGAGCACTGTTTACTCTTTCAAAGGTCCTGAGTTCAATTCCCAACACCCACATGGCAACTCATAACTGTCTGTAGCTCCAATTCCAGGGGATCACATACACTCCCACAGATAATACATGCAGGCAAAACACCAATGCACATAAAAATATATAAATTATAAAAAAAATAGATTGGGATTGTACCTGTGCATACACTACACTGAGATTTAATGTTCTCACAACAGGAAACCAAAGGCCTTTCCATTGTTAGTTATACCTTTTTCTCTCCTCTGCTTGAGGAAGCAGTGATTTTTTTCCATCTGTGACTCATAAGTCCGCAGTCACCACAGAAGTTACTTTGTTCCAAGTCTAATTGTTTCAGTGTGCCCTGTAGGCAAAGGATGTTGTGCCATTTCCAAGACTCCCTTTGCTTTAAAGCAGTGGTTCTCAATTTTCCTAATGCTGCGATCCTCAGTTCAGTTCCTCCATGTTGTGCTGACCCCCGTCCATAACATTATTCCGTTGCTACCTCATAACTGTAATTTTGCTACTGTTATGAATTGTAATGTAAATATCTGATATGCAGGACATCTGATATGGGACCTGGGTGAAAGGGTCATTTGATCCCTCTCCACAAAGGGGTCTCGACTCACAGGTTGGGAGCCACTGCTTTAAAAGACCAGCTTTTTTCAAACTAGCCTGGGAGTTGAACTAAAGGCAAAGCTGCACCTTTTGTTTTCTAAGGTTGCTTTGTTTTCTAGAAAAGTCATGATTTGGGTTTTGAGAAAATAATTTAGACTCAAAATGAATGTTGCCAAAATGATGTCGGATTCTAAACCCGTGAAAGAGGTGGCTTATGGGTGAAAGGGTGAGTACAGGGTTTGGGGTCAGAGGACTAAAATCAGTTCCTGTCTTCACTGGGCTGTTCCCTCTGACCTTGTGAAGTGTATTTCAGAGGAGAGGCTTCAGTTCCTGCTTTGTAAAACCAGGAAGATGTAAATCCTCACCTATGTACTTCCCTTAGTTCCAAGGATCAACTGAGGTGACAGACAGGAGGGCTGGCTGCCTACACATCCCTCTGCAAATATTATGTTGAGGTGTGCGAGGGAGCAAGCCACGACTGGGGAATGGCCAAGAGGGAGAAGAAAAGTATTTGACCTGGAAACCAAAGAAAGAATGACTTTGTTCCTTGTCTGTCAGGAGTTTTGAAATCATGCTGTCATCGTTCATTCGGTGGCCCCAGAAATGTCATTTATACTCATGGCTGACTCATTGATGGGTCCTATGGCTTTAGTAAGTAACTCAGACTTGAAGGAGTATCATCACAGATTCCTTCCACCCCTGGTGGTCTGTGCCTCTTAGTTTAGGTTAAATAGTTATCTTTTAAAGAGAAGATGAATCATAGAAATGATGTGGGTATCTGTTTAGTTAGCCTTTGCAGCACTACATTCCTTTCCCATCTGGTAGTGTTTTTCCTTTGCTGGACAAAGTTCCTTTGACATGTTTTTACAGGTGACTTTGTGATGGACTTTTTTTTTTTTTTAATTTTTTGGCTTTTGTGTGCATTGCTGTTCTTTATTCTGTCTTTGCTTTCTAAAGCTATTTTTGCAGGGTATAAAAGATGCTGCCTCGACATCTTCTTGCATACATTATTTCTAGAGAGAAATTTATGGACTTTTGCTCCACTCTGTATGGAACATCCCCTCCCCCTCCTCCTCGAGCAATTCAAACATTTCATAGCACAGATTTCAATCAATTTGTGTATATTCCTGAAGGTTGACTTTGTGGTCTTAAATGTTTCCTGTGCCTGGAGTTCATTGAGAGCCTCAGACCTGCGTGTTTCATCATGTATGGAAATTTTTTAGCTGTTATTTCTTTAAATGTGTTTTCTGTTCTCCCTGATTCCTTCTTCAGGCATCCTGTCTGGCTGGAAAAATAAATATGTTTCCCACAGGGTGATTGAAATCATTATTGAGAGTTGGATTAAGCAGGAGATATGTCTAGAAGACTTAGCAACTTATTTAATACCAGAGGGACCAGAGGATATCAAGGTTTGTGTTGTGCCCGAGTGGCCAGGACAATAGTGGTTACAGGGGAAAATTACCACAGATCTAGAGTTTATTGTTTGATGTGTTGAGCTGAAAGTGCTTTTAGTTAGAGACTTCCAAACTCACAGATTTGGGGATTAGTAATAGAGAGGTGATAGCTGAAGTCTACTAATAGATAACAGTTCTAATATAGTCAGTACATTATGAATCAGGGAAGTAGGGAGTGGGCTGGAAAGATGGCTCAGTGGGTATGAGAGTATCATGTTCTTGTAGAGGACTAGAGTTTAGTTCTCAGCACCTCAGTGAAGGCCTACAATCATCAGTAACTCCAGTTCAGAGGGATCTCATGCTCTCATTTTTCCTTGTTGGGTACCAGATGCTCATGTGATGCATGCTCTCTCTCTCTCTCTCTCTCTCTCTCTCTCTCTCTCTCACACACACACACACACACACACACACACACACACACACATACACACACACACACCACCCATATACATAAAATAAAAACAAATGTTAGCTAGGCATGGTGTCATGCGCCTTTAGTCTTAGCACTTGGGAGGCAGAGACAGGCCTATCTCTGTGAGTTCAAGGCCATCCTGATCAACATAGCTGGTTGCAGGCTAGCCAGGGCCACAGGGCCACATGGCCACATAGACCCTATCTCAAAAAAGATTTTAAAACAGAGCAACAAAAAACAGTACAGCAACATGAAAATGAAATATTTTTAAAAGAAAAGCCACCCATAATTAATTCTTGGTTAAATAATTCAGTTTTTTTCTTAACAGTTGCTCACAGGCATCTATAAATTAGTCCATTACTTTGTTGTTACTTTACCCAGTGGGAGCCTGGTGGTGGCTGAGGAACCACACCTTGCTGGAGAAGGTCAAGGAAGGCTACTATGTGGAACTGATGCCCAGCATACAGCAGTTTGTTGTCAGTCTGTGAAACAGAACACAGAAAAGCCTTTCCTCTTAGAATAAGCTGGGCCAGGCTGTTTCTTCTGCAAACAGTCTACCATGCCTGTTGACCACCCTTGACACAGTGAGTCTAAACACCCACCAGGCCAGGGAACCTGCATCTTTTGACATCTCAGTTTTATCTCTGACTAGGAGCCTTAGTTTGGCAAAATTCACTTTCTGGAGATTAGGTAGTGAACAATTCAGGCTTTGTCCTTGTGTTCCTGGTACCCATACTCAAGAAAGTATCACATGAAGAGGCACACCAAGTGGACTCATCTCTTCATCTACTAACCCCACCCCCCTACCCTAGCTTGGAGACATCCTGCTGACTTTGAACTTAATACATAATAGAGGATGACATTTAAATTTCTGGCTTCCATTAAGTGTTGGGATTATATCACCCTTCCCTGGTTTGTATGATGCTGAGGATCAAACCCAGGGCTTCACACATGCTAAGCAAAAACTCTACCAACAGAGTACATCCCAGCTTCTTTTTTCCTTTGTGAGTGCACGTGTTTGTGCAACACTGAAATTTTATACCCATTGAACAACTCCCACTGCCCACCTTCCCTGTCTCCCAGGAGCCACCATTCTACTGTTTCAATGCAAACAGGCTGTGACTACTTTAGATGCCCCATACAGACAGAGTCATTCCAAACTTGCCTTCTTGTGACTGGCTTATTTCTCCTTGCAAAATGTTCTCAAGGTTCATCCATTTTGTAACCTGCATTAGAATT
This sequence comes from Cricetulus griseus, assembly GCF_003668045.3. Lineage (NCBI taxonomy): Eukaryota > Metazoa > Chordata > Mammalia > Rodentia > Cricetidae > Cricetulus > Cricetulus griseus. The sequence continues at coordinate 19,339,270 of NC_048600.1, forward strand.
TATTTTTTAAAGATTTATTTATTTTATGTGTTTGAGTGTTCTATCTGCATGTATGTCTGTACACCAGAAGAGGACACCAGATCTCATTAAGATGGTTGTGAGCCACCATGTGGAATTGAACTCAGGACTTCTGGAAGAGCAGCTAGTGCTCTTAACCTCTGAGCCATCTCTCCAGCCCCTAAAATTCATTTTGAAGACTTACTAGTATTTATATATGCACTATGCTGTCTAGTTTTATGTCAACTTGACACAAGCTAGATTCTTCAGAGGATATTTTCTTAATTGGTGAGTGTGGGAAGGGCACAGCCCATTGTAGGTAAGGCTACTCCTGACCTGGTGGTCCTGAGTTCTATAAGAAAGCAGGCTGAGCCAAGGTTGTGGATTTGCTGAAGGAGGCAGGAGGATCACGAGTTTGAGGCCAGCCTGGGCTACATATTTAAAAGAGCCAAGCGTGGTGGCATGGTGGCACATGCCTTTAAAACCAGCACTGGGCAGGCAGAGGCAGGCATATCTCAGTGAGTTCAAGGCCCTCCTGGTCTACAAAGCAAGTTCCAGGATAGCCAGAGCTGCTACACAGAGGAACCCTGTCTTAGAGAGGAGGGAGGGAGGGAGGGAGGAAGAAAGAAAAAGAAAAGAAAAGAAAAAGGAATGAAGGAAGGAAGGAAACAGACTGAGCAAAGAGCAAGCCAGTTAGCAACTTCACTCCATGGTTTCTGCATCAGCTCATGTCTCCAGGTTCCTGCCCTATTTGAGTTCCTGTCCTGACTTCTATGATGAACAGCAATGTGGAAGCGCAAACCATAAATAAACCCTTTCCTCCCCATGTTGCTTTGGTTGTGACATTACATCGCTGCAATTGTAACCCTAATTAGGACATGCAGAATACACATTTTCTGTGTATCCATTCACCCAGAGGGCACCAGACTGCTTCTATCTCTTGGCTGTGACGTGATTGTTAGATTACAATGTAGGTGGATGGTAGAAGGGAAACAAATCACCGACAGAAACACTGCATTGGATCGGTTGAGACTCATTCATGCTCACTGCTGTGTTTGAAGACCCAGCTCAGGGCTCCTCCCCTGCTTTTAGCTTCCCTTCCCCCACAGGCCACTTCTCTACTCCACCACGTCCCCTTAGCAGTACACTATCTGTCTTCTCTCTCGAAGTGAGTTGAGGGTCCCTTGAGCCATTTCCAGCCCTGTGCTGTCTGCTGGTCTCTGTGCCAGAGAGGAAGCGGGGTGTAGAAGACAGGGTGTTCTTCCAGCAAACCGGAGGCTCTCTGGGGAAGTGTATGTTTGACTTGCTATTCCTGGCACTATAAGTTCAAATGTTTACGGATATATTGAAACTGGGATGAAAGCATCCTATTCACGTAATAGAATCTGTGAGGTCTTTCCTGGGGGAAAAAAACCAACCAACCAACCAACCAACCAACAAACAAAAAACAACGAAATTTGGCTTACTTAGTTGGAGAAAGGTGTGTTGTGTGAGATTCTAGTTCTCAGGCTCACCTGCAGCTGAGTGGGCACAGAATCCAGGGGTTTGTCAAATAGGACCTGGGGCGCAGACCTGGCTAGCACAAGAGGGTGTGGCAGGCGCGCCCCCCCCCAATCCCAGTTGGGTTTTCTAAGGAGGCAGTCATCCAGGAGGCACCCAGCCGAGCCCACCGGACTAGGCGGGCGGTGACCACCGTGCTGCTGGCCGCCTAGCCCCAGACATTCCGCTCCTGCCACTGGAATGCGCAGACAGAGCTTCTTGTTGGCCTTCGGTGGCTTCAGGGTCCGGGTGGCGTGGCCCTCCAGGGGGTGGGGCGAGGCGGAGCCTCATGAGCGGGACCTTTAAATTGACCACCAACGTGCAGCCCCACGCCCGCGCCTGACTTTTCGAGCCCGGCCGCCTGGCTTACAGACCCTGACTGGTCGTCGAGCCCATCATGTTGCTCCCAGCCGCCGCGCGCCATCTCCCGGGACTTCTGCTGCTGCTTTGGCCGCTGCTGCTGCTGCTGCCGACCCCGGCCCTTCCGGGACGTTTGGCCCGTGCTAGTATTCGCCGGCTGGGGACACGTGTCCCTGGGGGCAGCCCTGGGCATTTCCCTGCTCCGGCGACTCCCACCCGCGCATCTTATTCCGGAGCCCGAGGTGCAGGTACAGTAGGGCGGATGGGGACCGCTTCGCATGAGAGGGAGCCACAGCCCCAGCTGGAAGTGGGAAGAGGGGTAGGGACCTCGGAATGCAGACAGCATACAACATCACCGAATGTTCCTTCTTCCCAGCCTCCAAGCGGGCTGCTGAAGGAGGCATCCTTTTTCCAGCACTCCCGCTCAGAAACTAAGGATCCGACAGCCAAGGGGCGCGGGTAGGGGGTTGGGGGTATAAGGTCATGGGCGTGACCATGATAGCATCCCGAAGTTGAAACTTGCTTGAGATTTGGGAACGGAGCATCGCGCACCTGTGCGAGCATCAGTCAGAGAATAAGACAGGGGCTTCCGGCTCCACCTGACTCGGATCTCTTGGTTAGGGAGAACAAACCCTTCGACACCCTGTTTGTAGTTATCTGGAAATCTCCATCTATTCTGCATTCACCGTGTGTGCCTTTCTCCCTACAGAAGAAAGGGTCTAGAAGGAAGCCAAGATCTGGAAGACGGCTTAGTGGAAGATGCGGGAGAGGGGTGGAGTGGGACTAGGAAGGAAAACCAAACTGCTATGTCCTGTAACTATATTATAGGTGCTTTACTCGGTTCTGCCCATGTTTGTTGACTCGGAGCACCGCGCTCCAACTCATGCTCTGTGAGATCCCCTGAAACCCAGGCAGGTATGGTCTTCGATGTACAGATTCCATTTTCTTCCTTGACCACTGATTTTGCTCTGAGCAGAGCACATCTACAGAGCCCAGCGAAGCTGATAGGCGTTCTTCATGACCCCTCACAACACATACAGGGACCCCAAGGCTTAGCATAGTGAAATGACCAGACTCAGCATCAGATCTCCTAGGGAAAATGAGAGCCCTAAGAAGTCAAGCAAGGGCTCCTTCCACTACGCAGCTTGCCAGGACCTCCATACCGCTTACATAACTCTCTTCCTAACCCAAAGATCCAGCTCCAGTCTGTCTGGTCTTGGCTGGAAAGAGGCAGTAGCAAATCTTATTCCAGGTGGCCAGGCTCATCTGGCCAGTGATGCTATCAGGCTAATTTGCATGGTCTGTCCCCTCCTGTGACTTGCTGGATATGCCAAGAATTGGCTCAGGAGACTCTTCCATCATCCATGATTTGAAATTCCAAGTTTAGAATGACAAGAGCATTGCTACCTAGGCGGGGCTTGTGGGGCTCTGTAGGTTAAGTTGAGCTGGCTGGTTGCTACAGGCTGGGGTGGAGGGGAAAGCCTTTTCTCTGACAGTGAACTTGACCTCTACTCTCCTCCCTGGGGAATAGGACTGGGAGAAGGAGGCTAGATTTTGCACACAGTGACCATGGTCCTTTACAGCCTGGCCTCCAAACCTGATTTTGGGCAGCAATCCCTTGATAAATGCCACATTCTACTCCTCTAGATCACTCTAGCAACCAGGACTTGGTAAGCTTTACTGTAGGCTCTTATTGTCAACAAGACTGGCAAAGATGGGCAAAACTGTGGATTCTCTCTCTCTCTCTCTCTCTCTCTCTCTCTCTCTCTCTCTCTCTCTGTCTCTGTCTCTCTCTCCTCTCCCTCCCTCCCCTCTGTCTTATGTAGCTCAGGCTAGCCTCAAACTCACTATGTAGCCAAGGATGACCTTGAACTTCTGCTGGGATTATGGGCCACTTGCGCATGCCACCTCACCCTGTTTATGTGGTACTTGGAATTGAACCCAGGCAAACACCCTACCATCTGAGTCACACCTCCAGCCCCACTTTTTTTTTTTCTCTTGAGAATCAAACTGCAGATATAATACATGGGAGTGAGGTTCAAAAACAATTTGTACCTTTGCTGAGGGTGTAGGGACAAGAAAGCAGGCCTTTTGCCATGTTCAGCAGCATTTGTGCCAGTCTGTGGAATAAGGACCAGAGTGTATTATGAGGGTGTTATTATTCTACCCATTACACCTCAAAGCTTCTCGCTCCCCCACCCCTGGGATGGAGGATTCAGTTCAGAAAAACCAAATGGAAAAGGGTAGAATCAGACACATTGAGTTACAAGAATCCACTGTTTGTAGGGACACTCATTTGGGTGTTAGAGTAAGTGTGGTGTTACAGGGCTTGCACCGTGGTGCTTTTTCCTTCCATTCCAACTGTGCAAAAATATACAAACCTATGTCTAGGGCAGATTTTCAGCACAGGTACTCTTCCTTGCTCTTGATCCCTGGAAATCTTAAAGGAAATTGTGGAGTTGCTTAAAAAAAGAGATTTGTAATTCCCTTTGACTTAACCAAACACATGACATATGGCATCTTTTGGGTGGTGACTCAAAGTCAATATGCAAACGTCGGCTGAGCACATGAGATGATGTTGATTTTTGTGGTGGAAAACATTGCCTCAGTGGGAGCAGCTGCTATGTACTAGAAAGGTCTTGGAGCTAGGAGACCAGAGTCATGGAGGCCAGGCTTACTCCACTGCTTTTCAGGTTTTGCTCCTCTCAATCCTCCACCAGATGTGTGTGTTGAAACCTCTGCATGGCCCAGTTCACAGGATCCTGTATTAGCATTCTGGGATGCCTACAGTGTCTTTCAAAATAAGGTGTTATTTTAGTAACGGAGTACATCCAGCCAATAAGATAAAGCCAAGAAGTTAAAATTCCGATTTTTGGAAACAAAACTAAAAGGCTGTGTGTGGTGGCACATGCCTGTAATCCTAGGCACTTGGGAGGTGGAGGCAGGAGGATAGTGTGCTCACGGGCATCCTTGGCTACATAGTGAAGTAGAGGCCAACCTGGGCTACAGGAGATCCTCTCTCAAAGAAACAATATATAAATTTATAGATAGATCAGATGGATGGGTGGATAGATAGATAAATTAGATGGATGGATTGATAGTTAGATCAGATAGATAACTGAGGGGCTGGGGATGTAGCTCAACTGTAGAGTATTACCTATTACACACAAAGTTCTGGGCTTGATCTCCAGCCCTCACAATGAAACAACAGCAAATAAAGCACAGTGACAGGCAAAAATCCCTAGTCCAGACAAATCCTTTCCTCTTAATAATGATGGAGTCTTAATCATTTGTTTTTTTTAAAGATTTTATTTATTTATTATGTATATAGTCTTCTGCCCACATGTCAGCAGAGGGCACCAGATCTCATTACAGATGGTTGTGAGCCACCATGTGGTTGCTGGGAATTGAACTCAGGACCTCTGGAAGAACAGTCAGTGCTCTTAACCGCTGAGCTATCTCTCCAGCCCTAATCATTTGTTTTTTTAAAAATGTATTTCACTTGTTTTTCTGAAGGCACCTCGCTGTATATCTTGAACTTGGCGTCCTCCTCCTTAGCCTCCTAAGTGTTTTGAATACAGCTGGCACCACCACTCATGGCTAAGAATTTGCTTTGGGTCTACATACTGACTGAGCAAATAGTATCAATCTGTCCTTTTATTAAGAAAGGAGGAGCTGTGACAGACACTTCCTAAGGACCTCATTTCCATTCAGGACTGGTGTGTGTGTGTGTGTGTGTGTGTGTGTGTGTGTGTGTGTGTGTGTTGGTTGAAAGTGGAGAATGGACTGAAAAAGAGATGTGTTAACTGGATTCTCTCGCTCTAGTCCTGACAGTGGCCTGAATTTGGCAGCTGAGAGAGGGCTGTGCAAATCAGGTTAAAGGAAGCAATAAAGACTAGGAAAGAGTAAATGGCGATGAATACACGTGTTGAGTTACTGGAGGGCACAAGATGCCTTTGTGTAGAAAGGATGTATGAGCTTTGACAGTGAGGGTTCTTCTTGTCTGCCATTGTGGCAGATGTGTAGGCAGTGACAAGTGAGAAAATGCAGAGAGAAGTGGCCAAGAGAGTTTGCAGGAGTAGGAGAGGTACCAGGTCGTAATCTCCAATCCTTAAAACAAGATTCACTCCCAAAGATGGAAGTGCAGTAGCTGCGTGTTAGATGAAGTCATTACCCCTTTGTCTCAGGCAAGTGCCAAGGAAGCGCAAGGATCCCTTCAGTACCAGGATTTACAGGACTCTCAGGAACAGAACTTTAAATAGTGGGATAAGTCTCCAAGCAACATCTTGGAAAGAGTCACATTTCCACATGAATTCTCATAGGCAATTCTGAAGATCTGGGTGTTTGCAACACTCAGAGACAGGAAGGAAGCAGGCAGTGGTACGCTGGGGTTAGGAGATGCTACCAAATCTGTTCTCCCAGAGTTTTCTGGGAGTGACAACTGTCCCATTTTTGATTGTGGTCTGAGGCTGCTTAGCCTTTTGTGTTTCTTATACCCTTCTTTGCAGGTGTTTGCAAGAGCAGGCCTTTGGACTTGGTGTTTATCATCGATAGTTCTCGTAGCGTCCGGCCTCTGGAATTCACCAAAGTGAAGACCTTTGTAGCTCGAATCATTGACACTCTGGACATTGGGGCAGCTGATACGAGGGTGGCTGTGGTGAATTATGCCAGCACTGTGAAGATAGAGTTCCAGCTCAACACCTACTCAGACAAGCGGGCCCTGAAACAGGCTGTGGCTCGGATCACACCCTTGTCAACAGGCACTATGTCTGGGCTGGCTATCCAGACAGCGATGGAGGAAGCCTTCACTGTGGAGGCAGGAGCTCGGGGGCCCATGTCCAATATTCCCAAGGTAGCTATTATTGTGACAGATGGGAGGCCCCAGGACCAAGTGAATGAGGTGGCTGCTCGGGCCCGGGCATCTGGCATTGAGCTGTATGCTGTGGGTGTAGACCGGGCAGATATGGAGTCCCTCAAGATGATGGCTAGCAAGCCCCTGGAAGATCATGTATTCTATGTGGAGACCTACGGAGTTATTGAAAAGCTCTCTGCTAGATTCCAGGAAACCTTTTGTGGTAAGTCTTAGCTTCCAACTAGCAAGGATGTTATAGTTCATACATTGTATGCCTGGAAATTGGTTTTTAAAGATTTGCTTTTTAAAAAAATTATGTGTATGTGCATGAGTATGGGTAGTTGCTGGAGGTATGGTTGTAAGCCACCCAGATGGGCAATGAGAACCAAACTTGTGCCTTCTGCAAGATATATATGTGGTCTTAACTGCTGAGCCAATGTTCCAGCCCCCTGAAACAGTTTATTCATTTTGGGGTGGAAATTTTATGGAAGAATTAAACACATGCAATGCTTTTTTTGGAGTTTTTTTTTTTTTAACTAACCTAAACACATGGTGTTGGTTTAGAAGTACAAGGCTGCACTATATGTAACTTGGTTTGCTCATAAAACTTTCATGTTTGCATTAGACATGTTAAGTTCTGGAAATAACCAGAATAAACATTTCCACTGCTCCCTGATGGAGTCAGAAATAAAACTCAAACCCCAAACACCCAAACTCAAGACAGCTCTTCAGTCCCCTCTTCACCACCATTAACATTCCCCCCCCCCAAATGTTTTCTTTAGCTTTACATCTCTAGATTTAACAGAGCCTCTCTTGTTCTCCTGAAGAAGCTGGCATGGTATCTGCCCCTGGGAGGACGGGTGGGCTGTGTCCCAATGTCACTGTCCATGTGCATGTAATGAAAGCTCCTTACATTTCAGAGTCAACCCTTCCTCTGCTTATTCTTTTGTGGAATAATTGGATTTGAGATGAGAAGGGTTGGGCTTTCTGATTCACTTAGACAGAAGAAACAGATTAAAAACAAATTATTCTGTTAATCTGTTCTTCCTTTCCAATGTATTTGAATATGACCATGCTAATTTTATTAGAGTTTTTTTTAGCATGAATTAATCAGATGCAACAATATGAATCTATTCCATGCTGGATTTTTTTTTTTTTGTATCAGGATGTGTGCTGGGTGTGATGGTAATGCCTATAACCCCAAGCACTGCAGAGGTGGAGTTCAAGGCCAGTCTCAGTTATATCCTGAGTTTGGGGTCAGCCTGTCCATGAGACCATGCCATTAAAAAGAAAAAGAAAACAGAAATCTATATTAAAAACTTTAGAAAATAGAATTATGGTTTGTGGGAGTTCTGTTTTAAAAAATCAGTTGGAGATGATCATTTGAGCCCTATGGCAGTGTTGGAGTGTGGACACCATTCCAATTTAGGTGAATTCCTCAGCATAGACACTTGGTGTCATGTACATTCTGTGTCTATTCATAGTGACCTCCACATACAAAGCCACCACATACAAAGTCAAAGGTAGCTCTTCCCAGCCTTCAGATACCCTTGTGGAGTTGGTGGAAAAGACAAGTAAGTGAGCCAGTGACTACAGCTGCAAATATCAATGAGACATTATATCTAAATGAATGTGGAACCTAGGATCATCAGTTGGTTGGGAAATGGTAGATGAAATCTTGGCCTCATTGCAGCCAGACCTGGCTGAGATCCCCTTGTCTTCCATGTCCCGGGACACTAGGCTTTCACAAGACACCATTGGCTATGATGGCAACTACTTGGCATTTATTAGGTTCTAGAAAGAAAGTGCCTTTTTTTCTTTTTCCCAGAAAACCCCCTCAAGCTGTGGGTGAGAGAGCTCTTCCGTCAAGGCTATGGTCTGTGGTTACACAGGGTTTTAAAGTTAGCAACTGGGGGTGGGCTCCAAACTGTAAAGTAATAGTGGTGAGTGGCAATCTTTTCCTTCTCTTACAAAAGCACCGCTTGTTCTGGGGGGTGGGGGGATGTCCCCTCTGGGAAAAAAAAACTGAGGGGCAGCTTGTTGTAGTCAATGTGCTGGAAAGATCATTGCACGAAAAGGCACTCCTTGGGAAAATATTAGCCTTGTGCTATTGCCAAGGGTACTGGAGGCTGGGTTACCTGCTACAGGAGAGTTAGTCTCCTCTCACAGGCCTTGGTTTTGTAGAAATGACTACATTCATTGATTCATCTTCTAAAACACGTCACTGTGTGTGTGTGTGTGTGTGTGTGTGTGTGTGTGTGTGTGTGTGTGTGTGTGTGTGTGGTCATTCCAACGAGATAAAATTTTTCCAGGAGTAAAAAGTTGGAGATACAATTTAGCTGGCATAATCTCATGCCTTCCTTTTTTTTTTATCTCTTTGGATTTATAATTTGAACCCATTGTCTTCAAAGACACTAAGAACCCAAGTAGATATCTGGGCTCTGGATATGTGATGGACAGGCAGAAGGTGCTGTTGGCTGGATGGCTTTGTACTATTTGCATGCTCAAGCACATCACTGCCCAAGTATGAGTCAGTTCTGGGCTGATAGGCATGCTTGTGGTCCAGTTCCCTTCAGGCACAAAATGTGGTACTGTTGCAAACCAGTTTTCAGCTACACTGGGCCGACTAGCTCATAGCACTCTTGACAGTACATTATTATTCTCCACTGCTTTTACAGTTGCAAGGCAAGAATCTGTTTCATGGGGACACAATTTGCCCATATAAAACATCAAGTTGCCTGACAGGTGAAAATGTTTGATTGCAGCAACTCCAAATTCAGAATTCCCTTTCTGAATCTGAGAGATGGCACAGCAAGATCAATAATTATAAATTTGCAATGTCTCAAATATTTAATAACCCAGAGGCAGAAAGAAGTGTCTCTCCCCTCCCCCTGTTTTAAATAGTGAAGTAAAAATGAAGTCAGAAAGAAACCTGGAGGCAGTGTCTTGGAATGGAAGTATCTAAAATGGTTCTTAGGTATAGATGTAAATAACCATTGTGCATGTTCTTTCTTTGCCTAGCTCTGGACCCGTGTGTGCTTGGCACACACCAGTGCCAGCATGTGTGCATCAGTGATGGCAATGGCAGGCACCACTGTGAGTGCAGCCAAGGGTACACCTTGAATGCCGACCAGAAAACATGTTCGGGTAAGGCTTCCTTGGGGCATAGTGATGGAACAGAAGCTATTTGATGTCTCTTCTCCAGGGGTGGATTTTTTTTTCTTAGGCGTTGACTTCAACCTCTTTCTTCCCAGTGCCTTCTGGTGGGTTTAGCGCTGTTCAGCAGCTTTTCTTGATAGAGAACATTAGAGAAAAGGGAGAACCTACTCAGGGAAGCCTAGTGCTAGCCTTGTTACTATTCTTAAAAAAAATTATGCTGGGCGGTGGTGGTGCACAACGTTAATCCCAGCATTTGGGAGACAGAGGTAGTGGATCTCCAAGTTCGAGGCCAGCCTGGTCTACGGAATGAGTTCTGGATCAGCCAGGCCTACACAGAGAAACTCTGTCTTGAAAAGCCAAAACAAGTAAATTAATAATTAAATAAATAGAATATGATAAATTTAAATTACGTGCATGTCTGTATGTGGGTGTGTGCATGCGAATGCAGGTACCCAAGGAGCCCAGAGGTGCCCCCTGGAGCTGGAGTTACAGGTGCTGCCTGTGTTGTTAGGAATAAAATGTAGATTCTTTGCAAAAGCAGTATGTCCCCATAAACACTGAGCTGTCTCTTTGGCCTCTTCTTTTTCTAAAAATTAATGTTTTAGGCTGGTATACAAATAGGTTTTTATCATGGCATCTTCACATGTATGTGTCATTATACTTTGTTCTCATTTTCCCTCCTGCTGTCTTTCTCAGTGCCCCCTTTCCCTTAATTTGTTCCCTTCCTCCTCCCAGTTTCCTTCGCTCTGTTTCCCTATTACATTTATTGCATTACCCTCTCTCTATTTCTTGCCGCCTTTAAGAGCTCTTCCTTTTCTCTCATGAACCCCTTTCTAGCTCTGTGATGTACAAACACCCACATCTGATTTTAGTAGATTCCTCATATGAAACAAAACATTTGGTATCTTTCTGAATCTTTTCCCCCTCTTGCTTAACTTAGGGATTTCCAGTTACATTCATTTTCCTGAGAAAATCATGATTTCAGTTTTCTGTACATCTGTGTTAAGATCCCATTGTGCATCTGTACCACGTTTTCTTTATGTATCTATCAGCTGATGAACGTTTAGGCAGGTTCCAGTTCCTGGCTTCTGAATAGAGTAGCTGTAAATATGGATGTGCAAGTCTCTGAGTTATAGTTCTTAAGGTCCTTACAATTGTTATTGTTCTTAAAACACTAATAAAAGGAATTGTGAGAAAGAAGGGATCAAAACCTCTTAAAAAACATTTCCTTTATTTTACTTTACTTTTTGTTTTTTTGAGACAGGGTTTCTCTGTGTAGCCCTAGATGTCAAGGAACTCTCCCTGTAGACCAGATTGGCCTTGAACTCACAGAGCTATGCCTGACTCTGACTCCCAAGTGCTGGGATTAAAGTTGTGCATAACCACCATCCTTTATTTTTTAAATGTATATATTAACTTAAAACATTTTTTGAGTATTAGACATACATAGAGACAGACACGGGCACACACGTACGCCATATCCATGCAGTTTCTACAGAGGCCAGAAGAAGGCACTGGGTCCTCTGGTACTGGAGTTATATATAGTTGTGAGCTGCCATTGGATGCTGGGAATCAAACTTGGGTCTTTGGAAGTGCAGCCAGTCTTCTTAGCCAGTGAACCAACTCTCCAGCGCTAGGATCCAATACTCTTGATCCTTTGGGAGAGCTGACATTTTTCCTGGGTTTTATTTCATTAGATACAAACATCCCAATTCCTGCCTATGACAGTACACACTCATGGGCAATGGAAGTAGAGAGAAATACTGCAGGCCTTGCTCAGTGGTGTCTAAACACCACACAGAGTCAATGAAGAATAGCAATTAGATTTTTTTCTCTTTAATCCCAGGAGTGTTTTTGTGAAGAAAACAGACATCATTTAGTTCAAACTATTAAGTTTATAGGTAAGGAAATTGAGATGCAAAATAAAGGAAGAGGTATATGTATTAGTGGGTCTGTTGGTGAAGGAACAGGACCAGAGAGTAGGATCCAAAATCTATCAGTGTCTGTGCCCACTCCCTCTGTGTGTGTGTGTGATAATGTGACTGGTAAGAGTTTGTTTACCTCCTTTCTGTATGTTCACACTTGCCATGATCATCTTTTGACAGCTGTTGATAAGTGTGCCCTCAACACTCATGGATGTGAACAGATCTGTGTGAATGACAGAAATGGCTCATACCACTGTGAATGCTATGAAGGCTACACCTTGAATGCAGACAGGGCAACTTGTGCAGGTGAGTGGGCTGTGTATGTATTCACCTGCCAACCTACCTCGTGTTGAATGGGAAGCATACAGCTGGGAACTTGGTCAGTTTTCCACTTTTGCCACCCTGGGGCTTTTTCTGTTTCTCTTTCCTTCCTTCCTTCCTTCCTTCCTTGCTTGCTTCCTTCCTTCCTTGCTTCCTTCCTTCCTTCCTTCCTTCCTTCCTTCCTTCCTTCCTTCCCTCCCTCCCTCCTTCCCCCCTCTCTCTTTCTTTCTTTCTCTCTTTCTTTCTTTTTGAAACAGGGTTTCTTCATGTAGCCCTGGTTGTCCTGGAATGCTCTCTGTAGACCAGGTTGGCTTCAAACTCAGAGAGATCCATCTGTTTCTGCCTCCTGAGTGCTGGGATTAAAGGTATGCACCACCTCTGGCCAGCTGGATTTTCTGTTTCTAAATTCGGTATGAAAAAAAACAGAAATGGGTGGGAGTACAGAGAGACAGAGATTCTATAGTGAGGAACCTGGCAGATACTTTACGAAGTAATAAGGGACCTACCTTTACATCATTAGAGGTGACCTCACTTGTGGGGAGCTGCTCTGGCTGCTTGTTGGGTGAGGGCTGCAGAGTCACAATGAGTTCCTGGGGAAGCAGACTTCGGAGACCGGCATGAGGTGCAGATCTAGTTTAATTCGGAAGTTCACTCTCACATACACATATATCATCCAATTAGCTTAAGGACACATGGTGTATTGTTTAATGAGCCCGAATGTCATGCAACCTGTGTCATGTAAGGGTGTACATGAGGGACAGCATGTCCTGGCAGTGTGTCTGTGGACAAAGGGCAGGAAGCAGGCAATGCCCTGGGCTCAGTGCCATTCTGTGGGTTTCCTGTGTGCTGGGATGCCATTATCTGTGTCTAGAATACCAGAGACACAGGTATGCTCAAGCAGCCCAGGAGCCGTTTGCACTTGGCATGTCCCCTGTCTTTTAGAGACGCTGTATGGACAGAGACTGCTTCCTCCCTCACTGATAGCCTCATGTGATGTAGTAGCACAGTTGGCACATTCTTGCTAAACATTTAGAACCATGAGGAAACCTCAGACAGACCCACCATGTTTTCTAGTACTTCTCAAATATGCCATAGCCGTAAAAACACTAAACCCAAGATAAATGATACATGGGTGTTTACTGGGGAACAATTACACAGAAAAATGCAAAGAACCACGGGAGCATTTCGTGCCCTTCCTACCTGATCTGCTGATCTACCAGAAAGAGCGACCCAGGAAAAGTCAGGCCTCTCTTTTGCTTCCATCAGCCTGAGGCCACGCCCAAGGAGGTATGGCCACCATTACAAGTTCACTGACAAGATGCCTACAATAGACCAAAGAAATGTCTCAGAGTATGACAACTTCATGTCATGTGGGATCTTGGATTTGATACCGGACCAGAAAATGGATATTAGGAGAAGAATTAGGAACATCTGAATATTGAGTGGAGATTAAGAAATCATGCTGTATCGATGTTTTTGGTTATCATAATAGACACCTAAATTGTTATCATTTGGGAATAGAGGAAATAAGTTTTGCAAAAGCCTGAACTTGCCTTAAAAGTGAAATTTTACAAGTTAAAAAAATAGATTAAATCTGGGTATGCTAGCTCATGGTTATAACCCCAGCACTTAGGTGGCAGAGTCAGGAGTGTCACTGTAGTAAATTCCAGGCCTGCTTGGGCTATATAGATGAGACTATGTCTCAATCTTTTCCCACCAAAATAGTTAAAAATATGTCAATACAAGTCTCTTCCCTTTTTTCTGGGTATGGTTATCCATGCCTGCAGTTTCACACCAGCCTCGGCTACATAGTAAGACCCTGTTTAAAAAAACAAAACAACTCAAATATGTATCTCTACTGTGAATCTGTCTTTCTATATGTATTATCTATTTGTCTACCTACCTAGCGGTTGTCTATTCATTTATCTCTCACAGGGAAGTACACTGAATGAAGAACCAGGTCTAAGACTCTCACTCCACCCTAAATTAGTTGGTCCCCCTCGGGACTCTTGTACCTTATTTATGAAACCGAATGTTAATAGAATTTCTTCAAACCCCCCTTTCCCATGGATCTAGTGTAATTAGCTGCATAATTGGCTAGTTTATTTCTGGGTTGGATTAAGTACAACAAACCTAAAAGGAATGCATTGTGTTAATGAGATGCTTGGGTTATTAAAAAAAAAACCTCAACATTGATGATATTGAAAGAAGAAGTGAGTATAAATTGAAGAATAATTATCATGTGTGAAGGATTTTATTAACTCTGCTAATTTCTAGTTAGAGCAAATAATGCTGACAGCTTTGCCCAGCCTCCAGGCAGCTTCCCCCTCATATATTTCTTGCTGTTTTTACGCATGTTTATATCTATGGGGAATAAAAGACTCTTTGAGTTTTAATTTTAAGTTTTCACTCTTGGGCTTCTGTCTAACAGCTCAGGACAAATGTGCTTTGGGTACACATGGTTGCCAGCACATTTGTGTGAATGACGGAGCCGGGTCCCATCACTGTGAATGCTTTGAGGGCTATACTCTGAATGCAGATAAGAAAACTTGTTCAGGTAAAACCCTTTCCACAATCTTTCCCTGCTTGACTGTTTCTATAGTGGTGAAATCAACCTGCAATTTGCCAGGAGAGAAGGTTCCTGCGGCGGGGGTGGGGGGCTGGGGAGACGACTTAAAGACTCCGGCTCAGGCGTCTGACCAGCTTACACTTTTAGACACATTGCCCAGTTGGGTTGGTGAGCTCACTGGCTTTTACAAACGTAGATTATTGCAGAAAATTACTGGGAAGTGGGTAAGGAATGAGAAATATGAGAAAAGCTAATGAAATGTGGGGTCCCCACCCAGGAAAAATTTTAGATGCACACTGGGGACTTTTTAAGTGAATAGAGGAAGTCAGCTGGCCAGTAATTATTTGGGGTGATAGGTTGAACTGATCTTTTTCCAGTTAAAACTTGGCCTGGGACTTTTCTGTAGTGTTGATCTTTAAGCTGGATTCTTTTTAGCAAAGGAAACTTTGTGAAGGGTTGGCTTAGACCCACACAGGTCTTCCAAGGTGTTGGAAGCAGGGACATTCTTGACTGTTTCTAGCTGATCAATCTTCAGTGACTTGGGGCCTTGTGACTTGGCTAACGAGCCCCTGCCGGGACCATTAATCCTCATTAATTTGATTTAAGCTCACTGGTAGAACAGGGCAGCATTTGTACACATCAAAGCTCTCTGTAAGGAGAGGCATTCTTTGCTCTCAAGGTGCTGCTGAGTTTGGTACATTAGAGCTTTTCAGATTTGCTCCATCTGCTTTGCTTCTTCGGGGAACTAGACGTGGTGGGATCTTGTCAAGATAAATGGAAGGGAATAGTGCATCACTGGATCCCTTTATTGTTTTTCTTTCCTCCTGTCCTCTCCTCTCTCCTCTCCTCTCCTCTCCTCTCCTCTCCTCTCCTCTCCTCTCCTCTCCTTCCTTCCCCTCTCCTCTCCTCCCCTCCTCTCTTCTCTTCTCTTTTTCTTTTTTTTTGTGAGATAGTGTCTCCTGCAGCCCAGGCTCTCCTGGAACTCTCTATGAAGCCCATTGAGCCTCAACTTGCAATAACCCTAAGTGCTGGTGTTACTGCATGTTGAGTGTATGGGTACCACCATGTCTGCCTCTTCCCCTCTTTAAGAAATGAAATCAGGCCAGAAATGGCTTCTAATCCCATTCACTACAGAGATGGAAGCAGGAGGGCTATGATCAGTAGAAGACTGGGAACAAGTACAGTGCTTTGACCCTTGTAATGGCAGAGGAGAATCTGTATTTCTTGGGAGTCTTTCTGGGTTCACTAAGTTATTTTCACTTGTCTAGGCCATTGGACACAAGAGCGGTGTAGTGCTTTCCTCTGTTCTCCACTCAAGTTTGGGCAAGTGATCTTAATCTCCAAAATGCTATTTATGTGATAAATGAAAGTACTTCTGTATTTAATTGAGTGTATCATCATTAATCTTATTATTTATTTTTTCCTATGAGAAAGGGGGGAAGGGAGAGAGAAAGTGAAAGAACGTTAGTGTCCAGTTAATTAGTTTTTTTTTTTTTTTTTTTTTTTTTTTTTTTTTTTTTGTCTCATCATAAGGTGTCAGTGATTGGTCTTTTGGCAATATAGTCCTCTGTGGTGTGTGTGTGTGTGTGTGTGTGTGTGTGTATGTGTGATCAAACTTAGCTCTGCATACAGTGATGTCTGTATTGGTTATTTGCCTCATTGCTGTGACAAAATGCCCGACGAAAGCAACTTAAAGAAGGAGGGAGAGAGGGAAGGAACAAAGGGCTTATTCTGTTCACATTTGAGGGTACAGTCCATTATGGCAGCAGTTTGAGGGTACAGTCCATTATGGCAGCAGTATGAGGGTACAGTTCATTATGGCAGTGAAGTCACAGTAGTAGGAGCTTGAGGCAGCTGGTCCCATTGGATCTGATAGTTAGGAAGCAGAGAGAGATGATAGCTGACGTTCAGGGAGCCTTCTTATTTTAGGTTCAGTTCTGGACCCCAGCCCACAGTAATGGTGTCACTCATATCTATAGTGACTTCTTTTATCTCAATGAACACAATCTAGAATCTCCTTCACAGACATGACCCCAGTGATTCTAGATTCAATCAGGGTATCTAGATTAACCACCACAGGCTCCCTAGTCTATTATTTCTGGTGACAATATAAATTGATAGGTTTCAGAAATGCCTATGGTAAACTCTGTACTACCATTAAGAGTCAGTGCCATCCAGTATAATGAGCAGGAGAGAAGAGAAGTCCCCACAGGCAGCTGCAGGAGTGCAAAGGGAAGGAATGGCTAGGTAGCAGATGAGGTCAATGGTGTAACCATGTAGGGAAGGAAGCCATTTCTTATTGCTGGAACACGGGGCTCTGGGTGACTCCTGAAGGCTTCATTCTCAGTGCTGGCTGGGGCCAGCAAAGGTTTGTATTACTGAAGTTTGTGTTTAGTGTTCTATTTAACTAACGGGTAAATATTTTCTTTCCTGCACGGTTTGGGTCAGTCCGAAACAAGTGTGCTCTGGGCACACATGGCTGTCAGCACATCTGTGTGAGCGATGGGGCATCATCCTACCACTGTGATTGTTTCCCTGGCTACACCTTGAATGATGACAAGAAGACATGTTCAGGTGAAGACTGGCCCTTTGACTAGATGTTGTTCAAGGGGAAAATCTAGGAGGAAGCTACTTTAAAAAAAAAGTTTTATCATATTGAGTTACTGTCCTCTTCTGCTACAGTCTGCTTTCTGTAATTTGATCCCATTCTCTTTCATTTTTTTCTTTCTAATTAATGTCTCTAAATTCATTTTCTGCTATTGTGATAAAAATGCATAACAGCAAATTTCCCATCCCAACCATTTTCAAATGTACAACTCTGTGTTAATGATCAGTAGTTCATCCCCAGAATCTTTTCGACTTTCCTATTTAAAGCTCTGCACTCATGGGACAGTGATTGATGTTTCCCACTCCCCTGGGGACTTGTCAATGGGGGAAGTGCTCCCCAAATGTCAATGGGGACTTTCATAGCCAGCCTTAGATCAGTTTAGGGGAGCACTGCCACTTTAACAAACTTTCAGTTCACTCAATACTGTGCGTGCCTTTCCACTTGTGTACGTTTTCTTTAATTTCTTTCAACAGTGTTGTAATTTTCAGTGTACAAGTCATATACATGAAAACGTTCCTAAGTATTTTATTCTTTTTATGTTATTGTGAATGAATCTCTCTTTCTCTTTCCCTCTCTCCCTCTCTCCCTCTCTCTCTCTCTCTCTCTCTCTCTCTCTCTCTCTCTCTCTGTCAAATTTCAGTTTTGCTATAGCTCTGCTCTATAATTTTCTAAGGGGTGTTTTAGTAAAATATCCCAGTGAGCATGTGGCTTCACAGATCTTAGTGTCCGTAGCACAAACACTGGGCTGGTTGTTCTCTGTACTAGATGATCACATGTGGCTGATTTTGGCAGATGCTTTCTGGCCAGATGGGCAGGAGGAGGATCAGTAGTTCAAGCCACCATGGGCTGTCTGAGACCCTGCTTCAAAAATTAAACAGGGCCTGGGGAGACAGCTGATGGAAAATGGAGATGTGGGTTCAGATCCCAGGCACCCACTAAAGAGCCAGGTGTGGGGGTGCATGCCTGCAATCCCAGAATGCTGTGGGCTTGCTGGCCAATCAGTGAGTTCCAGGTTGTGAGGGCATCTGTCTCAGAATATAAAGGGGGCAGTGATAAAAGAACACACTGACCCCTGGCCTACACACGCACGCATGCGCGCGCGCGCGCGCGCACACACACACACACACACACACACACACACACACACACACACACACACACACACACGAGGTTATCCAGGTTGGCCACCAATATAGCTCTGAATTTTTAGCTCCAAAGTATGTAAGGGTAAAATTACACTTCTCAATTCAAATCATACAATATAATAGCAATCTTCAGCCAGGCAGTGGTGGCCCACGCCTTTAATCCCAGCACTTGGGAGGCAGAGGCAGGCGGATCTCTGAGTTCGAGGTCAGCCTGGTCTCCAGAGCAAGTGCCAGGATAGGCTCCAAAGCTACACAGAGAAACCCTGTCTCAATAAACAAAACAAAAAAAGAATAGCAATCCTTTGTAGGAAATCAGGAGTTACCTAGTTTTAATCTTTGAAGTATTTTGGTTATACAAATAGATAATAATCATTCTCATGTCCATCCATTCCTTAAGGAAACCAATAGGATTGGAGGACTGTTCTTTTCCTTTTTTCTTTCTTCCCTTGATTTTTTTTGTTTGTTTGTTTTTATTTTTGTTTGAGACAGGGTTTCTCTGTGTAACCACCTGGATGTTCCAGAACTCATTGTGTAGACCAGGCTGACCTTGAACACACAGAGATCTGCCTGTCTCTGCCTCTGAGTGCTGGGATTAAAGGCATGTGCCACCTCCTGGTGATTCTGGCTTCACCAACCACTTTTTTTTTCCATTCCCACCTCTACTTATTATTAAAAAAAAAAAAAAGGGTGGGGTGTTAGACATGGCAGGTTAAGGAATAAAGGCGTTAAATTCTCAAGACTGCTTCCTGCTGACGTGGGGGCGTTGACCTTCACCAACCACCTTTAAAAAGCCTTATATCATGGCTGATTTCTGACAATAACAGAAAGCATGAAGAAAAATACAAAGAACTTTCATATAAGCATCCCTCAATTTTGACAAATACAAGCATTTCCCCAGTGTTTCCTAATAAAGTTTTCTGTGAAATTAACTTTAGCAAATAATTTCTCTTTTCTGTTTGCTCTTAGATGACTTTACTTCCTGGAAAACTCTTTCACATAAGTGGCAGTATTGACATGAATTGTAGATTTCCTGTCGTTCCTTTAATTTGCCTCTTGTGCTAGGCAGGTGTTCCACACCCTCAGCCCCCACTTCGTTGCAATCCCTGGTTAGCTATAACATTTTGTGTATTGTCATTGTCTTCAGACATTGAGGAAGCAAGAAGCCTCATCTCCATAGAAGATGCTTGTGGCTGTGAAGCCACACTGGCATTCCAGGAGAAGGTCAGCTCCCATCTCCAGAAGTTGAACACCAAACATATCCTTTCTGGAAGGTTTTTTCCCTCTTCCTCCTCTCCCTCTTCCTCATCTCCCTCTTTTTCATTCTCTTTTTTGAGACAAGGTCTCATATAGTCATGGCTAGCCTCAAACTTGCTATGAGGATGAAGATAACCTGGAATGTCTGGTCCTGCTAGTTCCATCACCCAAGTGTGGGGATTATAGGTGTGTAGCACCAAGCCTGGTTTTATGAGGTACTGGGGATTAAACCCAGGGCTTCATGCAGGCTAAGCAAGCACTCTTACCAACTATGGTACAATCCAGGCCCTGTCTTCTTGTAAAATTTTATTTGTAAATTTCAATTTCTGACTGACACTTTAATTGTACTGCAAAAAACATTGTACTAAAGCTTTGGCTGTGGCTTCTAGAAGCCAACCTAGATGCTACAACTGAGCTAAACATTTTAGGATATTCTACTAGCAAGTATCTTATTCATTGCTGTAAGTTAAGCATTAGCAATGCATTTGAAAAGAATACAGAGTTCTTTTTCAATAGTACAATAGATCATTTTTACTCATTCAACATTTAAATGTAAAAACTACATATTTCTTTCCCTAATGCCCTTCCTTCCTTCCTTCCTTCCTTCCTTCCTTCCTTCCTTCCTTCCTTCCTTCCTTCCTTCCTTTCTTCCGTTTTTAGAGACAGGGTTTCTAATGTAACAAGTGTAACAACAGCCCTGGCTGTCCTGAAACTCACTCTGTAGAGCAGGCTGCTCTTGAACTCAGAGAGATCGGCCTGCCTCTGCCTCCCAAGTACTGGCATTAAAGGCTTGTGCCACCACCGTACAGCTCTGTAGTGCTTTTAAATAGCAATTTATGTGCCCGGTTGAGCTCTAACATAACAGAGCAACTAAACTATGATTCCTTAAAGTAACTTTTAACCTTTTTAATTTAATTTTTATTTCATGTGCATTGGTGTTTTGCCTCTTTGTATATCTGTGTGAAGGTGTCAGATCCTCTGGAACTGGAGTTACAGATAGTTGTGAGCTGCCATGTGGGTGCTGAGAATTGAACTTTGGTCCTCTGGAAGAGCAGCCAGTGCTGTTAACTACTGAGCCATATCTCCAGCCCATTTTAAAGTAACTCTTAGCTCAAAATCTTCCTATGTCCAGAAAATAATCAGGGAATCTATCAGATGTTAAACCTCAGATGACACATGGTTATGCAATTTGGTAAGTCAATATGTCAAGAGATGGTTTTCAAACTGTAACATGACACTGTCTTGCAAATTTTGGTCAGTACTACAAGCACCAGTTCTGGAAAAGAGCTTTGTCTCAGCATTGCCCAACTTTAACAACTATTCTTATATACCTCAGAGGGATGGAATTTAGATGGGGGTAGGCATGACTTGGGAGTCAGACTTTGAAAGAGGTTATGGGCAGCATAGAGGAATCAGTTTCCAAGTCTTTGTGGTCAGCCAGTCTTCACTCTTCCCAGATTAGTATTGCCATTCTCCTCACCACACACGGAAGACATGTTTCTCTTCCCTCTTCTCCTGGTCTATTTCCTAGAAACGTCAACTCTGCAGAAAGCCAAACCAAGGGACAGTTCCACAACTCCTTCAACCAAGACCTCATAAGCTTTACTCCCCACTGAGAGATGTTGTTCCAATTCAATTTTGGAGTAGAAAAAAAAAAAAAAACCTGAAGATCTCTGCAGGAGTGTAATTTCATGATGAATTTTTGAATTTTAGATTAGGCTTTTGTTTTTTGTTTTTTGTTTTTTCAAGACAGGGTTTCTCTGTGTAGCTTTGGAGCCTATCCTGGCACTCGCTCTGGAGACCAGGCTGGCCTCGAACTCACAGAGATCTGCCTGCGTCTGGCTTCCGAGTGCTTGGGACTAAAGGTGTGCGCCACCAACGCCCAGCTAGATTAGGCTTTTGATGAGAAAATAATTTTATTCACTTGTAGTTGGCCATAATTTTCTTTTGTGGTGAAGTGTTTGAAAGTGTGCTTATATTTTCTAATGTGTAAAAATAAGTCGTTTTGGCCTTAACATCTAGTCACTTGACACCATTTTGAAGAGGTTGCAAGTGAACTGAATATGGACAAGTGCATCGTTAAACGGCTCAAAAATTCTCGCCTGGAAATGTGGAGTGCTTGGCATATGCAATACTTATCTCCGTCGTTCCTGCTAATAATCTGCCATTATAAATGCTTGACCATTATTCAGGAGACCGTATGAGGGTTTCCTGGAGCATCAGTATCATTGCTCAAGGGAATAGATGTGCAGACCCATATAAAGAGCACACTTTAATGCCTCTGAGATATGACTGTGAAATAATAAGATGAAAAGTGAAAAGTTTAATGTTTTGTTATCTCCTGATAGAGCCATGTAAGTTATAAATGTTTATATTAATAAGACAATCATATTCATAAACCTTTCCACCTCTTTTTGCTTGGTCATATTTATAATACAAACTAGCCTTACTATTGAGAGTGCAGATTTTATGGAATATTTACATATAAAAGTTCAAATAATTAAACTGAGATGAATATATTTAGAATTGTTTAATACTTTTGTTTTTTGCTAAAATATTATCAAAGGGATTATAATGTGATAAACAATATAAAACAACCATGGGATTATAATATATGTATCTACAAATAATTTACAGAGGTTAAGTGAATGTTACATGGCACTTTTAATTCATTAAGGCCATAAAAACGAATAACTAAAGAGAAATGGATGAAAACTTAGGGTGCAAAGATTTTTTCCAAGGGGGAAAAATCTTGAATTCTATCATTTTGCTTTAGCATGTAATTGGCAAAATTATAGATTTATAAAATTAGTGTAACAAGCAACAAGATATAATATTACCTTTTTAAAAATGTTTGAAATCAGTCTATAAATTTTTTCACTCAAACTATACCTAATAACATGTACTTTTTAATTGCAGCTTATAACTTTTGGAATAAAGCAATTCTTTAAACTTTGTGCTACTTCATTTGTTTTGGTTTGTATTGTTTTTAATATAATAAAAGTTCCAGTCTTTCTACATTAATGTCATGGCTGATTTTTTTGGTGATTCTTGTTATATTTTCTATATAACAAGAACTGACCAGCAGTGGTGGCACACGCCTTTAATCCCAGCACTGGGGAGGCAGAGGCAGGAGGATCTCTGTGAGTTCAAGGCCAGCCTGGTCTACAAGAGCTAGTTCCAGGACAGCCTCCAAAGCCACAGAGAAAACCTGTCTCAAAAAACAAAAAGAAAAAAAAGAAAAGAAAAAAAGAACTGAATTAGTAATTCTTGAGTACATAACAGTTGAGAAACAGAAAGACCAAAATAATGATACCCTTTCAATAATTTAATCTCACACTGCTGAGGCTTAAAATGTCTGTCAGTTCAGGGTAAACTGGCAAGTTCCTAAATAAAATCGTGAAAATTTTAATTATAAATTTTTGTGTGTACTTTAGTGTGTGTGTGTGTCTGTGTGTGTGTGTGTGTGTGTGTGTGTGTGTGTGTGTGTGTTTATGAGTGTATGGGTTTTCTTGTGCCATGCTACAGTGCACATGTGGAAGTCTGAGGACAAATTTTTGGAATTGGTTCTCTCCTTCCACCACTTGTTTTCCAGGAGTACAGCTCAGGTCATCAGTCTTGGAGGCAGGTGCCTTTCCCTGCTGAGCCACCTTGCCAGCCCCTTACACAATATTTTTAGTCATCCATAGGATGAATGCACTTTGATCACAACCACTTCTATTTCCTATGTCCACTCTTGTATTATCCGTCTGCCCTTTCTCTTCCTCTTATCTAAAACTCACCTTGCTATTTTTGTGCCCATCTCCCCCATTCCACAAATGAGAGAAATCATGCCATACTTGTCTTTCTGGCTTATTTCACTTAACATGATTTTCAGTTCCATCTGCGTTCCTGCAAATGATATTATCTTCTTGATGGCTGAATAATAATTCGGTGTGTATACATGCCATCTCTTTATCCATTGATGGGCACCTAGTCTGATTTCAACAGTTGTCTATTGCAAATGATGCTGTGTTAAATATGCACGAACAGGCATTTCTATTTTATGTTGTCTTGGATTCTTTGGGTATGTACCCAATAGTGGCATGGCTGGATAATATGGTAGATGCATTTCTAGGTTTTTTGTTTTTTTTTTTTTGTTTTTTTTTTTGTTTTTGTTTTGGCCTTCCATACTGAAGGCAAAAACACCCAGGACTCTTAAATTCTAGAAATAATGAGATAATAGCCTGAGTTCAAAGGCAAACGTTGCGTGCTAGGGATGGGGGAAGACTCCAGTGGGGAAATTGGCACTTCTGTACAGCACATACTATATTATATAAACCAATATTGATAGCTGCAGATTAAGATAAAAAGGAAAATCATAAACAATAAAAAGACCATAAATAATAGAAAGCTATTTGGTGAGAACAAGTAACTCTACAGGAATGGCTCTACTTAATCTTCTAGATTTGGAGACTTTGTTAACATTCAGGTTTCCATTCCAAAAGGGACAATGACGAGGGTGGGGGTGTGGGAGTGGGGATGAGTGAGGGATGGGGTGGGGGTGGGGAAGGGGAGCGCGTGGGAAAATGGCTCATTGGATAAAACGCTGCAAACTTGACTACCTGTGTTTGGATCCCCAACATCTTTAAGAACCTGGTTAGCTGTGGTGCACCTGTAACCGCAGGATTGGGAGTGTGGAGTAAGTGATCCCGGAGTTCATTGATTGGGCAGTCTAGCCCAAATTTTAAGTTCCAAGTTTATTGAGAGATCCTGCCTTAGGAGAGGTATAGACGGTGGCACATGATGTGGATCTCTGAGCTCCACATGTATATGCCCCCGCCACACGATCAGGGAAGATGTACAAAAAATTAAGAAAAATTGCTCCCTGAACAGAAAAATCCCAACAGCTCAAATATTTTTAAACGAGAGGGTATGCTCCAGTGCAATGATAGCTTTAATGACCCAAAGTTATACATACCCCTTTACAAGGGTCCTGGAGATCTGTAAGATGTTTCAGGGATTCTGTGCTGGCTGGTCTTATGTCAGCTTGACGTACAAACTAGAGTTATCAGAAAGGAGAGAACCTTAACTGAAAGAACGCCTCTGTAACATCCGGCTGTAAGGCATTTTCTGAAATAGTGATTGATGAGGAGGGTCCAGCCAGTGGTGGGTGGTGCCATCCTTGGGCTGGTGGTCCCGGGTTCTATAAGAAAGCAGGTTGAGTAAGCCACGGAAGCAGCACCCCTCCAAGGCCT
Source organism: Cricetulus griseus (assembly GCF_003668045.3). Taxonomy (NCBI): domain Eukaryota; kingdom Metazoa; phylum Chordata; class Mammalia; order Rodentia; family Cricetidae; genus Cricetulus; species Cricetulus griseus. Next base: position 19,364,236 of record NC_048600.1, read on the forward strand.
CTGCATCAGCTCCAGGCTCCTGCCCTGTTTGAGTTCCTCTCCTGACTTCCTTCAGTGATGAACAGCAAAGTGGAAGTGTAAGCCCAATAAACCCTTTCCTCCCTAACTTGCTTTTTGGTTACAGTGTTTCGTCCCAGCAATAGAAACCCAAAGCCAGATTCCAAAGCAAAAAAAAAATAGCATCTACTCCCCAACTTCTTGCTGGGGTTCTGCAGTTCCTTTCCTCAAAGGAGAAGGCAGTCATCAAAATGCACATTTATTTTGCCATTTATTTGTTGGATGGCGCAGCCTATCAAATGCAGCAAGAGACTTTTCCTTTCAAAGTTATTGGGCAGGGGTGGGGGCTGGGGAATTAGAAAACACAGACTTCTCAAGACCTTTTGGGAAGGGGCTCCATTCTTTAGTTTATACTGACACCTGAGGCGCGCCTGTCTGGGTGACGCGTGGCGGTGTAGCATAGCGGCGTGGGTGACCGGGGCGAAGGCAGGTCGCTGGGGGCGCACACGAGTGGCAGGGCGCTGGGGTAGCAGGGCACTCGGGGCGCACACGGGGGGCAGGGTGCTAACCGGGTCTCTAGCCAAGATGGAACAGACCCAATGGCAGCGCAGAACCCACAGACCTCGCCCCATGCGTATTGCACAGCAACCCATCACCCGCGCAGGCGCATGGCAACCAGCGTCGGGCTGGAGGGCCACACCGGAAGTTCTCTAAGCGCCCCGGATGCGACTGAGTAGCGGCGGTTGCCAGGCGACGAGAGCTTCTCCTAGCCACTGGTGCTCGCGAATGGAGGTGTAGAACCCGTTATATATTGCAGGTCTTGACCGCTGAGGGTGGTCTTCTCCGAGTTCCTACGATGTTCTTCTATCTGAGCAAGAAAGTGAGTTTCCCCGGGGCCCGCCATCGCGCGCCTCCGTTATCGTAGCCCGCCGGTGCGCATCCTCCCGGGACTGCAGACGGCTCTCTAGCTACTTTTCCACCTCCCAGTCACCTGTCTCCTCCAGCGGGTTTCTGAGTCCCGGTAGTCATTTGTTGAGCTTTCTTTCAGGATCCTTTCACATTCCTGTCTTTCCTAAACTCGTTTGAGTGGTGGACCGTGACCACCAGGCGCTGCTGGGTCTTTCCTCGGCCACTTGTTGATCTAAAAGATAGATGACCACAGGCTGCCCCGCCAGAGGAAAGAAATTATAAGTGTTGTGTGGGGAGAAAGGGAGGAAGAGCAGTGATACAGATTTACGTCTTGGTTCCCGCATTTATAGAATCCATGAGGGTGATCTTCCCCTCCCCTGGCTTCCTAGGCAATCACTCTCCTTCCCTTATGTGCACCTCTTTACCGAATACTAGAACCTGGAACTTTTGAGGAGACCACACCATATTTTCATAATAGCTCATCCCCCACCCCGCCCTCCGCTGGTGTTACTCTTTCTCCCCCGCTCCCTTCATCCTCCTTTTTTGAGACAGGTTATTGCTTTGTAGTCCAGGCTGGCATCCAACTTGAGATCCTCCTGCTTCAGTCTCCCAAGCGTTGGGATTGTCAGCATGGGCTACAACAGGTTCATGCAGGTTTCTTCTTGGAAGATGTTCTACATCTCCTGGTTGGTGACCTTCCCAACTCCTCTGTGAAAAGCAGCTGGCATCAGTGCGATTCTTGTTACAGATTGCTGTTCCCAATAATGTGAAGCTAAAATGCATTTCCTGGAACAAGGACCAAGGGTTCATAGCTTGTGGTGGTGAGGATGGATTGCTGAAAGTTTTGAGATTAGAGACACAGACAGGTAAGTGATTATTGCTAGTACATGTGTGAAACTTTTAGTAAAAATGGCTAGTGTTATTTCTTCAGTGAGACCTGCTTTTGGGATTTGTCATTCTGAAGTTTTAACTCTTTTTGAAAAGAAACTCAAATGTTTGCTGGTGACTTTTTCCAGAGTATCTTTGTAATAAAGGTCAGGGAATGTGTAATACAAATATTGGATAGTTTTTCCTCATTTATCTTTTTCTAGTTCTCTGGGATCACAGGAGTTTTGTATTTCTTTGATTTCTCCAGGGTTGCTCTAGATAAAAAAAAAAAAAAAACAAAACTTTATTTATTGTGTGTTCGATGTGTGTTTGTAAGCATGTGTCACAGCCGGTGGGTAGATGTAGAGGACAATTTTGGGGAGTCAGTTTTCTTTTTCCACTGTGGGATTTAGGGATTGAATTCAGGTTGTCCAACTTGTGTGGCAAGCACTTTTACCTGCTGAGCCATCTCGATGGCCCTAAGTTGAGGATCTTGATAGTACTAATGTAGTTTGGGGGGTCAAGACAGAGAGATGCAAGGTGGAGTGACTGTCACATGACTACTGAATGACTTTCAGCAAGTTGCTGGTTGTCTTTGGATTATCACTCGTCTGTAAAATGAGGGCGGGGGGACTGAGCTAAGTTACATTTTTAGGCTCCTTACAGCACCATCTCCCAAACTTCATCAGCCATAAGAATTATAAAGAGATAAAAATGGATAACCTGGCTCCACACCATGGAGTAGATCTGAGATGATGAAAGGATTTGATCTTTTGTAATGCTAGTGTTCTGTGCTTTGTACTAATAGCACTGGCTGACAGCCCTTACTTTGGCTTGAGTCACACTGAATATTTCCCATTTTTTTTTTTTTTTGGGTGGTTGTTTGACCTTTAGAGAATGGTATTGGAGATGAGAAAATTGAAGCCCTGATCAGTTAGTAATTGTCCCAATAATTTGTCATGTGGCTAGTAAGTGACAGGGATCAGATTTGAAGCAAAGTTTGTCTCTCTTTTTAGTTCTTGTTTTCAGCCTTTTGTATAAAGAGCTTATGGACAGACTTAACTGAAAGGAGAATGGTAGCCTTGATATGCTATATTTAATTATGTGAAATAAAAGGTAGACTCCCATCCCCTGCAGTTTCTCCTTGTATAGCCCTGGCTGGAACTTGAAATGTAGACCAAGTTGGCATTGAACTTGTGGTGGTTCTCCTGCTCATGCTTGGTGAAAGGCAGAGGTCTGTTTGGAAGACAGACACATTAGTACTAGTTCAGGCTTGGCTTTTGACCTGTATTGTGACCACCCAGTTCTTTGGTTTTCTTAACTGTATTAGAAGAAAGTACTTCTCCCCCGCCCCTGTCTGCTGTTTCTTAAATGCATATATATGTAACTATGTGTGTATTATTTACTTTGCTTAAAATATATAACAAATTTTAGTTATATCAAGAAATGCATTCATTTTGCTTAGCCTTAGAGAGTTATTATTATTGTTTCGAGACAAAACTTATGTTGCCCAGGTTGGCTTTGAATTCTCAGGCTCAAGCCATCTTCCTGCTTCTACCTTCTAAGTAGCTGGAGACTATATCTGCTTTGCCAGCTCATTTATGGAAAGCTAAAAGGAAACAAACTTTTTTTTTGTGTGTGTGAACCTAGCAGATAAAAGGCAGAGGCAGGAGGATTGCAAGGTTAAGGCCAACCACAGAAGCAAGACATTGCTTTAATAGAATACCTCCACCATTACCACCACTACCACCACACCACTGCCTTTGTTTTATGGCTGAGAACGTAGGATGAGCGGCAATTAGCATGTGGAAATTAGGGCAATTAATGAACTTAGTGAGAAAGGTGGGAAGAAGATCTTTGGAAGTTTGGAAATAGAGAAAAGTATTTGCTTTGGAATTTAATAATCATGGTGGATAATGTTAAGAGACATAAGAAATATGCTAACTGTGCCATTATATTATAGTTCATAATAATAGCAGAGACCCAACAGACCCATCAGTAACAATCACCAGACATTGCATGTGTACTGTGTACCAAGCTCTGAACTGTTATGAAGTTGTGACTTTGTAATTATCGTGTCACTGCTCAGCTAAAACAAAATAGATAAGTTATCATCTTCCATGGCATTTTTGACTGCCATTTGGTATTCCATTATATTTTGTTTCACTAATTATAACATTGTACACTTAATGCCTCCATATTCATACACACACACACACACACACACACACACACACACACACACACACTGTATATATTGGTTTTTTGAGACAGGGTTTCTCTGTGGCTTTGGAGGCTGTCCTGGAACTAGCTCTTGTAGACCAGGCTGGTCTCCAACTCCTCCTGCCTCTGCCTCCCAAGTGTTGGGATTAAAGGTATGTGCCACCACCACCTGGATATATATATATATATATATATATATATATATATATATATATATCATATCTATATAACTCTGATTGGCCCACTTCCTGGCATGTAGCCCAGTCTGACCTTGAACTTACAATTCTCCTGTGTTAACTATTAAGTACTCAGTTAGTTTCTCTCTCCTCTTCTTTCCCTCATGGGGGACTTTCATGTTTCAAAGCTAACGAACAGTCCCCCACTTCCCATCAACTATTACTTCTTTTTTTTTTTTTCTTTTGGTTTTTCGAGATAGGGTTTCTGTGTGTAGCTTTGGAGCCTATCCTGGCACTTGCTGTAGAGACCAGGCTGGCCTTGAACTCACAGAGATCTGCCTGCCTCTGCCTCCCAAGTGCTGGGAATAAAGGCGTGCGCCACCAACACCCTGCTGGGTTCTTCCTCTTTAATAGTTGGAATTCCTGAGAACTTGCACATGGGCTCTTCCTTTGCTCTCCATATTTGTTCTCTCATTCCCACAGCCTTAAATGCCATGTATGGGGTGGCCCTCATTTGTCCCCAGAGCTCAGTTGTGAGTTTTTAGGCCTGGGCATCTCCACTGGAAAATTTTGCAGGCATCTCAGATCTTCTGTCTCTAAATGGAACTGATCTTCTCCCAGATCCTGTCTCTGGTTTTGTCCATTTTAGCCAGTATCGTACACTCACTCCTTTTATGCTGGACCCCAACCCCACTAGCATCACCTTCATCACCTTTGCCAGCAGTCCTGTTGCTTCTGTCTTCCGTATGTATCTCATCTGTCCCTCCTTCCTTTGTGTCTTCTCAGTGTCTCTAGCTCCAGCCCTCAAGTAGGCAACTGTGGAAACCAGTTTTCACAGTCTAGTCAGTATCATTAAACAAAAATGGCCAGGGTAGATTATGCCATTTCTATGCTAAAGTCTTCTAAGGGCTGGTGGCCTGGGATGGAGTTGCTCATGGTAGGGACACAGTACACATCCAATAACTGTTTGTTGAATGAATGAATAAACTCATAAGTGAGCATGATATTCTGGAAACATAGTAAAAACTAAACTCTAGAATCTTGGCTGTTTAGTTCCTTGAAAGTTTTTCCAGATCTTAACTTATGTCTGTAGACATTTCTACTTATGGTCTCTGAGGAGAGAGTATTCAGTAATGGTGGTTGTATATTTAATACACAGAGCTAACGGTCTTCTGTGCAGTTTGCTTTATTTTGCTAGAATAATATCTTGCAAGTGATCTGTATTTTATTGCTCATATTTGCACCAGGAGAAAGATAGATCAGAATGAAGAATACTTAAAAAAATCACATAATATCTCATAGAGACACACCATTCTCATAACCCAAGATATGTCAAAATTTTGTCATGTTTTACTTTTATATATTTAATCATAGGCTTTTTTGTTTGTTTGTTTTAGATGACTCAAAATTGAGGGGTCTAGCAGCCCCTAGTAACCTTTCTATGAACCAGAATCTTGAAGGTCATAGTGGTAAGTCATTTAATTTTTTAATTTGTCATGTATGAACAGCATTTAGACATTTAGGTCATCATCAACTTACTGTTAAAAATATACATATGTTAAATCAAATACTCTTGTTTAGATAATAATAGTATTGAAAGTAATCAATTTTACTGCACCATGATTCATGTGTCCCAGAATAACTTAACACTTTTACAGAAGTGAAATATCATGTCTGATAAGCCTGAAAAAAAAAACCTGTCTCTTAGTTTATATGTTACAAAATTGTGTTATTTGTTTGTGGATTTTTAAATATTTATTATCCTCTTAATGGATCTATTCTGTGATTCCACGTTAAAGGAGATTAAAAGGATATAATACCTAAAAGACCTCAGCTGGGATCCTAGAGTGAGAAAGACAATACCTCTTCAGGATACTTCTTTGAGAGTTGATAATGCTGGAATGAACTGTACTAGATGATATTTCATCAGTCTTAATTTCTTAATTTGCAATCTGGGTTGTTAAGGGAATATCACTAGGAAATAGATACTAAAGTATCTATGGATAAGAAAATGAAACCAGTCATTCATAGAACATAGATCAGGGTTTTCAACTTTCCTAACACTGCAACCCTTTAATATAGTTTCTCATGTTGTGGTGACCCCCACAACCATAAAATTACTTCAGAACTGTAGTTTTGCTACTGTTATGAATTGTAATGTAAATATCTGATATGCAGTATATCTGATATGTGACCCCTGTGAAAGGGTGTTTGACCCCTGAAGGGGTCACCACCCACAGGTTGAGAACCACTGACATAGATGTTGAAACTGTACTCAAGAGTGTGGAACAGAATGGGAAACTGGGGTGAAAGGAAAAGAGAAAATAAAGTATGGGGCATACCAACCAAGAGCAAACAAAATACCCCAGAGGACAGCTAGGCATCCTTAGGACATTTTGGTGCTTGAGAGTCAGGCCATTTTGGTAATCATGCCTTTATCTGTTCCACATCAGCTCTGTGGCAGCGCTGTTAGCTAGCTGGTTGTGAGAGGGGCATTTGGAGGGTGAGAGAGGGGTGCCATATGAAAGAGTATTTTGCATTGTTGCAGATGGTAATATCAGTAGCTTTACTCCCATGAACATTTTTTTGTATTTATAATTTAATTTTAATGTTAGAGAATGTACACAAACTATATTAATTTTTAACATCCTCTTGGTGTTTAATTATACAAAGATACAAATTTGAAATGAATTACAGTCATTTTAGAGTTTCTAAATTGTTATATTAATGTTCTAGGTGCTGTTCAAGTTGTAACATGGAATGAACAGTATCAGAAGCTGACTACCAGTGATCAAAATGGGCTTATCATTGTCTGGATGTTGTATAAAGGTATATTAGAAGAGCTGCTTAAAAATGATCTTAGTGGTGTGTGTGTTTGTACATTTGTGTGTGTCTGTGTGTGTGTGTGTGTGTGTGTGTATGCACATTTGTGTGTGTGTATGCACACTTGTGTATGTATGAATACTTGCGTGTATATACACATTTGTGTGTGTGTATGCACACTTGTGTATGTATGAATACTTGCGTGTATATACACATTTGTGTGTGTGTATGCACACTTGTGTATGTATGAATACTTGCGTGTATATACACATTTGTGTGTGTGTATGCACACTTGTGTGTGTGTATGCACATTTGTGTGTGTGTGTGTGTGTATGTGTATGCACACTTGTGTATGACTACCCTTGGAGGTCTGAAGAGGGTGTTAGATGCCCTGAAGCTGGAGTTACTGGCTGTTGTGAGCTGCCTGATGTGGGTGTTAGGGACTGAACTCTGGTCGTCTCTCTACAAGAGCAGTCGGTGCCCTTATCCACTGAGTCATCTCTCTAGCCTGGAGAGCTGCTGTAAATTTTTTAAAATTATATTTTATATATCTATAGTTTGTGTATAAGTGTGAGTATGCACATGTGCCACACATGTGTCGGTTGGGGGCAATTTGTGGGAGTTGGTTCTCTTTACCACGTGGGACCCAGGATTGAATTGAAGTTGCCAGACTTGACAGCAAGCACCTCTACCCCTTGAGCCATCTTGCCGGTTCAGGAGGGCTGCTTTGATCTTTCACAAACTGGAGTCTGAGCACAGTGTTTGGATGGGGAAATAACATCTCTGAAATAGATCCGTAACCAGCAAGAAGACTTCATCCTGTTCCTTTGATCTGTGACCCTGTGTTAGGAAAATGAATCAAGTGACTGTTGACGTTACCACAATGAACCGAGACACTTAGAATAGTTTCCATATGAAGTGAGTCCTCCCCCCCATTTCCAATAGGAATTAATTCCTGTGTGCTCAGCTGGAGTTAGTATTAGATAAAAACACATTTATGAAGACGTCAAAGGCAAGCCTGCCTTTATTGTATTTCCTGTATTGAGCCAGTTAGCTTCTTTTTCTTTTGTGGATTTAATTCATCTCATCTCTGATGAATGACTCACAGCTTCTGCTTCTTGTCTCAGAGAGAACTGGGGGAGGGGGGACTTAGGGGAGGAAAGAGGAAGAGAAGGATTAACTTAGATCCATCTCTATTACTGGAAAAATAACTCAATACATATTCTTTTTTTTGAGGCTGGGAAAGGCTTAGTTAAGTATGTATGGGTTATCAAAAGATCTGGATGCCCCATTTATAAATTATTTTCTTAAAGATTTATTTTTAATTATGTGTATGTGTGTGCACATTAAGTGGGAGTATGTGCACTCGAGAATACCTGCCTAGGGAAGCCAGAGGTGTCTGGTCCCTCTGGAGTTGGAGTCATAAGCATTTGTGAACTACCTAGATGGGACCTGGGAACTGAACTTGGGTCCCCTAGAAGAGCAGCTGTACATGCTTCTGACTGCTGAGCCATCTCTCCAGCCTCCCGCTTACGAATTCTTCATTTCAAAAATATGTCTGCTTGAACTTTACTAAGTTTGTACACTTCTCTCTCTCTCTCTCTCTCTCTCTCTCTCTCTCTCTCTCTCTCTCTGTGTGTGTGTGTGTGTGTGTGTGTGTGTGTGCGCGCGCACAACATGTTACAATATATGTGCAGAAATGAAAGACAGCTTTCATAAGTCAGGTCTCTCCTGCCATGTGAACCCCAGTGCTGGAGCACTGGGCCTCAGCCTTGGTGGCAAGAACCCTTACCTGCTGAGCTATCTCTCTGAAGCCATGTTTAAAATTGCAAGAGCAGGCTTAGAGTTTTAACTAATAGTCAACATGCTCTAGTGGAATATGCTTATATTTTTAATCAAAATTAATTTAATGATTAATCACAGAGGGTTTATGCATATATGAAAATCTGTTGTTGTCATCCTGTTCGCCCGCGCCCCCCCCCCCCCCCCCCCCGCCTCCCACCCAGTATATGAAATGCATCACTCAATGGGGAAAGCTGCACTTTCAGGAAAATCAGCTATTTTAGCTTCGAAAAAGCAAATGAAATTTCATTTTCTTAATTGGCAAGAGAAATAAAAAATAAAACAGGAAAATTTGATGTATTTTCTATGGTAATCTTGAAGTAATTAGGAACAATACCCAATCAAACTTTTAATATAGTTTATAGCGGAGTTGAAGGCTTTAAAGTTAAATGCCTTAGGTTATAGAAACCTTTACAGTAACTTATCCAACAGTGCATTTTTAGACAGGGTCTTGCTATTTGTAGACCAGCCTAGCCTCAAACTTTTGATCCTCCTGCCTCAGCCTCCCAAGTTCTGGGATTAATGGTATACACAACAATGCCCAGAAAATATTACCAACCCTCAAGTACCAATCGATAAACATGAAAGTTTTCTTTTTCTTCTTTTGGTTTTTCAAGACAGGGTTTCTCCATCGTGTAACAGTCCTGGCTGTCCTGGAGCTCACTCTGTAGACCAGGCTGGCCTTGAACTCAGAAATCCTCCTGCCTCTGCCTGCCACATGCAGAGAGATGTGTGCCACCACACCGGGCCAGCTCATGTGCAAGTTTTGACTTGTCGTTTTGTAACGTGTGAACACAGGCTCTTGGTACGAGGAGATGATCAACAACCGCAATAAGTCAGTGGTTCGAAGTATGAGCTGGAACGCTGACGGCCAGAAGATCTGCATTGTGTATGAAGATGGCGCTGTGATAGTCGGCTCAGTAGACGGTAATACAGTCACTGCACATTGGCCAGGGACCAGCATTTATTGATTACCTTTAAAGACCTAAGTTAATTATCCTTCTGATTGAAGAATAGACACTAAAGGAGCAAACACCTCTTATAGAATTTGGTGACATTAGGAATCACCTTGCGGTTCTAACCACATACCTTTAAGTATTTCCAAGACAAATCTATTGTTTCAGTTTCCTGCAGGGATATTGAAAACCAGGTGAATTAATTTCTCAGTGTCATTTTATATATGGCCTTTAGTAATTGATCTTCATATTGGTGAAATTGTATAGAAATGTAGACTTTAATTTCAGAGGTATACAATTACAAAAATCTGTATTTTCAGTTTAACAGAACATGCCATTATTATGTTTCCTAGTCTTAAAATCCCTTTCTTTCAAATTATAGTACATACATGAAACTGAGCCTTCTGTGAGTCTGCATCTTGGTTTTAATATCAAAAAGTTCTTACAGAAATTGTTTTAAAATAATTTTCATTTATCTGTTTGTGTGTGTTTATTGCAGTCATCCAATGTTACTGAGCCTTGAAAGCAGTAGCTATAGTTTAGAAATTAGTGGCACAACGGTGAGAATCGTCCCTGACCTAGATCAGAAGTGATCATGAGAAAACAGGCAGCCACTCATCAACTATCAGTGCTACAACAGGGAACATACAGGAACATGTGGAAAACCACCAAGTGCAGAGGGGGAGATCAGGGAGGGCTTCCTGGAGGAGATGCATGCTGAAGCATTGGCCACAGGTAGATGAGTGGACTGTCTCAGGACTAAGGCATAGCTTTGGAGGAGGAAAAGAAGGATTTCACACAAGGCACTGGAAGTAGAAGTCTTGGAGACAAAGGAGTTCCTAAACCCGTTGAAGTAAAGACTGTCAAGGAGGGCATGGCCCAAAATGACAGGAAAAGTGTAGAATAAGACCCATTGTCAGTTGGCTTCAGCAACAGGCTGTCATGGCCGCCATACAGGAAGCTTCAATGGAGTTGGGGAGCAGAAGGTAGACTGGGTGGGATGACTTAAGGGTTGAGAGGACAGTTAGGAAGTGAACCCTTCGATACTCTGTAAATAAGTAAAAATGTGGCCGGGAGGGGTTGGTGGGAATAGGGCAGTACTAGAGAGGAGGTGTAGGGTTGAGGGAAGGGCTTTTTGTTTTGTTTGTTTTTATTTGAGATGATTAGGAGTTTGATGCACATTTAAAAAATTGAAAGAAGGGTTGGAGAGAAGAGTTGAGAGGAAAAGAGAGAAATGAGGATAAGTTAAAGGGAGATCTGTGTAAAACTGGGAAGGGGTGGATTATAGGCCCATGGATGGGCTCATCTGGGGATCTGCCTTCTCCTTTATATTGGTACAGCAGATAGGACCAACTTGGGTTCTCTTGGGCGTTTGGGGATGCAAGTGATGAAGAACTGCTTTTGAAGACCTTGTATTTTTTCCTAGAGTAGATGGCTCATTTCATAATTGTGTGTGAGACCCTCCCTGTCTGGGAGTCTAGAAGAGATGGCAGAAAGTTTGAAACAGCTGCTGTTTAAAATGTCTCGGTGGTACTTAGCTTATAGAAGTGCCAATAAATATTAATTGACCATGTAAATCGAATGGCTGTATGAATGATGTGAGGAATATGAGAAATCTTCAGGGAAATCAAGATTCCAAAGCAGGGTTGGAGGATCACGGCTCTGAGCTTGCAGTAACCATGGCTCTGTTTTGTTGTAGGGAATAGGATTTGGGGAAAAGACCTGAAGGGTATACAGCTATGCCATGTGACCTGGTCTGCAGATAGTAAAATCTTACTTTTTGGAATGGCAAATGGAGAAATCCACATTTATGATAACCAAGGAAATTTTATAGTAAGTCTCTCTCTCCCTCTCTCTCTCTCTCTCTCTCTCTCTCTCTATATATATATATATATATATATATATATATATATAGGTTCACTATTCTATTAGCATAATTTTATATGATTATTTTGTAGCATTTATATGTGTATGCTGTTATAACAGTTACAATATATAGAATTTTTCTTCAGCTTTAATTTTCTAATCATTAAATAATTTGAAAAGCTAAAAGACGAATCTCAGCATTTCTTGGGGGTATGTGGTACTTTGAATGGGAAAAGTCCCCATAGACTCATCTGTTTGAATGCTTAGGCACCAGGGAGTGGAACTGTTGGAGAAGGATTAGGAGGTGTGGCCTTGTGGGTGGGCTTCAAGGTTTTCAAAGCCCATGCCAGGCATGGTGCCTGGGGATCAGGATGGAAAGCTCTTAACTATTGCTCCAGTGCCACACCTGTCTGTTTCCTGCCATGATGATCATGGACTAATCCTCTAAAAATATAAGAAATGCTTTCTTTTATAACTTTCTTTGGTCATGGTATCCCTTCATAGCAGTAGAGTAGTAACTAGGGCAGGGGTGGGCAAGTTACTGATGTTTTGAGAGAGGGTCTTATGAAATCAGGCTCGGATTTGTTGCATAGCTAATTTTGGATTCTCCTGCCTCTACCTCCTGAGTGCTCGGGTTTACAGGGGTGTACCTCCACCATGCTCAGTCTTTTGCAGGCATTGGATCCAACTCAAGGCTTCATGAATGGTTGGCAGGTATTCTACTAAGCTGCATTCCGAGCTCAAGTGTAGTTCCTTTAAGACGACTTAATGTAGCAGAGTGTAGCTCTTAGTGCTGATTTCCTGTAGCTGGATGGGACAAGATGACAGTGCACTGAAGCTAAAGGATAATGAGTAGAATAATATGTTGTGTAAGTTTTTAAGTCTTCTAGTGACTGAATCAAAGTTTATATGCAGGATACCCAAGATATTTTTGTAGCAACTAGAGCTTGTTTGAGAAAAGAATGATCACTGATTTACTACATAAGGCAGAAAAATCAATTTCTAGGAAGAAGGTAAAATCAAGTAGCATGCTGGTTAGTGTTGATTGCCAACCTGGTGTGATCTAGAGTCACCTGGGGGACAAAGCTCGGGACATTCTGGAGAGGGAACATGGAGATTGAGGCTAGCCTCCAAGGGTGTCTTTGATGGATTGGTTATGTTCATTGATGTGGGATGGACCATTCTCTGTGCTGGCTTCCATCCCTCTCTGCTTCCCGCCAGTAGACTGTAGATCCTTCAAGTTTCTACTGCCTTTTCTTCCCTGCTGTGCTAGACTGTACCCTTGAATCATGAGCTAAAAGGGTCCCCTTCCCATCAAGCTGCTCTGTCAAGGTATTATATCACAGCTGGAAAGGAAAACAGACAGTGAACTTGGGTAGCATTGTCTGGAGAAAGGTCTGGCTTTGAGAGGTTTAGCCGTGAGTCTTGTTTGTAGGAAGAATTGCATCCCACACTCTACTTCCTAGTGGAAGTAAACTTGCTAAATTTCCTTTTCCTTCCTTCCTACCTCCCTCCCTCCCTCCTTCCCTTTCTCCCTCTCTCCTTTCTTTCATTTTTTAAAAAAATTTTTATATGTGATCTCACTACATAGTCCAGGCTGGCTTTGAACTCATGATCTTCTACTGTAATTTGATTTGAGTCTCTGAGTGTAGGGTTTTTTTTGTTTTTTTTTTTTTTTTTTTTTTTTTTTTTTTTTTTTTTGAGATCAGGTCTCCTATATTATTGAGACTGACCTTGTGCTTGCTATGTATCCCAGGCTGGCATCAAACTTGAGATCTTCCTGTCTCAGTCTCTGGAGTGCTAGAAGAGCAAGTATACACCACCACACTCATCTCTGTGTTTTTGTCCTTATTTTATACATGGAGGGTGGTGGGGAGTGGAGAAAAGGAAAGTCAGGTGAGTAGTTTATCTAGGTTTGGTGATCTAGTAAAGTCATGAAGTTTGCAACTGTAGCCAGATTTCAAGCCTTATTTTCATGGTTCTTCCTTCAGTACTTGTGATTAAGCCTAAGTCAACCATTCTACCTAGATGAAAATGAAACTAAATTGCTTGGTGAATGTCACCGGAGCTATCAGCATCGCTGGAATTCACTGGTACCATGGCACAGAAGGCTACGTGGAGCCTGATTGCCCGTGCCTAGCAATTTGTTTTGACAATGGAAGATGCCAAATAATGAGACACGAGAATGACCAAAGTAAGTAATCTTTTTTTTTTAAGTTGCAGAAGTTTAAAAATATTTTAAAAATTACCCTTAAGATTGTAAAGTTCTCTAGATGAACTTGTGACCACAGTTGCCACATTTGTCCTTTTAATTAATTAATTTGTTTCTGACTAGACCCCATTTTGATCGATACGGGCATGTATGTGGTTGGTATCCAGTGGAACCACATTGGCAGTGTGCTAGCTGTGGCAGGCTCTCAGAAAGTCGTCACTCAGGACAAGGATGTCAACATCGTGCAGTTTTACACGCCATTTGGTGAGGTAAATGTATCTCAGACTTATTCCCATTTAAAGCAGGCGCAGCAGTTAGTGGAGGAATGAACACAAAGTACAGCTCGCTATGCTTCCTGTTAGGGACGTTTGAGTCTCTAGATGTCAAGTGTGCATCTGAAAAGTATCTTATAAGTCTTAATTATATTCACCATCTTATAATCTGTATGTTTAGAAATCTAAATGTAATTGCCATGAAAGAGCTATTTAGAATATTTTCTCTGTGATCCAAATGAATTTCTCTTTCTAATCATTGACTTGATTAGTATTTTAGTGTAATACACTTAGTCTAGGTTCATGTTTATGGGTTTTAATATGATACTTTAAATGTCTTTGGATAGTAAATATGATTCTGCCTGTTCTTCTAAATTTCTCATAGTTTCAGTTTATTGAAAAGTATTTTATTTATTTATTTATTTTGAGACAGAGTTTCTCTGTGTAGCCCTGGCTTTCCTGGAACCTTTTTTTTTTTGTAGACCAGGCTGGTTTCAAACAGATCTACCTGCCTCTGCTTTCTGAGTGCTAGGATTAAGGGTGTGTGCCACTACATCTGGCATGATGTTTTATTTGTAAAAACCTATCTGAATAATAAATCACAAATGATAGACACTAAGTGTAAGCATTGTTTTCATAACTACATATTATCCTTCTCAGTGGTATTATTAATACATTTAATTTTTAGAATTTTCTGGAGTTGCATTGGTACAGTTGAGTAGTAATTTGTTCACTATAGTACTTTACATTTTGTTTTCCCCCAGCATCTAGGTACTTTGAAGGTTCCAGGAAAGCAGATGTGTTCACTGTCTTGGGAAGGAGGTGGATTGAAGATTGCTCTGGCTGTGGACTCATTTATATATTTTGCAAATATTCGACCTGATTATAAGGTATTTAGAGCTGTTATAAAACTTTTTTTTTAAAACTAGATCAGTTACAGCTTTTTAAGCAAGAAACTAGTAGAAAAGGGACTTTTGTGCATGACCTGCTTAAAATGAGTAAATAGCAACATTTCCCTAATACCTCAGATCGTTAAAACGGCTTTAAGATAGGCTGGAGAGATGGCTTAGAGGTTAAGAGCACTGGCTGGTCTTCCAGAGGTCCTGAGTTCAATTCCCAGCAACCACATGGTGGGTTACCATGATATCTGGTGCCCTCTTATGGCCTGCAGGGATACATGCAGGTATGATACTATATACATAAAAAGTAAATAAATAAATCTTTTTAAAAAATGGCTTTAAGAGTCCAGATCAAGTGGAAACAGGTGGCCACTCATGGAATCAATTGAAGGACTTACTCGGGGGTATAACTGAGATGGAGAGGAACAGTGAAGGAGATAAAGCAGGCACCAGGACTTAGCAGAACCAGATGGCATCTCCAGCCATGGGCTCAAGGAGCAAGGTAGGGGAATTGTGTTCCTGGAATCCATGAGTCAGGCCATTGCTGCCGGACAGGGATTGGGGAATAAACATTTCTCCTTTTCCTGGTTCTTTCTGATGGTCACCCCAAAGAGACCTTACAGCAGGGGAGCCCATGTGATGGAGTTTACAGAAGTCACCCTGCATGCTTGGAGAAGAGTGGGAAAGGGCCTAGTGGATCAGCAGAGAAAGTGAGATAAACAGTACACTATCTAAAACAAGCTTGGGATAATTTGTGTTTTTACGAAAAATATTATGCAGTTTAGGCATAGTGACTCATGCTTGCAATGTCATCTCTTGGGAGATGAAGGCAGAGGAATCTGAGGGCAACCTGGGTTATATAGTGAGAGTCTGTTAAAGAAAAAAAAAACAAACTCAAGGGTTCAGAGGTGGTGAGAATGTGACTTAGAGGTCCAGCATGCGCATAAGGCCCTGGGGTTTGATCACAGTGTGGCGTAACACACTGCAGCACAGCACAGACAGGACAGCAGAGGGGGACAAGGGCCGGATCTTACGTATTTAATTTTTAAAAGTCAAAGCACCTTGGAGAAATGGCTGGTTCTAGAACTAGGATAGAGAAAATGTGAGATATGCATGGAGCGTCTCAAGAGTACTAGGCCATAGGACGTGCTCTGATGTAAAGGGATGAGGCAGCCCACTATAGCTTACAGTGGCCGGGGCTGGACTGTGGGCCAGTGTGTGTAAGGAACAAAAAGAATGTAGCAGTCGATTATAGCCCAAGTTATGAAAGAAGAGCCTGTGAATTGATATGGATATATATATATATATATATATATATATATATATATATATATATTGAGTAAAGTAAATGGAAGGAAATCAATTTTTCTTACAGAAGTTTTTCAGATTTACTGTCTCTCTTAGAGGTGGAGTCTCCCATTCTTCTAGCTTAGAAAAGGAAAAAGAAGGGAGTTCAGTGACAAACCCCTCTGGCCAAGTGGTGAGGGCTAACATCTTCAGTGATGTCACCTGGAGATCATAAACCCTTCATGTGACACGAGAGGGACATTCACTTCAGTAGTGGTCTTCCTCCAAACCAGTAACTATGTAAGTGTGAGAAAAATACCAGACAGACCCAAACTGGGGGTCATTGATTTCTGCCAAGATCATCAAATACAGGGGACCCGAGAAACCATCATAGCCCAAGAGATCCCAAGGAGACATGACAGCGGGATATAAAG
The DNA here is from genome assembly GCF_003668045.3 of Cricetulus griseus. Classification (NCBI taxonomy): domain Eukaryota; kingdom Metazoa; phylum Chordata; class Mammalia; order Rodentia; family Cricetidae; genus Cricetulus; species Cricetulus griseus. The sequence goes on from NC_048600.1 coordinate 19,380,999, forward strand.
TAGCCACCGTGAGATAGATTCTGGGATCTCAAAGGACATTAGGGAGAAGCTAACGAAGAGTGTGGAGTCTAGTGATGCTGGGTTCTTAGCTGGGACAGATTTGTCACAGTTGTATATAATGCTGATGACAGGGAAAATGGTGGGGGTGTTTGTGAGCTTTGCATCTTTGTAACTTTTTTGTAAATCTAAAGTCTTTTAAAAGTTGAAGTTAATGTTAGGAAGTGGTATGAAGTGTCTACATGACTGAACATGTAATAACAACATAAGCGTGGTGTTGATGATGAGTATAATGTAGAAGAACACGTAAGAATGTCCTAGCACGCCTGGCGTTGGTGGCTCACGCCTTTAATCCCAGCACTCGGGAGGCAGAGGCAGGTGGATCTCTGTGAGTTCGAGGCCAGCCTGGTCTCCAGAGTGAGTGCCAGGATAGGCTCCAAAGCTACACAGAGAAACCCTGCCTCGAAAAACCAAAAAAAAAAAAAAAAAAAAAAAAAAAAAAGTCCTAGCATATTGGAGAGGGGGAGACTGTGTGTATACACCTTCTTTTCTCACTGGGACTGTGAGGTAGACGTTCAATGAGTAGTTGTAGCTAAACAATCCATACACGATTATGACTCAGGAAGTTGGGGTGGGGACTTCTGTATTTTGTTTTGGGTAAAGAATGTAGAAAGATTTGACTATAAAAGCATTCTTGTAAGATACATGGATGGGGAAAAGACAAAATACCTACTTTTTGAGTTTTGTCTTGGAGACCCAGAATTCAAACTCTTGATAGCTTGATCACTTTCTGGGCCCATCCCACAAAGAAGGGATTAACTATTGAAAATTTTTAGCACTGAAGCTTAACATTTACAAATTAAGGAAAGGTAAGTAAAAACAAGTTAAGCTTGTTTTTGTAGAACATTCTTTAAAATGTCTTTTATTATGACTTTTAGATTTTTTTGATAATAAAGGATTTATTTTTGGGTCCTGATACAGCATTGGTTCTAAAGTAAAAATAAAATAATGTGACTTTTCCCTCCCAACTAAATAGTGTATCTTCCTTTTTCTTCCCTCCCTACTTCTATTCCTTCCCTTTCTCGATTCCTAGTGGGGCTATTGTTCAAACACCGTGGTTTATGCGTATACTAGACCTGATCGTCCTGAGTACTGTGTTGTCTTTTGGGACACAAAAAACAATGAGAAATATGTTAAATACGTGAAGAGTCTCATTTCCATCACCACTTGTGGCGATTTCTGCATTTTGGCTACAAAAGCTGATGAAAATCACCCTCAGGTAGGGACCCCTTGGTATCTTAAGATGCAGATGCATTAGCAGTGAGCAGAGCTGGGCCCTAGTTGCCTGCCTTCTCAAGCATGCTGGCACTAGCAAGGATAGAACATTGGCTCTCTTTGCCATGTCTGTCTGAATGTGTTTTGGAAAACTGGCTTCATGTTTCTATATTCTCTGATTTTTTTTCCCTACCAGCCAGACATTGGCAGTTCATGCTAATGGCTTCCATACTGAAGCTTTTGCCTTGGAAATATGTCACGAGTGAAAAATTAATATCTGGATGTCTAGCAGAAATACTAATGAAACTGCAAAAGAGTTTGGGTAGTTTTTGACTTTGATCAATCTATTTTCAGTTGGAGATATAGTGAACTAAAAACTAAATATCATAGCATAAAATAAAGAATATAAATGATGTGTTTTTATAGAGTATACCAACAAATTGAGAATTTTCAAAAGCATGTATTTGAAGAGAAGTCTATCAGTATCTTTGGCTGGGTTATGGTTTAAAAGCACAGAGATTTTGTTAAAGGTAATTATTTGGGCAGCCCCATTTGTCTTTGTTTTCTCCAGAAAAACACTTAAATAACAGCACTAATATTTTTCAAACAAGTCTCAGACCCATAGTGGCTAGAGGCAATTGGTATAGGATGCTGAAGAAGCCTAGGACTTGGGGTGCCTGGGCGGGTAAAGACAATTTGTGAGTACCAGAGATGCAAGAAACAAAACCTTCCCAAACCATAAAAAAGATAAGCAAGTTTCCAGGGCTCCTTCTCTAGGCAGAGCATGTAGTCTTGTCGCCATTTACCAAGAGTAAGATTCGGTCGCCAAGTGAGACCAAAATGAAAATAAGGGCTGGGGAGAAGGTTCAGTGGTTAGGAGCACTGGATGTTATTCTCAAGGACCTGGATTTGATTCTCAGCACTCACATAGTGGCTAACAGTTTGTAATTCCAGTTCTGGCAGATCCAGTGCCCTTGTCTGGCCTTCCTGGGTATTGCACACAGGTGATGCACAGACACACACACAGGCAAAGTATCCATACATGTAAAATAAATAAATAGTTAAATATGCATGCATGCACACATGCGTATAAAACAACAATTGATGAAAATAAAGGTCAGAAATTTGAAATCAAATAAGGAGGGATATATAGGAAGGTTTAGAGGGAAGGGAGAAATGATATAATTATAATCATCTAAAATAATAAATACAAACCTATAAAACTATAACAGTCATAGAAAAATTTCTTTACATTTATTTAGAGTGTCTTTGTGCTCTTGTACTACATCACACTTGTGGAAGTCGGAGGACCAATTTCAGGAGTCTGTTCTCTCTTTCCACCACGCAGGTTAAAAGGACATGACTCAGGCCATCAGGCTGGGCAGCAAGCCCTTTCACTTGCTGTGCTATCTTACAAGCTACAAAAGAATTTTCTGTGCTGAAGTCCTCGGCTGATGGGGACAGCCTGCTGAAAATCAGACAGGTGTTAGCATTGGCCTCCAAGCACTCCCCTCCTAGTCCCACCGTGCTCTGCTGCACAGGTAGCTGGGCTTCCAGCTTTGAGGTTACAGGCTGGGAGTCTTTCCTGGGCAGCCTCATTAGCTCAGGTGAGAGGACCTCATACAGATCGAGAATCTCATAAATAGACCTGCCTAATCGCCTAACAGTAACGTAGTGGTCAGTGAGGCCCACTGATGGTGAAGTAGGTACCATATAGACTTTTAGCATCCAACTCCTAAATACAGCAGATGGGAAGACAGCACAGACATTAGGGGTGATGTCCATGGGAGCAAGAGATGAAATATAACTGCAAGTAGAGAAGAATTTAGAGGAAGCAAAGACTAGGAGTGGGACATTCAGGTCATGGGTTTTTGTTCTTGTTGTTTTTTGTTTTTGCTATTTTTGTTTTGTGAGACAGGATCTCTCTATGTCGCTCTGGCTGTCCTGGAACTCAGTATGCAGACCAGGCTGGCTTTGAACTCACAGAGATACTCCTGTTTCTGCCTCCTGAGAGCTGGGATTAAAGGCATATACCACCATGCCCAGCCCTTATTTATTTATTTATTTATTTGTTTGCATGTGTGTCTGCTTGTCTGTGCAGCACATGAATGCAGGTGCCCACAGAGTCCAGAAGAGGTGTCTGAATCCCTGGAACTGGAATTATAGGTGGGTGCTGGGAACTGAACCCTGGTCCTCTGCAAGAGCAATAAACCTAAACCTATAGCCATCACTCTGGCCCAGGGAGACCAATTCAAAAGCACTGTTGTCTTTTAAGAACAGCCATTGGTATCCTTACATAGTTCAGAGATTTCTACCCATAAAATAAGAAAAGGATAGCATAGAGAAGGAGAGACTTGGAAATTACAAAGATGATAATCACATAGAAATGTTTATTTTCCAACGACAGTTGGAAAGTAAAGCAAAAGAAATAGGAAAGGAGCAAACAGACAAGGAAATGGAAAAAAGTGAGAATGCCATGAGTGTTTAACATCCGAATAAGTACTAACAAGAGTGAACAGGCAAATTGGAGGACAGGGGCTAGGGGATGGCCCAGTAGGTGAAGCCTTGCTGTGTAAGTGTGAGCCTGGAGACTGGATCCCTGACACCCACATAAAAGCTGGGAGGCATGGTAGTGCACCTGTAGTCCCCTTACTGGGGAGGCTGAGACAGGAAGTCCCTGAGGCAAGTTGGCTGGCTAGACTAGCCAAATCAATCAGTCTTGGGTTCAGCAAGAGATCCTGCCCCTGTAAATAAAGTGCAGCATGATGAGGAAGGTCAACTTCTGCTCTCCACATACCTGTGCACAAACATGTGCTCTCACATGTGAGCACACATGAATATATGCACTGCAAATGAAGGAGAATAAAAAAAATTCCCTTGAGGTTTTCCATTAGGAGCAATCTAGTTCAGTGACTAAAAATGTTTCCACATCAAGGAATGTTGTTGTGAGTTTCAGAGCACTGGGATTAAACTGACACAACATAACACAATGTAACACAATATAACATACCCATAAAAGAACCCCACCCCCTCCTACCTTTTTTTCAAGAGTAAAGCAGTTTTCACAAGGTGAAAAGTCGGGCTGGCATTCAGCTAGTTAACAGCAAAGCTTTGGAGAATTTTCCCTCAAAATTCTGAGGGAAAATGATTCCCTATTTAGGATTTCTCATTGTAAGCAAGCTACTAACGTGAGAGTAGAATACTGATAGTTTTAGATGTGCAAGGTCACCAAAATTTTCCTTCCAAACTTACCTGCCTTAGGGAGTTATTTCAGGGTAAAGGACATTGCAATGAGGACTAAACCAAGAAAGAGAAAAGCCGGAAGCCCAGCCCCCGTGGTGAAGACTGTTGAGTGACACACCCAAGGGGCTCCAGGGAGAGGATAGGCTCTGAGGGAAAGCCAGGTGGATGAGTCACTCACTACATTGCCTCTTGTCAGATCCCTCGGGGCTTAATCGGGGCATAACTGGAGATTCAAGTTAGCAATAAATCTTAGAAAACTAAAGCGTAGAGAGGAAAACTAAACATAACCCCCAAACCCATTTATCTTAACAAGGACAGTGAAGTATGCTTAAAAGGGAAGTCATGGTGTGGTTGAGGGGTCAGCTGTGAGAACCTTTGTGTGGTGAAAATGGATCACTGAGTTTTACAGTTCAGAAACTCCAATTCTGTCTTGAATTTGGATACGAAATCTGAAAAAATTGTGTTCAAATCAGAAAGCTGTGGTCATTGACCTATGGGGCAAAGGAATGGGAAAGTGGATGGAGAAAGCTAAATGTGTTTGTTCCACATTGGGAAAACAATAAATAATGCACTAATAAATGAAACAAAGCAAGAGGGAACACTGAGAACATATTACCTAGAAACTGTGTTATGGTCCAGCCTGTAATTCTAGTGTAGGAGGCTGTGGCAGCCTGGGCAGAAGCTTGCCACGGGTTTAAGGCCAGCATGAGTTACAATGTCTTAAACCACTTCCCCTGCCATCTAAAGGAAGAACTAACCAACAGCCAACAGACAAAAACCTTGCTGCTCAAGAGTTGTAACACAAGCAGTGGAAGGATACATTAGAGCAGTGGTTCGTGACCCCTTTGGGGTCACACATCAGATATCCTGCATGTCAGATATTTACATTATGATTCATAATAGTAGCAAAATTAAACTGCAGTTATGAAGTAGCAGTGAAACTGATTATATGTTTGGGGTCACCACAACATGAGGATCTGTGTTAAAGGGCGGCAGCACTAGGAAGGTTGAGAACCACTGCATTAGAGGGAGTAGGAAGCAGGGAGATGGCTGCTTTTCATATGAACTCCTGTGATTATTTGATTCTGGAAACTTATAAACCAGCATGATTGCTAAACAGCAAAGTTAAGAGCATATTTTTGTGTTATGCTGAGGTGACAGACAAGCCTATTTTAAGTAGTAGAAGGGTGAAATTGTAGTCTATTATCACTTAGTTTATGTTTATAAAATTAAACAAGTTTTGAGGCCCTGATAGAAATTATATATATATATATATATATATATATATATATATATATATGAAATTATTGAGCTGATTAGGAAAACATTTAAGTAGAACAGTATTGTTAGTCCATGATGCAGTAGCTAATAGTTAGGATGAAGTTACCAACTTAGGAAGTATAATGTAAAATGTACATCGTACTCTTCCTAATATCAGTCATGATGATTGTTTGGATATATGCCATTGCTACTGAATTAATCGCATTTTCTGAATTTCTCATACTATTCATATATTGCTTCAAAGGAGGAGAATGAAATGGAGACATTTGGTGCAACGGTAACCAATTACTTCAGCTTCTTTATGGCTGGATAGATGGTGAGGGTGAGAATGAGTTGTGCTGCTCTAGTATCAGGAAGTTTAGATGTGTAAATGATGGAAGCAGCTTGTCTACTTGTGTGTCTTAAGTGTTCTCCTAAAACTGTAGGTTTTTAATAGTCAGTGCTGTAGACGATCTTTTTTTTTTTTTTTTTTTTTTGTCTGCTCTTCTTTGTACAGAACAGTTTTATTTATCAATTAGTTCCCAGTTAGTGATACTTGAAGAAGATAAGCATGATACATAAAGGGTATGTCATTTATTGTTCACTAGCAAGAACTCAGATATTCTTGCAAGGATTCTGATATTCTTTTTCTTTATTAACAGTTTGTGTTAGTTCTTTGCAATTCTATTGGTACACCCTTGGACCCTAAATACATTGACCTTGGTAAGTAAATGTTAATATTTACTTCCTTTCTGATCAGGTTTTGTTTGTAATACTAATTTAAAAAAAAATCCTAAAGGGCTGGAGATATGACTCATTGTGTCAGAGGTTTTGCTGTTAAAGCAAGAACATCTGAGTTCAAATCCTCGGCCACCCACACAATCTGGGCATGACCACACATGCTTGTAACCCCAGCATTGGGGGATTGAGATAGGTGGATCCCAGGAACTCACCTACCAGACAGCCTAATTGAAACAGCTTCTGGTTCATCGAAAGGCCCTGTCTCAAAAGATGGTGGATAATGACAGAAGGAGACACCCCATTTTCTTTATTGGCCTCTGTATGACATACATGAATGCGCACACCCACACACAAATGTGAGCATGGGTCACATACCTTCCTACCCATAATGGTGGTATTAATTAGAATGGCAGTCTCTAAAATAAGAGTGACCATCTCTCTGGTTGCAATGAGCAGGACTGGTTGGTACCTGCTCTCATGGCAGATCTACCAGCACTTCCCTTCATTCTGAAAGCAAGATGGTTAATACAGTAACTTGTAAGGCTCTTGTGTCTAAAGTCCACAGTCATTCCATAATTGCCATCATTTGTCTCCAAGGGAAATATAATTGTAGAGGAATTGGTATGCAATGCAAGATTAGTATATGATAAATAGGGTTACAGAAAGAATTTTGCTCTTAAACCAATTTTACTATTAATAAACTGCTTGTAAATAATTCTCTGCCATAAAAACATGCTAGCTGCTTATAAAGTAGGCTTGGTTTTTCCAGAGCTTTCTAATGAAACCAGGCTATTGATAGGGAAAGTCTTAAAAAATTCCCCATTACTTGTTTGTGAGGACATTTGTTACTTTAGTTTTACCCTTCCCTCTATCCAATAAATATCAAAGTAACTCTCTTCATAGTTTCAAGTCTTATCCTAACAAATTTATTCAAAACCATTCAAATTTTTTTTTTGCCATTTCAGCTTCCAAAATTAATGTTTCTTTTGTAAAATGTACTGCCATATATTGGAAATGGTATGACAAAAACTATTCAGTCCCCAAAATTGAAAATCCACCCAATTATTTTTGGACCTTGAGAACTAGTCATTTATTTTCAGATTAGATATCGAGTCTTAAAAGGCATGTTACTAGGCTAGAGAGATAGCAGCTAAGTGGCTAAAAACACTTGTTGCTCTTTCAGAGGGCCCTGGTTAGATTTCCAACATCCACATGCTGCTTCACAACCATCTGTAGCTCCAGTTCTAGGGAATCCAGTGCCCCTTTCTGACTTTCCTGGAGACCAGCCATGAGTGTGGTGTGTACATATACATGCAGGCAAGTCATTCATATGCATAAAATAAGATTAAAAAATTCTAAAAAAAACCCACAAAAACAAAAAAACCTCAAATCCCCCCAAACCAGCTGGGTAGTGGTGGTGCACACTTTTATTCCCAGCACCCAGGAGGCAGAGGCAGGTGAATCTCTGTAAGTTTGAGGCTAGCCTGGTCTACAAAGCAAGTTCTGGGACAGCCAGAGCTGTTACACAGAGAAACACTATCCTGAAAAACAGAACAAAACAAAAAATTATGTTTATGTCTCCTAAATGTTTGCATTTTCTGAGACCTTTGGATAAAACAAGCCAATGTGAAAGATACATATTGGCCTCATGTTTAGGTTTTGGTAACTCACTGTGATATAATGAAACATTTAACTTCTTGTGTATATGCACTGTTACATAGGTATGTTTATATATATATGCATATTTATATGCATGCATGTTAAGTTCTCTGTTAATAAAAGGCATAGCTTATAATTATTACAGATTTGTCATGTGAATGTTTGTTATTAAAAGTATTGCATTCTTTAGTGTGTGTGCATACATGTGTGCACGCACGCATGCACGCATGTGCACATGTCCCATGGCATGCACATAGAGGCCAGAGAACAACTTTCAGGCATCATTTTGTCTTCCCACTGTCCAGGTCTTGGGGACTGAACTCAGTTTGTTGGGTTCAATAGCAAGAGTCCTTAACCACTGAGCCATCTCCCTGAACTGAAGTATTATGTCTTTAAGGTGTGAGTTCTGCTAATCTTGAGATTTTTTTTTTCAGTATGCCAGGTAGACTATTTTAAAAACAAAATTAAATGTAAATCCCCTTCATAAAATGTAAGTATTTGAGAGCATGACTATTTGTATTTTTGAGGCTCAAAACCTTTTGGCTTATATTTTCACTGGATGAAACTTTAACCAACAGTTCATTCATTGGGCCACAGCAAACAGCTGCAAAGAGTCAGCATTTTGTTTCATATATACCCTACACAATCCCCTTTTAATGTCTCTGTGAAGTTTCCACAATAATAGTATCATGGGACAGGTACTCATCTGGACTGTATTATTTTGGTTTTGCTCTTCATCTTCCCTCTTGACAGTTTTTGAAGAAATCTACAGAAACTTGACTTTGTGCAGTCTGGTTGGCAGGGTTCTTCTGTGCTCAGTACGAGAGTGCAGGCGCCCTCTTTGGGTGCTCTCCCATGGGGCTCTCATGATCGCTTTGTATACTTCTTACAGAGTACTTCATGTGTCGTGTAAATTGAAAGTGATTATTTAGCAAACCACCAAAAATATGCTGTTTCAGACCCTGTAATAGTCCCTGGGGAAAATGATTAAAGAAATGGTGGCTTCTCTTATGGGCTGTATAAATACATATGGTTTGGTCCATCAGTTGGACAACAACTTAACTGCTTCTGTCCTGTGTGCCATGTGCCAGGTATTGTGCTGGTGACTGGGATGAATGGATATGGGTGCAGAAGGATGTCATGTAAGAAACACCTATAAGGCTGGGCGTTGGTGGTGCACGCCTTTAATCCCAGCACTCTGGAGGCAGAGGCAGGAGGATCTCTGTGAGTTCGAGGCTAACCTGGTCTCCAAAGAAAGTGTCAGGATAGGCTCCAAAGCTACACAGAGAAACCCTGTCTTGAAAAACCAAAATAAATAAATAAATAAATAAATAAATAAATAAATAAATACCTATAAGTGCCAGGTGTGGTGGCGCACGCCTTTAATCCCAGCACTCGGGAGGCAGAGGCAGGTGGATCTCTGTGCTCAAGTCCAGTCTGGTCTACAGAGCGAGTTCCAGGATAGCCAGGGCTACACAGAGAACCCTGTCTTGAAAAAAATGAGGGGGGAGGGGAGTAGAGGAGAGGAGGGAGGGGAGAAAAGGAGATAGCTGTAAGTATTTCTTCTGGTGGCATTTTAATGAGAGAGGATAGCACTGAGAAAAGGCTGGAGGCACAGAATGACCAGAGAGGACTAGCCCGCTGTGGGGCAGTCATTTTGGTAAGTTTCTAAGGATGGTTTTCATGTATTCAGTGGAAAGTTAATTGGATGAAAACATTTCAGTTTACCAGCTCTTTAAAGTGCTAAGAAATGAGTAAGTGGCAAAGCGGAGGAACAATTTTAGATGCAGGATTTATTCAGCCCTCAGCATTAAAATATTTCAAGCAGGTTTTTCTTATATTTGAATTCCTAAATTGTTTTAAATTATTTTACATCCTGGCCTGGCTAATAATGACTGACTATTAGTGTAAAAGCTCAGCTGATGGAAACATAATTTCTTAAAAGTTTCCTTCAGTAATCTCTCTACACATTTTGAAATTTGTTGCGTGTGTATGTAGGTGTTGTATATGTGCCTGTGTGTGTATATATATGCTCATGTGTGTTGCACACATGTATATATGCATGTTGAGGTTTGAAGTTGAAGTTGGGAGTCTTCTTGATAAAGTTCTACCTTTATTCATCGAGACAGAGCCCCTTGCTAAAGTTGGAGTGTGCGCCTTGCTAAAGTACTGACTAGTCTAGCTGCCAGCTTGCCCCAGGAAATCATCTATGCCTCCTGAATTCTGGGACTACAGGTGGTTGGCATGCCTGCCTGCCCTTTGTTAGTGTGTGTTCTAGGGCTATAAACTTTTCTTCATGCTTATCTGGGTACTTAGCTTGTTGAGACATTTCTCTAGCACTGATATTTTAAGTTGTTCTATCCTTAGATCCGCTTAAAAGGGGATTGAGTGTTTTTAGCTGGATAGTATCTGCCCCTCTAAAAATTCCATTTCTTAACAATTGATCTTCAGGGCTGGAGAGATGGCTCAGCAATTAAGAACACTGGATGCTCTTCTAGAGGACTTGGGCTTAGTTCCCATAACCCACAGGGTAGCTCATAATCATCTGCAATTCCATTCCAAGGGATCTTATGCCCTCTTTTGGCCTCTAGTGGCACCAGGCACATAAGTGGTGCACAGACATACATTCAGGCAAAACACCCACACATAAAATAAAAATAAATAAATCTTTAACAAAGTTGGCCTTCATTTTCTTCTTAATAAAATATTTTAATTAACCCTTGAGAACCTCATACAATGTATTTTGATCATATTTAGCCTCCCCTCCCCCAATGACTGCTAGTTGTATCCCCTAGCTCTCACTTCCTCCCAACTTCATGTCTTCTATTTTTGTTTGTTTATTTTTTAATAGCCCACTAAATCTAATTTGTGCTGTCCATATACTCATGGGTGTGAAGCCATCCACTGTAGTGTGATTGACCTACCATATCTTTAAGACAATTGACCTCCTCCCCACAGAAGCCATCAGCTTTCAGTAGCCTCTCCTGTTCCATGCTAGAGTGTTTACTGGCTTTGCCTTGATACTGAGCAGGTCTTGTGCAGGCACCCACATCTGCTGAGAGTTCATTGGTGCAGTGTCATAGGTGTCATCTATTGTTTCAGTGTGGTCCTCTTCTGACCTCTGAATCTTATAGTTTTTCTGCCCCCTTTTCTGATGGTCTTTGAACCTTGGTGCTGGGATGATATTGATGTCCCATTTATGGCTGGGGCTGGGGATGGTATTGATGTCCCATTTGTGGCTGAGCACTCCATGTACACTCTATTCTTTGATCAGCTGTGAATTTCTGCCCATTGCACAAAGAAACTTCTCTGATGAAGACTGAGAACTGTTCTAGTTTGAGTATGAAGATAAGTGTCCTATGGGTATGAGTTTAGAGGGCAATTTGATATTTTGCTCATTTCGCAGGATAATAGCATTAGGCCTATCTCCTGCAAGCCTCTCTAACCAGATTTGCAGTACCAGGCATATGTGGATCAGGCATGGAATCTAATCAGGCAGCAGCTCATTGCCCTTTTAACATTTGTGTCACTATTACGTCCTGGGCATATCTTGCCATACCAGTCATTATAGTAGTTCACAGGGTTGACAGCCAGGTGAGGCTGTTGATGACTCTGTCAGCAGATTTTACAGCACCTTCTAGTCTCATGAAAACTTGCAAGTGTGTGTGTGTGTGTGTGTGTGTGTGTGTGTGTGTGTGTGTTCATGATCAGTACCAATTGATTTCCTCCATGACCTGTGACCAAACTCTGTGATACCTTAGTAATATCTACTTGTGATGGGCAACCTCATCTTCATTTTCTTATCTTAGTTGGGGTTTAATTAATCTTTTAATAAACATATCAGAATTTATGTAGATGGCATTATGTTCCCATGTGAATTTACTGAATGTACAGCTATATTAATTGAAAATATGTTTTGGATATATATACATTTGTTCTAAGTAATGCCTGGAGTGCTTGGTTATATTATAAAAACCCATGTAGAAATTAAAAATAAAAAAATGATAGCTGTAATGATAAATCTTTCCACCAGCCGCCAGCTGCTGTCCAATGACTAGGATTTCTTACTTGCTAGCTCAGTCTTAATTATCAACCATAACTACTAATCTATATATTTTATAAGCAGTTATCTTATCGAGGACACTGGCCGTATGCGTCCTCTCTTGCTGGTGATCACATGGCGACCCCACAGAGAAGAGAGGAGGAGGAAGAGAGTGATTTCCTGCTTATATTCTGAGTCTGCCTGCTATGTCACTTCCTGCCTGGATCACAAGACTTCTCTTTACTACATTTCCCAGAACCTTCCTCAACTCCTAGTCCCACCTATCTTGCTTCCCTATTGGCCAAGGGTGCTTTATTCAGCAACCAATAAGATAAACATATACATAGAAGGACATACCCCATCAGATAGCTACCATGCCTAATGTGTCATAACGTTTATTGAGGGGTATTCTGCTTCAGCGATTAAGAGCACAGATTCAGGAGCAGTAGTGTACCTGGGTCTGTGTTCCATTTGCCCACTTGCTAGCTGTAGAACACATCAAGTTATAACTGTCTCATACCCCAGTGTCCGTATCTGCTAAAAACAATGTTGGCCTTGTGGCTGTGAGTTAATATGTGTAGTGTGTTTAGAAGGGTGCCTGGCATGTATTTAAAATTAAGTGTAAGCTGGGTGCTGGTGGTGCACACCTTTGATCCTAGCGCTTGGGAGGCAGAGGCAGGCTGATCTCTGAGTTAGAGGCCAGCCTGGTCTACAGAGTGAGCCAGGGCTACACAGAGAAATGCTGTCTGGAAAAACCAAACCAAAACAAAACAAAAGATGATTCAGCTTCTACTCTATTCCAGGCACTGTTATGCTTTACTTTCTCCTTTAGCCCTTAAAGCAGCTAGTGCTTCAGGGTTGCTATTATTATCTTCAGTTGACAACAAGAAAGCATTTGTAACATCATAGTTATGAAGTATTTGTAGTTTGAATCCAAGAAGCCGGACTTGTCCTTTGAGCTGTTAACATTTTAAGCCTGAATTAATCAGGATAGCAATAAATTCTTATTTATGAAGTACCAAGAATAAACAACACAGGGGAAGGCAAAGTGTGATAAGAATAAAATATATGGTGGCAAAAAAGAACAAGGAATGAACATAATTGTAATTAAACATTGGTTGAGAAAATGCTTTTATATGCTTAAGAAAATTTATTTTCTTACCAGGAAGCAGTAAAGGCTTGTGAACCTCAAATCAGTAAGAGCATAGTAATTACCAGAATTGAAATATTCATGGTGGAATTTACCAAACGTTTTATTAGAATTTAGTAAAAGGAGTCAGTGAGAACACAGCCTGGCTGGCTGTAGCACCCACTGGAGGCTTAGCTGCCTTTCAACAAGCCTTGGTTTTTGTGCAAGGCTTTGTGCTCCCTCTAGAGGTTATTAATAATATATGTTTTGTTTTGAATAGAAAAACATTTATGGCTGGAATTAATAGAAATCTGATGCAATTATATTGATACATTTAGTATATAAAAATTTTTGAATTTAAATTCTCAAGTCGTTAATCCACTCAGTTAAAACCACACTTCCTTGCCAATTTCTATTCTTCAGTTTGTAAGTGTCCTGCTGCCCCAAATACCCTTGTTTGGGCTGTGACAAAAGCTCCATAAGCAGCTGTTCTTGCTAACATTTCTCTTTTATTGCTTTGCATTATAAATAGAAAAAGGTTATACTTTTTTTTGGCTATTCATGAGTTTAGAAAACAAGGAGACATACCCCTTAATGAAGGAGTACTTTCACTTACATTCTGTTTGAAAATGTATATTTAATTTTTATTATTTAGTGTCTCCTGAGTTTAGGTAATTATTTTACTGCTTTGCCCCTGGTTTTAAATCCACAGTTGGAGTAGATGAGACCCTCTACTTTATAAAAGCACACCCAATAGTCATTCAGTTAGATGCTGTTTATGGAATGGGCAAATGAAAACAAGTATTTGCCCAGAAGCAAGGCACTCAGGACATTTTTTTTTTAACTAAATGAAGTAGAAATACGAGACAAATGAGATCAAATAAAGGAAAAATCTTTAAACCAAGCCACAGTTGGTAGTTGCAGGGGAGAGATTGGGCTTTAATTATGTGTTCATCAGATGGACATCTGAGTCGTTTCTACCTGTTGGCTGTCATGAAGAATGCTGTTTTGCACATTTGAGTGTAAACTGGTGACTGTTTTAGTTTCTCTTGGGCATGTAACATGGAGAACTAACAGGTAATGTGTAAGTCTATATTTAACATTTTGAGAAACTTTGAAATGTTTTTTTCAGAGCATTTTAGATTTTCATTTTTTCTCCATACCCTTATCAATTCTTGTTGTCTGACTTTCTAAAATTCTAGCTGCCTAGTGAGGATCACATGATGCGAAGTAATAGTTTTGCTTTTCAGTTTTTTGGTGGTTAATGATTTTGGTCATCTTTGAATGGTTATTTATGTATCTTATTGGAAAAGCATTTACCTAGATTCTTTGTCTTTTTTTAGTTTTTCTCTTATTAAATATGTTTTTTGAACAATTTCATATGTATGTATATAACCATTAATTCCTTATCAAATATATGATATATAAGTATTTTCTCTTATACTTGGTTATCACATGAAACATAAATGTCTTTAATTTTGATTCTGTTTAATTCACTGCTTTGTTTTTGTTTCATTTTTTTGGTGTCACACCTAAGACACCAACCATTGTCTAACCCTGGCTCATAAAGATTTACTCCTGGGGCTAGAGAATGGCTCAGTGGTTAAGAGCACTAGCTGCTCTTCCAGAGAACCGGGGTTCAATTCCCAGCACCCACATGTCAGCTCACAACTGTCTGTACCACCGAAATATCTGACACCCTCACACAGACATATGTGGGGGAAAAGGAAAAAATACGAATGCACATGAAATAAAAATAAACAAATCATTAGAAGTTTGTTCCCTTTTTTACCTTTGTGATACTGAGGGTTGAATCCATGGATTCTCACATGCTAATCAAGTGGTCTTCCATCTGCCTGAAGCAACAGCTCATACTCCTCTATGTAGTCTCTAAAAGGTCTGCAGGTTTTTAGCTCTTGGTTCATTAGATAGCAGATTCATTTTACTTAATACTTTTGTAAGATCCTAATAATGTCAGATTCTTCTCTAATTTGAGGGACTGTGTGCATATTTGGAGACTGTGGGTTTATTGTTTCTAAGATGAGCTGGACTCAGGGATGTTGAAGTGCTTCGAGGCACGTTCTGGGTAACTGTAGCCTAACTGCCTTAATGTCCTTTTGAATAGTACCACTGTTTGTTGCAATGACCAAAACCCATGTGATAGCAGCTTCAAAAGAAGCATTTTATACCTGGCAGTATCGTGTGGCAAAGAAGCTCACCGCATTGGAAATTAATCAGATCACACGGTCAAGAAAAGAAGGGAGAGAAAGGTATGTCTCTTGATACATAGTTTTAGTAACTCAATCATATCACATGGAAGCCTGACATAGCTAATTATCTGTTGCTGTTCTTGAGGAATACATGTTGCCTAAATTAATAAACAGACACACTTTTAATTAATTTGAATATCATTTAAATGGAACTGTTTAAATCTACCAAAGTAAAAGAAAGTTGACATGGTGCAAACAAAACAAACACCCTTATTGGTAAAGGCTGGACATCTGTGGGCACATTTTTGGTCAGTAAATGGCTATGTGACCCACTCCACATATTAGTATTAAACTGAAATTAGTTTTTCAGTTAAGATCTGAGTGTCTAACTGAAGCGTCATTCCCCTAGGTTAGTGGTATGGGCCTTTCTGGGATGTGATCCTAGTATCACTCACCAGGGGAGATGCAGGTCCTTAGACAGGGGCATAGAAGAGGGTTCTAGGTGGGGTGAACTGGGCATAGGGCTTCTTTCCCTGGCCCTATCTTACAGCTTGACACTTTGTTGGGAATGCATAACTTGGGTGTTCACAGTGGGCCAGGACTATCACTTATATAGCTGGTTAATACTTGATGGATAATTTCTGCTTTTTTGAGAACTGTTTATAGTTTCAGCTGTATCAAGAACTCTTTAAACAATTGGGGGTTTTCTACTAAATAATAATGCTCATTGTTGTCATGCCATTCTTAATTGCAAGATTTTGAAGTAATGTAATCCTCACTTTCTTCAAAATTCTGATTTTTTAAAACAGGATTTATCATGTTGATGATGTTCCTTCTGGATCTGTGGATGGGGTGTTTGATTACAGTAAAGCCATTCAAGTAGGTGGTTTGATTTTTGTCAGTAAGTGTTAGTGTCTGTAGATAAGGAAACATATGAATGAAAAAAAGTATATATGTATATATAGGTATATATATGGTGTAACCTATGGAGACTGGCTTTTCTTGCTGGACACAATGCTCCTTATGTAGATCCATCCAGGTGGTTGCAGGGCTCTCCTGTTTTACCCCTCTGGTGGCATATGCTGGCCTCTCTGATCTCAGTTTATCTTTAAGATCATAGCTGAGGCTTTTGCCTATTTAGTATAAGTCAGATTCTTCCTGCTATGTGCTTTTGTAACCCATTTCTATTTCTTAACAGACTGTAATTAGATGATTGATTCATGGTCTTTGGAAGTTGATTTTTAAGTAATTTTTTTGAGGCTCAAGATTGAAGTATAAGCCAGGTGGTGGTGGTACAAGCCTTTAATCCCAACACTCAGGAGGCAGTGGATCTCTGTGTGTTCAAGGCCAGCCTGGTCTACTGAGCAAGTTCCAGGACATGCTCCAAAGCTACACAGAGAAACCCTTTCTTAAAACAAACAAACAAACAAAAAACCCAAAACAACAGCAACAACAACAATAACAACCCTCCTCCAAAAAAAGACTGGAGTATATTTAGTACTTCAGACACATAGTAGGTACTGTAAATAAGAGTGCTAGTTAACAAATGTTTTATTATATATTTTTAGTAATTGAATACTAGTTTAGAGCTCCTTTGTCATTCAATAAATATTACATAAAATGATTAATTTTAGGGTACGAGGGATCCAATTTGTGCCATCACTGCATCTGATAAGACACTGATTGTGGTAAGCTGAAATAAACTCATTTTATGAATAATAATTGTTTATAAAACTCAGGTAAAGCAAAAGTTTTGAATTTAGGTTATCATGCTGTGGATGTCCTATGTTTTCTCAAGTCTGATAGAAGAAATGAGAAAATTTTAAGGCTTGTGCACATATTATTAATCATTTGCAAAAACGTTAACTATTTATAAAGCGGTCAGGTGATGGAACATGTACATGGAATTGGTCCTGGGTTGAATGCCCCACAAAGAGTCAGTAGGTGCAGAGACTGTATGGGAAGCATCGGTAGTAGGATTGTTTTCCTGTATGTAGCCCAGGATTTTTCTATTGGCTCTGGCTGAACCACCTTCATAAAACTTAGAATGAAGTGGTGTGTTTTCCAGCCAGCAAAGTGGAAGCGTTCCTGGCAATATTTTGCTAAATTTTAAAAATAGAAGCAACGGCCTAATGTTTTTCCTTGAGCTGAGACATTTGAAAATACTCACTTCAGAAGTAACTGTGTGGTCCAGCAGTGTATTTGAGTCACATCAGCAGAGGTTTGCCTGTTTCCAGTTCAGTTTTCTGGCAGTCAGCTCATTTTGTGGGGAAACGCTGTTAAGAACCTTGTGGCCTATGGTTTCCCCACCTTTCTGTTAGGCCCCGCTTGAGCTTTATGCTGAGGAAGCCCTAATCTCTGGCTAAAAGGCAGGAGGTAAAGATGAGCTATGTAGACCATCTTCTCTTGCCCATCACCCCACACGGCTCGGGTACAGAAGAGTTTGTTTAAAAGACAGTACCCTCCTGTCTGCTGCGTTTGCCGCCCATCTGCACGCTGTCGTGCCTGTTCAGGAAATGCATGTCCTGTGTCAGTTTTTAAGTAATATTCAAGGTATTACTGCTTTTAGGTTATCTTTCCTCTTGTTAAAAGTCAGTGATGTAGTATAAAGGCTGTGGGATGGAGGGCTAGTAATGATCAACTCATACCATGACCTTCCGTTTCATGTATGTAGAATTTAATTGAATGGATACTTTATTAGTCTTTAGTCTACTCTAAATATTAACCTGAAAAAGTATAAGTAGCCTTAGATGCTTCTTTCTTGTCAGATAAGAATTTGCATATTACTAATGATCTAGGGTCCTGACTTCTTTCTTGAATATTCTGTGAGGAAAAATTAGACCACCTACAGCTGCTATTAAAACACTTAAATTAGGTGATAAACATGTACTTAGTAGCATGCATGGTTCAGCAGCAGAGTTGAGAACTTGCTAGGACAGTGTCACTTTGGTTTAAAAAACATGAACAGCTTGAAGCTCTCATGGTAAATATGCTGTGGTATCTAAACAAAGGTCATTTACTTAGGGGCGTGAGTCTGGCATCATCCAGAGGTACAGCTTTCCTAACGTTGCTTTGATTCAAAAATATTCGCTGGATTGCCGAGCCTGCCAGTTATCTTTGAACTGCAACTCTAGGTAAGCTCCAGGCTCCTCCTCTGGGGTGTGGCCTGAGGCTCCTCCTTTGGGGTGTGACCTGAGGCTCCTCCTCCAGGGATGTGGCTTATGTTGGGATGTTTCGGTTTATGCAATAAATGTGCTGACAGGTATGTTTATTATAAACTTGTTGAGTATAGTTTTACTTTACTGCTTTTTTTTTGGGGGGGGTGCTTTTCGAGATAGGGTTTCTCTGTGGCTTTGGAGGCTGTCCTGGAACTAGCTCTTGTAGACCAGGCTAGTCTCGAACTCCCAGAGATCCTCCTGCCTCTGCCACTTGAGTACTGGTATTAAAGGTGTGCGTCACCACCGCCGGACAACTTTACTGCATTTTTTAAAATGGAAATCCTGGTACTTTTTTTTTTTTAAACTCTTGAAGCTTAACATGAACTATTTTATGTTTTGATACTAGCTGGTTTTGGATACATTTTCCTTACAAGGTAGTAAAGTGAAGAATAGTTTCTATTTTCTGTTAAATTTGTTTAAAAAAAAGTTTTAAAGTTTGTCCCACCACATTCCAGGTTTCTGATAAAAGGGCCTTGAAGAACAGTTGTAAGCAGTTCGACTTCATGACCACTGATAGTATTTTACAATTTTTCCGTCCCTAATTGTATGACTTCTAGTCGTCTTGCTATTGTCGACATCGCTGGAGTCTTGACTTTCTTTGACTTGGATACTCGGGTGACAGACAATGCAGGGCAGCAAGTAGTTGGTGAATTGTTAAAACTGGAACGCAAAGATGTCTGGGATATGAAGTGGGCCAAGGATAATCCTGACTTGTTTGCAATGATGGAGAAGACGAGAATGTATGTCTTCAGAAACTTGGATCCTGAGGTACAAGCAAGAAATGAATGCTAACAGTCCATAGATAATGATCCAAATTCTAAACCTGGACATCCCTCCTTTGTTTCTGTGAGAAATTTATTGCCATTACTGCATATAAGTTTGTGAAAATAAATGTAAAAATTTTTGTGGCATTTAAAAGTATTTGTTTCATAGTGGGAATAATACCTTTGAATATCTTTGCCTTCTCTAAGACACTTCCTAGGTACTTATTTGTTCTTTAAAAGATGGACTCATAGCTGAGCATGGGGGCGTATGCTTGTGATCCCAGTACCTGAGAGGCTGAGGGAGGAGAACCATAATGTTTGAGGTCAACCTGAGCTATATAGGAAGTTCCAGGCCAACTTGGACCGTACCTGAAACCAAAACCGAGCTGATCACGGCCACTCAATAGTCTTGTTTTCTCTCTTTCTCTTATCAAAATTCAAAGAAAAGAAAAGAAAATCACCAGATTTATTTGCCAAAATTTCTTGAAGCAATCTAAATATTTTCTTGTACTTATGTAACTAGTTTATGCTTGCCTTATGTTTCTTATGCTCTCTTCAGGCTGTTTAGTTAGTGGCACCCAAGAGGTGAGCTATGGTCTGACAGTTAGTGGCACTCAAGAGGCTAGCTGTGGTCTGACAGTTAGTGGCTGGCTATATGTTTTCCATGTGTGGACAGATAGATGAGAGATCACTGTTTCCATGTTGTGAGGGAGGGAGGAGCCATACCACTCCATAGTTGCCTGTTGCTTGTGTTGTCACTGGATCCTTGTCATCACTGGTGATCCCTGGAGCTGGCAGATTCTTTTTAAGAACCCTGTCAGCCTCTTGACTAATTTGTGAGGTGAAGGTAAAGTCTGATGATGTAATCTCTCAATCTAGTTAAATAGGTGTATTCAAGCCTGAGGGTGTAAGTCAGGAAGCCTGTTGTATCACACATGCTGTGGGACCTCTGTCTGTGCTGAGTGATGTGTACCAAAGCTTGGATGTCCGTTGGACTAAAAATAAATACCTTACTTAATGCCTATGTGAGTGTACCCTGCTTTGTAGCTTGGTAGTGTGACACACCGTGCTCAGTTGCGGTATGGGTGAATTGCTATTGTATTTTGGAAAATAAAGTTGGTTGATGTAATTTGGCCTAGTTAGCTGCATCTGTCACCCTGCCATAGCCTAGCGTTACCCCTGATGAGAGTCTCAATTGAGGGAGTGTCCAGATCACATTGCCCCATGATTCCATCTGTGGGGGATTATCTTAATTGTTAATTGATGGAGGAGGGCCCAGCCCACTCTGGTTGGCACTATTCCCTGAATAGTGGATTCAGGGATGTCTGAGAATGCTGGCTAAGTATGAGCCTGCAAGGGATCCAGAAAGCGGTGTTCTTCCATGGTTTCTGCTTTGAGCTCCCATGGAGTTCCTGCCCTGGCTTCCCTCAGTGGTGGACTGTGACTTAGAAGTGTAATCTTCCTTCCCTAGGTTGCTTTTGGTCACAGTGCTTATTTAGCAACAGAAAGGAAATCAGCATAATACAAGCAGAGGTTGAGTTTTAGGAAGATTAATTGACCCAAATTCTTGCACATTACTTATTTGCCAACATTTATAAACTATTGTGAAAACTCTTCGCTCCTGCCCTTTCTTTACTTTTCCTATTCTCCCTTTCTCTGTGTTTGTCATCATTTAAAGAACTTTTATTAGAACAATAATTTTACAATATTAATTATGTCTTTCTGCCTCATTATCAGTTCTGTTATGAGAAACAGAACTGACTTCTTAAGATATCCCGTAGTGAAGAATTACAAGATTAAGGAACACTTTACATTTTTATACTTTATTTTTCCAGGGTGGTGCTATATTTTTTAATCCATAGATTATCTTTGATGACTTCACCTTCTAACCATTTGCTTTGTTGTAGTATCTAATTAAAATTAAAATTATTTCTAGTGATAATCAGGTTTAGACAAGTATATTTGGTCTATATGATAGTATCAAAATAATCAAAACATAAAAAGACCCTGTGAGAAATGTCTCATTACATATTATTCTTTTCAAATTAAGTTTTGTTGTGATTGTGTATGTGCACGGATGTGGTGGTGTTTCCTGAGACAGGGTCATGTTGTATAACAGAGGGCTGCCTCTTAATCTGTAACCCTCCTGCTTCCACCTCCCATGTTCTGGGATTACAGGTGTACACTGTCATGCCTGGCTCTGTTGATGTGAGCTTGTTACTCATGAAAACATATTATCTACCATATGTAGTAAATCACATTTTTAAAGGTAATTAAAAGATTCTATAAACTTTTTCATATGATTTGATTTTTTAATTAACAACCTGTGCTTCTTCAAAGAAAAGATATTTGAAACCCCATTCTGTACATCTACTGTGCATATAAGAGCCTCGATCTTAGGCATATCAAACCCAAACTATGAATTTTTACCTTTTATTTTCATTTTGGTATCTTTTTAAAATCATAATTGTGCAATAGATAGTATAGTTATGTATATATATTTCAAAAATGTAATTTTGACGATTTCCATTGCTAGAAACTGTTATCCTATTTCTTCCATAGTATTCTTGGAAGTAGTAAGTAGATTAGCAGTTTATTTTGTCTTATGTAATATATCTATTGTTTTCTGCTAAGGATGTAGGGCAGCCCACTTTACCTTATAATATGTATACATCCTACACTTTTTTTCTCTACAACTATCTGTAGGATAAGAGACATACATGTGACATCCATATATTTACATGTTGGTAAATAAAATCTTATGTAGGAAGTATATCAGTTACAAAGAGGGCAGGCTCCAGTTTGCTATGGGATTTGTATGGTAGATGCACTTAATTAGATCCAAATACAATGTTTATCATATTTACTAGGAATTTAATTCGTAACGTGGTGGGGTATCTTTTAGAGAAATGTATAGAATTATAGAGGTGAAATACAGTACCAGCCAGAAATTCAGTGGCATGTATACAGTGGAATGTTAACTGTTTAGGCGATGGGAATATGGTACTACTGACACTCTATTTTTCTTTTTAATTTCAAGTTTTGACAGTCCAGTTTAAAATCAAGATTCCTTGAGGGGGGTGTTGTGTATGATGAGATGTAACAGTCATTTTTGTTTTTAAAGGAACCCATTCAGACCTCTGGGTATATTTGCAACTTTGAAGATTTGGAAATTAAATCTGTTCTCTTGGATGAGATTCTAAAGGTAACTAACCTTGGGGAAATGGAGCTGAGAGAAAGCTGGGGGACCCTTTCTGCCATTGTGCGCACCTCTGTGTAGGAAGCCTGATTGCCCATGGACGACTCCATTTGTCTGTTTTCCAAATAACTCCTAAGATCCAAACATGGGGACTTCTTTTTCTTAGTTTTGCTCACAATATGACACTTTATATTTTTAACTGTAGGGAAGAAATAAACTCTGCAGGTATCCGTTTGAATTCCTTTGTTTCATCTTCACTTGCAGAATCCAGAACACCCTAGCAAGGATTATATAATGAACTTTGAGATCCGGTCCCTTCGAGATAGTCGAGCATTGATTGAGAAGGTTGGAATTGAAGATGCATCTCAATTCATAGAAGACAATCCACACCCCCGACTTTGGTATTTTAAAAAACCCCAACTCTCCCCCAAATCAGTATGCTTTCAAAGTCCCAACTCTGTCACCTTCTGTTCTCACACTAGCCTCCTGATGGGAACTGGAATCTCTTCTGCTCTTCTCTTTAATCATGTTATATGATACATGCTTGCATATGCTAACATAACCATTTTTACCAGAATCCACCAGATTTTTTTAAAACCATGCATCACTAATTGAATTCTGATACAAGACTTGCTTATTAGTCATATGCAGTAGGTTTTCTGTTTCTTTTTAAAACCAAGGCGCCTATTGGCTGAGGCTGCCCTGCAGAAGTTGGACTTGTACATGGCACAGCAAGCGTTCGTGCGCTGTAAGGATTACCAAGGCATCAAGTTTGTGAAGCGCCTGGGCAATCTGCAGAGTGAGTCAATGAAGCAGGCTGAGATTATTGCCTACTTTGGCAGGTTTGAAGAAGCAGAAAGAATGTATCTGGATATGGACAGAAGGTAAACTGATGAAGGCAGCCATCCCCAAGCAGTTTTCAGTCCTTAGTGTCTCACAAATGGAGACTATAAAGTAGACTAGATAGATTGTATCTTTTCTTTTAGAAAATAATTTTTATTTTGGAATACATCTGGGCATTTCGCATGCCTCATCAATTTATATTTTCTTCTCTGCTTTTACTTACTCTTTTTTAAAAGGTTTCTTTGTGTGTGTGTGTGTGTGTTTGCACATGTGTGCTTTTGTGGAGGCCAGAGGTAAATGTTGGACGTCTTCCACTTCCATTTTATACCTTATTGAGATGGGGTATCTCACAGAACCTGGAGCCTCACATTTTGGCTAGATTAACTAGCCAGCAAGTCCCAGGGGCTGTCTCTGCCTGCTCAGTGCTGGGGTCACAGAGGCAGTGGCCATGTCAGGCTTTCACAGGGAGGCTAAGGATCTGAATTCAGGTCTTCATGCTGTGCTACAAGTATTTTACTCTCTAAGCCAGTTCTCAGCCCCTTGTTCTGTTTAAATATTGTTCATACATGATTATGGAGATGTTCACTTAGTAAAGTTGATAGGTCTTTAGAGACTGAAGACTTTTTTTTTTGAGACAGGGTTTCTCTGTGTAGCTTTGAAGCCTTTACTAGAACTCACTCTTTAGGCCAGGTTTGCCTTGAACCACAGAGATCTGCCTGCCTATGCCTCTTGAGTACCAAAATTTAAGGCATGTACCATCATCGACCAGCAAGACTGGAGACTTTTATTATTTATTGTATAGGTCATAATCTGCGTTTTGATGGCTAAAGCCATTTAATTTCCTTCTCTTGGGAATCATAAAATAAAAATCAAAGGAGAGATCTTATGGCTTATGTTTAGTTTTTCTTTATAGAATGTATGAACTTCATTTCAGCAGTAAGCATATCATCTAATTTTCACTAATTGGTATTTATACTCCCAAGAGATCCCTAATACATCTTAAGCCCTGCAAACAAATACAGAAGCAAGCATTTATACTATATGTATTTTGAAATAAGCCTGATTGTGTCTAAGAAATCAATGAAAAGATGTAATTATTTACATAATTGGTTTGCTCAGTAAGTTGGAAATCTAGAAAAAGAAGACTAGACACAGCTTTTTACTCTGGTGTCTCTTCTATTTATACTGCTGTGACAAAAGTGCCTTAGACTGGGTAATTTGGAAAGGACAGACAGTTGCTTTTCACAGTTCTAGAAGCTGGGGAGTCCAAGGCTGAGCGTCTAGCACATGTGATGTCTGGTAGGAACCAGTCTGTGCTTCCAGGATGGTGCCTTGAGTTGTCACGTGGTGAAAAGCAGAAGGGCAAAAGGAGGATGTCGGTTTTCTCTGGTGCCCGTTTTGTGAAGGTTTTTGTCATCTCCAAAGGGGGGGGGGGCTTGATCAATTCCCCAAACATACAGTGGCTTGATGCTACTTCAATTGGGATTAAGTTTCAACATGAGGTTTTTGAGAGGACACGCTTTCACACCATGGCTTCTGCTCTCTCCCAGTTGTCTCTTATTGGCCAGGCTGTTCCCAGAGTGTTTGGAGATAACCTTAGCTCCCAGAACCAGAGCAGGCAACTGACAGATTTTGTAGCATGGATTAAAGAATGAATGAGTGATTTTTTTTTCCTTTTTTTCTGGTAGAGATCTTGCTATTGGTCTGAGGCTGAAACTCGGGGATTGGTTCAGAGTATTGCAGCTCCTGAAAACTGGGTCTGGGGATGCAGATGACAGTCTCCTGGAACAAGCCCACAATGCCATTGGAGACTACTTTGCCGATCGACAAAAGTGGTGTGTGAGCTGCCTGAAGAGCCCAATGCATTCTTGCGAGCTCAGGATTAATCTGTTAACCAGAGGACCTCCCCAGGAGTAGTGCTGTCTGAGTGAAGGCCCTTCTCCTAAGCCTGATATTCAAATGGCTCTGTGATGCAATTGCTCTCTGGATGCACACTGGAGAGCAAGTCATCCTTGGGCTGAGAGATGAGCATGGTATAACTTTGCCATCTCTACAAAGGAATGCTGTACCCAGCCTCAGAAATTATTCCACTGTTTTGAGGTCACAACCTAGGCTGTTATTCATGATTTGTTTATGAACATAGTTTAAAAAAGTATATTTGCTTGTTTTGTTATAGATTGTCTTTGGAATGCATTGCTTTATTCTTAAGTTTTCATTGGGATCGACATGCTTCTTTATGTCAGAGTTGCAGGTGCTTCTGTGATGTTGTAAGTTAGAACATCATGAGAGCATTCAAAGTATACTATACTGTCTTTAAATCTTAAAAGATGTGTGCTTTAAAGGTATTGTGTAGCTGAAGATGATAAAGCAATACAGACACTAGTAATCCCAATGAGAGAGTATTGTGGGGAAGTTTTTGTTTATCTGGAGACTCACACAAAGGTTTTCTTTTCATCCACAGGCTGAATGCTGTACAATATTACTTAAAAGGCAGGAATCAGGAGCGCCTAGCCGAATGCTACTATATGCTAGAAGATTATGAGGGCTTAGAGAATCTTGCCAATTCACTTCCAGAAAACCACAAGTTGCTTCCAGTAGGTATTCCAATTTTTAGTTATTGGTGTTGGGTTATTTATATAAGATTTACTTTTAGGCCTTGGAGTTGATTGTTGGGTGTTGTTAATGTCTGTATTTTATTTGTTTAGTGTATAACTCGCTCTCTGTGGAGTTAGCAACTCTCAGCCACAGGGTCATCCACTTATAGGTTGTGGGTTACATCATAAAAACTGTGTGCTAATTAATAGACAAGTATGGCATTCTGGCAGTTCAGGTTTCTTGAAAAGGGCAGCTGGTCCCCATCATGATAGTTCCATCTGCCCTTGTTTACACCCCTATGTGTTTTCTTAAGTAGGCGAGAAACTGAAATATTTTAGAACCTTGGGTATGGAGAACAGTAGAACTTATGTTTGTGTCATCTCTGGTGAAGCAGAAAAAAAATTACCATATAGGATCCAGAAAAATAAATTACTAAGTCCTCAGCAGTTGTAACTGGCCTGGAATGAATTCAGTGAAGCCATGCTCTGAAGTCAGGGGGCTATAGTGACACGTGGAGTGCACAGGCTTGAGTCAGGGGCTATAGTGACATGTGATGAAGAGCACAGGCTTGGGTGGGAAATGTAGACTGTGACATATACCACATGGTCACAGCATTCACACGTGCGTATGCTCAGGAGACACAAAGACTGGGAAGCAATGCTAGAGTATTGAGAGATAGAGAGACAGGTTTCTTACAGGTCACAGCATTCTAAACAACTCTACTTTTTGTGCTTTTTAATTTTTTGAAAAATTAGAATGTGTTTATAAAAAATATTAAGGCATTATTTTTTAAAATACATTTTGGTTCAAAGTATGTATTTATATATCCGAAATTATTTATCTGTTAGCTGTGTGGATGTTTTGCTGCATATAATGTCTGTACCACATGCACACAGTGCTCTCAGAGGCTGCAAGAGGGTAGATCCCCTGGACTGGAGTTAAAGATGGTTGTGAGCCCCAGGTGGTACTGGGAATGGAAATGTGGATCAGCTGGGAGAGCAACCAGTGCTCTTAACTACTGAGCCATCTCATAGGCACCCCTCCCCCACCCCAAAATATTTTTGAAGTGATGATTGGGGTGAGAAAAACTCTTTACTAGTAATAAAAGAAATGAAAAGGGAGGAAGGGAGGGAGAAGGGAACTGGGATTGTTGTGTAAATCAATCTTGTTTCTAATTCAAATAAAAAAAAAGAAATGAAAAGATGGCAGTAAGGTGTATGGTGGTGGTGGATGCCCTAGTCTCCTGCCACCTTCTGAGGAAGCTGATGAAGGGGGTATTTCTTTTTTTCCTTTTTGATTTTTGACATGCTAGGATTCAAACTTGATACTTGGCCATTAAACTGTCTTCCACCCCAGCCTGCATTTGCCTGTCTGTCTGTCTGTCTGTCTGTCTGTCTGTCTATCTATCTATCTATCTATCTATCTATCTATCTATGTTATCTATCTATCCATCTATCTCATTTTGAGAGGAATTTTGCTTTGTTTTCTAGGGCATCAGCTCATGGACCCAACTGATCCTCTTTGTCTCAACCTCATATGTAACTGTAGTTAGAGACGTGGACCACGGGTGGCATGAGACACTCCTTAGATTAGATTTGATGTGTCTCATGTATCCCAGGATGCCTTGAACTTACCATGTGGCCAGGGTGATTTTTGATACTGTTGCCTCTAGCCTCTGAGTTTATGTGGTGCTTGGAACCAATCCCAGGGCTTTGTGCTTGCCAAGCAACATTCTGCCAACTGAGCCTCATCCCAAGTCCAGGCTGTTTCTTATTATGATTGGGAGCTAGAACGCAGTAATATATCAGTTCCTTTACAGGTTATTATTATTTTTTTTTACCAATACCCAGTAGGATGCTTTTTTCTTTGTTTTCTGAGCCAGTTTCACTATATAGTACAGGCTGGTCTTGAACTTATGGCAGTGTTCTTGGCCTGAGGCTGCTGATCTAAAGGAAGGCAGGGCAGTGTCTTCAGGGCCTGAGCCAGTGAAACGCTGGTTCTGTGGAAGTAGGCACTGTGGCACCCATCCTGACCTGTGACCTCGGCCCGGGTCTGAAAGGTTACATCACCAACCACTGATGTAGTATCAGGTGCCCCACCAGTTTCTTGTTCTTACGTTCCTGTGGAGTTTTGATGAATTAAAATCGAGGTGATTTCCTGAGTCTGTGAAATCTGGTCATACAGTAGTGTTTGGTGCCTACAGGAAATAGCACAGATGTTTGTGAGAGTTGGAATGTGTGAACAAGCCGTGAGCGCATTCTTGAAGTGTAACCAACCAAAGGCAGCGGTGGACACCTGCGTACACCTCAACCAAGTAAGGCACTGACAGCTGCTGTCCTGGGAGCTTGTTGTTTCAGGGATTTTAAAGTGAGAGTCACTGAAGTGGTCTCCAGTGTAAGGCAGATCTGGTGTAAGGGGGCGGGGGCTAGGCATGGGTTTGGGGAAAGAAGCCTAGTTGGTGGACATTTGTACTTAACCTCGTGTGCTACCACAGGGGGTGACCTGCTCACGACTTAGCCAATCAGAACAGACCTGTGCTTTCAAGTGTTTGTCTGGAAATAATTTCATAATTTTCTATATTTTGTTAGGGTTGGTTTTGTTTCCAGGAAAGGACAGGTTAATACTCATTCATTGCTTAAGGAAAGAATTGATTTACTTGATCAATATTTATGTTGGCAAGTCTAGAGAGAGTCCTTTCTGTTTTATAAAAAACATGTATTTGATATTTAAAAGAATCCTGAGATTTCACTAAAATTAAAGTGCAGAATTATTACAGAAACGGTTGGCTATCAGTATATTCCTGTGAGCATTTTCTCGATGTGTTTTTATAAAGATCTCTTTGCCTTATAAACAAATTTAACATTTGTAAATGTTAAATCTAATAGAATATTTTCTTAAATGGAACTGTATATTTATTGTACAATAAAACTAAAAAATGGATTATTTTTCTGGCTTATCATATGTGCAAAAAGAAAACCATAAGATTAATGTGATTATAAATTTTAAGACTTTTCATTTTCAAGTGTACTTCCCAAGAAATCCATCTGAGATGGTTCAATCATTTTGATATGTTTGCTTGTATAACTTGTGATTGCTCTGATTTTAAATGATTTTTAGAATGTGTACTGGCTTTGCTCTATCTTGAAGTAGTGTTAGCATTTATTACAAACTTCGGCGCTTATTGCGGGATGTAAGTTATTTCAATATTTGGGTGACTGAATGGTATAATTTTTTCCTAGTGGAACAAAGCTGTTGAATTGGCAAAAAGTCACAGCATGAAGGAAATTGGATCTCTGTTAGCTAGGTATGCATCACATTTACTGGAGAAGAACAAGACTCTGGATGCCATTGAGCTCTATAGGAAAGCCAGCTATTTTTTTGATGCAGCTAAACTGATGTATAAGGTAATGCACAGTCTCGTTGAACATTTGTTTTGTTCTAGTTACTGCTTCTTTTTTTAACTTTAAGCTTTATTATTAAAAAACTTGCCAATAAAATAGATCACATCCCAAAATTAACCAGCCCCAAAGTCTATACATCTCAGTGGACTTCTATGCAGTTAGAATAGCCATTCAAGTATATTTTTATGCACTTAACACCTGAGAAACCCATGACAGAATTGGAACTGGAACAATCAGCTTTTATATGCCCTTTTATAGCTTTAAAAATAATGTTGTCTGTTTTCTTAGTAAACGAGTGTTTGTCATAGCGAAACCCCTTTAACTGCAAGTCTGTGTGTTGCTGCCGTCTGCAACAAGGGTAATTATGGATGCTAGCAACTTGCCAGTTCTTAAACAATTGTGTATTTGGTACCGAAGCTAACAAAGAATTTCAGAACTTCCTGGGACTGCCAAGAACAAATTCTTTTAACTGGAATTAAATCCTATTGATAAAGTTATAAGTCCTTGTAAAATGTATACTTTTTAAAACAATGTATTTCTTTAATATCCATAATACAGTATTAATATACATAATTTTATACTCTATTATTCCTCTTTCCTTGCTTGACCTAATAAAAAGAGAAATTTTTTCCTCAAAATCACTTAAATAAACTTCTGAAGGACACACCACTTATCCACTTAATCCTCTCTGATTTAGTTATTTAATAGATGTTATTGTTAAGATTGTTAGTTTCTGTTCAAGTGACTGAATACTGAAGAAAAGATAATGGCTTTTAAAATCTAATACATATTTACATTTATATTCCATACTACCACTCTCCCTCCTCTTTTAAAGAATCAAATGTCAGCTAATTTTGGAAATGATTTTATTTGTACAAATATACACCAAGAAGTATCTTCCTCAATTTTTTGAAATGTTTGAAGATTGCAGATGAAGAGGCAAAGAAAAGGACGAAGCCTTTGCGTGTGAAGAAGCTGTACGTACTGTCAGCCTTGCTCATCGAACAGTATCATGAACAAATGAAAAATGCACAGCGTGGGAAAGTTAAAGGGAAGAATTCAGAGGTAATGGAGAACAGTCAGCTAATTCAAATAACAGAAATGCCAAGTCATCTCAGACCTTTCTTCCCGGACAAGCCCTTTCCTTTGTAGGCCTGAGTTCATTTCCTTAATGGGCTAAAAGAATAGCAATGCCTCCTGTAGAGTAAGTATGCAGATTGAGAGATTTCTGTCTAGAAATATGGAAAACTCTTTTCCTTTAAGACTAGTTAATTGGATGCATTAATTTACTTTTGTTAAAGTGTTTTTAATCAGAGAATTACAAAAACTGTCTTAGAATATAAATTTATTTTTACTATAAATGAATCTCATTATATTAAATAAATTTCACATTGGCTTAACATTTAACCAGGTCTATTTTAAACTTTGATCTCAATTTAGAAAGCTGTGGATTACAATGGAGAACTTAAATCTGGGAGTACAGGAAAGATGATGGGATCTCTTATGTAGCTATACATCTTATGTAGCTGTGCTGATGTCTTAGTTTCAGACCTTCATAGTCACAGCACTGTTGCACTACGTGGGGTGAGACTGTGTTGTTTGGGCTGACTCTGTGCACTGGCTCTTCTCTCAGGCCACTTCTGCTTTGGCTGGCTTACTGGAAGAGGAAGTTCTTTCTACAACTAGTCGGTTCACAGACAATGCCTGGAGAGGAGCTGAGGCCTACCACTTTTTCATTCTCGCCCAGCGGCAGCTCTACGAGGGATATGTTGACACTGCATTGAAGACAGGTAGGAGTGCCACATAATGTGTGGAGGACACCTGAAACTTAAAGTGAATAGGAGAGCTAGCTTCTTCATTGGTCTTTATATTAATTTTACTCTTCCCCCTATACTTTTAGCTATATGTGTCAAGATGATATATGTATATACAGTTTATTTTGTGAATTCCTCTTTTTGAAGATTTTTTTCCCACTTTAAAAAAAACATAGTGCACAGTGTTCGCAGAAATATCAGATGTCTTGGATAATAAACAAACGAATAAATGTGTAGTATTCATATGTCTTCTGTTCAAAGCCAGACACTTAACCACCCAGCTCACAGGATTTTAAATAGATTGTACCTGTTCCGGGAGAAACTCTCATCACTTGTCACACATATGGGAAGCTTGAACAGGCCTGCTTTTCTGTGCCTTAACAGTGCACAGAACTGTTAACATTCTATAGCATTTATCTTTTTTCATAAAGGAATTCTTGTTTAGAAATTTTAATAGAGCAGTACAAAAAGAGAAAATAATGGAATAAAATAATTTTATAATTCAGAGATAATCATTCTGAACATTTAAGCAAACTTTTTTTTCCCTTTCTTTAATTAGAGAAATCACATTTATTCAGTCAGGGTTTTTTTTGTTGTTGTTGTTTTGGTGTGCACACGTATGGCAATGGGCCATGTGTTGACATCAGAGGACAACTTTGAGAGTTGGTTTTCTCCTTCCACCTTGTGGATACAGCTGCTCCAACTCAGGTCACCAGGCTTGATGGCAGGCATCATTTGAATCAACTTTCTATGAGATATTCTTTCTACTTCAGAGCTTAATTTCCCTCCTCAGGAAAGTGTTAGGATTCTTTCCCTCATTGTTAAACTTAGATCTATGACGGTTTTAGCAGCTGCATCACAGTCCATGGTTTTTAAAGTATTGTCATCCACAGATTATTCACATACAGTATAAATGTACATTTCTTCTGGGTTAACAGTATCTGAGGGCTTAGATATTTTTCTATTTATTAACTACAATGAGTATAGTTTGAGAGTTTGCTAAAACCCAAAGCATATGACTGACTGACAAATGACTGCAGGGCAAGCATCTGCCACCATTTACCTCATCACTCGACCTTTTCAAGCTCCAGTTTTGTTGTATGTAAGCAGAGATGAGCCTCCCTGCCTCCCAGAGAGGATCTCCTGGTTGATCATGTGATCCTTTCCTAAAAGGGAGGTTTACTTAGAGATCCTGGGTTCTGTGGCCTCTGTAAGCAGCAGCTGCAAGGAGGCTGTAAGAAGGGGCAGTGAATGGTGGTTTCCACAGGCCCCTTAGTCTTTTTCTTTGTTCTTTTTAGCACAGAGCAATACATTGTCTTAAAACCATTTATTTAAAAATGGGGCTGGAGAGATGGCTCAGCAGTTAAGAGCACCTGATGCTCTGTCATGAGAACCAGAGTTCTCATCCAGCACCCATGTAGGGTAGTTCACAAATGCTTGTAACTCCAGCTCTAGGGTATCCAACTGCGTCTTCTGGCGTTCTCAGTCATGCACCCACACACATGTGCTTACACACACACACACACACACACACACACACACACACACACACACACAATAAACATGAAAACAAAGATGTATTTTCCCATCACAAATTGTAAATTCTAGATTCGTGTGTGTGTGTGTGTGTGTGTGTGTGTGTGTGTGTGTGTGTGTGTGTGTGGTGAGACAGAACTTGCAGTCCTCTTGTCTCTGCCTGCCAAGTGCTATAATTAGCAGCATGACCACCACCATGCTTCAGGCAGACATATTAATTCCTCCCCAGTACCTTCCTCTTCTTACCAATAATTTATTTATTTTATTATTATTGTTTTGTCTGTGTGATTGTTTGCCACTGTGTGCAGGGACCAACAGAGGCCAGAAGAGAACGTCAGATCCCCTGGAGTTGCAGTTCCAGGTGGTGATGAACATTCAAGATGGGTGCTGGGAACCAGATTCGGCCTCTGGAAAAAGCTTCAAGGCTTTAACCACTGGGCCATGTCTCCTGCTCCCACTTATATTTAGGCTCTCCGGTGTCTTGCTTTTTCTAAAAAGATTTCTAGGTACCTCATCCTTTTGTATTTGTCCATCCAGAGGAACTCATAATCTTTTTGAGGATGACTGAATTTCAGTGAACTCTCAATGGATTTTTATTTAGGACTACATTAATTTACAAACATGGAATCACTAATATGTTAATAATGAGTTTTCTTATCCAGAAACTTCAACCTCCCTCTCTCTCTCCCTGCCCCCCCCCCCCGTTCTGCCTGCATTCCAAAGGGGACATCAGATCCCATTGTAGATGGTTGTGAGCCACCATGTGGGTGCTGGGATTTG
Source organism: Cricetulus griseus (assembly GCF_003668045.3). NCBI lineage: Eukaryota > Metazoa > Chordata > Mammalia > Rodentia > Cricetidae > Cricetulus > Cricetulus griseus. The sequence goes on from NC_048600.1 coordinate 19,414,705, forward strand.
AACCTGAGTCCTCTGAAAGAGCAGCTAATGCTCTTAACCATTGAGCCATCTCTCCAGCCCCCAGAAACTTCAACTTTTAAAAACCATTGCAGTGTCTGTTTTTTGTTTTTTTGTTTTTTTTTTCTCTCTAAAGAGCTTTAGTTTACTTCTGGTATATTGCAAATGTTTCTTTTGGAATTTTTCCCTATTTTTAGTCATTAGTAATAGGTCTGTAGAAAGGTTTTCCAATTGGCTGTTGTTTATATAAAGAAAATAATTTTTATTAACTTAAATGTTTTACACAGTTGTGCCACTTCTAGCCTTAGGCTAGGGACCCATAGATTTCATCTTTATGTGTGTCAGTGTAAAATGATAAGAAATCGTATGTACCTTGTAACTATTGCCTGTGAAACTGCTGTGCTCCAAAGGTGAAATTAGAGGGTCTTGTTTATCATAACTCAATGACTATGTTTTAAAATAAAATTGTTCCATCAACTTCTTGTCAACACTTGACCTTAGAAGCAACTGATGGGACTCTAATGATAAAGACGCAACGGATATATTGTTATATGTTTTGTTAACTTATACCTTCAGAAGGTTTTTTTTTTTTTTTTAAATATCAGGATCTAGAGAGGAGACACATAGAAATTGATGACAGATCTGATGCTAATTCTGCAATGCATTTTAATAAAGATCTGTCTCTAGTGTGGAAGGGTTATGACAAGATGTGGCAGCTGTCAAAATGAATGGTCTGGTGACAGAGGGAAGCTCTTTGCACTAGGAGCCATGTTCTCTCAGTAGGACAAAGAGCACAGAGAACCGCATGCTGCAGTGTTTCTTCTTGGTGAGCAGAAATAGGTCACCTTGAGAATTACAGCTAAAGTAGTATTAATTTACCTTGTCTGGAATGCCACAGAAATGACCGGATCAAATAGGACAAAAACTACATGTTTCAGCACTGAAATGATTGGGTCTGGAAGTGAACATGGCTGTGGGAGTCATTTCACTCTTAGAACCTGATTATGTACTCTGCTTCCTCCTGCTGGTGGTGCCTGCCCCTCAGCAGTTTTTTCTTCTTCTTCTTCCTCCTCCTCCTCCTCCTCCTCCTCCTCCTTCTTCACATTTGTTAAAGCTCATGTAGGTTAAGGTAGAACATCATGCGTGGATCCATGTTCCTACCCCACCCATGTTCATCCTGTACTTTTCTTTACTGATGCTAATTGCCCCATCTTTTCTAGCTCTTCATCTGAGAGACTATGAAGACATCATTCCCTCAGTTGAGATCTACTCGTTGCTAGCACTCTGTGCTTGTGCAAGCAGAGCTTTTGGTACCTGTTCAAAAGCTTTTATTAAACTGGAATCATTAGAGACCCTCAGTGCAGAACAGAAACAACAGTATGAAGACCTTGCCCTGGAAATCTTCACCAAACACACCCCAAAAGACAACAGGAAGTCGGAGTTGAACAGCCTTCTTGAAGGGTAGGTGCATTGTAGCTAGATGCTATTTCCTGATTAGAAGCTTGGATATAATAAAGCACTGAATTTTGGAAGAGTTTATGTTAATATTAAAGCCAATTTTATCCTAGAAGGGTATAGTAATGCTGTATTTTTTCATTTAAAGAAAAGTTTTTATTAAAAAAATTGAGATGAAAGTATTTTATTTAAAGTTTGTCTCAGAATGTCTTTCATTCTTCAGTATTTAAAGTGTTTAGATAGTTAGACTAATCACATACTTTAAAGTCTAATTGTTTTCTCTCTTGTTTTTACAGTGGAGAAGGAAAACTGCCAACATGCATTGCCACCGGAAGCCCGATCATTGAGTACCAGTTCTGGGTGTGCAAAGTGTGCAAGCACTACGTTCTTGCTCAGGAAATCAGCAACTATAACTTCTGTCCTTTATGCCACAGTTCAGTAGAATAAAGGAGAGAACTATGGCCATTGTAAAATATATGAAGCATTTATACTTATCTTCACCTGTCTATGTAATAATGCTTGATTTCCTTAGGTACCATATGAAACAACAGTATGAAGTATGAATCAACTTCATCATCCTGTAGTTGTATTTTTATATAAAATCTATATTAAAAAAATAAAATGAGGGCTGGAACGTAGCTCAGTGGTAGAGGGCTTTCCAAGCATGCACAAGTCTCCAGGTTCATTGTCAGTACTGGAAGAAAAAAAAAAGATAATTCATTCATCACTGTGCAACTATGAGGTAATTTGATTAATTTTCACATAAGACTTACAGATGTGAACTTTATTTTTTCTGTATTTCCTATCTGTCCATTTATCATTTTATATAGCTTATAGTTTGTGGCTAGTTACCACAGAAATACTGTCCACCAGGAATATTTTTCTCATATTGTCAAGGTTACTAGTTCATTAGAGAAGCCCTGAGAGGCAGGTGGGAATGGAGGAGTCCGGGGAGGGGGCAAACCTGAAGCAGAAAGCTGATATAGCCTGTATTTCAGGGACGTTAGGCAACTGTTGTATAAAATGAGCTCTCTATCTATTTAAGGGTTAAACTCTTCTATATTTTATTTTCAGAAAGGAGGAAATGGCATTTTAAGACTTTTTATTATTTGAAGTTTTTAAAAAAACATTTTATCCCCATCCAAGAGGAGGCATTTGGCATCCTTTTTCCTTGTAATAAACATGATTAACTGACTTTGAGTAATGCTGTTTTTCCTTATCATTAAACTTAGCCCCACTTATGCTATGTTTCCCAGTACTCTCGAGGCCTAAGTGCTTAAATGTGGAACCAACAAGTAAGGCCATACAGGTATGCAGTGAACCTGAGCAAGCACTGCTAACCTGCAGTCATTCTTGACACAAAGTTTGCTAAACTATACTTTAAAATAACCTTTCTATATTTTCAGAGTTTAGACTTAGGTTTTGATGAGATTTTATTTACAATAAACATGAAAACAATAAATTCTGAACGAAAAAATGACATGTTTATCCCATGTTTCCCTTCTCTATAGTGCATAAAAATGTGGTACTTGCATCGTCTTTGTGTAGATATTTTGGTGGGACACACACACACACACACACACACACACACACACACACACACACACACACACCACCCTGAGACACATTTGTTATCACATGGGAGAAAAACCTAACTCTTTTTAGGCAAATGTCAGTGACTCCACTTGGCAAAAAACTGTGAGAATTGTTCTCCTAGAGACTGCACAAAGTTCACATTCAGAAACAAAGAAAAAATTATTACAAAGTAACAGTATTAACTTTGCCATTGCTCCGAACTCTCATTCTGGGTATCCAAAATGAAAACAGCAATATTATGTTGCCCTCTACTGTCTATTTCTGTAATTATTTTATCCATGTTTTTAAGAATGTATTTTAAGTATAAAAGTAACATGTTCACAGTATGAATTTTCAGAAATATGTAAGAATATAGATGAGAAAGTAAAAATAGCCTTAACCTTTTAAAAAACTTCATTTATATTTTAGTTGAATTACAGAAAAGAGGTGAAACTGAAGAAATGTATATATTACAAACAAGTATTTCATGAGAAGAACTGTTTGCTCTTAGGATATTTCTCTAAAATTAAAAATATATCAAAAGACTAAGCTTTTTTTTCAACTTTTTTTTATTTGAATTACAAACAGGATTGTTTTACATGACAATCCCAGTTCCCTTCTCCCTCCGTCCTCCCCCCCCCACCCCAACTAAAATCCTATCTATCACATATCCTTTCTGCTAACCCTGGATGGTGAGGCCTTCCATAGAGTGTCATCAGTGTCTATTGTATCCTTTGGGGTAGGGCCTATTGCCCGCCCCCCCCCCATGTGTCTTGGCTCAGGGAGTATTCCTCTATGTGGAATGGACTCCCAAAGTCCACACCTATGCTAGGGATAGGTACTGAACTACTACAGGAGGTCCCGTAGAATTCCGAGGTTTCCTCACAGAAACCCATGTTCCTGGGGTCTAGATTAGTCCCATGCTGGTATCCCAGCTATCAGTCTGGGGAGCGAGAGTTCCCCGATGTTCAGGTCAGCTGTTTCTGTGGGTTTCACCAGCCTGGTCTGGGCCCCTTTGCTTTTCACTCGTCCTTCTCTGCAACTGAATTCCAATTCAGTTCAGTGATTAATTGTGAGTGTCTGCTTCTACTTTCACCAGCTGTTTTTTGAAGGTTATAGGATGGCATATAAGTCAGTCATCAATCTCATTATCAGGGGAGGGCATTTAAGGTAGCCTCTCCTCTGTTGCTTAGATTGTTAGTTGGTGTCATCTTTGTAGATCTCCAGACCTTTCCTTAATGCCTGATGTCTCTATAACCTAAAATATCTCCTTCTATTATGGTATCTCCTTTCTTGTTTTCTTCTATTCTTCCCCTGACTCAACCGTTCTGCTACCTCATGTCCTCCGCACCCCTCCCCTTCTCCCCTTCTCATTCTCTAGCTCCCTCCCCCCTTCCCGTGCTCCCAATTTGTTCAGGAGATCTTGACCCTTTCCCTTTCTCTAGGGGACCATGTATGTCTCTCTTAGGGTCCTCCTTGTTTATTAGCTTCTTTGGCAGTGTGGATTGTAGGCTGGTACAAAAGACTAAGCTTATTCAAGCACTTTCTTATATGGTATACATTAAATTTGTGGTTGGTAATATTTAGAGAAATCTGGGCCTGGGCAGATAGAATTAGGTTCTCAGCACCTACATAAAAACAGGTGTAGGTTGCCTGCCTGTAACCTCAGCAGATGGGATCTCCTGGGCAAGCTGGTTAGCTGGACTAGCACAATTGTTACAATTGTTAGCAAGCACTGTGTAAGCATTTGGGGTAGATCGGATTGGACAGATATTCTGGCACTCGGGATTCACAGGATACTGAGTGTTACAGCTAGGATGAAAAGGTATCCTGGAGCTCTGGAGCCAAGGAATACCACATAGCAGCTTACAGCCCTGCTTCAGGGAAGGCTTCCCCCACTCCAGGGAGCAGCTACATGATGTAACAGCTCTGCTCCTGCAGGAAAGGTGTTACAGTTGGGCTCTGCTCCCCTGAGAGTGGAGGGAGAGTGGTGAGCAGAGTGTTAACAACTCTGCTTTGCCAGGGGAGGATTTCCCCAGTGAAAGGGCTCTGCTTGGCCCAGGGTTGTCTCTGCTCAGCTGTAGAAGGTCTTCACCCAAACCTCATTCAAGAGATTTAATGGGAGGGAAGAATCCAGGAGAGTGGCTGCCTCTGCCAGGGTGGAAGGAGGCAGCCGAGCAGCCACAAGCTAAACAGACACAGGGTTGATGTAGGGATTCTTAGGGCGCATAGTTTTTCCAGGGAGATTTTCAGGGTGGGGATTGGTCAGATTTCAATCCCTGAGTCTATTAGGGATGGCTAGATTTCCTGCTCAGGGATAGGTTAGTTTTCTGCACAGGTTTAGGGTCAGATTTGGCTCTGCTTTCAGGGCCAAAGTATGTTTCTTTTGCTGGTCCTTTCTTAGCCTTTTGGCTCTAGTTTTAGGGCCAAGGTGTATTCCTTTCACTGGCTCTGATTCCAGGTTCAAAGTGTGTTTCTTTGGCTCTGCTCAGGGCGTGTTTCTTTGGCCCTTTTCCCCTACGCACTGGGGTTCAGCATGAGACCCTGTCTCAATAAGCGCAGAACAGCGGAGGAAGACACTCAACAATCTCTGGTCCCATATTCATGAACATATGTACACACATGAAAAAAAGACACGCACAGACATTTGCATGCTCACCGACTGGTATAAGCATGGAGAGAGGGAGGGAGGGAGGGAGGGAGAGAGAGAGAGAGAGAGAGAGAGAGAGAGAGAGAGAGAGAGAGAGAGAGGAGAGAGAGGAGAGAGAGCAAGGGAGAGCACAGAAGTTAAAAGAGTGAGATGTGCCATAAAATAGGCAAGGGAAAGAGAGCCTGTATGGTCTCACTAATAACAATGACTAGTATAAAGGGTTTTAATTTTTTAAATGCTTTCCTATGTGAATTGAGAAGACCACACAGTTTTTTCCCCTTTTTATTCTGCTAATGTGGTATGTTACACTGATTATTTTTCATGTGTTGTGTTATCCTTGTATTTCAGGAGTAATTCTCATTTGGTTACAGTGTATAATTCTTTCAATATGTTGCTACATTTGATATGGTAGTCTTTTTGTTAAGTTTTCTATTAATGCAGGCTGGAGAGATGGTTCAGCCATTAAAGCCTAGGCTCACAACCAAAATGCCAAGCTTCTCATTAATGACAGTCACAATGGATATTGATTGGTCTGTAGTTTTCTTCTAGTGACATGGTTCTCAACATGTGGGTCACAACCCCTTTGGGTCTTATGACCCTTTCACAGGGGTCCCCTTAAGACCATCCAGAATATCAGATATTTCCATTACAATTCATAACAGCGGCAAAATTAGTTATAAGGTAGTAACGAAAATAATTTTATGGTTGGGGTCACCACAACATATATGTATTAAAGGGTTGTAGCATCAGGAAGGTTGTGAACGAGTGCTCTAGTGTCTGCTAAGTGTTGGCATCAGCAATATTTGCTTCACAGAGTAATGTAAGATGTGTTCTTTCCTGTTGTTGTGAGAGTTTAAGGGCTGGTGTTGACTCTTCCTTAAATGCTTCCAATCACTGGTGTAGCCATCAGGTCTCAATATCAGCTGCTTTGCCAGCCAGAGGTCTGTTGTTGTTTTTCTAGATCTTCATGAGTCAGTATTGGTTCCTATTTACTTTCCCATCTATTCTTTACATAAAAAGGGACAAATAAATGATGTTCTCTTTCTCTACATGTTAGTAACCATCATCTAACTTAAAAAGACTGTGCTGCCAGGTGGTGTTGTTGTATGCTTTTAATCCCAGAACTTGGGAAGCAGAGGCAGGCAGATTTCTGAGTTTGAGATCAGCCTGGTCTACAGAGTGAGTTTCAGGATAACTAGGGCTATACTGAGAAACTCTGCCTTGAAAAACAAAGACAACAAAAAACAACCCCCCCCACAAAACAAACAAAAAACCCAACCCACCAAAAACAATGTTCACTATATTCATCCCAGTTTTAAACTGTGTGCGCCACACTGTAGATTTAATATATACTGTTTCAGCAGGAAGTTCTACATTAAAGATGACAACTACTTTCCAAGTTGATGTCTGTCTTCTCTGACCTTTATTTTTATAGCTAATTCTATCAAATGCCTCGTAATATTTATTTAGTATCACCGTAACAATGCTAGTCTGGGTCACATATAAATAAGTTCATTTGATTTGGGTTTGGTGGCTGGGAAGCCCACGAAAGTACAGGCCTTCTCGCCTCATCATAACATGACAAAAGGCATAGAAGGAACGGGTGTGCAGCATTCTGCCTTTTAAATGAGTGGCGCTAGTCCATTCCAGAGGCTGGAGCCCACCTGTACATTAAGAGTTGTACTCATGAGCTTTGGAGGGGGGGGACTACATGCACACTACAGCACTCCCTTTTTATGCACTGGGAACTGCTCTACTTAGATAGTTACATTCTTTTTATTTTTGGAACTTAGTGTTTTAAATATTAGCCTTCAATTCACCCAGAATCAGCACATAAGCACCGTTTTTAATTGCTTCCTTAAAAACAAACGACCCTCACTTAAAACAAAAGAAACTGACTTCAGGGCCAATCTTCTCCCCTTCCCGGCATCAGGCACCTCAAATAAATAAATAAGCACATATATCTAACTATCATCTATCCACCCATCTCTATCATTCATATGTATGTATGTATGTATGTATGTATGTATGTATGTATGTATGTATGTATGTATGTATGTATGTATGTATGATCTATGTATCTATCCACCCATCCATCCAAGCATCTATCCATCAGATTTTTATTCTCTTAAAATTTCCCGCCAGCTTCGCCAGACGTTACTGGTCATCTCGCGATATTACGGGTCCTCAGACAGGACAAACTTCTTCACTATCGGCGCGCTTTCGTTAGCCAATGAAGTTAAGTCCCGTGCGCCGGCGGGCGGCTGTGGTTCCGTTTCCACTCGAGCGAGGTGGTTATGGCCGGACCGCCGGACCGAGAGAGCCGAGAGAAGCCGGCCGCCCTGGCGTTGGCCCAGGCTCGCTTCGCCAGGGGCGAGTTTGCCGAGGCGCAGGCGCTGTACTCGGCGTTTATTGGCCAGTGCGCCAGTCGCGGGAGGTAAGTATCGCGAGACGGGGTGGTCCTCGTACGGAAGGGGTCCTCGGAGCCCCGGGTGGGGACGGGGACGGGGACCGGGAGAGGACGGGACCGGGGGCCGGGACTGGGGCTGGCCTGGGGTGGTCCTCGGAGTCCTGTCCCTGGGTCGCGAAGGCGGCACCCTGTGCCGCTCTCCTCAGGACCACAGCGAGAACCTTGCAGACATCCCGTAGCATCCCAAGGTTCATTTCTGTCGAATATCCAGCCGTCCACGCATTTTTATTGGCCAGTAAAGCTCGTTATTTAGATTCTTGGGTGATGCACACCCGACCCCCCCTATTTAAGCCCACCCCGATCTAAGTCTTGAGAAAACGGGGCAGTATTTCAAGTTAACGTATTTTGGAGCTGCTGAATCGAGCCAGGTGTCTGTGATAGTCCGTCTACTAAAAGTTTGGCATCTAGGGGTCTTGATTGGGTTCCTGTTCTCTGCCAGTTAAAGGATCAGGAGACAGTAAAAATCTCAAGCCAGGGTATGTAGTAGCAGGGGAGACCTCAAGAGCAACTAATGAAGGAAGTGACAGTTAACAGCAGCAGGATTTTCTAGGGGTGAGGAAACATGCAGAACCGGGAGGGATTTCAGGTGTCCCCAAATCGAGGCTTCTGGAGGTTTTAAGGGACTGAGGGTTGGTCAGTTTGAACATAGGGTGCTGATAGGTCCTCATCTTTGGCCTAAACAGTCCTGACCCAGCTTTGAACTTGTGTAGGAGAAGAGCAGATCCATGAGCAGGGGCCCTACTAGTGGGAGAAAAGTCCCACCAGGCCTCCTATTTAGGCTGCCAGGTTTTTGTTTCTGGTTAGCAGGGTAAGAAAGAAGCCAGCCAGCTTATCCTGGCTCCTCTCCTGATCTGTCTACCTGTCACAGAAGCGTCAACTCCCTGTCTTTCTGTATTGGTTGTGAATTGGTTGTTAAATCTGGAGACTTGATCCAGCTCAGATAGGAGAGCTTTTCTGTCTGCAGGTTCCGCTGTAAGCACTTGAAGCTGGTTTGTTAGCAGGCTCCTTTGCTTCTCCGTTGATGCCTGGCTATGTAGCATTAGTTACTTAAGTTTAGCCTTTATTGTGCTTGTGGATGGTGTGGAGTGGACACAGAGAAATTTGCTGGCTAATTTTCTTGACGCTTGTGTGACCTGCAGCATCACCCTTCTTTTCTTTCTCTTGAAAGATTTTTTTTTTTTTTTTTTTTTTTTTTGGCTTTGAGACAGGTGTAGTTCTGGCTGTCCTGGAACTCCCTCTGCACCCTAGTCTGCACACTGGTCTTGAATTCAGAGATCCACTTGCCTCTGCCTCCCAAAGTACTGGGAGTAAAGGCATGTGCCAGTACTCCTGGCTTGTCCTGGAAAGTTTTTTTTTTTTTTTTTTTTTGAATGCAAGCTTGTCTTTTGTATGAGATCTAATACTGAAGGCTGCATTCCTATTTGTTTCTAACATTCACATGGAATTAAGCCAGAAAACTAAAATTGCCTTTTAATTTTAGCACTATAATAGCATGATAGTTAACAGAAATTTCTTTATTAAAAAATACAGTATCATACAACAAGGACATCTGTTCAACCATGTTCATAGCAGCATTATTTGTAATAGCCAGAAACTGGAAGCAGCCTAGATGCCCCTCAACCGAAGAATGGATAGAGAAAATGTGGTAATTTATACAATGGAGTACTACTAAGAAAAAAAAAATAGAATCTTGAAATTTGCAGGAAAATGGATGGAACTTGAAGAAACCATTCTGAGCGAGGTAACCCAATCACAAAAAGACAAACATGATATGTACTCACTCATATGTGGGCCTGCTTTATGATACATAGTAGTGACCGTGCTTTATCAGAGCTGTTTTTAATGATGTTGCTCAGAATGGTTTCCTTCCAGATGATGTTTGAGAAGCTATTAAAAAAAAAAAATGGTGCCAGGTACCACAAGAGTAACAGAACTGTGCTGTTTTCTGGGATTTTGTTTTTTACTTTTTTTTTTTTAATGGAGTGTGCTGGATGTCTCTACAATTTTGTTCAAATGACTGCAGAACCTGGAAAAGCTGTTGCTGCTATTGATGCATAACATACTGCTATTTTTATATAAATTATATATATATATATATACATATATAATTTGAATTTTTGGAAACTTTAGCTGTGCTGTCAACTTTGGAACTTTGGAAAAAAGTATCCCAGTTTACCGTGTTGAGTTGGCATTGTACAGAAATTAACAGCTATATTGGTCTAGAAATGTTGAACTTAATTTTTTTTCCATTTGTACAGGGGTAACACACTGTATTAAATATGTAAGGTCTTATCTACATGGGTTTGATTACAAAAACTAATAAAGTATTCTCTAAATAAAAACTAAAAAATACAGTATTTTTATTAATCCTTTGAGAATTTCATACGATGTATTTTGATAATCTTCACCCCCTCCCACACTATTCATCTTTCCACTCAGCTCTACCCACACTTTGTCATCTGTCCCATTTTGTTCTGCCTATTTACTCATGGGCCATCAGAGAGTTTGGTCAACCTACTAGGAGCCATACCCTTAAAGAAAACTGACCCTCCCTCCCTCCCTGCCTCCCTCCCTCCCTGCCTCCCTCCCTCCCTGCCTCCCTCCGATTCTGTTAACTGTCTGTAGTTCCTCTGGGGTAGGCACTATGAGCCCCACCTCAGCAATGCTGGAGTGTTAACCTGGCTTGATCGTGTTAGTGATCAACCACAGCTCGTCTGAGTGAGCCCTGAGTGCAGTGGCCCTGCAATGCTCAGAAATCACTGTTTCACTGTTCCTCTCTCAACCCCAGGCTCGTCCAGTTTTTCTGCCCTCTCTTCCCCCTCCCCTGAGCCTTGGGGAGAGGGAAGAGTGTTGATGTAGGCGAGCATTCCACTGACTCTTTGTTAAAAGATATTACCATTCCTGTTTCATCTCCACCACCACTCCTGATAAAAATGGCTGGCAGGCATAGAAGACCTCATTTGTATTCTTGTGTAAGGCTGGGACAGGTTTACTCAGGAAGTTTCAGAAACAATCAGTGGGCAGGTATGTGGATGATACTTGGGATTGTTATTCTTCCCCCTTTGTACATCTCAGCCCAAGAACCTATGTCCATCACAGTAAGCTGATCTCTGTGCTGTACGGGCTGGAAAACCCACCTGGCATAGCTGTAACAGTTCAGGATGCCCATGTTCTGAGCATTACTGTTCCACTGGCACCTTTTCTCTGGCCACTTTCTCATCTGTAAAATGAGCCTTCAGTTTCCTTAGAGTTCAGAACTTGAAGTCTATCAGTTCAACTTGTACCCTTAAATATGTCTTTGGAAATTTAAGCTTATTTTTTAAAACATTAGATGGCTGAATCATTTTAAAATAGTGTTTGCAGTCCTTGATTGCTTTTCATTCTGATTTGTCTTTTTTTTTTTTTAATATCCAAGGTCAGCTTTAGCCATAATTTAATTTTTCAAATACTTATCTTGTTCACCGTTAGCAAATGCTAAAATTCCATATTTAGATTAGGTAGTTTGGTTAAATGCAGTACAGAAAATACTATCATGGGTTCCGGTGGGTAAAGGTGCTTGCCATACAAGCCTAATGACCTAAGTTCAAACCCTGGAATGTGTGTGAAGCTGGAAGGAGAGAGAGCACTACTCTGGCCCCTACAGACATACTGTGGCATGTGTTCTTCCACAGTACACACATGCAATAAGTGAAAATTCTCAAAGGAAATACTGTCTTTAAAAAAAAAATCAATATCATTACAATGAAAGTCAATGTTCAGTATTAGCCTATCTCTTTAAAAAAAGATTTCTTATAAATCTGTATGGGTGTTTTGCCTACATGTGTGTCTGTGTACCAGGAGTGTACAATACCCACAGAGGCCTTTAGATTCTCTGGCACTGGAGTTAGAGTTAAAGTTTGTGAACCACCATGTGGGTGCTGGGAATTGAACTTGGGTCCTCTGGAAGAGCAACAAGTGCTCTTAATTGTTGAACCATCTCTCCAGCCCCTGCCCATGTCTTTAAGATTGCAAACAGCATGTCTGCTTTCATGAAAAGTAGGATTTTAGAATTTGCCGTAATGAAATCTAACATTCTGATCATCTAAGGATGAGAATTTATGACAAAGTGTTGAAACCTCAAATGAATAATGAAAATTTTACTGAAGTCCCGAGGCAGCATTTTCTTTCTGAAGTCTGAGGACAGCAGCTCAGCTAGTGTCCTAATAGACAGAGAACACACAGCCTTCTGTTTTTTTAGTCTTTAACGGTGGTCTTGAGAGGGGTCCTTTTGTCTGTCTTTCTCAGTCAACTGACAAAACAGAAAATTTCTAAGTTCCAATGGTTCCTCCCCACTATTACGAAGTTTAAACTGCAGGACCATGAGGGTGTGGTGAGCATGTTTTGATCGCAGCACTCCGGAGGCAGAGGCCAGCCAGCTCAAAGTAGTGAGTTCCAGGCCCCAAACCCTAAAACAACCAAACAGACCTCCACCCCACCCCACTCCCCTAAACTGAAAGGACCCCTGTGTGCAGCAGTAGTCACAGTCCCTGTCTGAGTTCTCAAGGATTAATATGTCAAGAGAAACAGCAGATGGGCCAGTGATAGGGCTCAGCTGTACCAGCCTGGCATCTGAGTTCGATTCCTGGAGCCCATGTAAAGGTGGAGAGATGTGATGTCACAGAGTTTTAACTCCAGGTGGCTGCACAGGTGGGTGTGCTCACACACATAAAATAATAATTTTTCTTATTTTAGAAAAAAAAATAGGTGACTGCTGTTAGCTGTGTTTTCTGAGGACTATGCTTTATACCACTGGGTATAACAGAAGATGGATTGAACATGTAGTTCCTCTGGTTCAAATTTGACAATCACTTTGGGAAAAAGGACAAAGGGAGGGAGGGAGAAAGGAAGGAAGGGAGAGGGAGGAAGAAAGGGAGGAAGGAAGGAAGGAAGGCAGAAACACTCCTGTCTCGGAGCAGTGAAGATAATTTGTCGTAGGTAGTGACAGTGGGTGGCTTTGAACTAGTGTGTGTCCCAGCTGCCGGGTGTCTGGATTCTCACAGGAAGGGCAGAACTGTGGAATATTCAACCTATGGTTAACCACTGCTTAACCAGTGTTTCTTTACGGGCAGAAAGTGATTTCAGATGTCATTGTTTGAAGACCACCTACATTTTAGAGTAAATTAAAAGTGACTGTGACACTTTTGTAGTGCACTGGTACCTGGGAGGGCTTTCCTTGGTCAGCATGCTCTAAAAATGTTCAACAATCATTTTAGTATTGAGCAAAACCTGTTGGCAAAGAACAGGGGCTTTGAAGACTCTAACACCCACAGACTTCAAATCCACATTGTGCTGCAGCCCAGTGAAAGTCGCTGATAGCCTAAACAGAAATTGATTGCTGTTTTTCAAGTGCATTTTGCTTCTTCAACTTGGCATTTCAGCTTCCACACAGTGTGTTGTAGGCTATGGAGTTTAACAGAGCCCCAAAGAGCATGGGAGTGGAAGTGAGGGGAGTTTAACAATGTGCTTTTAATGTGAACTTCTTGTTTAAAGCAAATGCAGCCCTGAGGATTTGGCCACCGCATATAACAACAGGGGGCAAACCAAGTACTTCAGCGTTGATTTTTATGAAGCCATGGACGACTACACATCGGCTATAGAAATCCTGCCTAACTTTGAAGTTCCGTATTACAACAGAGGTTTGATACGCTATAGGCTGGGTAAGTTTTTTTTTTTTTTTTCCTCTAAGTTTTTGCTTTTCTTGTGGACTGTATTCCATATCCATTGCTTCAGAGTGATCAACTGTTGTGAAGGAGTCAAGTTTGACAATTGGGTGAAATTTAGGATTAGAGAAGCTTTTCTGAGTGACTTCCTTCCTTCCTTCCTTCCTTCCTTCCTTCCTTCCTTCCTTCCTTCTTTCTTTTTTAAAGGCATTTCCTAAGTGTTACAGACACAGCAGAACACTGCTGTAGGAACGGAACTGGATACAGAAGCCAGGGTGACCCCATTACTCTGTGCCTGTGCATTCCCAGCCTCAAAATGAGGGTAATGCTGACGTGTACCTGTGACACTTTCTAGTTGAAAAGGCAGGGACAGTGGACAGTGAAGTTTTTAGAAGCCTGGATTAAAGGGGCTTTGGATACTGTTTCCCATTGAAAAGAAAAAAGAAAAAAAAAACTATTTCTCAGTTTTCCTGCAGCTACGTAAAATGGGAGATGTAGTTTTGTTGAAATTTTATGATGATTGATATGCTGGCGGCCTGTTAAATGTGATTAAAAACAACCACTAATTTTCCCTGGTTTTTGTGTTGTCTGTTGTTGGAGATTGAACCGGGCCTGTTATACCCTGTTAGTCTGTTAGACGAGTGCTAATGTTGCTGGGCATGGTTCCCTGTCCTCATCCTGACTTTAGATCGCTTGTTTCATAAGGGCACACGTTATTATGATGGACGGTCTCGATCACTGACAGAGGCAGCTTCCTTTTGCTGGCAATTTGAAAGTTCATAAATGTGAAAACATGTACAGTTGTGGAAATACTCAACTTTTTTTTCTTTTCTTTTCATCTGTGGGATTCTGCTCTAGGGTATTTTGACGAAGCTTTGGAAGATTTCAAGAAGGTGTTAGACCTAAATCCTGGATTTCAAGATGCTGTGTTGAGCTTAAAGCAGACCATTTTAGACAAAGAAGAAAAACAAAGAAGAAATGCTGAAAAAAGTTACTGAGGCATATAAGTTACTGAAATTTTAACTTAAGATCCTTAAGCCTACATCTGATTGACTCTAAGATATTTATGGAACTATTTTGATTATATGTGAGAGACTGCATTTTAGAAGTGAAAGTAAAATAATATGTTTAATCAAAGTTATTTCAAGAGAGACTGTGATGAATAGATCTTTTAATAGAGTAAATAAATAATATCAATGTACATTATTATAGCAAAATATTTAAATTAATATGTATTGTTTTTAATAAAGGTTTTATTTTTACCACATATTTTTATTCCCAACTTTTTTTTTTCACACTCAGGAAAAGGTTGCTGGTAAAATACTATCCCGACATAAACTCCTCATGTAGGTTCACCAATGAATGTAGTACATTTGCTTTTCCTGTATATTTAAAACCTTCCACTTCAAAGTCTGAGGCAGGAGAATTGCTGTGAGTTTGAGGCCAGTCTAGGCTATTGAGACCCTCAAACAAAACCCAATAAAATAAGACAAAACCCAGACAGATTTTTTTTTTTCTGAACCACTTGAGAATGAGATACTGATGTCACAGTACTTCACCCATAAACAGTTCCGCCTGCATTTTCCTAAGGACAATTCTCCACAGCCACATGCCACTGTAACACCTAGTAAAAATAATGCTATAACATGCTCCATGTCCAGGCCATGTTCACATTTCCCCCTGTGACTTCAGATAATTGCATCATGTTCTCATGTCTCAGTGTCTCGATTCTTTCCCCCTGGGGTCATCTCCTGCTCATTTTCTCCCCACAGCAGTGGTTTGTTTGAGAACTCACTTTTCTTATGGTAATGGACTGAGAGACAGGACCCTTGGGCTTAAAAATAAGCACCTATCTTATGGGCAAGCAGTTGGAAACAATTCATCCCACACTAAGTCATTAGAGTGATGGGTTAAGGTCTGAGTACTGAATATAGTTTCGGTCTCTGGATGATGACTATAATGATTGACAGCAGAGGTATTGCTCGAATACTTAGTATAACCAAATACTGCTCAAAGTCTCTAAGAAATGAGTCAGGTAGAGAGGGAGATGACAGAGTGACAGAGGCATACATTAACACTAAGCTTAAAAATTCTGTTTTGGGTCCTGCCAACAAACAACAGCTCTCACGAACCGAACCAGGAAGAGCTAACTGGGAGGAAGCAAGCCAAAGTCAGCATGTCCTGTCCCATCTACAGCTTTGTTTTTATTGTTGTGGTTTGGCATTCCAAGACACAGACCCTCGACTTGAGATTTCCCAAACTGCATTATAGCTGCTGTGGGAAAGCTGTTCTGGGTGGAAATTGCCCCCATCGGAGAGAGACAAAGCGCGCTTGCTTGGCATCAGAAGCCCTGTAGAATTCCATGGCTTCAGATGCCATCATTATCACCACCCTTAACTAGATTTATTTCTTTGTCTTCGTCTTCGTCTTCGTCTTCGTCTTCGTCTTCGTCTTCGTCTTCCTCTTCCTCTTCCTCTTCCTCTTCCTCTTCCTCTTCCTCTTCTTCTTCTTCTTCTTCTTCTTCTTCTTCTTCTTCTTCTTCTTCCTCCCCTTTCCTCCTCCTCCTCCTCCTCCTCCTCCTCTTCCTCTTCCTCCTCCTCCTCCTCCTCCTTCTTCTTCCTTTTTTGAAATGATCTCATGCAGCAGAGAAAGTAATTGCCCTGTTTGTAACTTGTAAATACTATCTGGCAAAATTCATGGAGAATTTGTGCTGCAGGTGAATGAGTATGAAGAGGAAATTAAGTCTGATGGCCATAAATGAAAAGCTGCGATTGTTTTTGGAATCGCTCACATTTCCCAAAATGATTTATCTTTGATGGGAAGGGCTTTAAAAGAATTTTTAATGTCTCATGAAAACAGAGAGCTCCCTTTTTAAAAAAGCCTTTTTGAAAAAAAAAGAAAGGAAAAAAAAAAAAAAAAGCAAAAGCAAAAGCAAGCTGTCCTGACCTCGGGAGAGCTAAACACAATTCCACCCAGAGAATCAAGTAATACTTAAACAATTTTATTTTCTCTTGGCTTATGCTCTCTCTTTTTTACTCATGACTGGAATCAGATGTAGTATGAAAAAGAAAACTTGTTAAAACATTTTCATTTGCGTTGCTAGATTTTATTACTCAAAGTTGCTTCATTTCTCAGAAAAACAAAATCACTGACGTTTGGATCAACCCTCGCCTCCACTGAGTTTCCCTTGTCTTTTACTGGACAGAGCTAAATAGTATGTTTACCACGTTTTATCTTCTCCAGAACTAGGCTTCTCACAGCCGTGGCCCGTTTCTCATTGGCTGAATGATCCCTTGGGTATTTAAGTGTTATTTATCCTCATGATTGTTCCAGTTCCCCTACATCTGCTAGAAAAGTGCCCAAACCTTGCTACCCAGCACCCCCCCCCCAAAAAAAACCCCACAAAGGACTTGCAGTTCATTATACAAATTGTTTCACAAAGGATAGTAAAATGGAATAAGTGGATTTAAATTACTTTCGAGTTTAGAAAATTATTTGTAATCCTGGTTGAGAAACATGGAGCTGTTTTTCTCTTCCAAGGTTGGAACTGAGTGAAGTCCATGGACTGATTGGACAACAGCAAACTAGAGTGAACGAGCAAGCTAGAGTCTTCAGTCAGCCCTCAGCCACGATCTCATTGCTCTTTCTGTGGCTTTCCTGGGTTCTCTGACATTCACTGGCATCTCTACCCTACAGGGTTAGCGGTATGCCATTTTGGAGGTTGTAAATCTTTCAGTGGGCACAATAAGTTTTATTCCTGTCACTCAGGCCAAACCAGTTCACTATTTATACTTCACTAAGACTCAAAGTCTTTATCTGCTGAGTCTAGACTCCTTAATTTTTTTTTTTTTTTTGCTTTTTGAGACAGGGTTTCTCTGTGTAGCTTTGGAGCCTATCCTGGCACTCCCTCTGGAGGCTAGGCTGGCCTCGAACTCACAGAGACCCGCCTTCCTCTGCCTCCCGAGTGCTGCGATTAAAGGCGTCACCACCAACGCCCAACTAGACTCCTTAAAAATTTAACATAGTTAAATCTTTCTCTTACTTAGTAAGTTTGTTAACCAAAATGCTTCTGAGTGAAAGCTATTAACAACAACAAAAAGTTTACATTTAATCGGAAATTTATAATTCTATTTTATTCTACTCTATTTTATCCCACCTACTTTCCTTTTTCTTTTTTTGTTTTGTTTTTGTGTTTTGTTCTTTTTGGTTTTTTTGGGTTTTTTTTTTTTTTTTTTTTTTTTTTTTTTTTTTTTGGTTTTTTGAGACAGGGTTTCTCTGTGGCTTTGGAGGCTGTCCTGGAACTAGCTCTTGTAGACCAGGCTGGTCTTGAACTCACAGAGATCTGCCTGCATCTGCCTCCCAAGTGCTGGGATTAAAGGCGTGCGCCACCACCGCCCTGCCTTTTTGGTTTTCAAGATGGTGTGTGTGTGTGTGTGTGTGTGTGTGTGTGTGTGTGTGTGTGTGTGTGTGTCCTGGTTGTCCTGGAACAAAGAACTCTTTCTTTGTAGACGAGGCTGACCTCAGACCCAGAGATCTGTCTCCCAAGTGCTGGGACTAAAGGTGTACACCACCATACCCAGCTTACTTAACTTCACAAATAGAAAAATAAATCACTGAACAAGTGTCTATAACAATGTAAACAATCAGTTTGCATATAAACTTAGAGAACTATTGTTTCCTTTGTTTTTGAAGTATTATGAAACAGTTTTATTGGGATATAATTTACATATTCAACCAGTCCATTTGAAGTTTGGTTAGGAGGTTTTAATTATATTCAGAGTTTCTGCACTAGATTTTAAAAACCCATTTTCAGTCTTCGGGGGTGGGGTATCCCATGGTCTTACCTTCGAAGTCAATGCAGAAAAACACCTTTAGTTGAATTAAAGACTAACCACAAGCTGCTTCAAGAAGCACATACAGAAGCCAGATCAAAGCTGCCTCTCCTGCCTTTCTTTAAACGTACCACATGTTCTAAGCCTTTGTGATAGTCTCTGGCTAGAAACTTGAGTGGAGGAAATGGGTTATACCTGCCCGGAACAATAATGTTAGATTTACTTGGGTTAACTGAGCACTGGCTGGTTTGAGTGTGCACAGGCTGAAGCAATGTACTGGGGGAGCCTTTACCTTAAGACACACAGAAAAGTAGCCCACCTATAGAAGAGAATCTGTGAGCCAGGCGTTGGTGGCGTATGCCTTTAATCCCAGCACTCAGGAGGCAGGGCAGGTGGATCTCTGTGAGTTTGAGGCCAGCCTGGTGCCAGAGTGAGTGCCAGGATAGGCTCCAAAGCTACACAGAGAAACCCTGTCTCGAAAAACCAAAAAAAAAAAAAAAAAAAAAAGAGAATCTGTGAAATGCAAGGCTCGCCCATGGTTTCCACTCTCACTCTTGTAGTCACCACCATCTACAAGCAAAGGATTATGTTATACTCATCATTAAGCAGTTTGAGTTATTTTAATATCATGGTCATGTTTACATGTTTACATAGTTGAATATAAACCACCCTAAAAGATTTCTTCTATTTTGCTATGAAGTCCATGCAGGGTAATAATGACTGAACATTACAGCAGCCGATTATGGAAACCAAGATGCTGCCTAGCCTACACATATCCTTTATCAGTAATAGCTTTTAATCAGCATAACTAGAAAGCAAGGCTTCAAAATACCTCTATTTCTGCTGTCACATCTTCAGAGAAAGTGTATGGTGTCGAGAGCCTGTGACCCTAGCATTTGGGAGATGGGTCTGGAGTTAAAGGTCATCCTTGGCTACATGGTGAGTTCAAGGCTACCCTGGACTGCACAAAACCTTCTCTCAAAACCAGAATTACTTTTGGTTCTGTTGGTATCTTAGTGGGCATTCTTTCTAGACAGTTTTGGATGGTTCTTACCAAGAATGCTCTGAAAGTGTTGCTCTGAACATATTTCCACTTGGTGAAAAGCTCTTTGGAAGATTACTGAGTTGATGTGGCACACACTTCCCTTGGCCCAAACTGATGTCTGGGTCCTGCTCCATGGCAGACAGAATAGTGCTGTGTGCTTCCATACCTCACTCCCACCCTGCTAACCTCCTCCCATGTACCCAGGTCCCAGCGGTTTTCATCTCAGCAGTGGTAGCTGCATGCCAAAATCCATCCCTTGCTTGTGTAGTACAAGTGTCCTGCTTTGCTCTCACCCAAAGGGTGTTTCCACACGGCCCCAGAGTGGGGTCCTCCATGTGTGATGATTGCGTCACAGTTAAGCAGATCTTGAGCCTTGCCTTCTGGGAACCCCCTCACTCCCTAGCTTTGCTGTAGCCTTTCTGCTATCACCTGCTTAAGTGCACAAATCTCACTCACCCCTCCATGCATTCATATTCTATCTACATATATCATGATTTATTTGTTTTATCTTTGTGTCTGCTCCTCACCGGCAGGTGAGTTATGGGGGCAGCAATCAGTGTCTACTTTGTTCATTGCTGTACCTGCAGCTCCTAGGACTGCCATGGGTCTCAGCTGTGTGGAGTGGATTAAGGAGCCAATTTTCGTCATCTGCTCATGCACCTGCTCTTTAGGTTTTGTAGAGTAATCCCTGGCTAATAGGAATGGGATGGACCAGTGCTTGGCCCTTCTCAGTTGACCTTGGAAGTTGGGCCTAATTTGCAGTGAAGTTTTCATTTTCCTTAAAGCAATTGACTCTTGTGGTTTAATTTAGAAAAAAGAAAGCCCCCGGGAATGGTTAATTTCAGCAGTGATTTTGTTTTAGTACAACTTTGTAACAGGTACCTGTGATGGGTTGACCTGTATTATTTTGAATGATAGGATGAAGGCTTAACTATGGATTCCTTGTGACCTTATATATCTAAGTAGTTAAGACAGGACAGATGGATGGGTCCCTAAGCCAATGACCGACGTCCTTATGTAACATCACCACACCCTATATGACCCATGTCTTTAGAATAGGAAGGACATTTGGACAAAGATACAAGGAAGGATACTTGTGAGGCTTTTGCAAATTATGATCCACAAGCCAAGGGTTGTCTGGGGGCTCTGAGAAACTGAAAGAGGCAAGGAGAATCCTTTTCTGGAGGTCATGGGAGGATCAGGGTCCTGCCTACACCTAGACCTTGTACTTCTATTCTCTAAACTGTGAGTGTACACAAGTTAGCGATACTTTGTCATGGCAAATGTTGGGAAAACATGACTGCATCCAGTAAGTATGAGTTCAGTTTTCAAGGGGCAGGATTTTGGCAAAAGTGCCTTTGTGTTCTTGTACCCACAGATGTAGCCCTGTTGAAGAGAAGGTGTGCCTTTTGTTGGAGCAATCTTATAAACAAAAGATTTCCAAGATAGGGGAGGAGAGTGAGAGAGAGGGGCCGGGTCTTTGATCGTGATCTTGACTGAGAAATCTATGACTAAGCATTGTACAAAACATGCAGGTTTGCTCTGGCTGCCTGCTGAGACACTCACAACCACCCTGTGTGGTTTCGAGACACTCCAGTCTTGGAGAGCTGAGGCTCTTCTGACTCGAGATTGGAAGAGTGGGAGTCACCTCAGACTGCCAAAAACAAAGCATTACTAGCAAGCCAGGTGACAAAATATCCAAGTTGGCTGCCAGGCCGGGCTGGGAGCTGTCAGTCTGGGACTCACAGAACAGTAATTATTTCCATCACAAAGACCAGCTGCCAGTAGACTCACTGGAATCGAACCAGCCTCTTGAACTGGGAGGTACATGTGGTACCCCAGCCTCCATCTGTCACTCCAGCATGCTAGAGGTCACTTCCTGCTTTTTTCAGTGTTCTCCCTAAAGAATACTGTCTTTCTCCTTTACTTAAATCTTTGCTTGTCCTTCAAGAACCAACCAACTACCATTAAACCTTTGCCATCAGTATCACCGCCTTCCCCCACCCCTACCCTGTCCTAGCCCACTCCTCATTTTCCAGTTATCACTGCTCTAATGGTCTGAACAGAGGTGTTTGGTTACTGAGCATGCACACAGAGAGTGGCTGTGACATGGCCTGGGTCCTGCTAGAAATGTAGACTACAGCCGAGATATAGCTGAATGGTAGAGTCTACATTTAACATGTGTGGGCCTCTGAGGATGAAGAGGATGGAGGGAGGGAGGAAGGGAGGGGAGGGAAGACAGGACAGTTAAGGAATGCAGGTTCTTAAGAGGCTGCAGGTTTACTGTCATTTGTGCTGGATCCACTGCATCCATAGGTGGTTTTGATGGGAAACTAAAGGCTAGGCCCTCTGCTCTGCGGCGGTGCTACTCCATACCTGGTGTCCAGACTAGCAGTTTCAGTGACACCCAGAAACTTCGCAGAGATGAAGATGAGGTGAGTGGGTTTAGATCCTACCTCAAAGCAACTGAATTTGACTTCCTAGAGTGTGGGCCCAGCTAGCTAAACAAGCTCCATGGAGACTCTCCTGTGCATTCAAGTCTAAGAAGCTTGGATCCAATTAGCATCTGTCATCTCTCCTGAGAGATGGAACCTGAGCTCAAGAGACAGGTGGTTGTGTCTGGGTGCTGACTGTCTTCTTCTTTTTAATTTTTTTTATATTTTAGATTTATTTATTATGTATATAGTGTTCTGCCTGCATATATGCCTGCCAGAGAGGGCACCAGATCTCACTGTAGATAGTTGCAAGCCACCATGTGGTTGCTGGGAATTGAACTCAGGACCTATGGAAGACTAGCTAGTGTTCTTAATCACTGAGCCATCTCTCCAGCCCAACCTTGACCCTCTTCTAAACATGGGAAGAAAGACATCCCAGGATCACCAGTGAGTTTCTCCTCCCCCACCGTTCTCTCAACAAGCATGTGGGTTCTGGGAAGGACTGGTGGGCAGCTGGAAGAGGACTTCTCTTCCTGGGTCTCGGGCTGAGTCTTGGGGGATGGTGTGCTCCCACTCTTAAATCAGAGGTCATCTTTACCACATAATTTTATCTTGTCCCAGCCTGACTCCATCCAGAACTCTGTCTCCAATCTCAAATAGTTTTTTTTTTTTTTTTTTGGTTTCCTCCCTGGAAAAGAAGTCATTTTTATTTGCTATTAAAATAAGCAATGCTGGCTCTCTTGCTTTTTCTGGATCAATAAGTCCTTCATCTGGGCAGTGGCTGAGCTGGCTCCTGGGCCCGCAGTATCACGGAGAAGGAATCTCAGACATGACTAATGTATAGTCCTCCTCGACTTCCTACCCATGAGCTCTCTCTCATAAATCGCTGCTATGTTCCATCAGCCTCAATTACCCGCCACAGCAGAGTCCCAGGCTGGAGAGCAGCCTGTCCCTGCCCCAAGTGCTCTTCCTTCTCCGGCTGCCTGCTAGCTTTCTGATTGCCAGACTAATTCCTTTCGAATTGCTTAATGGGTGCACAGTTTTCATTGGGAGTCTCAGGATGCTGGACCTGGAAGGAACCCAAGAAGTCATCTGCTTATTTATTTTACAGGTAGACAGGTCGGGGAGGAAATTCTGGCATAAAGTTATGCTGTTGGTTAACAATAGATGGAACACATCATTGATCCCTTTAGCAGTAACGACTTCCATTGAGTGGAGGTCCTCAGTTTACACTGCTCCCATTAATCTTGACACCTAACCTTAGTCCACCCCAGGACCCAATACTTCTACCAGGACTATTCTCCTGGGTAAGGGCTCATGGCCGATGTACTGGTGTTTTTCCATTACCAAGACCAAATTGTTCAGCACAGACAACTTAAGGGAGGAAAGGTTTCTTTTGGTTTACAGTTTAGTGGGTTTAGTCCATCATTGTTTGGCTCTACTTGCTTGGGCTGAACTTCATGCAGGAGTGTGTGGCATTGGACAGATGTTCACATCATAGGTAGACAGGAATCAGCCAGAAAGGAAGAGCCAGGGGTGATGAGCTCCCAAGTACCCTTCCCGAGTGACTGGATCCTTGAGCTAGGACCCATCTCCCAAGGCCCCTAGAGCCTCCCAAGATAGTGCTACCAGCTGAGGACCAAGCATTTAATCTGGGAGTGGTAGTGTGGGGGCATTTCAGAATCTAGCCCAGGTCACAGGCACGCAGACCACATTCTGAAGGTGGGCAGGAGGCCCACAGGGCAGAGCTGAGTTTTGGGGTGTGTTTCTCAAACTGAAGACCACAACAAAGGAAGCTGGTATAGAGAATGCTGGGAGGAGGGGCTTCTAGACCCCCCCCCCCACATTTCCACTTACTGAAAAGCCTTTTGCAATTTGATGTGTAAGTGTGGTAGTTTCATATAAAACCTGAAATGAGGAGTAGGTGTGGGGAGAAGGAGTGGAGACTGCAGAACCATCATCCAGTAAGAAGATGCCCACAACTTTCTATGTGTTCCCATTGAAGCTGTATGGCATGCCAGAAAGACTGACTCTTTTTCCATTTTGAGGAGAAAGGTATAACATGAGTTTTCTCTGGCCCGGCTAGGTCCCACTGCCCTTGTTTGCCCCAAAGAAACACACAGATGCTATATTAGTTATAAATACTGTTGGCCTTTGGCAAAGGTTTCTTATTTGCTAGCTCAGTCTTAATTATTAACCCTCTTTTAATAATGTGAGTGAGTATTTCCGCATGGTCTTATCTTACTGGAGAAAAGGTCTGGCCTCTTACTCTGTTGGGGTCTACATGTTGACCGCTCAGAGTGTCTGCAGAGAAGAGAAGAGAAAGAGGAGAGGAGATGAGAGGAGAAGAAAGGAGAGAAGAGAAGAAAAGAGAGCGATTTCCTGCTTGTCCCTTCTTACATACTGATTCTGACTGCTATGTCACTTCCTGCCTGGACTCATGGTGACTTCTCTTTACTACATTTCTTCCCAGAATTCTCCTTATCTCCTAGTCCTGCCTATCTTGTTTCCCTATTGGACAACAGTGCTTTATTCATCAACCAATAAGAGTAACATGTACAAAAGACTTCCCCCATCAAGAAGTTTGCTTAGGTTGCAGTTTAAGTTAGGAGATAGTCCAGTTTCCTTCCTTCCTTCCTCCCTCCTTGTATTCCTCTCTCTTCCTTCTGTACTGAAGTTCCTTCAAAGGTGACCAGCTTGCTCTGGCTGGCCCATCACCTTTTTATCCCAGAGTCAGCCTGTCGTGTCCACCCTTGACTAGCAAGAACGACGCAACACCGAGGAATCTTCTCACAGTTTATTCGGGAACCTTGATTTACATGAAGTGGTCCCCGAACCCAGGAAGGTGGGGCTTAATACATCCAGCAACCACCAATCATCTACGCCCAGGTGGCATGCTAGGATAGGTTGTCACCAAGCAGATTTAGAAGGATACATGGCCTCTCTCCTAATAAGGAGTTGTTTATCACTGAGAGCACTCTGCGTCAGGCTGGTGGAAGGCGGAAACCAGCGCCATCTTTTAGGCGTGGTACTCTGCAGCTCCCAACATCAGCCTCCTTCTCTTTTGCCACACAGGCAACAAGAGTTCTTTTCAGGAGCCACACTAGCTTCACGGGCCGGACTGAGGTCCTGTTACACTTAACTGATGGGCAGCTGGTGCCTGGGTAGACTGCCACCTCTGCAGCCCAGAGGTGGAGGTGGGCTAGAGTGCACAGCCCTGGGGCTGGTTGTGGCTTCACCAGCTACGGCCACATTCAATTTTACTGGGGAGTGTTGGTCACCAACAGGAGCAGGTGGCCTGCCTTGTTCGACCTCATTTCACAGCTTCAAGAAGTTAGACATGAGGGAAGAAAACAGGAAGATAAGTGAGCCAGCCTTGGGGGGAGCCAACACTTGCTACTTCTTCTCTGGGATAAATTTAGCAGTAAGGTTCAAAAACTCAGAACGAACTCAAGACATAAGGAACACACATTGCAGGGAAATGGGTTGCTTCATGAGCAAGCAGGCTTACATAACAGAGAACAGGAGTGCCCACCCATGGTCTTGCTAGGCTCAGCAGTGCTGGAGTTCTGAAGGCCTTTGAACCACTTGGATAGATCTAGAGGGGATGCTTGGATTCTCTGGGAGAAGATCTGTGTTGGAGGCTGCAGCTTAGAGGGATGAACTTGCTCGCCCAACAATAGGACTTCAAAACTAGGACATGATCTGGGATGGGAACAGACAGGGATGGGACAGGCATGGCCACACTGAGCTTGGGAGTGGGTTGGAGGAAACACTGCTCTTCTCCCACTATTAGAAGAGCTGCTAGTGTTTTGCAACTTTTAGACAAATGATACACAAATCCCATCTCATCAGCCCTCCTTTTAGGGAAGTCTCTCACTTAAACCACCCCTTTGCATGTAAACTGTTCAGCATTCTGCTTGATGTTACAATTATTTTTTCCAAATCCTGACACTGAGCTAGGTCCTCGACAGGGGAGAATCCAGCATCTTGACATTTTTAGTGCCCAGGAGAGAGTTAGGCAGCCAGGGTTCTTCACTCCCAAGGCAAGTAGGCCCCCCACTCCCTTACAGCTAGCCAATACCTGATGCTCAACTAGGTTAATGAGATGGACCACCCATTTTTACAGGGAGAAACATGGCTCTTCTGAGACGTTGCATGGGCCAGGAAAGAGTGTGGGCTGAGCTGAGGGCTGCGTCCATTACAACATGATCAGGAATGGGGGCCAGCTTGGTAACTGGGCTCCAGGGGAACATTCTTACGACCTCCTTTAAGACTTGCTTCGAGACCTGGCCAGCGAGGGCTCCAAATGAGAGGCTACATGTAAGCCATTAGCTCGCCTAAGTCATGCAGTCTTGTATGAATTCTCAGAGTTGAGATAAACACTGACCCCTGAGGTGAATTTGGATGTCACTGGAAAATAGTCATGGGGAAACTTTGCAAGCAATATGAAGTAGGGCAGAAATATGTTCCTAAGAAGATTGGCAGACCTGAGAGAAAGAGTAATCAAGCTACAGAATGGGGTTAAGAGCTCACACAGACAGGAGAGTTCCAGAGCAGCCCATAGGACTCGGCTGGTACCCTCTGGACTGGATTGGTCTCCTCTGAACTCTTCTGGTCCCTTCTGGGACTGGGCTGATCCTCTCAGGGATATGCTGGTCCTTCAATTCTAAATGGTTCTCTCTGCTCTGAGCTCCCTTTCTCAGGGCCCTGATGGTCCTCTTAGGGTTGGGATCGTCCTCTTTGGCTGGAACTGGTCTCCTCAGGGCTGGACTGCCCCCCTTAGTATCCCACTGATGCCCTAAGGCCTAGGGAAGTTCCCATCAGGCCTGGGCCAATCTCCTTGGGTGGGAGCCTCTAGGTCAGTCTTCTCTATTTAATGGCCCCAGATGGAATTAGTGTTTCCAATGTTTCTTACTAGTAGGTCAGTTAGTACCACAATAATTACATGGTGTCCTGAGTCAATCACTTCATTTTACAAACAAATTTTGAGCCCGCGGGGGCTCAAGGACCCCTGTGGAGCTAGGTGGCTGAGATTTTTCCCAACGGGGAAAGGCCAAGGATTATGAAGCAGAGCTCTGCTGATAAGAAAGTGGCGGTTGGTGGATGGTAGGGGTGCGCAGGGGTGCAGGTGGGGATGGGATGTTTGCTTGGTTAAATATGTTTGTTACTTTTGGGAGATTTTTATATCTTCGTGGGATGGTTTACAATTTAGTTCCTCATGGATGGACCTCACAAAGTCCAGCGAAGACCTCACTGTGACCAGGGAGATGGCTAGACTGGGCTACAGTTTTATTGTCCCCCCCTGCCCCCGGGAGGAAAATGATAGACTTTCTGGTTAGCAGGGAGTTCAAGCAACAGGCTTGCTTCAGAGTTCCCACCAAGGACCTGAACTTCTGATTTGTGGGCACATAACCTCCATTGTCCCTGGAACCCAGGCAGGAAGATCTAGAAAAACAGTTTCCTGGCTCAAGTTTAAGGTGAGCTCAGGGTGGGAGCATGGTAGAGGTGGGAAGACGAGGGCATCTGCACTCGTGAACCTTCATCCAGGACTTCTAGAAGGCTAATCAGACTTGTTCAATGTTCATAAAATGCCTGGAAATTAGCATAGCCAGACACTAGACAAGTCTGATGGGTGAGAGCCAGACATTTTTGGCCAGAGAACCTTCAGAACTCACCCAGCTCGGCATACAAGGTCTCAGGCAAGAGTTCCTGGGGCAGAGGGAACAAATGGGGCCAAGCGAGACACAACTGATCCCCAGAGAGCTGCTGAAGGCTCTCTGCAGGTTGTCATCTGCTCAGCATTCAGGGCTGCGTTTAGTGTGACACGGTTGGGGTGGGGACACCTCTCAGTCCTGTCTTCTGGAAGGACAGAGACAAGCACAGTTTGAGCAGGAGTTAATTAGGCAAAACAAACACTCTAAAGAGGAACTAAGCAGGTCCCCAAGGCCAGCCACAACTTAATGGGATTTGGTTGTAGATTTAAGAAGTTATCAATATTTGAGGTAGATGGACTATTTACAGGGTAAGGCCTCCACTCTGTCCCAGATTAAGATGGATTGAGTCTCCCCTTTAGGATATTTCTTTCTGTGATTTCTGCCAAAGCGGAAAGGTATCAAAACCACAATGCAAGTTTTTACTCTAACACTGTTGGGTCTTCTGAGGATGTAGGTAAAGACAGTTTCTGATCTATTGTACCTTCAAGGATGCTTAAGCACAAGAGACATTCTGATCCTTAAGAGACTGGCCAAAGACAGGTGAGGGGTGTAGCCGATGATTGCTCTGTCCCCCTCCCCCCCAGCCCCCGTTGCAGCCTTCAGGAACCATGGCATCCATGATTGTTACCACGATGAATAGTTCTTTATATAGAAGTGTGTGTGTGTGTGTGTGTGTGTGTGTGTGTGTGTGTGTGTGTGTGTGTGTATGTGTGTGTATGTGTGTGTATGTGTGTGTGCGTGCGCATATGGTGCATGGGTAAGGGTGAGAAGACAACCCTTCTTCCAAAGTGTGTGTTCTGAGAATCAAACAGAGGTCATCAGGCTTGGTGGCAAGTGTCTTTACCTACTGAGCCATCTTGCCAGCCCTCCAGGGTCTTTAGACAATGCATAGCCACAGCAGGAGGTCAGAAGAGTGATGAGTCCAGAAGAGACACAGGATCATTGATGACACCTGTGACATTAGGGCTGATGCCAGGGCATCGGGTCAGGGCTGCCTCATAGGTGTGAGGTAGGAGTGGCAGATAGAGGAATAAATGGATCCCAGAGGGCAGGCTGCATCTGGACCTCTCTCAAGTGTCTGACTCTCTCTCCTCTTCCTCAGGTCAGTTCCAATCTTGCTGGGTTGGAAGAAATTTGCCCTGGGGCCACTGGGCCATGGAATTTCACAAAAGTCTTTTATTGTTACCCATAAGGTAGGGACAGGCTTCATTCCGTAAGGCACTGGGGTTACTTCATCCCTCAGTTCCCCATTCTCAGTTAATTAGGGGACCCATTAGAAAAGGCAGGATCTGATCCCCATTGCCCCTGCAAGAACTTCACTTGGACTCACTTTCATACTAATCTTTATTGACCTGGGAGAGCAGGATCTCTTGAAGACCTCCAGCCAGGTCCAGGATCAAGGCAGGCCCAGGGAGAAAAGTGCAGGGGCAGCAAGGAGAATTCGTAGCACAGAGTGGATGCACAGGCAAGGAGGGCAGTCAGGGCAGTCAAGTCAGCTATGCCCACTGGGCAATGCCGGATACGTGTACACTCCTGTGGGGCTTTAGGCTATGCCCCATCCAGGTGTCAGCTGCTGGCACTCAGCTCTAGGACAGTATCCACAGTTGTGTCTGAGTTATGTAGGGCAACCACCATCGGTGGCCCCGAGAGGCAGGTACAAGCTCTAAGTGACGGGAGGTGTTGCCCTTGTGGTTGTTAAACATTTGAAGTTCTTGCTAGTGTTACCAAGGAACTGAACTGCTAATTTCACTCAAATCAATTATAAATATAAACATGTCTAATTCAGGGGCTGGAGAGATGACTCAGTCCAAACAAAGCTTAGTTGGCAGACAGGGGTTGCCGCGCACCCCAAACCCAGTATCCAGGTAAAAAAGCTGGGTGGTATGTAGCTATAACCACAGCACTGGGGGCTGGTGTGGAGCCAGTCAGGTCTCTCAAGCTCCCTGGCCAGTCAGTCCAGCCAAATGGTCGAATTCCAGGTTCGGGGTATTAAAGCAATTGAGGACTGGTATCAACTTCTGCTTTTTACATGCTCGTGTTTGCACACACACATACAGCTTGTCTCTGCATGTGCACGTGCATATATATAACATGGACATGTACCCAGGCACGCACCACACACAGACACTTCTAATTCAGTTGCTAGAAATTGTTAATGTGTGCTTGGAACAACAAATTCACATTTAAAGTTTGTGCAAACGGCAACTGTGGAGCTTGTGCGATCTGAATCAAATATTTCTGATGAAAGCGTTGTGCTCACTGTAAGTGTTAAATAAATACCAGATTGTGAAGGCTCTGTTAAAAAAGAAGAATGCAAACCATCTCTAACATTTTTATATTGATTATGTGTTGAAATGATAATATTTTGGATACATCGGATCAAATAAAATCATATTAAACCGAATGTCACTGGCTCCCGTCAGTTTCTAGTTCTGTGGTTTGGACAGTTTTTCCCCAAACTCTCTAGGCTTCAATTTCGCCTTATCTACAGTTACTGAGGGGAAAGACCCTCCAGGATCATCATAGATGGTGTTGGCTGAAGATGAGGATACTTGGAGGGAGGAAGTCTGCAGCCACACAGTGAGACTGGCCTTGGAAGGGTCAGAGCCCCAAGGCAGACAGGAAGCATCACTCAGGAAGGACCTAGAAGATTTCCTCAGGATTAGCATTTGTGAGAAACCCCTGCAGTCTAAGAGGCCAACTCTGCTTTGGCTGGTTGACTCTTACCAAAAGGCATGTTTTGGCACTTTCTGGAAAGTCTCCTGGCTGAGTGTTCCTCACCTGGATATCTCCTGGTTCCCTGTACTCGGACTTCAGGCTCTACTTTGGGGTAGGCTCAGGGAGGAGAGTGCAGAGGGGGAGCTGCCTTTCTTCTCTAGGTGGTTCCAGTCTTTTCTAGTTAGCTGAAGAGGTTGGGGTGAGGCTATGGTGGACAGGAGCTTCTAAAGGAGGGGCTCATTGTGGTATGTGCGTGGATGTGGGTGCATCCGTGCACTGTGTGTGTACTTGTGCGTGTGTACGTGTGTGTGTGTGTGTGTGTGTGTGTGTGTGTGTGTGAGAGAGAGAGAGAGAGAGAGAGAGAGAGAGACAGAGAGAGAGAGAGAGAGAGAGAGAGAGAGAGAGGTGTTTGTCTCCCTCTTCCACTCCCTTTCCTGCTCTCTCTGCATGATCAGATCCCTGAAACTCAGGACAGGGGAAGGGCTGAGGACTTCATGGCTCTTCGTCTCCTTTGGTTGCCACCTCCACATACCTGAGGCTGTCTTAGATCCATTATGATGCTTCTGTAGAGCATCTGCTGAGAGGAAGGTCCCACACGTGCGTGTTTTACAACGTATCATCATATCTTCAGATTATTCAAGAAGGGGTAAAGAGCACCCAAACGAGTAGTGAACTAACTGTTCACGGCCACAGAGCCAGGAAGGGCAGAGGAAGGATTTGAACCTCTTCTGTCTGACAGTAAGAATCAGGGTCTTGAAAGTTGCTTACTGAGATGCCCTGGAAGTGGTTTATTAGAACCCCACCTGCTTGATAGCCATTCCCCTGAAAATGTTCCCAATGAGGGACTCAGAAACTCAGAAAATAAATCCCTACCTGCTGCATAAGCCCTACACAGTTGCTGGCAGAGGAACAGCCTTCAAGTTGGGCAGGAGGTTCCAGGGTGGCTACTCTCTTGAGTCTGTCACAGTGGTCACATGGACTTTTTAGTGATGCTGTGGTCTTTGAATCATCATACACCGAATGTGACCCCACCCACTCTCCTGTAAGTAAACCCAATAAACTCAGGTTTGGGTGGAATTATTTCTTTGTTCTGTTTTTGGTTCCCTAAATAGACCTTTGTCATGTCTCCCTGGGAAAGAACCACAGACACCATGTCTTCCCTTCTCTAATTCAGGGTTAGGGAGCACGAGTCCAAGATGGGGTGAGGCTTGTTTTAGGGTTCTGGGGCACAGCCTAAGGCACTGGTTCTTGCCCCTTGCCTTCTGCAGGAGCCTGGAGACCTCTTACTTTCTCGTGTGTGTGTGTGTGTGTGTGTGTGTGTGTGTGTGTGTGTGTGTGTGTGTGTTAAAAATTATTTAGGTGTATGTCTGTGCACCATGTGCTAGCAATGTCCACAGAGACCAAAAGAAGGCACTGGATTCCTCTAGAACTGAACTTTCAGACTGTTGTGAGCCACCATGTGGGTGCTGGTAATCCAGCCCTGCAAGGTGTGTTCTTGAAATAGTCTATGCATGTGGCTGGATATCCCTAAAGGGAAGAAGACCTTGATGTTCCCCCATAGTCTGTGGAGACCAGAAGGTGTGTAACTCACATCTAACATGGCTGAAAGTGGCTGAAAAGTGCTTGTTGTTTCATAGAGCTGCTCGCTGGCCTAGGGGTGCAATTTCCAGGATGGCCACTAGGTGTCGCCATCACACCATGAGTGGGCCTCTCTAAGATGGCCTTTAAGAGATGTGTGCCGGCCAGGGACAGGTGTGTGTGCCCTAGTCCAGGCATTGTTCTGAAGGCAGTGGATCTATCTGATTGGGTCACAGCACAGCTGCTGCTTATAACTGGGACTTTAGATGGTGTGTTTTTCTGTGGACATCCTCAAGGCTTACCCACTGGATGTCCAGCCTTATCTTTGTACCCTGCAGGGCCTAGGCTTAGCACCCTTAGGTACCGGAACGCCGGTAACTGTGGCCTTACTTGAGACTTATATAAATCTCTGAGGCTCTGAGATCTTGATATAGCTGACACTTTTAGAACAATCAGCTGCCTGGCTCCCACACCTCACAGATAGGGGTCTGGCCTCTCGACCTGCTGGCAATAGGGAGTCAGGGGGAAAGGGCCCCCACTCACTTTACCCCACACTGCCCATCCATAGACAGGTTACTGGAGTTGCTGGGGACTGATATATTATTTTGAAATTATAATTACAATATTTCTCTTCTCCAAGTTCTCCTATATCACCCATCCCACATGCTTGCCTTCAAATTCATGAACATGCATTCATTGTTACTGAATGTATAATACACACACACACACACACACACACACACACACACAAATTAAAACCAACACACACTCAGCCTATATAATGTTACTTGTATATGTTTTCAGGGCTGGCCATTTGACAGTGGTCAGCCAATTGGTGTGCTCTTCCCTGAAAAAGACTCCCTCGGGTAGTGATATTGTAAAGTGACTTATCTGGTTGAGGCTGAGCTCTGCAGTGTTCAGTTTACTGTGTTGTAGACACCCTTTACAGAAGGCAAAACCACGACCATGAGTCTGTACATATTGAAGTCCTGAACCCCCATCCCCCAAGTGAGACTTGATTTGAAACTAAAATCATTGTAGATATAGATAAGAGAGTGCCAGTCATATTGGATAGGGAAGGCTGGTGATTAAATTGCAGCTGTCCCTATACAAGGGGACATTTACACACAGACAACCCCAGGGGATGCTAGGTGAAGACTAAGCCAGACTAGGTGATCCCAAAGAGGGCTCTGGGTCACCAGCAATCAAGAGAGACTGGGTGAGAGGGGAGCGTTGGGGACACCTTGACTGTTGCTTTCTAGGTCCCAGGCTGGGGCTGTAACCTCTGCTGTTTAGGGCACGTGGCTTGTGGCTCCCTATGTGTCAGCCTGGCAAATGGGGCCGGGCCCAACTCTGAGGAGCTGTTTCAGCTACTTGGTCTTCCCTCCTCCTGGACCTCAGATGTGATGGGCCGGTTCTCTGTCTCCTTATTTGGCTCTCTGGCTGAACAATTCCTCTTTATTTCCCATTCTTCTGAACCTCATATTATACTCTCTACCCCACCCTTCACCGGACTAGAATAGAATCCACTCTCTCAGAAATTTGAGTTTCACCAGCCGGCAAGCAATCCGACTAAACTGTTTTATACTAAAGGGTGAGTGACTAATACACAGGGTGGCATGGTTCCAGGGGAATCCCCCCTTTGACTCTCCTAGGGGGAGCTTACCTGCTCAAAAAGGTGTTTATTAATACCAACCTTTTGTTGGATGAAGAATAATTTTGTGACGTGAATGTTTATTTCCTTAGTGATCTGTTAGGTATCTCAGCACATTTTCCAGATGAGGGCCGGAGCCCTAGAGTCCTGTGTCTGGGCTGGACTAGAGGCCCAGAGCAGGTCAGGCTTGTTTGCAGGTAAGGGCCTTCTGTGCAGGCCCACCCTGCCCCTGAACCAGTGGAGCCTAGGCCAGGCTTCCCACTGTTCCTCTCATAGAGCTCTGGCCAGTTCTCAGCCTTCCCTGGCTCCATCAGGCTCCACACTCGCCTTGTAAAAGGGTGACTGCTTGCCGGGACTGTTTTTTTATTCAGCCTTTGTGACCAGACAGGTTGCCCCCAGGGATGGATGGTGCTGGCTGCCAGGCCCAGTTTCCCCTGCCTGGGAACAGTTCTGGCTGAACGTGATGGTGCCCAGAAAGAGTTGGCATGGGGCAGGGCTCATGTCTGGTTCTAATGAGCCATGACCTGTGACCTTCAGTTGTGGAGGAGCGCTAAGGGGGCTACAGAGTGTCATGGGAGGAGATAGATGTAGAAGGCAGGGCTGTCATCTAAACAAGATGCCTGGACTTTATCCAGGGGCCTTGAGGAAAGGACTGGCAGTGCTAGGGCTCCAGCACCAAGAGTAGGGAAGGCCTGTTTGGCCGTGAAATGGATGAGGGTGGATTGAACATGAGGGCAGACTGGATGGCTTGTCCCTTTCCCCAGCCAGTCTCTCCCTGAGGCTCAGTAGGTCCCACTACAAGTCCTGATATGCCTGAGCCTGGGTGAAACTCACAGAGTAATGAATGCATGGTCCACTTTCAATATCCCTTTGGTACTCTGTTGGGTCATAACCCTGTGTCTTTCTCCAGGTGGCCTTGAACCAACCTGGCTGGGTAGGAGCAGTAGTGACTATGCCATGGGCATTGGAGGAAGAAAGCTGTAGTTTATCAGGGGAATCCCAGAGATGCTTCCTGGAGAATGTGCAGGCCTGATGGGGTAACCTGGAGCAGCCCTAGGTAGAGGGCAGCGGCTCTAGAATCCCTCTGAGTACTAACTGCAGTGGGATATCGCAAAGCAGCCTTCCTCTCCTCCTCATAGCCATGCATGGTTTCTCACTTCCAAAGCTGCACAGATGTCCCTCGGCTCTCTGCGTTCTACCTTCACTTTGGCATTGCTCATGGGGGTTGGGGGAGGTCTCTGTTCCTGTAATTCTCCCTGCTAATGCTAGCTCAGGGTTCTGAAATCCCACCGTTGCATCATGTTGCCCTCGACCCACCCTTCACAATGCACGGTTTCTTTCCATGTCTCCTTAACCTATCATCCCCAGATCTCCTCTGCTTGCTGATCAACAGACTGATGGAGCCTCCAGCTAGCAGCGGGCCACACCATAGCCTACAAGGTGTCTGGGAACAGGCAAGGTTCAGAGTGAGGTCCACATTAGCCACTTGAGAAGCTAGGGTGTCTGCTGAGTCCTTGGCTGACTATTCCAGTGTCCCCAAGGTATTTAACCTTCTTGCCAGGGACTGGGCAGGGACAGGATGCCTGTTTCCCAAGAATAGCCAGCCCATCCATCTTGCGTGGGTCTATTCCTGTCATTTCTTGAGGCATTAGCCACTCAGGCTGTTGGTGAGGGCCTTATTTGGAGAGCCTGGCTTCCTGCTATGAAGCTCTGGTTGAGGCAGTCCCCGGGCCTGCTGGTCCAGGGACAACGCCATCAGAAACAAATCTCTTACTCTGTTTCACCACAAGCACTGGGAATTGAACTATGCACGGAAATACGATTCATAAATTGATGGACGTTGTTTTCACTGTCCCCAGGCTTTAATTTCCAGAAACAAAATGTCAGTGTTATGGCTGAAGTCCTCTTAGTTTTAGGAAACACATCATAACCCAGAGCTGTTTATGCATAGTTCATATATTATATGACAAGAGTGGGTTTGAGAGCGATGAAGGGTCACAGCACTGTGGTTACATTGAAATGGGAAGATCTGAGTGTGGGATTCTTCCCCTCTATTGTTTATACTGCAAACCCTGCCCTCATGCTCCCTCCTAGAAAAACAGAAGGGAGTAATGTTTCTTCTGGAAGCTGGGGCTATGGGCAACCAGCTGCCAGGGTGCTCAGGGTCTGCCATGTGGACAGCTCCCCCATCCTGTGTGTGTGTGTGTGTGTGTGTGTGTGTGTGTGTGTGTGTGTGTGTGTGTGTGTATGCAGAGATGTAAATGCATGCCCATGACATCTTTGTGATTAGTGATAGGCAAAACCAGCTGAGATGGAAGAAACAGGCTCAGATTCGGACTGCCCCTTGTAGCCAGTGAGACTTCCTGCCTCAGACTCTTTATCTGTGACAGGGGAGTCATCAAAGGCCACTTGAGCACTTCCTGGTCTGTGTGGGGTAAAGGAGACCCAGCCCCAGGGCAGTCTGCGGATTCTGGAGATGTATTCTGGGACTCCAGGTGGGCTAGATTCTGAGATGAGGTCTTGGTTCAAATGGCACGTGGGTTCTGGGGGTCACTCAGGTCCTGGTGGCTTGCTTCCCTCGTTTCCTTCTTCCTGGTTGTGGAGACATTGTGGTGTGTACAGCAGCTGGGTGGGAAGGTGTACATTTCTGGCCAAGATGCTGGAGAATAGCTCCTTCAGGGCTTTTACAACCGTGTTTACGAGAGAACAGGAGTCTGATTCCATCTCTTGATGTGATGCTCCAAAATTAAAAGTAAACCTTTCCCTTGTTTACTTTCAGTAGCATGTGCAGCTTGACCGGATGTACTTCATAGGGAGGGGAAAAAGCAACACATCTGAAATGTCCCATAAGGCCCTTCTGGCCTGGGGTGGTAGTGGGGCAGGCTCTGGGCCTGGGTCCAGCATGCTAGGCTGGGTAAGGAGGTCTCCCTGGGTGATGGTGCTTACTTTTCCCAGATGCTGGGTCCTTGTTACTCCTGTCCACTCTAGAATCTACTCTTATACCTCAGTGGGGTTTCTTTTTCCTTTCTTTTCTTTTCTTTTCTTTTCTTTTCTTTTCTTTTCTTCCTTCCTTCTTTTCTCTCTTTCTTTCTTTCTTTCTTTCTTTCTTTCTTTCTTTCTTTCTTTCTTTCTTTCTTTTCTTTCTTTTTTGAGACAGGGTTTCTCTGTGGCTTTGGAGGCTGTCCTGGAACTAGCTCTTGTAGACGAGGCTGGTCTCGAACTCACAGAGGTCCGCCTGTCTCTGCCTCCAGAGTGCTGGGATTAAAGGCGTTCGCCACCAACGCCTGGCTCAGTGGGGTTTCTTAAAAAGGAGTCACAACTGGAGATGGTGAAGAGGGAGCTGTAGACCATGTGACTTAGAGCTTGCTCCCACTTAGCAGAACCTTGAGGCTGCCTTCCTCAGGGGGGCTTTGCTTGTGTGTGAGAAGCTACAGAGAGCCACACTGGGTGGACAGAGTGCCTGGATCTGGAAGATATAGAAGCTGCATAAAGTTTATTTTGTCCCCTTCACTACAGCACGGGGACTTAACTCTGCAGACAGTGGAGAGGAGACCTCACTGTGGCAAAGAAGACCCCACATGACCCCTTGGCAGGTGTTGTGGGTGGGTTTGGGTGATACACAATGGCTCTTTCCAGAGTCTCCATGTCCTAGATCCATGTCCACCTTTTGAGCCACAAGCTTTGCAGATGGGAAGGGTAAGGACAACTCAACTATTCTTTCTGAGAGTCTTCCCTGCTAACCACATGTTAGAAGATCCTACCTTGAGCTCTTTCATCTCCAGACATACTGGTTGGAGACAGGAACAGAGGAAGGGTCTCTGAAGTCATGAGAGATGAGGAGTGGGCCATGATTACAAATGTCACACACACAGCGAGGGTGCAGACTCTCACCCTAGGCAGAGTAGCATCTCTGAGCTGCTTCCTGGGCAGACACAGTGCACTTTGAGAAGGGAACAATGGATCATCCATACAACAAAACTTGCTTGTTTGTCTGTGGGTCACTGTGAGTGGCACTTTGAAATTCATGGTTATATGATAACAGCCTGCTTTGCCACGTGCTCCTGGATACTCGAACACACCTCTCCCAAAGCGTGCAGATAGTGAAGTGATGGAGAATGTTCTTTCTGGAGAGGTCAGTCTATGGCGGGCTTTTTGGACTCACTGTTAATTTGAGGGAATCTGGCTTTATTTTCTAGAGAAGCATGGAGCATGCATATTTTATCATCACAATTATATCTTGCCAGGATATGGGATTCTGGACCCCTGGGCATTGGGAAGCAGTTGTTTGACATTAGGACATAAATATTGTGTAAATGTTTTCCCAAAATTTTCTTGAAGTCAATCCTCCCTACCCCCAAGATTATGGCTAGAACCTGTGCATCAGCGCTTCCAATGCCTCATTCACTGTTTTGGTGTGTGATATGGTTGTGCCCAAACTCTGAACCCCCCAAATCACCAACAGACCCTATCTGTTGCAAAAGCAATGAGTCTTTAATTTTATGGGTTAACTCGGGTTCTCCTGTCCACCTCACACAGTGGGTGAAGCAGGCAGGACCTCAAGCAGCAGTGGAGCAAAGGGAGTGTCTGGTGGTCCACTAGTTGCATAGCAACAGTCTTAGGATTGGTGCACCTCCGGGCTTGGGCAACCTGTCCTGTGTTGGTGGTCAGCCGCAGCTGCAGCAAGGTTGCTATGCCTAGAGGCCCTCCCAGGGCAGTTGCTATGCTCTACATTCCACTGTTACCAGCAAAGCACAACCACAGCCTGTCAGCTAACTTCTGATTGGTTCCTTCCCACATGGAGGGTATCTGTTTTCCTAGTGATTAGGGCAAGGTGGGGGGCTCAGCACATCCTATTGAATCAGGGCCTACATCTTGCTGGGTCTTTTTTGCAGCCTATTATGGCTGCCAAAGCAGAGGGCTGGATGAGGGCCTGGACCCTTCAGTATTAATTTTAAAATTATTATTAATGTTTATGTGTATGGTGTGTGTGTGTGTGTGTGTGTGTGTGTGTGTGTACATGCCATGGTGTGTGTTTGGAGGCCAAAGGACAACTTAGTTGGGTCAGTTTATTCTCTCCACCTTCATGTGCTTCCAGGAATCAAAGGACTCAGACTCGTGTTTCCAGGGCTTTGCATCAAGTATCTACCTTCAGAGCCATCTCACTGTCCTTGTTTTGGTTTTTGGAGACAAGGTGTTGGTATATAGGGAAGGCTTGCCTTGAACTCACTATGTAGCTCTTGTTATCTTTTAACTCATGGGGACTCTTCTGCCTCAGTCTCCTAAATTCTGGGATTGCAAGGATGTGCTTCAACATCGAGTTCCCCATTACTCATTCTTCACTATCTTGTAGTTCTGGGGACTCAACACAGGGTCTTCAACACGGCAGGCAAGTGTTAGAATACCGCTAAGCTGCACCCACAATCCTTTTCATTTTACATTTTGTAACAGGGTGTCACAAAATTGCCCTGGCTAGCCTTGAACTCATTCTGCTGCCCAGGAAAGTCTCAAACTTGCATCCCTGTCCCATAGCAACCTCTGGAGCAGCTGGGATCCCAGGACCCACAGCCAGACGAGACTCTCTTTAGTCATCTTTAAGGCTGTCTTGGGGCCCAAGGGCAGATGATGGCACTATGACCATGTGCTGACATGGTGGGGATGTAGCCTCTGTAGGCTGTGAGCCTGCAGAGCCAATTTTTAAAAAGTTAGTATCAAGAGAGGAGACAGATGAAGAAAAGATCCCCCCTCCCCGTTTTTCCTTAAATGGTAATTTGAAAAAGAAAATACAAAAAAATTAAAAATCACCCTTTGAAATGTTGCCAGCAGTGAACGAGTCAAGAGTTCAGAAGTGAGAGCCCTACCAGAAGAGTTCTGGTTTCAGAAAAGGCTCTCAACGATCCTTTCCCATCATTCAGCAGGAACGCAGATCCTCTACATTTCTCCAAAATTTGATTTTGTTCTCTATTTCAAGGGGGTGGTGGTGCTGTGAACACTCAGGGCCTGGTTTCCCTGGCCACGGCAATTTTTCAGGAAACCAACGCATTGAGTTAGATTTTTAAGCTGCCTGCAGAGAGGCCCTGTGTCCCCATGCCACAAGGGAGCTGCCCACAGTGTGGGCTTCTGGGCTGGGGTCTAGGAGGAACTGCATATAAATTGGATCCAAATATAATTGATATTAATTTTCTCCCTGGAAATTTAAACTTTGATAGTTTATATCTCTCCTTAATAGCATATTAAATCATTTTATAAGCTTTAACAACTGTTTAATCTTTTCATTGTTGAAAAATGAGGTAATTGATCTAAACCATGTTGGAATATGCCAGGAAAAACTTATTTAATATGCCACCCTCACCATGCGTTCTGGGCATCTGGGGGGCCCATATGTGTTTAGGGTGGCCCATCTCTCCTGCAGTGGGGTCTCAGATGGAGCCTGGGATTGTGGGCTGCTGGGAGTAGTAGGGTGGAGGCAGGAGTCTGGGATTTGGCCCTAAGGCTAGGGTACTGTCGCCATCTAGGGTTTTGGCTCCTAACTGGGCACTGTTGAAAGCAAGCTCTTCTGGCTGATGGTTAAGTTCTATGATTTCTCACTCTTGGGCTAAGTTGTTTGTGTACCATTTCAGTCCACAGTGCTCATGGCTGGGAAAGAGAGCAAGAGTGAGAGACTGAGGGGAAGAGAAGGAGGGAGCTTTGTTGTTCCAGAAAAACAAGTATGCCTTCTCTTTGGAAATGACAGCAGAGAATATCTTCTAAATGAAGTATGTTTCCCTTCAGAGATTACAGCACGGTTGATCAAAGTCCCCTGGAAATAACTTCTGGCAGCTCTGAGGTTTTCTGTAACTCTTATTGTGCTCACACAGGGCGGTCCTGTCCCCAGAGCAGCAGTGAACTGGCTTGCAAGGCCAGAGAAGCCAGGAGTAGGGACAGCTAGGTATCCCATGTGTCCATGACAGTTTTGCAGCCACCGTGGTGTGGCATGGGTTTGGGGCACTGGGAGCAGTTTCATTTCTCTGGAGAAAGTTGGTTGTGGTTCATAGGCTGGTATCCTCTGTCCAAGTAACGCAATCCAGGCATTTTCTAAACTTAAACAAGGCTTTGGCAATCCTGGTGAAATGGATTGTCGTCAGCTACATGTCCTGATGTCCTCTGTAGACTTGAGGAATGCTTGGACCCCAGGCCCTGATCCCTTTCTGGTTTAAGTTTAGTGAAAGTCTAGGCGAGCTCACTGTCTACCTGGCATCAGGGACGAACCCCTTCTTGTTAATTATTGCAAAGTTAAACTGTCTCCTTCCAAGCCCCATATACAGCCCTACACATTTGTATACATTTTATATGGTCTATTTCCATTATAAATTGCCCATAAATTAAATACAGATTTTCTCTGAACATCTTGAGAAAAGGGAACAATTTGTGTGATGCATATTTCTAGTATTGGAGGTGACGTGAATTACAAAGAGGAAGGGGAGGGTGGCTCCGTACACCGACTGCCCAACATGGAGGTCATGTGTCTGGGTGAAGGCAACTTGAGTTGTGTGTGAACGGACATGAGGCGTGCCTTCTCTCAGTCCTTAATGTTGGGAGCTGCACATCATGATTTAACAAAGGATGGAGACTGATTGACGTAGACAATCTGGAGTGGAGCCAGAGGAGGACAAAAAGGACAGGGAGGGACGTGGGTGCGTCCTTGCTCTGGAGAGGGCTGTGCTGGTCTCTAGGATTGTGGGAGAGCTGTTGTCCCTATGAGGTACACTGTCAGTGTGGTGAACAATAAAATAGTAGGAACTTCGGGGGGGGAAGTTCAAGCCGATCCCAATGCATTCCTGTGTCACTGTGAATGGACAGCGGTGGGTGCAGTGGCACTCTACGGAACTGCCTGAATTGAAGCCTGTTCCATTTGTGTCCCGGCTTTGCTCCCTGTAGGACTTATTGCCCCCTCTGCTTGTCTTGCTCTTTCCTTAGCCATCTACATGGCATTCTAGCTTCTGCTCTTAGATCTTTATCCAATTTAATGATACGTCCTTGACAC
Organism: Cricetulus griseus; assembly: GCF_003668045.3. Classification (NCBI taxonomy): domain Eukaryota; kingdom Metazoa; phylum Chordata; class Mammalia; order Rodentia; family Cricetidae; genus Cricetulus; species Cricetulus griseus. Next base: position 19,456,550 of record NC_048600.1, read on the forward strand.
CATAATCAGATATCCCATGTACCCCCTGTCTCTTCTCTGATATGTTTGCTTTTAAATTTATTATTTATTCTATAAAGTCATCATAACAAACAGTAGCAACACAGGGTCCATGAGGCAGGAATGGCTTTGTTTGGTTGTTTCATTCTCTACCCTGTTCTAGTGCATGGCTACAACATGCTGCTCAACTAAACTTGCTGAATGAATTCATGAACGAATACCCATGGGGGCTCATGCAGAGGCCATCAGTTCCATATTACAGGAGAAAAACATATTGCAAAAACTTGCTTTAAGTTGGTCACAGTGGAGCCTTGGGATCGGTGGTGCCAGCACTCAGGAGGCAGACACAAGTGGCTCTCTGTGAGTTCAAGGCCAGCCTGGTCTATGTAGCAAGTTCTAGGCCAGTCCTGATTGTATTGTAAGGCCAAGTACCAAAAACACAAACAGAAACAGACATCAAACAACAAAAGGACTTTAAGACATTAGCGCTGAGCCAAGTAACAAGAGTGACCAAAGGTAAAACAACAAAACCATCAGCAAAAAACAATTTTTTAAAGAAATGAAAGTTTATTTAAATTAAAATTAACATTCTTATTTTTATTATTGATTTATTTTTATTAATTTTTAAAATTGTACTTCTTCTTCTTCTTTTTTAAATTTGTTTTTGGTTTTTTGAGTCAGGGTTTCTCTGTGTAGCTTTGGAGTGTAGACCAGGCTGGCCTAGAACTTACAGAGGTCCCCCTGCCTCTGCCTCTTGAGAGCTGGGATTAAAGATATGCAACACTGCTGCCCAACATTATTTTTCTTCTTTCCTTTATCTTATTTTTATTATTTCATTTTTAGGCTTCCTTTGGGGGGCACGACACTACCAGGGTGAGGAGGGATGGATGCCGAGGGGCTGGGAGATGGGGGGGATTGGGGTGCACAATGTGAAGTTCCCAAATAATCAAAAAAAGAGATAAAAACTTAAAAAATTTCAGCTATAGAATGTCAGGGCAGTGGGTGTCATGGGGGAAGTGTTTGAAATAAGGGAGGGTACCATCTTGGCAAGGGGGGCATTGAGCCACATCCTGCCTTGGGATACGAAGAGTTTTAGCATCACACCCATTCTCCTCCTCTCTGTTGTTTCTGTTTAAATTCATAAAATGGTCTGGTGTGGGCTCTCTTAAAATTCAGTGGCCAGGCCGGGAAGATGGTTCCGTGGGTAGAGGTGCTGGCTGCCAAGCTCGATGATCTGAGCTCAGTCCCTGGAACCCACGTGGTGGAAGGAGAGAACCTACCTGTCCAAGTTGTCTGCTGTCAAGTGTCCACGGATGCTGTGGTGCACTTGAAGGTATGAGGGCGCACACTCACATGCACGAGCGCACGCATGCACTATGTACATAAAATTAAAAAGTTAAATTATGTCTTATAATCCGTTGCTCTTGGTGGTTAGAATACACACAGCTCTCCGAGGGGCGTGAGGGACCACAGGGAGACAGCACATTTCTCACCTAGAATGTGAGTCTCCAGGACACCATCGCCATACTGAGGTGGAACAGCCCCTGCACCTCTGGTCCCCAGCGTCTCCACCCCGTGATCTCCAGGTACCTTTTCTCAGATTCTACTGGTTGTTTACCCCCAGGGACCCACAGTGCTCAGATTTTAGCTTGTCCACACAGGAGGGCCTCATTCATTTTTCTTCCGACACAGGCAGCCATTTCACCATCTGTTCTGTGCTCCAGTCTATTATTCGGGTGGAAGGGCGGGGCCCTCATCATGTCCCAGGTGTTGGGCAGTGTGTCTGCTATTGTATTCTATCCTTCTAGCCCTATTCACACCATTACAGGGCACTTGAAGGTCACCTGCAAACCCACCTTCACGTTGGTTGGGATGCCCATGCCAGGCCGCTGTGGGTTGAGAGCCCTTTGAAATGAATGGCACAGTTCGTAGTCTGGCTTCCCTGGGGAGTTCAGGGAAACTGTCACCCTGGGCCAGTTACTCTCTTCATGAAGAGTTGGGGCTTTGAGTCTATTGGTGGACATAGTGCTGGATGCTGGACTCTGGTACATAGAGAAAGCAGGAGCTACCCCCATCTTCACCTTGCTTTGGGGTGAGCACGGTGTCAAGACTTGGGACTTGAGCAGGGACACTGTGGTCCTTCTGTTGCTAGGACACAAAGTGCAGTAGAGCTGAGTGACCTTGGACTAGCCAGCTGACCTTTTTCTCCTGCAGCTTTCTTGTCTGAAACACAGTGATTAGACACCCTCTTGGGACATCTTTTACCCCTCCCCAGAAGACATTTTCCTCTCATTACGTAGCTTCCTGTGCTGTTTGATATTTTAAATTCTATGTAGCAATCACTTTGATTATTTATAATATAGAATAAGAGGCCTGGAGAGACAGCTCAACTGGTGGAGTGTTTGTCACACAAGCATGAGGACCTGAGTCGGATCTTCAGAACCCAGAACATGGGCATGGCAGCATGCATATGTAATTCCAGTGCTGATGGGGTAGAGCCTGGAGCACACTAGCTAGCTAGCTTAGCCTGATCAGCAAGTCCCAGGTCCTAGTGAGAGACCCTGTCACACAAAACAAGGGACTCCGTCTCAGAAAACAATAGAGGTGGTACCTGAAGAATAGTACCAGTGGTTGATTTCTGGTCTCCATACCGATTCACAGGTCTGCATCTACACACACACACACACACTCACATTCTCACACCTGCTCACGTGTGCACTCACACATGCATGCACTCACACTCACACATACACCCATACACACGTGCATATATATGCATACACACAGATGACATAATTGAGAAAAGTTTACGAAAGGCTATGTTCCATCCAGTGTCTGTGCTCCTGCTGGGGATGGCTATCGAAGGCACATGGTATTGGGGTTCTGTGTCTGTGCCCACGCCCTCCACTTGAGGCTTGTACCCAGGCTGTGCAGAGGAGAGCCTGCCTGCCTGGACTGGAGGTTGAAGGACACATGCGGCGAAGCTCTGCTTTGCCAGGCTGGAGGTGGTAGACAGCTCAGGGGGGACGGATGAGATCTTCCCCACTTGGGCTTTATAAATGGTTCAGTGGGGGTTCATTAGATCTGGGTGGAGAGTAAGAGAGTAATTTTTATTGACAATTTACACATAGCTTTTGTTCAAGACTCCACCCATTGCCAGCTGGACAGCAAGCAGGCTGCTCGCTACTCCCAGGGCCAAGCTCTGGTCTGGAGCAGCCCAGACTATGTGAGTTTACACCCAGCAGTGGGGTGCTCACTGTGACTTGGGGCCTGGGCACGGTGCCCCAGATACCACAGGGAGTCCTACTCCCAGAAGTCCCAAGAAGAAAAGAAATTCTAGCACCCTGTCTCTCTCTGCCCCCGTGAGGACTTGGTATTCAGTTCTGTGAGGCTGATGTGCCCTGTCTTTGAAGGAAGGTCTTGGTTTTGGGGCCTGCTTTGGATTTTTTTTTAGGGAAGAACAAGGCTCCAAATGGGAATTGCCTCTGAAGATCTCATAGTTTGTCAGAGGCTGAGGCCAGACCTCTTTCCTTACTGCCTGTCGCTGCTTTAGACGAAGGTCAGGAGGAGTCAGGACTGGGAGACCCTGGTTTTAGAAATGCACCTCTCTGTCCCCTAGGAGCCCTGTGGTTGTGGGGACAGGGTCTTCTTCCCACATACTGTATGTGGGTATCAGTGATATTTGTAGCCTATGAATTACCTGCAGCCTCCTCTGCAGTACTGAGCCACCCTGGTATTAATGAGATGCCCTGGTACTTTCTCTGCAGCGGAGCTTGGCATTGCACTGGGGCTGCTGGAGAGCTCAGCACTCATGGCCTCTGCCTCAGTGTGCTGTGTGCCCTAGCCTGATGAAACAGAACACCACAGGCAGGGCAATAATAAACAACAGGGGTTCGTGGGCTTATGGTCTGGAGACCGGAAGTTCAAGGTCAAGGATCACATTTGGGATGGCCTTCTTGCTGAATTATTATATGGAAGCTGGCATATGGTAACACACACACACACACACACACACACACACACACACACACACACACACACACACAATCTCTTTTTCTCTGTTTGTCTGTCTGTCTGTCTGTCTGTCTGTCTGTCTCTCTCTCTCGTGTGTGTGTGCGTGTGTGTGTGTGTGTGTGTGTGTGTGTGTGTGTGTGTGTGTGTGTGTTATGAGAGAGAGATAACCAAAACACATGGATAGCACTCTCATCAAAGCCTTCCCCAGAGATAAACTGTCTCCTTAGACAGTACCATTAATACATCCATCATAAGGGGAGAGCCATCATGACATAATCCCCCCACCCATGAAGACCCCACTTCTCAACACTGCTGTGCTGGGGACTCAGTTTCCTACCCACAAGCTTTGTGGGTTCATGTGGGGATACATACCCACAGCAGTGTGTAGGGTATCCCATCTTCTCACACATTTTATGACAGGCAGTTGCAGCTGGAAGCAGGATGCTGGGTCTGAGGCTCCTGCCTGGACTCCCTGGGCACCAGAGGGCTGAACTGATGACTTCAGAATGCCTAGTGTCCTATAACATGGCATGAGGTATCTAACTTGAAGAAGCCTGTGTTTACTGACTGTACAACCTTGAGAAAAGTCCCAGAAACCCCTGTTTCCCTGGGGGTACTGAGATAACATAGCAGAGTGAGTCAGAGAACCCTTGTCAAGCTCTGGCCCTTCCTGTGCTATTGGTTTGTTGATTAGGCCCCTTTGAATCATCAATACTTTCTTGGAATTCTTGATCAGCTTTGGAAACAGGAGCCACACTCCTATACTTTTCACGGGGGTACCCCCAATTGTGTAGCTGGTCCAGACCTCCATCTGACTGGGAACAAATGAGGAGGAAACAGCAGAATTAACCTCATAGTGGTTAAGAAACTGGTGGCTGAGAGGAGACCAGATGGCTTCAGGAGTCAGAGCCTGTACTCTCAGGAAAGCTTCACTGGACAGCCCTCCGCCCTGTTTTCTGTGGTTTCTTTCCCTTTCTTTATCTAGGCTCTCCACTTGGGGAACAATTTTGGGATATTGATCCTTAGAGTGATCAGAACAGGCTCAGTCAGTCAACAAATTACTGCTGAGATTCCAGCAGTTTGAAAAAACATTGATTTCTCTGCTCACATCTCCTCTCCATCCGAGGGAGAGGCTATGAGAGAGAGACAGTAGGTAGGTGTTCTTCTCTGTCAGATCTCTCAGAGTTCTTAGTGATGGAGGCTCTATGATCTCAAAGCCACACTGTCTGTACTGCCTGCTTTGATGCTACAGTAAGAGGATAGAGCAAAGGAAGGATTTGAGTGCCCTTTAATGCTATCACATATCACTTCTGCTTGTCATCTCTAGTTGGAACTGGTTCTTATGGACCTATCTAACTAGAAGGGCTGATGGGGGAGGTCCTTCTGTATATATGTTTCTCTTATTGGTTGATGAATAAAACATTGTTTGGCCAATAGCCAGTAGAGTCAGGAAGATAGGTGGGACTAGGAGATGAGGAGAATGCTGGGAAGAGAGGCAGAGTGGTGCTGCTAAGAGACATCATGTAAAGACGTTGAAGATAGGATGCACCAGGCATTCTCCGGTAAGATAAGGCCATGTAGAAATACATAGATTAGTAGTTATAGGTTAATAATTAAGACAGAGCTAGCCAATAAAAAGCCCTAGCTATCAGCCAACAGTTTAATAATAGAAGTTTTTGTAAGTTTATTTGGGGCTGAAGTGACTGTGGGACCTGGCAGAAAAGAAACTCCAGGTACAAGGGTCTCAGTGGGGTCTTCTATCCCAGGAAGAAGAGAAGCAGCAGATATTGTTGACCATGGAATACCTATCCTGTGTACCCCAGATGTTTAAAGGTGAATAAACGGAGAGGAATTCCCACACACTTTCAGTTAGGGAGGGGGTGTTCATTTTGACTTTTGAGTATTGTAGGGTTTACTTATGAAATTTCCCTCCAGGAAGGGAAGACTCTTTTTCCCCCTCCCCCATACTTGGGGCCAATGAACTAGACCTTCCCAGAGTGGGTAGGGGAACTGCTGGAGTGGATTGCAGCCACAGGACAATACAGACAAGGCTTAGTCAACGAGGCTATGCAATGATGGCTGGCTTTGAGTTTGGTGAATGTAAAAATAGTGTGATTAGTGTTGATTTGATGCAAGCTACTTGGTTGTGAGCAAGGTTACATTTGTTTTTATGAAATCATGTCTACCTTGGTCCCCAGCCACCTAGAATGTTTTCTCACTTTGCCCTCTCTATTCCTATTGTGTTGTCTCTCATTTCTGTAGAGTTAAACAAGGGATGTTCACCTTCTTCCATTTTTTGTTGCCTAGGTCATGTGGTTGGTTCAGTACCCAGTGCCACAGGACCCACGAGATAAGCCCTCCCTCCTATAGCAAGGGTAGATCTTGTCCTCTTTTCCCCAGATTTTGATGCCCTGTCCTTTGGACTCAAGCCTCTGGAATTGTGGGTCACTTGCTTGTAGTGCCTGCCTGCCTGACTCTAGCCATCAGCCTGCCTCAGTGCAGCCAGCGAATCTGTGAGTTACATCATCTTGTCCTCATTTACATGGCCAAAGTCTATCGCAGACAAAACACCAATAAAAGCCTGGACCTGGGAAACAGAGCCACAGAGCAGGGAAACAGTACTGTTCTCATGCTCCAAAGTTTGTAATTTTTTCTCCCTCTCTATCTTTTTTTTTTCTGGCAAAAGAGAAAACGAAATAAGTTTAAAAACAATGTACAGCCCACATTTGATGGCTGTAGAATATGTACAGCCTTCAGCTGTTTCCAACAAATTATTCACCATCTATTTGAGCACTAGCTAGACGCTTACAACACGTCTCCTCATAGTGACTCACCCCACCTGGGGCTCTGCCTGGAGTCTGCTGGCCTGGGACCTCTGAAGGATTCCACACCTGAGCCTGTATGGGAGGTGTGGTAACTGTCCTAACGATGACCTACATTTGTGTTCAGTTCCACTGATGGGCTCTCAAAGTGGGACATCACTAAGTTTCTTCCTTCTTGGGAACAATCTAGCATAGGTAACACCTGTCCAGGTCTCAGGCACTCTGGGCAAATCTGACTTGTGTGTGGTTTCATCCAGGAAGAATCCTGTGTCATTGCATGTCTCAGGTTCACCATTGGAGAGCACTTGTCTTGTATTTTGGCCCTACACTTCATTTTTCATTTTCAGTCCTCCTGGGTAGAAGTTTTTACCCTCCCATTTTCCTGAAGGTTGGCTAAATTGATGAAAAGCACTCTCTCCAGGAGGTCAGGAGTCTGCTACCAACCCATACAGGGATCCCTGCTGGTTCTCTTCTCTCCTTAGCACTTGATTTTATTTTTCTCTTTGCAAACTGCATAAAAGAATTTCCAGTGGGGACTTCCTTTACACATATCACTCCATCTCTAAACAGATAAAATAAACCACTCTTTTAAGATTTCCCCCTTTTATTGGAAATAGTCCTTTGTCACAAATTACATCCTGATTATAGTTTCCCTTCCCTATTCCTCTCATTTCCTTTTATCTTCCCCCTCCTTCCAGGTCCACTCCCTTTGTATCTCTCATTAGAAAAGAACAAGTTTCTAAGAAATAACAATCAAACATGGCAAAATAAAATATAACAAGATAAAGCAAAAATCACCATGTTGAAGTTGAAGAGGATGATGTCTTAGTTTCATTTCCCGTTGCTGTCATAAAACAGCTTGACAAGGGTACCTTGAAGGAGACAGGTTTATTTGGCTCATGATTCTAGGTTATAATCCATCACTGTGGATAAGACAACATGGCAGGAATTTAAGGCAGGAACTTGAGGATGTAGTCACACTACACCCACAGTCACAGGCAAAGGGCAGATAATAAATCAATGCATATATTGTTATTAATACTCAACTCACTTTCTCCACTCTGTATGTAGTCTTGGATATCCTGCCTAGGGAATGGTACCACCTATAGTGGTTGTATTGTCCAAAATCAATTAACCTCATCAATGTACTCCCCACCCCAGAACAGGTCATTAGGCTACCCTGATCTCTCCACATTGTTCAAAGTTAAAAACACAAAGTAACCTTCATAGGTGCATCTGGGAAAACATTGCTAATGCCTTCCCTACTTGACTCTGTAAGCCACTCCTCCATTACTTCTTAAAGTACTTTCAAGCATAGCTTGAAAAAACACCAAGGAAGCTTGCCTGTAAGAAAATGACAATTGTTAGATCTCAAGAAACCAAAACCAAAATAAAAAACAACAACAACAAAACAAAATAAAAAAAAACAATTTAAAAACAAGAAGGTGACAGAATGTTCATTCATAGGATGTAAGAAGGAAGGCAGAAGGATGGACAGAATCTTCATGGGAATATCTTCTTTCTTCTGGGCAATACAATGCACTGTTTGTTGACCACTTGGCTTCTTGCATTCCCCGACTTTCCTTGATCACTATGCAGTTATTCAGGCCTACAGAGGCACACCTTCTTTGGGTCACTTGACCTGAGGTAACCATGGGAACCAGGAGAGCCTTGGTTCTCAATGATCTCATGACAAAACCACTTTGAAGTCGAGTTAGCAATGACTTGCACCTCTCTGTAGAGATCTCTAAGCCTCCATCACAGGAATGGCTGAATAGGGAGATGGAAGTGGGTCAAAGAGGAGATGCTGGTAGCTGGTACCCAGGACGGCATGGTAGTTCTCTGCAAGTTCTAGGCTTACTGGGCAGTGGTCATTGTCTGATTAGTTCATAGTAGCTGACTAATAGGTATTTGTAGAGATAATTGAAGCATTGGTGGGGAAAAATAGGAAAGCAGATGCCCATACAATGGCAGACCATTGCTAAATGGCAGCAACTTACAATCACTGGTTATTAACAATATTGGTTTGGTGTCCCTTGTTTCTGATGCACAGGGGCTGATGAAGTGGTACTGTGGGTAGGGCTCAGACTAGAATGTCCTACTGTTAACATCTCCTCATTCTGGGACCTTATCATGTAACCCTCTCCAACCCTGGCATAGAGGTCGTAGACTCTAGAGAAGACAGACGCCCCACTTTTGTTCTGATGGGTTCCCCAGCAAAACAACTTTCTTTGTTTCAGGAAAGCTACCTTCTTCCTGCCCAATGAGCCTGCTGGGGATCAGTCTGGGGAAATCTCCGCTGTTAATGGTGTGGAGATCGATTGGACAGAGATGTGTGCATCCTGGGAGGCCCAGCCCGGAATGCTTCACTTGCAGGCACCAATTGCAGGTGCCCCCTGCGGGTGGCCTAGTTTCCTCAGTGGGTCAATGCTGTGGAGCCTGCCTTGTGGGGTTCACAGAAAGAGTGTATTTCCATTTCTGGGTTGGAGAGGGAGGCTAGGTATTTTTAGCTTGACTTTTCCTGGATGGAGAGAGAGTTACAGCTAAGTAGGTTTTTATTTTTTATGTTTTTGAGGATGGGGAATGGTTGAAATTCACACTTGGTTCACAGAAAGGATTTCATAAAAACACCAAGACTCTTAAGTGTGTTATTTGGAGGGTTATCTGTTTAGTGTCTGGTGGACTTGCAAGCACTTGGGTCTTGAAAGGACCTTGAGCCACTCCCTTTTCTCCTTGTCCCCCACAGGCATTGCTAGTGTTATCTTTGTCAGATGTCTATCTATTGCCAGGGTCTGACTTGAAATCACAACTTCTGAGCTAGCTAGCTCTTTGCTCAGAAACACGTAACTAAAATGCGGTATAGGTATGGCATTATGATACCCTTAGTACTCCAGAGAGCTTGTACTGTCCTGATGTCCCAGGGGATCCTTTCAGGACCTACAAGCAACAGAGGTCTTTCCTAGTCCTCCTATCCTCAGCCATACCTGGTCCCTCATGATGCTGTGAGACAGGATACTTCTGACCCCTTCTCAGGGAGGGTCACCACATATATTAAGTAAAGAGGAGTCTCCCATTGGCGTTGCTGTCTTGACAGAGGCAGGGTCTGCTGGGGAAGGTCAAGTAGGTGTGGACTTCTGCCGGCAGCTGTGAGTCTCTCTGTAGTCCCTGGAATGTTGGGTTCCACGGGAGCCGTGGGTCCCCCCAACACACTGTCAGCCTCTGGAATGGACTGAAGCCAGAATTCCAAACAGGCAATGGCTCTAGAAGCAACCGAGACTGTGCACTGGGTGATAGAAGAAGATGGGTGTGAAAGGGACAGAGGCAGACACTTATGAAGCCCCCATTTGGACTGAGCTCTTTTATGCAGTGTCTCACTTGATTCTCATCTAACCACATGGGCTGTGGAATTCTTTCACTAGTTAAGGTTTCTAGTCCTAGAAAAGTCTTCTTAGACTTTTGGCACAGTGAACTTTGGATTGGAATCAAGACTTCCAGTCTCCTGAGCTATGTTCTTTGTGGCTGGACCAGCTGGACATTGCCTTGGACATGTCTTCTGCTCTTTGAATCTTCATTTACCACTTGAGAAATGAGGTATTGGACTCCATGCCTTCTAGAGCATACTCTGGTGACTTCCACCCTAGGGTGTTTCTGCAATTGATTATAGCTGGGAGATGATCAATGAAGCAGCCCCCTCCCCTCCTTTGGACAACAGTGTATTCTAGAACTTACCAGTTTGTGTGTGGGAGAACAGCATGGGTATGTTTTCCAATCAGAAAATGCACCCCATCTTCCCTGTTGACTTTCCAATAAGACAGTGCCCTTCTCCCTGAGCAAGGTTTCTTTCAGGGATCCCCTTTGGGGTTCCCCTTCAATGCTCATACTGGGTCTCCTGGGTTTACAGTATGGGGCATAGACTAAACTCTAGAGAGCTCCAGCAGCGCCACTTTCATCAGCCACATTACACCCTCAGGACAGTCACTGAACTGGCTGAGAGTGTGCTAGGCTGGGTACTGGCAGACCAGAGACCCGTTGCTCTATTCAAAAGATAGATGATGGCCTCTGGTGGATTGATGGGAAAAGACATTGTCTGAGGACACTTTGGTGGGGGACTGTGTCTTGGTGCTAGGCTCTGCTGGTTTCTGCCTTTTTTGTCTTTCTAAGAGTGTCTGGAAAATGCTACCTATTAGGATGGAGATTGTCAACTATTTGGCCCCAACGCTTCACTGAGTTAATCCCTCACTCAATAGTCACTCCCAGAGGGAAATTTCTGGGGCCCTTCAGGGACTTTACATCCTCTCTGTGTGTCTGAGGGCTTTGATTTCATGGCACATGTCTGTTGAATAGACATATATATGTTGCATAGGTACCAGCTTCAAACTCCTCCACAGTGCAGGGTCTCTGTGGGCTCAGACTGTCCCCAGCAAACAGATGTGCCATGATGAGCAGGTGCCATTACTTTCAGTATGCATCTACACTGGGGACAGGAAGGACATTACTTTTTTAGCATAAATAAATAAATAAATAAATAAATAAATAAATAAATAAATATTTTAAGTGATGATAGATCCTAAGAGAAAGTGTGTGTGTGTGTGTGTGTGTGTGTGTGTGTGTGTGTGTGTGTGTGACACATAAACAGGCTGTCCACGTTGTCATCTATACCTTTGGTCACACATGTGTGCCCATCACTCCTGAGCCAAGTGTGAGGCTTCCATTTGGATTTTGACTGAAAATGTTGCCTGTCACCACATCTGTCATGTGTGATCTTCTGTGGGAGATGGGACCGAGCACAAAGAGCCCTGTGGGGGGGCATTGCATCTTTCCTGGCCTCTAGCCAGCCCAGAATCGAAGGGAAAGGCCTTTGGAAAGGCTCTCACCCATTGGCTATCCAATATGTCTAAAAGGGCACCAGTTTGATGAATGTTTAGTAAATCAAGACCATGTGTCAGCTCCCCCTTGAGAAGCTCCCACTTGAAGCAATTGCAGGGCGGGAAGCAATGTTGGCAATCAGCCCTGATGCATCTCTTACTTCTCTTTCCTCCTTGCTCTTCATCCCTCACATCACAGGGAGGCAGACTGTTTAATTTTAACTGTGGTTCCCTGACTCGCAGGGCAAGAACATCTCTTTCCATCACCTGGAAGTAGAGTTATCCCTAGAGTGAGAGATGTAAAATTCAGTCTCACAAGAGTCGGGTCATAGGTCAGAGAAGAAATGATCATGTTAAAAAAATCTTTTTACATATATTTATTTAGTGTATATGTGTGGGTATGGGTATGCCATGGCATGCACATGGAAGGCAGAGTAATGCAACTTGTAAGAGTTTCTGCTGTGTAGGTTCTGGAGATGACTTTAGGTCTTCGTCATTGGTAGCAAGCACCGTTACCCACTGAGCCATCTTTATAGCCCCCCCCACCCCCAGACCATCTTTTATGCTTGCAGTGACCTAGGTGATGTGAGCCTTGGGATGTGCTCCTGAAGCAGCAGAAGCAGGAAGACAAGCTCAACTTTCCTACCTACCAGCTCAGTCGACCAGGGGGAGGCTCCTGAGCCTAAGCCACCTACTTCCAACACGGGATTCCCTTTATTGAACAGTTTGGGATATGATCCAATGTTGGATCAAGTTTAGTTCAAAGAACATTTATCTTAAGGAACAAGAGGAAAACCAGATTATAGAACTAAGCTAGGGAATTCTGGGATAATGGGAGTGGGAGAAATAGGCTGCTTTGTGTGTGTGTGTGTGTGTGTGTGTGTGTGTGTGAGAGAGAGAGAGAGAGAGAGAGAGAGAGAGAGAGAGAGAGAGAGAGAGAGAGACAGAGAGACAGAGAGACAGAGACAGAGAGACAGAGACAGAGACAGACAGACAGAGACAGAGAGACAGAGACAGAGACAGAGACAGAGGCAGAGGCAGAAGCAGAAGCAGAGACAGACAGACATACAGACACACAGACAGACAGACAAGGTCTCTATATTTAGCCCAAGCAGTTCTGGAACTTACTATGTCCAAGCTGGCCTTGAACTCACAGAGAGCCTCCTGAGTTCTGGGATTAAAGGCATGTGCTACTACACCCATAATCTTTATTATTAATTATGAAAGAAAATACAGTGCACTGTAAGAGGAATCAGCTTACTAAAGCATGAAAGAACTCTAGGATCTTTGTCCTAGAGGTTGGCATGTGTATGAATCATAGTGTATGACTCAAAGCATACGACTTGGCACCTGGGGCACCAAGACAACATTTTAATCCCATATCATGGCTTTTCCTTCTTTGGGGAGGAAGGCTACAGTGGTGTAAAGGGCCCCTTTCTGTGTCAGTTCACATCACAGTGACACTTGGAGTCTACTGCCTGTGTGGGGCCAGGGATGTTAACACACAGGTCTTGCCTTTTCACAGTTGTCTGGGAGCACAGTCAAACTTGAGAGTGAGCTCATGAACATGCCTGACTTTTCTACACTGTACCCAGTTCTCTATTAAAGGAAGTGGACAAGGAGGGGAAGTCTCCCAGACTTCTGGGTTTGAGTTTGAACCCCGAAACTTCCTTGCCATTGACCACTCTTGCATTTCTTCTCCTCCCCTGGCTACACCATCCCTATCAGTTGGCAATAGTAACACCCCACCCTGCCTGCTTACCCATGGCAAGCTCCTTTGTTTTGTCTCCCAGCTTGCTTTTCCCTGTTTTAGCTTAAGCAGAGAAGGAACTAATCATGCTTCTTCTCTGAGAAGGCAGATGAGCTGGTTGTAGGCTTGCCTTTGCAGAGGACTTCACTTAGTCACTGGTACAGATGTCCAGCATCTTTCTGTCTGTCTGTATTAGTTACTTTTCTGTTGTTGCGATAAAACACCATGACCAAAGGCAACTAGAGGAGGGTTTATTTTGGCTTACAGTGAAAGGGAGATTCCATTGTGGCAGGAGCAGAAAGCTGGAAGTACACATTTTCAAATGTAAGTACAAAGCAGACAACAAGAAACAGAAACACACAAGGCTTTAAATTCTGAAAACCTGTTCCAGACAGGAGCCTCTTCGAGGGACCTAAAAAGTTAATATTCCTTCAGATTTGAGTCTGGCAGGACATAGTGGCAGTCTCTTTCCTAGATACCTTAGCCAATTGTCTCATTGCATCATTAGTTTAGACTTGGTCCCATCTCTCTCTGCAACTGGTAGTTTTCATCATAGTCAGGAGACTGAGTTATGATGATATAATTGGTTTAGACTTGCATTATAGGCTCCAGTTTTGAATACTGAGTGTAGCCCCACCAGTGCTCAGGATCAAAAAATGGGGGAAGAGCCAGTCATCAGAAGGCTCAGTCAATGCCAGGTGGCAGGAGCCACAGATGTCTCAGCAGCCAATCTTTAGTGTCCAATAGGTTGCCTAGTACCTGCAACTCATGGTTGTCCTCATGTTTGCTAGCCATCATTATGGGCTCTGTAACTGTGATGAGGAAGTTAAAACTTGACTACTAATGAATATCAAAAGCCATTCCCAGTGACGGACATGTAGAAAAACTCAAGTGGTTTAAGAAAATGAGTGTTCTTAGAATCTTTGGACAACTTATGAGATGGGTTGTTAACATCAACAGAGGCTGTATCAATGTGTTAATGAACTCACCATGTATTCTATAGGGAAACAAGACAAGGCTTTTCCTAGGACGATTTCTGTAACTTCTTTAAATGGTTCAAAAGGGCTCACCGTATGGAAGAGAGTTAATGGAAAAGTCAGAAATGAGCCCAAGGGTTAGAAGAAAGCCGGCATCTGGTTACAAACAACCATGTTCTTGACTCAGGTTTACAAGCACCAAAGAATACATCTTCTGTGGAAGTTGAGGGTCCACTCTTCTTCCCGCCAAAGCAAAGCAGCCTTCTTGTCACACAGGGATAGAATGGACTGCCATTTTTCCATTCCCAATATTTATTTCCCCACTTCAGCATTCATCCAGGGAATTCCTTCTTGCCCAGCCTTAGTTCTTGTAGCTGGTAGATGGCTCCCATGCCATCCACCTGGGGTCTCCCAGAGTGAGCATGTGGTGAAGGAATGGTTGGCTTGCTTATTCCACTCCCCTGGCCACAGGAATTGGTTTTAGACTAATGGATTCAGAAGCAATTGGGACTATCCATTGGTGACAATAGGGTGCTAGGCTGGTAGACTGTTAACTAGGAGCCACTGGTGACTACATTGCTGTTTGAGATAGTGCCTGAGGGTGAGGACAGCATAGAATCTAGTAGAGCCAGTGAGAAATACAGTTCTGATCATGACATTTTTTGAATGCTTTAAACAAGGTGGGTGGTACTGTTCCCTAGGTTGGTCCTGGACCTGCAAGAGGCAGGGAAAGCTAGCTTTGTGCTTTCTGACTGTAAATATGATATGATATGATCAGCTGTGTCAAGCTTCTCCCATCGTGGTTCCCTGCCATGATGGGCTGTATCCTGGAACTGCAAGCCAGAGTAAATATTTTCTCCATTAAGCTTCTTTTGTCAGAATATTTTATAACAGCTATGTAAGAGACTAAGACAGGTGCAGAAATTAGAGTGGAGAGGAGGTGAATATCACTATCAAACAGAAGGTCATGGAAGTAGACCTGGATAGGTTGTACTTGGAGATGTTGAGGTCTCCTAAAGACTCAGATTGGTGGAGGTCATTCTTAGCCAGCTATTGCACTCTGTGAGGAATGAGGACATCCAGGAGGTTGGTAGATGGCGGTGATAGGTGGGAGTGAAAATGGGTAGTATTGCTTGAAGATATATATTTCAGAGAGCTAGGATTAACACAAATTAGGTGAAGTATGGATCTAAAGAGCTGATAAGGCCAAAGACAATGCCCGTGACACTTTCTGCTCCTCTTAGCTTTGTCTTCAGGAGGCTGCAGGTGGAGCACTGTTCTTGGGACTGTGGAACCATGTTCTCAGTGACTGTTCCCACATGATCACAGCTCTGGGACTAGACACACTTTTTGGATGGCAAGTCTTGCCAAGTGTGGTCAGCCCTTTGAGCATTTGCCATGGATATGCTGTTCTCAGCACCTGCCTGACATCTCGTCTGTGCTTGAGCCAATAGCCGGGCCCCCAGAAGTCTCTGCACAATGTTACTACATGTTTGATGTCCCTGAAAAAAGAGGGAACACATAATCATGATTTAAAAATAAACAGCAGAAGACAAAGTATTTTGGTTCTTGGCTCTACCCACTGCTGGTGAAGTCATCCCTTCGAGTGGGCTCTGGCCACGGTGCACTTGGAGGCCGTTGAGGTTTGGCAGTCATCGGCCTTGGTCTGCAGAGGGCTGGGCCCAGCTTACAGATGACAACCTCCATCTGCTACAATTATGATAAGGCTGGGACAAGACCTTGAGCTGGCAGTACCTCCACTCTGGGCTTTCCCCTCAATGGCCCGACTGCTCCTGTCTTTCTGCCCTTTTGGCTTTTTTAGAATAGTACAGAGCATTGCTGCCATTAGCCAGGGAGACACATCAATGGGTTTGCCATCAAACACGGGCCCATCCTATTCCAGGTGCTTGGTGGCCATGAGGTTAATTCAAACAAATGAAAGATGGCAGAGGGCCAGCTCTCTATCCTAAGACTAAGCCTGTGGATCTATTTCCCCTTTCAAAGGCAGAGGTTTTAGGAGGTGTGTGTAGGGGGATTACCATATAAGTGACTTCAGTATGGCTCAGTGAGAACTTTTGGGTCCAAGGGAAGAGGCTGAGAAGGGAAAAAGTATGGATGCCAGAGGTACAGAGTCATTAGAAGACATGTAATCAATGTCCGATGCTCCCCAGAATTTAGCTCATTGCTCCTGGGGGAAGGCTACATTGTACACTGTTCTGATTTAATAATATCCAACTATTTAATCACAAGAAGTCTTCTACAAAATATCTGTCTTGTGAAAATACTATTAAGGTTTAAAGCCAAATGGCAAACTTGGAATGATTTTTTTGCAATCTTAATGACAGAATTAAAATACATAAGGCCTTTGTAAGATAAAAGGAGAAAGAAAGGGGCTGGAAGATGCCTCAGTGATAAAGTGCACTCACTGCTCTAGAAGAGGACCCAGGTTCAATTTCCAGCCCTCCCATGGTGACTGGCAACCATCTGTGAACTCCAGTTCAAAGGAAGCTGACACCCTTTACTGACCTCAGTGGATGTGGCATGTATGTGGTGTTCATAAGTACACCTAGACAAAACACCCATACACAGAAAATAAAAATAAATAAATCCTTTTTTTTTAAAAAAAAGGAGGGAGAAAACTAACTCCCACAGTTGTTGGACAAATCAATTGAATAATTTTTATAAAGAAAATAAAAGAAAACCAAAGTGCCCAGAAACATAGAAAAAGATCTACCCATCTAATTATGAAAAGATGCGAATTGAAAAGTGGAGAATTGTATTTTACCTACTGGTGAAGGTGAACAGATTGGGTTGAAGGACAGTAACTGTTATTAGGATGTCTTGAGGGAAATTCATTGTTAATCAGGCAGTGGAAGCTGTTTATGGGAAATCTGACCTGAAGTATCAGAATACAAAATGCCACAAGGCTTTGGCCTGGCACATCTGGTCTTAAGAATTCATCCTGAGAAGGAAACTGATCAGTGAGTAAAATTGGAAGCGAATTTTTAATTAATGAAAATTAAGAAAGCCCTCAATGTTCCTTATGAATGGATTTGGCTACCTAATTTATGGGTCATTCATACTATAAAGGAAAACTAGGCAGTCATTAAAAATGATAAAAATATGTCTTCTACTAATCTTCTTTTGAGAATCCCAAACAAATCTATCTTGACCCCACAATTGCTCTTCTCTTCATCTTGCCCCACTGTGAGCTCATCCCCCACTCAGGAGCTCTTCTGGATGTTGTAGCATTTCAAGGAAGTTAACCTCTACGATGGGTTCTCAGAGACCCAGAAAGAGTAGAGCCTGGAAAATTTGAACTTTAATGCAGAAGATGCAGGCCTGACCTTGAGGGATGGCTCTGTCTCCTACTGTAGGAGTAAGCACTATACTTCTCCCACATTTTCCTTCTGGTGATTTTGGGAAACATATCTGCTTGTCAGTATTTGTTGCCTTGACCCAAACTAGAGTCACATGGCAAGAGGAACTTCGACTGAGAAAACACCTCTATCACATTGGCCTGTAGGGAAGTCTGTGGGGGCATTTTCTTGATTAATGATTCATGTGGGTAGGCCCAGCCCACTGTGAGCTGTGGCACCTCTGGGCAGGTGGTCTGGGATCTATAAGAAATCAGGCTAAGCAAGCCATGGGAGCAAGGCAGGAAGCAGCACTCTTCCATGGCCTTTGCATCAGCTCCTGCATCTAGTTTCCTGCCCGGACTTAGCAAAAATAAACCCTTTCCTTTCCCAAACTGCCTTTGGTCAGTGCTTTATGACAGCATTAGAAAAGCAACAAGGATGCAGCGTTGCAAGGAAATGCAAGACATTACTTCAAGTAATGAGGATTGGGTTAAGGTTAGGGTTGGGCTCAGGGTCACCTGTGCACATGGCTCTGTGTCAGGAGCTCTGAGTACACAAGGCTGAGTCCTCCCCGGTTTTCAATTCCTGCAGCTGAACCGCTGCCTAGTCTTGGGGACTTGGTAAGTCACTTTCCTTTCTGTAGCTATGTGTGTCACCTGTGAAATGTGGGGAACACAGTCACAAGTGCTTTCTTGATTGAATGAGCTCATACA
Source organism: Cricetulus griseus (assembly GCF_003668045.3). Classification (NCBI taxonomy): domain Eukaryota; kingdom Metazoa; phylum Chordata; class Mammalia; order Rodentia; family Cricetidae; genus Cricetulus; species Cricetulus griseus. The sequence continues at coordinate 19,475,047 of NC_048600.1, forward strand.
TGAAAATACTCCCATGCTCTGATTGGCCTGAGACAGTTATGTTCTCCCCGCCCCAATGGTTCCCCATAACTAACAACATCTTTTGGTCGCAGAAAAAGAAATCCCGATATAATGCATTGAATGACATCACTCAGTCCATGGGCTCCTCATACCCACGACATTCTGACTGCTGTGAGTCTGTTCTGGGATCTGAAGAGGCACAAAACCAAGTCCACTTCTTGATGTCCTGTTGCATGAACATTATGTTTGTTTTGCTTGTTTAGACCTCATCCTTGATGTCTCTGTTTCTTTGAAAGCCGGTATCCCATCCATCATCTCTGAGGGTTGGCATCTCTGCTGTGTTTTCAGAGTAAAAAACATACTTTCCCTCATATACTGTGCATTCTTCCTGTCACCTGTTGATGTCCCAGGTTTAGTGTGACAAAGCTCCTGACTCCCCTTTCCATACTTACTACCCTAAGCTTTATTTTCCCTGGGCAGGAGAGGAGAGCCTTTAAAGCTCTTTAGAAATGGGGCTGGTTGTGGTGGAGCAGCACACCTTTAATCTCAGTGCCCTGGAGGTAAAGGCAGGCAAACTTCTGTGAGTTCCAGGACAGCCAGGGTTACACAATAATAGTCAGTCTTAAAACAAAACAAAGCAAGCAACCTAGAAAGCAATGAAGGAAGGAAGGAAGGTATCAGCACCCTCTTTGGAATTCTGCTTTTCAGTAAAAATTTCAATCTCATAGGACTGGGATACCTAGGATTCGACTCCATTGCTACATTTTTCTTAGTTGTACTCCAGCAACGCCAGCTCCTAGGCTCTTTCTTCAACTGGTACACTCCCGAGTGCATCAGGACCCTTGCACCTACTATTCCTATTGTATTGACTTCTCTGCCCTCATTTACATATTAAAATTACTCTTGCTAGAAAGCACCTAAAGTCTATAATATACCTTCTGATGTTTGCTTAGGCTTAAGCCTTACAGTGTTTTAAAGTTCTCATTGCTATGCCTTGCAATATTGTTGTATCTGTTCTTAAAACTTTTACATTTCTGATGTAATTGCAAGAGAAATTGTTACTTTGCTTTCCATTTGATACTTATGTATGAAAATAAAATTGATAGCATATACTGACCTTGTTGTGTCTCCTGGCCTAATTATGAGTTTCTTACCATATTACTTGTTACTTCGAGTAGTTTTCTTGTTCAAGTTTTGACAATTGAATAATCATGTCATCAATGAAAGGACAGCATTTGACTTCTGTCATGGCTAGTTTTAATGACAACTTACCACAAGCTAATGCCATCTGAGAGGAGAAAAACCCAATTAAGAAAATGCTTCCATAAGTTTGGGCTATAGATGAGCCTGTAGGGCATTTTCTTAATTAGTGAGGTTCCAGCCCATTATGAGTGGTGCCATCCCTGGGGTTGGTGGTCCAGGGTTCTATGAAAAAGGAGGTTGAAAAGTCTACAGGAAACAAATCAGCAGTTTGTTGAGTTCCTATCTGGACTTTCTTCAGTGATGGACTACGATGTGGAAGTGTAAGCTGAATGAATTCTTTTTTCCCCAACTTGCTTTTGGTCATGGTGTTTCATTATAGTAACAGTAACTCTAACTAGGATAGAAGTTGGACTAGGATAGTAGGGTATTTCTGTGACAGATCTGACCATGTTTTGGAGAGGATTGTGGAAGGACTTTGGAACTTTGGACTGGCAAGCAGTGTGGATGATGGAGGCCTGGCCTGTGAAGTTTCAGAGGGAAGCAAAGACTCTATCAGGCCATTTGTATGAAGAATCTGTGGAGTCCGGACAGCTGGAGCTGAAGACTGAGCTGAGATATAGAACCCAGGACCAGCAGGCCTGGGGTGGCACCACCCACAGTGAGTTGGTTCTTCTCATCAATCATTAATTGAGAAAATGAAATACAGACTTGCCTACAGACAAATCTTATGGAGGCATTAACAAGAGACTAGAACCACTAAAGTAAGATCTCTTGTTTTGCTGGGACACCGGATGCTGGTCAGCTGGGACTGTAATTACCAGCACTATCAGAGGTGAAATCTTCTGAGAAGTGTTTCCTCAGACACAAAATCTGTGTTCCAGAGGCAGCCAAGGTTGTCCCTCGTGCTGGCAGCTGAACTTGGTCACGTGTAAGAGTCACCCAGGTAGTGCTGGTTTGAGGATGTGAAGGGGTTATAGAAAACAGCTGATATTTGGCGTTTGGAGAGGTCAGGAGAAGCCATTAGTGAAGGTGCAGCCTCAGCATCAGAGAGCCCCACATTTTGGAGATGATAGCACCATAGGGCGGCATTAAGAACAGCCACAGCTGTGGAGTAGAGCCTGCTTGAGCTTAGAAGACAGGCTGTGTGTGCTGCAGAGGGCAGATCTGGAGAAGTGACCCAAGCCCCTTGGAAAAGCCCAAAGGATGGTGAGTGAATCCCAGATATTGGGTGTTGAGTTATTTACGTTGTTGGAGTTTGGTTTTGCTTGGTTCAGATTGTGACTGTGCCCTGATTCTTCCTTCTTGAAGTAAGAAAGTACTTTTTATTTTATCTTATTTGACATGAGCCTAGAGTTGAGAGACTTTAAACTTGAGAGAGAATCTGATTATTTTTAAGGAGACAACTTTTAAAGTGTTTGAATTTGTAAGGCTGTGGGACTTAGGTTTGTAAAATGTTTTATGTTGTCTTTATTAATGTGTAATCTTGGGGATGAACAAGAAAGGGATGGTGGCTTAAGACTGATAGATACATTCGTGTGTCAAGTTGACAGGGGGTCAGCTGCACCGGCTAGTTTTATGTCTTCTTGACAAGCTAGAGTCATTTAAGAGGAGGGAACCTCAATTGAGAAAATGCCTCCATAGTAACCAGCTACAGGCATTTTCTTAATTTGTGACTGGTGGGGGAGGGTCCAGCCCATGGTGGGTGTGGCCATCCCTGGGCTGCTGGTCCTGGGCTCTATAAGAAAGCAGGCTGAACAAGCCATGGGGAACAAGCCAGTAAGCAGCACCCCTCCATGGCCTCTGCATTAGTTCCTGCCTACAGGTTCCTTCCCTGTTTGAGTTCCTGTCCTGATTTCTTTCAGTGATGAACAATAAATAAACTCTTTCCTCCTCATCATAATAATAATAGCACAATTTCTTCCTCTCTAGGTTTCATGACTTTATTTCTTTTTATTACCGAGCTGATGAGGAATTTTTAAAGGACTTATTACTTTATTTATTTGTGTGTATGTGTGTGTGTGTGTGTGTGTGTGTGTGTGTGTGTGTGTGTGTGTGTGTGTGTGTGTGTAGGGTTATGTGCATGCGAGTGCAAGAGGACTCAGAGCCCACAGGTTCTTGGATTCCCAGGAGTTATATAGACAGTTGAGAGCTGCCTGACATGGATGTTGGGAACTGAACTTAAGTCCCCTGAACATTGTCAAGCACTCTTAACCTCTGAGCCAGCTCTATAGAAACATTGAAAGTAGTGACATGTTTGGAGTCTCCATCAAGCATGATGGCAAGTGTAGGTTTGTTTCTTCTGCAGCCCCCTCCCTTGATCAGGTTCATCAAGTTTTCATTTCCCCACTGCATATTGTGTGTGTGTGTGTGTGTGTGTGTGTGTGTGTGTGTGTGTGTGTGTGTGTGTGTGTTTGAAACTCCAAAGAGGTCTTGCATTTCGAAAATCAAAGTTTTCATTTGTTGAAACTATCACATTGGTTTTCATTTTCATTTTGTCTTTATGATGAATTTGATTTCCAAATAGCCTATCAGTCCTGTATCATAATCCTACTTGCTTATGATGAATTATCCTTCTTACATATGGGTGGATTGTATTTGGTAATATTTCACTTGTGTTCACAGAGAAATGTTCCTAATATTTTTCAGGGTTGGTATATATGAGCATGTAGGATCCACTAAAGGACTTGGTAAATAACCCAATAATATGATTGATGGTATTTATTGATACATATTGGATCTGAAAGACCCCTGCCCCTTAGCCCTTTCTTTCTCAAGTTTGTCTCCTCTTCCTCCTGTCGGCGGCTTCCCTGATCCCCACCCCCGGCGGCCTTCCCCCGCCACCCGCCGCACGCCCGGCCTGAGAACGAGCACCAGGTGGGCCGGCACGAGAACAAACACCAAGTGAGCCGGCCTGGAGCCCTGCCCCTGAGCCCCGCCCGATGAGAAACACTCCGTCCCAAGGTCTCCGCCACCAAGGTCAGCCATCTGGACTCGGAGGGAGGGGGAATTGAGTCTGTTGTACCAGACACCAGACCTTGAGAATATGCTGATCTGGAATGGCTCTGTGTCTCATTTGAACCATCCAATAGAAATGATTCTGTATTTCGCCTCATTTGAAAGACTCTATGTTTCACCTCATTTGAATAACTCTGTACTTTGCCTCATTTGAATAACCCTGTATAGCGCCTCATATACATTGACCAATGGGAATAGCTCTGTACAATGCCTCATTAGAATTATCCAATAGAATCCCTGCTCCTAGCTTGCACCTTTTTCCCTATATAAGGACCCCTTTCCCTTGGCTCGGCGCGCTTGGCCTCACAGAAGCTAAGTCGCCCAGGTACCCGTATCTCCAATAAAGCCTCTTGTGGTTTTGCATCCAAGTTCCTGGTCTCACTGATTCCTGGGTGCGGGTCTCCCTCTACGAAAGTACCTCTTCGGGGGTCTTTCAGATCTAGTTTGGGGCATTTCTTTCAGGGAGTATCTTTTGGTAACTTCTTTGGTAAATATGGGACAATTCAAAGTTTTCTGTTTTACTTTGTGTTTTAATAAGTTGAGATTCTCAAAGAAATTACCTATCTCATCTATGCTCCAAATTTATTACGCCATCGTGCATAATACCCCAGATTTCCTGGATGTTTTGTGTTGAGAATTTGTTGGCTTTAACATTGTCTTTGACCGATGAATCTGTTTCCTCTATCATATCTTCAACTCCTGAGATTCTCTCTTCCATCTCTTGTATTCTGGCCACCATTGTGTCAACGTCATTTGGAACTTTTGTATCTGTGCTGGATTTTGTTTCACTGGTTTTATCACTAACTCAGAGGTGTCGGTACAGTTTTCAACCCTGCAGACTTGTCTCTTTATTAATCTTTCTGTTAAGTTTGGACTTCATGTTTTAAGATCCTGTCATTCCCATTTAGGGATGGAACTGAAGTTATTACCTTCTTATCTTTGTCATATTCCAGGTCTGAAGTCAGTGTAGACTCCAGTGTAGACTCCAGCTCTTTTATGATAAGTGTTTGCATAGATGGTTTCCTTTTCCTTTCACACTCAACCTCTTTTTATTGATTTTTCCTGCTTGACAATTTTATACATATGCTTAATGTTTTCTTTCTTTCTTTTTTTTCTTCGAGACAGGGTTTCTCTGTCTCGAAAGAGACAGAAAGTTTTGGAGCCTATCCTGGCACTCGCTCTGGAGACCAGGCTGACCTCGAACTCACAGAGATCAACCTGCCTCTGCCTCCCAAGTGCTGGGATTAAAGGTATGCGCCACCAATGCCCAGCCTTAATGTATTTTTATATTTATGTTTCATCTTGTACACTTGTAGCTGAGATGTAGGCTTTTTTGTTTTATGTTTATTCTGATCATTCTGGTCTGTTAACTTTTAAAATGTTTCTTACTATGTACCTGTGGAGGTCAGAGGTCAATTTTCATAAGTTGGTTCTCTCTGTCCACTATATGGGTTCTGGAGATCTAACTTAGGTTGACAACCTTGGTGGCAAATGTCTTTATACACTGAGCCATCTCACTAGCCATATAATGGCCTTAAATAGAAATGTATTGACTCATTCATTTTTGTGTTTGAGTATGTACATGTGTATGTGTATGTGCAGGTACAGGTACACCACAGCACATGTGTGGAGCTCAGAGAACAATTCATGGGAGTTGACTCTTTCCTACCACTATGTGGATCCCTGGAGTCCAACTCAAGTCATTGGGGTTGGTGGCAAGTGCCCTTAATGGCTAAGCTACCTTGCTGGTCCTGTATTGGTCTTTTGATTGTAGAGTTTGGTACATTCCCTTCCAATGAGTTATTGGCTAACACTGCCATTTTAGCCTTGCCATTCCCGCCCCCCCCCCCCCCCCCGTGTGTGTGTGTGTGTGTGTGTGTGTGTGTGTGTGTGCCACATCTGTTTATGTTCTTTTTTTTCTTCTTGTGTTCCTTAATTGGGGTTAGTGAAATGTTTTCTAGGATTCCATCTTTTCTGTCTGTCAGATTGCTAGCTGTGTGCTTTTGGTTACTGTCTTGGTTTTTGCCCTGGGGACAGCAATGTGCATTTTAGCTTATTATTTCTGTCCTAGGATAGTTCTTTTCCAGTTTTCTAGCTAGAACAGGAGTAACAGATGTCTTGCAGGGCCAGTAGGCAGGGAGTTTTCTCTTAATGGCACCGTAAAATGTGACTGAATCCTCTGGTCTTGGACTGTGGCTGAGAAATCTACTTGCTATAGTAGACAGTTGTTCTATGGTAAAAACATCAGCCTGTGAGATGGACAGATGCTGTTGGGCTGTGGAAGTGAGGGAAATTACTTGCTAGATATATGTTAAACATACAAGAAATAGAAGTGAAAACTCCTGCAATGTACGGCATAGGAATAAACCTGGCTACTTGTTACTTATTTTTGGTGTCAGTCTTTTCTTTATTCTTTGGTAATGCTTCTAAAAACTATAACATACTCTATTTAGATAAATTTTTAAAAAATGCATGTTCAGTACAAAATTAAGTACTACTTAGATTTTTGTCTTCAAGAAAATGATTAATGTAGAAGTTGGAAAAAGTTTTCATTAAACCCATGGCCATATAGAAAGCAAGAGGCATAAGTCTGTAAAAAAAAACATGAGTATCTTATAATATTTGTGGTACTTAGCCAGACTCGACAGATAAACAGCAAATGCTTTGTCTCATGTGTATAGTCTGGATTCTGTACATAATATACATATGTTCTTTCTCATATACAGAATCTAGTTCAAATGCACACATATACACAAGCACATGCACACACAGACATGAAAAAAGGAAAGGAAAGGTTTTTTTTTTTTTTGAGGGATAAAGGACCAGCAGGGTTTGGAAAGAGAAGGGAAGGAAGATAATGGGGACATGTGCAAAGTACCATGTCATCCATGTATGTCATGGATGCTATGCCATGAAGAAATTCATTATTTTGTAGGTTTTCTAAAAAATGAAAAAGCTGATACATGTTTAAAAATATTGTGGTTAAGTCCACACCCAAAGGTATTTAGAATAGTTGCATGAGGTGGATTTATGAATTGCTTTATGACTCACTTAGACCAAGTGGCTCCTTTCCTATGTTAATTTCATTCGTTTTCTAGTCCAAATTACCCTGGACATATATGGGAAAGGAAGAGCTAACAGTGAATGTGTTGGCCCCTCCAGTATAAAAATAATTTCCTGAATACTTACCATGAGGACAGGATTAAATCAATGTCATAGACACTTCAAATGGACTACCTACTAAGATAATTTTAGTGCTGGTTTGGTTTTTCATCCAGTTTAATCAAAGTAATAACAACAATACATTCATTCTATCAAAGGTGAACCTGCCATGGCAAATTCAGTTGTAACTGGTTAAGAAACTGAACATTGGGAAATTTCGCTCCCTCTTTTTGATAATAGAAATATAAATTTTGCTAGAACACAGTGTTATAGAACAAATAACTTCTCTTCTAAATTAAGATGTTTATAGACTAGGAATGTACTTGGAGTTGGTCTGTTGTATGCATAATTAATAACTGTTCCAAAACAAGCTGGGTTTTCAAAAGTATCAATTGAATTGGAAGCTGTAGTAAAAATTAAGTAATTTTTATATAGCCAGAGACCAAACTACAAAAATTTGTGTCAAATGTAATTTTGAGAACAAAATAATACTTCACCATGGTTGTACACATGTTCTTCTTCTGTTGCTGTCATCAGTTAGACTTTTAGAAATCTTCAGACTTTAAAGAATGAGTTTGTGAATCAAATATCCTAGAAAAGTGTCTGTCCTTTTATGTAAACAAATCCCCCAACTTTTGGATACCTTTGAGCAAAGTACCTGGAGATATTTAATGAGAACTTACTGAAGAGCTCAACCCAAGATGTTGGTTTTTGAATCTTTTAGGGAATGGTGGTTATGCAGGAGAGAGCTTGTGAGCAGAAAGACTGAGGATTATCTTAAAAAGAATGAGAGAGGATGGGGAAATTAAACAAGAGTTTAAAAGCTATGCCATGACTAACATGTCAATAATGCAGGGTTTTTTTTTGCAGTATGTAAATTGACAGGAAGAGGCTTAATGCTGTGCTTATATGGTCATTGGATAAATTTATCTTCTTTGTTGCAGTGGCATGAAGTGGAATGGGCTTATGATTCAGGGCAGCTAAAATTGGTGAGCCATTCAAAAACTCATTAATGCTGATTTTTTTGACACATTTTGTCAAGAAAAAAATCACTCCGAGGCAAAAGCAAAGTATCTCTGAGACTATCTGATGTGAAATATTTACTCATTTCAACATGAAAGATAATTAAAATAGACAGTATTCTCAAGCTGACTGAAGTTTCTCCAAGTTTACCAGCTATCTCAGCACCAGGAGGCAGAATATTTTCCTAATTAAAAAATCGTGGTCCACAAAGAAGGATTGATTGGAAGAGTGAATGATTTCAAATTTATTAATAACATGTGACCCTGAAAAGAATTTCAGGCTTTTTTTATGGGAAAATCTTAAATGATGAGTTTGAAAAGTCTTCATTCCTCAGAAAAATTCAGTGGTATCGAGCTAGAGTGTGTTGGATGCTTTTATGTCACCCTGACCCAAACTAGAGTCATTAAAGAGGAGGGAACCTCAATTAAGAAAATACTTCCTTAAGATTGGGCTGTGTGCAATCCTGTAGGGCATTTACTTAATTAGTGATTGATGTAGAACCCAAGATGTAGGTGGTGCTATCCCTGGGCCAGTGGTCTTGAGTTCTATAAGAAGTCAGATTAAGCAAACTGTGGAGAGCAAGCCAGTATGCAGCACTCCTCCATAGCCTCTGCATCAGCTCCTGCCTGCAGGTTCGTGCCCTGTTGGAGTTCCTGTCTTATATTTATTTATTTTTATTTTATATACATTGGTGTTTTGCCATAGGTATCAGGTCCCCTGGAACTGAAGTTACAGACAGTTATGAGTTGCCATGCGGGTGCCGGGAATTGAACCCCGGGGTCCTCTGAAAGAGCAATCAGTGTTCTTAACCACTGAGCCATCTCTCCAGCCCTCCGAGTTCCTGTCTTGATTTCCTCCAATGATGAATGATGATATGGAAGCATATCCCTCAGTTAATTCTTTTAAAGATACATGTATTATCATAAGGAATCTTAGAAAAATAAATCTCAGAATTATTTTTAATGTATTTTGTGTGTGTTGTGTAAATACTTATTAGTATAGGCATATGTACTGTGCACACCTGTGTGTATGTGTGTGTTTATGGAGGGCAGAGGGTGATGGTGGATATCTTTCTTTGATTGCTTTTCATCAGGGTCTCCTTGAACCCGAAGGTCATTGATTCAGCTTGCTGGCTGGGCAGTGAGCTTCAGGGATCTTGAAACTTGTCTCACTCTACCTTCCCCAGTGATGAGGTTATAGGTATAGCCCATGACCTTGTACATGGTGTCAGGATCCAAATTTAGATCTTTGTGCTGTGACAGTATGCTCTTTATCCATTGAGCCATCTCTCCAACTCTCCTAGGAGACTTTTAATAAAACCAATAGAGGGCAAGTTGGTTGGATGAATTTTCTAGAAAGATCCTAGACCATAATCAGATCTGGCTTCTCCTCTCTCCAAGTTTCTTGTCCAATAGTAAAAGACATGAGTAGACACCCACAGTACAAAAAGAATTCGGCATGGAAAGACCTGTCCACATAGCATGTCCTAGAGCATGAGAAAGGGTGATGGCTGTCCTGAGTGATAACTGACTCATTCCCCTGGAGAACTGTGATTGGCCCTGGTGGCTTGTGCCTTGGCTGATGCTGAAGATGTCTGAGAGGTTGGCATGCCTCATTCTGTTCAGCTTCATATCTGAGAGCCATCTAAAAGGCCTGAGGGAAGAACAAGCTGTGGAGAATAAGCCACCATGTCAGCTAAACCAGCTGTACCCGTGGCAGCCATGGGGCTCCAAGTGATCTCAGGATGAGGGATCTCAGCCAGAGCTGGAAGAAGGCAATGAACCAATGACCCAATGGCTGGAACACTTTCAAGAGTCTATTTTTGTTTCAGATAAAACCAGAAACAATGATCCACTTGGGGAGCCAAGCTCCTAGAGATTGATGGTGAAGTATGTGAGGCTCTGAGCTCACCAATATATTTCCCTGCAAGGCAAAGCCTATGCAATGTGGAGCAGGCAAGGGAAATCTAGTTCAGGGTCATATGAGGTCAGGGCTTCGTCCTCAAAATGTCTACCAGCATCTCCATCCATTACCTTTCCTTGTCTGGCCTGTCTTTTCTGAGCCTCACCAAGCACTCAGCTGATACCTGGTCGTAGGCTGGACAGGAGAATATAGAGGTTGTGTACTCAGGACTGGAGAAAACCCATGGGAGAAGTAAGTCCAGGGTCAGTTACTGAGTTAGGAAGACTCCTGGCTTCTGTAACGATCCCTCATTCTTTTGTATTGCTAATGTCTATTGAGCCATCTCGGCTAGCTTTGGGCTGGTGCAGTAAGCTACAAAGATAGATTGGGGTAATTCTGCCATGGAGATGGATAGAGTTACCCAGGGAGGCCTGAGGATGGTGCAAAGGAGGAAGGATGTGCTAAGGCCACTTGAGTAGGTTGGTGCTTTGAAAAGACTCCTTGGAGGAGTGGATTTGATAATTAATTTTATGTGTCAACTTGGTATAGGCAATGGTGACTAGATATCTGCTCAAATATCATTCTAGATACTTCCATAAGGTTTTTTTTTTTTTTTTTTTTTTTTTTTTTTTTTTTTTATGAAATAGGCATTTAGTTCAGTAGGCTTCAAGTGGAATACTCTGGATAATGTAGGCGGGCCAAATTCCATCTGTTGGAGGCCTTAAGAACAAAGACAAGCTGCCTTAAAAGAAGGGATTTTACAGTAGATGGCCTTTGAACTCAAGTCGAGACTCCTCCCTGGGTCTCCAGCTGCTGCCATACTCTGTGGATTTCAAATAGAACAAACATCTACAGCTACTTCCGTGTTCTCAACCTGTGGGTTGTGATCCTTTGGGGTCAAATGATCCTTTCAATAGGGGTTGCCTCAGCCCATTGGAAAACACAGATATTTACATTATGATTATAACATTAGCAAAATTATAGTTAGGAAGTAGCAAATAAAACAACTTTATGGTTGGGCGTCACCACAACATGAGGAACTATATTAAAGGGTCATAACATTAGGAAAGTTGAGAACTACTGTTCTAGTTGGATCTCCTTTTCCTCTCCCCTCTCTCTGAAGAATCACAACTACCACAGACATCAATGATTGAGAATACCTTGGCACAGTCAAGGTATTTGCTTGTGTGAATTCCTGAACTACCTATAAACAAAGAGCATCCTGGAATGTTGGACTCCTTGGGGTTTAATGAAAGAATAACAGTGGTCCTCTTTTTAAGAGGTTACTGGGTAGTATGTGATTGTCACAAGTAGTAGATTCTATTCTCCAGGAAGGTGTTGGATGCAGTGGAAGGAAGATTGAAAACAATTTGTGCAAATGAAAAAATCTACTGGAAATCCTAGAACCAGGACAAGTCACTTGTGGGTTCCATGGAGAAAACCAATGACAGATAAACTAGTGACAGACTATGTCACTTAAAGATCTCAGGATGCCATGGCCTTCAAAATTCTGATACCAAAATTACCTGAGATGGTTACGTCAGCTCATTTTGGTTTCTTACTGTTCTAAAGCATATAACATTATCTTTTAAGTTATGTAATGTTAAAGCAGCTTTGTGTTATTGACCAAATAACTGATTGGGTTGCTAATTTTCTAGTAGATAGAAACATAATAGAAAGCAGGGAGGCTAATTCACTCTTTGCTCCACCGAGTCCACAGGTAGAAGGGAATTTATGGTGACCTCTGAGCATCTTCTGTTGTCATTCTTCAGGACCCCATAAAAGTGGGAGTGAATGTTATTTTTCTTGATCTCATTCCTTCTATCCATTATTGCTGGAATTCAACATGAATGGTGTTCAATATGAATGGAAGTTTTGTAGGAAATAGCTTCCTAGCTGCTTGGTGTAGGTGTAGATTTTTCTGTTTTTTATCTACCTTCTGACTCAGCATTTGACAACACAGGGACCATCAGAGAACAGACCATTGAAGAATGGTTGGTTATGTATGCAGGGTATAATTAGAATTAGTTGTGATGGATTTATTGTCAATAGAAAACGGAATAAATTTTTTGTTGGTGTTTATGCATGTGGGTTTATGTATGTGTTAGTGTACATGTATGTGTGCTTAAGTATGCACATGCATGGGAAGGCCAGAGATCAATCTCAGGTTTCATCTCCTAGGACCCTTTACCTTAGTTTTTAAGAAAGGGTCTCCCATTGGCTCAGAAGTTATCAGGTAGAAGAGTGTGGATGGCCAGCAACCCCAGGAATTCACCTGTCTTTGCCTCTCAAGTGCTGAGATTATAAGTAAAGGTCAGTACACTTAGCTTATCCTGTGGATACTGGGGATTGAACTTAGGTCCTCATGCATACACAGGAAGCCCTCCCCCCAGCTTATCTCCCCAGCCCCAGAAATCTGGAATACCAACAGTGCATGGCTTCCAAAGGCAGAGTCTTTTAAAAGAATCACTTGAAGTTGTATGAAAGGAAGGAAGTACCTACAGAAGCCACAGTATTTGACATTTTGGCCACTACTGAAAGATGTCGCTGTTACAGTAGGATTCCAAGTGAACATGCAGAGGGCGAGGGTTGCAGGGTTTGTGGGCTGGCTGCTTCTGATTGCACTGGAAAGGAAGACTTTGGTTATTTTAGTGACAAGTCATGGTCAGAGGACTGGAGGGCTTCTGCAATCACTTTATAGCTAAAAGTGTCAAAAAAGATACCTCCAAAGTTATACAGAATAGCATGATATTTCACAGCTATACCAGATCTCATGTGAGAGCAAGCACTTTGCCTAAGAAAGGCCTGGAATAACATAATTGGAGTGGGAGCATTTGGGTAGATTTAACTGAAATGTAGTGTCTTGACCCAACTCCAGAATCTCTTTGTGCTATTGTGTTCTTTTTTTTTTGAAGCAGCCTTCTCCAGTATAATTTGATACTGATCAAAGACTTCATGAGACAGGGTTAAATTGTTTTAGAATATTTTTTCCCCACTCCTCACTGCCTCGAGAGCAGTGTAACTAAGATCTAGCATGCCCCAAAGGGATGACAGTGAGGTGCCTAAAGCAGTAGTTGGACTGAACTATCAAGATGCAGGTCCTCACAGCCTCTGGAGCTGTTGGCTTGAGCAGTTGGCAGGTGTGCTAACTTTTTCCACTCCATTTGCCTTTGCTGGCACTCCATAAAACTGAGTGGTCAGAACTTCCTTGGTACTCTGCAGATAAAAGATTCCAGAGGCCCAAAAGGGATAGGAACCTTAGAGCCCCCTCTCTTTCTCCATGCCTTCCCTGCCCCGACTGGTGATCTGGTATAACACCAGCATTTTTACTTAGGCATTTTGTAGAGGGAAAAATGACATTGCCAGTGGTGAGGGATGGACCTGGGCCTTGAGTCATAGGCTTCCAATCCATGACCCTTCCCCCTCATATAAAGATTCTATGGCCCTGTTGGGAGTTGTCTTGCATTGTTGATGTGACATGTGCCTGATACAAGTTAGCTCCCATTCTTTGTTGTAGGTTTATCTGGAGAAGACTACAAAGAATAATAGCATCATGTGAAGGCTATTTATATCCTACAGACATGGAGCAACCTTTTGTTTTTTAGAGGGAGCCATGACCATCCATGGATAGTGGCCTTACTAACTAACCAGCCTTTGGCAGGAGAATGAGGCTAGAACTTCCTTCAGCTTAGGAATTGATGGGTCTGGTAATGCTTTGGCTCTAACTCTTGGGCCCTGACGCCTGAAGAGTAGAGAAAAATGGAGATTTAGGGTTACCAGGGGAGCAGGTGCTTTGGTTTTTAGTCATGACCCATATTCCACATGTAAGCGAAAAAGGAAATAGACAGAGGGAAGGAGGGAGAGTAGGAGAGGAGGAAAGTGGAGATAGGAGTAGTAGAAAGGAACAAGAGGGGGAATTACAGTGTGTGGGGTAGGGATGACAGGAGAAAGGTCATCATGCAACTGTCCTTCCCAGTTAGTTAGGACAAAGACAAAGCAAATCTCTTGCCCATTTCCTCTAGTACCAAGCAGGGCATCTAATCATTTTGCTGTGTTATAACATTTTGAGTTACATAATGAATAAAAGCAGATAAAGATCCAGCCAGACAACAGCAAAACCATGGACACGATGCTCATAAATGCTCTTAGCCAGTCTCAGGGCTTGGCTGCCAACCTTCTCTGTGGTGATAGGGGTGGACAGAGCCAGGCCCGAGGAAGCCTCCAAGAGCCTGGAGGAGGCAGTTTGGGGGAAAAAGAAAGGGAGGCCAGCCCTGGCCGCCAAGAACAGCAGGTTGCAACGCTTAATGTCCACACTCAATGCCAGTGTGCTTAGGAACTGTTGTTATTTTTATGAGAAAAATGCAGAAAGGATAATCTGTCTATTTATGTCTGTCTGGAAACATGCAATTACTGAAGGGTTGTTCTGGGGCCAGCATCCAGTCATGGCTCTTCCTATCCCATGATGTCTTCGGGAGGCTGGGCTCAGTGACCTAGCTCATGAGTTCTGTGAAGGAGCCTGACAAGGGCTTTCAGCACCAATGGGGTTGAAAGACAGACAGAGAACCAAGATCTTTAGGTCAAATACTTTTATTTACTTTTTGGCATGTGGTAATGTTAGGATACTTCCATTGAATCTGTCACTGCTGTGGAATATAGAACCATCCACCCATCCACCATCCACAATCTATCATCTATCCATCCATCACCATTAATCATCCATCCACCCACCATCTGCCATCCACCCACTATCCACCATCCATCCATTCATCTCCCCATCCATCCTCCCTTTCTTTGAATAAGTGTGTTACACTAAACACTTTTCTGAGCTCCACAAAGATAAACGAGACAAAATCTTTCTAGTTGAGAGACTGAAGGTATGGGTAATGGTAGAAATCCCAGCCATGAGACACAGTGACACATCATGGACCACACAAATCTCTATACAGGTACAGGGTAAAAAGAAAGGGACTAGGAAGCCTGAAGTAGCTTTAGAGACTAGGTGATCCTTGATCTGGATTCTAAAACCTGTTATTATTATGTTTTTTGACCAAGACAAGTCCTGCCACATCTCCAGGATGTATTACCCAGAAGATACACAGGGTGACTCTTCCTGTTCTAGATGCATCTTAAATTCCAATAGAAGTCCAGGCTTTGCAGAGGTACCACAGTAAGTGTAGTATTCACCTGTTCATAGATTCTATTGATTTTCCCCGAGCTACTAATTCCCTGTACTGTACACTCACTCCTCCCACCTCTTATGGTTCTATGTTGGCCATGCCATGCTATCTCCCAAGCAATCCTTGGGGGTTCTGATCTTTTGCTTTTGACTAGGTGGATCTGTCTGCTTCAGTTGCCCGTCCTACCCTTCCATACTGTTCTTGGGGGACATGGGTGTTGTCCTCTTGTGGGGCACAGTGAGCAGAGGTGTTGGGTAGGAAGACCATTTGATTGCATCGATATAGCAGCATGTGTGTCAGGGAGCTGTGTGTGGCAAGGTGGAGTCTGGGAAGGTGGTGGTGTTTTGGAAAGGTATAATGTTGGTATAGGTTTGTTGATTGGAGAAAATAGATGGCAGGTATGTCACCACCTTGTTCATCCCAGGAATGAGATTCTTTGCCCTATCACAGAAAGAAGAGCTGGGCAAGGTCATGAAAGACCCTGACTTCATTGTCCCAGGTTTGTATATCTTGTACCCTCCGTACTTTCCCCAGGCTTTGGAGGAATTTCTTTTTCATGGTGTTACTCCATGAAACAAATACAAATGGTTAGAAGGGGGAGGGGTGTCTTATAATGGATCGAGCTGATTCTCTGATAGCATGGGACTGTGCTGTGGGGGAAGGGCACAAATTGGCTAAGAAGGCCAACTGGCTCTGCAGATGGGGCCAGCTGGGCTTTGACCATCAGCCCTAGGCCAGACTTCTTCCAGCTAACCACAGCCTAATCCACAGGCTGGCAGGGGCTGTGTGTTCCTCAGAGCTGTGGATTGTGATGTGATGTCATCCTGTACAGACACTGTGACTGGGATTCCACGGATGTGCCTGTTGCTGTGTTGGCATTGAGGGCTTGTGGAATGGAGCCACGGGGCTGGGAGATACCAGGATAGGTTTGCTTGCTGAGTAAGTAGGGTTGATAGCCCTCCACTATCTGGGACATCTGGTATGTGATGAGGTTGGATTATATGCTCTTAAGTTTTTTTGCAGATCCATGCTTATTAGATGGTAGGCTTATGGAAAGTTGAGGGTTCACATGGAGATGCCAGGGGTGAAGCAGATGGTGATACACACTGGAGGTAGACAGGCCTACTCTGTCTAGGTAGCTGGAAATGTAGTGATAGGTGGCCCAAAGGCTCGGGCAATTAGGCTGTGTGCATTACAGGACCAGGGAAAGGGGGGATACTTTAAGGCTCACCCCAAACAATCTTAAAACCTTCAGAGCTAGGCTATCATCTATCCGCACCTGCACCTCTGTTTTGGTTTTTCAAACAGGATTTCTCTCTCTTTAGACCTGGCTGTACTGAAACTCACTTTGTAGATCAGGCTGGCTCAAACTCAGAGATTACCTGCCTCTGTGTTTGGGGGGCGAGTCCCGCATGCCTAGTTGCTGGGATTAAAGGTATGCACCAACACCCGGCCACTCCCTTTCTTATATTCACTGTGTGTTCAGTTCTGGGCGTGTTGTATAGAGTAGGCTAATGTTCTATACAGAGAAATGTCCTACCCAACTACTATTTCCAGGTAGCTTAGAAATCCAGGCACAGTGATCTCAGAGCACTGATGAGCCAGGAGGAGCCCCAGTGGGTAAAAATCTTTAAAATCTCCTTGGAGGTATCAGGTAGAATTTGGTGAAACAACCAGAGAATGGTCTAGTGAAGATGATCTACTCTGAGCTTTTTCTTGTTGGCACAGTTAAAACAAAATAGAACAAAACAAACTGGAAGCTGCTTTGCACACTTTTATGTGTGGATCTGGGTTTGCTAAAGAAATCATTTTGGACAAAGGCTCTAGATGATTATGCTCTAGAGCCTTGAGTGGGGACACACGGTAGTTGAGGTTCCATCTAGCCCATGCCAGCTCAGGAACCCAGATACTCCAATCTTGTTCTGATTTAATCTACCACGGAGATATGGAAGACAAGACCTGGAGTTGGGGATGAGAGTGAGCCAAGACTGCAATGCAGGTTGAAGGCCAAGCTGGGGTGGAATCTTAACATCTGGATTCTCTCCTTTGTGTTCCATAGCATAGAGTGCCTTTCTGGCCCTTTTCCTTTCCCCTCCCCCCCCAGAAACCAGTATCAGAGATTAAATCCAGAGCTAGGCAAGGCCTTCACCACCGGGCTACATCTACAGTGTATGCTAGGCAAGGACTATACCGCTGAGTTGCACCCACAGCCCCATGCTTCTTCACCTTTTTTTTAAAAATAGACTTTATTATTTATTTTTATTGATTTCTGTGTGTGCATGTACACATTGTAGTGCACATGTGGAGGTCAGAGGACAATCTGTGGAGCTGGTTTTCTTCTTTCACCCAGGTTTTGGGCAACTAGCATCTTTACCCACCTAGCCATCTCTATGGCTCCTCTCTGCTTTTTAGTCATCACCTCTAGTTCTTTTGTCCCAAACTGTTACTCCATGCATATTCCTGTATACTTCTCTGTCATCTGGTTCCTGAACAGATGACACCCCCCCCCACCTTCTTCTTACTTAGACGTGTGTTGCCCTCAGGGTACCTCATGTCTGTGCTGCTCCAGGCCTCTGAAGCCTACACTTTTCTTTCAGACTTGCTTACCTTATGAAACTTATGAGGTCTCCCCTCCTGGGGCCAGTGAACTTAAGGGAAGGTCTTGGCTCCTCAGTATCTTGGTGTTCCAAAATGCATCGATGTCTAGAGAATGTGTTTGATAAACTAGTGAGTGTAACTGCTCTGGCCATGTGTACTCTGGCCACATCATTCATGTTCCTGCCCTCCCCATAAGAACTGGAGCATGATCCCAGGCCCCTTTGCATTCTTCTGCAATCAGAGATCCCGAACTCCTCTTTCCAAATGAGGCCTGCAGGGTGTCAATTTTGTAAAGTTTTGGGTGAGTGAGTTGAGGGTCCACTGACATCAGATGTCCCTTTGACTCAGGCCCTATGTATACACACTGGAGATGGCCTGAATAGCTGAATTTATTGTCTTGAAACATTCTCCTGGGGACTGAGAAAAATGTCAGGCTGGGTGCTGATTTGGGGGCCTCCTGACAGGTTTGGGTCAATAGTAGGGGATCTTCACCTTCTGGTCTATTGAGTCTTTTATTAATTGTTTACTAATCTTTATTTTAGCATTATTATTTTTGGCACTGGAGGTCGAGGCAATGATCTTGTGAATGGCAAGCCAGCACTGTGCCACTAAGCTGTATTGCCAGCCCACATTCGCTTGTCTACAAACAGTAGTTATTGAGCACTAGCAATGTGTCAGAGTCAGGCCTAGTGTTTGTTTGCATTTGTATGTTCTAATCTTTACAAGGACCCTCATGGTTGGTGCTGCTATTGTGCCACTGAAGCCCAAAGTTAAAGAGGAAGTCTGATGCTGATTTTGTATATTTATACACACATGTATGTATACACGTACACGAATCTATATGCATATCTATATATACACACAAATATATGTATATGTGCATATACACACATACATGTATGTATATATGTACACAAATCTATATGTGATATATATACACACACACACACACACACACACACACACACACATATATATATATATATATATATATATATATATATATACATGCACAAATATGCTAGGATTTAAACTCAGGGCTTTTAACATGCTAGGCAAATGGTCTACCACTAAGTTGAGCTGAGGCCCCTGACTGAGGTTTTTTTTTATTTTTTATTTTTGTTTTTTTCTGAGACAGGGTTTCTGTGTAGCTTTGGAGCCTATCCTGGCACTCGCTCTGGAGACCAGGCTGGCCTCGAACTCACAGAGATCCGCCTGCCTCTGCCTCCCGAGTGCTGGGATTAAAAGCATGTGCCACCAATGCCCGGCCCCTGACTGAGTTTTTAAACACCATGTCCATCATCTCTCAGTGACTATCTCCTCTCCTAAGATTATGATACTCCTGATCAGCCTTCTGAAAAAGTCTCTGTCTCTGTCTCTTTCTCACACATGTGCACATGCGCATGCATGTGTGCACGTGCGTGAGTGCGCGCGCGCGCACACACACACACACATACACACACACACTTTGGATGGATGCAGGAGGTATATAGAGAAGTCTGGAATGATGAGGATCTCTGCCTTGCATGGGTCTGAGGGCTTTTCACTTAATTCACACTCCTAACTGGAGAGTGAACATTGGAGTGAAGGGCTCTCTCCTGCATCCTTGAGCCCATGAAGTAGGATCTTAGTATCTAGCTTTGGATTATCCCTACTTGGAGATATACAGAAGCCCATCATTTTACTTCAACAGGGAAGAGAATTACAGTATTACTGTAGGCTAAGCATCCCTAATATGAGAATCCAAAGACTGAAAAGTTCCATAGCCTGGATATTTCTGTGTATCAACATGATGCTATGAGTGGAAAATTCCACCTCTGACTTCATGTAACAGGTTGCTGTCTAAATATCAAACACTAAAAATATTGCATAAGCACTGGAGAGATGGCTCCCAGATAAGACTTCTTGTTGCTCTTCCAGAGGACTTGAGTTTGGTTCTCAGCACCTATGTGGGAAGAGTTGTAACTCCCTGTAACTTCAACTCCAGGTGGACAGATGACCTCTTCTGGGTTCCATGGACACCTGCATATATGTGACACTCACACCCACATACCTATCTATCCTCCTACATATATAAACAAACGTTGTTTAAAATATTGTGTAAGATTACCTTCGGTCTGTGTAAGGTACATACAAAACATAAATAAATTTCACGTTTAAGCTTAGATTCATTCTTTCCTCAAAACATCTCATTGTGCATTTTCCCATCCTGGAATATAAATATTTTAATATCTGGAAAAACTAATCGGAAACACTTGTGAATCCGAGCATTTTTTAAAAAGGGACACTCAGTTTGCGCTTTCATTTTGTTCAATATTACTGTCTGTGTGTTACATGTATGTATTTTATGTGTGTTCACAAACCATGCCTACTTTGCATGTGGAGGTCAGATGGCAACATTGGGTGTCTTTCTCAATAACTATCCACTTTATTATTATTTTTTAAGATATTTTAGACTGAGTCTAGAGCTCACAATAATTTGGCTAGCTTGGCTGGACTCTGAGTTCCAGGGATTTATCTTCCCCACTCCTCCTCCCTGCAACCACTAGGCCTGGTTCTTTACATGGGTTATGGGGACCTGAGTTCAAATCTACATGCTTGAGCTGTAATCCCTTTACTGACTGAGCCTTCTCTTTAGCACACCCCCCAGTCTATGTTTCTATCAGTATCTTTATTTTTATTACAACAGCCCCAGGGGCTTACTTGGTTCTCCTTTGGGCACACAGAGCCATTTCCACAGTCTGAACTTGGAAAACTCCCTCTTGTTCGGGTCAGGTGCCTGCTGAGAACAGGAGGGACATCCGGAGAAGTAGCAATATTTGGCCTTTGGACTTAGGTTTTGATTTTAAAAATTATTTGTTTATGTTTGTGTATGAGAGTATTTTGTCTTCATGCATATCTGTGTACCACATGCATGCAGTGACTGAGGAGACATCTGAGGGTGTCAAGTCCCCCAGGACTGGAATTATAGACAGTTGTGAGCCACCATGCAGATGTTAGGAACCTACAGGGGGCAGGTCCTATAGAAGATCAGCTAATACTCTTTACTGCCGAGCTGAGTTTTAATGTCATTCACTGTCTCTCAGAACCTCAGGTTTTTCATCTGTCACGTGGGAATTCGTCACCATTGCTCTCATTTCTGAGACACAGTCCTAGCTTCTTGTTCTGTTAAACGGACATCAGGCTGCCACCTCCCATGTAGGCTTTGGTTTTCCCTGTCAGTGGCGGGTATGGGTGGGGGAAGGTGTGGAATAAAACCTCTCTGTTCCCTGGGAAGGAGTGAGGAAGTACATTATGTGTCCGATACTTGTTGCTCGAAGGAGAAGGGTGCTTATTCTTGGGTGACAGGGGTATCATGAGGCATCGGCTGGAAGCAGTGTTGAAAAGCCTACATTTTGTCAAAGCAAAGAAAGAGTTGGATGTAGCCCCGGTTTGCCTAATAACTCTTCTGATCCCCAGATTGTTATTAGTTATGTATTGTTTTTTCCTTTAGAGAAGGAGAGACACGGAAGGTGCCAGACCCCTGTCATGGGCAGACACAGATTTATGGCTCTCTCAGTGCTTTGGGTTTCCTCCTGTCCCCATGAAGCCTCTGGGAGGAGCAAGGGGCCCACCAAGGTACCCACAGCTGGAAGGTTTGGAAAGGAGGGAAGCGAGGCCTCCAGTTCCAGACTGGGTGCAGGGAAAGTGGTTCAAAGCTTCTTTTCCAAGTTTGTTGAACTCTCTTCTGCATCCTGCTGTGGGGCCCTTAGCACCCACCATTGTGTCCTTGGTGACTCACTCACTCCAAACCTCCCCCTGGAAACTCTCTGGACAGAGCAAATTCCAGGGCCACATTCAACTTTGTTTCCAGTGGTAAAACATTTGGTGTTTGTCTCATGCTTCCTTCTAATCCCTGGCTCCTTTGTGGAAACTGCCTGCTGTCCATGGGGGATGGGAACGAGGATGGGTTTCTCCTTTTTTGTGATGGCTGTCATGAACAGAAAGACCAGGTGTTCTTCCAGAGCCAGCCTGTGTCTTAGTCCCCTCGATAGCCCAGTGCTTAGCAGGACAAACCAGGGTCTTATCCCCTGTCCCAGGGGTGCTTGCAACTTCTACGTAGACTTTTTGGTCCATACAACCTGGGATGAGTCTCAGGGCTGGAACCAGAACTGTACTTTCAAATCCCCCCTCCTTCCCCTGCTGGAAGCCCTCCTTCCTGACCATTATTACTCTCTCACTTCCCTGACCTGAGCAGCTGGGAAAGTCTCTGTCACTAATCCTCTAGGTGCCCGGTGGCTCTCACAATCTGAAGGCAATCTGGGGTGGGGGGCAGTTTCTGCTGTAGATTCTTCATGAGCCTGGGGGCCCTTGAAGACAGGCTCAGTATGGATTGACTCTTCTCTCTTAAGCCCCTTTGCCTTTGAAGTGTTAAGATGGGGTCCTGGGAGAGAGGATGGTATGAAGTCAAGGCTGAAGATGGGAAAATAGGTTCCCCCCCCGTGATGGGTAGGGAGGTGGTTGCCTGCTTTCTTGGTCACTTGGACAGGTGGAAAGTTCTTTCTTCAGTTAAAATGCCTCACCCCGGAAAACAGCTGGTGGCTTTGGTTCTGTCCTCTGAGATTCTAGACAAATGCTGTATCCAAGCTGGAGCTCCAGATTGGGGCAGAGGGAACCATCTCTCTTGGGAGTCTGAGATGGGCAGGACTTGGGCTTGGAGGCTTCTTATGAGCCTGAAGTCTCTTGTGGACCAGATACAGGCAGTGATTACCATAGGATGGTTCCCACGCAGCCTGAGCATGCTGTTCCTTGGAGAGCTCTCTTCCCATTCCTCTTGAGACCTCCCTGGATGCAGGATGTGAAGGGTCAAGAGATGACTCATAGATACCACCTTTCGTCTCGACTGCCTTTCTCAAATGCTCACCCCCTTCATTTCTATGATTTTTTTTATGAGGTTGCAGGCATGCTGGCTCAGGGCAGGGAGGTCACTGATTCCAGGCCACAGAGGTGGTGAGTGTGGGATTTGAGGCAGTTCTTCTCTGCGGAGTCCCGGCCCAGGGTTAATGTTCTTTCTACTTCTAACAATGCCTTTTGTCTACTCTACTCACCCAACTTCTAGAGTAATGAATCTGTTGATGTTAGACTCTGCCACATATATACTTAAAGTAGGTAGACCCTATCTGATGCTGTTCTCAGTGTTTCGCTATTAAACACACACACACACACACACACACACACACACACACACACACACACCTTCCCTCCTTCCTTCTCTCCCTACCTCCCTTCTTTTTTCCTTCCCTCCCTTTTCCTTCCTCCTTCCTTCCTGTCTGTTTATGGCTCAAAACATGTTGTTCTTTATGTTGCTGACCCCTCTAGATTCTGATATCATATTTGCTCTTCCATTATCACTCCATTGATGTAAAGTTCAGAAGTTAGCAAGCCAGGCTTTTAGAAGTACCCTAGATCATGTGTGGCAAGAGCCAGATTCCTCACCCTTATGGTCTCAATACTCAGCATGGGTCATGGCGACATCTAGGTGACCTCTTCTACTTTGTGGGGAGAGCACATCGTGAGGCTTGGCAGCTAAAAGCTCGCGTCCTCCCAGGTGCTGTCTGTCTTAGGTCAATCTGTCCTCCCTAAGTGCCCCCCCTTTGTCAGGAAGCTCCTATTAATATGTTCCATTTCTTGTATCAAGCAACTGTCTTGCAAAAAGCGTTGTTGGTAATTCATGGGATGGGCTGTTATTTTTGGAGCAGGAGGCTAGAGAGAAAGGCTTAAAATTGAACACTTTTTTCCCCTCCCTTTTCAACTTTTCTCATATTAGTGCAGAAATTACAGAAAAATATTTGGCTCGTCAGGTATGACAATATATATGGCTGATTCCCTGTCATTGTGCTAATCCTAGAAAAATAAACCTTTTGGCATCTTTTAGTTTTTCCCTGGGTGGGAGGGGACATGGGCTCCCATGCATCGAGACCCATGGATGCTTTTTTCTGCCTAGCATTGGGCTTAGGAGGGTCCAAGCCAATTCACTGGATTGGGTCAGCATTAAATGTTGCTGTGTCTTGGTAACAACAGAAGGTTGGGGTTGTGTCAAAGCTGCGTACAGCCCTCCAAGCCTGGGACACCAGGACAGGGGATGATGCTGAAGACTTGAATTAAGAGCTGACACTGGAGGCGGGGGGACCCCAAGCAGAGATGAGAATATGGTTACTAATTAAATTAATAATATAAATTAACCAATTTGAGCAGAAAGAAAGGAGGCTGGCTTGTCTTTATAGCTGAGACGTAAAGAAAGCTGTGGTGATGGAGGTGTTCAATGGCTGCAGATCACTCTATATGATGCTGGAAGCTTGAGCTAGTCTTACATGCTCTTGTCCATCAGGGCTGTGAGATAAGGAGGGCTATGACCATGTCCATTCTTACAGGGAAGAAAATGGAAGCCCACGAAGGAAAAATAGCTTGACCGAAACCACAGAGGGACTTGGAGGTCTGTCCGAGAAAGAAGCAAGGCCACGTGGTTTTGTGAGTGGCTCTCCTTCCTTTTTACATCCTTAATTACTATTGGTCCACACAACCTATCATTCTTCTCTAGGTCCCCATGTCCCCAGCAGCCAGCAGCAGCAGCAATCTGTGTCCTGATACCCTTGACTCTCCCAGCAGACAGCAGGTGCCCTTCCACTGCCAAAGCCTGGACTGTCTCCAGCCACCCCTGGACTTAGTGGGAGCTTGGCTCTTTGAAGTCTACAGCTCAGTGTTCTCCCAGTGCAGCCCGGAAACATAAGTCTCATTTCCTGGCTCCGGGCTCTGTCTCTTTGAAGGCAAAATTGCTCTTCCCTCCCTGAGAATCATCTGAACCAAAGCTACATTTCAGTTTATTGACTTGGCTTAACCAGAAAACCACAGGTAGGGAAAACACAAGTGGAGTGACCCAGAGTTCTTTCCTTTGGGAAAGTGGCAAAGGAAAACTGACCTTTCCTCGGCTGCCCTTCTGCCATGAAGGTATTGCCAGGTCTAAAAACTGACCCCGACTTTCCTTGGAGCCATTTGTGGCTGGCAAAATTGTGAGAGCTTTCTTTCTATTGGTCGTAACATTCCTTGGAATTTACAATCTGTGATGCTCCCCAGGGAGCTGTTCCCTTGCAGGATTTCCACATGTGACCTACATGTTCTCCAGGAGAGTGACGCCAAGAGGAGGCAAGGATGGGCACACTGGTTCTCTTTCGCACTATCTACGGGCTTGTATAGGCTCAGCACAGCATGTTCTCAGGCCCTGGGATCTTAAGCTTGGCTTCAATTTAGTTGGACATTTCTAACTTTTTCTTTCTTTCTCTCTTTCTTTTTTCTCCCTTCCTTCATTCCTTCGTTCGTTCGTTCCTTCCTCCCTTTTTTTCCTTTTTTTTTTTCCCATGGCAAGGTCAGAATTTACTGAGCTATAAAGAAGCAGCAATAACATTTGTTTACTTTAAACCTAATTGTTATTTATCTGTAAATTACTTCTTTCCCTTCCACCTTTCTTCTATAAATCATCCATCCATCCATTCATTTATCCATCTATCTCCATTTTTGTAAGCTCTTTCTGCATGTATACTAGCGTGAATATATTCATAGGCTACATGTACTCAACAATTACATAAGCAATTTCAAAATATGTGATTCTCTTTTTCTTTTCAGCTCTTTTTTTCTAGAGTCTGTATATGACCCCAAAAGGGAGCCAACCATATTTTCTTTTGTCATTATGAATTCTATAGGCAGCTGATCACTTATAACTCAGAACATGCATTTTTGTACTTCTTTTTAATTCTAAGCATGGCTGCAGGCCATGGTGACTCTCCTGTTCTTGATGACTATCAACTCCCATGTAACATTCAAGCTCTACTCATGACACCCCATCGATGACACCTGGGGTGCCTCATCCTCTCTTCTGGTTTTATACCTTTCCGTGTGTGGTATCCAGTGTCTGGAATCCTCTCATCCACCCAGTTCATGGGTTGTGCTCCTTCCTTTCCTTCAGAGACCACCGTGGATGCTGACTTCTCCATGATGTATTCCTGGAAACAGAGTCACCCCTGTGCACCCTTATCACACTGCAGACTGTTATCTGTGTTCTCTATGAGCATGGGACGTAGGCCTTGGTCACCTTCCTTAATCCTGTCGAGGATGAGTCTGTATAAACTAAAAGCAAGTAAGTTCTGTTGCTGAGAGAGAAGAGGATGACTTTCAATGAAAAGTTTGCACATATGTCCAAAACATGTTCTCTGTGGCACATTGCTTTGGGTCATGAATTGACCTGGTGAGGGTACAGAATGTGAGTGCATGTCCATGGGCTTTGGGAATGCTTCTCCCATTAATTAGTCTTTAAGGAATTTGTTGCCAGGGAATTGAAGCTGTGGCTAGAGGGAGCGTGGCTACTTCTAAATTGTATGTAACTGTTTTTATTTAGTCTTTAAACACACACTCTCTCTCTCTCTCTCTCTCTCTCTCTCTCTCTCTCTCTCTCTCTCTGTGTGTGTGTGTGTAGCTTTGTGGCTGTATGTGTACATGTGGGTACACATGAACATGTTGCTTGTATATGAGGATCAGGGTTAACCTTAGGTATTGTCCCTCAGGAGCTCTCATTTGTCCAGTTGGATGGGAGCTGTCAACTATTTTTTTTTTTAAGAGAATCTTTCACTAGGACCTGGGGCTTGCTGATTGGATTGTACCAACTGCCCAGTGGCATACCTGTGCCATAATTCCCAGTACTGGAGATTACAGGTAAAAGCATTACCATGCTTGACTTTTGCATGGGTGCTGGGGACCAAATTCAGGCCCTCATGCTTATATGGTAAGTACTTTACCAAATGAACCACCTCCCTGCTCTGTATCTGCTAATTTAAATAAACAGTAAAAAGGCAACAAGTGAGGAATCTAAAAGGGCATTGGTGATAAAAGGCAAAGACATGCCATAGAAATCGCTTTCACTTACCAGAGTTCTTTACTTTGGGGACTGTTTTACCTTTTATTAAATCATATCCATGCACAATGTTTACAAGACAGAAGGAGGAATCCGGGTCACATCTCCAGCCAGGAACCAGCTCTCCCACACCACAACCTCTTTCCCAAAGGTCCCATGGGAACTCCAAGCCGTATCTCTGCCCATTCCCCCACCACCCCCAAAAGAGAATGTTAGACCCTTGTCCTCAGTTCTTATCCAGCATGGTCACTACCCAGAGAAGACTATGCCCATAGGGCTTAGTCACCCCAATACCATTGGCTTATCTGACAGAATTTCCACAACATTACTCACATATACACCTTCAATCATGAAGGAGTCCAGTGAATTTGCAAGGCATAGTGGCAACAGTGCAGGTGGGCCTAACAAAGGGAGTCTTCTTGAAGCCTGAGAAGTCCAGAGATGTGAATAAAAACAGGACCATGGGAATCACAGTGAGAACCAGGGAGGGCCACTGAACAATGGCTGCAGTTGGGTCTGGCCTGTGTCTGTGAGGCTTGGGAGGAGCTGCCTGGGGAGGGCAGGGTCTGTTGGTAAAGTTTCTTGCTAACAGCTACATCCTCATTACACGTCTAGTGCTAGAACCTTCCATTGGTCAAAACAAATGGGAAGTGAAAGGACGATGGGATCCATCTATGCAGCCCTAGGGCAGCCTTCAGGGCGCAGGGCGCAGGGCGCAGGGCGCAGGGCGCAGGGCGCAGGGCGCAGGGCGCAGGGCGCAGGGCGCAGGGCGCAGGGCGCAGGGGCAGGGCGCAGGGCGCAGGGCGCAGGGCGCAGGGCGCAGGGCGCAGGGCGCAGGGCGCAGGGCGCAGGGCGCAGGGCGCAGGGCGCAGGGCGCAGGGCGCAGGGCGCAGGGCGCAGGGCGCAGGGCGCAGGGCGCAGGGCGCAGGGCGCAGGGCGCAGGGCGCAGGGCGCAGGGCGCAGGAAGGAACCAGCACAACATTCAATATGGACCCTCTGTATCCAGTGAGCATCCTCCTGGCTCCCATCAACATCAGCATCGTCATGATGTTTACAGATGAGTGGACTCTCGCCTTAGCGCCTTTTGTGTCCAGTAGAAGCCCTTGTGGGCTGGTTTGCTCTGTACCCAGATGAGTTTTCCTTAGAGGTCTTGGAACTAGATTCTTACACAGACTGGTAGAGGTTGGTCATTTGCAAGAGGCCATGTGACCTGGTCAGATGCACAAGGCCCACAGAAATGTCTCTCCATGCCTTCCCTTCCCTTGGAGATCTAGCCAGGGGACTTTATCCCTGAGTCTGGGAGGTTAGGTAAGGTGGAGATGGCAGCTTGGCTAGAGACCTGGAGACCAGCAAATTCTGCTCAACCAAACACTGGCATACTCAGGAACCTACACTGAGTTGTGAGAATGTGAGCCCCTTTCAGCTTGCTTGCTATTGGGACAGAAAGTACTGTAGCTGGGTGATTACTCACCAAATATATATGCTTTGGGGCTGGATGAAAGCTGAGCATGGCTCTCAGCTCCCACACTGAACTTTAAGCAAGTTGTTTAACCTCTTGTACCTTCAGTTTCTACAATATTAAAATAGGAAATAACCCTGATGTGAGGAGCTCTGGTAAGGATAAGAGAAATACATGTGGAGTGCCGACCACCACTGACCATTGCTGACCACTGCCCAGCATATGGTTCTGTATTATGAGATGCTCATTTGAGCAGATCTGGTTGCCCAACCTGTGCTTATTTTGTTCTGTGGTTTCTGAAACACCTTCGCCTTTAGCTCTTTCCAGGTGGATAATCTGAGGAGAGACCAAGGCCATACATGTTATTATAGTGCTCAGGCACACAAATTGGCTTTTTTTTTAACTTTCCTATAAGGTACACTTACTAGAAAAAAGTTATGGAACAATAGATGCTCAGTTTACAATCCCAATGACAAGAAAAAGCTCTTCTGTCAGCTAAAAAAATAAAAAAAATAGATGGATGTTGTTTCTGGGAGGAGGGATGGTGTACAGTGGTCCAGGAGGGAACCGTGAGTCAGAAGTGCTGAGAGCTGGGCCAGACTGTCCCCTTAGTCCACCTCCTGTGAGTCAGCGCTGACCACGAGGCCTGGTGGGCAGCAAGCCCAGCAAGTGCTGAGCCACATGGCACACCGCTTAGGGAACTGCGGCTGTGCTGTCCTGTCACCCCGTCTAGGGACATGAGAGAGTGTGTTCCAATGTCAGTATTGTCAGGGTTTACATGGTCAGTGAGAGGCTGTGTTCCAATGTCATCATTGTCAGGGTTGACAAGGTCTCTTCATCCTTTTTCTGGAGAGTATTGCTTCTAGATCAAACCTTTGGCTTCACTGTCTAATTTTAACCATACCCCATAGCCACCACAGGCTTTACCCCCTTTATTTTAGAATCTTTGGGGACCTGTTATGGAGGTATTTGGTCTGGCAGAGTTGGGGATGAAGGGAATGCTCTATTTTAAGGGCTTCATTGCATATACCTGGGACTGAAAGGAAGTCTTTCATTCTAGTTACCCAGAGGAATGAATCCAGATTGCAGAAAATCAGGAGTCACAAAGCAGGGTGCCCAAGAAACAAGAGGAAGCAGGCCCCTGGGGTTGCTCAGTATCTGGGCAAACTTGATGAGAGATGTCTTTCCCAGAATGCACTGCAAGGTGGTTAGGAGCAAGGGGCCAGCCAGACTCCATTGCTTCCTAGCAGTGTGTCTTGGATATTGAGACAGACCTCTTTGATCCAACAAAATAAGGAAGGCAGACACCTAGCAAGCTCGTGGGATGCTACATTGAATAAGATAGATTATGTGAGAGCACGTTGTGACACTAGGCTAAAAATAATAAACACAGGATGTCGCATAGATAGATAAAGAGAGTGAGCCATTTACCTGAGGTCACATGCTGTCATTACCAGAGCCGGGATCCAAGTGTGAGTGAGACTGTCTTTCTGTTGTTTCCTGTGGCCTTGGATTTAGTCATTTGTAACAGAGTCATTGCAGAAATGATTAATTAGTTGAGTACTCAGGTTGCATGGCTATATTTTATTTTTGTCTGTGTTGTGTACATGTGATTGTTTGGCTGCATGCATGTAATATGTATGTGTGTATGCATGAAACATATGTATGTATGTGCCTATGTATGGAAGTCAGAGGTCTTTCTCTGATGCTGTACCCATTCTTTTGAAACAAGAGATGCTGTCAGGACCTAGAACTTGATGATTCTAGGCTGGCTAGCCAGGAAACCCTAGAGATGGGATTACAAGTATGCACCATCATACCTGGATTTTTACATAAGTGATAAGGTCAAACTCAGGACTCCATGCTTGTGTGTCATGCACTTTACCTGTCTTGGAAGAGGGCACTGTAGCTATTGGAGAAGCTGGGCCAGTGGACCTTGGCAGATGGGCACACCTATGGTGTGCCTGACCACCACATGGTAGGTTTAGAGACTATCCTATGAAAGTGTCAGCCTGGAGTGGTAGACCTGAGGGTAGCCTGGGTAATTTACCTAGCATCAAATGGAAACATGAGTGGTCTTCTAAGAGTCAAAGGGTACTTACTTCTCCCAGGGGACTTGTGTCTGGAAGGGCAGGGGATTCCCAGAGCATACTGCAATCCCTGCAATTTCCAGAGCTAAGCAAAGGTTATTCACATTGATGAGTACTTCAAGAAGAGGCTTGGCAAAAGGATTCCCTGGGAGGAAGGGAGAGCCTTCTAGCCTTCAGCCAGTGTCTTATCAGTTCCATCAGAGAGATGTTTATTACTGCTCCATTCTGGGTGGCTCTACCTACAGATATAGCCCACATCTACTCTTGCCTTTCTAAGAGTCCCTGAGACTGGCCATGTATTATGCTGTTTTCTACCTAGGGCTACAGGGATCTGCCCTGCCCATCTCTTGCTGCTCTCCTTTTTTATGTCTTGGCTCCATGATTTCCTATCTACATCACTCCAATACAGAACCGGTGGCCTTTCTGGGTTTCTTTCCATTACAGCTTACTGTGTGGTGTTGGATCTTTGGTTTTTGTTGCAGTGTAGGAGTTGGCTTCTATCCTGTTGGTTGGGGAAGCTCATGGGTCAGGAAGGTGGTGAGGTCAATGGCTTCCTGCCTGGCTATAAAGAGTACTCTCTGTGAAGCTGGGCTCCTGTGAAGGTCTGGGCCATTTCAGATCCCAGATCCCAGTCAAAACACGGAACCTTAGATTATTATCTTTTCCTTGGACCTTCAGAGGAAGAGGGAACTGAAGAAGGTGGTTTTCAATCTAGAGCCATTCCATTTCAAATATGACACCTTCACATTGTCACAAGAATGAAGCTTTAAGTAATGAAAGAAGAGAAAGAATGTGATGGTTGATCTTCATTGTCAGCTCAACCTGATTCAGAATTACCTGGGAGACACACCTCTGGGTATTCTGTGAGGGCACTTTGAAAGGGGTTTAATTGTGGAGCAATGGCCCACCCTGAATGTAGGCAGCACTGTTCCATGGGCTGGTAGACTGGATTGTATAAAAAGGGAAAGAAAGAGGAAGCCAGGTGAGTGCCAGAATTCATTCCTGCTGTCTGACTGTGGATGTAATGTGACCAGTAACCTTGTGTTCTGGAAACCAGACTACCATGTCTTTTCCTGCCATGGTGGAGTATACCTTCAAATGGTGAGCCAACATGAGTTCTTCCTGCCTTATGCTTTTTACCAGCTGTTCTATCACATCAACGAGAAACTAACACAGAGATCCACTGACCCAGAGGTCAGAGAGGAGAGAGGCCGGTCCACAGCACCTTGTGGTTGAGCCAGGGCTAGCACCAGTTTACATGGTGTTGCTCCTTTTATTTATTCAGCCTTTTCATTCTCTTGAATTGCTTCCTTGCATGTATGTATGTGGACAGATTTGCAAGTGAACTGACACACAGGTGGGCTTCCAGGGAGACATTGCTTGGGAATCAGGCCAAGGTCTATCAAGGCAGAATGATTAATCTGGCAGTAGCAGATGAAGATACTCACAGTCCATCGACACATTGGTTTACTTAAGTTCTGTGTGTAGGTATCTTAGTCACTGTTTTATTGCTGTGAAGAGACACCATGATCATGGAGGTGCTTATACAAACATTTAATTGGGGCTTGCTTTGCAGTTTCAGAGGTCTAGTCCATTATCATCATGGTGGGAAGCATGGTGGTGTGCAGGCAGACATGGTGCCAGAGATGTAGCTGAAAGTTCTACATCCAGATCCACAGGCAACAGCAAGAGAGAGACTCTGGGCTTGGAATGGGATTTTTGAAACCTTAAAGTCACCTCCAGTGATTCATCTCCTCCAACAAGGCCACACCTTTTACTCCTTCCCAAACAATTCTACCCCCTCCCCCAGTGCCCTGCATTCAAATCTATAAGCCTATGGAGGCCATTCCCATCATGCCATCACAATAAATCAGCAGGATGCAGAGCTGTCTTGGTCAGAACAGGAGGGTTGTTGATCTGTGTTTCAGTAGCATCATTGGCAAGGGGAAGGCAGGTTGGAGTAATGTGCAGGAGGATGCAGCCTGAATTACCCTGTGTATTCTAGGTGCTAATGGCCTTTACTGGCTGTGGAGCTTTGCCAAGCTTGCCTGCACTATCATCAGGGAGAGATGCTATCAATTCTCCAGTGAAGATATGCTCTTGTTTCCAGTAGCAGGAGCATTGCCAAGATCAATGCCAACATTGACTAGGATCCCGACCTCCATAACTAGTGCCACAGTGATGCTGTCAGACTTCTCCCTACTACCCTGCCCTATCTGGATCCATAGCTTGGTCTGCAGGATTGGATCTCTGTACTCTAGGATGAAACAGAATGTCTTTCTAGTTACCAGGAGTTACTGGGTGATGCAGAGCCAGAGCTTAGCATGAAGCAAAGAAAGGTCTATTTTATCTGAGATGGGGTTCAACACCTGGAATCCATTTTTCTCCCCCATCAAACTCATCTTGACCTGGATTCCATCTGGTAGACATGCATTTTTGCTGGTTTGATATGAGGCCAAGCAGGGGCTCTTCTGGTGTGAAAAGAGGACTGTTGCATTTGGTCAGATAGGCCAGACTTTAGGAGAACAAAAGTGTCTATGGAATTTTACTTTGTGATTTATTGGACAGAACCAGGAGCTTGAGGCCACTGGTCCCATGGCACCCAGTCAGGAAGTAGACAGAGATGAATGCTGGTGTTCATCTGGCTCTCACTTTTCCATCCTGTCCTGGGCCCCAGGCCACAGATTGGTACTATCTGTAGTTGGAGCAGGTCTTTGCAACTCAGTTAACCCATTTTAGGGATTCCCCATTGACACACACAGAGGTTTGTCTCCTGGGTGACTCCAGAGCCTGTTAAGTTTGTGATATTAACTACCATAGATGGCTTTCCAGCCTCTTCGGGATGACTGAACCTTGTGCCTCCTGTTGCCTGCCCCTAGCCCTCAGCTCCGGTGGACGTGTGTAATCAAAGCCCATGGAGCACTGGGCATGGGTGGGTTAGGGATGCTGTTTCTGTCCGTGGCATCCTGGCCATTTCTGTCCACTTTGATCCAAGGCTGGTATAAGTGCTGAGTAAACAAATGAGGACGGGACTTGACTGTTCACAGTTGTGGTCTCTGGCAGGATTGCTAGAGCGGGAACACATGAGTCTGTCTTCTGCTTGTGTTGTGCACCTGCCGGGAGTCCATATCTTTAGGGGTTATCTGGTTACCAGAACAGCTAAGAAACTCTTGAGATGGTGCTTTCTATCATTAATGAAGTTTTGTTAATCAATTAATCAATAAGCTCATCTAATGGATACCCATTAGTACCAACCACGTGCCTGTCATTCATTGATTTTTGGTTCAGTAGATGCATCCCTGTTCTCATGGAGCCTGCATTCCAGTGGAAATACAGATGCTGCATAGATCCATGCATGTCTGCTGGCTGATTTATCTCTATGTAATGTGTTAATTTAGACAATATTTAAAGCTCCATTGTCCTCATAACCTTTGAAGCACCAGGTAATTGCTCTAGTTTAGAGAGAGCGTTTATCCAAATCCTAAATCATGAAACGTCTTCAGGGAAACCCTTTACTTATGCAGAAATGCCAGACCCTCCCTTAACATCTGTGATTCATCCCGTTTGTTTCATGTGAAGCAGGGATTCCTGCGGAAGATTGCAAGATGGTTAGATTTGGCACCAATTGATGTACATGTTAGGGCTAAAACCTCAATACCGCAGGGCCATAGCAGGGAAAACCATTAGCATATTCATGATCTCCTGTTCTTCTATTTATAGGTCTATTGTCAAAGCTAATGATTTTTCAGCTTTCTTGAAGCCTTCTAACTTATTGTGGGTTCCTGCTGTAAAAGAATGTGTGAAATCCAAACACATCCTTGTGATAGATATTAATACCATCAGAAATGATACGCATTGTTTTAAATTCTGATACAGGGTTTCTCTGTGTAGTTCTGGCTATTCTGGAACTTGCTTTGTTGATCAGCCTGGCCTCAAACTCAGAGATCTGCCTGCTTTTGCCTCCAGAGTTCTGGGATTAAAGATATGCGGCACCATGCCTGGGAAACTTCCTTTTCATGTATAGTCATTATTTTTTTTTTTTTTAAATTTAATTGCCTCCTTGGGCAGTATAGAGAGGGTGAAGTCATTGAAATTTCACCCATTAAATTGGTGTTGCTTATGTGAACTGTGGGTTGAAGATGCTTGGGGCCAGGGTAGCACTGAGGGATCTAAGGATCTCTAGCCTCATGAAGCTATTCAGTGCTTGGTTTGAGCTGTGAAATGCCACCTGTGACTGCATATAACAACACTGCTCCACTGTATGGGATCTTCTCTTTCTTACCTAGTTTTACTGATTTTGTGTTTCTGAGCCCACCCAGGTTCTGGGGAGGATTGTGTAACACTTGGTATAAGCTCCTACCTTTTGGCTTAAAGCATATCTGGCCTTCCTGTTTTTTCTTTAAGGAAATCTCCAGCGTTTTGTAGCTGATGCATTTGGAGTAAAAACATTTCTAGGCTGAGAGGGAACATTGGCAACATTTGGGAATGTTTTTTGTTAAGGACCCCCCCCCCCAAGAAGCTAAATTGTAACTGTGAAGAGAGTGTGAAAGTCTTTGGTCCCTGGGGTCTTGTGGACTTGGCTCTGCCTGTATGGTTGTGAATGGAAGTGCAGTTCCTAGTCAATAAATTGCTAATGTTAATACAAGTTGATGTTTATGGAGCCTCAGAGCCCTAAGATAGATAGGGAAATTCTTTGGGGGTTTGTGGAGAAGATGGTCACGGAATGATCAAGACCTCTTGAGGAGGCTCTTAAGGGGGTGTGGAATATGAGTGAGCCCCATGTTCAATAGAGGAAGAACAGTTTTATGGTAGAAGAGTGTATCAAGCAGAAAGAGAAAGAGGAATTCCTGATGAAGCTCTGTAGTATAGAGAAGATGATGAAGAGGAGAAGACAGCAAAAGGAACACAAGCTCAGAAGATTGGGATGAAACTGAGATCAAAGATTTACCAATGAATAGATAGGTAATTTATAATGGCAGGGGAAGGCCTTTGCTTTTTTTTTTGTTGTATATAGGTTTTAACAGAATAATATGTTGGATAACTCTTAATTTCTACTTCTGTGTGACTTAGTTCTCTTCAGAGACCTGGAGCACAAAGGATCCAGGGGTCTGTTGGCCCAACATCAGGGAGACACCATCTGGACTCTTTATTTGAGCTCACACAGTCTATTGAACCACTTCTATTGAGTTTATAAGATCACAACAGTATGCAAACAGTCCTCTTCCATATATGACCTTGGTTCAGCTCCCCAAAGGTTGAGAGATCAAACTAAGTCAGTACTGTGGGTATAATGTGTTCAGACTTATCTACCAGTGACATTAATGTCTCTGTTGTTTCCTATCTTGTGTGGTGATGACATGTTACGAAGGTAATGGCTGTTGACCCCTTTAGTGTACATATGTTTTCCTTGTATTTGTTACATCTTAAAGTGTACTCCTGGAGTAACTTGCAAACTTCACCTACCCTAATCAAGATCTTCTCTAGAGCCTTGTACTTCTCTCCTATCTTGGAAATAGTGAGAAAGGGAGAAAAGATGGGTAGGTGGTTAAATCTCTAGACAGATAGATAGACAGACAGACAGACAGATATATTTTCTGCAGATTGGCAGAAGAACCTCTTAAACATCAGATGTTTGAAGCCTTTCCTGAGCTTCCCCAGTATAGTCTAGAGCTAGGACTACCTGGCCAGCTCCAGCCTTCATGGGCTGCTGGGTGTGGAACTCAGTCAGTGGCTGCCAGACCCCTGTATTCCAGGTCTATAAAATGTCTGCAGACACATAATCATTTACATTCCCATATCCATAGTAGTCATATTATTGAGCAATAGCCTTCAAGTGCAAGGTTTATCTCATGCATTCTGGGCTCACATCTTAGTCCCTCAGTCTGGTCTGATATCTGTGCGGAACAGGTGGGGCCTCAGCCTGGGTCTGAAGCTGGCTGCAAGTTGGATTTAGTCTGGGTCAGTGTTGAGCTACAATTTGGTGAAATAAGAATTGTTCATAGCCCTGTTTGTGAAAATGCCTGGGTGGGACATTTATGTCCTAATCTATTTGTAAATAGTCATGTGTGAAAAGGTATCTATTTTCTTCACAATATGATCAGAAATATGGTAAAAAGATTACCAGAGAGGGAGTCCAGACTGCTGGGCTCTTGTCCCATGGTCATCCACTTGCTAAGTTACCTTGGATGAGTTTCTCAGAAGATTTTAGTTTCCCATTTTCAGAATGAGGAAGTTAGACATGAGTTCTGAGGTCCCCTCCAACTTTTGAATGTGGCAACACTTAAAAATATCCTTCCATTTCTACTGCACCCTGTCCTACTGGTGTCTGAGGACTCTGGGTGGTAAGTAGACAATTCTGGTGTCAAACAAGCTCTCATTCCCCGGTCACACATTAGAAAATATGCCCCCACTTTTGGACAAGTCACCATGGGTATAAAGGAAATGGCATCAATATCTCTAGGAGAGGGAAGGGACAGTGGCAGGTTTTCCTGCAGTGAAGGAGAATGGAGAAAACTAACAGGCAAAGCAAAGAATTAAAAATCAGATCTCTAGTCTCTGTGAGTCATTTAATAGAGGAAGTCAGGCAACAAAGGGACAAAGAGGAGAGTAAAGAAAGTGACAGAGGAGCTGAAGGAACTGACCCACTCCATCAGCACAGTAAGTGACAAAAGACAGAGAAGGGCATTTTCCCAGAGGATCATGACAGTGAATTCAAGCACTTGTTTTTTGTCTTGCAAGTATAGATTTTCTTTGAGGATACTGTCCTGAGATGCAGTTTTCTCTCAATAGTAGTTACCCTCTGTTGGCTCTTATATTGTTCTTAATGGACCAGGATCATTATAGTTCTATCTGAAGTTGACCCACATTTCAGTCTAGCTGTCTTAGGGATTATAAAGGAAACATTTAATGGGGGTAGTTGATGGTTCAAAGGTTCAGTCTATTATCATCATGGTGGGACATGGTGGTGTGCAAGCAGACATGGTACTGGAGAGGTAGCGGAGAGTTCTACATCTCACACAGGCAACAGGAAGGCAACAGGAAGTGGTCTACAATACTGGGTATGGCTTGAGCATATATGAGACCCCAATGCCCACCTCCATAGCGGCACACTTTCTCCAACAAGGCTGTACCTACTCCAACAAAGGCATACCTCCCAATAGTGCCACTCCCTTTGGTGGTCATTTTTTTTCAAACCACCACCCTGGCTATGGGAGATCTTTTACAAACTTTGGATCAGTAATCATTCCTGGACAAGTAGTCATGGCCATGGCCTTCTGATGACCATAAAAACTTGTGTTGGCATTCTCATGGAGCAGGTTTGGTAAAGGGGAATATTAAAACATGCCACTTTAAAGAAACTGATGCTTCCTTGGTGAAGTGACCAAGTTAACAAGTTGTGTTGTCAGTGGCTAGCCCAATATGTTGTGATCAAGAAGACACGTGATGCTTTTCTTCAAGACTGGTCTCTGCAGTCTAATTGCAAGGAAAACACTGGACAAGACCAAGTTGAAGAAAGGATGTGCTATGAGATACCCATCTACCTAAGACTTCTTAAAATTGTCAAGGTCACTGAGTAACAAGGACAATTTGACAAACCATCATAGACCACATTAGCATTAATTTTAAGGCACCATTAACAGCTAGGGTGACCAGCAGTGTCCAGTTTATTTAGGATTGAAGACTTTTCCTGGATCTATGATTGTGATGTGGAGAGATAGCTCAGTGGCTAAGAGCACTTGTGCTGTAAGTTTAGGGACTTGAATTCAGGTCCTTTGTGCCTGGGTAAAAAGCTAGCTGTGGCCATGTATGCCTATAACCCTAGTGATAGCGTGTGGGAACAGAGACAGGGACCTTCTGGCTGCCAGCCTAGCTTCAGATCCAATGAGAGGCCTTGTTTCAAGGAACTAAGACAGAGAGCAATAGAGGACACTGGATGACTTTCTCTAGCCTCCACACACATGCACATAGGTGCCACTTCTTGTGTGTGCACACATGTGTACACCTATCTTTGTGCATATAATAAATAAAACAGAGGCTTCACGGGCAAATTGGAGTGGTTATTTGCAGCCGATCTGGCTCTGAAAGAGCTTTGATGAATGGGCCTGCAGGGACATTTGTTATCCCTGACTTCCCCTGGGGCTTGTTAATCAGTAGAGAAGAAGCTAAAAAGCATGATAGGAAAGGGTCTCTTGAGCCAAAAGGGGGCTCCCCAGGGAAATGCCTGGAAACAAACAGATCCAGTCTCAGTCTAATCTCTTCTCCATTCAGCATCAACCACGAAGACAGACAAGGTTGATTACAGGGAGGATGCATCATCTCATACGGAGATGGAGCTGGGCTCTGTATGGTCCAGAACAGATGCCATGGGTCTCAGCCTATTGCCTACTGAATCAACCAAACACTGCTGAATCAACAGCCTGATGAGACTATATCAGGTGCAGGGACAGAGTTGTGTGTTTTTGTGTGTGACAGCTTTCAGTGAGACCTAGAGGAGGACAGGATGTGACTTAGATAGCTGCAACAGGAAGGAGAATGTTGTCTGGTCTTAGGGAAACTGTAGCATTGCAGGAGCCTGGCAGGGAGGCTGCTGCCTTTGCATCCCTTCCTTGGTGTGATATTTTCTCATCTTAATTTTTTAAAAATACAACCAGCTGTGATCCTAGGTACCCAAGCTACATGCTGAGTGATCATTTCGTTTTCTTTTCATGGCTTACTTTGTTGGTTCTACCATCAACAGATGTCTATTATCTGTTGATTCTACTATTATCTGACATCTATTACGTTTCTACTGCCCACATCCTGGCTCAGATTTCACCGGGATCACCCTGGAACCTATCTTCTCCCAGATTCTCCAATCTCTATTCATCTTTTTCTAGTTCCTGCCTCTCCAGGCCCCCTTGGCATGCCCTTCCTGGAGCAATGCACTGTGCTCACATCTTCTTCTAGGCCCCCACTGAAGTCTACCTTCCAGCCTTATCTCATATTGTACATGCCTGGGCCAGATGTTCCAGCCCCCTTGTAAGCACTGCTTCCTCCTTTGCTCTTTCTGCTGGTGTTTCAGTAACCACCTGTACAGGAGAATCTCCACAATGGTTCCCTAATTCTCCTGCCTGCTCCTGGCTCTGACTCCACTGTGGCTGAGTCCCACCTCCAGGTTTAGTCATTTACTTACTGAGCTGCTGGGTCTTGTTGGGAATGGAGAGTTTAACTCTAGGCACCAGTGTGGATACAGAAAGAACTCTGCATAGATTCCAAGGGTCATGGGGAGAATAGGGTGCCTTTAGGCCCCCAGTGGCATTTTGTGGTGCCTTTGTGTCCAATATAGGTGAGGTAAAGGTCTACATCATCAGAACTTCTTGTACCCTGTCCAAGATGGTGCACTTTCCTTCTGAGGCCTGTGATGTAGGGGCCATGGGCTTGGGTGTTGAGTGGTGAGTCATGTAAGAAGGCACAGGCTCTTACCCTGATACAGAGGGCCTGTATGCGGGCTAAGAAGATATGGTCCTCATCTCTGTCTGGATGGGCTTGGGATGGGTGCTGGCAGAGGTTCAGGAAATAGCAGACAAGTGTCTGCCTCAGGGAAGCAGAACCCCTAAGCAAAGCCACAAGTATTTTGGCAGCATGAGTTTATGAGCTGGAAATATCCTGAAGAAGCTCCAGACTGTTCATTCAGCTAGAAGAAAAACACTAAACATAATAGAAATGAGCCCTTACTTTAAGAGGGAGTGTTCCTTTACATCTGTAGTGGTTAGGGAAACTGTTGACCCATTTTCTAGATGAGGTGACTGAGACTGGGAGACAGGAGGGTCTGGGTAGAGGAACATAGGTAAATGAGGGTTCTTCCTCTGCCCTCCCAAGGGCAAAAGTGACAAATAATCCTGGTCTCACTGGTGTCAACAAGTGCCATGGAAACTATGCTGCTGTAGAGATGCTCTTGGAGACAAGAGGATGTGAAGTGAAGGAGGAAGAGAGCAAGCGGAGGAGGGGGAGGAAGAGAGGAAGCAGTCAGGGGCCTCGGTGAAGATGCTCTGAGATCAGTTCATAGAGAATCAGTTATTTCCCCATAGCTCTGATTGTCCAGGAGAATCTAGATGCTTTTACTCAGCATTTTGTGAGTGTCAGGAATATCAAAGGTGTATTATGTTTGACTGTGTGCTAGAAAGAAGGGAAAGAAAGAAGACAGGGAAGAAGGAAGGGAAGGATAGAGGAGGAAGAGGGAGAAGAGGAGGAGGGAGAGAAGGAGGGGTGGGGGAAGGGGAAGGGAGAGAGGGAGGGGAAGAGGAGGGAAGGAGTTCTCTGTGAGGAAAGCAAACATGTCCATATATCACAGAGCATCCCAGGGGCCAGGGTACTTCTCCACAGCATTCAGGAGGCTGGGAGAAGGTTTTAATGGGAGCTCTCCCTATACAGACCAGCCAGAACTTGTAATTCTGTCTGGGTACCTCCCAGCACATTTAAGGTTCTCCCTCAGAGTGCCTAACTTCTAGTTCTTGTGTGGACCCCAATGACACTTCACCTGTGGTCTTGACATAAATCAGATCTGCTTTTTTTTGTGATGACCACACCCGATATTTCCTACCTTCCCTGCTTCTACTCCACACTCTTCATCTGACCTGGGTATTCCCTTGGCTTTTCTGGTACCATCCAGCTGTGATCTTTGGTCACCCATCCACCTTTGAGGTTGTGCCTCATGAGGTTGCAGGGGGTCTCTGCTGTATCAGCTCTGCCCTAGCCTAACATATGCTCTCTTGGGTTCCCTGGAGCACTGGCTCTGGGCTGTCAAGAAAGGGACTAGGCAGACCCTGAAGTTTGTGCACAGAATGTAGAGAATTCAGACATTCTTGCTCGATGGAGCAAACCAGCCACCCAGGGCACAGAGGGCAGATCACAACAGGAGACCATGGAAAACCAGATGTGCCCCAAAGGGCTGGAAAGACGGTCCTTTTCCTGGCAGAGCAGCGACGAGGGAGAAGACATTAATTTAAAACTGAAGACCAGTATGTTTTTGCTTGTTGAAAAAGATGAAGATGGCTTTGTCCTTGGAAGGCACTGATGGCTTAGAGTGTGCCAACTCATCTCTACCAAGAGAGGAGAATGCTCTAGAATGCCATTTTTCTCTTGTCTGCTGGCCGAGCTCTTATCCCTGCCACAAGGCCCAATCATCTATGCTCTTGAAGCTGGCAAAATAAGTATCTATTTTTTGTTCCTTGGAGCACTTTGGAAAGTTATAATGGATTTTGTTTATTTTTGACTCATAATAGGCTTGCTGATATTCCTCTCTCTCTAGACCTCTTCAGGTCTACCAGTCCACAAAGGCATATTTCTCTCTCTCCCTCTCTCTCCCCCCCCTCTCTCTCTCTCTCCCTCTCTCTCTCCTTCTCTCTCTCTCTCTCTCTCTCTCTCTCTCTCTCTCTCTCTCGTGTGTGTGTGTGTGTGTGTGTGTGTGTGTGTGTGTGTGTGTGTGTGTGTGTTGGCATTTTTAGATGGAGTCTTGCTATATAGTTCT
This sequence comes from Cricetulus griseus, assembly GCF_003668045.3. Lineage (NCBI taxonomy): Eukaryota > Metazoa > Chordata > Mammalia > Rodentia > Cricetidae > Cricetulus > Cricetulus griseus. The sequence continues at coordinate 19,517,120 of NC_048600.1, forward strand.
TACTGGCCTAGAAATTGTTTTGTAGATCAAACTGGCCTCACAGCAGTGCTTCTTGAGTTCCAGGGTTATAGGTCTGTGCCACCATACGTGGCTCTGAGCTATGGCATTTCTTCCCTGTATCCCTGGGGATTCATGAGGGCCTGGAACAGAAGAGGTAGCAGTTACTTGAGCTTTGCTTCATCTCCAGTCTCCAGGGTACTTGCCCTCACCACTTCCAAATCCCTGTCAAGGGCCACAGGACTTACTATAACCATTGCCTAATATCTGACTGGCCAACAGCATCTGTCCCAAGCAGAGCCATCAGTAGATGTCCTTGTGGGGAGGGCATGTGCCCAGTGGGAGGCCAGATGATCCCACAAGCTCAGCAACACTTTACCCAGCCCGGTAACCCACCATGCACAGCTCCCGATTGTCCTCTGCATGACCTCAGTGCGGCATTTAGTGTGTCCTATAGAATAATATTGAGGGAACGAACAAATCAGTGGCAGAACCTTCTGAGATTTGCCTAATTGCGACTCAAATTGTTCCCATATTGGAAATTACATGGCTAAGATGCCTTTTGGGGAACCGAATATTAGGAGCCCAGGAAGGTCAGCCAACAATGAGTTGTTGGAGTTTTTCCTCCATGAACTCTTACCGAGACATTTTTCCTGCAATGAGACATGGATAGGTTGACTCAAAACAGATTTCACAATCACTTTATCCAATTTTGGACGGCTTAATTCGGCAATTCGCATAACCCTCTTTAATCAGCCTCACGTTTGGGGTTGCTATGGCCTGGGGCTTTTTGATGGTCAGATGTCATTCAGTGTGGCACCCCTGGGTGGGGAGGCCACTGTCAGTCTCTGTGTGGCTCTGTAAGCTCTGGCCCATGCTTGGGACTCTTAAAGAATCTTCAGGTACTGTGTAGGCTCCAGGAAGGCAGGAGATCTATAATTTTGTCCCTAGCATGCAGATGTCTCATGTCTGAGTAGGGCTAAGCTTGAGTGAAGGAAACTATCAGGCCATGATTGTTGCAGTTTCAAAGCTGATGTGGGCTTTTGAGGTCTTATGACTCTGATGGCAAACAAAAATAGATGGGCTTTGTGCCAAGTTCAGTGTCCTTAGGGAGCTAGGCACTTCCTTCCTTCCCTCTTTATAGCATTTGGGGCTCAGGGGAACAGATCTTATAATTAGACAGGCAAGACCAGTTGGTGGCCTCTACATTATACCCTCTCAAGGACAGTCACATGGATTTTCTTTGAGGAAGACTTTCAGTAGCCACTTGAACTCTTGCAGGCCCTTAGGTGTTGATTATCTCAAGGGCTTATACCACACACCCTGTGAGGGATCTAGGAAAAGAATACTCCCATGTTACTGATTGGGCATCCAAGGCCATGTGAGTGCAAATGTTCAAGGTAGTTCAGAAGTGCATGGCAGAATGAAGATAGCACTGGCTCTTATTCCCAGTTTAGGAGTGCCTTGTATTTTCTTTGTGTGAAGGAATCTGTCTTTCATCCATGTAGATAAAATACCATACTAAAATACTGTGAGGCCATATTTAGTCTGAAGTATGACGCATTGAGACCAGGGTGAATGACATCATCTATGGAATGTCCCCAAAAAATCACCACCAGGGTCAACTTGTGTGCTCTTAGGAACTTTCTCAATTACTCTCTGCATGGTTGTCATTTCATTCTTTGCTTCAAGGTCTTGTATCCCTGGTGAGGCCAAGCAGCATCAGTCATGGAACTAGGCATATTTAGGGCCCTGATGGGAAGACAGAAAAGAGCTGTCATTCATGCAACAGGCACCAGTACAGGGGCTGTGATTAGCAGGTAACAGAGTCAGGTTGTCTGCTTTCAGGAGAAAGGAAATCAGGGTTGCCTGGATACTGGGAGGGGTGTGTGCATACATGTAATGTGTGTGAGCTATGTATGTAATGTGCATAGTATGAGTTAGGTATGCATTTATGTGTAGTATGTGTCATGTTATGGTTTATGTGGTGTTTTTCTATACTGTGCATTTTGCATGTGTTTTAGAATAATATTTTATAAGATATGTGGTATGCACATGATATGAATAAATTGCATGCTATATGTTACATTTATATGGCATATATCTGTCAACAATATATGTGTCATGTGAGGGGAGTGTATTACTTGTTCTCATGTATACATGCACACACAGAGTATGGTGTGTGTATGTGTGTACATGTGTATGGTGTGTATACAGTATATGTTTATATGTAGTGTGTGTTTGTTGATATGTGTCTTAGGGTTTCTGTTGCTATGAAGAGATACCTGACCATGACAACTCTTAAAAAGGAAAACATTCAATTGGGGTGGTTTAGTCCATTGTCATCATGGCAGGACATGGTGGTGTGCAAGCAGCCTGAAGGACCCGAGAGTCCTACATCTTGATCCACAAGCAGCAGGAAGTAAACTGAGACACTGAGCATAGCTTGAGCATATATGAGACCTCAAAGCCCACCCCCCCTACAGTGATACACTTCTTCCAAGAAGGCCATACCTGCTCCAACAAAGCCACACCTCCTAATAGTGCCACTCCCTATGAACTTATGGGAGTCAATACATTCAGCCTATCACAATGTTTATGTGTATTTTGTGCGTATACACTATGTATATTGTGCATATGATGTTTATATATGGAGTTTTTCAGGCATGCACTTTTTGTATATGGTGTGTATTTTGTAGAATGAGTGCATATACAGTATATATATGTAAAGTATGTAGGTTATGCATTTCTTATTATGTGTTTGTATATTTTGTATTTATATGTGGTCCATATGTGTGTTTATGCAGAGTGTATATGAAATGAGTTTGCATATACTATGTATATGATATATATGAAATATTTATCGTGTGTGTGAGTGAGGAGAGAGAGAGAGAGAGAGAGAGAGAGAGAGAGAGAGAGAGAGAGAGGGAGGGAGAGCGAGAGATAGAAATGGAGATAGTGGAGGACAGTGGTAAGAACAGCTCTTTGGGGTTGTATTAGCCAAAGAGGCACTAAAGCTTAAAAGTGGGGCTTGTCTACAGGGCTCATTTGGGAGGTGGATGGTATCTGAGGAAGGTGAGAGGATGGGCAAGGAGGGCAAAGGGCAGGGACCTCATCTAATATCAAGGACACATCAGGATCCCTGGTAACACTGAGCTGCTGTTGCCCAGGCCAGGCCTTCTATAGGTGCTCATCTCTCATTTCAGCAGGAGAGCTGGGTTTCTCAGTGAGTCCTTTCCCTGAAAACACTGTGCTCCTCCTCAGACAGTGGTCCTACCCCAAACATCTGCTGCAGAGAAGAAGTGCGAGAACACATGCAGACAGATGTGAGCATGCAGCTCGGGGAGAATTAGACCTTATGGGTGAGGAGAATGGAGTAATCATATAAAATGGTAATGGTATTACCTATATATCACACATATCCCCTTTTAAGAATTATCTATTTTTGTCTCTTTGCATATGAATATGTAGGCAGGAAACTACTGCCTAGTGCAGCCTCTGCTGCAGGACCATCTGCTGGAAAGTGTGTGTCTCAGGCTCTTTAATACATGGACCCAAATCTCCTAAGTGGAAGCTATCTGCAGAGTTCATTGACACACCCCTACTACAGCCTGGCATGGACTTCTAGATTTATCCTCTGCTCAATGCCAAGATGTTTCAAGTACCCTTGGGAAAAGATTTTATTAATTTACTTATCTATTTAGTTAAAATTCAGCATCCAGTCTATGGACAGAATCTAATTATCTATATTCCTTTAACCACCCTTCCTTCCTGTTCCCCACTTTGATTAAGTATTAAATTATATTAGTGGTTTTTTTCCTCAAATGAAATCAGTAGAGTTTATTTTGGAAATGAATTCTGTTTGTTTAGATCAACATTAACTTGGAAACAACAACAAAAACAGTAACAACAACAAAAAATCCTATAATGTGGCTTTTTGAGATCTGCTTTTGCCCAGAAAAGTTGACTGGCTTTGCTCCAGTTTATAGCTAGCCAATGAGTAGTAGAGTTCTCTGTGTGGTCACTGAGGTGGCCTTGAGGACTGCTGCCTTGTCATTTGCCTCAGTCTTGTTGGACTGGCAACACTGTGCTAGCTTATTTATATTGCCTTTCTCTTTAAGTTGGGTTTGTCTGTGTGGGATAGGAAGAAGGGAGCCTAGGGAAGGCTCTTTAAGCAAAGAACAGCAGACTTATGTGATCAAGAACAACTGAAGTTGGCTGGCTTGTACAGATGCACATGCAGGACTCTGGGGGAGATATGGATGGTGCTGGCTAGGTCCCAGAAGGCCGTGCTCCTGGGTTAAGAAATTGAGACTTCCTCCTCTAGGTAACCAGGCATGATGGAATACCGAGATGAAGGCAGAAGGCTGCTGGTGAGCACTAAACACTGTACATTCTTATCTCAGGGGTAACTGGGATTATAAATTAATTGAATGCCCTAAAGGTTTGACCAGGTATCTCTGACCCAGTGCACACCCAAGTTCTGGCAACTTTCCAATTCTCATCTGTTTTCTATACTCAAAACACGTGCAGCTGCATCCCTAGCACCCTCTCTTGGCAGTCTCACAGGCTCACCTTACACGTCTCAGAGAAATTCATTCTTTCCCAAACCTGCTCTCTTTCAGTCTTAGATTCTTTCATTTGTATTTATTATATGTGTGAGTGTGTGCATGCACAGCACATGTGAGAAGATCAGAGGACAACTTGTGAGAGTCAGTTCTCATTCTCTATCATGTGGGTTCCAGAGATTGAACTCAGGTCATCAGGGGTGGTGGCAAGTGCTTGTTACCACTGAGCCATCTCACAGATCCTAGTCTTAGTTCAACAAATGGTCCCCCCACCAGTTGTCTAGTTATTCCACAATGAAGCTGAGGCATCAGCCTCCTTGTCCCTCTCTTGCTCGTCCACATGTGCATTCACCATCAATTCCATCGGTTCTACCTGGAAATATTTTTTTCAGACTTGCTCCCTTGTCCCCATGGTCTCTTACCCAAGTTAACTATCTCGTGAACTTCAATGCTATTTCTCATCATCTTCTCCCTATCCAAAACTGGAGGAAACTGGATGGTGTAGCTTCCTTGTGTAGATCCTCTACTTTCCCAACCCTGGTGGTTTTTCCTTTGTGATGGGATCAGATATATACTGCTTGCAATAGCCTATGGCTTCTAGCAGCTGCACTGGGGCTTTTTCTGCTATATCCCTGCAGGTATTCTCTTTGCACCCAATATTTTGCAAAGCTCAATGACTCCCTTCTGGGACACGGGGTTCCTTCTATTTTCAAGGCTTTTATCCAGACAGCTCTCTCACCACTGTTCCAACTCTCTTCACAGCACAGGCAGGCTACATAGTATTTCTGCAGAGCAGTTTATCCTCTTCCATAGGTTTTCTCTTCCCCTTCCATGTTTTGTAATTCTTCTGTGTCTCTTTGTTGGATGCCTGCCTGCTCCACCAGACTGTGAGCTCCCTGAGGGTGAGGGTTTGCTTGCCTTGTCCTTCAATATGCACTCAGAGCCTGGATTTGTGCCCAGCACAAAGAGCTCTTGACTAAACACCAAATGACTGAGTGAATAAATGATGTTCTGATATTGTTTTGTGTTCAGGTTCTCTTCAGTCATCTCCAAGAATCTTGTGGGCAGGGGAAAGAGCCAGATGAGGGTTGAGGAAGGTAGGTAGCTTCAGGAGCAGTGACCACAAATCAATTGTCTCTGTTCAATAGGAATGGGTTGGGTCTGTAGTCCATGTAAGTCTCTGGAGACCCCTCTGGTGTCCTGTGATGGGAACAGTATTCAGAGACACCTACCAAAATCCCCCTTCACCCACAGCCTAGCCACTGGTTACTTAATGACCCAGAGGCTGTGTGGCTAAGGATTTGCTTGCCATGCTTAGAAAGAAGAAGTATATCCAGGGCTACCTGTTTCCAAACAGCAGCCCCCATCTTTTGATTTGGAAAGGCAGGCCACAGGAGGCTGATCTGAGCCTTTAGAGGTTCTGGCTTGTCAACCATGCTATTGTTTTCTCTTTTAATGTGAGATTCTAACACTGTTGAATCTGTGCAAATAGGGAAAAAACAGTGGCAGTAATAATGTGGACTCTAAACCACTCCCATCTGTTTCTACAGACTTGATTCTATTTCATAGTTGCCAGCAAGTATCCCCAGATCACCCCATATGCCACACATGTGCTTCCAAGCAGTAGCTACCATGTACCTTTCCTTCTAGGAATTGCTGCCCCTCTTGTTGTATTTCTCATGTCCCAGATACCTGTCTTGCTCCCCCTAAGCATGGCTTCCGACGACTCTTCTGTCTGCTTTGTGGATTCCCAAAATCTCCTATTGGTACCCCCCCCCCCCCGCCAAACCCCTCCCATCAGGACTGTGGTCTTTGCTGGACATAATGATGTGCAGGGTCTCTCACAGCCCCAAACTGAAGACTGTTTTGTATCCCATTTAGTTTAGCTTGTCTCCAAGAAGATAAAATGACAGTTGTAAATCCACAGGGGACAGATCTGGGGGGTCAGCCCAGAGCACATTGAGAATCCACTTTTTGCTGAAGCACAGAAACCTCATATTACTATCTCCATTGTTGAGTCTTGCCTCAGGAAGAATTCTTTCCCTGAAGGCTGTTGAGTTATGAGTTAGATTTCTGGGAATTTTGCCCTGAACGCATCTGATTCTGACACAGGTCTAAGCAGCAACCCCTGCTATTGATCATTGTGTTCCAAGAAGAACTGAGATTTAGGGGTCCTGGGCACTAAATATGATATCCATGCTATGGGCTGACAAATTGACCCTGAGCACTTCTGTCTAGGGGAAGACTCTGTGGGGATGAGGTAAACTTTAGTTCCTGGGTAAAGCTTCCTGTGTTTGGCTTGCACTGCTGGAATCATGTTCAGGAATGGGATTCCATGTTCTTTGTTTCTTTCCTTTGCAAATTTGTGTTTTTCATTTTAGCATGCCTGGTCATCTGATGGTCTACCTTTCTAATTTCTCACCTGGCATGCGACATGCAGGAATATTCCAAAGTACAGGTTGGAATGCCCCTCTGGGAATGCAGATGGATTCCAAGAAGACGTCATGGATTTTTGTCTTAAGTAGATTACAGCTTGAGAGTCCTCCAAGTTGTCTCTGGAACTTCAGCTATAAACATCTCTGAACAAGACACATACAACTCAGCGTCTGTAGGAAAGCCCAAGACAGAGTCATGACTGGCTGGCAGTTAGGGGCTCGTGGGAGTTTTGAGATGTGGCTCTGCTGAGCCAAGCAAGCTGGGGTTCTGTAGCTGGTTTGATGGGCAGATGGTTTGGCAATGACAAGGTGTGGCAATTCTGCCTGAGAGTGAATCACCTGCTGCAAGTTGGCCTGGGTCCTCGAGGCCCTTCCACGATCTGGAAGCACCTTTGCTTGGCTCACTTTCCTTGGCAAAGCTGATACATATGGAATGTTCCCTTCAGAGTTAAGGCTGTTATCTTGTTAGGAAAAGGCCAACGGCTTTCTCTGGGTTTCTAGCCCATGAGAAGAGTTCTCCAAGGCATCGTTCCCATGCTGCTGAAATCATGCTGGGCTGTGGCTAATAATTCAATTCATCATGCATGATGCTCTTTCCTTGATGCCAGACACTGAACAAGATGATGGAGAGGCACAAGCGGTTAGGACAAGAGTCCTACTCATGGGACAATCTTGGTCAGAACAAGATGGTAGTACAGAAAAGCTGTTCTGGCAACAAACACATCTCTCCCTAGTGTTTTGCCTTCACTGCATGGGGCCCTGTTCTTACCAGGGAATAGATGGGAGCAGTGAGCTTAGGGGAACATCTGCTTTGCTGGAGATCCTTTGTTTTATCCTGGGCAAGACGGAAACTTCTCAAGGAGACCGTAGCATTGAGGAAAGACTAAATGAGAGCCATTAGATGTCGGGATGCAGATGGTGAGGAAGGGAAAGGGCAAGAGGCTCAGTTTCTACTCTAGATGATTGGGTGGAAAGTGGGAAGAGGAGGCAGCTCATAATCTGATGGGATGGGGAAGACATGATGAGACAAGGGACACTGAGGCCACAGAAGACAAGGTAGATGAAGGACTCTATAGGTGTGCTGGTTTGGACAGTGATGGCTCACATTTAATCTGGCCCATGGTTTCATCTCTTTGGTTCCCCCTTGCCTCTGGATATAACCTAAGTCATTCAACTAGTCTGGTGTCAGGAAATGGATTTGAATATGATAGTAGGCTATGCCCACATTTTCTCCTGGAGTGGACTGGAATCACAGGCTCTTAGTGAATATAAGGATTACCAGTAACACTTTTCTAGTTTCTCATACATGGTTTCCCTGAGAGCTGCTGATTGACATTGTCTGAGGTATGGCTTGGGATTACTTACAAAGTTCCCAAGTTGATTTTGGTGTATATTCTGTCTGAGGACTACCAATTTGAGTCATGCTTCTCTTTTACAACTGAAGAAATAGAGGCCTGAGGAAAGAACGGATCTTGGCCCAGGCCCTCTGCTGGTGGTGTGATTTGGCTCAGCATTCCAGGAATGAGGCTACCATCTCAGGACTTTCCTAGTAGACTCAAACACCAGACATCTTTCAGCCCTCTATCATACCTGTCTTTCTTCTCAGGACATCTGTGTGTCTCCCATCACAGATGATTATGGCTGAATCAGCTCTTCTTGTGGCCTCTGGAGGATGCTTGAGTCTCACTGGCATGTGTATGGCCACTCTTGCCATGCTCCAAACCTTTGCATTCTTCTCTGGGAACACCACAAAGACAATCTTTCCTGCTTTGGCCCCAATCACCTAGAATCCCCAGAGAGAGCACTTTCTTGCCGGGTCTGTTCTTTCCTGCTCTGACTTGAGAATGATCTGATTCTACAAAGCTGGGACCACCAGTGCCCAGCTAGGATCTGCCAATGCTGAAAGGGCAGAGCTTCTGGGACAGTTTGAACTTGGTGAATTTTCTCAAAGGAATTTCCTACTTAGAATCTGTACTATACCTGCCCTGATTCACCAAAGTAGCCTCTAGCTCAATTTTCTTTTAGTAGGTTATATAATGTGAGAGGTCCCTCAGGGAGGGACAATCAAGTGATGTCTACATGTCATGCTCATGTCTTTAACTCCCCTCTCCTTATAGGGAAGGGAAAATTTAGTATAATACAGTCTCATGCCACACAGCATTTCAATCAACAGACCACATATACCAAGTGATCTAATAATTGGTTATTCAATATCAAACAGTCAGTCCTGAAAACATATACATACAAGTAACATTATACATACTGGTCGGCAGGTATTTATACATTTAGGCATATATATATATATATATATATATATATATATATATTATGTGTGTATGAGAGAGAGAGACAGAGAGACAGAGAGACAGAGACAGAGAGAACACAAATAAGACAAAAAAGGCCATGATTTTTAAAGAGAGCAAGAAGGATGGTACATGGAGGGGTTTAGGGAGGAAAGGGAAGTAGGGAGGATGTAATTATATTCTCAAAAGATGAAAATACAACAGTCCAAAGTCTTATAGTGCCCAGTGATGTCATAGCTGTCATAGTTTCTGTCAGGATACATGCTGTTTGCAGAATGTTGAAATTGCTTGGGGGTGCATTTCTCAGCATCTTATCCCATGTCAAAGACCTCAAGTATCCTGTGAGTGGCAAGATTCTATGGAAAGACCCTGATGAAATACCATTTATCACATGGGCATCTTTGAATGGACAAAGAATATGAATATGTGGGGAGGAAAATAGCTCTGGATATAGGGGTTCCTGCATAGTGGGAGATGTTATGTCAGAAAGTGTGACTCCCAGGCATTCTTCTTGTAGGGATGTGAAAGCAGTGAGCTTGTACTGGCAGAGGGCAACGCCTGTAGAGTCCTCGCTTGGCGTGGAATTGGACAAAAGAGGTCCATACCAGTACCTACAGCACCAGGAGGGGTAGAAAGGCAGTATATAAACTTCTGAAATTTTTGGAGAGCTTAACCCTGGCATGGCTTCTTGATGTGAAAGAGTCCATCATGCTTTTTATCTGGGGAATGGAGAAGGAATTTGGAAGGCTCTTACATGGAAGGTTCCAAGTGGTAAAACTTGTCTTTCATCAAGTGAGAGATAAGATCGGTGAAAATAAAAAAGGTGGCCAGCTAAGGTATGAAGATAGGACACAGAAAATAGAAGCTTTCCCCTGGACGAACAGGGGAGAGCCAAGAGCTGCTTATAAATGTCTGCATTGTGTATTTGTGGATGGTCTCTGGGAATAGTGAAAAAGTATTTACAAACCTCTACCGCATATGACGGTACAGTTTGGGTTTCGGATGTTCTTCAGAGCTTTGGTCCCAAGATGATGGTGCTACTTGAGAGGTGACTGGATCATAAGGGCACAGACCTCATAAGTGGGTTATCAGGCAGTGGTATCTGAAGGCCCAACTTTGACTAGCTCTCTCCCCGTTCTCTGTTCCCTGGACCCCCTGATGTAAAAAGGAGTTTTTTTTTTTTTTTTTGGTTTTTGTTTTTTTGTTTTTTTTGTTTTTTGTTTTTTGTTTTTTTTTTGTTGTTGTTTTTTCAAGACAGGGTATCTCTGTGGCTTTGGAGGCTGTCCTGGAACTAGCTCTTGTAGACCAGTCTGGTCTCAAATTCACAGAGATCAGTCTGCCTCTGCCTCCTGAGTGCTAGGATTAAAGGCAGTTCTTAATTGATCTAAAGAATGAAAACCCAAAGTGGCTGTACAAGTTGGCACTCCCACCAGCAGTGGAGAAGTGTTCCCCTTTCTCCACATCCTCTCCAGCATAAACTGTCATTGGTGTTTTTCAATTTAGCCATTCTGACAGGAGTAAGATGGTATCTCAGAGTTGTTTTGATTTGCATTTTCCTGATGGCTAAGGATGTTGAACTTTCTTATGTATCTTTCAGCCATTTTAGATTCCTTTATTGAGAATTATCTATTTAGTTCTGTACCCCCCCTTTTAATTGGATTGTTTGTGTTTTGGAGACTAGCTTCTTGAGTTCTTTGTATATTTTAGAGATCAGCCCTCTGTCAGATGTGGGGTTGGTGAATATCTTCTCCCAGTCTGTGGGCCGCCATTTTGTCTTGCTGACTGCGTCCTTTGCCTTACAGAAGCTTCTCAGTTTCAGGAGGTCCCATTTATTAATTGTTGATCTCAGTGTCTGTGCTAGTGGTGTTATGCTCAGGAAGTGGTCTCTTGTACCAATTAATTCAAGAGTATTTCCCACTTTATCTTCTAATAGGTTCAGTGTGGCTGGGTTTATGTGGGGGTCTTTTATCCATTTTTACTTAAGTTTTGTGCAGGGTGAAAGGCTTGTGTCTATATGTAGTCTTCTATTGCATCCAGTTATGCCAGCACCATTTGTTGAAGATGTTCTCTTTGTTCCAGGGTATATATTTGGATTGTTTGTCAAAAATCAGGTGTTCGTAGGTGTGTGGGTTAATATCAGGGTTTTCAACTCTATTCCATTGGTCTACCTGTCTATTTTTGTGCCAATACCACACTGTTTTCAGGATTATAGCTCTGTAATAGAGCTTGGAAATCAGTATGGCGACTCCTCGAGAAAATGAGAATCAGTCTACCACAAGATCCATCAATTCCACTCCTAGGCATATACCCCAAAGAAGCACATTCATACAACAAATACATCTGTTCAATGATGTTCATAGCAGCACTATTTGTAATAGCCAGAAACTGAAAGCAGCCTAGATGCCCCTCAACCGAAGAATGGATAGAGAAATTGTGGTACATTTATACAATGGAGTACTACTCAGCAGAAAAAAAAACAATGGAATCTTGAAATTTGCAGGAAAATGGATGGAACTAGAAGAAACCATTCTGAGCGAGGAAACCCAATCACAAAAAGACAAACATGATATGTACTCACTCATATGTGGATTTTAGACATAGAGTAAGGGATTACCAGCCTACAATCCACACTGCCAAAGAAACTAGTAAACAAGGAGGACCCTAAAAGAGACAAACTTTGTCCCCTGGAGAAGGGGAAAGGGTCACCATCCCTTGAGCAAATTGAGAACATGGGAAGAGGAGGGAGGGAGCTACGAGAATGAGAAGGGAAGAAAAGGAAGGACGCAGAGGTCAGGAGGGAGCAGAAAGGTTGAGTCAGGTGTAGATTAGAAGAAAGGATATGTGATAGGTAGGGTTTTAGTTGAGGGGGTGGTAGGGAAGGGAGGGATATGGGAACTGGGATTGTCATGTAATACAATCTTGTCTGTAATTCAAATAAAAAAGAATGAAAACCCAGAGTCAGATATAAAGGGAAATGCTGAGAAATCAGAGAGAAAGAGGAGCAAGCCAAAGTCATCTTTTACCTCCTTGGCTTCTCAGCGGACAAGAGAGCAATTTCCTGTTTCTTCCTGCTTATATCCTCTCTCCACCTAGCCATCTCACTTCCTGTCTGTACAGACCTCCAGACCTCTATGGTTAGCTAGTGGCAATCTCTGCCCTCTGATCTTCAGACAGGCTTTATTTTTACAAGCAAAATATCACCACACCCTGAGGCAAGAAGTAATGCTTTGTCTTGTACTTCCTTGCCAGGATTCTGTCTCAACACAAGCGCACAGTGATACAACCAAAGCAACCATGGAAGGCCCAAACTATCTCACACTTCAAACTGGAAGAAGCCATCCTTCCCCTAAATCATTTTATTCAGACATTGTTTGATCCAATGACAGAGAGCTGAGTTACACATACAGTTTGAACATATCTGTGCACATATGAAAAAAAAAAACTCGGTCTCAAATTTTATAGAGCAGATGCCTTTATGTGCATTTATGTTACATACTGCCTTTGGCAATTAGTCAGAATTTAGGATGCAATTTCACTGTTGTCTTCAGAATTGGCCACAGCCAATCAATTGACAACATGGATCAAGTTAGAGTTAGAAGCTTTATAGAGACAGAATGGAGCCATTTGGAGATGTGATGGGAGAGTGATGACTAAGACACAAGACTTAAAAATGTTGAAGTATAACATGCACATAAAAATATGCACACCATTTGAGTGTGTGGCATAATGAATTTTTACAAATGAAATACTTCTGTTGAGCATTCAGATGTAGAAGAATGACATTTAAAAGCCCTTCACAGCCTCGCTGAGTTCCTGAAAGTTACTAACTCTCCTCAAATGAAGCCAATATCTTGCTTTCAATATCAATTTCTTGTGCCAATTTTCGAAGTTGCATGTGCTTTTCCAGTGACTGCCTCTGCTCTTGTTGTTGTCGTTGGGGCATTGCATTTGTTTGTCACATTTCTTGCATGTGTTTCTGCATGGATCATTTTAGTGCTATTCTGTGTTGATGTCACAATATATTCCTTCTACTGTTGGTGAGCCTCTGAGTGGTGTATTAGTCAGGATTCCCTAGAGGAACAGAACTGATAGATGAATATGGCTTATGGGGGTGGGGAGGCTATTAGATCAGCTTACATGACACTGGCTGGGTAGCCCAGCTATAGCTATCTGCATGCTGAAGAGACTTAGAACTGGGTAGCTCCTTGGTGAGGCTGGATGCCTCAGCTGTCCCAATCAGGTACTGAAGTCCTGAAAGATTCCTGAAGAGCTTCTGGTCTTTGGTCCACATTAGAAAGCTGAAGAAGCTGGGTTCTAATGTCAGTGAAGTCTGAAGAGTTGCAGCATTGGCAGCAGCAGGGTAGATGCACTCACTAGGAAGGAGTGAAGATGTAGGCAGGTCAAAAGCATTCCACCTAAGATCTCTTTTTTTGAGACAGGGTTTCTCTGTGTAGCTTTGTAGACCAGGCTGGCCTCGAACTCACAGAGATCCTGCCACCCGAGTGCTGGGATTAAAGGCACCACCTGGCTCGACCTCTTTATATCTCAATGGCCATAGGAAAGTGCTACCTACACTATGGAGATTACTCCCCATCAGTTAATGTATCCTGCAAATACCTTTATAGACTTTCTTAGAACTGTGTCCCTCAGTTGGTTCCAGATGCAATCAAGTTGATAATTAAGATTAGCCATCACTGGCTGTTTACTGTTTCTGGCTCCCATGAAAGAGCAAAACTTTCAGTATAGCTATTGCTGTCCCCTCTCTCTTTCTCTCCCTTTAAATTCATTTTCTGATCTAAAAGCATGCATATATGGCCAAATGCAAGCCTACTGTACTTTATGGGTTCTTGAAAGAATCCCGAGGTTGCTTTATGGTCAATATCTCCACTTTCTGTGACTCAGCCGATACCTGTTCCTATATTATAATCTAGAAGATGAGATCTTGCCAAAATAGAAGCTGACTGCTATTGAGCACACTCTAGCATAGGCAACATTTAAACTTTCCATGGTAATGGTTTCTCAATGAAGGAGTGGTGTATTTATTTAACTTCTTGTCCAAGATTCTTATTATAAACCAATGCAAGCCCTTCATGGTCTGGTTACTTTGAGTAGCATTGAGAGAATTCATTTAAACTTTAAAATATTTCTCAATAAAAGGTGATGATAGGGTCTAGTATCTCCTATTCCCATGGGATGTACCACTGTGCAGTTTGCATATTGCATTGGTTTGCAATTTCCTTTAGGGGTTTATTTAGTTCAGGTTTGCTGAGGGGAGAGACAGGCTTGGACACCAATGGACACACATCAGCGGTCATCATTTTCCTGGAGGACCAGGGAAGCAGCAAGTCCCACAGAGAATGTGTCTGGTCTGGGGCAAGACATCATCTTCTTTGGTGGAGAAGATATTCTGTCACTTGCTCAGCTAGAAGGATTTATTCAGAATGTCAATTTGTCACTGAACAATGGTTAGCATGTTCTTCAGCTGTTCCATTCTCTGCTTCCTTCTCCCTCCATCCTCTATAAAACTGTATTGTGCCTTCCACTAATAATACCCCTATTTCCGTGATACTACACATGGCTCAGACTTTATTGCAAACACTGCTTTCCTTTTTCAAATCACATATCACGATGAAATTCACACACACAAAGTGAACGATTGGTTCTGAGGTATTTAGTAACTTGGCGCTGTGGAGCTGTCACTTCTGTTCTAGTTATAAAACACGTTTACCACTCTAAAGTAGTAGTTCTCAACCCATGGGTCATGACCCTTTGGGGGTCAAATGCCAGATATCTTGTATATCAGATATTTACATTATGATTCATAAAAGTATTATGAAGAAGCAATAAAAATAATTTTATGGTTGCGGATCACCAAACCTTGAAGAACTGTAATAAAGGGTCACAGCATTAGGAAGGTTGAGAATCACTGATCTAAAGTAAATCTCCCTCTTCACTATTAAGGGTTCCATTGTGTTTCCTTTAAAATTCATTTACTGAGGTCCTAGCTCTTAGATCCTCAAATGGTGAATGTTTTTGGAAATAGGGTCTGGCAAACATATCTAGTAAAGATGAGTCCTTAGGCAGACCCTAAATTAACATGACTGATGTCTTTATAAAAATGAGGAACTTGCATCAAAGCCATACATGTAAGGGCAGGAAATGGGAGAACGAAGACAGAGCTGGGGCAATGCAGCAGAATGCTAATTACAGACAGCAAACACAATAGTCCAAGGAAGAAGTGTTGAGTGGATTTTCCTTCTTAGCTTTAGACCCTTACCTTACACTTCCAGCCTCCAGAATGCCAAGACGATGAACTACTGTTGTTTAAGCAACATAGCTTCTATTGCTTTGTTATGGTAGTGCTAAGAAACCAAGATTCCTTTCAAGGAATCCTAAGACTTCCACACCACTCTAGTTAATTTTTTTTCATGAACTCGACTAGGGCTGTGGTCCCTGTTTCATGGTCAAACATCTCAATACATGATGCTGTTGCAAAGAGGTTTTGTTCAGCTCTTATAAACCTCTACAATGTGATTGAGGCTCATCCAATAAATCTAAGTTGAAGACCTTAAGAGAGACTTACCTGCACTCATCAACATGAGAACTACTTAAAAGAAATAATTACTGTGGTTGGAATTAGTTGTCTAGGATTAGAATCCCAGCTTCTCCAGAGGTTAAACAGGATTTCAAGTTCAAGGTCAGCCTGGCTATGAGTGAATTCCAGGCTAACTTGGCAACATGGTGAATACCTGTTGTAAGGATGTAGTTTTGTGGGAGAATACTTATGGGCCTTAGATTCAATTCCAAGCACTGTGTGTGTGTACGTGCACGTGCACACACGTGCATGTGCATGTGTATGTATACATTCTTTCTAAAACATGGACTAATATGCCCAAATCCTTCCAGTTCTTTGAAGACAGCAATCTATCAATCTATCTTTTGTCTCTACAGATTTTTTTCTAGATATTTTACATAAAGGGAATCATAATTGTGACCTTTTGTGCCCGGCTTCTTTCACATAGCATATTTTTTTTCTATATTCATTCACATTATACCGTGTGTCATTGCTAATTGCTATTAGCTATTAGCTATGGATGATTAATACTCCATTGCATATCCATACTGACACACACACACACACACACACACACACACACACACACACACGTATCTGTATGTGTGTGTAATAATGTGTGTGTGTGTTCACCATTGATTAACATCTGATTGTTTCCATGTTTTGGCTATGCAAGTAGTGGTTATGATCATGCATCTCTGTAGACTTGTTTGAGTTTCCATGGTCAGTTCTTTTGGATAGATACCAAGAAGTGGAATTGTAAAGCCATTTATTTATTTTTCATTTATTGAGAGACATGGTCTTATTGTAGCATAGGCTTGCCTGAAACTTGTGTGTAGCTCATGGTGTCCTCAAATTCATGGCAATTCTGCTTTAGTCATCCTAGAGCTAGTATTATAGAATAAGCTACTATGGATGACTCACACAGCAGTTCTAGTTAACTTTCTGTGGAACTGCCAAACTGTCTTCCATAACAGATGAACCATTTTATAGTTCCATCAGCAGGATATGGGATTCCAATTTCCCCACATCCTCAACATGTTGTTTTCTACTTTTTAATTATAGCCATCCTAGTGGTTGGGAAGTGGTTCCTCACTATGGTTTTGATTTGTATTTCTCTAATGACTAATAATGTTGAGCATCTTTTCATGTGCTTTTGGCTGTTTTTTTTTTTTTTTTTCTTGAGTTTTAGAGAAATGTCTACACAAATTTTTTGGCCATTGTTATTTGAATTTCTTATCTTTTTGACCCTTCTCAATATTTGCACTGAGTTTGTAGGTTGGCTTTTTACTTTCTAGGTAATATCCTTGAAAGTATAAAGAAGTTAATTTTATTTATTTTTTCCTTTTGTTGCTCATATATGAGAATATCTAAAAGTCTATGGCCAAACCCAAGCTCATGAAGATTTACTGTGTGTGGTTTAAAGGGTGTATGGACTTAGCTCTTTTATTACAAGTTTTTTTAAATTTTTTTATTTGTGTGCCTGTGTGTTGTGTGTATCTCTCTGTGTGTCTGCCATGTGTGTGAATGTGCTTATGGAGGCTAGACATGATCAACAGATTTCTCAGGTGCTGGCATTACAGGCACTTGTGAGCTATGTGATATGGGTGCAAGAAACCAAACTCAGAAGAAACCTCTGCAAGAACAGCAAGCAGCTAATCTGTCTTTCCAGCCCATTTTCACACACCTAGAAATAGTGCAATATGGGTCTTCCAAGTTTACTCTTTCCCCTCCATTTAAAGATATCTCTGGTTGTTTGTAACTTCTTAGAATTTTGCCTGAAATTGAGTACTTGCTTTTAACTAAACAGTATACTTTTATTCTTATTGTTGTTGTATGTGATATATGGGTGTGTGTGTGTGTGTGTGTGTGTGTGTGTGTGTGTGTGTGTGTTTGCATGTCTGGAGGCCAGAGACCCACTTTAGGTGTCTTCCTCTATTGTTCCTTACCCTATTATCCGAGACAGGATTTTTCACTGAACCTGGAGCTTACAGACAGGGCTTCTCACTGAACCTGGAGTGAGAAGTCATTTTCCCTAGACTGGTGGACCAGTGAGATCCTGGGATCTACTTGTGCTTGCCATGCCTGGCTTTTATGTCACTGCTGGGATCCCAACCCAGGTCTCATGCTTGCTCAGCAAGCACTTTACCACCCACTGAGCTGTCTATAGTACTGGCTTCTATCATTAAGCATAAAGGCCTGTTAGGGTTCTTATTGGCATTGCATTGAATGTGTAGATTGCTCTGGATGATATCTGTATCTGAGCAGTATCAAGCCATCCTACCCATGGGCATGGGATCTATCTTGGTCTTTAAATTTTAGTTACTTTCAGCAATGTTCTGTGATTTTTTTTGTGTGTATGAAAATTGTACTAAATTGGTTACTGGCTATTTTGTTCTTTTGGATAGTGCTGAAAATGATTGTCTCAAGTTACTTTTCAGATATAATTGCTGGTGTGTAAAAGTATACTTGATTTTTATATGTTGAACTTTTACTCTACATCTTTGTTCAGTTTGCTTATTTGATATAGTGGCCTGTTGTAAGAGCATTGATATTTTTCTCTAGTATTTATGATTATCTATGAATAATGATTTTTCTTTCATTTCAAATAAGATGCCTTTTATTTCCTTTCTTGCCCAGTCACTCTAGACAGAGAGATTCAGTTCAGTGCTAATGAGCAGTATTGAAGGAAGATATCCTTGTTTGTTTTTTATTTCAAGTTTATGGCTTGTTCACCATTGACTATGATGTTAACACTAATACTCTGTTAACCTTGAGGCTCTCTTCTGTCCCTCCATTACTTGACTTTTGTGCTTTTTTTTCATGAAAGGGTGTTGGATTTTGTCAAGTGCTTTTTGTGCATCTATTGAGGTGACAATGTGGTCCTGATTCTTTGCTTTATTAATATAGTGCATTACATTTATTGATTTTCTCATGTTGACCCATTCTTGCATCCTTGCTGTAAATTGCATTTACTAATTAGTAATTTACAATTACTAATCAATACAGTGTTCTATTGTGCTTGATTTTCTAGTGTTTTGTCGAATATTTTTGGTTCTACATTTATAAGAGATATTTGCCTGTCAGTTTCTTTCCTTGTAATCTCTCTCTTTCTCTCTCTGTCTCTGTCTTTCATGTGAAGAAAATGAGAGCCTCATAGAATGACTTAGGCAGCATTATTTTCTCCTGTCTGGGAGCTGTTTAAGTAGCATTTATGTTAATTCTACTTTAAATGTTTGGTAAAATTCACCAGTGAAGTCTTATGGCCAGGGAAATTGTTTTGATGAATGATTTTAATTCTGTTTGCTTTAGGCCCATTTAGGTTTTGTTTTTTTGTTTTTTCTTGAGTCAGTTTTAGTGGTTTGTGTGTTCTCTAGGAGTGTCTCCTGTTTATTTAAGGTATTTAATTTGTTAGCACACAGTATACTCCCAGTCCTTTGTAGTTTGTTAACCTCTGTAGCCATGTTCTCACTTTCACTTCTAATTTTATCTTTTAAAACTCAGTCTATTTAGAAGTCTGTCTATTTTATTACTATGCTCGAAGAGCCAGTTTTTGTTTCCATTGATTCTTGCTACTGTTTTATATTTTCTCTCTGTTCTCATCTTTAGTGCTTCCTTCCTCTCTTCTCTTCTGCTAGCTTTGGGTTTAGTTTGCTCTTCTTTTCCTTGATGTCTAAAATTTAGCTGCTCACCTAAAAACATAGTTTAATATGTATTTAATATATATTTTGAATAGGTGTTGCATGCTGTGAGTTTTCTCCAAGTGCAGTATTCACTGTAGTTCAGTTTCGTTGATATGTGCCTTGCTTTTATTTGTATTAATCTCTGAGTATTTTATAATTTCTCTTTGTGATTTCTTCTTTGGCCCATTAATTGTTTAAGAGTGTATTGTTTAACTTAGATAGCCCAAGGAATTTCTATTTTTCCTTCTCTTATTGATTTATAACTTCATTTTGATACGGGAAGGAATTTGTACAAGTTCATTTTTTTTTTTAAAAAAAATCATCAAGGCTGATTTTGTGACCCAAATGTGATTTGTCTTAGAGAATGTCCCATGAGAACTTTAAAAGAATGTATACCCACTCTGTTAATTTTGAGTAAAGTGTTCTTTGTTGGTTTGTAAGCTTGTTAGTGGATGGTGTTTGCCAAGCTATTTTTCTATTGCTTTTTTGTTTAGATGTTCTCTTAATTACTAAAAAATAGATCATTGTATTCTCCAATTATTATTGAAAGCTATCCATTTTCTCATCAAAACTGTCAATGTTCATTTCACATATTTTGGAGCTCTGGTGTTTGGTCCATGTATGTTTATAATTGTTAATTCTTTGATGAACTGGTATTTTTTAGCAAAATTTAATGTCCACCTTTGCTGGTCTCAGTTGACTTTGTCATTAGTTTATATTCCTGTTACCCTTAGAATGAAAGTGACTGTAGAGATTGATCATCTTCCCCCCACCCCCCGGAATCCTCCATTGGAGACATCTGGAAGTATTGGGCAGGGAATTGGGCATTATGGATATTTTCTAGCTTTGTATCATATTTGCCTGGGCACAGGTTACTTTCAGTGACATGGTACTTCATGAAAGAATCCTTTGCCCTTGCTTCCTATGATGCTGCAGGCGCTATTTTGAGGGATTTTGAGAATGAGGGATTTTGTCCTCATTCTCTTCTGTTTTTTCTTTTTCCCAAATAGTATTTTTTTTCCAGAAGAAGTTTGACTAAGATGGTGGGTGCTGGGCTCTGGCTATGTATGAGGCCTTCCTCTTCCAGAGTGATCCCGGCAACCATTATGCCGGTGTTGTGTCTTTGCCAGTGAGTTTGTTTAATGAACAAAGAGCATAATGACTTTAATTAGGTCTTTAGTGTAAATAATGAACAAAATTACAGAGCAGGCCCTTTTGTCATTCTCATGGAATTTATGGCTGTTTTGAAAAGTCAACACCCACTTTTAGCCACTCCTGTCCTCCCTTCTTAGTCAACATAGCATCCCCATTAATCAATGGGGTCGACTTCTGCTGCCAAGGTGGAAAACCTGAGCTGTTCTTTTCCGTCCTTTCTCACCTCTATACTCCATCTGGGATTTAGTCTCAGATTGAATGGTCACTCATGAGGGTCTTTGAAAACAGTGGACTGAAGCGACTGTAGGACTAGCAATGTCAGGGGTATGTTCTTATACAACGGGGAGAAAGCAAAAAATGGATACATGCTTGGAAACCCTTCACTGTCTCAGTGGAGAGTTATCCCCCCCCTCACACACACACACACACACACACACACACACACACACACACACACACACACACACACTCACATGTTTAATATTCTGATCTCACAGTTCAACTGTATCTGAGTATTTCACATATTATGCTGATCACAGAATTCCTAAAGGCTAGGAGAAGTCATAGAAGATCAAGCCAAACTTTCCTTGGCAAAACTAAGGAATACACAAGCAAGAAACTTATAGTAAAGTAAGGTTTAGCTTAAATGGTGGGCCCTGCTCTGCCAGTGGCTGTAGCATAGTCTTTGGGCACTTGAACAGCAGTGCAGAGTAGGTTTCTGTGTGAATTAGGGTTGAAATTATTCTTTGGGTTTCCAGGTCTTCTCTGTGCTCTAATGGTTATGAACACAGTTTCTGGGGTTTGTAAAACTCTCTTCTGCCCAATGCAGTTCTCATCTCCTATTTTCAACCTCTCATTTTCTATTCCAGCATCTCTCACTTCAAAGGACGCTAATTAAACCTGTCACCCAGTCTCCAAGCTTATGACATAGAGATATTGGGAAAGGTACACACTCTGTCTTTGATTAGCTTGATTTCAGGTTTCCATCTCAGTTTGTAAGAGATGTTTCTTAAAGCGAGGGCCTATGTCTTATTTGTGGGCACCTCAGGCATTGGGTAGTGATGAATATGCATCTCTTCCTTGAGTGAACCCTTCATTGTCTCCATGGAGAGTTATCATTTCACTGACCCCAGCCATCATGGCTTTCCTTACCAAGGTCTCTGTGTGTCCTCTGCCCATCTGTCTCAAGTCTGGCTATGCGAGTGGAGCTGGCTTAGCTCTGTTCTCTGACATGGCCTGTCCCCACTGAAGTTGTGCTTTGGAGGGGCTGGAGTTTGCATGACAGAGGGGCAGTCCATACCCAGCACGCTCAGAAGCTGCCAGAGCCAAGGCTATTCTGGGCCCCACTATGTGCTGCAGCCTGGCGGTCATCATGATCTCCCAGTTATTTATTGTCATAACATTAATCATGCTGAACTCACTTGGCATTAATGAGGACGTAATGTGTACTTGGAAGGGAATTTTTATTGTAGTGCAGCATTAACTAACTGGCCTATTATTTAAAGTGTTACCAGACCTGGTATGTACAAATGGTTTACTTTGCAGTTTCCAAGTGTTGAAACTTTGTATGGTTTGTGTCAAGAAAATATGAATATAGAACACAAAAGAGGCAGGGGCTGAAATAATATCAGGCTGTCCCCTTGCTGGCATGGAGACAGAGCACACTCAAGGAGGGGGCGCCCACTGGACAGCCTGGGCAGCTTACCATTGCCTTGGGCCTCTGCTGGGCCAATACCTATGTCTAGTCTGGATGTTGGCTGGGGTGGTAGGGTGGTATTGAGGGACTTCCTCAGTCACCACCATGGGATAAAGAGAAACAGAATCATGGGATTTCTAAGTGGTGAAATGCAACAGCCCCTGTTGAAGGTCATGTGCTCTCCAGATCCTTCTATTATTGCTCTGTGGCAGTTATAGCCCTGTCCTCTGCAGGTGCCCATCTGTGGGAACCCACTGCCCTCCACCATGTTGTATCCTGGGCCACACCACACACCGTCACAAGATCTTCATGCCCTGTATTGCTCCAGGCTTCCTGGCCTTTAAGTCCATTTATTCCCTTGTTCGGCTACTACCCATTCATCTTCTGAGATTCAGCTCAGGCAACACATGCTTTGGAGACAAAATATGTAGTGCTCCATATTTTGTCTCCAAATTGTACAGTTGGAGTTCTTGTCTCTGAGGAACCCTGTTAAGGGGTGTCTGTACAAGCTAGCACACAGGGAGAAACAACTCAGATGAACAAGATAATCTTTGTCAATGGAGTATGGAAGACAAGCCAGACTGCATTCATGCCAGTTAGTCAATCAGTGGAATTTTTAGCATAAAACCAAACTGCCATGGCTAAGCTATGCAATGCTTACAGCTGGAGAGGAGAAAATAATGCACCATCAAAAATTCAGAAGAGGGGTAATATTAGTTTGCACTGGTCTTTGTAGAAGGGATGAGAGATAGAAGCACTTGTGCGAATGATGAGGGGCACATTGGGCTCAGGAGGCACTTAGTGAAACCCTTACTCTGTCCCAATCATTTTGTCAGTGTACCTTCTCTGATCACCAAAGCAGCACTACAGATTAGACAAGGAATATACTTTTGTGTGTTCATTTGAAAGATGGGGGCAATGCCACAGGAAGTGCACATGGAGGCTCAAGCTGGTTTGTTGACCATAGTCTGGCCCCTGGCTACCTGGGGGCAGAAGGAGACTTCTGGCACCACGCAGGGATTGCTGGTGGAGGCTTTGGATTAAAGTGAATTTGAGAATGTCAGAGTCATGTTAGCCTCTATTGCCCCACTTTGATCCAGGCTAGTGTTCTGAATGAAAGGAATTCTGATGTCAGTCATTTCATCAGAATGTAAGAGACAATAAGGATCCAGATAACATTAGCCTATATTCTTGCCTGTGCCTGTGGATGTTGACGGATGAAGGGACAAGGACCACAGGTGTGCAAAGCATCCTTTAGGAGGAGACAGGTTCCTGTGATACATCACTTGCTCTGGTGCACACACAGTAGTTATTGAAACAACCATATTCTGGGTGTGGCAATCAGTCATTGGAATAGAATATCCTGCAGTTGAATGTATACAAGTATGCAATATAAAAGGAAATGAGGATTTTTAGAGATGAATTCACATCATATAAAGGGTTCACAATGTCTACATTCTTCAAGTGTATTCAGAGACTAACCATGTAGGGTTAACCAAGACTAATTGGCAATAGTAGCCATGTGGTCAAAGCACAACTGAACTGGAGGCAGAAAGAACGGAAATAAAAATATGCCAAGTTACTATGGCATACTCATCTTTGCCTTAATGAACTACACCCATTGGTGATTGGTGCCTTCTCCATGGTGGTTGTTCTGTCAATTGCTAAGTGAATTTATATGTAATGAATGTGACCCAAGATCTTCCACATTACAACATGAGCCCTTTGCATTTTTCCTTTTGATTTTGACTGACTCTGGACCTACTGTTCTCATAAGCAAAGGCACAAACCTCATTGTTTCCCTAATTCAGCCATGAGGATTCCTAGGAGCCAGCCAAGCCTGGCAGACTTGGACTTGGGTGGGGTGGGGATATGGCAGTCTGTCCTTGGGCAGATGGCTCTTTGGTTGGCGGGAGGTACAGATGTAATGCCAGTAAGGTCTGTCCCAGTGGAAAAAGGACACCTGGAAATGGTTTGAAATAGAGAGAAAGGGCTGGGTCTCACAAAAAACCTTCCAGGAGTTTGATTGAAGGTCAGAGCATCATCAAATTGGGGGTTGGAAGAAGGATCCAGTCCTTTCGAGTTTTCCCAGGAAACCAAGGTTAAGGACTTGTAAGGTAGAGTAATTTTAATGGTTATGTGGTTGAAACTAACAAGCCCCCAGATCTCAGTGGCTTAATATAGTGCAAAGTTTATTTCTCACCCACACAAAGTCCAGTGTGACATTCCTGGTGACTCTCCAGGTGTCATTAGACATGTTCACTTAGGGATGTTGGCTCCTCTGTCTGTGGTTTTGCCTTTCCCTGGGGCTGTGGATACTCCATTGGATTTCAGTATCTGGCTGACAGATGGGGCAAAGAAAACCCTCCACATGGAAGGTTTTAATGGACCAGGCTGAGAAGTAGAGCACAGGACCGATGCCCACATTCCATAGGCCAGAGCTCAGACACATGGCCACACCTAACTGCAAAAAGGCTGGGCCATATGTTCTCTGTGCCCAAGATGGAAAGGAAATGGGCTGTATTCCATCAGTCTCTGCCATGCCTGGCATTGGCTCTAAATAGTTTATAAATCCTATTTATAAGTTCTTACCATATGCTGGCTACTATGCCAGTCTCCGAACATACGTTATTTCTATCCTGGTGAGAGTCTGAGATGAAGTGCTTACCTAGACCCACTTTGATGAGGGCCAGGGGCTTCATACACAGTCCAATATGCCTCTCATTAGCTCAAGCACTTGACTTTGTCAACCCAAAGTTGGATGGTTTTTCAGTATTTGGGTACTTGTAGACTGCTAACAGCTGAATTGTGGTTAGGAGTCTTGATAATTAACTTTAAAACACTACTGCTGTATCAACCCTTAATCAAGACCTCTCTTTAGGTCCAGCTAGGTTGAGGAGGTCTTGAGGCCTCACGTTAAAGGACCGCTGGCCTGGTTGCTGTTACCAGATGACCACAAATCATTGTCTTCTGAAGTCTTTGTTTACTGTTTCTCTTCTCCATGCTTCTCTGCTTGTCCCCCCTCATGTTTTCTCCTGATTTCCCTTTATTTTCTTCCTAATTGACATTGTGGACAAGGTCTGCTGATAAATGAGAAGAGTTTACTCAAGCTGACACTATGTTTATAATTGATAATTTACATCCCAGCCTTAGCAAGGTCCTTCCACTGCTTGACCTGTGGCCAGTGTGTTCTCTGCGTGCTTGGCATAAGATTGTGTGGAGTGAGGAAAGCAAACATCTTGTCTTCAGTAGGTGAGAGATTAATGAAACCTGCTCTCCATGTGAAAGACATGCGGGTACCATATGAGGGTGTGCACACTGCCATTGCCTCTGAGTAGTGGCATCTTTTACCACATTCATGGAAACTGCCCAGGAGTTTGGGGCATGTGATAGTGGTATGTCAGGTGATTTTTCCCCAGTTAACCCCTGACAATCCTTGTTGATGCCCAGCCTCTCACCCTGCCTTCAATCTTGCCTTTATAATGCCTCCTAATTATGATAGAGCTGGGGTTCAGCTGCATTTGGTCTCTATTTTTATGTTGTTTTTGGTAAGTTAGTATTCTTCTTATGGCCCCAGTTACTCAAACTGCTGGGTCAGAAGGTCAGGAAAGATGTTACTTGAAGTTGCACTGAGCTCTGTATCCATGAACCTTAATTTTGTTCAATAATCTATGTAGCTTTCTTTTCACACAGTGGGATAGCATGGGAAAACAGATTGTTCTCACAGCATGAGTTTTCTAATCTTTAAAATGGGGACAAGAGCTGCTATGCTTGAAGATCAGATGAGATGCTGTATATGAAGTATCTAAAGTGGTAGCTGACTCATGGATACTGACAAAGCTTATGCTTCACTTACCCCAGAGTTAGGCATGGTCAATGGTTAAAGTCAATCCTCAGTTTAGACAACAAAACCTCACAAAGGAGATGGTTGATGGAGTTGGTGAGATAGAAGATCAGCTCTGGCATCTGGAGCCACCCATTGTTAAATCTGGGTTTGGGAAGAAAAAAAAAAGATTATTTCTGGAACTAGCTCTGGCTTTGCCCTTTGCGAATCAGAGAAACCCCAACCGGGCCATCGTGAGGGCAGGCTCTCTGTGCAGAAACACATGCAAATGTGTTTGTCATTAGGCTTTCCTTCCACGCCAATAATCCATATCTTTTTCTCTTTCCTTTGTTGCATTTTTTTTCCTGTGGCCAGAAGCCAGACAAAACATACTGTCTCATAAGCTCCAACAATCAATTCTGCCTTCCCAAGCTGAATGGGGGCTGCCTCCCTTGGCTGTAGCAGTTCAGGTGCTTCATGAAGTCAATTCGGGACTCATGGTTGGTTTATGAAGTCTCTTGGCCAGCAGTGACCTCCACTTATCACTGCACCCATGATGGGCCAGGGCATTCTCAAGTGCCAGTGTTAAGCCTGTGAAAGCAGGGCAGGCAGTTTGAAGGACAGGAATGACCATGGGTGCAGGTCATTGGTTTCCTGAGAGTAGATGTGTGGGGTCCATTTTGTTTAACTTAACCCCAACAATTCTCCATGGAAGGAGAATTCCTGTATCTTCCCTGTAAAATATTTGGTCTCCAAATATCTGATAGCTTCTCACCTCTGGGTTTTGGCACAAATCAGTGCCTCTTCAAGGAGTACAGATTCTCTAGCATGGTACAAGCACCAACCTAATGCCATGCTTTTGCTGGACACCCCACTAAGACACCCACCAAAGTTCTGTCCTTGCATTTTAGGCTCAACTCTAGACACATCATCACTTTTTGCCGATTATTCAAACTCGGAGTGATCTTTAGTCCTCCAGTGACCCTTGGTTACATCTTTTCTATCTCCCGATTGCAGTGTTGTTTGCTATCACCCTGCCTTGTGTACAAATTACTGGCTTATTGAAGGGTCTGTATGCATTGAGATTTACTTTTGCAATGGTTTATACATTTTTACCATCACTACTTTGCAGGGGTTTAAGTTCAGAAGAGATGCTGTATCTGATGGATTGAAGGTTGTAGCTGGCTTAGGGATGCTAATAAAGCTTGTACTTGCTCTTCTATTCTGTGAAAGTATCTGAAACATCCTTTTTATCCAAGGTAATGGCTCTCTTAACACCACCAAGCCCAGGTTCCACGAGTTTTCAGTTGCACTGGCTATTTGTTCAGTCTTATTTTGTGATTTTATTTATACCTAACTGATTAATTAGAAACCCTGGTCAGCCTCAAACTTAACACTGCTTCTCCTCCCAGATATCAATGTCCAGCTTTCTCCCGAGTTCCAGTGACCTTGAAAGGAAGCATGCCTATGTGTGTGAATGCATGGGGTATTAAGATTCTTGGCATATGGTGTTGCAGAGAAGAGACCCTGTTGAGTTAAAGTATCTCTTTCTCTTCATCTGAGCATCCAACCCCAGGCCAGGAGGCATCTTCTGTTCCTGTTGCAACCTGGAAAGCCAGAAAGAGCTCTGGACCTGCTTTCCCTTTGGCATCTTCTCAACACATCATTTTTTTTCTCCAACTTTCTTTCTTGTGGCTCATATAACAAAGAGGCAGGTTAGTAAGTCTTATGTCAGAGTGGAAATTGAACATGTTTGTCATTCTTGAAAAATATATGTGTATTAATTTTCTCGGGGGGGGGTGGCTTGAAAAATGCTTCAAGCTGAGGCGCTTAGAATAACAACAACTCATTGTTCTGTGGTTATGGAGGTTAGAAGTCCAAAATCAGGGTGTTGGCCAGTTTATATTTCCCTTAGTTTTAGGATAGGATATCTTTTACCTTCTAATGGTTCTTTGACTTTATAGCATGGTTCCAGTGTTCACAGGTTGGTCTTATTTATACCGACTCCAGTCATGTTAGATTAGGAGCATACCTTACTCCAGTATGACCTCATCTTAAGTAACTATATCTGTAATATGTATTTCCAAATAAGGTCACAGTCTGAGGAATTGCTAGTTCATCATATGTGCCTTGGGGGCAGGTGGGTGGGGGGTTCACACAACTTATCATATAATGACCATAGCAATTTACAAACTTTACAAGTGATACATAGAGATTTTCTATTTCCTTGATTTGAAGATTGGACACAGCATTTATAAATATCTTATTCCCCAAATACAGACTACCCCCTACCCATCTCTCAGTCTCTGTGATGATGGAGGCTAGTGTTTGCATGGTGGAGCTGACTCTTTATCTTGAAGTAAACAGTGAGGGGGGACAGGTGGCTCTGAAATTAGAATACGAGGTATTCAACACTGTTTGCTTAGCTCTTAGGGCTGTAGCCACAATCTTACCCTTCTTCCCACAAAGCATTCTGTGTCTTACAATTTTCTGTTAGGGTAGAAAGAGTACCTCCTTTATCTTGGGGTCAGAAAAATAAGCACATCAAAGTGACATGTTAAGAGACTGGTGGAGTTGAGCTGTAGTGTTGGGGTCTGAAGAAGGAGCCAATACAGCTGCAGCCAAAGAGGTCATGGGCATCTGTCTCTATTCTCAAGGATGTGGGCCCCACCTCTCAGCATTTATAGCACATGAAGGTTCAGAAGAACAAACATTTAGGGAGTTGGGAAGTAAATATTCCTGAGCACAGCATGACTGTTGTTTGCTTATCGGGACTGCCCATGGGTGAGGAGAAAGTCAGGCTGTCTGAGCCATAGGCTTTTCTGGAAGGTTGCCTTAGAGAGGTACTTTGTACAGTCATATATACCTGGTATGTCTTCATTTAGAGTTGGGCTTCAAGTGGGAAACAGGAGAGGGCTGAGATCTAGGGGAGGTGTTCTTTATCCTTGAAGCTCCCCTTTCCATGCCACCTGGAAGGATGTTTCTTACTGTTAACTTTCTTTGTGCAGCCATGTGGGCTATTCCTGCATCTGAGATTTCTCCAAAGGTAGTGGCCACCATGTGTGCCATATGCCTATAGTGGAACAGAGTTCCAACGTAGGGAAACATCTACCAAAGGGGTGGCCACTGTGTTCTCTTATAGCATAGGATGGCAGGGGGCAGTCAGGGATTCCACAGTTGGTGTCAAGTTGCTTTTGTCCTTCATGAATTGCATTTTCTTCTACATCAGGTGTTTTGTTTTCTAAGATCTGTTCTTAGAAGCAGGAAGTCAGGTCTGTCTCTCTATAGTCTTCTACTATAGAGTAGTGTTGCCTGCCTTGCTGTAGAGCTGGGCCCCTTAGTCTGAAGTAATCTTTAGGGATGAGCTGCATGGTGTGTTCATAGTGGCTGGTACCTGCAAAACCTCATTTCATGCTGGCTCCTCTGGTAGACTCATCAAGGTCTTAGCAGTCCCATTGCTGGGGTATGGTAGGCAGCAGAGATGGGATGTGTGGAGCTTTCCAAGCCCTTTGTTGCTGAGATGAGACCAATAGGGCATCATATGCTACACATGAAACTTGAGGAGTTGATGTTTACTAGGTTTTCTCTTATGTTCCCCTATTCTGGAAAGAGTATGCTTTCTGTGTGCTGTTGTATGTTGGAAGCATGTAACTAGATTTTTTGTTCAACATGTGCTCACAATTAAGAGGCTGTCTTGAGTCTTAGAAGAAACTTTGTAGTTTCGAAGTGTATTGGGATGATTAAAGACTATGTGTATCTTGGCAGTTAGAATGTATGGATTTTGACATGACTGTTAAGTCCATGAAACTGGGAATGGAATGTTGCAGCTTGAATGCAGAGTATCTCCAGTAGGCTCATGTGTTTGAACAGTAGATCAACAGCTGCTGATGCCTTATGAGAAGGTGTGGAAGCATTAGGAGAAGGAGCCTCACAAGAGGAAATGGGTCACTGAGGGTGGACTTGTTCTTTTATAGCTCAAGCCCACTTCCTGTTTACTCTCATGCTTTTTGGCTCTGAGTAGCTTCATACTCCTGCTCATGTGTCTTTCCCACAACCTTAGATTGAGTCTCAATGAACTAGAAGTCAGACAAACCATTCCTTTCAAGAAAGCTGATGATGATATAGACTGAACTCAATTGCCTCATCACCAAATTTATCTGTTTGTAAGATCCCTCATGAGTGGTGCTCAGAGTTGGAGCCTTGGAGGGCTGGCTGCTGTTGTGATGGGATTCAGTGTACTTCTAATGAAAGGTAACAGGGACCCTGTTTCTTGTATTTGCTCTCTGCCACAGGAGAACACAGAGAGAATACAGTCATCTATAAACCCAGTAGAGGGCTTTCATAAGGTACCAAGCACACAGGTATCCTGACCTCAAACTTCCAGTTTCCAGAGCCATAGAAAGTAAATCCAGTGTTTATGCTATCTGGTCTATGGTAGAGCCCTTTAGAATGAGCCAAGACAGATGTTATTTTCTGAGGTTACAAACTTGGATGAAGAACCACTTCACACTAAGTTTTAAGACATGTATTGATTTAGCTTACTTTCTTAAATACTTATTGAGTACTTATTGTGTGTGAGACCATCTCTCCCACATTCTCTTCCTTTTTATCCCTTTCCTTTTTAATGTTCTGGTGCTTTCTCTGTCCATCTTCCACCTCCACTGACACCATCACAAATGTTGTCGTAATTGCTATACATTTGTATCACAGAATAGCCCCGTCCTTCTAGTGGCACCCATAAGAGGCCTGGATTATGGTACCTGCCTACTGTTGCATGGTTTCTGGTGACTAAGGAGGAACAGCATTCCAAGCTCTTGTTGAACTAGGAGGGTCTTGAAGCATATGAAGAGCTTCCATCCACAGCCCCTGCAAAGCTGGGTTGAAATATGCCATCTCTTCAATGATCTGCACTGCCCTTTAACAAGTGCTTTTGATCAAATTCTCTTGAACAATTTTGAGAAGGGACAATTATCTTTAATTGTCCTACTATATGTCTTACTGTGTGCACCCTTGGGTTAATTCACATTCATGGAACTAGCATAGCCTTGGAACCCTTTATGGATCCATTTTGAGGGGATATAAACTGGCTTGATGCTATTGATAGCCTAGCAGAGTATTTCCACTTCACTGGAGCCAGTAGGCAAAGAGCAGGTTAGTTTGGAAGGATTAAGGAATTATGTGTGATTTACAAGGCTCAAAAGCCAGAAGTCGCCAAATGACACCTTCTAAGGAACAGAATCCAGTGGTCAGTTTCTACTCATTTGTTTAATTGACATGAAGGAAGATAAACATTGTTTTTATTTTTATTTGATCCCAATATAGCTTTCCAATGCCAATCAAGTCTTCCCCTGCTTGTGAACTGCAGGGGCTTCGGATTAGGGTGGTGTTCACCAAGGTGCTGAGGGACCAAGTCAGACATATCGGGTGTGGCATCAGCTTTCTGTGACATGGTATGCATTATTTGCATGTGTCTATGGGTAAGACCTTTCAGTCTGGAGTCAAATTGCCCCTTCTCTGATGGTGAAAATGATACCTGTTCCTAAAGGGACAATCATGGAGAAATTTTTCCCCTAGCAGAAATTCTCTCCCAGCCCTTCTCCCTTCTGTCTGCCCCATGAAGCCCATGTGTGACCCTGGGGCCTGGTTGTTTTGCCTTGTTTGGGTCTCTTCAGGTCTCTGGGAATGACTCAGGATCCCTGATCCCCGTCAGTCCTGGAGCAAGGCCAAGCTCATGCCTTCTTTTCTGCTGTCTTCATTAATACTGGGCTTTCGTCCCAGCATTCCTGAGAAATTGATAGAGACAGAACATCAATTGTAGTTTAGCTCTACAATGGGGAAACTCACGGTGACAGGATGGGGGATTTTTTTGCCAGGGAAGTTGCTGGGCCCTTTCCTGGAGGGGTCCGAGTCAAGGCTCTCTGGGCTTTTGTGAGGTCATGGAGTGGGATACAAGACAAGAGCAACAAGCCGCTAATCTGCTAATTGTGGCCTGGCTAAGTGATATTACATTTTTGTTTGGCTTTCTTAGACTTGATGAATAGCCATGTATATGCAAGAGAACAAACCAAGGCACCCTCTCTCAGGCCAAAAGGATGCTATAATGCTGAGGTTAAAACTCACTGGTCCAGGTAGAGGCCAGGTTGAGCAGCTGTGGTCAGACTTGGACCTCTGCCCCAAGGGAGGACACAGCATCAAGGAGGGAGAGGTTGTAGATGATGTTGGTCCTGGATGGCTTTGTGCAATGACTACCATAGTCTTCTATTGGTTTCCCACAATGTTGAGAAAAACACCACTACCTTTTCCCATTCAGGTATTTTTGAGTCTCCTGGGGATTTTGAAATCATGTGTATAGTGAGTTGATGGGTTTTTGAGAGACAGTTCCAGGCTGGAAACACAATGGTATTTACATATGGATAAGAGTTTTCCAGGCAGGTTAGTAAGAGTCTATCTCAAAATAAAAATTAGTAAAAGGTTTGAGGATATAGCTAAGTGGCATAATACTAGCCTACCATGCAGAACACCCCATGTTTAAGGACTTAGTATTCTTAGGTTCAGTGTCCCTAGCATCAGAAAATAGAGAACTGGACAGTTTGGTACATAAATCATTTCATCTTACAGAGTACAGTCTTGTGTGAGTGTGTGGAATAAGGACAGAAAGGGGGATGGGTTATATGTGGGTATTGTGTGGTGAAAAGGAACAATTACAGCACATTGAGGAAAGAAAAAGACCCGCTAAGGATAAGGATGTCACAAGTAAGTGAGCTAACATAAGAATGTGAGCTTTTATTGGATGATGTAGAAACATGGAAGAGCATCCCCAAGGGTGGCGGACAGATATTTAACAGACCTAGATTTTATAAAATAGGAGATTCCCATTGGTCCCTGGGTTCCAAATCCTTGTCTACTTCTTCAATGAGATGGATGTATGAAGGAGATGCATGCCCTTTATACCCTCTCTGAACTGAGCTCCAAATATGAGTGTGTGGCCAGAGAGCTGGCTGACTCTGTGGATAAAGAACTGGCTTGGATTAGAGTTCGAACCTCTAGAATTCAGGTAAAGCCGGGCATGGTAGTACACATATGTGCTCCCATGACTCTTACTGTGAAATGGGAGACATGGGCCAAATGTCCCGGTCCACACAGATGCAAGCTACAGAATAGACACCTCTTCTAAAAAATGAGGTGGGAGGCAAGGACTGACATGTCGGTTTGTCCTCTGACCTCAAAGTGTATGTGGTGGCACTGGTGCGTGCCTACGTGTACACTCACAAATATATACACATATGTACATGCACAGGAACCACATATAGTCACACAGTGTGGGTGTTGGATGAACAAGGGAAACAAAAATGACAAAACAGTGAGATAGGCCTTTGTAGAAAGAGCCATCTAAGTCTTCGAAACTGTACTGGATAAAACTGAACTCTGTGTGGATGGGAAGGGGACAGTTTGGGTGTCCTGAGGATTTAAATCCTTGTCTAAGCAGGAATTGTGTCACAGAGATCTCTCCCCAAAATCCTCCTACTGGAGCTTGGCTCAGAGGACTAAGTTGCTGGCCCAGGGGTGAGGCCAGCACCAGGCAGAAAGGCTAGGCAGAAATCAGGGCTTATGTATGATGCCTCTTTGGGGGAATTCAGGTTAGAAACAAAGGATTGGGAAGTCCACATTTGACTCATTTCTCTACATCCATCTGTGAAGTATGGTCCCTGCTCTTAAGGTATCCATTGCCCCATCAGAAAGTAAGATATGGATGTGGGAAAAGAGGAGTCATAAGG
The DNA here is from genome assembly GCF_003668045.3 of Cricetulus griseus. Lineage (NCBI taxonomy): Eukaryota > Metazoa > Chordata > Mammalia > Rodentia > Cricetidae > Cricetulus > Cricetulus griseus. Next base: position 19,551,129 of record NC_048600.1, read on the forward strand.
TACAGAGTGATGATGAGCTGAACTTTGGCAGCCCAGGGAAGGGTATCCTATCTGGTTTTGTGAGTACCATCAGATATGCCTGCAGGTAGCTCCTGCTGAGCAAGATGGCAGAGCCTAAGGCCTGGGCCACACCCAAGCAGATTTCTTTTCACATAGTGGGACATATCATTGAGCATTATGGAATGGGTGCTGGAGAAGACAGAGAGCAATGAACCTTAGAGGTTTCTTCTTTCCCTAGCCAGGTATCTTTCCTTTTATGTCCCCTAGTCTTATTTCATTTTATCAGTTATTCATATTGTGCCCATATGGGTCATACTATCTTTTAAAATCATTATTTTATGATAACTAGATGTCATAGATAGAGAGGTAAGTTTACTTTTTTGCCTTCCACTTGTGAAATCACTATTTTTTTCTAAATTTAAATTCAAACAAATCCCCTATGTTTTATCTTATGGATTCATCCTTTACCTTTTTCCATTTTTTAAAGATTAATTAATTAATTAGTTAATTAATTATTATGTACACAGTGTTCTGTCTGCATGTATCCCTGCAGGCCAGAAGAGGGCACCAGATTTCATTATGGATGGTTGTGAACCATCATGTGGTTGCTGGGAATTGCACTCAGGACATTCTGGAAGAGCAGCCAGTGCTCTTAATATTTGAGCCATCTCTCCAGCCCCCCCCCATCCTTTACCTTTCTGTGGCGAATATTTCTTCCTTTTTAAGAAAAAAAATGTTCCTGCTAGTAGAATATCCTGAATGAATTGGAACGCTCTTTCTCAATCTATTCTCACTAAGACAACCTCAGAGATAATAGGTTTTAATCAGATGTCTCTTTCTTCCTTGGAAATCTTCTTTGAGGACCTATCCTAACCCAGCCAGGTCCCTGGGGTCTTCATCCTTTCTCAAAGCCAGAATTAGAGTAGTTCTCTAGAAAGATGGTCTAAGAACAACTATGGTGAAGCGTATTTGTCTTTTACTTTCCACAAAAGGCCACAGAAAAACTTTTTCTAAGGATGAACATTAAGGCAAGACAATGTTCCTAGATCTGGACCAGGAGTTTTGGTGAGGGCACCAGGAGCAAAAACAACCTCAGCTATAGCAAGCTTGTGTCTCTATTTTCCCACCCCTTCCATGAATCCCTGCCTTCTCCCGGGCCAGGTGAGCATTTCTCTTCTTTAGGTTAGCCCTACACAGGGAAAAGGCATCCTGTACTTCCCTTCTGCCTATTGAATGGGTTTTAATGGCTCAGTAAGGCTGACTTGGCATTAGAATCATTTTAGCAACTTTGACTTATTTAGAGAATATTCCACACCATATATGGTCCCGAACCTTCTTGCTCTGGGCCATGCTACTTAATTGTTGAACTATCTTTTCTTCATTCTACCCTTGTCTGAATCTACTTTCCCTTTAAGGGTCAACTAATTTATTAGCTCTAATTGGAAATCATCTTTGGCCTACATTGAGGAAGATGGAACTTCTGAGTTCTGGTCATTCTCCAGTTCTAATTACACTCTGTTGAAACAAAATTTAACCTCGCTTGTGTTTTTCATTAGACAACACAACCCTTGAAGGAAAGCATGTTGTTTAGCCTATCCAGACCAGTATATAGTAGAGTGGGTACTCAGAAAATATATGTTGTTTGTGCACAAGAAAGATACGGGGAGAAAGGGTATGGAGCAGAGAAAAAAGGGAAGGGAGGAAAGGAGAGAGGAAGGGAAGGAGGAAATGAGGGAGGGAGGGAGGGGGAACAAGAGTCAGTGTCCATGCTATCGATTTTCGGGAAGCTATAGGAAGGAAGGCATGAGTGTGATGTTGAGCTTTTACTAGGTTCACTGCCCCCTCTCCACATCATATAGCAGGGTTCTAACCCAAGGTTCAGCTCTCGAGCTCTTCAGACAATGGGAGAACTTAGAATCTCCATACTGGTATTCTTGGCTCCATTTGCCACAGAGTTTCCAAGATCTTCACTAAGTGATCCTATCCCATAAACAGGTTGCTTTGGCTTAGATCACCATCTCTCTCCTCAACATAACCTACAGTTCCCATCTCTCTCCTTTTGCTCATGCCATCTTCCCTGTGTGGAATCTCTACTTCTGTACTTGTGGTCTGTGAACAGTGTCACTGTTTTTTTGTTTGTTTGTTTGTTTTTCCATTAACCCTATTTCTGGGAATCTACTTCCCTATCCCGATTGCCCACATCGTTCTTTGTATTCTTGTGGTTTAAATTCTGTTCTTCAACAATGCTCTTTGACACCTACAATTTGTCATTGACTAATGTCTCACTAAATAACCCATCATCTCTGAAGATGGTAAGTCAATCAGTGACCAAAGACCCAAAGATGTCTTCTTCATTTTTCAGCCTGGTGTCTGTCAGCTGAGGGATATTTGGACTCATTCCTTCTTAGACTGGCAGCCATGACAGGCTACTCCAGGCAAACTCAATTCTGAGCTGTATATTGGATAGAGATACTTGCTAACCAGAAGTAGAGGTGACAGATGTATATAAGAGTAATTTTAGGGACCTTCTAGCTAATGATATATCCTCTCCTTACGATGACACCATTGATGAATGTATACTCTTACAGAGAGCCTTTGTGGCAGAGAAGGGATAGTCAGAATAGAGGCCAACTGCTCCACCCTGTGGGACCATTGCTGGGGAGCATGCCAGCAAGGAAGGAATCAGATAGGAGAATGCCAGTGAAGGGACAGCATGGGGAGACTCAACTTTGACCACTTTACATCTGTGTGGACCAATTCAGCTACCCAGAGGAGAGCTGGGTCTTCCCCTATCTCTTCTGAGGAAATGGGGACCACCCATTCCAATCTGGAGAGGCCACTACAAATGAAGTGTTTCTTTTGAAAGGTCCCCTGGAGCTGTCCCTACAAGATCAAGATGCAGAAAATAGTTTAATGAGGACACCAACCTGCAGGTGCACCTGTTCCAATTCTGCAGACAAAGACACTAACCTGACAGCTCAGAGAGGAAGGAGCCATTAAGCCTCTTTGGGGACACATCATTCCTGAAGGACAGACAGAAGCAACTCACTGAAGCAGGAGACACATGGCAAAGGCATTCTGGGGACTCTTCTCTACTACCCTGGCCTGCTAGCCTGCTCCATGACAGACTCTCTAGTGTCCAAAGACCCACTAGCTGCTCATCAGTAAAGTGGGGCACCAGGAATCACTGGTGGGTGATGAGAAAACATCTATGACACGGAAGATGGGAAGAACAGGTTGGAAATCATCACAATTGTTGCATGAGGACTTACACATTGTCAGAGAGTCAGGTCCACACTTTTCAGAGATTAGGAACTATGATATCTAGTGAAGAACATATTAAACATTATATGTTGACACCATGTGTGTATGCACATGCATAAACATATGCTCCACATTCATTCACATGGCTAAGACAAAAGTTTCATGAAACAATGCAGGATTCATTCTGAACACAGTACTCTTCTCTTCCATTTTAAGATGCTTATGAGGGGCTGGGAACACAGCTAGTCAGTAAATTGCTTGCCATGCAAGCATGAGGCCCTGAGTTTGATTCCCACCACCCATGTATAAAGCTAGACATAGTAGTGTATGCTTGTAATCTCAGCACTGGGAAGGCAGAGATGGCCAGATCCTTGTGGTTTGCTGGCTATCCAGCTTAGCCTAACCAGTGAGCACCAGGACCCAGTGAGAGACCCTGCCTCAAAAAGCAAGGTGGGTGGCTGCTAACGATGACAACCATGGTCTGCACATGTGCTCATATACACGTGTACATACACACCACCTTCCCCACAGCTGTCACTGTCGAGCTAGGCTGATTACCATGTTTATAACTCTTTGAGAACTGACGCTCTTCAGAGAAGTGAGAGACACACAGAGAAAGGATGGAGGGGACCAGAGCTTGGCAAGGAGTTGAGGTCAAAGCTAGGGCCTAATCAGTGACACCTGTGAAGGACTAGAGGCATGGCAAAATTCTCTTGTACTCCCAATGATAAATAAATGACATCAATAAAAGGTGCAGGAATGAGGCCATTAAAAACACCAGAGAGGAAGATCCCAGACATGGGGAGAGGCCTCTTGGGAAATAGTGGTGGACAGAGATCACCCAGGCAGTATCCACCAATTGTTTCATGTTTTGTTGAGTAATTTCTTCACACTTCCTTCCCATGCAGAGGCAAGTACAGAGACTCAGTTTTCCTTCCTAGCCTGTTCTCTCTAGCCCTGGAGTGGTGGAGTGGTTAGATGATAGGAGGGACACATATCCTAGAGAAGGACCGCTGAGGCCTGTGGAGAAGAGCCTGGCCATTTGGCCCAGGAAGGAGCAGCCATAGTCAGTTTGGGCCCAGCCAGGTAGAAGTCCTCTTTGGAGTCCTTTGGCTAATGCATTTGTTATGCTTGGTGTTGTGGATTTGGAGCCCAAAGAAGCAACCATCTCCTTGACCATTCTGTTCCTGTGCACACTGCACACATATTTCTGGCTTCCTCCTCCTTGTATAAGTGATCCCTTGGGCGATGGTTTTCAGAACCCCACCCCTTGTTCGGGCATGAGAGTCAGAGGCAGGATGGAGTGAAGTCTTGGCTGCTGGTTTCAAAGGTGTGTTGGGCATCATAAAATCTCTCTGGGGTAGAGATGGGAGGCATTGGGGCTTAGTGTTGGGACATATGTAGCCATTACTTCTAAGAGGGATCTTGGGATATGGCTGGTCGCCTATAAACCTGTGACTTTCTGCTATTAAATGCCCCTGCTTGTCTCTGCAGAGACCTCCTCCCTCTGTGCACTGGTTAATGCAATCCCCCAGTGCACTAGGTAGTGATGGCTCCTTCTGGACTGGGACCATGAGGCCCAACCATTGCCCTTGCAGCCTCATGCTGCTCTTCAGCCTGGTGGGTGCTTGCTGGTGCCACAAATAACATTTTGATAATGTAAGCCCGGAGAATTCTTTTGTTAGGGCTCTGCCTGTTTTATGCGATAACCCTCTTTCTTACTCTTTAGATAACTTCCAGAGGAGTTGCCATATTTGAGCTGACTACTCACCACCTATTCACAGTGCTCTGTTCCAGCAAACTGTTTACAGGCCAAGACTTGGTTCAGTTGAGTTAGGCAGCACTGCCTTCCTAGTCTATGCCCTGTCTCTTTCTCCAAAGACACCTGAAGCTGGTTCCATGAAAGATCAAGAGACCACTTTCCTACTCCATAAAGTGGCCTCTTTTTTTTTTTTTTATAAGATAGGCTGGGGATAGGGGATCCTAGCTTAGGGCTTGCCCTCTGGAACTCCCAGACAGACGTAGGCATTGAAGCCTCTTAGAGAGTTCCTTTACACTGAAGAAGGGCTTGAGGACTTGAGTCTTGAGGATTTCTCTCTTTTCCAGGGTTGGGAGCTGGTTGGAAACTTTATGGAAGAGCTTGACACGGTGACTCTTGCACAGCAGGAAGGAGACAGATGACTTTGGGCCATGGCTTGCCCAGCAGGGGAAAGGCCAGCTGTCCAATGGAGGATTGACACATGGTCTTGGCTCCCCTTGATCTTTGCTTTGGGGTACTGAGGGAGCCACAAGGCAGGCTCTTCCTGTGTGGTTGAGTCGATGGCTGATGTGCTGGGTCCTGGGGTCTCTGCACAGGACTGGTACAAACCGAAACATCTTTTCCCTTGTGGGTCTGGCTAAGGGTTTGGGGTAGGGAGAGTGTCCACTGGAGGGCACTGCAGCACTGCCTTGGGTGCCTCTGGCAGCCCCTCTACCCTATAGAGGAGCTTGTCCATATGCTAAGCCTCATGATCAGCTGAGGGGGGACAGAGACCAGCCACTTTCTGCTGATTGTCCCCTGTGTAATTAAACCCTGTGGGGCCTCCAGCAGTGGGCTTGAAACATGCATTTTGAATATCACATGCAACCCACATCTTGACTCACATAGGCATACATGGATCCATGTGTTCACTGCTGCACACATTGGTAACACCCGTCTCTGTATACTCCTGGTGTTGTGTATACTCACACACTTTTGATCAATCATATGACCCTCACCCTTACTTCACTCCCTCCCATGTATGCGTACCCTCCCCATGCTTGGGCAAAGCATGCTGTGATGTGACTGGCTTCGGCCATGTGCCTTCCACATGCAGGCGGCCTAGTGCAGCTGTTTGTGTGGAGGGGCTGATGTAATGTCAAGAAATTTCGGGTTATATTTAAAATGACACCTGTAAAAATAAGCTTCGATTTGTAATTTAAATACTGTAATACTCAATTATGTGAATGGACAGGAAGTGTCCTGTGGCTTTGGAGAACAACATTCTTGTGTGCTGCCACCTTCCAATGTCTTGGGAGCCCTGCGGTGGGGAGGAGTCCAGCTTCCTTCCTGAGTGATCCTCCAGGGGGTTAGAGATGAGTGCTCAGGGCTTTTCACAGCTTAAGCTTGTGCTCAGTGCTATTGGCTTGTGTCCATGTGTCCTCTGTGTCTGTCTCCCAGTTGTTTCTAGCCTCTTGGGGTGTTTATGCAGGCAACAAAAAGTAGTGTCCATCCTGCAGGTGAGAAGGTGCTATAAGACCATCTGTGCCCTTCTTCCCTCCTTCCCTCCCTCCCTCCTATGTGTGTGTGTGTGTGTGTGTGTGTGTGTGTGTGTGTGTGTGTGTGTGTGTGTATTTATATGTGTACCCACACACATGCATATGGAGGCCCAAAGAGGACCTCAGATATCTTGCTCTATAATCTATAACTCTGCTGTAATTTCATAAGACAAGCTTTTGCATCCAACCTGGGGCATACCATTTTAGCTAGACTGGCTGGCCAACAGTCTCTGGGGATCTGCCTGTCTCAGGCTCTCACAGTGCTGGGCTTATAAGTGCATATGCACTGATGCCTGGCTTTGGATATAGGTACTGGGGATGGAGCTAAAGTCCTCATTCATATGTAGCAAACACTCTTCCCAGGATGAGGCATCTCCCCAGATCTATCCACAGTTTCTCAGAATGCATGGCCTTTCATCTCTGCCCTGAGTTCCTTAGGCCTTTAGAGTATCTACCATGAGCTGTATACTTCTGTCACCTCACATAGCATTCCACAACCTTCCCACCTCCCCTCTTCCCTGCCTGATTAACCTCTTATATGTATTACATCCTCTCTAGCTTACAACGCACAGGCCAGAGCTGCAAACTCCCAAGACCCGTAACTTTGTTTCCCATAGCTCCCTAGTTCCTCACCACTCAGCACAAACAACACAGGTCACCAAAAGCACACTGATGCAAAGTCCTAGTCCCACAGCCCAAAGAGCTCCTTAGATCAGGCTTACAGCCCCCAGACATAACCCTGAAACAGGCCACAGCTTACAACCTATGCTGCAAACCCATGGAACATAACATCCGATGATCACTTTATGACAAACACATCCAAGACTAAGTACAGCACTGCTCTTCCAGACTGGGGCCCTTTTCTCTCCTCTGTCTCTGCGTGACTTTTGGCTCCCCAGCAGATAGCACAGGAAAACAGACCACTGGTACTGATTTCCCTGGCGTCTTTGCTCACACTTTCTCAGTGTGTCAGTACCAAGTCTTTTCCCTTCTACCCTTAAATGTCTCTTCGATTGGATCCTCTCTGGTTCCCCATACTAGCACAAGTCAGGGTCCTTGCTATTCTTCCCTGGCCTCCCTGCCTCTGGTTCATTGTCTTTTCCACAAAGGAAGAAAGTGCAATGGAACTTTGCATGATGGTGCTAACAAATGTCCTACATCTGCACTGTCAAATGTCACAGTCACCAGCCACATGTGGCTAGCTAGCACTTGAATTTGACTCATGCCACCAAAGAACTGCATCTATGTATGTATGTATGTATGTATGTATGTATGTATGTATGTATGTATGTATTGAGACAGGGTCTCTCTATGCAGCCCTGGTTGACCTAGAACTTTTGTTTAGATCAAGATGGCCTTGAACTGACAGAGATCTGTCTGACTCTGCCTACAGAGTGTTGGAATTAAGTCATGAATGGAGCGTAGATGTATTTCCGGATTATTAGCATATCTCTTCCGATATCTCACTTTGAAAGAAAAGAGGCCATGCCATTTGATGGACAGCCTACTGCTTCTTCATTTGATGCTTCCATTTTCTGCTCTTACCTTGGACCTGAAGGCAAAGTTACCATGTTTGGACCAGAAGAGGGTGCAGTTATATGGCAGGCATTATCTCTGAATGTTTGCAGGGTGCCTGAAATACAGGGCAGGAGTGTATGGCTTGGGTTTGGCTAACCCAGGAGCTCCACTCTCCCCTTCTCAAAAGCTTGGACTAAGCGTGATCCCTTTTCTATATGAGGAGTTAGTGTGTGTCACATTGCTCGAATGCCATCCATGGGTCACGTGATTTGCTAAAGGCTTTATAGTCATCTGTGTAGTTTTCATTGCAAATGTCAGGGTGGCATCAATATTTCCATTCTGTAGACATGGATGCTAGCTCAGAGAAGTAGGTCACTTTCCCAAGCTCATATAGGCTTTGTGGAACCAGAATTATAAGCAAGTGCCTTTTCTTTAGAAGACAATCCATGAAGCCATGAGACATGCTAGGTGTACAGTAGTTAGTGTTTGCAAACATGTCCTCTCCCTACAGCCCCACATGAATCACTTCTGTGAAAGTGGGGAGCAAGGAGACAGGGATTCTATAGCCATTGTGGTGATTTGAATAATAATTGCCCCCATAGATTCATGTATTTGAATGTTTAGTCACTAGGGAGTGGCACTATTTGAGAAGGATTAAGAGCTTTTGGTCTTGCTGAGTGGGTGTGACCTTGTTGGATGAAGTGTGTCTCTGGGGTGGGCTTTGAGGTTTTACAGGCCCACACCAGGTCCAGTCTCTCTCTGCTGCTTGCATATCAGGCTGTAGAATTCTCAGCTACTTCTCCAGCACCAACCTGAGTTCCACTATACTTTCTGCAGTTGAGAATGATGTAAGCTCGGAAACGCCAAGCAAGCCCCCAATTAAATGTTTTCTTTTATAACTATCACCTTAGTCAAGGATGTCTCTTCACAACAATAGAACGGTGACTATAACAGCCATGTCACAGCTGAAAAATGAAAGCGGAGAAGCAAGAGGCTTCTTCTTGTATGATTTGCCTTTTGAAAGCAATGGGCCACCTACAACAGATTCTGTGTAGGAGAATCAGTGGCAGTGACTGGAGGGTACCTCCACATTGGCAGGGTTCCTTTCCACCCACCTCCTCATGCCCCCTTTCTTTTCTGAGCATCCTAAGTGAGATAAATGTGTTTTAGACCTTGCCTTTTGGATTTCTGCGTGTTTTCCTAATTCACACCACACTGGGAATTTCTAGAGGCTGGTTATTCTTGGAAGCAGTGCCTGTGAGAAGGGACTCTTGTTTAGATTTCTTCTCTCCCTGGGCATGGGGGTAGGTGGGGGAGTGGGAGCCAGCAGGTCAGTGCTCCTCCCGTAAGCTCTGCAGACAAGGCTGGAAGCTGAGAACTATTGTCTTCCTTGGGATGTGAACAGGAGGAGGACCCATTCTTACTGAGGACTTTGGGAGTCTTGCTAGAATTGGTTTGCTTCTGATTTGAAAGGATGATTCTGGAAACGTTTTTTCTAGACTACTTGGGGCAGGTGCACGGTTTTAGGATGTTTCTTGTGACTTAGATATTTATATACTACCATATAACAGAGACTGGGGACAACAGGAGAGGATCCCTTGCTGCTTTGTACGTGTGTGCATATACATGTGTGCATGTGAGGTGTGTGTATGTGTATGTTGTGTGTGTGTACGTACATGCACATATGTGCATGTGGCATGTATGCATATGGTGTGTATGTGAAATGTATATGCATGTGGTGTGTGTGTGCATGTAGGGTGTGTGTATGTGCATTTGGTGTGCATGTGTGCATTGCTGTGTGTGTGTGTGTGTGTGTGTGTGTGTGTGTGTGTGTGTCACTACAGAGCTTACAAGGGGTTTCAATCACAAGGATCCTCACTGTATGGAAAATAGCAAAAAGGCCCATTCCTAGTCATTTTCCTTGAGAGGAGACATGCCTTATCAATGGTTGTATTCCCAGTCACTAGCCAAAGGCCTGGCACATAGAAGGCATCTTGTAATAATTATTGAGTTAGTTCTTTCCAAATTAATTGAATTATCATTACATACTATGAATGCACAAAAGTGAGGTGTGCAGTTCAGTGAATTGCCAAGGGTAGACACAGCTGTGTAAGCAGAATTCTATCAAGATGCCAAGCACGGTCCTCATGTGGAAGAGTTCCCAGGGCCTTTTCCCTCTGGTTTTTCACCTTCCCCCGCACCCTCCCCCGCAGGAAAATTGGAACCCAAAGCCCATAGTCCTGAATACAGTCCTCAGATTCTTTTGCCTGCCCTGTAGTTCATGCAAAATAGACTAAAGGGTATGAACTCTGTTTTCCTCTGTTTCCTTAGCTTAGCATGATTTTTGAGACTTGTTTATGTTGTACATATATCAAGCAATTCACTCTTTCTCATTTCTCATGCTATTCTACTGTTGTATAGACTACAGTTTTGTGTTCTGGTTTGTCTCTCTGTTGCTGTGACCAAACACTGGTCAAAAGCAATTGGGGGAGGAAAGGATTTATTTGACTCAAAGATCACAGCCCATCATCAAGGCAGGCCAACGCAGGGACTTAAAGCAGGAACCTGGTGGCAGGAACTGAAGTAGAGGTCATGGAGGGATGCTGCTTATGGCTTGCTTGCCCTGTTTGCTCAACTCCCCTTCTCATACAGCCCAGGACCACCTGCCTAGGCCTCTCTGACATCAATAGTCAATCAAGAAAATGCCCCACAGATGTATCCACAGTTTGACTGATGGAGACAATTTCTCAAATGAGATTTCCCTCTTTCCAGTTATGTCTAGGTTTGTGTCAAGTTGACAAAATCTAACCAGAATGGTTTATTTATCTGTTTTCTCTTTGATTGACTTTTTGGATTGTTTGTACCAAGCAACTTTCACAGTGTTTGGGACGAGTATTCACACCCAGTCTTTCTGTGGACACAAGTTTTCATTTCTTTTAGCTAAGTTACTAAAGAGTAAAATTACTGGGTAGTAAGGTAGACACATGTTTAAGAGTGTATGCCCTTTGTAAGAAGTTTATAAACAGTCTCCCAAAGTATTTGTATTATCTTCTGTGTAAACCAGCAACACAGGAAGAACATAGCTGCTGCATTTCCTTCCCAGCATTTGATATTGGTATTTTAACCAATGTGAACCATTCCAGCAGGTGTGTCACTAACAAGACATTGCTGTTCCAATTCCAGTTATCTATTTATATTGATAAGCTAAACAGCCATTTGTATTTCTTCTTCATGAGAAGAACCAATTTAAATCCTTTCCTGTTTTGTTTTGTATTTAAAATAATAACTTTAAAAGTTTTTCAAACTATATTTTAATTTATTTGTGTGGGTGGGCACATATATCTCCTACCCCATCCCCTTTTCTGTGGATGTGTGAGCTTGGGCCCTGACATTCACATGGAGGTCAGAGGGCAACTTGTAAGAATTGGCTTTCTCCTTCCAACGTATGGGTCCTGAGGATTGAATTCAGGTCATCAAACTTGGCAGCAAGTGCTTTTATCACAGAGCCGTCTCCAAGGCCCCAAAACAAACTTCTGAGATTTTGTTAGATATCCGCATTATGTGGATTTTCTTTGGCCTATCTTCATTTGTGTGTGTGTGTTTTTTTTTTTTTTTTTTTTTGTGTGTGTGTGTGTGTATCTTTTGTTGAGAACAAAGTGAGCATATTTATTTTTTATGGCTTGTACCTTTTGTGCTCTTCCTAAGAAATCCGTGCCTATCCTCTGACCCTCGCTCACTTACTTATTTCCTGGTTTAATTAATTCTCTCTCCACCCCCTTTCTCTCTGATGGCTTAGTACTTTCATTTACACTTGTCAAAATTAATCTTGAGAGAATTTTTGCATAAGATATGAGATTCTGATGAAAGTTCCTGCTTTTGATGGGTGGGTGACTCCTGCAGACAAGCATTACTTTTACTCTGCACCCCGTACAGGGAGCTGTCTGGTTGCTAGCGTCTTCTGATGGCAGTGTGAAGCACAGGTGTCCCGCGCAGCCTCTGTCGGGGGAAGATAATTTCTCTGTCTCATGGGAGCATTGGAAAGGCGATAAGTAAGGAGTTGTCATAATGGGGTCATGTGTGGCTCCCAGGGCAAGTTGCTGGAATTCAGGGGAGTTCCTTTCCTCTGAGGTCAGAGAAAGCTCTCTCTCGGGAGGAGGAGGTTCATGAGATGGGATTAGAAGACTGAAAAGGAATTTGGTATGCTAGATGTAGGAAATGAACTCAATTAAAAGCTACATTGTGTCTAGATCCCTATTAGAGAAAAGGGGCTAGGTGAGGGGTATGTGTGTATGTGTCTGTGTGTGTGTGTGTGTGTGTGTGTGTGAGCATGTGCATGCATGTGTGTGTATGAGCAGAGTATGTGCATTTTATGCACAAATATGTATATTTGTCTATATACATATCTATATATAAATGTATACACACACACACACACACACACACACACACACACATATATATATATATATATATATATATATAATATCTATGTCTCTGTAGGTATGTAATTGAGAACCAAGCCTTGCCAATATCCATGCACACTTCTTGTAAATTCCAGTCCTGCCTTAGTGTCTTCATCTCTGTCCAAATCAGTGTTTGTGTTTGTAGTCATGTTTATGCCCACCACAGTGTCTCTGCCCATGCTGGTATTTGTGCCTGCATTCATGTGAATATCCATGTCCTTGTCCATGTCTCTGTCAGCATTCATATCTATGTTTGTGTCTGTGCCTTCACAAAACTCTAGATTTAAAAGTAATTGACAGACTGATATTTTCATGGAACTTAATGGTATATTGAAGCATGAGTTCTAATTGGTCTTAATAATAAAAGCCTGGACTCAGATAGCAGGGTAAATGCTGAAAGATCAGAGAATTAAAGGAGCTCTCTTACCTCTACTGAATCCTCAGACCAAAGAGGCAATCCTGTCCCTATGAATCCTCAGACTGAATGCAAAGAGCCCCTGTCTCCTCCTGCCTTATATTCCTCTCTCTGCTCAGCCATATCACTCCCCTCCCCACCTCCCTAGTACAGGGATTAAAGGCATGTGACTCCCAAGTACTGAGATTAAAGGTGTGAGCCACCACCATTTGGCTCTGTTTCTCTTTTATACTGGATCAATCTCATTTAGCCTAGGGTAGCCTTGAACTCACAGAGATCCTCCTGCCTCTGCCTCCTGAGTGCTGGGATTAAAGGTGTGTGCCACTGCTGCCTGGTATCTATGGCTAACTAGTATGGCTAGCTCCAAACTCTGATCTTCAGGCAGCTTTATTTGTTAGATCACAAACAAAATACCACCACAGTATATTACATGTACATAAAGAGGGTTTGACAGAGATTGATTCTTCCAAACTTCTAGCAGATTTGTTAGCATTTTTCTTGTGTAAGCTGGAACCTCACTGCTCAGCATGGGACAGGACATTAGAAATCACCCAGGCCATGCTGATCACCACCCAGCATGGAGATGGCACTCAGGGGAGTTGGTAACTGGCAGACATGGTGGGCACACATGGCTTGCTTTGCCATTCTGGGACCCTAGCTCTTTCTGCATATGCCTTTCACTCTCTTCCAGCCAGAAAGCTGTCTATGTCTCCGCATTTGTGAGCCTTTGCAATGCTCCTCATTGCTTTGCTATTTGTAGGTCCTTCGGAATTAGAAATCATCAGAATATCAGCCCTTGCTTATCTCCCTATATAGATTTGGAATTACTGAGCCACCAAAGCCCACTTCTTCTCTCCTAATTACTTAGGACTATCTGAAGACTGGGGTGGGGGGGGTGCTTTAGTGACAGACGCCCCATACCATCAACTGCCCACTTGAACCATTCTCTCAATCTTTTTTTCAACATCCCGACCACAGCTTCCCTTCCTTCCCCCTAGTCCCTCTATCCACTTCCTCTCTACCCACCCCCACATACATTTGCTCCTCCTCTGATTCTATTCAGGAAATGGTAGGCCTCCCACTGGAACCACTCTTAACATGCAGCAGCTGCAGTTGCCGCTAAAGTTCTGTCTCTATGGGGAGACTTGATGTGGGCTCTGAGGATTCGAACTCGGCTCTTCATGCTTGCACAACAAGTGCTTTTACCTACTGAGTTATCAACCCAGCCTTCTGGTTTTTCTACTTAACCCATCCACAGCTGGGCAGTGGTAGCACATGCCTTTAATCCCAGTACTTGGGAGGCAGAGGCAGGCAGATCTCTGTGAGTTCAAAACCAGCCTGTTCTACAGAGCGAGTTCCAGGACAGCCAGAGCTACACAGAGAAACCCTCTGTTGAAAAACCAAAAACCAAACCAAACCAAAACAAAATAACCCATCCACCTTCCCCCAAACCCTCAATCTGTGCTCTGTCAGTTCCACAGAGATGATATGGCCTTTTGATAGAACAGTTCTGTCTCTACAGAATGCTGAAGTTCCTACCTGCAATGTGGACCCTGCTGAAAGCTAGTGAGAGTAGTTTCTATGTCCAAACTTGGCATGGGCATTGCAATTGCAGGGAAGGTAGGGCCAGTCGTGTATTTATTCTCTTGAGTGTGATGGGGTGGAGGGGGAGTTGGTTCCAGAGAGACAGAGGACAAGGTTTGTTGGTTTGAGCCTCTGGGGCACTGCAGGGGTGGAGTCTTCTGGCTTGTCTCTTGGGTTTTCATTCACATACTTCTAAGTTCCCAATGTGTGTATCCCAAGAGAGCCCTGAGCGTGACTCTTTTGCGCCATCACTGGCAGCAGTTGCTGCTGGTTGGGTTGGAACTGTAGCTGTGGGAGTCTCTATAACTCCTCGTGCCCTGGAGGGGAAGACCCACGCGAGCACACTGCTCTCTTGGGAGCATGAGTGTGTCCCTTGGAATCAGAGCCCCTCTGTTTATTTTCTTAGAGCCTTAGTGATGGGTTTCTGCTGACTTATGGGGAAGCTATGTGTCCTGTGGAGGAGGCAATCAGTAGCTGTTGTTTTAATCCAAATTTGGAGAAGTCTCTGTGGCCCCTGAGTACTCCTTGGGGTGCAGAGAGAGCTCAGCTCCTATCTGTTGCTGGAGGCTCAGTTCTGGGAAGGACCTGGGATAATAAAGAGAGCTCTGAGCTTGTATTCTGGTTAATCTAGATCTGGTCTCCACCACACCCATGACCAGCTCACTTAAAGACAGACTGGATTATTCCTGTTGATGCGTCCCTGCTTCCCAGGGACTTTTAATAGTTCAAACCTCAATCCTGGAATTCTAGCCCATGTTGCTTGTCCTAGAAATTTCTCCTTGATTATCTCTGCCTTGTTTAGTTATTTAATAAACATTGTGCCTTTGTTATGTACCAGTTTTTGGTTCACTCCCTAGTCTTGCCTCTAGTAATGTCTCCCATTTGTTTCCACAGCTGGCCTCTTCTTTTCTGTGATGGATTTGCATTGTCTCTACAGGGTGATTGGGGCTTGTAGGGAGGGTACCATACTTACACTGTCTGGATTCCTTGGACACTTAGCACCTACCCAGTGGGAGCTTAGAGAATGATTACAAGGGCCACTCTCTCTATAAGAATTTCTTGTGCCTTTAGGCAGAGCCTCTCACAACTTTTTTGTCCCCAGAATTCTCTGTGTAGATCTCTCTCTCAATACATAACCACAATGAAACGCTTGTTTATTTATATATTTTTCTCCTTTTAGCACACAGCAGAGCAAGTGGCCTGGAGGGCCTCATCCACGTGGCTAACAAGGAGCTTCCTAACTTTTAAAGTCCTCTTGACCCCTGGCCAGCTGTGGTCTATTCCCCAGATCCCTGCATTTATTCTGGGCCTCCTTAGACTATGCCTCCCATTTGAAATGAAGAGTGAAGTAAGTTGATATCCGCGGCAGCTCAGGGCCCAGTCAAGTTTAGCTGACACACAGTGGGACCAGTGCTGCTGGGATTCCCAGGAGGGGAGAGCTCAGGTCTGGGGCATGGAATCTGATGGACGATTGTTATTGCAATGTGTGTGTAGTTGAATGACATCATCCTATTGAGAGGGGGGATTTTTTTTTGTCAGTCTTTTAACACAAGTTTATGTTTTTCAGACCTTCAAACTGCAGGTCATTTTTTACATTTGCTATTGAGAGCAGATGTGACTGATCCCTATCGGGTTCTACTGAAAAATGACGGGGTTGCAGAGGGTCAAATACAGCGTGCCTTTCAATCTCTATTATTATTTCCTCCACTCAGTGGCCTCTGCGGGAAGCCTATGCTTGGTAATGGTGACCTTCATAAGATTCTCAAGCTTGTGAGTCCCAGGCCCTGGCCATTGCTGATACCCCTCCAGTGATTCAGGGGAAAGTCAGAGAGCTGCCATCATTGGAGAGGATCCTCACCTTGCCCTTGCCCTGGCACCTGGTAGATTGAGCTGGAAAGAAGGGTGGATTTGGGGTCTTCTGTAGGAAAACTGTGAAGAGCATTCTCTGGTCACATCTGTCATTGGGCTCATGTGATGACTCTTAAGGGAAGCTCTATATTCATAGGCTACATGTATAGGAAAATTTCCATCTTAAGCTTGGATACATTTTTTGCTTTCTCTAACTGGGATTCCTGTAGGTTTGCAAGGGTAGGGCTCTTAGAGCAGTTGCAGTCTAAGATCCCATTTGGTGTTTGTGGTTGTGCTGAACCCTGTGAGAAGTGGAGTCCAAGACTTTGATGCAATATCAGTGCGGAGATAGGACAGAAGATGACCCTCAGAGAGACTACAGTTTCCACACAGAGAGATCATGCTTGTTTCTTTCTGAGAACTCAGAAGTCTTGTTTTTGGCAGCAAACAGGAATTATTCCCTTTACTGGGGTACAGCTGGAGTACTCATGGAAGTCTAGGGATGGTCTTTTGAGTCAGAAAACTCTCATTCCTCAGGATTAGCTCTAGCAGAATCAAATTCTAGCCATCAGGACCTTTGTATTAACATGGGAATTAAATGCATTCATTTATCTTTTTGTATATTGAATAACCATCCATCCATTGACCATCTATACATCCCTCCATCTGATTGCTCCAACCATCCTTCATCCATCTGTTCACCAATCAATTCAACAATTCTTCCATGCATGCATCCATGCATGCATCCATGCATGTACCCATGCATGCATGCACCCACGCATGTACCGATGCATGCACCCATGCATCCATGCATCATCCATCCATGCACCCATGCACCCACCCATGCACCCATCCATGCATCTTGCATCCATACATCCATCCATCATTTGTGGAGCAGCTTTTCTTAACATCGTATCTTTATAGCTATAAAGATGGACAAGGCAGTCATCATCTTTAATTCATAGAAGACATACTGAAGAGTACAAGTGTGTGTGAGACACTTGTGGTGTGGGAATGGAGTGCCACAACAAGGCAGGCAGGGAGAGGGAAGTGAGGCTGGAAGGAGACATACAAAGGTACCAGTGTTCCTTTGACTTCCTGGGCTTTTGCTGCCTCACTCCCAGTTGTATTGACAGGGTAAATCTGGATCTTGTGTCCAGTTGGAGAGGGCAAGGGTTGAGGTGTGTGTATGTGTGTGCATAGCATATTAGAACCTTAAAAAGCATTTAAAAATGAGTTTTTGGAGAAGAGTTATGAAATCTTATTAAAGGAGGCTGCATTCGTTGGTGCATTTACTTAAAAATATATATGTATATAGATACCCACATATATTTTTATGTATAAATAAATATATAAGTTTAGAGGAATATGTATAGTCTTCTAAATACATATTTATTTATAAAAATACATGCATATAATATAAAATACATGTATATATTTACAAATATTTATATAAAACATATGTAGAGAAATATATATTATAGATATAACATTAAATATAATATATTTCTTTCAATCAAACTATCTTTTCATGACACATGCATGCATTCTCCAATATATATTTCTGGGAATGTGGTGCACAGTGGCTGTTTAAAAGCCTCACTGGCTAAGTGAGGCCAACACAACAGGGAACCTCCCTGAGTCTTTGGGAATCTCTGCATTGATGGGGAAATGGAAGCACTGGGATTGTAGTTTTACAGAACTTGACCTGCTGCAGTGGGTACCATGATAGCTCACTTCCATACTGAATCTTTTGTCTCTATAGCTAAAACTGGGGCAGTTGGAGCCATTTCCAGCTGAAGCCAGAACTGCTTGGCTTCCTCGTCATTCAATTTTCTTGCTTGTCATTCAAGTTTCAGGCATAAGAGAAACTTCTGGGCAGGGAAGTACTTTGAGGAACTGTAAGAACCAGCCCATTGTGCTTATCCTGGGGGCGGGGAGGGCATCATGGGAGTCACAAAGGGTTAGGTGTCTTGGCAGAAAGTAGGTTCTTCATTTTCCAGGGAGCACCTTCCCCAGATTCCTCAGGTTGGCTTCACTTTAAAGAGGAACTAGAAGCTTTTAGTGTAAGAATCTGAGCAGAGGATGGCCAAGGGGACTCCTTCCCCAGGACTTGTGGGAAATTTGGCAAGCAGCATTAATAAAGGCATCTCTTTCTGTCTTCAATGTCAAAGACCAGGCTAGGGTTGGCTAATGGCTGGAACAGTGGAACCAGTTAATCTTCTGAGTCCATATTTTTTACTGGCACTGTGGGAGCCGTCCTGGGTTTTTATTTCCAACAGTGGGATATCAGGGTCTGCCTCCTATGGTATATGCAGAGAATAATTCTCCTTCCTTTGATGTTCTTTGGACATCTTGAGACACTTAGGGGTGCACTTTTAGGGACGGTTGGAGTGCTGGGTTGCACAGCCTTCATTATGCTAGTAAAATAGATCCAGTGGCAAAAGACCGAGTTTCTCATAAGCAGAAATCTGCTTTGCTGAGGGGAGTTCAGATTCAGTCAGCACCCCTTGCCCCGACTTCTTGAACCAAGGACTATGTTTTATGGCTGTTCAGGCAGGGGTAAACCACTTTCCTGCTGACATAATTGTGTAGTTGAGGGTTAACATTGAATTGCTTTTCTTGACATTTGGAAAATCATATCTTGAAGATATGTGGCTTAGAGGTGAAAAAACAAAGACAAATTCATTGTCTGTTCACAACCTTGAAATCCATTTTAAAAGCTCTGGTCTTTCTTTGAGATGCTAGTGGCAGTCACCTCAAATGCCACTTCCTTTCCTAGTCTTCATTTGTGGAGTTAGCCAGCTAGGTTATTTTCCTAAGGGAAAATAGGATGCTGTTCCTGAGCCAGGTGGTGGCACACACCTTTAATCCCAGCACTCAGGAGGCAGAGGCAGAGGCAGGTGGATCTTTGTGAGGTCAAGGCCAGCCTGGTCTACAAAGCTACACAGAGAAACCCTGTCTTGAACCGTGCCCCCCACCACCCCAAGAAAAAGAATGCTGTTCCTTTGTTCAGAGGGCTTGATGATTCCTTACACTGTCTCCAAAAGAGAGTCCATCTGTGTGTGCTGAGAGCCCTTCTATCTAGCAGCCTTGCTGTGCCCTCCCTAAAATGTCTGGTATTATTAGCTCCACGTCTATTTTCAGCTTGTCTTGTCTCCTAGCATCTCTTCTTTGTCATTCCTGGCTTCCTCTAGCTTATGTCCTCAGCTCAGAATGAGTCTTATCTATTTTAAAAATGGTCTCTTTTGTTTAAGTTTTACTGTTTTGTGCACACACACACACACACACACACATACACACACACACACACACCGCTATAAATTTATAAATGCAACATTCTGCATTCATTTAATATTGTGCATGTGCATTTGTGTTTAACTCTGACCACTTAGGATTGTATCACCCATCAGGGAACCAGTCCCTGGTTCAGACTGATTCTCCTCTCAGTAGTCATTAACTGCTTGTAGGTCTTCATCTAGTGGTGGGGCCCTGTGAGATTTTCCCCAGTCATGTGAGCATGTTAATTGGTGGTGTTATTTCTCAGGTCTTGTTTAGGCAGACATTGTTGGGATTTTATGGGTTCACTTTCTATGTCATATACTGAAGACACTATGTCATAGGGGAGGCCTTGGCCCTCCAGCACTCACAATTTTCCCAATCCTATCTTCTGAGATGTTTCCTGAGCCTTTAGTGTACAGGCTGTATTCTAGAGATGTCATTTGGGGTTGGACATCCGTGGTCTAACACAAGGCTTCTCTGGTCATCTCAGTCCCAAGTGCTTCCTCTTCACTATTCTCAGTGTCATGCTGACATAACGCAGTGACAAGCAGTTTAGTAGGAATTGTCACCTGGACCTGTATTTGATGCTTGATTGTGTTGTAAGCTAGTTGTGTGACTTTGGGCAATTTGCTTGGACTCTCTTGACTCTCTGGTTCCTCACTCATTCAATGGGGTATTCATTGCATCTCACAGGTAGGCAGTGAGAGTTCAAGAGGTGAGTTAGGTTCAAAATGATCTGCCCAACATCTGTTGGTTGAAAGTTGCATCAAGAATGCTACTTTCTTTTACACCTTGTGCTAGTTTTAATACTCAGAAGCTGTTTGTGTGTGAGGATTTGCTGTATCCCTGTCCAGAGGACCCGAGCTATTGAAAGGTTGAGCTCACGGACCTGGCACTTCACACAGGATGGGATCTGGAGATACCTCACTACTCCTTTGTGCAGGTGAAGGATTGAGGAGACAGAAGCCTGGGAGCCTTTCCCACCACATCCGTGATCATAGAGACTAATATGGTGCCATCCAGGACTGTGTCAGAGACATGATTAACTTTGCTCCTCTTTCCTGAGTGGCAGGAAGAGACCTCATAGCACCACAGGAGTATGAGTGGCAATGAAGCTGGCTCTAAAGCTGGGACCACTACGGAGACTCAGGCAGGACTCCAGTCACTGAAGAGTTTAACTGGAAGTCTCCTGTGGTGGTTTGAATAGGCATGGCCCCTGTAGACTCATGTGTTTGAATGCTTGTTCATAGGGAGTGGCAATGTTAGGAGTAATGACCTGTTAGATTAGGTGGGTCACCTGGGGTGGGCTTTGATGTCTCAGAAATTTAAGTCTGGCTAGTGTATCTCAGTCTTCTTTCCTGATGCCTATTGATCTGGATGTAGAACTCTCAGCTACTTCTCCAACACCATGTCTGCCTGTATACTGCCATGCTTCCCACCATGACAATATTGGACTGTAAGTCAGCCCCAATTAAATGTCTTCCTTTATAAGAGTTGCCATGGTCATGGTGTCTCTTCACAGCAAGAGAACACTCACTAAGAGACCCCCTGACAGGTCTAAGAGCTGTTCTGCCACCCCCAAAGCAAAGCACATAAAGAACACTGTGGAACTTCAAGGGAGTCTTGGGCTTCTTTGCAGAGACAGGAACTAGGGGCATTTACTGAGGTGAGGGAAGATGACACTAATAGCAGGAGGGCACTCTGGCAGGTGGCTGGTTGAGGCACTGCAGTAGATACTGGAGACAACAGCTGGTGAGTAGAAGTGCAAGGACCTAGCCCACCCTAGTGATATGGATCTTGTTTTCCATGCATAGCAGCCTGGGTAGTCCCTCACCAGGGAGTCACCCTCTGTTTTAAGGACTTGCTCCCCATAGATCCCTCACACAAGGAATCTCACTCTCATATCCTGCTCTGAGGCCTTTCTTATACACAGTATACCCAGTTTACTGCTGTAAACTGGGCCTCAGAGGCAGGTAGCCTGCCTCAGCTATTCCCTCTGTCATTCTCTCACAGAAGGACAGTTGTGGAGAATTGACTGTGTCTCTGTCATGGTTGTTATGGAATAATCTTTTTGTACATTGTGAAGATGTACCTTTGCCCAGGCACCTTCTGATTGGTTTAATAAAATAACTGACTGGTAGCTAGGCAGAAGGTACAGGTGGGACAACCAGATGCAGAGAATGCTGGGAAGAAGGGTGGAGTCTCAGGAGTTATGAGCCGATGCAGAGAGAAGCAAGGTGAATGTGCCATGTTGAAAGAAGGTACCACCACATGGTGGAGGATAGATAAGAAATGCAGGTTAATTTAAAATGTAAGAGGTAGCTAGTAACAAGCCTGAGGTAGTGGCTGAGCATTTATAATTAGTAAGTCTCTGAGTGGTTATTTGGGAGAGGCTGCTGGGACACAGAAAAGTCTTCCTACACAAGGTCTCTTGTTGATTCACTTGCCTCCTTCTATTTACTCTTCAGAATAAGTGTTGGAGGCAGGCAGTGTTTTAGAACTAAGGATGATGACACTGAAAGGTTTGCCTCGGGTCATGCAAGCTGCCATGGGAGAAATCTCTGAACCCCTGCTGTAAAAACTATTACAACTATAATACTCTAATGTCTATTATAGCAGCTACCATAATCCTACCTAGAATTCCTGCAACTACTATTACTACAAGTGCTTCAAGTACTAAGTAAACAACAGCTAATACAGCTGCTACTTTGGCTATTACTACAACGCTTTCTATGACAACAATTACAATTACACCTGCTGCCACATAACAATGACTGCTACACAGTTACCTCCCTCTGGTTTGTCCTCCACATTTTGTAGTCACTCATTTTTGTGCCAGTGCAGCATGGTTGGGAGCATAGGCTCTGGAGCAGGCTTACTTCTTCATGTCTTGACTCTGTCAGTGTCTAGATGTGTAATATTGGGCAGGTCACTTACTCTTTCCACGTCTCAGTTTCCCAATTTGTAAAATGTTGGAGAAGCTTCACAAGTTACTTTACAGAAACGGCTGGCATTCAGCTGGATGGTACAGGAGAGACATTCTGATCCACTGTCCTTCCTCAGCAACCATCTCACCTTACTTTTAGCTCGTCTTCTACTCCAGGAAAAGGCTCAAGCATGAAATGAAGGTAAGATGTTTGTGGGAGCACAGAAGTATGAGGACCAGAAACAACCTTCATGGCTGGTCATCTTGGAGTGTTCAGAGCCACTCCCAAGAAGTTCTGGTACAAGAGGGCTAGATTCATCCTAAGAAATCACCCGAAGAGACACTTGGTTCTTCAGGACAGTGGGAAGATCTGGGAGATGTGGATCCAGTTTGCCTCTGTGCAGAAGAGAACCCAAGGTGTTGGGGCTCAGGCCCCACGGGGTCTCTAGGAGTTGTTTTCCAGCATAACCACAGGTACCTCCTGTTTTCCTGGCCTTGCCCCACAAGCATCAACATTCTGTTGTGAACCCTTCCACCTGGGGTTTTTGTAAGTCTGTATATAAGGCTGCTCCACAATAAAGATGAGAGACATTGTCTCGGAAAATGACCGGGTGTCTTGTCATTCATTCAAATCTCCAGGCTTCTGCCTGATACTTGGACTTAGTCGTGGTGAGGGTGTCACACTAAGGGAGGAATAAGGCCACACTCTAGGCAGGGCTTTGCAAGGACCATCTTCACTAAAACCATCTCATAGTATATGCTTTGTCTGAGTCACTGTTGTGAGAGATTTGAGGGCTCCAATCTTAGGCAGAGTGGGTTCTATACCCTAGCTCTCCTACTCTAGCATGTGATGGGGAGTCTTCATTTGACTCTTAGCTTCCTCATCTAGAATATGGGTAGACCAGCACACACTTCTTGGGGGTTTCTAAAGATTAAGTTGTATGTTATTTGTAAAGGTATCACACACAGCTGATCATAAGTAGAGGCATATTTTTCTCTGATGCGGGTTCCCTGAGGTGTGGTCCTCAAGCCCCAGCATCACATAGGAACTTGTTAAACATGAAAATATTTGGGCTCCACCTATGGGAGCTACTGATTTTGATTTTGCTGAATGTAAAATCTGGGGTAGGGCAGGAGTCTGCTCTCCCAAGCCTTTCCAGGTTTTTAGATGCATACTCTCAGCTGAGTCTCACTAATGGAACCCAGGCCCAGCCAGCTCTGAAACAACTGTAACTGCTTTGCACAAAGCTTGAGACACGGTAGGTGCTAAGTACCTGGGCTCCACTTTGTGCCTCCTACCTGGACAAGGCAAGGCCCAGTGGCTTCCCTGAAGAGGTTAATGCTACTGCAGACCTCCTGGAGGTGAAAGGGCCTTGTTCCCCTCGAGGATAGACACATTATAATGGCTTTGTTTGATTAAAAGGGGATGTTGATCATTAGTTATGACCCAAATTTCTTCTCTCCCCGGCAATCACTCAAACTGTTCCCAGATGCGCAGGAGAGTGTTGGGTACCTGAGAATACAACATCCCTTTATAACAAGGATGCCCATGCTAATGGAGACTTTCAGACACTGGCTGGGGACCTTCCCACCCCATCTGGCCTGTTCTGGGTTTGATGGAGTGAATGATTGAAGGGAAACATATGCATTCCAGATTGGCACTGGGTTTGGAGAGGCAGCCTGTGGAAGCAGGCTGCCAGAAGGCGGTGGGGGAGCACCTCAACGATTTGTTGTTCCCATGGGACTAGTTATTGACTTTTAGAGGCAAGTAGCCCGCCCCAATTTCAGTTAGCACAGTTGTTCGTTACTGCATAATTAAGAGGAAAAGGAGGAGGTCTTGGTGGGGAACAAGGAGAAGGGAAGGCCAAATGCAAATAGCTTGAATATTTTTGTTGAAAGAGCCCAGGGCAACAGTGGCCAAGGTCAAATGTTCAGCTCTTGGAAACAGTGGGCAGGCTCAGAGGCTCCTGGAAGTGGGGAAGTAGGCAAGCAGGAGTAGGATTCGAAGGCCCAAACTTAGCTGACTTAAAATGATTCGAGGAGATTAACAGCCAAGTTGCCCTAAGATGAGTTTAGTTTGGGAAATAATGACCTTTGCTCCACAGGGCTTAGGTTTTAGGTGAGGAATCTGTATCTACAGATGGGTGTATGGGGCCTCTCTATAATGTGATGAGAGTTAAGGAAAGCCTCCTGACCCTGGGGTGTGGATGAAGCACCATGAACTTTGGTGAGCTCAACTTTGGAAAGGAACCTGGAAGGTGATCAGGACATAGGTATAGTTGAGGATTTAAGGAATTGTATCTGGGTATCTTCTGGGTGATGTGGGAGCTGGAGGCTGGATGCAGAGAACCTATGCTCACCCTCAAGGCTAAGGCTGCCACTGTATTTCTGTACTAGGAACTAGTGGGTCCAGTGTCTGCTGGGATGGCTGCAGCCAGAGCAGTGTCAGACCCCTGAATTTAGGTGAGAGCATGACACTTGCTTGGCCTCACTGAAAGGGATGGTGAAGGGTCAGCAGGTGCTAGAGGGAGATTTGAGCCAGATGGAGAGACGGTACAGGGCAAAGAAAGGGTTAACTTTGTAAGCTTCTTTTTTTTGTGTGTGGTAATACCAGGGAGGTCTTAGATTGGTTATTTGAATGGGAAGCCCTGTCCCACATCATGAGCCCTAGGTTTTAACCCAGCCTAATGTTTGGCAAGGACTGTGGACACCATCTTGCTGTGCTGGGTTGTCTGTCAATCCCATCCATAGGATTACAGAGAAGTATGAATGAATGCTCAGAACTCCCAATTGTATAGGAAGTTGAATTGTATGTTTCCTCCTTGATCTAGATGCTTTTTCCCCTCCCTTGGCTCCACAAGTGGCAAGGAGGACATCAGGCAGGACTTATGACCCTACAGTTTGTGTCTGCCAGGTCACCGGCTTCCTGGGAAAAACCTCCAGGGAGGAGAGGCCTTAAAACATCTGCAATCAGGGCTGATGTAAACTTCTGGATGGGGTTCCTTCCCAAACACCCTTCCTCATCTTCTGTAATCGGTTCTGGAAGGGAGGTGAGCCTGGGAGACAGCTGAGATTCTGCCTATTACTGTTAGGACGGATTGCCACACTGGATAACTGGAAATCATGCCAATTGGTTCTCTCCTGGTTTTGGAGGCCAGAAGTCCAAAATGCTCTCATTGGGTGAACATGAAAATACCAGCAGGCTACCTTCCGTTCAGAGGCTTCTTAGGTTTGCTGGCCCTCAGAGGCCACTAAGATTCATTGTCTCATTAGCTCTTCCTTTATCTTTATGTCACCAATGGAGGGTTGCATCTTCTCACATTGCACTTCTCTGACATTGACTCTCTTGCCTTGTCTCCCACACTTAATGATTCTGGGGATGATGTTGGGACCATTTAGATAGTAAGGATACCCTTGTTCTATTTTAAGGGAAGCTGGCTAACAATCTCAGTTCCTTTTGTCACCTTAATTTCCTTGGCATCTAATGTCATGTAGCCACAGGTTCCAGGCATCCAGATGTGAACATCTTTGGGAAACCCTTGTCCTTCCTACCACAGATGTTAGCTTTAAAGAGCCAGATTGCTAACAGCTGTGATAACAGTGACTTCATTCCTGAAGATGGGTTCCTGGGAAGCCAGGATGCCTGAGGTGCTATTCTCTCCTTCCATCATTCCTGGTGCTCTTGTCAAGATGCCCCTTCTGTAGATAATGGCTCTTTCTTCGCTGTGGAAACTCTCATGTGTGTTGTGACCACTCACGACTGTTGACTCCTGGAAATCCAACTTCCCCTGACAGAAGGAGTCCTTTTATTCAGCCATTACCATTTTCTTTCATGGTGTGTGTGTATGTGTGTGTGTGTGTGTGTGTGTGTGTGTGTGTGTGTGTGTGTGTGTGTGTGTCCCCATCTGTCCATTAGCTCTTCTTCTACTGCATGGAAGTTTAACTATCCTCAATGTGTCAGCAAGTTCCAATAGGTTCACTGGAGTTCTCTTCACAGTTCCTTATTGTCTAAGAGATGCCATGGAAGTCTTCCCAAATTTTGAACTTCTCTTCACACTGAGTTTCTTTTGTAGTCTGTTTGTTCAGTAACAAAGCCACTTTTAGTGTTTGTATTTTTCTTCTGTATAGCTCAGTTTTCAGGACTGCCATTGCCATGTAGGAGTTTCAGTAAGCTGTCTAGTCATGTCTTTCTTTTCACCTAATAAAAGTATCAGGCATTCCCATTACATTGGTAGCTGCTTTTTCTCCAGCCATGCAGAGCCCCTAAGCTGGCAGAGGCAGGAGCAGTGTTACCCAGGGGCCTCTAATGAGAGTGACTTGGTACTCTACTCTCCCATTAAGGGATGGGTGATAACTTGTAGGTAGAGTTACAGGCACAATGACAGTGACGCCTTTGGAATCTTGAAAAGGAACACTTTTCCTATTGCCTTTTCATATGCTTTTAGGGGAACCTGTCCAATTTCTCCAAGGAGCTCCCATTTTATATTGCTTAGTTAACTTTTGTTAAAACAAATTTTTGGTCAGAAATTTTATTTATTTTTTTTGAGTATTTCATATGTGAGTACTGATGTTTTTGAGAATTCTATACATAAGCACTCTATTCATATCACTTCCACCCTCCCCTCCCCATCTGACCAAGTCCTCTGGTGTCCTGTTTTCATCACTTTCCCTCTCAAATTCATGACCTCTTCTTGAATTACTTGATTTCTGGGAGTCAGTAGCCTTGAGTGTCCACAAAACACACGAGCGTTTCCACAGCATAGAGATAGCAATGCTCTTAGAAAGGGACACCCAGGATGACTAAGGGAGAGAAGCTTACTCCCAATTTTGAAACCAGGCAACGCAGTGTACCCGGATTCACAGCAAGTAATCAGCTGCAAAAGGAAATGTTTTTGATGAGGGATGAGAGGCATGCATGTCTGTAGGTATAAATAAATATTTGGAATGCCGTTAGAAATTCTACTGGTTTAATGATATACACATGGTCTATCATCTATCTATCTACTTGTCTGTCAGCCTCACCCAATAGTAATATAATATAATCCACATATATAATTTAGAATTTTACAGCAGCCACATTAAAAGGAAATAAAAGAAGGCCAGGAATGAAGCTCAGTGGTAGAGTGTATGCCTAGCATGGATGAGATTTAGCACTAGGGAGTTAAAAGAAAAAAAAAACACGTTAAATTAATTTTATGATATAGTTTATTTGACTCGGGTATATTGAAAATATTATCACATCAATCTATAATCCTCATAGAAACATTAATGAAGCACTTTACTCAGTCTGCAAAAGCCCATGCGTATTTTACACTTAGAACAGATTTCTGTGTTTTTACGCAGATGCTGAATTTTCATTGGCAGACTTGATCTGTATTTAGAGTTCATAAAATTGAGTGTTGAAAAAACAGATTCACACATCTAAATTGTTCCAACCATACTTAGATGCTTTCCAATAGCTTGACTTAAGTAGGAGTTTTTAATTTTAAATTCATTGAAATAGAATAAAGGGGGAAGGCTCACCTCCTCGGTTGCTGTAGTGAGGGACCCAGTGCTCTCTGGCCACATGAGGCTTGTGGCCATTGCAATGGATGGTGTAGAGCAAGACTATCACTTTCCAGATCCCAGAAGGGATCTGGATCCCAGACCAGATCCCAGGTCTGGCAGTACAATGGATAATGGCGTTGCCTTTGGCTGCAGCTCCTGCCGTAGTAATTCAGAGCCCGTATGTTTCTGGTCACAAGTCCAAGTGAGTCTAGGCAGCCACAGCCTTGCTGCTGGGACATCCACTCTCTTTGACTCAGTCATGAAATCACACCTTCAGTCATATGAACCAAGTGCTCGACTGGGCCAAGTATTCTGGGCGAGTAGCTGAGTTTACTGCAACACTGCAAGGAGACAGGCAAGATGTGTCTAAGTAGGCAAAGATCATTCCACTTATTTACAATTGCACAGGAAACCTGAAGGTAAAAAGCAGAGACAGTGAGTGGGAGGACAAAACAGAAAGTTCTACAATATAGTCAGGGAGGCATCTCTGAGTATAGGTCACTGGAATTGACACTGAGAGTAAGTCATTTGTCTGAAGGCTTGGACAAGCCAGTGGAGTGATATTTCTGAGGGTCAGACACAGGCCCTGGGGTGTTTGCATGTGGCTTTTTAAAAACTTAATTTGTATTTAAATAGAAAACAATCTTATTTTACATACCAATCCCATTTCCCTTTCCCTCCTGTCCTCCCATTCTTCCCACCATCTCCCTCATCCGACCCCTCATCCACTCGTCAGGGAGAGTGAGGCCTCCCATGGGGAATCATCAAAGTCTGTCATTTGGGGCAGGACCTAGGCCCTCCCCCTGCATCTAGGCTGAGAGAGTATTCCTCCATAGGGAATGGGCTCCCAAAGCCCATTTGTGCACTAGGGACACTGCCAGAGGCTCCATAGACTGCTCAAGCCCCCCAGTTGACACCCATGTTCAGGGGGCCTGGTTCTGTCTTAAGCAGGTTCCCTCGCTGTCAGTTTGGAGTCCATGAGCTCCTAGTTGCTCAGGTCAGTTGTTTCTGTGGGTTTCCCCAGCATGGACTTGACCCCTTTATTCATCATTCCTCCCTGTCTGCAACTGGATTCCAGGAGTTCAGCTCAGTGCTTAGCTGTGAATCTCTTTATCTGTTTCCATCAGCTACTGGATAAAGGCTCTAGGACGGCATATAAGGTAGTCATCAATCTCCTTATAGGGGAAGGGCATTTAAGGTAGCTACTCCACCATTGCTTAGATTCTTAGTTGGGGTCATCCTTGTGGATTCCTGGAAATTTCCCTAGTGCCAGATTTCTCGTTAAGTCCATAATGGCTCCCTCTATTAAGGTATCTCTTTCCTTGCTCTCCTTCTCTGTTCTTCCCCCAACTTGATCTTCCTGATCCCTCAGGTTCTCCTCCCCCTCCCCTTCTCCCCTCCTCTTTCTCCTACATCCCTCCACCTCCCAGTTTACATAGGAGATCACAACCTCAGAGAAGGTAGGAAACAAGGAGGACCCAAGCGAGCCATACATGGACTCCCTGAGAAGGTGAAAAGGGACAAGATTTCTTGAATGTGGCTTTACCTGAAAACCACTTAACAGTATATGTCTTCAGGGGAATCCAGTGTCTCCAGCCCACTCATACCAGCCCCCTCACCTCCTATGCCACGAGAGGCAGAATGGAATGGTGTTATACCCTCAGGTTCCAGATTTGAATAGTGTCTCTTCAAACTCTTATCTAGTTCTACCCACTGGTCTGTGGCCTGGAACGGTTAGTTAGCCTTAAAGTCCCTGTTTCCACATCTGTAAAGTGGGGATAACATCTGTCTAAGGGATTCTGTGAAGATTAACTCTGTTGGTACATGGAAGACAGCTGGCAGGTTCAAGGAGAGCAGAATTGCTAGCTCCAGTCACAATTCTAGTCAGCGTGTTTCAAGTGTGAGCCTCAGCAGCCCAGGCCAGTGTGGAGCACTCCCAGTTAGGGTGGACATGGATCATAACAGAGAGTCAAAGTTAGATCAGAGTTTGGCTAGACATCCCAACATAGGTATTCAAGCTGTATTTTCTCCTCCAGTGACACTACCTTGCTGTCAGCTGAGAGGGACATTTAGGGAGGCTTGAAGGAAGTGCCCAGGACTCAGGCAAATTTGTCATGTTCAAGCTGGCTCATGCAACAGGGAGTGGAGCCTCCTTGGGAGGACAGGCCAGTACTCCTTGGTCTGGAGCAGTGGTTCTCAGCCTTCCTAATGCTTTGGCCCTTTAATATAGTTCCTCATCTTATGGTGACCTCCAGCCAACTGGTTATTTTTGTTGCTACTTCATTGCTGTAATTTTGCTACTGAGTGGTGTCTCAGTTCTTAGAGACCACTGGAAATATGTGTTTTCTGTTGGATGATCATGACCCACAGACTGAGAACTGCTGGTCTGGAGGTCACCCTTCATTTCTGAGTCCACTTAATTATTGTCACTTGCTTATTGATGTGCTGTCATGGCAACAGTGGAGGTGCAGTAAAGGTTGTCAGCACTGGTTAATGTTGCATCATTGGCCTGGTTTAACATTTATCAAAAGTCTGTCTCTGGATTCTCTCTCGGATCTTGGCTCTTTGCTAAGCCTTGTGTTCTGTGTATCCTGTTCCGAGAACAAGATGGCTTACAAAAAACTTCTCTTAGCTCTGGAAGAGTGGTGATTTTTTCCCCCTACTTAGAATGCTCATTCAGGGAGAAATACTCTTTTGGGGACTGGGAGATCAGGGGACTTGCAATTCTTCTGTTGTTTATTTGAGTGCCTGGTGGGGGTGGGGCAGGGAAGGGCTGTGAAGACCATGTCATCATTACTTTATTTTGAAAACCCTAATCAAGGCCCCTCCAGTGCTCAACATTTCCAGTTGAGTATTAGGAATGTTTCAGAGATTCGGAGGGGGGTGGGGGGGTTGGGGGGTGATGAAGAGCTTTTTCCAAGACCCTAATTCTGAGTACATGTGACACTCAGGGTTTTCATTGGGCTCCCAGCCAGTTATTCGCTAGGAGAGAAGGCTTAATGCCAGCTTCCAGCTTCCCCAGCCTCTACACTCAGAACAAGATGGATGTGAGCCCACACAGTCTCAGAAACAGAAATGCTTGTCCCAGGAGCAGAGGAGAGACCCCACTTCATCTATGTCTGGATGTCATTTGTTCACCTGTTCATTTATAAAACTCATGTTTATCAAATACTGCTATGGTTTGGATGTGTCCACTCCTGCTCAAAATTCCTGTGTTGAAATTCTGGTACCCAAAGTGATGAGAGTGGGTGATGGGGACTCTGGTAAGTGACTGGGTCGTGAGGGTGGAGCTCTCCTGAATTTGATTAGTGCCATTATCAAAGAGGAGCCAGAGAAACTCCTTGCCTTTTTACTATGTGATGTCAGAAAAAAAAAAAAAGCTGTCTGTGGGGGAGCAAACACACTGCCAGAACCTTAAGCTAAAACTTCAGGCTTTCAACACCATGAGAAATATATATATATATATATATATATATATATATATATATATATTAAACCACCCAGTCTACGTGTTTTGTTATAGTAGCTCCAACCCACTGACCAATTCTCTAACTTCTAGGTACTACTTTGGAGCCCAGCAGTAAGAAACATACAACAGATAAAGTTTCTTGCCTATCATAGGCCTTGTGTTTCAGCTGGTAGAATAAATAGGGTAATAAGGAAAGTGTGTACTACATCAAGTGTTGATAGGAACTATGGGGAAAGATAAAAGAAGATGGCGATAGGAGAATGTTGGGGTGTGTGTAGGTTTAACTTTGGGTAGGATGACTAGGCATAGACCACCAAAACAGCTAATGCTTGTATAAATACTCAAATGGAAGAATGCAAGGACTCATAAAAATCTTCTAGAGGAGAAAAGGAAGAGAGAATGCCCGTGTGCTCAAGGAATTGGAAAGATATGAGTGTGGCTAGAGGAGCCTGGGCAAGAAAGGGGTTCAGAGAGGAGAGATAGGGTCAGGGACAGATAGGCTGTAGCCAGGGAGGGATTTAGCTTGGAATAAATCAAGTGAAGGGACATGGGGCGGGGGGGGGGTGCTTTCAACAGAGTTATCTGTTAAGGTTGGATCTGGCCTACATTTTGAAAAGGCATATTGTAAGCAGAGAGTCTAGTCAGCATTTGTAGTAATTCTGGCAGGAGAGAGTAGTAGCCTACATCAGAGTAGAGGAAGCACAAATATAAGATTCTGGATATAATATCTGAAAACAATTGCACTAGACGTATTGTAGACTGTGGGTAAAGAGTATCAAGACATGTCTCCTAGTCAGGGATCTTCCAGAGAGATAAAAACCGGTAACATGTTGGCATATACATACATATACATACACATACACATACACATACATATACACACAGTCCTAAACAGCTCCTAATACACAGAAGCACCATCTCAGTCTGTTGGAGCGGCTATAACAAAATACTACAGACCAGGCAGTTCATTAACATCAGACATTTGTTTCTCATACTTTTGGACCCTGAATGTTTTGGTCAAAGCCTAGGACTATGTCTAATTCATGACTCCATCACACTAGGACTGTGTCTAATCCATGAATCCATCACACTAGCCACCACAGTTTGGCAGCTAGAAGTATGGCCTTGCTGTTGACTGAGGAGATAGTTCTGACAATAGATTGGGCCTGGTGAGAGGTGAGGAACTTGGTTTGGGACAGGCTAAATTTGAGATGCTCATCTGGCCTTGAGATGATGGCTGGTTGTACATATCTTGAGTTACAGTGAAGGGCTGGACAGGGGAGAGTTGTGTGGAAGCCAGCAATGCCTACATGTGACATTAAAAGCTGTGAAGAGGGGCAAGGCATAGAATGAAACAGTCTTGTTGGGAAGTCAATGCTTGGTAGCTGTCCACTGTCTCAGCACTGGGGAGAAGTGCACTGCTTTGGCCTCTCTGCCACTGCATTGAACTGGAACAGACAGCCAGCCACTGGAGGAACTGAATATGTCCTGAAGCACTTAAGGAGTTAAGTGGGGAATTTCTAAGAATATGTATTTTATCGATTTCAGGTGTTCTTGGATGTGTTTTCCTTTACTCAATGCCTTCTTTCTGGGTTGAGACTGTTTCGTGTTAGGTGTCACACCACATTACACACACACCACCACCACCACAACCACCACCACCATCACAGCCACCACCACCAGGCATTGTTTAGTGGGCCAGATCCAGAAACACAAGAGAAGAACATGGTCAATGCATGGGAGAGGGATGGGGGAGTGCATGGGATGCATGGGAGAGGGATGGAGAGTGCATGGGATGCATGGGAGAGTGAGCCACAGAAGCAGGGCAGCTTGCTTTGTTGCCTTCTGCTCAGAGCCTTTTTTTGCAGTTGGTGTCTTCTAAACTTTCATCACCTCCTCTGTCCACTGCATATGATGGGCTAGCTTCTGGAGTCGTGCTCTCTCTAGCCAGGCCTCCAGACAGACCTGCCTGCTGATCTCTTGACGGCCCTGAACCTATCTGTTGTTTCCCTCTGTTCTGTCTCAGACCCAGGTCCATTCCTTGTCCTATTTCCTTCTTTACTTTGGAGAATTAGTTCTTCTCTCTCTCTAATGTCAGAACGAAACTCCTGCCATGAACTGCAGCATCATTATTATGGACAAGACTTAGTGTGGAGGAATTGAGGAAATTCTGTTGATTCTCTCTCTAATGTCAGAACGAAACTCCTGCCATGAACTGTAGCATCATTATTATGGACAATACTTAGTGTGGAGGAGTTGAGGAAATTCTGTTGATATCAAGTTTCCAGGAATTTATGAGCTGAACTGTGGGTAGAGGTGGGGTGGAGGCTAGGGCCTGGCTGCCAGAGACTTTGAGATACTCGGCCCCTCATGGCCAGTATTGCCCCATCAGCATTAACTAGCACCTCTGCTTTTCCTGCTCAAAGCTCTGGGCTAAGTCTGCAAGGCTGGCAAAACTGGGAGCTTTGTCACCACATTCAAGCATCCTCCCCAATGGCCGGGCTCCAGCACTACACAACCCAGGCATTTTTACCCCGAATGCTCATGCCCTCTCTTCTGGCCTGCACTGTATCTTGCTCACATTTCAAGAGTAATTTCATCCATCTGGCTCTGATTCCTGTATCCCAAGTGCTTCAGATAGAGTCTGAGGTGCCAAGATTTCCTCCCAAACCCATTCTAAGCAGGCTCCAAGTAGGCCCAAACCAGAGGGCCCCTATGCATTTTCTAGGTTAGATGCTTCTTGCCCACCAGAGCATATGGTGGCCTATTTGGGGGGAAGTCATGGCCATCTCTCTTAGCTGGAGAACACTGTGGCTGGGAAGGGGAATAGGGCCCTAGTCAGAAACCTAGACTTGGGTGTTGTGTGGGAGAGACCAAAAGTCCAGGGCTGGGGAAGGGCAGAGACCAGAGCCAGGGTGTGGGAAAGCCAGCTGGCCTGTGTGGTACTGATCTTTGTTTTCTGTGTGAAGGCACATTTGGCTTTTCCTACTGTACATTAGCGTGTGAACCTTTGTGTTTGTCCCCTGGAAAATGGGTTGTACATGGACATAGAAACTGAAGAGTGGGGACCCGGGAAGGCCTAGGAAGAAGACACATCATTGGGAATGAAGTCCTGACTTAGACCCCAGAGATTTCCTGTTGCCAAAGGATTTCTTTTGGCCCTTTGTAGAGATGGACACTTGCTGTACATTGACTCAGGTGTCAGTTCCAGAGAAACTCACGGGTGACCTTGAACTCAGCTTGGGTAGAGTTTTCTAGGCCAAATCCCTGAGGATTCAGTCCTATACTCTCAGCATCTATGTTGATATCAACATCTCCCAGTCAGCACTCTAGCCGTGCCACCAGGGAATCACAGAACCCTAAGTGTCAGTGTGCTCTCATGTCATGCTCTTCTGTGACAGTATGGCAAAGCAAGTATGGGATACAGGCCACACTGGGTCTCAGATGATGGTATACTCTGAGATAGATATGTCCCGAGAGGAATGGACTCAGAAATACCAAAAGATCATAGAGTTAACTTCACTGGGAGCACCTGAGGTAGTGGTCAATCAGAATCATAGATGAGTACGTTCTTCCAAAGCTATAGTTGGGATAGAGCTTTGTGGGGTCTGAGAGTTGCTGTCCATACAGCCAGTGAGTGTCATCGAGGAAGGGGAGAATCTTATTTTCATGAAATGAAGAGTTTTAATTACTTAATTCAATTCAGGCTTCCAAAGTGCTTGAAAATGCTGGTTTAGGGTTACTGAATATTGCTTACTGGCATTGTTTGCACATTAGAAAAATAGCACATTATGTCATTTCTGAGCCTATGGGGCAAAGTTTGAATTCTATTATAACTTTGGAGTGATACGGATGTCTTTTGGAAATATAAGCACAGAACAATGGATATGCTGGTTGGCATGACTTGGTCTGTCCAGTACACACTCACATTTTCTTCCCTCATCTCACCAGTATTAGTAAAGTGTTATTCGCCTCCCTTACCAGGTAGTGTTTCACTTGTTTGGGAACATAAAAATAAGGGTTGCTTGCTCTCCATAAGGTGAATTTGGTTTATGTATTAATTATTGTGAAGAGCTTTCTGTCAGCCTTCCAGTCCCTCTTGCCTGTGGTTTTACTTTTCATGCTTGCAAGTTACCTGTGGTCCATTAACTGAAACATTCCAGTAATAAACCATTCATATTTCAAATGCATGCTCTTCTGAGTAGGACAATAAAATCTTGTGGTGTCGGATGAGGTCCTGTCCAGGACACATACCAGTGCCTCTGTCTAGTGTGTCCATGATGCACACACTCCTTGCCCATCACCACTCAGTGGCTTTCTAAGTTATCAGATTGACTGACATTGTTTTATAATGCTTGCATTCAAGCAGCCCTTATTGTACTTAATAATGGCTGTGAGTGGTGATAACAATTTTATTATAGTATTAATGTATTGTCATAATTGTCCTATTCTATTATTGTTATTAATCTTTTGTAGTGCTCAATTTATAAATTAAACATAGGCATGTAAAGTCAAGAAAGAACATACCTATACACAAGCTTGTCCACTGGGGGTTTTGAATGTACATTCTACAGGTAATGGAAGATTGCTGTCATTGGTTCTTGTTGCCTAGAATGGAAACACACTGAGGGCCCACCACTGGTCTTATTCCTTGAGCTGGGACTCAATCCTCTTGAATCAGAGTGCTCCATAGGACACAGCTTCAATTTCTTCTACTTGGCCTGAGAGGTGTTTCTTCTTCTTGGGAATACCTTCTATGGCCAAGTTTCTTCAGAGAGAAAGGTTGCAATGCCTGTTGGGCAGTCACCTTAAGAGACAGGTAAGCAGTTGAGTTCCTGAGTCTGGAAGAGACAGTTTGAAAATTGGTATATCTATTTTGGCAGACACAGGATTTGAAAAACATCTAGGGCATTTGTTCTCAACCTGTGGGTCGCAACCCCCTTGGGGGTGGAACAACTCTTTTCATAGGGGTTAAAGAACACTGGGAAAACACAGCTTCCACCTTGAAGATACCTTACCTTGTTGGCCACTCTGAGCTTGCAGTCTTTGGATGAAGCACAATACTTTGGTTCTCCCAAAGACGATCCAGAGAAAGGAGCCCAGTAGCATTGTGAGACCAACAAAATGGTCCTACTTTTCTTGTGGTGGCTTCAGGCAACCACCCAGCCATGCAAGAGTCCTGTTGGCATGGAAGGGATAATCATGGTTGGTTTTCAGACTAGTGCTTTTCTTATGCAAAGAGATGGTGTTTTATGTTTTATTATTTTTTTAAACTTGAGATCCACAAATCTGGAGGGCTTGGAGAAGAATTTTAGCTCTAATCCTATGTGTCTTTGTGGCAGGGGACAAAACTATTCATTACACCTGCACTCCCAGGGGCTGGAGAAACTACACATGGATTAGAGCAGGCTTAGGGAGAAAAAAAAAACATTAAAGCCCAGGAACAGGAAAGAGGAGAGTCTTTATGAAAGCTATTATCCCTTAGCCTGGCCTTCCAGGCAAGGACAGCCATCCATGGGTGGATCAGTGCTTGGGGTGGTATCTTTAAGAGTTCAGACATTCCAAAGCCTTCCAGTCTCCTGCCTAGGCAGATAGCCATTCTGGAGTAAGGCAGATTTGCATTGCTTTGGAGCAAAGAAAGTGAGAGAAGTGGATGCTTGCTCAGTGCTGTTTCCATGATGAACTGAGTACTGACACCCACTGGAAGCTGGGTCCCAACAACTGACTGGTGGCAGCAGCTGGCCACTGTGGTTCCAATGACTGGCCTTAGGTGCTGGTTAGGGTGGTGGTTTTGGGAAGAAAGCATTTAAGTAAAACAGTCTGTCAGTAAGAGACTGTGGTCCTCCACAAGTAGAAAGCACCCCTCCCTGTAAAAAGTTTTCTTGCTCAGTTGTCATGGGAGATATAGCATTGCCTTGTCCTTAGGCAAATTACCTTAAAGAAGCCAAAAAGTAGGTGTGTGTGTATGAGAGAGAGAGAGCATGAGAGAGGGAGAGAGAGAGAGAGAGAGGGAGAGAGGGAGAGAGAGGGAGAGAGAGAGAGAGAAGAAGAAGAAGAAGAAGAAGAAGAAGAAGAAGAAGAAGAAGAAAGAAGAAAGAAAAAAGAAGAAGGAAGAAGAAAAAAGGAAGAAGAAGAAGAAGAAGAAGAAGAAGAAGAAGAAGAAGAAGAAGAAGAAGAAGAAGAAGAAGAAGAAGAAGAAGAAGAAGAAGCAGCTGCTGTCTGTCTGGTCAGGTGGATGTTTACATTTTGTAGTGTGAACAAGATTTGTGATCCCAAATTCCCACACTATTTCCTTGGCTACCAGGCACCTACATTTTCTGTCAGCTAGGGCACTAAAGAGAATTCTTTATCCCTGTTTTGATTAGAATTCCTTTCTTCTCTCTCAGACTTTCCAAATAGGCTGTAGGTTCCTATGTACTTCTCTTAGGGAGTTCCAGCCCAGTCCACTGGCATGCTGGGTTGACAGATGGTGACAGATGACATATAGGTGACAGATGGACATGAACTGGCCACTGTCTAGGGGGTTGGGTGTGGGTCTGCCTCCTATGATTCTTGATCCATGCCTAGTATGCTGTAGGCATACATAATGCTTAGTTATTTTGGTGGGATGAACCATAGAAGCCCAGTGCAAAAGAATACAGTCTCCCTCTGAACTATCAGACATTGTAAGGGGCCTTTGAGGTAAATTAGTCAATACCCACTGGTCACAAAGACATCTATTGGGGTGTTTGGCAGTACAAGTAACTGAAGGCAATGATATAAAGCAAGGAAAAGAGCCCAGGGGCCACTAAGATGATAAAATGAGAGAATATCAGATCCTGGTACTTGTAAATACTAGCACATTTGATTGAGGAAGTAAAATCTGGATTGGCTATAGGGGACAGACTGGGTGTAAGTGTGGTCTCGTTCTCACCTTCTTTATACTGACAGATTGCTGAGCTTTTCTGCCTCTCACACTTGCTGTTTCACAGGGAGACTTCTTGTCCCTCATGTTGGGTGCACAGGTTAATGTGAGCAAATGAACATTTGGGAGAGTGTGTTGTGCACTTGGGGGTGTGTATGTAGAAATGTTCTTCTACTGATTGTTATCTGTACAACTCTGACTCTGACATGCCACCCAAAGGCTCATGTATTAAATATAACCCAGTTGCCAGTTGATGACTTTGAGAAGTGATCGGATCAGGATGACTATGGCTTCCTCAGTGGATTAATCACTGATGGATTAGTGATTTGGTACCATTATTAGGAGGTGCCTAAGAGGTATGTGCTAGTTAAAGAAAGTAGACCATCAAGGCAATACTCTGAGTGTGATAACCTGTACCTGCCTTTTTAGCTCTGACTCTTCTTATGCTATCATGAGGTAAGTGGCTTTGCCCCTATAATCCTCCCCTCTTCAATGGAATGGTCTGCCTTTCCATGAGCCAGAAATAGCAAAACAAAATGAACAGGGGCTGTGAACCCAAATAAACCTTCACTCCTTGGAAGTTATATTGTCTATTTTGTCCCGTTGATAAGACCTGACTAACAGCACATTGAACTTTGTTCTTATTCCTTGGGTCTCTGTGCACTGTTTCTGCCATTTCTTTGTCCCGTCTCTGCTCCTCCTTGCCTCCTTTATTCTGCATTTATTCCAACAGTTACCATTAATTATTTGCTACTGGTTGCCCAGTGTCACGTTCAGAGGAAAGCTAGGGTGGGGGTGGGAGGGCAGAACACACTGCTTTCATCATGAAGCAGTCAGGAGGGAGAGATCCAGGTGGTAGCTGGATCAAATATCTGTCCCTCACGTGCGGCCAGTGGACACTGATGCTGGTGTTTTGACACCTGTCAGCTGGCTTTAATTCCAACAATTACTTGTCAGAGTAGCAAGATTCATTGGGATAAATCAGAACCAGCCAGAATCTGAACTCTTTCACTTAACGATGGAGGTCGATCCTTTTTGGTGTCTTTCTCAGCTTCCTGTCCACAGAAGCAACCCATCCAAGTATAAATGAAGCTCTTGTCATTCCTTTTCTCTCCAGATAATGGTTGGTTCATCTCTTAGGAAGAGCCAATACATTAGGCTAGAACAGGGTTTGTGTAGACATAGCTGGAGGTCTAGTTCTCTCCTGGCACTGTCAAGAGCAGGCACCCTCCTTTCTCAGCTTCAGAATGGAAGGCATTGGGGAGGTGATGGATTTTGCACATCTCCTCCCCATTCTACCAAGGAACAGCTTTGTGAATGGATCTCACAAGCTAATATTCTTGGAGATTTTTAAGGAGGGGTTGAGAGAAGGCAATGGGTTTAAATCCCAGCAGCAGAAGAGATTGGGTCAGGTTCATACCATAGAACCAGTGAAGTCCTGACTTCGAAGTAGAGCAGCCTTCTGGGTCATACTTACTGCTGGGAGAATTAGAAAATGCCCCACTCCTGAGTTTTGTAGCTGAAAATTTATTCCTAGAAAGCACACAGTGAGGTGAGGAGTGGTCTCCAGGTGACCAGCAGAGCAGACCTTATCATACCAACCCACTCAGTGAAAATGCTAATTGGACCCCAATTCTTTTATTATTTTTTAAATTCATCTTACATACCTACCACAGTGCTCCCTCACCCCTTCTCCTGCTTCCTCCTACCTCCCCCAACCTCCCATCCACTCCTCAGAAAGGGTAAGGCCCCCCATGGGGAATCAACAAAGCCTGGCATATTAAGTTGAGGCAAGACCAAGCCCCATCCCCCTGCATCAAGACTGAGCAAAGCATTGCACCATAGGGAATGGGCTCGAAAAGGCCAGCTCATGCACCAGGGACAGATCCTGGTCCCACTGCCAGGGGTATCCTACTTTTTGTGTATCATTGAGGCCACAGAGATAGGTAGACCCCAGTTTCAGTGTGAAGAAATTCTTCTAGCAAGACAGGTTGGTAACAAAAATCAGTCTTTCATATTATGGGAGGTTATCTGTTAGAGTGGAGGTGGCACCAGGCAGGTAGCAGGACAGCGGAAATGTATTTCTTAGTCTTGGAAAGCATCCTGGGGTACATAAAGGAGGAGCTGTGTGAAGGAAGAAAGGGCAGCAGCAAAGGAGATAGGTGTTGAACTTGGGAGTTTTGCTTCAACAGAGAGGTTTACTAGGACATGGAATTCTTGGTGCTGACCATAAGACACTTCTTGAAAAGTGAGGCTGGTAGGTTACCTACTCCAGCTCCTGGAAGGGCCACTCTTTGATGGTTGGAAAGGCTTGGATTTGAATCCCAGCTCCACTACTTGAAACCTATGTGGTCTTTTAGAAGGAAAAGGAGAGTTTTCAGGTACTTGGCAGAATGTACTTAATGCAGAGTATGCTAGAGAAAGCATGGGAAGAGGTCAGATGAAAACAGAAAGGCCAGATCACAAAAAATTAGCTCCTCCACAGCAGTGGTTAATAACAGGATTTTATAGGATAAAATTTTATAGGGGCAAAGCAGATTAGAATCTGTAGAGGTCAGAGGGGACAAGAGTGATGAGATGTGAGTCAAAGTAGAGACTTAGACTGTGAAAGGAGACAGGAAAGCAGAGTTGAGAATCTGCCAAGGACATCAGCAAGTTCAAGGTCAGGCTGGGGGTCCTGGAGGATAGGAGGACCAGGAATTTCTCCCCTATACATGGTGTACCCATATTCCTGGCTGGATAAGAGGTAGTATGTTTTCAAACAGATTGGATACCTGGGAGACCATATGTACAAAAATGACTTCATGGATTCCTGGGGGATATGTTTTGGGTCCTCGTGCTTCATCTCTTTACTTTCTTCCTTGGCTTTGTCATGCCTGTGCTTTGCCATCTCATCATCTCCATGGTGATGGACCAATGGTATCCTAAACACATGATCTCACCTAGTAATTATGCAAAAGAGCAAGTTCCAAAAGGATCTTTGGGGATTGAAGAGTATCCTTAGGTTGGGAACTCTGCCAGATGTCTGTGAAGTAGGCCACTTGGGAGAAGATGGGCTAGCCCTGAAGTTGTGACAGCTGCCTCGGCTCCCTGAAATCATGAAGGACTTTCTGTAGATAACAGTGGATGGAAGATGTTGTAAAAGAGAGCTGAATGAATTGGCTGGCCTCAATTCACAGCATTCCTTAATATGTAAATAATCCAAGACAAAAGATAAATTTGATAAATCATTTGTACTAAATATAATGGAATTATTATTCTTGATAACAAATGAAATTTAAAATAAATTTCTCACTAAAGAAAAAGAAAAGTTGGTAGAAAATGTGACAAAGACATAGTTATTAAATTTACAATGGAAAATCCATTCATAAATTCAGTCATTCGTCCATTCATGCTTTCAATGAATGTATTAGTGTGTAACAGGTACTGTCCAATACAAAAGTGATACAGCAATAAGGAATAGGGGAAAATTCTTATCCTTTATGGAATTCCAATATTTTTAACTATCTTCTTCTTCTTCTTCTTCTTCTTCTTCTTCTTCTTCTTCTTCTTCTTCTTCTTCTTCTTCTTCTTCTTCTTCTTCTCCTCCTCCTCCTCCTCCTCCTCCTTCTCCTTCTCCTCCTTCTCCTCCTCCTCCTCCTCCTCCTCCTCCTCCTCCTTCTCCTTCTCCTCCTCCTCCTCCCCCCTCCTCCTCCACTTCCTCCTTCTCTTCCTCCTTCTCCTTGTATCTTACAGTTTTTTTTTTGTTTGTCTTTCATTTTGCAGGGGAATTAACTGTAGATCCTTGTACATGGGATGCAAGTACTCATCCACTGAACTATGCTGTCTAGCTTCTAATTAGTTGTTTGTTTTTTTTTAAATATTCAGTTCCAGGAACATTCTTAATTTACTTTGGGTTATCTACCATAATACTGAGTTGAGTATTTGTCCCCACTCTCAAAGTGAAGCACTTTCTCTCACCATGGATAATGGACTTCTTCCTTCCCTGGCTGAGGATGTGCTATTCAAGTGACTTGTCTAACAATTCTTAGCATGATTCCATGCAAGCTTTGTCATGTGGCTTTATGCCCTGTCAGATGCCATAGGTTGTTACAGGGTTGGGAAGGGTGTGACAGTGATAACTCGGATATCCCTTGCATTGCTTTCCCTGTGGTTTGCATTCATATCTTACTTGTTTAATTTCTACCTTAATGAATGGTTCTGGATATTTGAACAATTCTGAACAAAGAGAGTATATGCTTCATAATTTCCAAAGCTGATTTCATATATTCTCATATTCTATGTTTTCTTAAAGCCCATGACCTCCCTCTCTGGGATGTTAGTTTATTACACGTGGTCATGTCTGGATGGGGATGCTGTCACTTACATTCTCAAATGCCTCTATCCAGAGGACATACAGGACCTATTAGAACACATCCTGACAGCCCAGTTCTTCCCCTCCTTTAATGGATAACTGTTTTAAAAAAATTTTGAAAAAAATTCAATTTTCCCAAGAGGGGAATATGATATTTGTGTAGCTGTTTTTATGCCTCACAGAAAGTTTGAAGGAATGTTAGTATACTTTGCAATGTTTTCTTCTTAAAATTGTTAGGCTTTTAAAATTATTATTTCTCTATTAATAAATGGAATATTTTCCATTATATTTTCTAACCAGTAGACAATAAACTCTTATTCTTAGTTCTGATAGTTTTTCTCTTGGGAATAGTTTTTCTCTTAGATTTTTTTGTATTAGTTATAATAATGACATTTTTGTCTCTGTCCTTTAAAAATATCATACTTTGTAGGCTGGGAATGATGGTGCATGCCTTTAATCCAAGCACTCAGAAGGCAGAGGCAAGTGAATCTCTGAGTTTGAGGCAAGAGTGAGTTTCAGGACAGCCAGGCTACACAGAGAAACCCTGTCTTTAAAACCAAAACCAAAAGCAAGCAAGCAAGCAACCAACCAACTAATCAATCAACCAATCAATCAATCAATCAATCAATTAATCAATCAGTCATATTGGGGCCTGTGAGCTGGCTCAGTGGGCATTTGCTACACAAACCTAACAATCTGGATTTGGTACCTAGAACCCATGTAAAAGTGAAAGTGGGGAGCTGGAAAGATGGCTCAGTGGCTGGGAGCATTTGTTTTTACAGAGGACCTGTGTTCAGGTCTTAGCATTCATATGACAGCTTACAACCACCT
The DNA here is from genome assembly GCF_003668045.3 of Cricetulus griseus. NCBI lineage: Eukaryota > Metazoa > Chordata > Mammalia > Rodentia > Cricetidae > Cricetulus > Cricetulus griseus. The sequence goes on from NC_048600.1 coordinate 19,594,831, forward strand.
GTAATTCCAGTTCCATGGGATTTGATACCTTCTTCTGGCCTCTGTGGAACCAGGCATGAGTGTAGTACACATATGTATGTGCAGTATACATACATACATGCAAGCAAAGCCCTCATATATACAAAACAAACTTTTTAAAAGGTGGAAGGAGAGAATTGACTCCATAAAGTTGACCACTGACCTCTGCATGTGTGCCATGGCATATATATGCTACCCCAATCCCAGATACACAAACAACAACAACAGTAAATATGAAGAGTAATATAATATTTGTATTTCATGTCACTGGCTAGAAGTGGTGCTTTGCTGGGACAGTGACAGAAGTCTTACCATGTGGTCTTGCTTCTACCATGAGTTGACATTTACCTGTTGCTTCACTGCCACTGGCATGTTGGTTACAGATGTAAGTCCTGTCTTCTAGTTTGATGCATTTTTTATTGTTTAAGTCACAAAATTGTTACATTAAAATATCTTTAAACTCTACTAAGATGAGCTTAGAGGTTTTTTCACCTAGTTGGCATATGGATGCAGACTATTGAATAATCCATAGTTGTCATAGCAGCCCAGGGGTAAGTAAAGCTTTTAGCAGGTAAATTATACATTTTAAAATCTCCTGAGTATGATTTAATTAAAATTGGCTTCTCTGCATGTGAACACACACACACACACACACACACACACACACACACACACCACTAGGCATTTTACATGTATTTTTTCCAGTGATATATTATCTTTGCCACATTGTATCACAATGATGCATAACATACTGCCATTATTGGTATATATATATATATATATATATATATATATATATATATATATAATTTGATTTTTTGGAAACTTTAGCTGTGCTGTCAACTTTGGAAAAAAGTATCCCAGTTCATTGCATTCAGTTGGCATTGTACAAAAATTAACAGCCATATTGTTCTAGAAATGTTGAACTTAATTTTTTTCCATTTGTACAGGGGTAACACACTATATTAAATATGTAAGGTCTTAAAAAAATGAAGGGATTTTGAGAGCCCATCCCATATGAAGGGATGCTCTCTTGACCTGGACACATGGGGAAGGGCCTAGGCCTGGCCCAGGATGATGTGGTAGACTTTGGGGAGCCCCTTTTGAGGGCCTTACCCTGCCTGGGGAGTGGAGGGGGGATGGCTAGGGGCAGGTGGGATGTTGGGAGGAGGGAAGGGAGAGGGAGAAGGGATTGACATCTGAAGCAAGCTTGTTCCTAATTTGAAATAATAAAATAAAATAAAAATTAAAAAAAAGATTATGTCAGCTTTACAGATGGGCTGGGAAACTTTCTGTATCTTCCTATGCTTTAGAACCATCCAGAATCACTCACCCATTAAATTACCCACACTTAGAACCTTCTGTAGAGATGATTTTTCCACAGTGTTTCATTTCTTTCATGATTAATAGTCTGTTCAGAGAATAGCCTTTTGAGTCAGTACTGGGAACTCTTATTTTCCCAGGAAATGGTCTGTTTCAACAAGTTGTGTATAGAATAGATAGAATCAGGTGTGTCCAGCCTTTGACATTGTTACACAGTGCTGTCATCTACAAAGTACATACTCAAAAAACCAATCAACTGGGTTCAAACAAACAAACAAGCAAACAAACAAAAAACATGCAGAAAAAAACCCGAATAGTTTTAAAGTAATTTTAGGATAGCTATCCTTAGCTGTGTACAGTCTGTAGGCTAAGGGCTGTGTAGTTCCCCTCCTGAGCACTTTACACATGGAATGGGCACATATCAGTTTTCTTTGTGTTTCTGAGACTAAATTGCCTCACATAATATAAATAATTTAGGTGAAGAAGGGATTACTTGAGTCATACTTGAGAGCCTTCATGCATGTTCCTACATCTTTGTGCTTGGGCAGAACACTGTGGTAACCATGGTAACAAAGTGTGGCAGAGGAGCTTCCTTACGTCATTGTGCAAAAGAAATGACCAGGGATGGGGGTCGGGGATGGGGTGGGGGAGATACCCTCAAGGACATACCCATAGTAATAATCCACTTCAATCAGGGAGGTCTTAACTCCTAGTTTCCAGACTCTTCAGCCTGGACCCCTGGCTGGGAACTAAGCTCTCAAGGCATAGGCTCTTTTTTTTTTTTTTTTTTTTCTCTAGCCGAAGTACATTATATGGAGATCTTCTTGGATAGCTGAGGCAGGTTAGACATTTCAAAAGACAATAAGTGATCGTTTAGGGGGCCAAACAAAGAAAAGACTGCGTGGAGAATTCAAAAACTTGTGGCTCTCACAGCACATTCTCTAAGTTCTTAACTTCTGATCGTGAACATCTAAATTCTAGCCCTAAAGGGCTGGCAGCTGTTTAGACCCCTTGGCCCAGGTTTTAACATCCTAGTTCTAGGCAAACTTCAATAGAAGATTCTATTTTCATCTGGGGAATCACTCTTAGACATCTTGACATTCTTGTGGCCAAGGCCACGTGTACTAGAAGTACTCTGATTTATCCCTCACCCCATTGCTCATTTCCTGGTTTTCCCTGTGAAGGTAACCTTCTCCCTTTAGGTGAGTATAACCCTTCAGGCTTTGGGGCAACTCCTTCCCAGTATATTACTAACCCTGTTGGTGTCCATTCAACCACATAACACAACACCAGGAATACTGTACTATGTCAGAACACAAGAGAATAATATTGCTATAAAAGCAACTCTTGTTCATATCCAAGATAACAAATTTTGTTTGACAACTCTACAAAGTTTTCAATACATTGTAAAATTTTATGCACAGATGAGATGTGTTTCCGGGTCTTCAGACTGAACTAGTAGAGACTGAAAGAAAAGCAATTCTAGTTTATGGTTAGCTCTCCTTCTTCATTTGGGTGCCACATTGCATATCCTATTATGGTTTCAGATGGATATGTCCCTCACAGGTATGTGAGGAATGACTGGTTCCCAACTAGTGGTGCTTTGTTGGGAGGTTGTGAGAATTTTTGGAGGTGGGGGTTAGCTAGGGAGAGTAGGTCCCAGGGCACATGATGTTAACAGTTACACCTGGTTCCTAGTCTTTTTCCCACTCTGCTTGTTGGCTACCATGCAGCGAAGAGCCTCCCCTACACACTCCCACCACACTTGGCTCAAGTACACAGAGACAAGCAACAATGACTGATGCTCTGAAGCCATGAACCAAAATGTATCTTCCCTCTTTTAAGTTATATAGAATATTCTATCAGAGTCATGGAAAAACTAATAGACCTCAACACAGAGAGATGGAAAATGAAGTTTGGATAAGGGAAAGGTATACGTGTAGATTTGTCCAGCAATTGGCAAAGAGAGATAAGCTATTAGTCTAGTGATCTGACCTTTGCAGGCAGGTCAAGTTCAGGCAGCTACTAGTGTTACTGGGGTGCTGCAGTTAAACCAGTGGGAGGAGTCTACTCTTGGCACTTGGCCTCCTCACCAGAAAGGGAGTTTGGAAAGCTTCCCATACTCATTCATAAATGGTTGCCCCTACACATTAAAGGGTGCTAGAAGATTGCAACAAATTTAAGATAGCCTTATCATGTTGGATCCTTACATGTTTCTCAAAAGAGTTAGCCATAGCCAATGAGCTTGACTTCCATAGAGAGTTGATCTTATTTGTACATAAACTCTGGAAGGACTGACTTGCATTTGCATTCTTTCCCCTAGACTGGCATTGTCAAGACTCGGTGGATTGAAATCCCCAAGCAGCCTACATGTGGGAAACAGATACAGTTGCATGATGGAACCTGGAATGAAATCCGGCCATGGAGCTGTCTCTTGCTGGAGTGAGTCTCCAGGCTCCATGTTCCTTCAGTGGCTAGCTCAGGTTTAAACTTCTTCAGAGCTGCCTCTGATTAGCTGAGTCCCCTTTGTCCTTACCATATTGCTTCATGCAGGACCCTTGGATCTCATTCAAGATATATACTAGGAAATGTCATGGTGATGATAGAATATTGAACCATGATTTACCAGTTTTGAAAGCAGCCTGGCTCTCTGTTGGGGAGTTGGGTTCAGAGCTGGTTTGCATTACAGAAATGCTCCTCCATGTAGCTTCTCCTTATAGTCTATTACATGGCTCTAGGACAGTGGTCCTCAACCATCCTGATGCTGCGGCTCTTTAATACCGTTCTTGATGCTATGATGACCCCAAAGCATACAGCTACTTTCATTGCAACTTCATAACTGTAATTTTGCTACTGTTATGAATTGTAATGTAAATATTTGATATGCAGGATATCTGATATGCAACCCCTGTGAAAGGGTTGTTCGGCTCTCCAATGGGGTTGCAATCCACAGATTGAGTACTGTTGCTTTAAATAAGACTTCTGGTATCATCCAAGGAATCTTCCTTCTGGATTCTTAGAGGTACCTGTGGGTACATGCATAGTTTACTGAAGTAGTAATCTCTAGACAGGCAGTCAGGGTCCACATCTCCACCACGTACATTCAGTGTGGCAAGTGTGGGCCATAGTTCCACAGAGAATTTGCTTTGTGTTTGTACAGGTTGTTCAGGGCTAACAAACCTGAATCCTTTAGTGTCATATGATCAAAACAGCACAAGAAGAAGCTCAGCCACTACTACTATAGACTCTGGTTCATCCTTTCCTATTATAGCATCTTACAGTATACATCTGATGGATGGGTATCAGGCTCATCAACCCAAGATGGTTTCTGTTCCAATGTTCTGCACCTCACATTTGGAGTAGCAGTGGAAGGATTCATACTGGCTGTGTTGGTGTCCTAGGACCACCAGCACAAACACTGCAGATGGGACAGTTTAGAGTAGATGCATATCTTGTGATTGGAGAGGCTTTAAGTTCAAGTTGAAGGAGTCACTCCAAGACTTTTCTCCTTGGGTGAATTGAATATGACTGTCATCTCATTCTCTGTCCACCACATTGCCCCTTTAAAGACCTGATCCCCTAAATACTATTGATTCTTTTTTTCTCTCTCATTTTTGTTTTGTGGTCCTCACCCCACCCCCCATATGTTACATTCCAAACAGTTTCCCCTCCCTCTTCTCTTCCCAGTCCCTCTACTGTTGGTTCTTATCTATTGCAGTTTAGGATTTCTGTGTATGTGTGTATGGAAGGGATGCATTCTGCTTACATTTTTTTAGGGAAAGAGATAGCATTTAGTAGTGAAAAACACACTTTGAAGAATCTTAAAAGAACAAAAACATTTGGACATTTTAGTAGCAAGTAGAAGAAATTCTAAGTGTTACCTATGCTCTTACTCCTCAGCAGTCCCTTATTTAGAAAATCAAACCTGAGATGGCTGGGGGAATCTGATGCCCAGGAAATCTTTTTTCTGTGGTTTTTTTTCTGTGTGTCTCATGCCTACATGCACACACATACACGGACTCGCAGACATGCACACACACACTTGCATGTATACACGCACGAATGTACATTGTGCTTTGGGATGATCCCTTGGGCAGCTGGCTATGATTATGGCTTCTCTCTCAATGTCCTAAATGGGGTCACAGGAGCTTAAAGACTCAGTTATAAATCAGATCGATCCCACAAGAGCAGAACTAGTTTCTGGTGAAAGCTGAACCAAGACCCTGCTACCTCTTAGAATCCAGCTCTGCTCTGCAGCCCAGAGAAGAATGCATTTGTTCTCCTGTTGAAGTTGGCTCTGGCCATCCCAGAACAACATAATGACACTCCAAGTTCACCCCATCCCATTCACCTCCACAGTTCTCCTTCTCTCCCTGGACCTTTGCGTCTTTGGGGGCAGTAGTGATATATCTGTATGCCCAGAACAACATGCTAACTTTAAATGTTTTACTTAGGGACACGGTCTTGTCATGGAGTGGGCTACAGTACACGGCACACTAGAGATGTGTGCACAGCCCTTTGAAGGCCTCTGGCATCTGGAGCTCTTCATGATGGCAGAGCCAGTTGCAGGGCAGGATGCCTCTAGCTGGACAGAGAGAGGGCACACGGTTCCTCATATGGAGCCTGTCTTGCCAGGAAGAGTGGTTTAATGTGGCCAAATATGTGTGTCCCTGGGCTTAGAACTGTGTCCAAAAGACTAAAGATCCAAAATATCATTTGACAATTATTAGTTCTTTTGTTATTGTTTTGGTGTCTATTCATTTCTTTAACACCACAGCAACCATTTCAGGTTTAATTAATTATAAATATCTTTATGTTTTATTTATGTGTGAAGTGCACATTTGGTAGAGAGTTAATTAAATCTCTGCATATTAAAATGTCAAAGCTGTGAGGTCTCCTAGAGATTGTCTAGTCTGATTTCCTCTACTAGATATAGCAGAAATTGGAGTCTGGAAGGGAGAGATGATTAACTTGGAATCACCTGGTGAGGTTGATGATGGGACTTAAATCACCTACACCTGCCTCTAGTGGAGGGGTTAGCAGTCTGCACATAGCTGGTATGGACCTCACATTGTCTCATGAGTAAACCATGGGGGCTGACTCAGGAGTCTCGCCTAATTGGCAACAGTCAGAGACCAGAGAGTAGCTGGGTAATTGCATCTTTAGCAGGTCTTTGGTTCAGCCGTTATCATTATGACACATTTGCACCATGTTGTTCTGCATGTAGACGAATCTGCTATTACATATGACTGTGCTGTAAGGGTTAGCTCCACTTTATAGGTTCCACAAGTGTGCATGGCGAGGACTCCTCATGAAGGTGTGAGCTCAGGTCTGTTCCCTCTCTTCCACACTGACCTTCTGCCATGCTTTGATACAGAAGGAAGGACCTCACCAGATGTGACTCCTTGACTTTGGACCCCCAGCTTCCAGAAACATTGAGCCTTCTGTCTTTTGCACCAAGATGGAGCACCAAGAAGGCTTTTGATAGATACAAGTCTTGTGATCTTGGACTTACCAGCCTCTAGAACTGTAAGAAATTAAATTATCCAGCCACTGTGTGAAGCAGCATGAAATAGACGAAGACACCATCTACCCTTGAGATGTTAAGGTCAGCTCCATACAAGGGTTGATGTATAGTTGATTTCCCTTTAGCAGTCTTCCATCTGTAGAATGCTTTGGTTTTCTCCTCTCTCCTGGTGCTTATATTCTTGGTGCTCCTGGAAATTGCACATCTAAGTATCCCTGCTCACTGATGTTGGCTTTAGTGAGTAGGGAACATCAGTTTTCCAGAGCAAAACGATGCTTCGCTGGATCTTTAACGTCTTAGCCATACACCTCATGATGCTGCAGGAGACCCTATGTTGCTATTTCCACCTCCCTAAACTCAATCATTTCCAATTTTAGTCCCAGTTCTTTGCCCACTGGAGGCCAAAGTATGATTCTAGGGCCTTTTCCTTTCTTATCCCCTCTTGTTTCTTTGCTCTTAAGGCAGAACCCTCTGTTGTCTATGTAATGTAATAATTGTATCTGTTCTTATCCTGACTGCTTGTCAGCCCTTTAACCTTAGAAAGGGATTTAGGACCAGAGATAGCTAGCAATGTCGCCATCATCTAGTGAGTCATTGAAAACATCTCCCAATAGCTTATTCCTCTGGGGTGTTTCAGGGCTCTATTTTCCATGTGACACTGAGGCAACATTTGAGTGTGAGAGAGTGAGAAAGGAGAAAGCAGGGGTGTTGAAAGATGGCAGCAGCAGCATGGTGTCTGCTGACTGAGTGTGGCCACTTGTCACTGGTGATTCGGGTCAGCTATCTTTGGGGTCTGCCAAGCAAAAAAATCTTGGATGGCAATAAATAGAGCAATTTAACTCTAACCCAGAGTCCCAGGACTGGGAAGTCCTGGGAGGAATTGTGGATCCAAGGAGCTCCTGGCATGCCTGGGCCATGGTAACAGGCCCCTTCCTTCTGAGAAGGGCTGATTCAGTTGTGCTGAGCAGCTGGGGAGCTTTGCCTCAGATGCCTCCTGCGGCTCTAATGCTCTGGCTGGCTCAGCTTGGCTGCCTTTTGTCTGATTGGCCTGGGGAAGCCCTGGCTGAATGGCCTGTGGGCTCCACTATGCAGGAGGTGAGAACTCCTTGTCCTGAGCCTGGCTTACCCCTGCCTCACTGGTGCCAGCTTTTGATTGGGAGGTCCCAGGAGCTTGGATCTGTAAGCTGAAGTTGCTGGGTTGCATTCAGTTCTTCATGCTTGTTAGTTCTGTGAAACGGGCATAGGCAGACACCATGGTGAGGCAAGGTGGCTCCTGCTGGGGCACAAAGGGACTAAGTAGCTGCTGGGTGCTGCTGTTTTTCAGGGTAGTGGCTGGGTCCTGGATTTTATGGCCTGATAGAATGGGAAGACCCAAGAGTAAGAAGAGGGCCACTGGGAGCCAAAGGCTTACACTCATGGGGATAGTTTGTTCCCTTGGGGATCCCTGTTCATCAAATTTCCCTTGCTTATTCTGTCCCTGTTATAGACCCTCACTTCCCCTGGCTGTTCCTTGCAGCTGCCTTTTACCTCAGGGCCTTTGATTAGGCCATTCCTTTGTCTTTAACACAGTTGCCTGTCTCTGTGTCTGCATGGCTCATTCCCTTGTTTTCTTATAGTATCTTCTCGGAGATCTTCCCTCCTCAATGAGAGCTGCTATAACCACCTTTTTAAATTCTTTGTCTTATTTAATTCTTTAATACTTATTCCCTTGTAGCATTCCATGGGAGTTATTGGTTTCTTTTGGTACTGGATGAAGACTTCATCTATTATGATGATTTTCTCATGGCATTCTCCTCCGACTAGGATGCATAGTCTCTGAGCATAAGGATCTTTTGTTGCATTCACTTTTAGAAGAGTGCCATGTATATAATAAGTGCTTAGATGGCAAATGGACAGAAGGAAGCTCTTTCAGCAATACACATGGGACAGAGGCCTGTGCTATTGGCTGTTTGGCTTGATAGCCCAAAAGGTGACGCTCACCATGTTTAACATCTGGTACTGTGGTGAGCTGAGCTGCAAGAATTTTGTTAATATTTGTAGCCAGTGAACTGAAATGTGTAGTAGAGTTGGTGTCACAGTGGCATGTGGGAAGGTGGCACAGCCATTGTCAACCCCAGTTGTGTTGCAGCTAAATGAATGACATAGTCATGGAGTGGAAACGTGTTGTAAAATATTATCCTTCTTCGGGGCCATACCTCATAGGTGAGGGGCTTTGGGTTCAAAACGCAGAAGGCAAGAATCATAGTGTGTGGCGGATATTATAACACACTTCTCAAATGGTTCCTTTTAGTGATGGCCACTGCAGCGTCTTTGACCTTTGACCTCATCACCCTGTTTTGGTTTAGATCTTCTCAGACCCCTGATATCTGAAGCCTTGGGTTCTCTCCTGGTCTAGAATGTATGTAGTCTGCCCAAGTTGTGAACACAGGCTCAGCATTGTTCAGCACTTCCAAACAGTCATGCTTATCTTGCAGGAGGCCCTGGAGACCGAGGTTGATCTCATTTTTATAATCAAGAAGGACTTTGCAGTGATTAAAGGATGGTTTCCTGTTGACACACTGATCCCAACAGCTTCCAAGTAAGAGAGGAGCTGACAGGCAGTGCCCTGGGAGAACAGAAGGGTGTGGCCTGGGCAGCATCTGGGGTGGTCTGCATTCAGTGTGCAGCTCTATTCTGAGAGTATTCCAAAATGCTCTTTGAAGAGTGTGCATTCTTTGTGGGGGATGGTTCACTGTTGTGGGGAACCTGGGGCAGAGGTGGTGGGGGCGCGATTGGTTGTGCATGGAGATAGAAAATAACCTGTGGTTATTTTCCAGTTATTGCCAGAATTTGGAAGAACTAGCAGACCCAGGAGGAAGAGAGACAGCTCCCTTTCACACGAGAATGACATAGGACACGATGGGCCTATATACTTCAGGGTGGCCTTTTTTTTTTTTTTTTTTTTTTTTTTTTTTTTTTTTTTGAAATGTGGCAAGGACCCCTGGGAAGCCAGAACTCAGCTGAAAGCCAAGCACTCTGGGAATGAAATGGAACTGTAGGAATATACAACAGATACATAAATGTAAATGATAAACACACAATATCTTAAGCAAAGGAGGCTTACTTTTTGATTCAAGAACCAAGAAAGAGGCCTTGCTAAAATGACATCATCAGGCCTCTGTCCACTCAAGTCCTTAGCTTTGCCTCCTACTAGTTTCTGGCATTATTTTGTGGACTGCTCTGTCCTAGGGCTGAGGAAATGGTTGCTGACAGCCGTGGACCTCTGTGCATCTCACTTGACACAAAGCCTGAGTACAAAGAGACTTCTGTGTCCCAGCCTATTCAGAGAAGACATAACACTGGTGCTATGTTGGCCATTTGTCAAAGCCAGTCTTCTTAACTAGTAGGTGGGCCAGGGAGATGTATTAGTGACACTCCTACAGATAGAGCTCTGTGACCATGTGATCAAGATTACATCCAACTAGAACCAGAACACTCTATTGGGGATTCACCTTTCTTTCTGTTTACCTTTCTCCAAGCCTGAGAGTTGGGTTCGAATGAAAATGTAAAATTTTATAAGAAGAAATGCAACTGTTTTCTTTTTACATTTCTAGAGCTATTGTAGTTGTTGGAAGGAAGCAGATAAGAAGTTGCTGTAATTCTGTTGCTGTCACACATGCCCTGTCCCATTTTTATTTTTTAGACAGGTCTGTGTTTAACCATCACCTAGTAACCATTTCACCATAGAAACCTGTGTGTGGTGTTCAATAATGTCTCACTCTTATTCTTTGGTCTTTATATTAAGACTTCACAGAACCACACATGTGAGGTCTCCTTGGCATGTGGATCTGATTAGAAGACATGATCTTTATATCAAGCTGGTGCTAAAATGGGGCAAGACCTAAGGATCTGGGGAGAACAGGGCATTTTACAGGTTGACAAGATGTGAATGCATGCTACATGATAGGTTCTGTTCTGAATAGATGCCATAACAATGACTTTAGTTCATGTGTTTGTTTTGCAATGTGACTGTGCTATGTAGAGGACACCGTAACCACGCCTGGTAGGGGCTGGCTACAGGTGTGCCTGACCACGCCTGTGAGGGCATGGTCAGGGTGACATAGGGAAGGTTTAAGAGTGAGGAGCCCGCATGTGGAAGCCCCTTCTTCTGTTTCATCTTTGGCTTGCTGTACTTACTCCTGCCCTGCCAGCTGGCTAGGTGGCTCTGTAAGTAAGGCAGGCATGGTTACAGTGTCCCCTACAGTGCTACTTGAGTTTTAATTGTTAACTTGCTACATCATAGACTCAGGAAGAGAGGCTCAGTGAGGAATTTTCTGGATCACATTGGCCAGTGGGCCTATCTATAAAGGATTGTCTTGACTGTCAACTCATATAGGAAGGCCTAGCCTACTGTGAGTAGTGTCATTCCATAGGCGGATGCTCTGACTAGAATAAGACAGGAGAAGGATAGCTGATAGTAAGTAAACAAGGATGCATTCATTCTCTCTTGCTCTTGACTGTGGATATGATGGGACTAGTTGCCTGAGTTCCTGCTATGATTTCCCTACCAGTGATGGATTATAACCTGGGACTGGAAGCCAAATAAACCCTTTCTTCTGTGAGTTGCATTTTGTGTATTGCTTACATGTTTATGGTTTCAGAGCTGACCACTTTGTATTGGATGACCAGCTTGCGTGGGGTGGGGGCATCCCTGGGAAAGGCGAATCCTCCCTTTCTCAGCAGCCATTAGTTGTCTATAGTTCTTTATCTAAGATTTGGACCTCATGTGATTTCCCCATTCTAGGTTAGTATGTCTATTAGTGTTTTCATTGTTTAGATAGCCATATTGTTGAGGTATTATGGTCATAGCTTCCCTGTCATTTCTTGGAGATACAATCTCACAGCAGATGTCCTGATCCTCTGGCTATGACAATCTTTCCACCCCATCTTCCACAATGTTCCCTGAGCCTTACATGCAAATATTGTGTTAAATATACATTTGTTGGGTCTGAGTTCCCCATTGATCTCTGTACTGTGACCAGATGTGGTTTGCTATGGTAATCTCCATTTGCTGCAAAGAGGAGTTTCTTCAGTATAGGGTGAGAGCTCCACTTTTCCTGTGGATCTAAGGGTAAGTTTTAGAATACAGTTAGGGATTATGTTGCTCTAGTTTCTAAGTTGCTTTTTGTTGGCTATCTGTCACAGCAAGAGAAATGAACTTAGGGCAGTGACCTTCTCAGTCCATTTTTAAAGAAGAGTCTGTGGCTCCTCACCTTCGACCTGGCAGAGACTTAGTACCTGCTTCAGACATAGAACATGGAGAAATAATATGTAGATCTTTGAGGATAAGTCACAAAAGGTTTTCAACTAGCTCTTACCCTCTCTCTCTCCCCCCCCATCTCTCTCAGGTAAGAGATCTCTTCATTGTTGTTGTGCCCAAATTCTGAAACCCCAAATCACAAAGAGAACCATTATAATGCAAAAGCAAGGAGTCTTTTATTGTTTAATGAGCATACCCCATTAGCTTGGGCCTTTCATCCATTTATTGCAGTGGAGGCTGGAGAAGGACCCGGAGAAGCCACGAAGAGGGGAATATATTGGGTAGAGCAAGGGAGTATCTAGGGGTATGTAACATTCTCAGGATTGGTGTTCTTCTGGGCTTGGGCATCCTTCCTGTGTTGACTGGTGAACTGATTGTTATGGCCCATAGGCCCTCCCAGGGCAGTTGCTATGCTCTACATGTCACTGTTGTACACTTGTACTGTAAAGCACACCCAGAGTCATAAAGTACCTCTCTGCCAGCTAATTTCTGATTGGTTTCTTGTCACAAGGAGGCTATCTGACCTCCTAGTGACTAGGGCAGGCCCAGCAAGGTCGGGTAAGCACATGTTAAGTCTTTTATGCAGCCTGTCATGGCTGTTAAAGCAGGGGGATGGTCCCTTCAATTGTGTCAAAAGGAGCACCATGATTAGTGCCAAATTGTCACACATGAATACACACATACAACTGATATTACACATATGGAACAATTTAGGGATGCACACACACACACACACACACACACACACACCATAACAATTAGTTTTTAAAAAAAGAGACCCTGAATTTGAAGGAGAGCACAGAGAGGTATATAGGAGGGTTTGGAAAGAGGAAAGGGAAGACATAAATGATATAATAATATCATGATCTCAAAAATAAAATAAAAATACTAAAAATAAATTTAGAAACAATTGAGGCTACATGCTTCTGGAGGAACCAGTCGTCACATTCCCTACACCTGATCTAAAAGCACTTTCGGTCCATCTGCAAGATAGACCAGTTTTCTGGAAAAAGAACAGTCCCTTTGTTCCATGGCCTGGGACTGTCAGTTTTCCTTCTCATACACTGTACTTACCCGGATAATCATCTGGTTGATGGTTTCTTTTAGAATGCGGCCTCTCTGGAGAAAAGGACTGTCTTGGGTTAATCTAATCCCTGCTTTTGTCAGTCTCAAGTCTGTCATTCAGTTGGAACTTGGAAAAGGCAGGAAAGAATTTCTCCTTCCCTCACAAGGCTGCATTCCATGCGTGCTTCCTGCTTGCTAAGAAAGCTTGTGGAGACCTGATCATCTGTGAGTGTGTCAGTTTAGTATGGGCTCTGGAGCCAGCTGCTATGAACTACATGTTCTTGGAGCCACCTCCATAGCTGTGTGCAGCTCCACTCTCTAGGGAGGCGCTTTGGGGGATGGGGGGCAGTAGCTGGGTGGTTCCAGTGGCAGCAACCTTGGGGTCCTTGGCAGCAGTAAACCAAGTTTTCTCTCTGCATAGACTTCTTCCAGCCACTGCCTGAGCACAGTGGGGAATGGGATGAGGATGGGGAGTAAATGGTGGCGGGTAATTTCTGCTCTGCCTGTGACCTCTTACAGGCGTTTTTTTTCTCTCTGTTGGCCTCCTGAGATTGACTCAGATATGCACTTCAGGTATGAGGTTTTTCTGAGCCATCTCAGTTGATTCTGCCTCTTTTCTTGCAGATTATAGACCTGTGATGCAGTCTGAAGGTCCCTGATTGTACCATTCCCCATTTACCTTTCACTGCTATTGTCCCAATAGTCTCCTTCTTTTAATTTGTGTTGATGCCATCATCCAGCACCCTGACGGGTATACTCTGTGACCTTAGATAAGCTTCCTGCTCAGTCCCCAGACAAGAGTCCCCATCTATGAAGTGGTCATAGCAACAATAGTGATTTCAAGCCCTCAAAATGAGAAGTCAATCAAACAGTATATGTGAAGTGTTCTTGGTATGTAGTAAGCATTACAGCAGCCATCTGATACTCAGCACTGATAATCCAAATAGACAGCTCTTAGAACATGGTATCTCTGAACACCAAGCATCCAGAAGATGCAGAACACAGCAGGTGAAAATAGGCATCTCTTAGAGGATGGCATCTCTGAGCACCCAGCATCCAGGAGAAGATGTGGAATGAAACAGGTACTCAGGTAAAGATGGATGGAAAATGGAAGTCCATGAGGCCAGATGAGGCTTTTCAGTTGAATCAACAAGGGCAACTGCATTTAAGCCATTCTCTATGGATGAACCTGTTCCTAGAGTCTCAAGTCACTCAGATAAAGACTCCCTTGAAGTGGTCTAGGAAGAAGATATATACCTGAAATGCCAGCAGAAGGATCCCTTTGCCGGGCACTCCAATCAGTGAGTGGGGTTTCTTGATCTCGAAGCTGTTCCATCCTATGGCAGGGAGAAGAAGGTAGTAGGAGAATCCTAGTCCTTCTCTGTGGGAAGAGGCCCCATATCTTCATCCTGGAAGAAGTCAGCTTCCTAGAGCCACTGTCGTCATATACTGGGCCAGGCCAGCTGCCAGTCTTAAGGGGTATGGCCAAGTGCATAAGGCTCAAGATGGTGCTTGATCTCTACCCGGAACCCTTGTGTGCCTAGAAAGTAGCAATTATCTTAGCTCAGACTTGATGGGAGTGATGGGGGGATGTGAGACCAAGAGATACCTTCTTGTTAGTGAGACAGTAGGTAGTATATGCTGCAACCACTCTTGTGACTTAGGATTTCAGAGGCCAGACATCTTCCCTGGTGATGATCCATGAGCCATTGGGAGGTCAACATGCATGTACCCAGCCTTGGGCAGACAAAGCCACAGACCTAAGTGGCTTCAATTAGATGTCCTTGGACAGTTCATTTATGAGGTGTGCATTTGGAAATAACCTTTGTTGAATATAGATGCTGCAAAAACCATTTTTGCCTGGGACTCTTTCCTGGCACAATGGGTCAGAACTTTCCCAAGCTGACCTTGTGGCTGAGAGAAAGCTTTTTTTCTCTCTAGTTGCCTTGGACCTCAGTGCTGAGTCTTAGAGAACCAGCCACTTGGCGGCAACAGAGCCGTCATCAACTCTCAAACCCTTTCTGTGTGGACAGAGCTTCACAGACACAGCTGTATGCTACTAAGAGATCCAGGAGGTATACCTGAAGGAGCTCAGCTGACTCCTTATAGCTGAGGAGTCAGCTGAGGCTTAAAGACAAAGTAACTTGTAGAGAACAAAGAGCTAAGACAACAAGGGGTTATTAATACCTGTCTAGATCTCAGTATACAGCACCTCCAAATAATCTGTCTCTCCATCTGTTCAGAGGACAAAGGAAGCAGGAGTTGGGAGAGGACCTTTTAGACATCCCGAGCAAAGGGCTTCTTGTAGGATCTCTCCTTTTTTGCCCCCAACTTGAAATGTTCTAGTGCAGACGTTGCAATAGCCATGTGAAATTGTCAGTCTATTGTGGCTTGGTGCAGTTGCCTTGTGGGAACAAAGATGACCAGTTTGACTTTATTGTCCCTTACTGGGATGAGGTGTGAGGGTTCAGGGTCTGTTAGAGTAGGATCCTAGCAGCCAGTGAGATGTATGCACACTGAGTTGCCAACTGGGTACCTGTGAAGTTCTGTACTTGGTTTATAAGACTTCTGTGTTAGAAGGAACATGAAAATTGAAAATAAGAAAGCATCATTCTAGGAATATGGGTAAACACTTAGATACTTTCCTACATATGCCCTAGAATTGAATAAGAAGTCATTGAGTTCAGATTGTAGTGCCACATTTCCTAATATTAGAGATCAGGTTATGCCTGAGCAAGAAGGTAAGTTCAGGTGGTTCAAGGTATAAGATATTAGTGTTGGTGACTGTATTGGGAAGGAACCTATAGGCTGCTTCTGGGGGAGGGGTGAGGCCAAGAGGCAAGGCATACATAAGATAAGCCTGTAGCATTTTCTTGAGTCAATAAATAAGGCAGTGTAATAAATAATAAAGCCTATAATTAACCAGGGCAAATATTTCAGAGGATGGTACACTGAAATGTAGGCATGCCCATTGGCCAAAGCTGGAATAATTGAAATAACATAAACAAAGTAGTGGTGGATTATAAGCCAAATTATAAAATGAACATCTAGGTGATTATACTAATACAAACCAATAACTGATAGAAAGATATTTTGGGAAGAACAGACAAATCTCCTGTATGGGATAATTCCAAATAATTTTTGTAATTTTGTAAATACTCTCTCTGCCCATGAGGGGTGGACTATATAACCACTCATCCTCAAGTAACTCCATGGTAGAGAAACCCAAAGGGTATGATTATAGCCAGGTGATGATGGTCTATAACAGCTTCAATAGAACTTTATTATGATGTGATGAGAGTGGCATATTAGCTCTTCAGTCTTTTTTTCAAAATCCAAAACAAATAAGTGAATACTTTAAGAAATACCTGACTTTTACTCATCAAAACTATCATGATCATCAGAAACAAGGACATTCCTATCACTGAAAAAGTTGCCTATAGAGAAACGATAGCTAAACTCAATGTATCCTAGAGGGGTTCCTGGAACAAACATGTCACTAGGGGGAAGGTAGGTAAAGCACTATCATTAAAGAGTAATAGAAACCATTGGTGCATTAATTATAACGAATATACTGTAATAATGTCAGATGTGCTTAACAAGAAACTTTGTAGGACTCTGTGCCTTCTTCATGATATCCAGATAAATCTAAAACTGCTCAAAAGTAATATCTGTTTGAAAACAAACATTCCAGCAAATAGACTGAAGACAAAAGTAAAAAGCTTTCCTGATTGCTGCTTGATTCCTGCTGTTTGCTTGTTTCTGTCTGTTGAGTATGTGCGTGTGCACATGTGTCTATGGGTATGTGTATATGTGTACATGTGTGCGATGGATGCCAGAGATAGATGTTAGGAATCTGTCCCTGCTACTCTCCACCTTATATTTTAAAAGATTTATTTTTATTTATGAGCATGTGTCTATGTGTTTCCCACATGTGTGCAGGTGCTTGCAGAGGCCAGAAGAGGGCATCAGCTTCCTTGGAACTGGTGAGAATGCTGAAAGTTGAGCCTGCCTCCTCTGGGAAAATGCTAGTGTTTCTGACCATTGGACCATCTCTCCAATTCTGACCACCTTGTATTTTCAGACACTGTTTCTTACAGGTTGGCTAGATTGGCTGGCCAGCAAGTTCTGGGCATCTTCCTGTCCCTGCATCACCTGTACTAGGGTTACTGACATGTAGCATCATGCCAGCCAGCACTTTTACATGAGTGCTGGGATATGAATTCAGGTCCTCACACCTGCAAGTTAGGTGGTTTACTGATAGAACCACCTCTGCAGCCCCCTTTATTATTTATTTATTCTTTGGCATTTTTTTAATGAATGCAATATATTTAGATCATATTCACCTGCTGCCTACTCTCTGAACATCCCCCATAATTTCATGTTTTACAAGACTTTTTCCTGTTGTTTTTTTGTAAGGAACTTGCATTTTTGACATTATTGAGAGCAAGTACATATCTGAATGGTCTCCAGTGAGTCTCTTGGAGAAGCTAATAAGTGACCATTGAAACTTGCTGAGATAACTGGTCTGCCCTGGTCTAGCTTACCCCATGTTCTAGCCCCCTTTTCCCTCTTGGCAAGTGCTATGAGAATGGTAGTAGAGGATATACTTCCAACCAATCTAGGTCAAACCAATTTAGACTTCCAAAAGTGGTATCCACTTGGCCTAATTAGCTCCTACTCACCTTGAAACACCTCCCTCCATTTTAACACATTGGAGGCCAAGCCTCTGACAGCTGTATCTCTGTGGGACAAACCATAGCAACAAGCATGCAGGTAGTTTTGGAACAATGCCACAAGAATTATTACATCTATGAATATGGCTCACATAGGGTAAGAAATCTTGCAGGCCAAACTCGAGGATCTGTGTTCAAATGCACAGAATCCATGTAAAATGTTGGTCATGACTGTACACATTCCTATAACACCTAGTGCTGTAGGGTAGAGTGGAGACAGATGAATAGCTGGCTGCCAGCCTAGTTTCAGGTTCAGTGAGAGACCCTGCCTCAGGGATATAAGAGAGTGATAGAGAGAGACACCCAATGTCTTCCTCTGGCCTCTGTGAGTGTGTGTGCGCGCGCGCGCGCGCGCACGCGCACACACACACACACACACACACACACACACACACACACACACAAACCTGGGTCCAGTAGTAGAACCTGAGAGGCTGAGGCAGAAAAATCATGACTTCAAGACCTTCCTGTATTACAGAGTAAGTTCAAGGTCTGCTTGAGTAGTTTAGCAAGATACACACACACACACACACACACACACACACACACACACACACACATATATATATATATATATATATATATATATATGTATTATCTTATGATATCACTGCAGCATATCAGAAGAGCCTCTGACCAGCCCTGGCAGGGATAGAAAATGCCTCCTGCAGAAGTTACAGCTAAGAACTCAAGTGAAGCTCTTCTGGCTAAGCAATGCTGGGTAGACTTGGGAACATTTCCCCCAGGAGAGAGAATTGAAGAACAGTTAGGTTCTGGGCTTGAGGGAAACCAGAAGTAACAAAGGATTTAGATCAAGGGTTAAGTATGGTTCTCAGTAACAAGCACTGTGTTAGAATGCAACAAGAGGCCTATGTGAAGGAGGACTAATCCAAGAGCCCTCCCTCCTCCTTTCCCTCCTCCCTTCCTTTCTTTCTTCCTTTGTCTCAGAACAGGGCTGAGCTAACATGAGTGGCTCCATCTGGGGCCAGATAGCTGCAGGGCCCTGAGCCATAAGCCTGGCCTTTGTCATAAGCTCCTTGGCAGGGTCATATAGTAGAACTGCTTGTCCCACCTCAGCTGGGGTGAATGGAGATGGTGCTGAACTGCCAGCCGAGCCTCTCTGCACTTCCCTCCACGGGACTGAGCAAGTGAGAATAAACAGTGAACTTTTAGTCCAGCCCTGAGGGGCTTTGGTCTTGACTGGCCAAGGCCATTCCTGGGCAGTCTCCTCCACTTTTGCTAGCCAGATTTGCTGTGTTTGTGCAAAAAGAGGTTGAGCTCATTGAAGATCCGGTGTGAATACTCTGACCTTGACTCTGTAGAATGTTCTAGAAGCATTGTGCCAGACTGTTGTGTATATTCTCAAGC
This sequence comes from Cricetulus griseus, assembly GCF_003668045.3. Taxonomy (NCBI): domain Eukaryota; kingdom Metazoa; phylum Chordata; class Mammalia; order Rodentia; family Cricetidae; genus Cricetulus; species Cricetulus griseus. The sequence goes on from NC_048600.1 coordinate 19,614,167, forward strand.
CTCCATAGAAATCCAAGGGCTGTAGAGAGTCAAAGCTCCAATGGATCTTTGGGAATAAGCCAACTAATCCCCTTCTGTGAGGATTCTCAATAGAGATACCTGCTAGAATTGGGCTTAGAGTTGGTTGAGGTGGGGGTGTACGAGTCTTTCTCCAAGTGTTCATTTTTGGTAGTAGTGGTGGGCCAAGTATAGATGAACCTTGTGTTCAAGCAGTCATATGACTGCAAGCCATAGCTTACCTAAACCTATCTTCCAGCTCCTGCCTGGCTACCTCTGCCTGGGAGACTTTCTGCCACATGGGCACATGTGTTTTCTTCATTAGACATCTTGACCACTCAGGGGATTTCTACTTTCTTGAACTTAAACCGTGCCTTTTAGTTGGAGGGAGAAACAGATGCATGAAATCAGGCAACTCTGGGATTTAATTCCTCTTCTGCTAGAAAGACCCCTAGTCCAAGCTATCTCCCATCTATAAATCTTATTTTTCTATTCTAAAAAATAGGGCTAATCATGCCACCATCTCTGGCTTCTTGTGGGAATTCTGGGAGATGAGGAGTGTAAAGGACTGGCACTTCATGTGTCTACATATCCAGAGATTCAGCTGGCCTCCTCTTCTGAGAAGCCAGGCTGAATTCAGATGTGTATCACAGCACTCGCTTTTCCTGCTTCCCTCTCACATAAGGAAGTACCAGTCCATTCTTATTAAACACACACGATGGCAAAACAAGAGTATTGTTCTTTTGGAACTGCCATAGCAAAGGTCCAGAGGCCGGGTGGCTTAAACAACAGAAATTTAGTGTCTCACGTTTCCAGAGTCCAGAATTCTGAGAGCAAGAGGTTGGCAGAGCTGGTTTCTCCTGGGGCCTTTCTTCTTGGCTCATAGATGGCTGCTGCCTTCTCATGTCCTCACATGGTCTTTGCTCCATGCCTATCGGTGTCCCAATCTTTTCTCCTTACACACCAGTCAGTCAGTCACATTGGATCAGATCCTGCCCATCTGACCTCATTGCACCATAATAACCCTGTTGTTGATGCACAAGATTTGAGATACTTGGAGTCAGGACTTCAACATATGAATTTTAGAAGATACGGTTTGCCCCATAGCAAAGTGTTAGCAGTAATCACACATGTGGAAAGTCATTTGGTTGCAGCGATAAGCTGGACCCGGTTTTTTCGTTTTCGATTGCTCTTGTTGAGCTGCCTGGTGGTCTTGTCCTGAGGCCCAGCTGGATGGATGCTTCCCACCACAGGCTTGGGCAGCTGTTGGAGTGCTTGGCAGTGTGTGGGCAGCCCTGTCTTGCCTGCTGAGTGGCTGCAAAGTGCACTTCCATCACTGACACCTTGAAACGTTTTATAGGGCAATTCCTGCTTGTCAGCAGCTGCGTTTCTTAATCGGTGGCTCATTCATTTCTCTAAAGGCTCCTGACACTTCTGACCAGCTCCAGCGGGTTTTGTGTGGGCAATGCCTAGCCATGTGCTCTCCAATCCAAGTGTGCTCACACCCTGGGAGCAAGCCAGAATTCCTGAGTCCTTCCATTATTCTTAGCCTGGAAATGGTGGGAGCGGGTGTTTCAAACCCAGACTTGGGACTTTTGCAAACATAGTTTGGCCTTCCTGCCTACCTATTTTTACTGCCTTGATATTTGGAAAGGAAAAATTCCCAGACATGGGCCTGGGAAGCTGGCTGCTCTCAGGTCAGCCCCTAGATGTAGCTTTTTGCCCCTGCTTTGGAAGAAGAGGCATTGCTCTAGTTCTCTGTGCTGAGCTTCCTCAGTTAGGCATCAGGTGGCCACTCTCTTACCCAGTGCAGAGGCTGGTGGGTAGTTCTGGCTTGCAGCAGTTACTGTTATGCTCTAATACTTGTGGTCCCTTTTGGTTGAGCAGAGAAGCCACAGCCATTGATACAGTTGCCCTGGGAGGTGGTGGTGGTGATGGTGGTGTGAAGGTCCTGTCCTGCTTTGATTTCGATAACTCCCAGAGCCCTGTGCATTAATATGGGCCTTGCAGACAAGCAGGCTGGTAACTATCAACTTCATCAGAATTTGTATCTAAAGAAGAGCAATGATCAGCTTCATGGGGAGCGGGACCATGCTGGTTGTCAACCAGGCCAAGATGACTCCCTTCTTTAGCCACATACTACAGGGGATGGGTGTTATAAAAAAAAAAAAAAAAAAAAAAAAAAAAAAAAAAAAAAAGCAGCTCAAGAGAGAAAGGTGCTATGAAAAACAGCGGGGGGGGGGGTTATTAAGGGAAAAGGATTGTAAAGAGGGGAAAGGAGATGGGAAGACCAGCCTCCAGGGACAGGAGCAGCAGGAAAGAGGAAGGAGAAATAGAGAGAGAGAAAGAGAGAGGGGGAGGGGGAGGGAGGAAGGGATGGGAGGTGGGGAGAGCCCTTTTAAAAGGGAACATATTGAATAGGCACTGGTGGTGCTCTTAGTGGCAGCAACCAAGGGCATATCTTGTCAGAACTCCAAAGGCAGGCCAGTACAAATACCTAAATACTAATAATGTGAATCTATGGAAGAATCCTGGCTGTCATGTGTATTTTCTGAATGCAAATCTAGAGTGGTGGTGAGCTGTAATTATTAGCTTGACACACCTAGAATTACCTGGAAAGAGTCTCAGTGAGGGATTTGTTTACATTGGGTTGAATTGGCCTGCAGATGTGTCTGTGGGAAATTGTCTTAATTAAGCCTACTGTGGGTGGCACCATTCTCTAGGCAGGGGTCCTGAACTGTATAACAGTATAGAAGTCTAGCTGAACACAGGCAATTGAGCATGTATCATTCCTCTCTGTTCTTGACTGTGGATATGATGTGACTCATTGTTTGAGGGTCTGCCTTGACTTCTCCACAGTGATTGTAACCTGGAATTGTAAACTGAAATAAATCCCCTTCTCCCTTGGTTGCTTTTTATCAGGGTGTTTTATTAAGGCAGCAGAAATGAAGTAAACCCCCCTTGCAAACCTCATCTGCCCTAGGTGGTTTTTAATTGATATCATTTGTGGGTGGGGATAGAGCATCATTTATCTTTTTCAATCGAAGGAGGTAGCTTTGGTGGCAGTGGGTGTTTGGATGAAGACTGACCCAGGCCAAGAGAATTACTGTGATCCTCATCCATCAGCAAGAGTGCTTGGGTGTGAGTGTACAAAAGACTGCCCAAGCATTTGTTTGGCTTTTTTTTTTTTTAAACACATCTGTTGAAACATTCTTTTCTTTTTCACTCTTGTTGTGCTTTTTTCCAGGACAGGCAGTGAAATTATCTTGTTGTTGTTGTTTTTTAATCTCGTCTAGCTTTTTGGCAGTTTGCTTGAGGGAAAAGTATGCCTCTGATGAATTGCTAAGGATTAATTTCTAGGAAAAAAATCTCTAATGTATCACCTGCAGGTCTTGACCAAATTCAGTGGACAGAGCTTATTATCTTTTTTTGTTAGAAAATATGTGTGTGTGTGTGTGTGTGTGTGTGTGTGTGTGTGTGTGTGTGTATGTGTGTGTGTGTTTAGGTGAGTTTATGTGCACTACTTACATGCAGGTGACTGTTGAAGTCACAGGTCTCAGATACTCCCTGGAACAAGTCTACTATGTGGGTGCTGAAAACTGAAAACAGGTACACTGTAAGAGCAGCAAGTGATCTTAATCACTGAGCCATCTTTCTAGGCCTGAATGTTGTCTATGATTGACTGATGTGACCAACAGTGGTTGATAGAACGCCATGAGTCTAGAAAAGCCTGAGGGTTGGTGGCCAGGAGAAGGACCATCCAGAACTCTTTAGATAACCACAGTCAGATTGTGAATTGTCCTGAAACCATGACATGCAAGGACCGAGTGGAGGATCTCATGTGGGCATGGTATGGAGACTCCTCAGTACTGGAGAGGCTTTCTTGGGGACCCTGCTCTACATGACTCTGGTAGAATTTCAACTCACTGCAAGAGTCAACCTCATCCTGGAGTGCTGTCCAACTTGGCCGTATCATCAGAGTCTGGTTGAGTACTAGGCTGGGACAGGCAGGTGACTTGAGTTGACTTGAGTATTGGAAACACCACTGTGCTTCTATTACTCCTCTTGAGCTCCATGTTCAGCCCAGACACTTATTCCTTTGCTATAACCTAGATCTCTGTTCTCTCAGAATTATCCTCATTTGGGGCAGGGATCTCTGAGGCAGAATTTCAGATAGACACACATTTAAGTAGAACTAGTTTGTGTTCAGTATTTTCTGCTGTCCCCAGTGGTCTCCTTTCTTGCCGTGGTCCAGCCCTAGTCTGGTCACTACCCAAACAGCAGCATGCTGGTCTGTCCTCTTGGCACAAGTTACCTCCATTGTGATTTCCTTGAGTCTTCACTGAAGGACACAACTAATGTAACAAAGCCATTTGCCTTACCTTTCCTGACCTTCAATTGGATGGAGTTTTCACTCAGAGTTGGCAAGCTAGCAAGGTTGGTGAGAGTAGGTGCTTTATCCAGATAGCACCTATGAGGTTGACTAATAGAATTCCTGGGGGAAGTAGATTACTCTGGAGATCAGGGCTCTATCTTCTCCCCTAGTACCTCTAAGGGAATGAGTCTTCCCACTCTTCTACTAACATGCAACTTGGAGTTATCTTGCTATTTTAGGTACTTTCCTACAAATGAGTAATTACCAGCTGTGGAGCCAAGCATTCTTGTATGCCACTCCTCTATGTTTGGTCTTTTTCCCACAGCTTTCTTCTCTATATCATGCCTGCCTCCCTCCCTCCTTTCCCTGATGCTCCTCTCTAGGCAGACTGTGCCTGCCAGACAATGGCCCTGGCCATGCTTGATGATGGTCTCCTTTGCAATTTGGGCCTCATTCTTTACAAAACATGCAGAAAATAGTTTGGAACTAGAGAAGTTGTGGACCAGAGAGAGCAGTGAGGTGGGCATGGCACACCTGAAGAAAACCCAAGGTCCTTTGATGGGAAAGAACTTGAATCAAGAGGGACTGTCCTTCCTCTGAGCTTTGGTTGAATGGATATCATGTACTGAATATCAAAAGAACACAAGGAACCTTCACAGAGCCAGCAGGCTTGGCTCCAGGCATAGCCAGATCAACTCTCCATTTAGTGTCATGTCACTGAGAAGACTTGGTGACCAGGGAGGAATGCCAGCCATGAATAATTTGTTTCCTTATTCCATGGGAACTTCAGCCTTGTTAGCCACTGTGATGGGAAGATCTGGGTTAGAGATTGAAGGAATTGGATAATTTTGAGGAGATTTGAGTGGAATGGGAGCCAGGGTTGGCTTATGGGTGACAGGACCCAATTTATTTGGCCCCTTTATACCTCAGAGGGTTCTCTCTTTCCTATGAGAATCAGCTGAGTGGGGTCAGGGATGTAACAAACAGAAGTAAAGAGGAAGGTTGAATATGTTTGTGGGTCCCATCAGACAGGCATGTGACTATGCTTGTCACCATTAGATGACCTCAAAAAAACGACATGCAATTTTTTTTTTTGGTTTCTAAATGTTGAACTCTAGTGAGTTTTATATTGTCACAGATAAAAAATAAGGTCCTTGGTTATACTTCACAATCTGATAGGTTCTCCTAACATCTACCAGGTGGGGACCACACTACCCACATTTGGATGTAATACTTAGAGGCAGGAGAAATCTCTGGGGTATTTAGCTGATAAAGGGGAGGGTGACTTTCTCTCATGAACGCAGGACTGACCTAGAACTAAGCCCTTGGCACCCTTCAGGCTAGAGAATGTATGAAATAGAATTATCATGAAAGGAAAATATGGAATTTGGTTGGAAGGAAATGGGGGGAGGGGGCCTGAACATAGGAGCCAAAGGCTCTGTCTGAGATGGGAAGAGGCCAGAGCATGGCAACTGAAACCTTCTCATGAGTGTTTATAAGAAATGCCACTGTGGACCAAGGAATACTGGAGACAGTGATACTCAACAGCCAAGGCAGGTGCACAGGCCTTGATGGTGGCAAAGAAGCAGAGCAAGACAGGACTGAGTCATCTTTTGTGGAGTGTTACACCATGTTAGCATCTTGACAACTTTACTTAGCCTGACCACTGCCCAGTAGGATCACGTTATAGTTCACAACCTCTGATCAAGGAAATCATGTTGCTGCTCCATGGTAAGTGACAGAGCTGGGCATTGAAGTCAGGTGTGTCCGACTGTGAAGCTCATCATCATTTCCTGTAACCTCTAATAGACTCAAGAGTATCCAGTTCTTCTGGAAGGCTCTCAGAAGCAAATGAAATCCAGACTTTTCTAAATAATTGGTGGCTTCAAAAAACAAAAGGGGGTGAGGAAGAATTGTATAATGTCATTATACCAGACAGTAAGAATAAATAAATACATACATAATTACATAGATACATAAATAATGAATGAATGAATACCTGGTTCTCCTGACTGTAGACTGCAGAAATGGTAGGATCCCAGCCTTGAAATGCAACATTCCTGATGGTCACACCTGTCCTGAACTCATTTTGATGGTAACTATCTTTGACAGACTTACATTGACATGAGTAAAATTCTACATGAAATTTGAAATGACTTTAGAATATACATTTTATAAATTATTCATAACATACTTTATATTGCTTGTTTTAAAGGCAAGAGAAATAGAACAATAGCTTCCACTTTCCTTTTGGCTTTGACCTTATATTTTACATTGTATCTCATTATACATAGATGTATGTTTACAAGTACAATATACATAACTGAAACATATGCTTTCTGAAATCCTACTTGCCCTTACTCTGTGTGATTCATTTCAATATTTTCTATTATTGTCTACTCTGCCCTATTTTTGTTAAAACTATGCTGGTTGAGAAGCATCTAAATTGATTTCACAACAAATTAATGGTTCGTGACCCACAGTTTGAGACACCATGACCTAAACAATGTCTTAATCAGACATGGTTTGAGAAGAAAGTCATTATGGAGGGGATGCAAAGTTGCCAATTATCTTTGGTTATAAATGTTAAAATAGTAACACAAAAATCATGGTTTTCATAACATCAAAAAGGGAATTGCATACATGGTGGAAGGATAGAGTAGGACAAGCTTGAATTTTCTGCAGACCTCAGCAGATTTGTGATGCTCCTGGTACTGTGTGGAGTGGAGTTTTGTCTTCTGCTTGTGGTTCACAGCTAACTGGATACAGGTACAGATGCGGAACACAGGCAGGGGCTACAGCCTAGAAGCTAGTGCTCCATAGTGCAGACAGCTTGCCTCTAACAGGCTCTAGAAAATGACACGTGTAGAGTCTCTGGGCTCTCCTTACATACTGCTGTGTAACTAGGGTCTGATGATGTATGCCTTCCCTAGGAACATGTTCTTGGGCATCTGACCCTCCACCAAGCCTCCAAAACACAATGGTGTCTCATCTGACACCTTGAGACCTCCTCTCTCTCTCTCTCCCCCCTCTCTCTCTTTCTCTCTCTGTCAAGGGCATGGGATGATAGCTCCCACTGACTCTGGGCTCTTACTTGTCTTAACTACTGTTGTCACACTAGCCTTCTACATCATGGAAACAAATTTCCCTTTCACCCCTTTTAGATCTATATTCTCTGCATTCACTAAGAAGTCTTAGGCATCAAGAGGCTCTCCAATCCGGGTTGGTATTGTTTATGGGATCCATTTCCTTATAGTTCGGCACTGTAGGGATGCCTGGTTTCTTCTGAGCTCTCTCTTTGATTTTTTTTCCTAATCTAAGGACATCAAATTGGGTTAAGCCTTATTCTAATAACTTCAAAGTAATAATTACATCTTTTACTTTTTGAGAGTGAATTAATGTGTATGCAGTGTGTGTGTGTGTGTGTGTGTGTGTGTGTGTGTGTGTGCGCGTGCGCGCGCGCGCGTATGCGCGCATGCTTATACATTATATGTATATGGAGCATGTCATCAGACATCCTCCATTGCGTGTCATCTTATTCCATTGAGACAGGATCTCTCACTGAATCTGGTTAGGCTGGAAGTTAGCAAGCCCCCGTGATCCTTCTTTCTCTGTCCCTCGCAGTGCTGAGCACTGTGCTCACATGCTGCCAGGCCCATCATTTTAGGCAAGTGCTGGAGATTTGAGCTCAGATTCTCATAGTTGCATAGTGCTCTTACCTACTGAGCTATTGCCTCAGCCCATAATTACATGTTTTTAAGTCTATCTATCTATCTATCTATCTATCTATCTATCTATCTATCCATCATCCATCTGTCATCCATCTCTATCATCGCTCTCCCTATCTATCCATTTACTCATTCATCCACATATCTATGTGTCTATGTACCTATTATCTATCTATCTATCTATCTACCTACCTATCTATTTCTCTCTATCTCTCTATCCATCTATCCATCCATCATCTATCTATGCATCTATGTATCTATGTACCTATCTATCATTTCTCTCTCTCTCTCTTTCTCTCTCTCTCTCTCTCTCTCTCTCTCTCTCTATATATATATATATATATATATATATGTATATCTTACTCTCTGTCCATCCATCCATCCATTCATCCATCCATCCATCCATCCATCCATCCATACATCATTCATTTATTCATTTTTCTATGTATCTATCTAGATATGCATATGTGTGTATGCATGCATGCTTACAAGCACATCATGGGGCATGTGAGGATGTCAGAGGACGACTTGCAGAAGTGGGTTCTGTCTTTCTAGCACATGACTTCCAGAGTCTGAACTCAGGTCATTGGATTTGGACACGGGCACCTTCATCTATTAAGCCATCCCATTGGCCTCTAATTACATGTGTTTTGTAAATTTCTAATAATGGTTATTCTCAATCATTATTTATTAGTTGACATTCAATCCAAGATGGAAGCAGCCAAATAGAAACCTGGCAGAAAGATATTGTAAGAAGGAGTGGCAAGATCAAGACCCTGTGATGGAAACAAGCCTGACATATTTGAAGAATGAAAGAAAGAAATTGGCTGCATCATGGCAGTTGTGGTCAGGCTGGTACCACATGATAAGGTGGTATCAAAATATGAAATAATCAGCATGGATTTTTGTTGAGGATACAGAACAAATATGAACAGGCAGAGGCCAAATCATGCAGGCTCTGGTGGGTGAGATCTTCGGGATTTATTTTTGTTGCAAGGGAAAAATACTTGAAAGATTTGAAAAGGGGGAAACAGTAAGATTTAAGATTTAGAAAAGTTATTCTAAACACTGGGTACATGCATACACACCTATCTGAAAGGCTAATATTCAAAATACTAACAGAATCAAATATTGGTGTTGGTGTGGAGCAATGGGAACCCTCATTTATTACAGATGGAAGTGAAAGATATATGAATTGTTATATCTAGACAATGGAATATTATTCAGTGCAAAAATAATTTTCAAGATATTAAAAGATATAAGAACATGAATGAGTGTATTATTAATTAAAAGACACCATCAATGAAAGGCTATATACCATGCAATTACCACTATATGTTACCCTGGGAAAAGTAACCTGTGAAGTGGGGATTGGAGGAACAGATGGAATAAAAGGAATACAGAGGGTTTTAGAGTAGTGAAGATTCTGTATAGTCTACCAGTAGATACTTGTCATTATACATTTATACAAACTTATGGAATGTACAAGAGAGAGTCCTAATGTGGATGGTAGAATTTGGATGAACCAATGTAGTCCTTCAATTGACACAGATGGGTCACTCTGGTAAGGGTGGTGTTCCTGAGAGAGAGTATGTGTGAGGACCAGGAGTATATGGGTATGGTCGTCATTTCCCCTGTTCTTCAATGAACCTAAAATTGTTGTAGAAAATGAAGTCTATTAAGGAATTTTAAAGATCACCCCAGATGGTGTGTGGGTAAAGAGTAGATTGCATGGAATCCAGGCAGGGGATAGAGGCCAGCGCAAAGATCTGACAGCTGACCACTTCAGAGGAGTCAGTGGCTTAGACTAAGACTGATGATCTGTAGGATACAGTACAGTCAAATCTGAGAAATGTGTGGAAGTGATATTGCTCAAACTTGCTGACAAAATGAGTGTGGGGGATGAAGGAAAGGGGGTAATTATGCAGGGAACTTTATTTATTCAGCACTTGTATGTTTGTGTGTATATGTAGGCATGTTCTCATGTATATCTAAGTGTGTGTGTCTGTGGATGTGTGTAGAGGGTAGAGGCTGATGCCAGGCATTTTCCTCCATCACTATCCACCTCATATATTAAGACAGAGTCCTTCCACGAACCCAGACCTCATCAGTTCATCTAGCTTAGCTAGCCAGCTTGTTCACAGAACAAAGAAGGATCCCATGACTCTGCCTCTCCAGTGCTGGGATTGCAGTGGGCTGCTCCACCTGACTCTGGTCTTCACACTTATAAATACCTGATGGGCCATCTCCCCATCCCCAAAGAGAGTGTATAATCATGGTTTTGATAATTGTGTGAAAATGGTGTAGTTTACCAAGATGAGAAGATGAGCTGTGAGTAAGAAAAGGAGATAGAAGGAGAAGGAGGGAAGAGGTGACTGGTGAGATACAGAGGGGAACACACACACACACACACACACACACACACAATATATATATATATATATATATATATATATATATATATATATATATATATATAGAGAGAGAGAGAGAGAGAGGAGTGGTGAGGGAGGGGAGGGAGGATGAAATGAATCTGGAATTCACAGACATATGAATTAGATTATTTATTTAATTTTTTTGGTTTTTCGAGACAGGGTTTCTCTGTGTAGCTTTGGAGCCTATCCTGGCATTTGCTCTGGAGACCAGGCTGGCCTAAACTCACAGAGATCCACCTGCCTCTACCTCCTGGATGTTGGGATTAAAGGCGTGTGCCACCAATGTCCAGCAAATTAGATTATTATGTATGAATAGGTGTTTGAATTGGTAATGTAGGTTTGGTATCATCAAAATCAGGATACTGTTTATGCTCATGATACAGACATCATCAGTTGAGGCCAGGGTGGAGGTAGAGGGGGGTGAGGGCAAAGGGCAAACAGACTTTGGCAGAGCATCTCTGTGGTTCAGGTAGGAATGCAGAAAGTGATCTCTTGAGAATCCACAAATGGACGTATTTAGTCTCCCTGCACATGTAGGTTTGGTGTGACAAAGACAAAACAAAACAAACAAACACACAGCCCCCCCCCAAAAAAAACTGTGGTCCTGTCAAAGATGTACTGTTGGTACCCTCGGTCGGCAGAGCCATTTGGGAAGCTAGATATGATGTAAGTCATGATGCCTTGAAGAGATGATGGAAGATAAAGCCATGTGCCTGAACAACATCCAGGTATCTCAGAGGAGATACCTTCTGGGTTAAGAGCTGTCTATGCTTTACTGGGACCAGCAGCAGTGTTTTTCCACCATGTGCCCATGGCAAGAGGGTCAAGTATGGCATTTGCTGAGAATGACTGTGTCTCCAACATTTAATGGGTAAATGAAAGATCTGAAATAGTTGTCTTTAAGATTTTGGGGGTAAATGAGGTAGGCATGATAGGTTAATGAAAGTGTGGAGACTGGTGCCTGTCCATTGAAATCAAGTCCATCCAGCATGGCAACATAATGCTTCCCAGAAGATAGGTTTGACTAAGTGTATACACAGTGGGCCAAGTGTGAAAGATGTCAATAAATGGAGGTGGCAGGGAGGACTGTAAGAGACAGCAATGTGCAGGTTTAGGCCTTGCCTGGGCAGTGGGTAGCAGAGAAAGAGATAGTGCAACACCTGTAAGGATGCGGATAAAGCATCGACTAAGTAATCTGGAGTGAATAAACCTAGAGTGAAAAAGTGTGTGTGTGTGTGTGTGTGTGTGTGTGTGTGTGTGTGTGTGTGCGCGCGCACACACGCACGTGCACTCGCGTGCATGTGTATGCACACATACACATGGCTGTGTGCTTGTGTGTGCTCACACACTGTGTTTGGCATTGAAGAAGTGGTGTTGATGAGAATGAGGAGAACAAGGAAGAAAAAGGTCACCAAGCATTCCAGTGAGGTCAGTGTCACTCAGGTGGGTGTTCCAGATGAAGGGATGCAGTGGTCAAAGAACACTTGACATCTCAGCAGCCATGCAGCCCTTGCTTAAAACTGGTTGGATAGCTATGAAGGGTGACCATGGGAGTTGGTGGAAAAGGTGGCATGAGGGAAAACATCATGGACTCTGAGCAACTCAAGGAATGAAGATAATAGGGTGTTGGAGACAGGCCATCTATGAGGATGTTAAAGTTGCCAAGAGTAGCAGGAGATATTATGGAGAGGAAGACAGTAAGCCAAGTGCTAAAGTCATCAATAAATGAAGGGGGTGTCAGGGAGGACTGTAAATGACAGCAAGGCGAATAGTGGGTGGTAAAGTCTGATGACTTGCACTTCAAAGAACCAAGTACTTTGAAGACGGAAGAAGAAATGGCTCCAAGACGCCATGGAAATGCGTGCCTCTCCTGCAGACCCTTTAGTCTTATTACAAGAAAATATAGCCTCTAGTTGAGAAGATTCTATGGCAAGTGACATATCTGGGGACAGTCTGAAGACATAACAGGGGAACCAAATGTCACCCAGTGGTGTGATGGCTGAGCAGACTGGAAGGAAGTACCAAGATGGTTACTCATATGGAGAAGACAGAGGAGGGCTTTCTTTGCAAAGGACAACTTGTGCAAATTTCTTAGATATAAGAAAAAAATGAGAAAGCATAATGAGCCTTTATAGATGGATTTGAGATGGATATAGTAGGGGAAAGTGTTAGAGCTAAGACATGGAGATTCTGGTATACCAAGGATCTGGGACTTGGGGAGCCACCAGTGGGTTTACACAAGCAAAAGTCATGGTGCTTCACAAATATCACCTGGCTTTTGTGTTGAAGGCCAAGGCATTAGAATTCACACTGGAGGCATGGAGACTGGCTAGCAGGCTGTTAAAATAGGTGGAAGGGCTTTCTCTCCGCAGGGGAATATTTTAAAGCCTTTTGCAAGTTTTGGAATTTGGGTTGACTTTAAGGCTGAGTACTCTCACAGGTACTTAACTTACATGACAGACTAATAATAATCACTTACTGAGAAGCAGACTAACTCATACTCAAAAAGGGGCTGGACATCCACTGTCATTGTAAAGAGCTAAAAAGCAAAAAAAAAACAAAAACAAAAACAAAACAAAAAAAACCAATCAAACAAAAGCCAACCAAACAAACAAAAAACCAACCAACCAACCAACCAAACAAAAAATCCACCCCCCAAAACAAACAAATAATAAAACAAAACAAAACAAATACCAAAGGAGGAGAAGAAATTAATGGCTGGTCCTTCACGTTGGTTCTCTTCAATGGAATTTGCATCAACAGAAGGACAAAAATATAAAAGAGCAGTGCACAGAAGAACAATGGATTTCAGGCCAGGGAGGGAAGACAGTCATAGGTATCCTCTGGGTACACATGTGAGCAGGATCCTGTTCTGCTATTGTGGGCTTTCCCATGTATTTCATCATAATTGTTCCTTGGAGAAATGTCCTTATAGACAGACACTTGTTGCTATCCATTTCCTGGGGTAAATGTCTCGGGTGTTGACCCTTGATAGTAATTTTTCAGAGGCGCTTTCTTCCACAAGACTCCAATCCTGGAGCTATCTTGGTAGGTTAACTATTAGAAGAACTCTGCTATGTCTGAGATTTTAAAAAATAAAGCCAAAATTCAATCACAAACATCTTCCCTGGACATTATACATATTAGAACCGAAATAAAAATGAAGCATCACTTCAGAAATTCTTTGTCTTCAATTCAAGGTCAAGTTCCCTGCAATCAGTTTTTAGGATTTTCTTTTTCCATTCACAGGACAAATTAGATCCTGAGTTGTCCTCAGCCCTGAACATGTGAGATTGCCCTCTTGTGTCCAGGTGATTTGAAAGAGGGGAATCATGGAAAGAACATAGGTTAGTTGGGAAAGTGACATAAGACTCCAAATGATCTTGGATATTAGTCATGTAGTTTGAATCTTGGAGATGATGACAGTGGCTGAAGAATCCCATACATGCAAGGAAGTGTTATGATTTGATCTGGCCCTATGTACCCAACTGATACCTCCTCTGGGACAGTCCTCATAAAAAGCATTGACCATCATGTGGTATCCTGGATATCCTTCCACAGTATCCTCTTTCTTCTCTGGGCCTAGGGAAGTGCTGTATGCATGTTATAAAAGTGGACTTTCCCTTGGACTGAGGTCATTATGAGTGACAATGTGGCACCAGAGATTGAAGCTACACATGGGCTAGTCATAATTGTCTTGTTGGCCAAATGGCTCTCACATCTTGCCTGGGCTTCTGGTCCAGAATAACTGCTACTTATGAGCATCAAAATAAATTTGTCTCTGTTAATTCTCTTTGAGTACATGCATCTGGTGACAGACACTGAGCTTGTCCAATTCTGAAGTCAAGTTCTGTAGACTCAAGACTGAGATTTGCTCTTGGAACCACAGGGCTCCTGACCTTCCCTGGAGTGACCTCTGCTCCTGGAGACCACCTCTGTCTAACCCAAGAGCCTCTTTTTAGTAGCCAGGATGACATTTGAAAGAAAGTGATTTATTTTATGTAGAGTGTTCTGCCTACATGTATATGTGTATTACGTGCATGCTTGATGCCTGCAGAGTTTAGATCAAATCCCCTGGAACTGAAGTTACGAATAGTTGAGGATCACTATATGGGTATTGGGAATAAAACCTGGGTTTTCTGTAAAGGCAATAAGTGTTCTGAACCACTGAGATGTTTCTCCATTCCCTGCCAAGATGCCATTTGGATGTATACCTTTCTCATGGCCTCCTTAAATTTTAAACCCTCCCTACCCTGCTTCTATCAAGCCACGCTTCTTACCACACCATTCATATACCTCACACTCACCCCCTCATTCACGTAACATACCTGGCACAATCTTCCTTATCTCAAAGACTTCACACAGAGCCTTTCATGCTCCCCACATCACTATATGTATCCTTACACATAGCATGGCACATTACTACTGCAAAATGCCTAACCATGATATGTTAATTTCTCCCACTCTTCACGTGGCTGCATACACTATTGCCATAGGGGCATGGGACAACAGTACACTGTGTCCTCAAACTTTGCAGCTATATTTGTCCAGCCTTCTTCTGGAGTCAGTGCACCCAGGCTGGCCCTGCCAAAATTATTGGGAGGGTGATGATGTCTAGAAAGGAATTAAAGGAAAAAAAAAAAAAAGAGGAAGGGAGGGAGGGTGAGAGGGAGAGAGAAAGAGAAATGGTTTGGAAAATATCTCCAAGATTTGAGAACAAATGCATGATATTTGATCTGTTCGTGATCCTTTTGTGGCACTCATGTTGCTAAATACTGCTTGATGGAGAAAAATATTTGGCAAGAACTGTGAGTTTTATTTAGAGTTTTGGGGGAGTTAGGAGGGAAGCTTCTGAACTAGGAGAGAGCTGAAGTGGCCAGGAGAGATAAAGGGGATTGGTGTGGAAGACTTTAGTGGAAATGGGGTACCAGGGCCCGCTCCCCAACAGACCTATTAGTGAGTACCAATCCATGAGAGAGGGAACTATCCTTTTTATTCCTGCTGGCTCAGGAAACCAGCTTTATCACATGCTTTCCCTGAACTCACCTGTAGGTGGCACCTTCCCTCTGACTGTTCTAGCTACCAAGCAACCATTTCTGGCGTCCTCATCACGGGCATTGTGGAGAGAGTCATTGGGGGTCCTGGGGTCTTCCTCTGTCTCTCATACTGACATTTGTTCTGTTCTATTTCATTCAGTTTGTTTTGTTTTTGATTCCAGGAACTGAACCCAGGGCTTCTTGCACACTAGGCAATTGCTCTAGCATACAGGCTCTAATATCCAGACCATAAGTGTGGCTGGTTTTGAAACCCCAACTTCAAACCTTCTCCAAGAATGGTTTCCTGGGCCCTTTCCTGTTACCATCAAGAACCTCGATCCCATGGTTTACCCATTCACCATTATGGATGCAAAACTGCCATGATGTTCACCAAGGATGGCCATGAGTCTGCTACTTCAGAGTCAAAAAATATTCAACAATAATAAAACATTACAGTTGGGAAAGGTATAAGGTACTAAAATATTACAGTCAGTTGTGGAAGATATTAACAATCATACATGACAGTTAGGCACCTGTGCAGAAGCAAGGGGAAGGGTGTGTTGTGTCTGCGCTATAATTGTCAGGGAGCAACAATTGTTATAGGAAAGACAAGTGCTATTCTATATAACAAAGAAGAAGAAAGGGAGAAAAGAACCTGAATTGTACATCTGGGTCAGTGATGTTGCCCTTTCTCCCAAGTCATTTCAGATGCACAGGTATGGGCTCCCAGAGGAAGCACAGCTCTGCTCCGGAGTCCATGGTACCTTCTGGAGCAGATGTAGTGGTCCAGCCCTCTGACAACTGTGGTTAGAAAGGAGTACTGCCTTGTGCCAGGATGTTAGGTTGTTCTTACAATGCTGTGTTAACCTGAAGCAAGGAAGCAGGACTTACTGCTAATACAGAGACTTTTCTCCAAGGAATCTCCTGAGGAGGAGATTGCATGGACTGAGCAGAGGTGTGGTGCCCCAGGTTATTCTGTGTGGATGGTGTCTCTTCTCCTTCTACTCCAAGAAAGGTGAGGAGTAAGAACGGATGAATTCATGATGGTGGTAGACGCAGTGAGGAGGTTGGTCTCTTGTGATTATGCTTCTATGCCACAATCCATCCATCCTCTGATGATCTGCCTCCTGGGTACCACTGTTTCTCCCTCCCTCCCTCCCTCCTCCCTCCCTCCTCCCTCCCTCCCTCCCTCCCCCTCCCTCCCTCTGCGTGTGTGTGTGTGTGTGTGTGTGTGTGTGTGTGTGTGTGAGAGAGAGAGAGAGAGAGAGAGAGAGAGAGAGAGAAAGAGAGAGAGAGAGAGAGAGAGAGAGAGAGAGTTAGGGTGAATACCTGATAACTTGTAGAATCTGACTATCATAGCCTTTGGGAGTAAGTCATCCTGAGAGTACCCAAATGTCACGGTTTTACTGTAGATAGATGGTGACAAGAGGTTCAGTAAGGAGAAGCAACTTGGCTAAGCCCATAGAACAAACTATGGGCTGAGATGGGTCTCAGGACCCTCTTGGGACAGGCCATGCTGACTTTGCCTAATTACCCAGCTCCATCCCAGTGTGAAACCAGAGTCTCTGGCTGGGGCTCCAAGAGCATTCCGGAACCCAGTTGTAAATTCTGAGCCCTGCAGCCACTCTGCGCTGACATTTGTTGTGTTTTACTGCCAAATGCTGCTGCTCAGGAGATGCCATCTCCGGAGGGAGAAATTCTTGAAAGAGACACCCTTTTCCCCCTTCCCAAATTAGGAGTTAATTAGTACCAAAATGTGCATGGAGGGGGCTGTCTTAACTGGCCTCGCAAGGGCTTCCCAAAGTAGAAAAATGCCCCCTTTTCCAAAGGCGCCTAATTGTACTCCCATCTCTGTTTGGAGAAGGGAGTCTCTTGGTCTGGGCCAGGCACCCTCAGGGACGGATCTGTTAACTCTCTGTCACCTCCTTTTGAGATAGTATCATCTTGTAGCTCTGAGCAATAAAATGAGTAATTGTGGGCCTTTTGAAGCCAGGCCCTATACCCAAGCCAGTTTGTTTACCCTGGAAGGCCTTGGTCAGCCTGTCACCCTGTCCCTTGTGCATTTGCTGAGAGACCTCTTCCAGTTCCCCACTTCTTCACTTGAAGCTTTCAGGGTACCTTTTCCTCCTTCCCCACCTCCATGTTTGCTCAGAAAGTGCCACATTTCAGAGTAAATGTCTTCACTCCAATGTCTAGATCCTCTTATAACGGGGGAACTTTCCCTTCATGGAGTTTGAAGAGAGCTGTTTCTGTCTGTTAGAATTCAAGC
The DNA here is from genome assembly GCF_003668045.3 of Cricetulus griseus. NCBI lineage: Eukaryota > Metazoa > Chordata > Mammalia > Rodentia > Cricetidae > Cricetulus > Cricetulus griseus. The sequence goes on from NC_048600.1 coordinate 19,632,007, forward strand.
TTCCTAGAAAAGTAGCGGTACTCCTGATTCCACCCTTGGCCCCTCCCTAGCTGTCCCCCAGGCCAGCTCCGAGCTGTGTATGCTGGGGGGTGGTGGTGATGGTGGTGGTTGGGGGGTCCTGAGTCCAGGGGGGTTCCTGCTGGGTTCAGTGGTATTTGTGTTACTCAGAATTTAAATGACGGTCTCAAAAGACAAAACTAATGAAGATTTACTGAAGCTGCCATTGTCTGATAATTCAATACCAGCTCATTATTAGAACCACATTTATTGAGGTTTAATCACTATGAAGCGGGCGGCTCTGGCACAGCTGTCAAACCGCATGCAATGTGTTCTTAATAATTAATCAGTACGGTATCTTGTCATCCGAATGTTCATCTTGGGGTTGGGTGTGTTTTTAAAGAGATGCTGTGAGCATGTTTTTGGAACTTGCTGGCCTTTTGTTTTCAATAACTTTCTCAGATCGGGAGAGAGAGAGAGAGAGAGAGAGAGAGAGAGAGAGAGAGAGAGAGAGATATCAAGCAAGGAAAAAATACAGATCCCCCCTTAGATTCTACCTCTGCACCCTCATGGTGGTGAACATATCCTGGAATGTGGACTGAAGCTCCCAGGATCCATTACTGAGCCACTCATATTTGGTATTTAAAAACAAGAACAAGCCTCCGGTCCTCACTCCTACCCCCATGCATTTGGGATTTATTTTCCTTTTGTGGAATCTGCAGACACCCAGGGATGGTGGGGAGGTTCTGCCCATGAAGCTGCCAGCCCAAGCTGTCATAGATACCACCTTGAGACACCGGGCAAAGTTTGTTCTTTTTTTCTTTTCCTTCCTTCCTTCCTTCCTTCCTTCCTTCCTTCCTTCCTTCCTTCCTTCCTTCCTTCCTTCCTTCTTCCCTTTCTCCCTCCCTCCTCTCTTTCTTTCTTTCTTTCTTCTCATCTTTTCTAGCAGTCTAAAGGGGGTGACTGCATTTAGAAAGCTGTAGTTTTGAAGAAGTCTGCAGGGTGAAACTAGATGTGTATTGCTTTCTTCACTCAGACAGAGGAAGGACAAGGAAGAACTAAAAGGGGTCAGATGACATTACCCAATGGATACTCTTTTTTATCTTTCAACTGTCATTCTGAATCCTGGGGCTTGGTGGTATTAATTTAATATTGAGATTACCCCGGGTTGATATGTAGTAGGCAGATCTAGACTGAATGGGCATGAGTTGAAATTTTGATTTTAATGCCAGACAGCTGTTTGGTCTCAAGAAGTCTTTTGTCTTAAGTTTCAGGGTCCCCACTTACAAGATGGAGTGATGTTGGTAACTACTTCATAGGTTCTTGTGGAGGGCTGATGAAATGATTCTAGCAAGAAGGGGGGGAGGGGCTTCAAAGAGGAGTGTGAGTGGCTATTGATGGTGGATCAGTCCCTTTGTCCTGTTGTCCCTCCTTTCTCCTAGCCTTACAGTTTGCAGGCATTGCTCTCAGGCACTACGGAAATGTCTAGAGATCTACAGGGATGACACCAACTAACCATTTAAGCAACAGTGCAGAGGCTATCTTAAATGCCCTCCCCTGATAACGAGATTGATGACTAACTTATATACCATCCTAGAGCCTTCATCCAGCAGCTGTTGGAAGCAGAAGCAGACACCCACAGCTAAATACTGAACTGAACTGGAATCCAGTTGCAGAGAAGGAGGAGTGATGAGCAAAGGGGTCAAGACCACTCTGGTGAAACCCACAGAAACAGATGACCTGAACAAGAGGGAGCTCTTGGATTTTGACAACTGAGGAGAGGGTGACTTGTGGACATCAGGTGGACAGAAGCAAGGGTTGCTATGAAACATCCCACAATGCCCCAGACTGCCCCTGGGTTAAGGATTGCTCCATCCCTAGATGTAGTGATGAAGATGTGAAGCTTACTCACTCTTCTCTCAGCTAGGAGGCTGTAATGAGCCCTAGTCTACATTCACATGGTGATGTCCTCTGGAGGGGTTATAAAAGATATGTGATTTGCAGACAGGGAGACACGGGTACACAAGTGCAAAACAGAAAGCACCAAATGGTCTGCTAACTTCATAACTGTCTATTGCTTCCTGGGAATTCACCAAAAGAAAGGAGGACAGTCTCTTCTACCCCAGCTCTACACTCTATGCTAGGGCTGCTGTTTCTGGCCAGACAACAGGGTCTTAGTGTCCCCTAGTTTCCCCATGAAGCCTCTAGAGAACCAAAAGCAGAGTTCCTGGCTCCCCACCAAGCCTAAAGCAGCTCCCGATACCATTCATGTCTCCATCTTGCCTTTTAGAGACCCAAATTCTAAGTTTAGCCTCTGATCTTGACAAACAGCTACATGACCAATGAGTGCCTTCAGAGAGAACCTTATGTGACAGATGGCATGCAAGGTGGCTTGCATACTTACTACATCCCTTGGGTGCTGGTGGCAGCCATGGATGCTATGCTCCAAAAACTATTCCCACTGGGTTTCCTTTCTGCTGCCCCAACCAGATTATCTGGGAACTTATTGTCTAGAACTTATTGAAGTTCTAGGTTTAAGGGAGACTGGCATATCTTGCTTTTCTGTAGGCAAATTGGGCCCGATTCGCCTTCAGGGAATCTGCCTAGTACAGTTCCATAGAGAAACCCCAAAGTATAGGCTATGGGACATCTGCACTTATAGAAAGGTGAGCCCAAAGGCAGAAAGAAGGGGGAGGGATGCTGCTAGCCAGACTGAAAGCTGGGGAGACTGAGCAGTGTGTTCCTAAGGGATCTTTGTAGGCATAAACTTGGATTATAATTTAGCACCAGCCAGGCTTGAATTTGCTGTGTAGCCAAAGATGACCTTGAATGCCTGATTCTCTTGCCTCCACTTCCCAAATGCTGGGATTACAGGAATATGTTGTCATGCCTATCTTTTTTTTTCAACTTTTGTTTTAATTTGAATTAGAAACTGGATTGTTTTCCATGACAATCCCAGTTCCCTTCTCCCTCCCATCCTCCCCTACCACCTCCCCCCCCCCAACTAAAACCCTACCTATCACATATCCTTTCTGCTATCTTGCATGGTGAGGTCTTCCATAGGGTGTCATCAGAGTCTATCATATCCTTTGGGATAGGGCCTAGGCCCACCCCCGTGTGTCTTGGCTCAGGGAGTATTCCTCTATATGCAATGGGCTCCCAAAGTCCACACCTATGCTAGGGATAAGTACTGAACTTCTATAGGAGGTCCCGTAGATTTCTGAGGTTTCCTCACAAAAACCCACGTTCCTGGGGTCTAGATCAGTTCCATGCTGGTTTCCCAGCTATCATTCTGGGGAGCAAGAGTTCCCCGATGTTCAGGTCAGCTGTTTCTGTGGGTTTCACCAGCCTGGTCTGGACTCCTTTGCTCTTCACTCGTCCTTCTCTGCATCTGGGTTCCAGTTTAGTTCAGTGATTAGTTGTGAGTGTCTGCTTCTACTTCCACCAGCTGCTGGATGAAGGCTATTGGGTGGCATATAAGTCAGTCATCAATCTCATTATCAGGGGAGGGCATTTAAGGTAGCCTCTCCTCTGTTGCTTAGATTGTTAGCTGGTGTCATCTTTGTAGATCTCCAGACATTTCCCTAGTGCCTGATTTCTCTATAAACCAAAAATGTCTCCTTCTATTATGGTATCTCCATTCTTGTTATCTTCTGTTCTTCCCCTGACTCAACCTTTCTGCCCCCTCATGTCCTCTGCATCCCTCCTCTTCTCCCCTTCTCATTCTCCTAGCTCCCTCCCCCCTCTTTCCTGTCTTTTAAAAACCTTTGTACTCTGCTTCCTACCTCACCTCTCTGGGCATCATTGATTTTTGCTGCTACCTTCAACCTGCATTGTGTTTGGAACAAACTCAAGTACAGTTGATAAGAGAAGTCAAAGTAGCAGATACACATGTGACACCACAGTGATTATTCTACTTTTCCTGTTAGAACAGTGACTTCCAGGTTTTTATTGCAAGGGCCATAGAAATCTTTGAGATTGTGATGACAGCCCCAGAGACTCTGGCTACAGAAACATTCATATATGTTATTTTAGGGATGCCAGAGATTTATGGAAGATTACACACGTGCCAATGACATTGTCAGAAATCTGATCTGAATGTATCATCATGACCTAGTAACCCAGAAAGGCACTCTCTATGGCACAGAGTCAGGGATACAAGTAGAATGAAGGAAGAGTCTGAGGGGCCTAATGGCTATGTATTCAAGATGGCATTACAAGTGACACTGAGGAAGAGCTGGAAGGCATTAGGAATCTTACAAATGACACCAGAGAGGAAATGCTGAAAGGGCCAAGTGGACATGATGAGTCCTGCCTGGGGCTGGCAGAGAAGCCAGGCCACAGTGGGCTACCTGGGGAATGCATTGTGAAAGTTGCATGAAGAGACAATCGGTGGCAAGGATTCTGGCATGTTCCTATTCAAAAGAATAGGAAAGCTTTGGGAAGCTAACTGAAACCATGTGGAGTCACACATTGTTTTTCTCATCATTCTGCATCATTCCTATGGATACTAGGAAAAGCAAGCTGTCACAGTAAACAGATAGTGCCTAAATCTCAGAAGGAGGAAGAAGAGCAGGAGACCACCTTGGGATAGACCCCACATTCTGGCATGGTATAGGTTTGTCACAAGCTCTGAGACCTGGGAAGTCACTCAGTACAGACTTACTGAATATAAAACCTTGGGTCTAAAATCCCAAGCCCAGAGGAGGGTTTCCATATCAAACAGGCCTGTGTCTGTCTTTGTCTTTGATTCATCTTCCTGGGGTGGGGTGGGGGTGGGGTGGAGCATTGTTCCCCAATCACCACAGGCTCCTTCCTCAGCTTAGATGGGAGCCCTTCTCCTCACACAGGCTAGGCTATTATCGGGGCCTTCAGCAGCAGGCATCCTGGAAGCCTAGTTGGGTTTCAAAACTTAGGTAAGCTCAGCCTTCTGTAAGGGCAACAATTATGTCCCCCCAAACACACAGAAGCATCAGAATTCACAGCGTGTGCTTTACAAGGGCAATAAAGTTTTATACGCAGCTGAGTGAAATACTGAATACAGCCAATTATCCAGCAAAATAAACTGATGGGAGAAAGAATGGCTATATTTGGCTCTGACTTAATTATTTTGCATTCTGAACTTTTCAATTCCATGTAATAAAATTCCATTCTGCCCTTATTTCCTGGTTAAGTTACTTAATCTCGACTCTGGTAACCGAGCCCTGGAGTGGAGTGGACTGCCCAATGTCAGTGGTAAGAAAATGCGAAAGGTTTGACATCAATTACAACATTACACACAACATAAAATTTAACAGCTTGAATCAAGCTTTCATTGCTCTTTAAAGAGGCCGTATGGCTTTTTAAGATCTAAAAATTAATCAGCTTCAAGAACTCATACCTTTTTGGAAACTTCTAGATTTTTACTCTTAGCTTGGACTATAGGAGGCTGTTTGTGATTCTGTCTTTAACTCTCCTTTTCATTAAAAAAATGCAATTTAACCTCTTTAATTTGATTTTTCCTTTAATGGCAGACAGATGGATATAGACATCATATTGCTTTTCTGAGGTAGGAAAATGGTGGGGAGACCAAGGAAAAATGTAACAATTTCACATTTGGCCACAGTGAGGGTGCTCTGGGCATCCGTGAGTGGCTTCTTCAGGAAAGCTTTCACAGCCCACGTCACAGAATCTGCATGTCAGCCTGCATTCCATCGCTCTCTGACACCGGATCGTCTCGTAAAACACCACATGTAATTCAAAAGGGGCCAACGTGCATAAGAGTAGGGCTAAATGACCTCGGTCCTTTAATAAGTTTGTTTTCCATAGGTCAGCACTCAGGTCAAAGGCAGAGTGACTGGGCAGAGGGGTAGCAACTGTGGATTATGGCTGGATGTGAGGCAGAGCCTAGGGAAAGTTGGTCTTCTGCTTGCTGCCTCTCTCAAGGTGACAATGTGCAAAGAGGGAACCTGAGTGGGTGCCGCATGGGGATATGTTCTCTTGGCTTTTGTATTCGCAGTGTGACTTGGAGCCTGGGCACACATCACATGTGTGGATGACTCTGTTGATAATGTACCATCATACTCCCTTCACACAGTATTGGCATGGATCTCCTTAAAGAAAGGCATGGATCTGAAAGGTTTTGTTAGCCATGAGACAAATGCTTCTGTGATCAAGTGTATGCTGGGGACTTTGTGGCCACAGCATGGTCCTTCCAAAATCCATCCTGAAGTGTCTTATTTCTGGAGCTTTCCTATGAGAGCTGCCCACTCTGAAAGACAGGCATTTTCTTTGTTGGCAAATCTTCCTCTGACAGTTACCTCCTCCTTGGCATGATATAGTTACCAAAATATGTCAGGCAATAGCATTTTGCCCTAACATGTTTCCATGCCTTGATCAAGAGGTGCTTTAGCAATCCTAGGAATTACTTTGACTCCTTGACTTCTGTGTTCTTTTATGAAAGGCTGAGGATAGAAGCTTGTTCATTGGATAATGGTCGCATGTTGCCACATGAAGCAATACACTTGGTACAGCTGGATCTTCCTTATTTGAGGTCCAAGAATCAAAGATCAGGATTGGGGTAGCATTTTGGTTTTTGTCAACCTCAATTTTACAAGAAAAAAAGTTTAACTCAGCATAGTACCCTGATATCAATCAGATGCCAGCCTTCATTCCTCATTATACCTTGCAGGTGACTCAGACAGGTTAGTCTTCTAGCTTTTTGTCCTATCTATGGGACATTTTGGAAGATGAATTCCCTGTACCAGAGCAAGAATGAGAGTAACCATGGCTAGCACCAAAACTAGTCATTTTAGAAAGGGTTGCAGCATATTATAAAAGGGTGAGACAGAAAGATGTTTAAGCTTGAATCATCTAATATATATCTATCTCCATATATACACAGTACACAGATATGCATACACACACAACACACACATATGCATACATGTAAACAATACACATATGCACATACACAATACATACAAACAACATATACACGTGCAGATGTGCACATACATACATACAATATACACATGCACACACACATACATGCACATAAATACATGCACATACACACAATAATACACATACACATGCAGATGTGCACATACTTACACACAATATACACATGCACATGCATGCACATACACACAATACACACATACATGCAGATGTGCACATTCATACACACAATATATACATGGACACATACATATACTTGCACATACACAATACATACATATGCACATATACACATACACTCATACCCAATACACACACATACACATGCAGATGTGCACATATATACACACCATATACACATGTAATATATACAATAGGTACATAAAAACATACATATACATGTAGTGCACAAATACACAGAACTATATATAAATGCATAAAATGTAATACATGCACATACACATAATACACACGTGCATCCATACACATGTATACACAATACACATATACAAATATACATACACACATGTATGCACATGAACACATGTGAACATACCACATATAAACCTAAACATAACACATGCAGCACACACACATACATACACACATACATGCACACACACTTTTAAATCTAGGTTCTGCATTTAAAAGCATTTTAAGAGAAGTTTTATTTTTATAGCAAAATTGAACAGGAATTACAAAAAGTTCCCATGTTCAAGGAACATGCACAACCTCTACCTGCATGTTCTCTCCTGCTATTATCAGCAGCACATGGTAGCACATTGACTGTAACTACAGTGATATCCATGTTGCCCAAAGTCCATGGTTTGCATTAGATTTCCCTCTTGATGGTGTTTATCTAATTGGTTTTGACAAATGAACGACAACCTGTATTCACCAGTGGAATTTTTCATTTAGGCAATTGGGCAATATTAACCTTTTTAACTAAAAATAGCACATGGAAATAAAGAAAATTTGCTACTTCAACTATTTTAATTAAAAATGTAAGATATTAATTAATTTATTGACATTTCTCTTGGGATTATATTAAATCCCTTTGGACTAAATGAACAGGGACAGCAATGAGACTATCTTTTATAAAACACTTAATTCACAGCTGGGAGAACCAGAGGCAATGGAACATTTTTATTGCTTGCTTATCGCAAATCCCCTGCATAATTTTATGAGAAAGGCCATTAAACTTGTAGCCACTACATGATCTTTTTCCTTGGACCATTTCTGAAACAACATTAGTTTTTCACACTTCTTTACGTTTCAAACATTAAGAAAGCCTTAATCAATGCTTTTCCATAAAAAGCAAAGGACTAGGTTTCCCATCATAAAAAGTTATGTTGTTTACACAAAAACTGCAGTGAACCCTATAAAACTCTAGGATTTCCCAGTGGGGTCCTGGAGGGCCACTTGGCCATGGTAGGCGCCACACTGGTTCCTAGTGCTGACACAAAGTTGACTGCTTAAGGAAGGCCTCTGGATCCAGCCATTACTAATCGGGCTTTTCAAGGGTGGCATGCCAAACAGGCCTGAGAGGAACACCTCTGAGCAACTAGGAAAACAATCTGAGGTGGAAAAATGACACCCAAATGGTGCCACATGGGTCAGTTTTTCATCATCTCTATGTTTTACAGCCTAGAGGTCACATTGCATCTAGCTCTCTGGAACCCCTGCTAGATCCTTAGGTGGTAGCTATTTTTAGGATGAGTTTTCTGTGGCACAAAGGGACTGTCCACCGGTACCCCACTTTCCTAGAAATCATTTGTTCTTTCAAAATCTTCCATGAGGTATCATCGACTCTTAAAATATTAGTGGTGAGATATTCAGCTTAGCTTCCAAAAGCCGAATAAAGAAATCAATTCAAGACCAGCCTGGTCTACAAGAGCTAGTTCTAGGACAGCCTTCAAAGCCACAGAGAAACCCTGTTTCAAAACTCCATCCCCCCCCACTCCAAAATTAAGAAATCAAGCCCAGATGCTTTGAGAACCTAAGTCATCGATACTTTTTAAATGACTGCCTTTCTTGGTAGAAATTGGAAACAATATTGAAAAGTTAATTTCTGCTTTTCTTCAAGGCACTTTGACAGTACAGAATATGAATCTTGGATCTTTGCTGTCACTCATGTGAAATAATTTATCTCTCTCTCTAATGAATTGCTTGCACAGGGGATACTTTTGCAAATAAGGACTTATTGGTTTGTTTATTTGTTTGTTTGAGACAGGGTTTCTCAGTGTAGAGCTGGATGTTCTGGAACTCACTCACTGTGTCCACTCTGGCTTGGAACTCACAGAGATCTGCTTGCCTCTTCTTCCCTAGTGCTGGGATTAAAGATGTGTACCACTGGTGCCTGGCAAGGACTTTTTAAAATATATATCTATATATATATAGATATATGTCTATATATACTTTTTGCATAATATATTCTGATTACGGTGGCCCTAGGTGGGACTTGGTTCTATTTTTTTTTTTCCAAATGGGCATGTCAAACAGCCTTCTAGATATATAGGTTTATGGCAATAGATTAATGCTGCTCTCAACCTCAGCCAGAGAAACTTCTTTCTGAGTGAGTAATAGTTAATGGAGAGACTCAGAACTACTCAAAGTACCAAGAATAAGTGATCAGCTGAGTTATCAGCCCTAAGTAAGACACCTATATCAACTCCCTTCAAGACTCAGGGAACATAATGTAAGATGGGCTAGAAAAACTGCAAGAGCCAGAGGATGGGGAACAGTGATGTGAAATGCTGTCTTCTGGACATGATGTGGCCACCCCCTCATGAAGACATGGCCATCCCACTCATGAAGACATGGAAATTCCAATCATGAAGACCTGGCCACCCCCCTCATGAAGACATAGCCACCCTCCTCATGAAGACATGGCCATCCCACTCATGAAGACATAGCCATCCCCCTCATGAAGCTATGGCCACCCCCTCATGAAGACATGGCCATCCCACTCATGAAGACATGGCCATTCCCATCATGAAGACATGGCCATCCCACTCATGAAGACATAGCCATCCTCCTCATGAAGACATGGCTATCCCACTCATGAAGACATGGCCATCCCACTCATGAAGACATGGCCATTCCCATCATGAAGACATGGCCATCCTCCTCATGAAGACATGGCCATCCCACTCATGAACTCACAGCAGCTATGGTTATTTGCATGAGACCTGTACAATGTCAAGCCAACAGGATCAGTCTTCTTCTAGTGTCTCTGTGAAGGAACATCCTGTATCAACCATGTCTGACCTTATTAAAATCTCAGTCTTTATTAGGAATTGATATTTGGACTCTCAAACCTATAAATCTGTACATATAAAGATTAACATTTTCTATTTAAAAGCATTTTTGCTGCCACAGGGAACAAGAGTGAGATTCTTTATTTCAAGTCTACAGCCTTGGAGTTCTTGAACACAACCCTGGTCCTTCTCTAATTGGATTTGCACTTTAAAAGGTTCTGTGCTTCTTCCAAGGCATAGAAAACCAGGACATTCTACTCATATGGCCTCTCGAATGCAACCATTCAGGTGTAAGCTTATTCTGGTCATTTGGGCATGGCAAGCTTGAAAGCTTAAGGGAGGGAGACATAAGAAGATCATTTCCTTGTTTTCCTTTTCTTTTTTCTTTTGTAAATTCCCCTTTTGGTAAGAAAAAAATTGGTGGAGTTAGTTATTTGGCAGTGAATGCTTGGGGCTGGAAACTTAGGGTTCTTTGCCAAGCTTCCTAAAAATAATCTTTCTTTAGGCAAGGGCCATCTCAACACGAGCCACATTCGTTTGGAGCACAGCATATTTCATGAATGTAATTGCCTGTTGTCTGAGGATTTCAGTTGCAAAGCAAAAAAGATTGTGGAGTTGTGCTTCTTGCAAAGTTCTGAGCTTGTCCATATGCATGCATGCATGCGTGAGTGTGTGTTTGTGTGTGTGTGTGTGTGTGTGTGTGTGTGTGTGTGTGTGTGTGTGTGAGTGTGTGTGTAACAATAAGTTCTTTATTAGGTGACACCATGGCAGTGGGTGGTGAAAACTGATACCTGGCAAAAAGACAACGAAATTATATAATACCAAAAAGTCAATTGTTTTCCTCTTTGCTAATTAGATCCTCAGAGTGGGAAGTGCTGAGGATGAAGTCAGCTGCTGCCTCGTGTTCTCTGACCAGTTTTCATGTGTTTTTAGATTCTGGGTAGTAAGTTGTTGCAAGTGGAGGCCTAATGACTACCAGAGCAGTCCATAGGATGGTTACAGTTACAGGGCATGGGGGCAGGGTGGTGGCAGCTCTACCGACTCCATGGATGTATCTATGCTAAGCTTTCAAGCTTGCCATGACCAATGCTAAGATTCTGCCTTTCCATTGGGCTTGGGCCAGTAACCATGACTACAATCCATTCTTGCTGCTTTTCTACACCCCACCACCTTCAGGAGTCATTGCACACTGTTCTATAACAATGCAGAGGGCATGCAAGACTCTTTCCTTTTCTATTTTTTCCATTCATTTATTTAGCTCATAAATAAAGTCATGCACAATTATGATACATAATACAGTATGTTCACAATGGCATGGCTAAATTAAACCAATTAACATGCTATATCACACATATTCATCACTTTTGTTTTGAGAACACTTAAAGTATACTATCTCACAACTTTTAAAATATAGCATATTGTTATCAACCATATTTATCATGCTCTCAGTAGACCTCAAGACATCACAGAGTCCATGCCTCTTGTCCAACTGCAGTTTTATATCCTTAAACCAATCGTTTCCCCATTGTTAAAAGACCCACATTGAAGCCTAATAGCCACAATTCTGCTCTCCCTTTTCTATTTTTCAAAAGACTTCTTTTAGTTTTTATTTGATGTGTTTATGTGTTTCTGAATGTACATATATGCACCATATGCATGAAGTCGCCCTTGGAGATGAGAAAAGAGTCACAAATTGTTGTAAAATGTTTGACCAGGATGATGGGAAATGAACACAAGTCTTAGGCAAGAGTAGCAAGTGCTCTTAACTGCCTGCTGAGTTAACTCTCCAGCCTCCTGCCCAAACTCATTACAAAAAGACTTTGCCAGTTATGGATCTGACATGAATTTGATGTAAATTGGGTTGAACCTACAGATAAGGACATGGAGGGCATGGAACAGCATGAACATGGTAGCTCACTGAGATGGGAGTAGAGATTTGCTTCAAATCTGGATCAGTCTTTTTCTTAAGCTTGGTCATGCTCATCATGGAGCACAATAAGTAAAAGGGCTTTTTAAATAGTGTTTCCCTGGTGGGTGATTTTCCTGAAAGGATGCTAATAATTTTAAGAATTGTCTAAGACTGTACTGATTTGTGTTCTTTCAGCTTTCCCTCAATCTTCCACAGTAATCATATATTACTTTTAGGAGAGTTGCAGGTAATCTCTATGATGGTTTTTGAGTATCAAGGACGAGAGTTTGCAGGTACCCAACCCATTCAGCTAATGTCAGATTGACTGGGAGGAAGCAGTTATGGTCCTAGAAAAGGCTATCAATAAAGCAGTGTACCACATGGTACATTTGCCTGTGTTAACCTTAAGTTCTGCCTGACCAAAGAAACCCTAGGAGAAGTGAAGACTTAGGAATTGTTTCCCATACATGAACCAGCTAAGGACTAAGTTGTAGAACAAGTGCAGAACCCATGCCAACTGGCAATGAAGGGGAAACACACACACACACACACACACACACACACACACACACACACACACACACAAACACACAAAATAGAGAATTTTTATTGGGTAAGTCATGTATATACAAAAAAATTCCATAAATATTCAGAAAAAATAAAAAAATCTCAAATTCACCAGAATGAATAAAAACAACAAATACCATTACATACCCATCCATTTGTCAAAAAAGGGAACAATCTGACCTAACCATGTATTACATGTAAAGATATGGAAAATGAGGAAAATATCTATGGGTGGCAAACCTGTAACTTGGTACAGGTGTTTCTAGTCACAGGCACTATAGGAAGTCCCCTGCATGTGTGCAAGGCAACATTAGCAAGTGTGTCCACAGTAGCATTAGCTATAATAGAAACAATGTGGAATCACATACTTTCTTCTGGCGCATCATTATTCAACAGATAAAATAAATTATAAATGGACACATCTTAAAGAGACTCATTAGGAGAAAAAGCAATCTTTATTTTTTAAAAAAATTTATTTGAATTATAAAGATTATTTTACATGTCAATCCCAGTTCCCTCTCCCTCCCTTCCTCCCCTGCTCCCCCCCAACTATCACCCTACCTATCCCATACCCTTTCTGCTCCCCAGGGAGCGTGAGGCCTTCCATAGGGGGTCTTCAGAGTCTGTCATATCCTTTGGGATAGGGCCTAGGCCCACCCCCTTGTGTCTAGGCTCAGGGAGTATCCCTCCATGTGGGATGGGCTCCTAAAGTCCATTTCTATGCTAGGGATAAGTACTGATCCACCACAAGGGGCCCCATAGATTTCCGAGGTCTCCTCACTGACAACCACATTCATAGGGTCTGGATCAGTCCCATGCTGGTTTCCCAGCTATCAGTCTGGGGTCCAAGAGCTCCCCTTGTTCAGGTCAGCTGTTTCTGTGGGTTTCACCAGCCTGGTCTGGACCCCTTTGCTCATCACTCCTTCTCTGCAACTGGATTCCAGTTCAGTTCAAGATTTAGCTGTGAGTGTCTGCTTCTACTTCCGCCAGCTGCTGGATGAACACTATAGGATGGCATATAAGTCAGTCATCAATTTCATTATCAACGTAGCCTCTCCTCTGTTGCTTAGATTGTTAGTTGGTGTCATCTTTGTAGCTCTCCAGACATTTCCCTCGTGCCTGATTTCTCTTTAAACCTATAATGTCTCCCTCTATTATAGTATCTCTTATTTTGCTCTCTTCTGTTCTTGCCCCAACTCAACCTCCCTGCCCCATCATGTCAATAGAGGGGTTCAACATATTATTTTTATACAGACAAAACTCAAGCTCAGGGATGGACCTCCAGCCTATGGAGTCCATGGAAGATGATTCCAATGACAGCATTTGTACACCAACCCCAGTTGAAGCACCTAGAAAATGCAGAGCCTGCCTGATTCACCTCAGAGGAGCACCACAGGTTTTTTTTTTTTTTTATCACAGTGACATAAAAGTAAATGATACACTAAAGTAGATTAAGGAGAGAGTTCATGAGTTCCAGAAGTGAAGACTAGTACATTTTCTGTTAAAAAACAGAGTAGATTATATCCAACAAAATTTGACTGAGCAAGGAATGATTTCCATATCCAGTGGCCCTCAGAACTGGAATAAACTCAGAGTGACTCCAGGACTCCAGGACTCCAGGGTTGTGGCTGACTAGTAATATTTATAGATAAGAGAAGGGATTTCGATAAAGGGAATAAGATATAAAGACAGTTGGATGGCAAAATCTTGTATTTCCCCATTTAAACCTGTTTGAGTCATTGGCTGAGATGTTGACGGAACGTTACAGTGATTGGTTGGGATTTAGCTACTTGTGATTATTGTCTGTTTGTACCTTAGGTTAAGTTAGGGTTCCCTACATATAGAGAAACTATTAGGCCAAACTTGAACTATGTACAGAGGCTGCATTAGGTCACACTTAATTAAATTTAACAGTTTCCTTTGAAGATTTACAATGTGCTTTCCCATTGACTCCTGTAAAGAAATATACTCAATGTTGGTTAAGGTGCCGCTTCTAAAATTAACTGAACCAGGGGAATCCTTTCTTTCTATGCATCCGTTGTTACCCCCACAGATACTGCATTCTGTGGCATCCTTTCAGGCCATGCTATCTTGCACTGACAGCTTGGAGGTCTGTTCATTCGCTGTGGTGACTTGGACTCCAGCAAGGAGGCTTCTGGCAGCTAGGAAACCTCCACCCAACTAGTACTCAACTGGGTTGGGCTTGTCCTTAGGCACTTTGAGAATCTTTTTGTGCTCCTTGCAACTCAAACAAGCAAAACACAGAAGGCTGGGCTCCCCAGATGTCTGCTCATGCCCTTAGATGTTGCTGATGTATGTGTGTGCATGGTGGTGTCACTCTGCCCTGTGGAGCCAGGCCAGATGTTTACAGTGCTGCAGCAGCATCTGGCAACCAAGGGCCAGTCTTTGGGCTGGTTACCAGACAAGGCCTCTGCAGCCTGAGCTCCAGGTGATGAGTGTTCCTGTACACATCCCCTGTTTTGAGGAGACCCAGCTCCATTTGTGGGGCAGAAGCCCACAGCATGTTTCAGTACCTATGGTCCTTACCTTTGTGTCTCAATTGTTACTTGTGCCCCAACAAATATTTCCTACCCTGTCACATTCTAATTACATTATGTAAAGCGTAACCAAGATGAGTGTTAGTGTACTCATATCAGCATCCACACAACCGGAGATTGGGGGAGGGAGGCATGTTGCTGACTGAATTCAAGAGATGGGTAAGTCTTGCATAGCACTGGCCGTACTTTGAGTTTCAGTTGGCTAGGTCCTGAGAGGATTCCTCATAAAGAGAAAATGCAGTATATATTGTCTAAGCAGTTTTAGGCACACAGCAATAACAACATGCATTTTCCTGTATCTCACAACAATACTACATAGTGACCTTCTAGAGTCTTCTATTTTAAAAATGAGCATTAAGATTATGAGAAAACTGTGACTTATCCAAAGCCAAATTGGAAGGGAGAAATCTGAGCAGACTACTGCTTACTGGAGCACAATTGCTTGATCAAAAACAAAGAGAAGGGCCAGGTTTGGTGATATATATCTTTAATCTCATCACATAGATGGCAGAGTCAGGTAGATCTCTTTTGAGTTCCAGGCCATCCAAACTATATAGTAAGACCAACCAACCAGCCAGCCAGCCAGTCAGCCAGCCAGCCAACTAACCAACCATAGGAGAGTTCTAAGCACTAGTATTTACTCATCTTTCCATTCCTTCCCAAGTGCTGAGATTACAGATTTGCACCACCACTCATGGCTTAGTGGTGCATTCTATTGAGATTTGGCATATGATATCACCAATCTGAGCAGACGGCAGGTCCTGCATGCAGCATCAATGTTCTATCACAGGCATCGTTACACTTACAACAACTCTGGCCCCCGGGATTGACAGTACAATGTGTGTTTGTTGAATATTTAAAATGGGTTTCTGAGGGTGATTACTAACTGTGAGTGGAAGAAATAAACCTTCTGTGTGGTCCTAAAACTTTGCAATGGCTCCTTGCTTATGTCAATGCCTCTTCACATTTGCTGGAGTCAGAAATCCACTGACAGCATCCCTTTTCTTCCATAAGGGTGGGTTATGTATGTATGTATGTATGTATGTATGTATGTATGTATGTATGTATGTATGCATGTATGTATATGTATATATATGTGAGTATACATACATATATATATGTATATGCACATATATGTGTCTATATATATTGTGCTTCCATTCCAAGTGTTTTGGATGTACAGTGAAGCTTGATTCTATGGAAGAAAATAATCTTCTTGCAATAAGGTTAAAAATAAGCCTAAAAACCTGGATGGAATGCTCCTCAGGATGCAGCCACATACTTTCCCCATAATATGCTTTCAAGGCAAGGGGCTGAAATATTTTGAATTAATTTAAGCTAAATTATATTTATTTCTGTTTTGTTTGACAGGGCAAGTAAGGTATTGGAATAGTTTATAGGACTGAAAGAAGAAATGGAAAGAGTTAAGGTAAAGGAGGCATTCCAGAACCTTCAGTAGTACCTGAATAACAGGAGGATTGTTCTTTCTTATTTATTTTTCTTATTTATCAATGTTGTAGGGACATGGATATGGCCAGCTTCAGAGACTTGTTCCATGGTCCTGTAGACAAAGAGAAAAAGGTGATTTTCTACCTGTTTTAGTAACAGGACAAGATCCCCAAAGGAAAGTCTTCCATTGGCTTGCTTTGGCTCAGTGCTCGTTCCCTGCACCGATGACTGTGTCTGAAGATATGCAGATTGGATGTTCCTATTAGGTCACATGGTCACAATTAATTCAACACCATGTCTAGGAAGGGAGGCAGCTCCCTCTGGTACTACATGGAGAGGGTGAGGCAAAGCATAGGAGGTTTCCCTAAAGACCGAGAGGTATCAAGGTATCTCCTCCTTGGGGAGATGGCCCCCAGGTAATGCTTGGGGTTTGTTTTCTATGTTCCCCCACCACAGCCCTATAAAATTCTTCATTGCAACTGCATTTGTCTGTCCCTTGCTCTTTTCCTGTACCCCTCAGTTTCACCTTTAGGCTTCCAGGATCCCTCCTCACCCTATTATATATCTGGATTCAGCTTCATTATTTGTTTTTAAGAATCAGTGTAGCAAACACTACAGCATGGTTCTTTAGAATAGCAGTAGTTTATCATCTCAGTCACGGAGGCCGGAGGTCTCACATCAGGTATCATCAGGCCTGGTTCCTCCTGGGGATTCCAAAGGAGAACGTATTCCATGCTTCTCTCCTACGTTGTGGTGGGGCCATCCTTAATGTCTCCTGGCTTGTAAGTGCTATTGCTCCAATCTCTGCCTTCATTTTGCCTGGTATTTTCCTTCTCTCTCTTTGCATGGCTTTCACCTCTCTGTCTCTCTCCTCTTCTTGTATGAGTACCCATCATGTTGGATAAAAAGCCTTCTTTCAGACTGACTCAGCCTGACCAAGCACTAACCACACATGCAGCCATCACATTTCCAAAGAAGGCCACTTTCTGAAGCACTAGGGCCAAGGGCTTCAGTTCTATGCGGGTCAGAGAATGATCTGCAACAGTTGTTCTTTCAGTTTCAAATAAGCAAGTTTGTAAGCATGGAGTAGGCAAAAGCAAAAGAACAAATAACATAGTAGATAGATAGATGCAGTCAATATACAGCAACAAAAAATATCATCAAATCAGTGGCTTACAAGATCCCCCAGAAACTGAGGAAGGCAGAGCATCCGCTTGGATGGGCTTTTGGCTTCCCATTTCCACTGCAGCCTTGGAATAAATAATAGTAAAATTTGTTGCAAGTGGCTAGTCTCAACTGTGTGATGTATCTGATACTCTTAGCTGTTCGCTGTTTTTCTTTCTTCTTGTTACAGATTAAGGCCTAGCCTGGTCCAAAGAGAGAGTTTTTTTTTTTTTCCGGGGAGGGGGGCACTTGAGATGAATCTGCTTGAGTGTGGTATGGGGCAGGTAGATAGTTGTTCCCCACTTCCAGAGTCTGTTGAAACAGCACACAACAATTTACTAACATAATTCAATGTCTGTATTTACTTTTATTCTATCTATCTATCTATCTATCTATCTATCTATCTATCTATCTATCTATCTATCTATCTATCTATCTTGTTTTTTTGAAACAGGGTTTCGCTGTGTAGCTCTGGTTGTCCTGGAACTTGCTTTGTTGACCAGGCTGGTCTCAAATTCACAGAAATCTGACTTCCTCTGCCTCCATCACTGGGCTTCAACATTTCTTTTTGATGTCATGGTTCGATCATATTAGGACCCCAACCCAGTCAAAGCTCTGTCCATTTCAGAGGCCTTTGTGATTGCACCATCACAGGTCTGTTTCCCCCTTGCCCATTAACTGACTTGTCTGTACACTGCTCCTTGGCCTTGGAACCTCATCTATCTATGTTGATTTTTCCCTAATATGTTGGAATGTCTTTCAGGGGAAAAGTATCCTGGTAAATAGAACAGTGTTCCCTACTATTTGTGCTCAGCCAGTGTGGTGGTGACTGAATGATGATCAATGTGCTTAGAGATCCTCCAAACTCTTTTTATAGAATCTTCCAGAATGCCAGGGTGAGGTCTCCTGCTCATGGTCTCACACTCCTGCTATAAGCTTCACCTCAGTGAGTCTCAGAAATTTTTGCCCAGTCTCCAGGCTGATCATGGAGCCTAGAAGGCATCGTGGTGAGAAAACCCTCATTAGGGAATGCCCATATTTGCAGCTGATAGCCAGGCCATGTGCATGTGTTCTGGGACTCTTTGTCAGACCTTGCTTTCTCTGACATGCATGAATTACACACCAAGCTCAGTTTCTTGAGTAGCCAAGCCTACACGTAAGGTCCATTTTCCTGTAAAGGATGCAATGGGCTCCACGTCAACTGTCAGCGCCCAAGAAAAGCAAAGGACCTAAATGCTGTGTAATGGTTGGTGACAGTGAAGTGTCACAGGAGCTTCTGGGGAACAAAAGCTGTCAGCATAGCCAGTGCTGTGTCAGTACTCAGGGGAGGGGAACACAAGGACTGCAAGGTGCTTGAGAAGTTTTATTTCAGGCTGTGTTGAACAGGCTTGTTCAAGGTGACACAAGGCAGACCAGCTAGAGATCAAAGCGGCGGGGCGCCTCAGCTGGGGTGGTAGCCAGCCACTGTGTTCTGGCCTCCCCACCCACTCTATAAAGCATTTCTGACAGGGTGGCATCTCCAGCAGCCTGGTGGTGAGGAAGGGAACACATGCAGCCATATTTCAGTCTAGACACGGGGACTTTAATGTGAACGTGTGCGTGTCTGAGGTGAAGTCGAACTGAAGCTGATTTGTGGCCATCGGAATTTACGGCCTCGGAGGACAAGAGGATGGAAGAACTAGACCCATATGTGTTCAGTCCCCAAATCTGGGTCTCTGAGCAACATGGGGTGGGAGGGACAAAGAGTGGGAGATTTTTATTATGATTCCTGGCTATAGGTGATGAAATGGAGTATGGGGGAAATGTGAGAGGCATCTAAAGATACCTTTCCTCACTATCTTCATCCTCCCTTTCTCACTCTTCATCTAAGTTGTCTTTGAAGCCTTGAGCATGAAGGGATTAGTAAAGATAACTCAAAACTGCAAGAAAACCCCATATGAGAGGATTGACATCCCACTTGCCTCATTGGCTGGTTTGCTGAGCAACCCCAAAGCTGTGGTCCTCATGAGAAAACCTCTATGCTTTGAACGGAGCAGACCTCAGTGTCTCTTGTGAGAAGGGACCTGGCTACTTCCCATGCAAAGTTCAGGACCATGCTGTGGAAAGATGCTATGACTTACAGAGTCAGAGGGGTGGCTGTGTGGGCAGGTGGTCACTCCTGGTAACAGGTCTGACCTCTCTAGGTAGGGAACAGCCCAGCCCCTCCCATAACTCTCCAGCTCTGAGATCACTAATCTCAAAGGCAGCAGATACTCAGGGTGTTCTGTACAGCCCTGTTCTAAAATGGTTATGGTTACCCATTCTTATTGCAGACAGCCTAAAACACTGACCCTCAGAGAGAGACAACATAGACCAATGCAGGACCTGGTGTCTCTCTTTCCTGAGTATAGACACATAGTGTATGTTGGACAGTTGTGTAACAATTTGGCAGGGTTTAGAAGGGGAAAGAATATGATGTTCCTGGGCATCTAATATTCTGCTTTGATTTTAACCTTGTAGGTACCACTCTTTAGAACAGTGGTTCTAAACCTGTGGGTCATGACCCCTTTTGGGTCAGGTATCTGCATATCAGATATTTACATTATGATTCACAACAGTAGCAAAATTATAATTATGAAGCCTCAATGAAATAATTTTATGGTTGGAATCACCACACCATGAGGAACTGTATTAAAGGGTGGCAGCTTTAGGAAGGTTGAGAACCACTGCTCTAGAGTGAATGATACCTTCCAGCCAGCAATGTTTGTATAAGTATTTGTGTGTGCACACTCGTGTGTGAGAAGATACACAGTGGTAGGAAGGAAGAAGCAAATGAGGTCAGAGAAGTTTCTAACGCAGATGAGGACCATGTGTGAAGCAATAGCCCTGCCATGTTTGGGATGTGGCTTTGGTAATATCACTAACCTCCCAGAATGTAAATTTGTTCTTCTGGAAAAAAAATGGGTGATAACCCCTGTCATTCTTCACAAAGTTGTTAAGACAACCAAAAGACTGGGCGGTGTTGGTACATGCCTTTAATCCCAGCACTCGGAGGCAGAGGTTGGCAGATCTCTGAGAGTTTGAGACCAGCCTGGTCTACAAGAGCCAGTTCCAGGATAGCCTTCAAAGCCACAAAGAAAACCTGTTTCAAAAAACCAAAAAAAAAAAAAAAAAAAACCAACCAAAAGAAGGTCACATGGTATTAGAGTGTTTCATTTATTCTAAATAAATACATTAGATTGTATGTGTGTATATTTGTGTATGTACAGGAAACTCTATTTTATATGCCTAGGAAACAAGTGGGGACTGTAGAGCCTCCTAGCCCAATCCTTTCTTTTTATGTAAGGGAAATCTGAACATAAAATGTTTGCCAGGGACATAGATCAGGCTAATTCAATGTGCGGCAAATACAATACAAGGTGGAGCTCACAAGAATATATTTGGGAAGTCAAGGTTATTCAGATGGACTCATCTCTATTATCTGCTCTTAAACCAAAGCCAAACAAAACCCCATCATGGGGCTGGCTGTTTTGGATTTGTTTCTATTATTATTTGAGACTGTTTCTATAAGACCCAAAGGAAGACCCGCCCATTTTACCAGCTATGAGGCCTCACAACAGGAGCCTGGAGTCATCTGTGAGTCCCTGGTCTTCTCCCACCTGGTGCCCTCATTCAGGGAAAGATCCTGACCTGTGATGGTCAAGCGCAGCTCCTTGGCAGGTTTCTTAAAATATTGATGTGCTATGAAAATGATGTTCAATTAAAACAACTGGTAGCTATTCTCCAAGGGAGAGAATTGTCTTTTGTTCAGTAAAATACCCAGATGGCATTTTCGGGTATGGAAGTGAGATCCCTATGGTTACTACTTAAGTGGCATTAGATAGAGGGTCATTCTTACCCTTGGCTGAAGAATATTTTTTAAAAAATAGTCTACAAGGGCATGCTCCACCTCCCAGCCTCTGGTGTGGTTGGTGTATGATATGCTGGTGGTGTGTGTCCATAGGCGTGTGTGTGTGTGTGTGTGTGTGTGTGTGTGTGTGTGTGTGTTGCTTACAGGTGAGGCCAGAGGAGGATACCAGATTTCTTTATTGTTTTCTATGTTATGCTTTTGGGACAGGGTTACTTACTGACTGAAGTATAAGCTTGACTTTTAGGTTAAGCTAGCTGGTAAAGGAGCTTCCTTGATCATAGACCTGCCTGACATTTTATGTCAGTGCCGGGGATTCGAACTCATGTCTTTATGCTTGCACAACAAGGCTTCTCCCCCCCCCCCCCACACACACACTAAGCCATCTACCCTTCTTGGGGCATGGTATTTCTTTAAGCACTTCACAGGAGATTGAGACTCCCCTGGGCCAGAACTAACAAGATGTTCAGAGGGAAACAAACATAAGAACTGGATTTTGGTAGCTTGAGGGAGATGAAAGATGGAAACAGAGACAATCTGGGTAATGAAGAGTTGGGATTTTTCTGCAGACATGACTTGTGGGGACTTTCTAGGATCAAGGACCAGGAATCCCAGCAAGCCATTTCAGGTTGGTTGCTAGGTTGCAGCTAACCCAGAATGTATCTTCAAGTTTTTGATAAGCTTCCCTGTACCCATGGGACTGTGGGGAAAAGCTGGGACCTCGACAGGCTCTGTGGATGGGTAAGAGAGCCCAATACCTGCAAAAGATGGAAGTGCCAGCCAGAAGAGGAATTCAGCATGAGCAGGAAATTAAAGTCAGAGGAATCCCCTAAGATATTGGAAATGCCCTGCTGTTTGTGGCTGAGGCATTCAAAGGGTTGCTATTTGAATCTCAATGGATAGTGCCCAGCCACTGGGGGACTCATATAAAGAGCAGAGATGTAAGCCAAGGGATAATAAATAATTCACCACCTTCTACTCTTGCTCCTCCATGCTCCATGTGCAGAATGTTTTATAGTTATCACAGTTCATTCACCCCCATCTCATTTTGAGCCTTCCAGCAGGCCTGAGAGGTGGGTAAGGAAGGAATCTGTCACGTTCCATCACCGAGAAAGGTTGGGGCCCAGTGGAAGTAGCTTGTATACAGTAGGTCACCACTGCAGCTGGTGTTTAAATACAGCATGCCACTACAATGGTGGGGTTGGTATCTTAGTGTAGGGGTGGATGTCTCATGGGCTTTGGAGCATCCCTCCTGCTCTGAGCCTGACAGCCATGTAACTGCTGCAGAGGACTGCAGTGCAAAGGAACTTTCTGTGTTTGAAGACTTGCTTTTAAAGGTGAGCTGACACAAGCTGTTCTCTCTCCTGCTGCTTTTTTATTCTCTCATTTTCTCTCTCCATTTTCCTCTTTCCCCATTTGCTCATCTGCATCCATCTCCCATCTCTTTAACATCTCTCTCTACTCTCATTTGGCAGATTTATTCCTGCAAAGAAAATGTTTCTACTCATTGTCATAAATTGTAATTCTCTGTTTCATCATCCATCCATCCATCCATCCATCCATTCACTGATACAGACTCTCCTGCTCCTGTAGCCCAGGCTAGCCTCAAACTCACCATTTAGTCAAGGATAACCTTGAACTTCTGATCTTTCTACTTTTGCCTCCCAATTTCTGGGATTATAGGCATGGGTTACAGGGGTGTGCCACCACCCTCACTTTATTTGGTAATGGGGATTGAACCTGTGGCTTTGTGCTTGCCTGGCAAGCACTGAGCTATCTGAGATATATCCTCAAACTGCCTCCCTCGTTTCTTTAGCCTGTGCCTATCTAGCCTGGTGCCGTAGCATCCCAGCTGGCTTCTACTCTAGGGAAGCATTTTCTTTGCCTATACAGGTTTGCCTTGGACTTCCTCAGGTAGGTGCAGCATCCATTCTCTGCAGATAGAGTTCTCAGGCTATGGGCTGACTTTAGCTGACCTTTGTTCCATATTCAGAGAAGAGGAATGGTGACCCACTCTATTCCCACATGGAAGTAAATAGCTGAGTGTTTTTATGCCCAGGTGTTTGCCATATAGTTTGATACAAAACCATGTCCTGGAAAAGTATAGGCCAATCTAACATATAGAAATAAACTGAGTGAGAATCATTATTTTTTATTGGTACCACTTAATGCGAAGAAAATGCACATTTTCCAAAAATATGGAAAAAACGTTCTGTTTGCCTTATTGGGTCCAAATGTTAGGTTTAAATTATTTTACTATGCAAACTTTCTTTCATATCTTGGCAGTGGTGATTTCCATTTTTATTCCTTTGGTATCCATAATCTTATGAGAATCAAAAACACATGCTTTGAGATCCCTGGACAGCGCCTCCTCCAACATTTAAAAAATGCACAGGGAAGGTTATTGCTGTGGTAGCAAGAATAACAGGGATGCTATGGGAAAGAATCACGGGGACATCTAGGCTGGATGGGAGAGAGGTTCAAAGGTGTGCTCTGGTTTCCATGCTTTTCATTTGCAAGTCATTACTCTGGAAGAGCAGCTGCCTCCTGCTGACTGCCACCAGGAATGCTGTGGGTTTTCTTTCTTTCTTTTTTTTTTTTTCCTCTTCTCTCTCCTGATGGAGGACGATTGCTTATTTGGTGGCTCCAGGTTTGCTGCATTGGAGTGGAATTGGGAATGCTGCAGTATTGATGGAGATATAGCACTCATTCTTGGAGGTGTGGGTCTAAGGGGCTGGACTTTTGGTCTCTGTAGGAGGACAGGATATCCAACAGTAAGGGAAGTGTCTTAGGGTCACTATTTCTGTGATGAAACACCATGACCAAAGCAACCTGGGGAGAAAAGGGTTTAATTGGCTTACACTCCCACATCTGTTTATCACTGAAGGAAGTCAGGATAGGAACACCACCAATAGGCTTGCCTTTAGCTGGATCTTATGGGGGCATTTTATTAATTGAGGTTCCCTTCTCTCAGATGACTCTAGCTTGTGTCAAGTTGACATAAAACTAGCCAGCACAGGAGGACAGTGCAAATTTCAGACCTAGGGATTTCAGCTTCACAGAGATGGTCATAAGGTGGAAAAAAGGTTGAGTATTCTCTTTTGAGAAAATTAGTCATTAGAGAAAAAACTGAGAACAGTCAGGTATTGACACTTGAGAAAGGAAAGATTAGAATAATGCAGGAGTAGAAGGTCCAGAGCACATAAACACCGAGGGAAGGGGTCAGGAGCTTGAGCCAGCATTGCCCCATATATTAGATCCTAGAGCAGAGTTTGTGTCAACAGGCTACAGAGTGTTGTCATCCAGTCAGCCTAAATTTGTGGCTTATTTTATGTCTGTGTACTTGGAAATTATATTTCAGTGTAATGTCAGAGGTTCTCTGTGTTAAGATGTGAGAAAACTGGTACTGACATCATGTTTTGGACTCTACATGTGTCCATACAGAACACACCCCAATTTGGATGTTGTCAGTTTAAGTCCTTCCTGCCTCTCTAACAGATTGTGCTGTCTATAGATGTCATCGCTTTTCTCCCATGGGTTTAGATTCAGAACTGGACATGTTTAAGCCTACTCCTCATCAAGTATTGTACCTGGGGACCTGCATGAAATAGTATCTTTGGGGTGGGGGTGCAGCTTGGTTTTCAGGACCTTATGGAACCCAAAGCTACATCCTATGGGCAACCTTTGTAGCCTGAGGTCTTCTCCTTCCTTCTTCGACTGTCCCTGCATAAGTCTCTGATGTTTCCAGAAATGTGTTCTGCCATTTCTTGCCTCTTTCTCTTCCTCCCATGCAAGTGCTTCCTAGGACCAGTTCTGAGTAGTTTCTGAGATTGTGTTTAATATGGTGTGGCATAGGCTCTGCCTCTTGCTTTATCTTGTGTGACTCATAGGTCTGGATCAATGTACATATTTCCTCAGTTTGTGATTGGTGAACAGGTGTTTCAGGGTAGCAGCCATCTTGCCCATGTTCCTACAGCACATTTAGTCTTTTATTCTCAGTGATAATATTCCCCTGGACCAGAATGTCCAGTTTCTTTTGGGCCATTTGGAAAACACACACTGATGTTTTCTCTTCGAATCACTCCATGATACCCACAAGCCGAGCTATCATTATGTTCTCTGTCAGGCTCACACACCTAATAGATATGAGGAGGTTACTGCCTAGTTTCTTTGTCTCACTCTTTTTTCTCTACACATCTGGGATCTTCTTGTATGTGCAGGAAGCTACATCTTAATTACTTCTCTCTTTCCTCAATTTTAGTACCTATTAAATAACGTGCTTAATAAATGCAATCAATTGCAAATGTTCATTTAAGCCCTCATAGGCTACAAAGATGAGTAAGAAAACATTTGCATATATATATATATATATATATATATATATATATATATATTAAAAAGTTTTTGCACATCATTTCAGATGGTTTTTGTATTCCAAAAGTGGGGAATTAACCATTGCATGGTCTCTGACCCTCTACCCATATTCACTTGAGTTTGAATCCAACAGCATTGGCTATGAATGTTCATCAGATATAATGAATGCTTTCTTCATGTGATGTGAGCTTTCTTGGAAGAAGTGAGTTCCTGGTAGGATGCTCACATAAACCCAGTTGGCAAATATGAGCAAGAACTTGCTTTCTAAACTGTTTTCATCTATGGAAACAAATGAGATGCTATGTCCCCAAACACTAGTAAAAGTGTCTGGGTTAGCATTTAAAGTTTTTTCTAGGACACTGTATTGATCTTAGGAATCAAGATGCATGCAGACAGATTCACAGCTGCAAGGGAAGCTCCACATAGTGATGAATTCTGGAATAAGCCTTAGCACCTGGGCCAGGCATGAGGGCTCCGTGACAGAGTCCATGATGTTGCATTTCTAGTCTTTGTCTCCAGTTACAGAAACCATCAGCTCACTCTGGCCAACTAACCTATGACTGTAGGTCTTGCCTCAGAGGCTCTGTAGTCATGAAGAGAAGAAGGAAGAAACTGGGCCTTGCATAGACCTTAGAAGCACAGGAACATTCAGATTTCGATTTTCAAGTTAAAAATCTCAGTCATCAAGATGACTTTGGGTTTCATTTCCATGCTGAAATCTAATTGCCACTGCTGACTAAACTGTAATTTAATGAAGGTTACTGTTTCAAAACCACCGTTGCTACTTCACACCGCATTTTAAATGCACTCCATTCAACAATCTGCTTCCTTTTGTATAATTATAAATTTAGCAACATTATATTTCATATGTGCATTGCTTATTACATAATGAATGTCACCATAAAACTTTATATTCACTGTTTCATTTTTTAAAATAAATGACCTTATATATTATAGAATACTTTATGGGCAATTTAAGAAACACTCAAGGGTAATTTTGACAATACTCAATTGTTACCCTAGGGGTCTAACTTTCAGTCCTAATGACTGAATAAGAAGCAACCTCCTTGCCACCCAAATTTAACAGGCTCTCACCTTTACTTTATAATCCAGACCTTCTTTCAGTTCCCCAAGTGTTTCTGGGAGTTCCCAGGGAAATGCCACACAAACTCATGAATGGTGTTTCCCTAGTATATCAGTAAGGAACAATGAAGAACCTTTATTTGGAGTGAAGGGCTGGAGAAGAGGACCAAAGAAGATAGTGAAGGCAGTATAGAGGCCTATGCGTGCAGATATTGTCCCAGAAGCTGTGGGACTTCTCATGCGGGGGTCCTCTCATTGCATATCTCCCCCAGTCCAGGGCAGAGCCTATGACTTCCTAGAACCCAAGTTTGTACACAGAGTTCCTGGACTCCATCTTGTCTCTCTTTGGAGGGCTCACACTCAAGGTGTACGAATTCATATCCCACATAGATACCATTTGTCTACTATCCCAAGAATTTTCTGCAAGAATATATCTCTTCTAGCTGGGCGTTGATGGTGCACACCTTTAATTCCAGTACTCTGGTGGCAGAGGCAGGCGGATCTCTGTGAGTTTGAGACCAGCCTGGTCTACAAGAGTGAGTTCCAGGACAGCCTCCAAAGCCACAGAGAAATCCTGCCTCGAACCCACCCCCAAAACAAACAAACAAACAAGCAAACAAACAAACAAAAAGAATTTACCTCTTCTGTTGGGCTTTTGAGAACAAATGGAGAGAATAAGCCTGTAAACAAAAAGTAATCCATCTTCCCTGTGATTACCCTCAACCCAACAAGACAGAAACTCTTCACAGTAGAGGCCCCTGGTGATTCTGATGGTGATTCCAGGCCACAAACATTCCCCTAAAGCCCTACTTGGACTTCCTTGGGTCCTCCAGTTCCAGAATGCTCTGAGCCTCCAAGGTAATATTTTTGTATGGTAAGATGAAATCTTTGCAGAAGATGACTCCTGAGGGCACTGGAGGAAAGTTAAATGAGTTTGCCCATCACAACATAATTGGGGGAGAGAAACAGTTTTATTGGAATAATTTAAACCTAGTCCTGCAGACTAACTAAAAATACAACAGCGCATGGTTATTAATCTTTGGAAATCATGTTGTTTTAGCATTGAAACTAGTTCAAAGAGAGGCATAAAGTCTCCATAGACAGCAAATTTCAAACTGAACGTTGCATTTTCCCATGATTTAGCAAAGATGCTCTGCAATTGGTAGGTTTGTGAAGGTTGAAATTAATCAGACCACATGGTTTCTTGAGCTGCAAAATCGTGACTGGGGGTTTAGGAAGGGCGTCTTCAGCAGCAAATATTTGTTGGGGTGGGGGTGGGGGGAGAGCCTCATTTTAAACATAAGACAGAAAGTGAAACTGATATTGTTCATGCATTTCTTTGAGTTCCAGCCTGGTCTGGCATTCATTTAAACCAAATATTGCTGGTGCTGTGCCTCTGCTACAGCAGGACAAATCAGAAGGGGCCTGAGAACAACCCATTGACTGGAGGCATTCGAAGACTCTTGATGTGGATTCGGGTTGAGTCTACTGGAGAGCATCCTCAAATTATGTGTTCTGTGTTTCAAAGAGACCGCAATTTCTCTTCCCCTCTCCTGGTCCCCATGCTGTGGAATGTGGCATGTGACGATGCTGGGAAAGGAATGAGCTTTCTTTGGGGAGGTGGCGGTCAACGGCCAAGAGTCACATCTCGGAAACTTTTCTTGCTCACTGCGATACCCTGGACAAGTCACTTGGCTTCCATATTTAATTTCCATAATTTGTAAATTGAGACAGATACTTTGTGGCTTTCAAATATCACCAGTACTTAGCACCGGGGAAGCTTCTTGGGCAACTGACGGGGTATAGAAGATATTAAGAAGCATCCTTTGATTTCAGCCCTGTACAATTGTGCTTTTTCATCATATGCATAGTTGGGCTATAAAGAAATGAAAGAACCTTCTGGAACTTACATTGAAAAAAAGAAAAATAAGCCATTTTCCCTTTCATTGACTTTCCCCTTATTAATTATAACTGAGGGGTACTAGGCATTTATGTGACCCTGAGGGTATGTTGCTGGATCCAATGGGTGTCAGACTAAGAAGTAAAAGATGTCAGGAAGGGGAAGGGTCTTGAGTGGAGGAAGCCACCTCCAAACACCATGAGAATACTTGGCTAACCTGTGCCCTATTCACCTCCATAGAGGGCATTCTCTTTATGTAAATGTGTTTTGCAGCCTGCAGCAAAACACAAGTTGTGTCCTTGGCAGGGCCTTACACAGGGGACAAGTCTAACATTCACTTGTGGGGTGTCAGCCGGGGTTGGATTTGATTTGGAGAAGACCTGACCAGAAATAGGGAGGAGGGGTGCTGATTAAAACTTGTTTATGGCAATGCTACTGCTGACAGAGAAGGAAGCAGCTGCATGGCTTCCCATGATTACTGAGTCAGTTGTGTGGATGGTGATGGTTTGTGAACACCCCAGGCTTCTAGCACTGACCTGCAAGGCAGCATGCATGAGAGAAAAGCATTTTAGGTTCCCTTAAAGGGCTTCACTGCCATAGATTTTTCCTTTAGTGCTTCATCTTTACCTCTAAATACCAGCAGCAGATGCTTTGCCTCCCATGGAGCTCAGTCTGTTGGGTGTTGAGATTCTGCAAGCTTGGGCAAAGGTCTGAGTTCCTCCCTAAGTCCCCACCCTTAGTAATTGTACCTTCTGGAAACTTCTTGGCATAGTGGTTCCCATTCTCCACCCTTTTACTTTTGCCCTGTGCTTGCCTCCCCCATATCTCCATTTTTTCCTGGCTAAGATCTGGTTCCCTAATCAACACCATATCCCCTTCCTCACATTATCCCATTCTATCTCCCCTCCCCCACCTCTCCCCATCTATGTCATGTTTGGTCCAAAACTCCCAATGTGGTTAAACCTAGCTATCCATTTATACTGATTGGAACCTAAGCTCCTGGACACAGCTGGAAAACAAGCAAACAAACAAACAGAGAAAACCATGTCTTTGTGATATATTTTAATGTATATTTTTCCTGCATGTATGCATACACACCATAAGCATACAGTGTCTATGAAGGTTTGTTAGAACTTGAGCTACAGATGGTTGTGAGTGGCCATGTGGGCACAGAGAACCAAACCTGGGTCCTCTGCAAGAATAGCTAGTGGTTTTAACCACTGAGCCATCTCATTTGCCAATTATGCTTACATTGATGGTCACATACTTTCAATTTTATACCTTTTATTTTGCAAAAACAACAGCCCAAAACAACAACAACAACAAAAAACAAAATAACAACAAACTTCCAAAGAGCCCAACTTGAAGCTAATGTATTTGCCCCATACTATAAAAAAAAAAAATAGACGAATCCCACTCTATATAACCGAAGCCCTCAGTGTTCTTGAGAAAGTATATCTGTGTGAGTGTCATGCTATCTTTGGCAATGCATGTATGAAAAATACTTACTTTCATATCCATGGATCAGCTTGGAGCCTTCTGATGGGAGACATCTTTCTGTACATCTATTTCTCTTATTGGTTGATGAATAAAACACTATTTGGCCAATAGAGACAGGGAGATAGATAGGTGGGATTGGAGGTGAGGAGAATTCTGGGAAAGGTAGGCAGAGGACACCATGTAGAGACCAGGAGGATAGGAGATGTGCCAGGCATTCTCTGGCAAAATAAGGCCATTTAGAAATATATAGATTAGTAGAGATGGGTTAATAATTAAGAGAGAGCTAGCCAATAAGAAGCCACAGGCATTGGCCAATAGTTTTATAGTTAATATAAGTCTCTAGTCATTGGCCACAGTTTTATAATTAATATAAGTCTTTGTGTGTTTATTTCAGGCTGAGAAGGGTGGCAGGACCTGGCTCGACAAGAGAAAACTATAACAATACCTTCATCAAAGAAACTGATTTTTGCACTCTGTGGCATTAATCGAGAGACTTGTACCTAGTCAGTGTGGAGAGAATGAGACTTCTAAAATCTCAGTCCTAAGTAGAAGGAACATCTATATCACATCCTTCTCCAAGGCTCAGAGGTCATCACAGAAGAGGGTGGTGAAGAAGGGCCAGAGAGATTATAAGAGCCAGAGAAGTAGAGGACTGGTATGTAAAAGTGTTTTCTGGTGATGACATGGATGTTGCAGAGTCTGTGAATGTAGCCTAGCCATATCAGGATGAAGCCAACCAAAGTTTCAGTATTGATGGAGGAGGGCTTCATGAGTCCCCACTGCTTGCTAAGAAGCTGTTGGCAGTTGGTGACTGGTGGTGGAGAGAGTTGATATACATTGTATTCGGACTCTGTTAGATAGTCCACATTCCAGTGGGTATCTCTAGACCCATGCACACACTGGCAACCCAGTGGGGTTAAAATAACAGTACATGACTTTGTAGGGGGAAATGTTGTCAGAGTCATGATTTTTCTCATTGACAATCAAGTGTCACCTACTAAGATTTTTTTTTCTCCCCTCAGCCTTGGGAAGCTCCCTCAGGACTGTTAGCACTAAGGGCAACCACTGTAAGGGTACCAGTTATGTGGCAGGGATAATCTTGTCCCAGAAACTTAAACTCTGTGATCTCTGGAGACTAAAGCATTTCTGGCTCTCTGCACCAAATCTTGGGAATAAGGAAAATTTGGACCCTCTGAAACTCTGGCTTCCCTGGGCCACAAATAATTGGGAGAGATCACTGCTCTCAGACTTCTTTTTCTCCAAACTTTCATTCCTCCTTCTCAACAATACAGAGTGTGGGATTAATTAGAGTTTTTTTAATTGTTATTCTTGTTTGATATTGTTTTGTGTAAACAGAGAGCCAGGGAGTGTTTTGTCAACCATAACACACACTTCCCTGGTGATAGATAATAAAGTCTGGTGGAGCTGAAGAAGGCAGAGGCTGTGTCTCATGGTCTCATCCTTATGGGGGTATCATGAAGAGGGCTGGCCATTGCTCCTTATTTGATAAATGAGAGTTAGATGGTTAGATTTTAAAAATTAAAATATAATTACATCATTTTCCATTTCCCTCTTCTCCTTCCAACCATTTCCACCTATCACCTTCCCCTGCTCCCTCTAAAAACTCAGTATCATAGTCTCTTATTCTTTATTTATTACTAAACATGTGCACATTTATGTATGTATTATATTGTGTGTGTGTATGTGTCTGTGTATGCCTAAACATATAAAGACAAGTTACTCCCATCTGTTTAGGTTGCTTGCATGTATATCATTTCAGGCATGACTACTTGGTTCTGGATGCAGAGTACATGTAGCTCCAGAAGTCTAATTCTAATAGCTATATTGAATGATGCCATGAAAAGCATCAATTAAAATGTTTGGGGTTCTTGATACAGTCTTAGGAGAGTGGTCTGAAGTGTCCAAGTCTTATGTGGCTCATCAGTTTCCTGGTACTAAAGCCAGTCTGTGAAGTGACATAAATATCTATGTTCTGGTGTGTCACAGCTGTGAATTCACAGCTGAGTCACTGGGCCACGTTTTTTTTGCATGTCTTCTTCCCTAAGGGGGACAGAACAATTCATGGCCAGGGTGGTGGGCATGAGGTTTCCTCCTTCAGATGCTGATTTAAAGAGAGCCCCAAGCACCATCACTTATGGTAGCGCCTGCTAATGGGACCTTGGGAATCTCTTTCTGAGCCTGGAGTTCTTCCTTTGTGAAGGAAGCAGAGCATGTTTCTTTCCTCTTTGCTTGCTTTTGAAGAGCTTTGGTCATGTGAGGTTCTTAGCACATGAAAAGCACTTTGCAAATATTATCAACAGCGATTATAGTATTTATTGTAATTATTTCTGTTGAGTATCAGGCTGAAAGATGAAAGGAGGTGTTCTTACAGGTGATGATGGGCTGGCAGTGCAGGTGTCTTTTCTGCTACCCCTGATGACAGCAGTATAGCTACTTCCCCTGTTTGGTAAGCTCAGCTCCAGTTATCATCCCCACAGTCACCTCTCCTAAGCTCCCAGAGCTTTCCTCCTCTGCTCCAGTACCACAGAGAACTCATTTCACTGACTTCCATTGCTGAGACAAGGGGATATCTAGAAAGCTTGCCCTGACTCCTGAGAAAAGTGATGAGATGTGGACTAGGCTTCCACAGCATGCTATGGAAGCCACTTTCTTCTCTTCAATATGATGGAAGGGACTTTGCTCATCAATGTAAATGCAAACTTGGCTTGGGATTACCTCCACTCCTCTCGACATCTCTCTACATCTTGAATTGCTGGGGAGCTTAATGTCCCAACTTACTGCCTAGCAGTCTTGTGGCTTTTGACCCATGCCCACACAGAATTATGGGACTCCTGAAGACCCTGAACCACTGGTTCACACATTGTTGAAATTCTTGGCTTCTGACTGGGAACTATACCAGTGGCTTTGTAGAAGATTGGGCTTGATACTGAATGATCTGGAGTTAGATCTCCCCTGCCTTTCAGTAGCAAGTACCTTAGGCAGAACACAGAACTTTCTAGAACCTCCATTTCTGGTGAGAGGATGAGGGTGATAATGGTATCTAGCTGATGTAGCCTGTCCATTGCTGGTGAATATATCTACAATGGGGCTTTAAGTATAAAGGAAAGTGTGAAGTGTTATATATGGTATGATCACAAGCGTTGTTTGCAAAAAAGTAATATATACAGCCCAGAAAAAGTTCATGTGGTTAGGTCAGTGCTGTGACCAGAGAATTTATGATGATAAGTAATGATTTCCTATAAGGATTCATGCTTTTGTCAACATAAAAAAGGATACTCAAAAGAACCTAGTTCTAAGAGGTACACTTTCTTCAAGGTATTTGTATTTCCATAGAAAAGATACACCAACCCAGAAGGCTGACCCCGGGGCACTCTGGGAATGACCAGGTGAGTAGTGCTGGCTGTCCCACTGTGCCA
The DNA here is from genome assembly GCF_003668045.3 of Cricetulus griseus. Taxonomy (NCBI): domain Eukaryota; kingdom Metazoa; phylum Chordata; class Mammalia; order Rodentia; family Cricetidae; genus Cricetulus; species Cricetulus griseus. The sequence goes on from NC_048600.1 coordinate 19,666,033, forward strand.
GACTTGCAGGAATTCCTTTTAGGCAGTGAGAATATGAACTAAACTTCACCTCCAGGCGGTAGAACACTCTGAGTACGTCTAATCATGCCACACAGGTGTTTAGGCAGCTCACAAACCCCAATTCCTGAGGATTTCAAAATGGCTGTAGTCCAAATCAGCAAATTATGTTTAAGTATCTTTGGTGTTTTAGGTGCTAGAGATGAAAGCCAGAGCCACTTGGTTATTAAGCACACACTCTGACAGTAAGCTACATTGTGAACATCTTATATTTTCATTTTATGTGCAATGGTATTTTGCCTGCATTTATGTCTGTGTGAGGGTGTCAGATCCCCTGGAGGAGTAGTAACAGGTAGTTGTGAGCTGTCATGTGGGTGCTGGGAATTGAACCCAGGTCCTCTGGAAGAGCAGACAATGCTCTTAGCCGCTGAGCTATGAACATCTTTTAGTATGCTTGGTCTCACACTAGATACTGACATTTTTGTCCTGTATTAATGTTTTAAGTACAGGCTAAGAGAAGTCTTTTGCATATTAAAGATTCTGGTTATGCTCATAGTACCTGCTTCTTAGAAATAAACAGTTATACAAACACTCATTTCTAGGGATACACAAAATTAATTTCTGTCCCTTTCCACAGCTACAAATGATAAACATGTAGCATGAAAAGAATAAAAATCAAGAGTCCTGAGACTAGATACAGCTTATAAAAACAAGATTACTCCTGGATAGGAATATCTGAAAACTGGGCACAAATATAGGGTCTGCCTTGATATGTGAACCTATAGTTCCTTGGTGAGAAGGGAGGGGCTATCTAGAGGAGGGTCACAGCTGGGCATCATGCCAGTGTGCTAGTGAGTATTCTGTGAATATGAAAAACATCTGAAAAGTCAACTCAATAAAGGAAAAGTTTTCTTTGGCTCATTGTTTTAAAGGTTTCCATCCATGGTCCACTTGGTTCTTTGTGTTCTCACAGGTGCATATGATGGAGGAGACCTGCTCACTTTAAGGCTAGGAAGCAAGGAGAGAGACAGAAAAGGATGGGTACCAATATAACCTTCAAAAGCCTGCCTCTAATCACTGATATTCACCAACTAGTCCTCATCTACTTAATGTCCCATCACCCCCAATAGCACTACAGGTAAGGGAACCATACCTATAATACATGAGCCTTTGGGAGATAGGCATTCAAGATGTGAGCATTGACATATTCTGGGAACACTGCCCACCCAAGTCTTAGCTTCACTTAGTCTTGTCTCTTGTTGACATCTATAGTAATAGAATATTCTGGAAGATGAGACATCCGAAGGCACTCACAGAATATCAAAGCAACCTACATTTGGAGGAAGAACAGCATACTTGGATATTATAGAATCAATAGATTCAGTGAAGTGTCACCATGTACCCAAGCATGGTGGTCCCTTCCTTCTGTACCCAGCATTCAGTAAACCAGGAATACAAAGGGTGTGGTCACAGGTGGGACAGCTCTTTGATCCAGCATGCTTACCTAAATTTAGCAACCTGAAGTTTGTCTTTGTTGATAATTCTGTTTAACCCTAACCCTAACCCTTATTCTTGTTCCACTTTTGCCTTTGTTTCATTACCTGAATATTAAAAAGGGAATTATTCCTTCATTAATCTCTGAATATCCCAACACTATTATTTTGAAGTCTTTTAGATTTCCATAAATCTAACTTTATCTTTTGTGAATGCAACACTCTCATATTGTTGCCTACTTCTGAGATTCAGGTATCTTCCTGTGTTTGGGATGGTGGTCTCATGGGGATACATAATATTTTCATGGATGATACCTTTTCCTTTCTCCTCTGGACTTATCTTACCTTATCCAACAACCTCCTCCATTTAAAAAAAAAATCTGGGTTCCTGCCCCAGTGTTGTGTTACAAGTACACTGTATCTCATCACCAGGAGAACTGACTCAGATCATGCCCCTGCCCCACCTACAGTTGGGCATCTTCAGCAAGAGGATGCTATGGAATGCTGTCTTGGCCTTGGCTTTAAGCAGAGATCCTCAAGGCATGGTTCCACACTCATAGTCACCTGCCACTCAGCATCTTGTCACTGGGTGTTGCTTTTCTGCTTCTAGGCTTCTAGTCTCCCCTACCCCCTACCCAATTCCTCACCCCTGGCCAGAGCAGTGCAGCTTCATGTGGAAAGGGACTTGGGTTCTTCTTTCCCTTCGAACAGTTTCCCTGCCATTGCTCTGTGCTTTGATCAGAGGGTGAGTAGACTTTGGAGTGACTGCTTCTCAAAAGGGTGGCTCTTCCCTTCTGAGATGCTGACTGTTCACTCACATGTGTCTGGAGGTTTCTCTCTAACAGGGGTCATGCTCCCTTCAGTCTCAGGAGAAAGACTTCAGGAAAACTTGTTTTGATCTTGTTCACTTGCAGTTCTAATGGTTCGTGTGAAAGGATTGATGCAAAGCCAGGGGAAATGGCCATTTATGTGGGAACAAGTTTCGTGTGTGCTTAGGGGCCGGTCTTGGCAGACTGCTATCCTGGCAGTCTATTGCTGTATTGCCTGCTCACTCCTCTCCTGTTGGATGGCATGTTTTTGTGCAGCCCCTGTTCTGTCTAGAGGCTGTAGCAACTTAAACACCACCAGTTTCTATGCATCTCTCTGCATATGCTGATCTTGCTAGAGGACATTAGGGAGCCAAGGTCTGGAAGAGGACAGGAGCTGTGTGATAGTCCACCTACTTTCTAATCTGGTTTCACACCAGGGGATAGGATGGGATGGGCAGGGAGGTACCTATTTGAAGCTCTCATTCCTCTTGTCTACATTGTTCCTGGAAGATTCCTGGAATTTCTTTTTGCCGGTATCTATGTAGGCAGCTCTTTAGGGAACTCTTACTGGCTCTGCTTGATTCTTGTGCCTAGACCTTGGATATATCACTATGGCCTGAATTGTGGCTACTTAAATTCTACCACAGTTCCTAGGACTTGGGGACCAAGAATTCTGCAAAGGAATAAGGGTGTTTTATTACCCACTTCTACATGTGCTCCATGAATATTTGTTTGTAGTCTTTAAAGGGTCAGGCATCGTTACAGGCACCTGTTGGGAATGAGTTCTCCAGTGGCACTTGGATCCTACTAGCAAGAAGTGCTCAGATAAAAGAAAATACTGCACATGGTAAAGGTTATAAAGTTATAAAGACAGATGCTCTCTGGGAGTACCCCAAGGGCTGGGCTGCATAAAACATCTCTATGAGATGAGGTCACATCTGATAGTGAGTATCAAATACTACTCTGTGATCTCAAATACAGGAGGAGTCAGAGATATTAGACACATAGATACATGGGGAAAGTGGTCCAGGCAGATGTGGCAGCTAGAACATGCCCCTCAGGCAAGAAACAGCGTTATGTGTGTTTGCAAGGACCCATGCTTTTCCTGTTGCTTCTCCATCACCAGGCTTCTTGAATGTTCTCACTTAGAATACCTTAGCACTACAGTCCCTTGCTTACACTTTGAATTGCCCAGACATTCATTTTCCTTGGTTAATTGTCCCTTGCTCCATCTTTTTGGGGGCCACAGAGTCATTATTTTTAACTTCACCACAGATCTCTATCTTGTAGGTGGTTTTTACAAAATTATGAGCTCTAAATTTGCATCTCTCATTGAAGTATCCTTTTAGATGTCGTGTCTTCACACACAGGGCTCGAAGGACCATGGAGGAGACTTCCAGAGCTTGGCCCCTTGATGCCAACAGTCCAGATTGCTATTTAATATGAAAATTTGTGTCTGAGTATATTATACACAGTCATAAGAAGTCATTCAAAGTAGAATTCTACAAAATGCTGAGAGTCAAGCTATGGGACTGTCAGCTTTTTGAAGGCAGGACCTGTGCATATTGTCTTTTAGTGTCTTCCACTGGCTGAGCCCTCTTGGCGCTCAGCAAGCTCAGCAGACTTGTTGAATAGTCATAGAAAAAGAACAAAGGCACAAGGGTGACAACCCCAACAGTGTTCAGCAGGGATGGTATCTCCCACTATCTAATTAAATATCCCCAATGATTGCTGTTCTTGCTACAATTTTCTAGGCAGCATGGAAGCAATTATATTACAATGCAGTTGGAAAGCCCTGTAATCTCCTTGGAGTAGACAAACAAACTTTGAAATCATTTACAAATGATGTACCAAATCTCTGTGGCATCTGCTCATGGTAGAGGGAAAATATGTGTCTTTCAAGAGGCCGTTCATGTGAAGAGATCGCTGCTTTCATGTAACAAGGTGGGCAAACAGGAGGCCTTTGCCAGGTGACTTTTCCTGGCCTTGGTTTGGGGGTATCCTCAGTAAGGAACGAGGTTGCTGAGAGCTAGGAGTTCTGTCCAGTGCTGGCCTGTCACTCCTCAGGGACTAGCTGTGGTGTGAGGCAAAGATATGGGGATTGGCCATCACTCCATCCCTGGGAAGACGTTTTCTCAGCTTTCCTACTGAGGGGTTGGTGATGGGGAACTGGCCTTTGACGGGCTTTGATGGTAATCCAAGAGGCTAGGAGACACATATTCTTGGCATGGCCTTGTGTTTGGCTCCCGAGCCAAAGAGGAGATGGTTGTGAGTAGCTACATTGAGTATGAGCTTACATTCCTTGCCTAATTCAAGTCTTACATAGTTCAAGACTAATTTTTTTGTAATTTACATCTTGATAACTAAAATTATTGCAGTGTAGAAATAGAATGTACTCTTGAAGGTTGGAATTTTCAGCTTTTGGCTTTAAGGACATACATATTACATGAAATTTCTGGACAGCTATGTCAGCTCCAAATTTTCCATTTTCTTTGGACTTAAACAATTATTTCGTGTGAATATCAGAACTCCACTGTAGTAGAGATGATTTTGCCTCTCTCCTAACCCTGTGGCTACTCTGACCTTGCTGTCTGTCTAATTAAAGGTTCAGTGTAGAGCAGAAGTTGTGTGACTTTCTTCATTAGATGTTATTGCATTTCAGTTCTATGCCAAAGTAAGTATTGTCACTTCTCAAATGAATATTGCCTAATAAATGCTAATGTGATACTGCTGTAACAGAAAAAGCTTATATGTTATAATAGAAAATGTTCAGTAACTGACAGTTTGAAATGCAAATCCCATAGTGTGATTGAGCACACACCTTTAGATGGTGGATAGTTTATTAATAGAAAAAATGGCCATAACATATTATCATTCTAAATTTTGTTCTTTTCTGAAATAGAGTCCATGCTTGCTTGAAACTATCTTTCTTAGCTTCAGCAAGAACTGGAGTTACAGGCATTTGCCACAATACCTTGTTCTTAATATATCTCAAGGTGGCATGCACTTTATATCCATTCAGCTGGATAGCTAAGATACCATATGAGCTAGATGAGTTTTCAAAAATTTAGACTATTCACATAATTTCAAAATGTATGTACCAAGTGATAAATTTTTAGTTTGGAAAAACAAAATGGGCTGTTTTGAATTTGGGAAATCCAAACTTATAGGAAGGCAGCTATTCTATTATTAGCTAGAATTGTTTTGGTTGTAGATTCTGAAACAACTAACTCAATGCTTTTGAAATAAATGAAGGACAAGTTCAAAGGACAACAGCATGTACCCAGTCTTCAAGATTAGCTAGAACCAGGGGCTTCATGGTTAGTAAGGCTTCTTCCTTCCACTTACTTTGTTATGGTCTCCTGAAGGGTGTTAGACTTCATCAGTCTCTTTTACAAAGCTGGCCATGTGATGTGTGGTGTTCTGTGCAAACTGAAAGTGAGGAGAAGCACAAAAGAATATTCTTCTTATCTTCAAACCATTTGTGTTTCTAAATAATCAGATTCTATCTGTCTGTCTCTGTCTCACTCGGTGTGTGTGTGTGTGTGTGTGTGTGTGTGTGTGTGTGTGTGCGCGTGTCTGTCTGTCTGTCTGTCTGTCTGTCTGTCTGTCTGTCTGTCTAGCATGGGAGTGTTTGTCCAGCAAGTGAGTATTCTTTCAGGTATCCAGGGTGGGCACTGTGATTTGGTGTCTGAGATGCATGTTTTCTGAGCATCCACGAAGCCTCCCGGGGGAAGAAGGATGGCAGACATCACTGAGTAGAGACAGCCAAGAGTTCATTCTAGGGAGAAGATATCCTGAAATCCACATGAGCTAGGGTTCCCAAACCCTAGGGCACAAGAGAGATATTGTCTCATTTGTTTTCATTTGCTGTGAGCTTTCTGAGGTTGTTTAGGTAGCTGGACAACAGAAACCTACACCGTCTCACCGTTCTAGAGTTTGAAGTGTAAGAACAAGAGATTGGTAAGGGTGGGTTCTTACCTATTAGAAACTGTCTAGGTATTTCTCTGAGTTGAAGGTGGTCCCAGACATTCTTATCCATGAAGGTATAATTTTCCCCATGTCTTCACATTATTGTCTAAGTGTCACTGTGTCCAAATTTTCCTCTTTCATAAGGGCACCAGATGTAATGGATAAGGGTCCCTTCCCACTCATTAGTGCCTTATTTTAACTTAGCTAATTATATTTGTAATAATCACATTTACAAACAAATTTAAATTCTTGGCACTGGGAGATGGGATTTCTACATATAAATTGGGATGCAGGGAGAGAAGTCATGCATGATTTGGTCCATAGCAAGTATGAAATGTAAGCCTGAGGTTAAAACTGTCAAGCATCTCAAGATGGTAGCTGCAGAGCCAATGCAAGGTCCTGTGTGATGAGGCATATTGTTGGATCTGATCACTAACTTTTCCCATTGGGCAGAACATGTGTCTCTTTAGATTGAGCTCCTTGGAGGAAGATGACTAACTTCTGACTCTTAGGTGTGTTTTTATCTTAGGTAAACTTTATCTGTGATCCTGAAGCTAGCATTAGGGCTTACAGAAGAAATCAGTAGATGCTACTGGGTTACAACCTAAAGACAATTGCTGTAATAGGGCCAGAGTTCTAGCTGCGTTAGTTAGACACCACCAAGACCTGGTAAAATTATTCTTTACTTCCATTGCCTATTATACCACCAACATCCCTACTTATGTTCTTTCTATACAGCATAGAACTAGGGCCCCATGGGCCAGTGTCACTGTCCTTGTAAGAATTATAGTGGTGCCTACTTGTACTCTCTCCAGGCAATATCAAGTGACAGAATAAGCCAGAACCCAGAAGAATGGTGTCACAGTTTTCTTTCTTTTGCTGTGATAAAACACTCTTAATAAAAACAGCTTAGAGGATGTTAGGATTTTTCTAGTTTAAACTACCAGGTCATAGTCCATTATTAAGGGAAATCAAAGTAGGAACCCAACCCAGGATCTGAACTGCCCACGTAGGGAATGATGCTACCCATGGTGGGTAGGCTATGTCTTCCTGTATTATCAATAATCAAGACAATCTTCCACAAATATAACTACTGACCAATTTGATTTGGGATATCCCTTGGTTGAAGCTCCCCTCTCAGATGACTCCAGGCTATGTCAAGTTGACATTTAAAGATAACTAGGACAATGATAGTTAGCTCCTACATCCTCTCCCAACTTAGGCTGTAAAAAGCCAGGAAGAGATGATTCCTAAATACACCATGATTCCTCTTTGTTCCTGGAGGGTCAGAGTGGCAGGCAGGGTGAAAGGGGAAGCCAGCCTCAATTTTGCTGCCCTAAAACTGGTGTAAACCAAACCTTTACTGGAGGGAAGGAAGAAGTGTGCTGAGTATCAGAGTGCAGACTCACTCTATACCAGATGGGCCTGGCCAAAAAATAAATGTGAATTATGGTAAAGCTATGGCATGTACCCTGTCGCAGCCCAGCATGTCTCAGTCCCAAACCACAGAAGCCACGAGGTCTAGCCTGAGTGGGGGAGCTTGGACTTGGAAATTCCTAGCAACCCAACAGCGATAAAGACCAGACACGGGCATCTTGTCATCTTTTGAGAGCTCTCAGTTTCAAGCGGCAAACTGGAGTCTCCGATTTATTCCAGCATATTCCTCAACTGCTTTCTAACTGTTCTCCCCTGAACCTGAGACCATTTTCTCTTCAACCTCTCTCTAGACCTTCTCAGGATCCCTCTAAACCCTCTCTCCTCACTTAGACCTAGCCCTCTGCCCTGGTACAAGCTTAGTTCTGTAGAGATCCAAAACTAGGGGACATTCTCCATAGAGGCTACGCCATTCAGTAGCAAATTAGCTAGCATCTGCAATACAATGCAGACTGGAGCTCCCTGATACTGGAACTGGAGGTTTGGACCCCAAGAAATTCTCTAAAGAAATTGTTCTCGGGTCCCTACATACCCTAGATGTGCACCTAGTTGCATCAAGTGCAGCAAAACAATGGTATTTATACTCCTAAAGGGCTGAGATGTTCATCAAAGGTGGTTGTACAATATTTGGGTGAAGATTTGTCTTTTTGTAACTTTAAACATACAGATCATTTTTAGATATGTTTCATGTGATATAAAATATCCACAGTAAAATAAAATTTCATTTCTCAGAGGTCACTGAGAAGTCTGATACACACCTGACATAGGTGATACAGGAGGATCAACAACAAAACATGCTGCTACTTGCGACGCACCACCAGCAAATACTTGGCAACCTTACCTCCATGCTTCTCCTGAAAAGACAGAGCATTCTGTTTTCCTGCATCCCACTTACCATTACCCATGTGCTCATTAGCTAGCGATTCTTCAGCAGTCCCCCACTAAGGACAGCTGCCTTTCTGGTTTACAGCTTGTATAGCCTATGTGACCATGTTTGGGAAAGGTGCTCACCCAGTTTCCCCACCCATTATAGCATGACCTGATGTCTGTTACAGAAACCAGTGTCTTAGAGGCAGAATTCACATGCTGCTTCTGTGAAAATCTTCCTTTTGTCTCTGATTCATTGAAGACGTTGGCTCAAGTGTACAAGTCAGGTAAAAGAAAGATGAAATCTGAGCTAACTGCTCCCCAGTCTAAGGAATTAATTAGGAATGCATTTTTTAGTCTTTCCATTCAATTCATATTCAGTACTCTATTGTGTCTTCTACTTTCAGGGAGGGGGGACAGCAAAAATATGGTATCCTATAATATTACCATTTAGTCATGTGAACTTCTGTTTGAATTTCCTGATTTGCCTTCTGAGAAAACATAGGCATTTAAAGACTAGTTCAATGGTGATGAAGTTTTACGTAAAACAAACAAAAAACAAACCAAAACAGTGCCATTTAAAGCAAATAAATTGAAACACACACATGAACACACACATACACACACACACACACACACACACACACACACACACACACACACGTTTTGCTTTGTTTGTTTTCTGAGACAGGGTTTCTCTGTGTAGCCTTAGCTGTTCTTGGTTGTCCTGGAACTTGCTCTGTAGACCAGGCTGGCCTTGAATTCACAGAGATCTGCCCATCTCTGCCTACTGAGTACTGGGATTAAAGGCATGCGCCACTACTGCCTGGCTAAATTGAAATTTTTAATTTTTCATTATTTAATTTCTAGATTATTTCTATTTAATTAATAGAAGCAAGACTTTAAGAAAAATTGTGCAACAAAAATCTGAAGGACAAAGTATAACATAATATTCAACCATTGCACATCACAGGTAACATCTGTTGATAGAAGCTGTTGATAGAAGCATGAGCATAATTACAACAAAGAAAGGGGTATTATAAACACTGAACATAGACTTCAGAAGTTCTTCTGGATTCCCCCAGCTGATGGACATGAGTGAGCACTAATGTCTTTGTGTTTAGAAATGGCTCCTTCCAGATCCATCTGCACACCACTGACACTCATTTCCATGCAGTCACTATAACAGGCACACTGGCATGCCCCTGAAGGAACATTTAATGTTACTGTTCTTTTGCTGAGGGATCTAAAGAGCATTCGGAATTCACTGAGCATTCTATTTGCCTCTTAGACCTCTATGTAGGTAGACAGGCAACACCTCCATCCCAAGTCACGAAAGCCCACATAGGTATTTAAGTATGTCTCTGGCTCTGTTGCATGATTCCTGGGGAATCTCCATGTTCCATGTGATATAGCTACAAGAGGTGAAGCTTCAGCCAGCTACACTCCATGATGGATTTCTAGCAAGTATACTAAAGAACTTTCTGTGGTGGAGAGGGCCTTAATGTAAGGGCTACTCATTCATACTGGAGTGTAGCCTATATTCTGATAGACATGGAAGCTGCTCTGAGCCATCAAAGGCGGGTATGCTGTACTTCACTCTGCCCGAGTGTATTACCGAGCACTTACTAAGAAGTATTCATTTGGAGTCTATAATAGAATTGGCATTATTCTGGTCACCAGGGATTTCAACTCCCTGTGTCTGACTCTAACTTTTCCCCAAGTCTCTGTGTTTCATGGTAAACAACTCTGTGTGAGATAGAAAGTATTAGATTGAATTACTTCACAATGTTTCAATGACTAGATAGCATTACATAGCATTAGCATTTTTATGTAAGAGGTAGCCCAAGGCTTTTGAGAGAATGATTTTCTGAGTTGCTTAATAAATACACATGTGGGATGTCAGGTCACAGGGTAGAAATGGTTTGGGGCAATAGAGAAGTGTCATTTGATTCAACCTGCCTATGTTTGCTAGGAGTTAGCAGTCCTTGTTTCAGAGTTTGGGCTCTTGCTAACTGTGTAACACTGAATAAACTATTCGTCTGTAAAAGATGTGTGTGGGGTGTAGGTAGGTATAAATAACTCTGCTGATATTGGTAATTGATGTTATATATTATTTATACTTAATGCAATTATGTTACTACTTAAATTTCACATTTAAAAGTTTTTCTTGGGGCTGGAGAAATGGCTCAATGGTTAAGTACATTTTCTGTTCTTCCAGAGAACCTGAATTTAGTGCCCAGAACCAAATAGGCAGCTCTGTAGCTCTAACTCTAAGGGTTATGACACCCTCTTTTGGCCTCTGCAATCAGTACACTTGTATGCACATATACACACATGTATTTAAACATAATTAAACACAATAGTATAAAAAAATTAAAAGCTTTTCTTCCTATTTGTTCTCTTTACAGTTCATTTCTGTTTTCTTTCCTGTATTTTATTGTGGATTAATTAACTTTTTTATAAAATTCATTTTTGATTTATTGACAATGTATTTGAGTGTTTCTTTTGGATAATACTTTAGGGGTTCATACACACACACATACCACACACCCCTACCATATACTAATCATCCCTTTATCCTTAAATTGTCTTTGTTTAACTACACTTAAATCATCAAATATATCTCCTCTGAATACATTGAAAACTGTCTTAGTTTATACTTAGAAAAGGAATTTTTGTGAGATTTACTGGTGTGATTTTGCCTTTTTATTTTTCTTCCTTTTCCTATTATGTTCCAACAGTCCTTTTAAAGAATCCCTTTTCTTTCTGTTTAGGAAACATTTTTCTAACCACATTTAGGGACCAGGAGCCATGTAAGACAAGTAGAATAACAACAGCTCCAACCTCACACAGCTAAGGTGCCTAGCATAGGGTCATTACACTATACAGCATGACACCTTGACAATGAAAGGACAACAGGCAGGTGACTTTCTTGGCCCAGCTCAGCACTTTGTGCAGGACTGAGGCACTGTGTGATATTATAGGCTATGGTTATTTTCTCCCTTGCATCTGTCGAAGTTCAACATATGGCCTTTGTCACGCCTCTCCTGCAGTGCTTGCTTTTAATCTATCAGCTAAGGAAGTCTCAATTTTCACACTGGGTTTGGTTTCCAGAAGAAACTGATTCGGATATCATTTTCTGGCTCGTCTGGTTAGGGTCTGTCAGAGTCCAGTGTTTTTTTTTTTTCCCCCCCCCTCACAGGTCATCTCACACGAGCCAGTCAGGAGCTGTGGCTGCTGAATCATAAATTCCAAATGCATGTGGTTCCTGATTCTTTACTGTGGCCACCGGGTCATCCTCCGTGCAGAGCATGACACAGCTCTGACTACTGAATGGGAACCATATTTCAGAGAACCAAACAACGTGGTGGCAAACAGACTTGGGACTTTCTCGAGAGAAGATCTTATTTAATGGAATGAGCATTCTATTGGTCTCTTAGGCAATAAGGCAATCTTTTAGGTAGAGTTTCTCAATGGGGTGCCAGGGCATGCTGAGCTGCTCCAAATGGGTTGCAGGTGTGTGTGAGATGGGGCGCCCTTTAGTTCTTGAGGCAGCCAGGCAGGTCCTGGGATCTCTGGAGTTGTAGCCTAGTTACCTCCTGCTGTGAGCTGCTTCTTGGGTTCACCCCTGGGAGCCATGCACCAGGCATTGTTTTCTGTGTGTTCCAGGAAGAGGAAAAAGAGGGAGTTTGTTCCAGGGAATGTCTTCAGAGTGTGCTGTCATATTGTGAGGTGGGTCATTTCTTGAGCCCTCCCTACAAATCTTCCTAAATGAGGACTATTGGACTTTCTTGAAGCATGGGGCCTTCTGACTGAAAAGATGAAAAGCATGTGTGACTTGTCTCTGAAGGCATGAAGGGTGTGGGTAGAAGTAATGTGGTTTTGTTCACAAAGCAGGGAATTCTGGGACCAAGGCATTACTAGAAGCCCAGAAAGATTGTTTGGTAAAATGTTAATACAATCAGGTATTCCACCTAGTTGGGTTAAAAATGAAGGGATGAAATTATTTTCAAGCTAAGAAGAGAGAATTCCAAAATGCTTCTGTAAGATCACAACTGGCACTGCTTAAGCAACTATAAAGGAAAATGGAATACTCAAAGATCATAGATATTGATATTATGTAGATAGCCACATAGACAACAATAGAACATACCATTGCATGGCTTGTCTTCACTTCTGTTGGATTCTCTTAGCCTTTTCAAACTCCTTGGGAGCCCCTTTCTTCAGTAGCCAATCCCAGGACCCCAAGTCAGTGTGGGTTGGCCTCATCTTCTCATGCAGCAGAGAGAAGAGGGATCTTCAGAAGTTAGCTGTTTCGAAAGTCAGTATAGAAGTAGAATTGTTAGCCAGTGGCCATCTTGTGGCTTTGATTTATTTTTTTCAACCAAACCATTTTCCCCAGATTAGTCTTCATCAGGAGTAGATGACATGATTGGGTTAGAGCATGAGTGATGTGGAGAAATCAGGATGGGACAGGATGATACAGAGTCTGTGGGACAAACTGACAATGGAGGTACAACTCAGACTTTGGGAGCAGAAGGCCACTGTCACCAGGTGATCTCCATTGTTGCCTGTTTTTGTGATTGTTACTAATACTACTATTACTCAGTAAGGGCTAATTATGAGAAAAGTCCTGTGCAGAAAACCAATCCTCATGGCAGGTGTGCAGCTTTGGTCACATTGTCCAGATGGGGAAAGAGAGAGGTAGAGATGGGTGATCCACTCTCTACCTCACAGAGGACTCACATGGTTCCTCAGTAGCAGAAGAGGGGTGCAAGCTATGTACTTTTTATCTTGTTATTTTGACTTCTCAACTGGGTAAAATTGCAGTCAGGAGGGTTGCAATATTTCAATAGAACCATTAAAGCTTCAGGGGATCTTATTAGAGTGCATCAGCTAGACTGAGTCCTAGAACACCAAAGAAGAGAGACAGGTCAGGTAAGAGTCTTGCCTGGGGCTGTGGATCTGAGAGTTGTCAATGTGGCAAGGGCATGGCAAAGCTTACCTGGCAAGTTTTCCTTAAGGAGTAGGAAAAGAAAAAGCCCAAACAGAAGACTGAACAACATGAGCAGTTAAAGGCTATCAAGAAGAGGGGATGCCTAGGGAAGGAAGTGGGGGAGATTATATTAAAAAAGATGGGAGGAGAAAGGGGAAATTGGATGGATGGAATGTGGTGTGCTATGAACATGGGAAGAGCTTGGGACATCTTGGCTATTGAAAAGCTCCTGCCTTCTATTCAGGTAGCCAAACTGGCATGGAGGGAGGGAGCAGTTTCCAACCCTATGGAACAAAAGCTTGGGGGTAAGAATCCTGCTTCTATGCCAGGAGTGGAGAGCAGATTAGATTTGAAAGTCAAGGTTTTCAGCTCCCACTGGAAGGTGAACTGTGAGCAGCCTTCCCCAATACAGTCTCTTCTATTTGTTCACACTCAAAACACTTTTGCTAATGTTCCGTAAAGTGCTTAGAAGGTATAAATGAACACTGTGTGAAGTGGCGTGTGGTCACTGTTTTCAGAGCAGCGTTCATGCTTGTGTCTGGGAAGCACTCCTGCCCGTAATCAAGTCAGTCAAACTACAACCTTTGATTCTTGCTGTTTGTATGTTCCCAAAGCCCTGGGGATGTGGGTTTAGTTGACTGAATGCTTTTGTGGGTGTTATCTCCCTCTGCCTTCCCTTCCTGACACCTTCTGAATATCTTGAAGCTGTTGTCCTGGCAAATCCTCAGTTTACTTGAGATTACATTCTGGGGTGATATTGTTATGAGAATATCTTTGTTGACTCTTTGGAGACCTTGTGTTCTTTAAAGGCACCTTGAGAAACAAAAATTCTACTAAGAGATTTTTGATGTTTGTTTGTTTGAGACATATACTGTGATGGAATCTGAGAACAAACAGAGAAGAGTCCCATCTGGACACTATCTCAGTCACATCTTTGGGGACAAGGACCATCATGTTGACTTAGAAAGCAAGCATTAAGCTGTTCGCAAAAGGTGAGGCTTCTGGAAGCTGCCAGGAGAGGAGTCTTCTAATAACTGAGCAAGGTTTCCCAGGCTATCTGGAACACTTGGCAATGTTTTCATGGAGGTAGGGAATCAGAAGACAGAGGAATAGGAGACAGAGATGGGGGAGAAAGTAGGAGACAGAACAGAGAGGCGGACACATCATTTCAACAGCCAAGGATTTGCAAACTGGAAACAGTGACCCTGAAGTGCATATCAGGACTGTTGGCTCACCACAGAGGCATGGCAAGGTCCTTTCTTCTCTTTCCCAGTCACTGCCTCCATGATTTGACTCATCTTTCTGGAAATATTTCTAGCTGTACCTCTGAACCTTGAATGTTCCCCAAGCTCATTGAAATGCACAAGTGAAAATTATTCATCTGCTTGGAGGTTACACAAAAGCTGGAAATGCTGTCAGAAGTAAGCAGATACAGTTACACAACCAGACAGATCCATTATGAGCAAAGGACAGTGTTGCTGGTAACCCCGCAAAGGGCCAAGTACTGAAGACAGGTGACAGAAGACAAGGAGCCACTGCTGGCTGTCCTCAGCGTAGAAACGCAGGCGCCTAGGCCGACACTTACAAGGACACACATTCATCAAAGCAAATGACACAGAGCTGGATGCTGGCCACCCAGCTGGTTGCATGGAATCTGCAGAGATGACTCAGAGTGTGCAAAATCAAAAGCAATGGAGGGAGAGAGGGAGTGAGAGCATGAGAGTGAGAGACAGAGTGTGAGAGCGGGCCAACAGAGAGCCAACATATTCTACAACTAGGACTGGGCTGGTTGCTAGGGTCAGGGCATTAGATGGTGAGTCAGAACATTGGAAATCCTCTCCTATTATTTCAGTGATCAAAGAAGTCATGCTGGGTCTTACTCAAGCCATTTAGTGGACATCCTTTTACAAAACAGGATGTGCAAATCATCTTCTACCGCACAAGTGAACGAGTCAATGCATTTCCCAGGAAAGGACACAGTTGGCATTACTTAAGAACTGAATTATTTTTCCAACAGGCTTACTTGAGCCTTCCACAGTATGGTTAGGAATACCAGAAAGATTGCCTTTGTAGAAGAAGCTCTCATTATTCCAGAAATTCCACCTCTGTGGTCCATTCATTTTAGTAAATGTCTCTCTAGCCAGCTCTCTTAAAGTACAGAGTCCTGGCAAGGAGGAGAGGCCAGAATGTCTTCAGGACACCCATGAGAACTTTATCATTCCAGGTTTTGTGAGAGTTCTGGATGCTTGGGGGCCAACGAGGTAACAGAGGAGGAGTAGGCATCTGGGAAGGAAGGAAGATGGTAGTGACATCTCCAAAGACACTTGGTTATATCAATACACACACACACACACACACACACACACACACACACACACACACACACTATTGCTCACTATGTGTGTGGAGATAGTTCCTTTCTTTTAAAAGTCTCTGATTACATTTATGAGTTTCGAGAGCATAGAAATATGATCTTTCAGAGTTAGGGTCAGTACTGTGCCCTGGCTGAGAGCATGGAGTCAGCCAGGTCAGGGACAGACCCCTGTAAATCTGTGATTGTGCATAACTAGTGAGATCTTAGTTCTGAAGTAGAGCTAAAGATGCCTACCCACTGAAGTGAAAATAGTAATAATGCTAGGTAGCAAAAGGCTTGGCCCACATGCTAAGAACCCTGTAAAATGCAAGCTCTTTGGCTTGTGTGCTAATCTTTCTGCAGTTACCCCTCCCAGTCTTTCAGGGAAATAGGACAAAGGTCAACTCATACCCCCTCCTCCCCCATGGCAGGCGACTCTCTTATTTTCTGAACAGAGGTGATTGTTAAGAAGTCATTTTAAATTTTTTCAAAAGGAACTACATGTCTTTTTGCACAATACCCTATTGGTTGTAGTTCTACCCTCTGGGTCTTCTCAGCATGTCTGTCAATTCTCCTAACTGCACTACAATAGTCGTAACATATTTGGAAGCTGTTATGAAGCATCTTAATGCTTTCATTTTTCAAGACTCAAAAAGCTGTATTTCATCAAATCTTATTCATGTGACCCAGGGTTGAGCTTCCAGCTCACTCTGTTGCTTCCCCTGGAATATGGAGGTATATTGAAAAATTGGTTTGTGGTGTACAGCATTCGAAAGTCTGGAATTTGTAACATGGATGTTTTGCAGAGGGTTAGTAGGTTTATTGCATACAAATATCTATTAACCCTAAGGGAATGCTGTGTCTAGAACCTGTGCTGAGGGCCCATGCATGTTAGCATCTCCCTGAGTGATTCTTTCTAGAACATTCCCAGGGTCTTCATCTTCCAACTGTCAGCTACTATGGAACTTTTTTCCCCTTTTGACTGATGATTGTCAGGTCCAGTGAACCTGACAAAGATTAGTTGTAAAATTTCTAATTCAACTCAAATTAATAGTTCCAAAATATAGTAAAAATGAATTGATGAAAAAGCCATATTAAGGTTATATAAAGTATAGAGCATGGTCTTAATTGTTAAACTTATAGGTAAAAAAGTATTATTTAAACAAATGATACCAAAACAAATGGAGAAAAACAATGATTTATGACAAATGAGCAAGCTAAACTATAGGGTATGGACCAAAGCTATTAATCTAGAGAATTGTACTAGCAAATGTTTGCAATTTTCTGTGATATAGTATCTTATGGCTGCATTCAGAGGTATCTTATTGAATGCTTGCTATCTGCAAAAATACCAGGTGAAAGATTTTACATGCAAAACAGGTTAGTTCTTTGCTTGTTAGTGAGTTTGATGGTGACGGTGCTCATGGGAGTAGTGCCTGTCTCAATTATTACTGTCTCAATTATTTGCTTAAGTATCTGTCATAGTAGACAGATCAGAGCTCTGGTGCTGGGAATAGAAGATGTGAACTTCAAAGAAATTTCAATAGATTAAGGATATTTAGTTTAAATTTTTAAAATTCAAAATAAAACAAGTAATAATTTTGCTTAAAATTTTATTTTACTTTCTTTTTTAAAACTTAAAAGTTACTCTATTTAATGCATGTATATGCATAGTGACTGGGGAGGTACATGTGCCATGGCTCATAGGTGAATGACTTTGTTGGATATAATTCTTGCCTTCTGCTTTGTGGGTTCTGGGGATCAAACTCAGGTTACCAGGCTTTGTGGCAGACACCTTTAACCAACGAACCATCTTGCCAGCCCTTAATTTTTGTTTATCAGTAGCCTACCACACAATTGTCTTCTAAAAGTTCTAGATAAATAAAACATCTTTGGTGATGGAAACATTGGATTATGGACCTTATGTATGGTAGATTGGCAAGCTATCATTGGGGTGTTAATTTTATGATCCATACCTAGTGTGTGTGACTAGTACTTAGTTTGTCATAGTTAATGGCTGGTCTCTTACCCATTCATCAGATGTGCCCATGCTTGGTTGCCACAGCATTATGTATTGTTAGAAGTGCCACTTGATGCTTGCTCTCAGTTTCTATGTGTGTTTTTTCACCAAGCTGCCAGAGTTCAATAACTAACCAGGCATCACGCTTTGAGATATGCTGGGATAACTTACTATGTAGCAGCCAACCTCGCTGGATTATTCTGGTTGCTTTCAGAAAATGTCTTTACAAATTCATGCCCTCAAAAAACAAAAACAAAAAAAACCCAAATTCATGTCCTCATCTATTGGTTTTTTTTTCTTAATTTTGAACTGCAACTAAAAAATCTGCTTTCCATTCTGCAGGACCACCTGCTTGAAATCCACGGGAAGTGTTTTTAGTTCCTCCATTAGCACACGTTCCCTCAACTGGTCCTGGTAAGATTCTCACTTTTATTCTAGGGCTTTCATCTCCTCACTCTTGGGCCTCTTTATTGGTCCACAGCCTGTGAACATAAATGAGTTTATACTCAGTATTTTAATACAAATGGTGTTTTTATTTTCAACTAAATATGACTTTCATAGGTGATACAAATGGGCATAGTTCTAAAATGAAAACAAATCCTTTCTTCTCTCAAGGCTTATAATATTATTATAATATTATTGTATATATCATATATATAATTCTTGCAATATCTCTGATTTTTAAAAGGGAGAGATAATAGCTATTATTGGAAGACAAAATATAAAGGTCAAGGTACAACTACCTTGTGAGCATCATGAGCAGGCATCCAAAGGAAACAAAATCAGTATTTCAAAAAGCAAATCAAAAACAAATAAAATAATACAAGACCCTCCTATGTTGACCAAAGCCCTAATCATACTAGGCAAGCTATAGAAATATTGTGTTTGTTAAGAAACAGAAGATAAAGAAAATGTTGTTTATATACAATGCAGTAGTGTTTAGCCATAGAAAGAAAGAAATCTTGCAGTTTGTGAGAACATGAATGAACTTGGAAGCTACTAGACTCAAGAAAGCAAGCCAGACAAATAAGGCAGGGCATCACTTACATGGAAGTGTCTAAAATAGTCAACTTCCAGAAGCAGACAGTAATGGGGTGGTTGTCAGGGTCTGGGAGAGAGGGCAGGAAACAGATGCTGCTCAAAGGGTACAAACTTGTAATGATGAGTTCCAAGAATATGATGTACAGTGTGGTGACTCTAGTTAATAACATGGAATTGTTTACAGGAAGTTTCCCAAGAGACAGGATCTTATATGTTCTCAGTAGACACAAAAATGCCAACTGTGTGACATGATGGGTGTGTTAACTATCCCCTAGTAATCATTGCACAATATATATGCAGATTGAATCATTGTACTGTACATATTAACTCTATACAGCTTGTGTCTATACTATCTCAGTAAAACTTGCAATAATGAAAAGGAAGAATTGGGTGTATTTAATCTAAGGGCACAGTCCAGTGTTGTTGGTGGGAAAGCTTCCCAGCCTTTTACGGGAGCTTTCCATTCTACTCCTTTCAGTTTTACAGTTACAATAGATTTAATGTTCATTTCTACCTTTGGGCCAGAGATAATGTCCTTTATCTTTCATTCATGGGCAGATTTCATATCTCACAGATACTTGTGCTGTGTGTTTGATATTATTGCAGTCCCTTGTGGGATAATGACAAACAAACAAGATGTTCCTCTTGTTCATTAACTGCTTCATGTAAGTGTTATGACAAACAGCAAAGGAAGAGGCTCAGTTCCCAGGTGGAGTCTCTCTCTTTCCCCCCTCTCTCCCTCTCCCTCTCTCTCTTTTGTCCCCCTCTACCTCCCTTCTTCCCTCCCTCCCTTCCTCCTCCCCCCTCTGTGTGTGTGTGTGTGAGCATGAATATGTAAGTAAGTCATCTCCACAATGAACAGATGTGGAAGAGTCCGAGGCTAGATCCCATTCAGAAGATATGATGGTCAATGTTCTGCATCACTCTAGTTCCAGAAGCTCTCACTAGGGAGCAAACATGGGGATGTGATTTCAGTAAGGCAGCCCATGGCCACCTTGTTCACTTCTCAGCACATAGCTTGTAATTCACAGCTGTCAAGAGAATGGGTTTCTGCTTGACTCCCATTGCCAATACACCTGTTGTCCTACTGTAACCTTAGAGGTTATAAGGACAATGAAGTACATTTCTTCATAATCACTTGTATGTGCTCACATATGTAAACTCTTGATCTGAATTCTCAAATTACCTGTAGGAAACCAAGGGAGCAGACACCATGGTGGAAAAACAAAAGCAAAAATATAGCAACAACAACAAAACCCAAGCCTGGAGTCACCGAGAGCAAAACTCCAGTTGGATGGGAAAATCCAGTCCTTTTAACCATCATATGGCTTTCTCTTGACTATTTTAAAATAAACTCAACATTGCTTTACAGTTTTTGTTTTTTATCATACATAAAACAACCATTACAGCAACAGTTTGTCCTGTAATCCTTTCCATTTGTTTACCATACTTTTTTTTTTTAAGTTTTTCAATGCCACACTTACTGCTTTTGACATAATAAAGCATAAATGGCAGGGAACATTTTTCTTTCTTTTTTTTTCAATTTTTGTTTTTGTTTTTAGAGCTAAGCTATTTTTAGGGAAGAACAAAAGAACTGGCAAGCTCCAAGGACTGTCTGTCTGGTGAAGAACCTTGGCACTTTATCCCAGGTAGGATTTGGCTAGTTTGGTCTGCCAACCAAGGAAGGATCTACCCACAGAGTGGTGACTCAGAGCCCACAGGCAAACTGCATCTGTGAAGTTCTTTGGAACAGCCGTGGAGGCAGTGTCTTAACACAGGTTTGTTCTGTCTTGAGAGGGAAGCCCAAGTGATGGATGTGTAGGCTATTTTACTTCACATAGAGTCCCAGGAAAGAGGCATAAACCTGGGCAGTGAAGGAAGAAGGCAAACTCACCAGGAAGAACATTGCAGGGTTGATGGTGGGGCCTCTTGGAGCTTTGTGGTGGATTCTGAACTGGACTAGAGAGGTAGAACTGTGTACATCATTTGCTCCTTAGAAGAGGCCCTGGGAGGAGTTCACTACAGTTCTGGCTTCCCTGGCAACAGGGTAGTGAGTGCTGCGCAGAAAGTAAATGAATTAAGAAGAAACTTGTTCTTGTCAGTATTGGTCACTGTAACAAAATTACCATAGACTGGGCAGCTTAAAGAATAGAAATTGATCCATGGTTTGAAAGGCTACAGAGTCTGAGAACAAGGTGCTAACCAGCTTGCTTTCTGATGAGGTCCTCTCTTCTGTTTTGCAGGGTGATGTCCTTATACTCAGAAGGTAGGAGCTAGCCCTCTCCTCTCAGGATGAGGACATTAATTTCATCATGAAGATTTATTTCATGCCATTACAATAGGGCTCACATATCAATTTTGAGTGACACTGGCATTTAGTTTCCATCAGAGCCTGGGATAGCTGCTGCTTGTGTTCGGTGGTCAACAGGTTGTCAGAGGGCAGTCCAAATAGGTTCAGTAGCTGAAAATCATGACACCTGCAGAAAGCCCTAGAGACAGGAGAACTGAATAAGAGTCATCTTAGGCCTGAATAAGAGTCATCTTAGGACCAGAGTCTTTTCTTTGTCTGCATTTGCTATGTGAAACATGTCTTTGCAAAAGCCAAGGTCCTTGGTATCTGCCTCCCTATCTCTCAATCAGCACAGGGCTAGATAGGTCCAGTGTGCTCAGGAAGATCATGCCAGGCTAGATATATCTTCTTGTACATGGCGGGACTCATTTATTTGATGCAATTTGGGTTTTTCTGTTCTTGTGACCATTGTTTTCCTTAGTGTGAATTCATCACTCAGGGGTAAAGCTTGGGTGAAAATCAAGCTTGTGAGGAACAGAGCTGGATATGTATAGAGGTTTGGTGCTTTACTCCCCCCCCCCATTGTCCTTTGATTTTGTTAAAGGTTCCTACACAAAGAGGGTCCTTGTTCTTGTGCTATCCTCCTTCAAGGCCCTACTCTGGGCCCTTTTATCTGGGAAATGGCCTCTGATCAGTCTAGCTTGCACTGTCGTCTCCTTTCGTCTGCACTGCAGTACCTCACACCTCACGTCAGAATTAATCCCAGATTGCCTTCAGATTGCCTACAGACTGGGAATGCAGTCTGTATGGGGGTAGGTGGGGGGGGACACTGAGATCTCTTCTATGTGAGCCCATCCTTCTGGAGTTTGGGCTAACTGGACATCACCCATTAGGCTTTCTGTGAAGCCACATCCACAAAGGTCAGCAAACTTAGGAATCAACACGGCCGGTGCACCCCCAGGCTGCATAGCTCATCTCTACTGTCTGAGTCACATCACAAGGACCTAATGTTTGTTTTGGAGCAGGCTACAAAATTAATGGATAAAGTAAATGCAGCAGATGCTACCTATTAGAGAAGAATTTTGTGTAGCAGGCCATGAAAATCTTGTTTGCAAAATAAGACCTAATTAGTTTGGCTGGGCTAGAGCACACTGAATTAAAGTGACAGAGTAATTAATAGTGATAGTTTGGGTCTCTTCCCCAGCTTTCCTTCCATTTGTGTCATTTGTTGGGATTAATTTTATCAAGGCATTCTATCAGAAATGGATTTTGAGAGTCTTTCTTCAATATGAGAGATGATTCTAATAGAATATTTTTTTCTGCTATGGAGTACATAGTCTTTCATCTTTGGGCTGCCCAGAAATTTGGCTTTGATTATCTCTTTATTGGCATGATGAGGGTTCCTTCTGCTTTGATCTGTATCCATCATTCTGCCCATGTAACATACATCTATAAACACCCATCAGTATAAGAGACAATGGGAATGACATCGTGCTGGTTTTAGGAGCCATGTCCTAGTGGGAACAATAGAGAAGAGTATCCTAGATGATCCAGTTGCATGTTGGGCATTAGCAAGAAAAGGTACATGAGAGGCAGTGACATTTCCCCAGGCTTTTCCTTGTGGTTTCATTGAGGTATTATTGTAAAATAGAAAACACATATTAAAAGCATACGATGTGATAATCTGTTACAAGTTTACATGTGGTGATGGAGTCTGTGATTATCGTTTTACAAGCTCTCTGTAGCTTTGCTAGCCTGGAACTTACTGTGTAGACCAGGCTGGCCTTGAATTCATAGAGACCAACCTGCCTCTGTTGGGATTAAAGTCATGCACCACCACACCAGGAGGCTTCCTGGAACCTTTGTACAAGCTTCCATAACCCCCTCACTGCATCTTTCTTGTGCCTGCCAAAATAGTACCACATGGATGTTACCATCCTGAGATGATGCAGTGTACCCTGTGTGCCTTCAATCTGATACTAGAAAAAGAAACACTTTCTTAGGAACCTACCTTAGAGCTGTGGAATTCCTTGGTGACATTCTAAGTCCAGGCTCTCTCCCTTCAAGAATTTGCAGTCACAATCCAGAGCTTTTCATGGTGAGATATTGCCCTCAAGGTGCCTTTCCTATTGTGTTAGAACTGAGTGCCAGCTTTCTGTTTAAGGGGGACTAATCTCTTTAGCAGTGACAGCTGCTTTCTTTGCACCCACTTTTCCTGCAACCTTAAACTGTTTTATGTTCCTTTACTCAATGAACTCTATGTTTTTCACATTTGCAAGCTCTCTGTAATTATAAATCTGAGTAGAAGCAGTGAGCAACAACCATGCCACAGCCTGGATGTTGTTCCACCTTAAAACTTCCCAACAAATTAGTCCACTATGTTTGACTCATTCAAGTTTTGAAGACATTGACAGAAAGCAGCTGTAGATGTGTGTGTGTGTGTGTGTGTGTGTGTGTGTGTGTGTGTGTTGACATGATGTAAATGATCTCTATCCCAAATCCTGATATAATCCTCATTCTTAACTCAAGCCTCATCATCTAGGCTTTCACTGTCTATATTTCTCTTAGTGTTTTGATCTTCCAAATTCCAAGTGGCATGGCTTACTAGGATTATCCACACGCCATTTCAAGTTTTCCCTGCCTTCTTTGCTCAAGCCAATTCCAAAGTCCTCTGAACTACTTAGTTGCCTTTGACACAGTAACAATTCTACTTCCAGTACCACTTTATATATTAGCTCCTCTTTTCATTTCTGTGACAAAATACCCAATAAAAGCAACTTAAGGAAGGGCTAATTGTGGTTCACAGTTTGACAAGATACAGTCAATTATGGTGGGGGAAGTTTTGGCAGTAGAAGCATAAAGTGGCTGGTCACATGCCATCTGTACTTGGGAAGAAAGGAGTGATGGATGCTGGTGTTCAGTTAATTTTATCCTGTTTTCCTTTTTATTTACATCAGGACCCAAGTCCATGGGATCTTAACCATAGGTGTGTCTCCTATGTCATTCTAAATCATGGCATGATTATCCATCTCAGCACCATTGTAGAGCCACATTAGGCCTCCGTAACTTATTCATTTTATAACCTTGTACATTTCCCTATCATCTTCATATTCCTAGACACCACCTTTAGCCCTCTATATTATCTTTCTATGAGTAGTTCTATATCTGGCTTATTTGCTTAATATAATGTCTTACAACTTCATCAGTATGTTCATAAAAGACAAGACCTCCTGGTATTTTAAGGCTAACATATATTTGTAGATGCTATGGTTTTTTTTATTCATTCATCCATCTCTAGATGTTTGGCTTATTAAGTTTCACTGAGTTTTTGAAGAAAGATAAGAAGTGTGGTGGATGGGAACTGCTTAGAGAATCAAGTGAAGAATGACTTGATCAAACCTTTTATTTAACTATATTATTCTAGAAGTATCAAGGAAGACACATTGTAGGGAGATGGACAAGGAGCTTAGAGCACATTGGTTCACCAGAGAGGCCTGAGAGTCAAACTGACAGAGGCTTCGGAGAAAGGATGCTGAGAGATATTAGTAATGTGGGCTTAGAAAATCAGATCCTGGCTTATCAGAGACTCGGGGCTGGTAACAGCATAAGCAAGAAGAGAGGAGGATGATGGCAGATTTTCTAGGTGGTACCTGCTGAACAATGATGAGGCCTTTCAGAGTAGGAAAGCCAAGAATACAGGTAGGCTTTGAGGTCCGTAAATGTGGAAGCCATAGAATTAATACAGCAAGTGCAAAATGCTTAAGATAATGACTGTAAATTAAGCACAACAGTTGCTATTTTATATGTGAGGAACCTAAGCCCCAGGCTAGTAACTTATACTAGGTTATGTAGCTAGGAAGTGGCAGAGCTGTTTATTTCCTGGGCTGAAACCATCTTGCTTTAGAGATGATGAATGGGTTTATTTTGGTCTGTGTAGCATCCAAATCCCCACTAGGCAGTGGCAGGTAGTGTCTCGTTTCAAATTATAAACAATGACACCTTTCAGTGGGCCATGGGGGGCTTAAAATAAAAAGTTGACAAAGGTTTCTTTTAAAAGCCTAAGCCATTCACTTTGACTCTTTGACGCTTACAATGGGAGTGGCTGTAGAAGAACCTGGTGCCTTTGGGATTTGCTTCTACTTAACCAGATATACACTTATTGAAGACCTACTATGCACTTGGTGTTTATAGTATGCTATGTCATTATGAACAAGGAAGACATGACCTCTTCATATGACTTCACAGTAAACACCTCTTTCAAGGACTGGATTTAGAAGGGGGAAGGACAAAGGCAATTCCTTCCTGGGTGACATTATTAACCCCCTTGAAGCTTTAGCTTTTTCACAGTAAGACAAAGGCCTCTCATTCTCTAGGATGACCCTCCATCTCTCTGGCTTGCCATCTTACCACTACCTGCACATTCTTAATGTTGTTGGTACCTGTTAAAAATGTGCACCGGTTCTTTGCTTGTCCTTGACTGGCTCTTCCAAATCTCCCTCAGGATATCTGGCCCCACCAAACTGGATCTGTATTATTGAAAGTCAGAGAAGAAAAAAAATAGGCTAGAAATCATGACATGCTTCCTGACAGCATAAGCCTTCAGGAGGACTGTGGCTCTCCCTTGGAGACTCTGAGCCAGAAGGTAGATCAAACGTTGGAAGGAGGACTGGATAGACAGTCCAATTGTTGAGAGGATAAATAAGGTCATTGCCTGGATATTTTCCATCTCATACTTCTAAGATTTCCTGACCACAAGGCTTCTTCTGAGGTTGTTCATGATGAACAGCTGCTTCTGGATAGAACGGATAGTGTTATTCCAACTTTGGTTAGGAGTGCTAAAGACCTGCATTTTCTCAGCCAGAGGGCCTGGTTTTGACCTCTGGTCTCCATGTGTGGTGTGTAGAATTCTGGTGAGGTTTTATTCCATGGATCCCAGGAGGCTTTCTCATTTCCTTTGCAACTTCTCCTTTTAAAGGCATGCTGGAGGTGCAGTTACTTGCAAATCCTGAAGGAAGTTGAATCCTGGCTTTGCATTCAGGTTGTTCTTATCTATTGCAGCTGCTGTTTGATCCATCTACCCAAGCTATAGTCTCTTCCCCAGTCAAAATTTAGAAGCGTCACTATCACTCTTTCTGGCCTCCTAAACAAGTAAGTCCATGTTTTGGGACATGGAGTGGTGGCTTTTAACCAACAAGAGCATCCATACCACTCCAAGATCCCTCCAGGTAACAGTTTCTAATTTAGCTTACTTCCTCTGTAGGGACCTTCCAAGAGAATTATTTCTTGCGTGAAATTATTTTTGGAGATTCTCCAAATCAACAAGTTCCTTCTCTACCCTCAAGGGCTTGGAGGGCTATGGGTTTTGCCAAAGTTAATAATATTAATCTGTCTATCATATTAGAAATTCATTGTGTCAAGAATAAAGGGAGCTATTCTGTCTAGGCCCATCCCTGTGTGGCATCATTTTCTTCTCTGCTACCATAATCTTGTGTGGTGTTTTGGGGTACACCCCTGAATCCAAGGTTACCCCTTTCCTAGGATCTTAAATCATATGGTACCAGTAGGGCCAGTCAGTCATAATGTCATAAAGACCCAGGAGGCTCTTATGTTTCTCAGTGTTTCTAGCCTTAAGGCCTGTCTAGCTAGAGTCCTGAGTTCTTCCAGGACGGCTTTGTTACATAGAATCAAGCTTTGTAGCCCCAGGGAATTGCTAACAGGAGACTAGTTCCTACAAGGCTTTTGGGAATCTTCACCTTTTGTTAATTCCTGATTCAATTAGTGAAGTTAGAGGGTTAGCCCAGGAGAAAGAGACAGCAGAGGTAGTTTTGAAAACTTATAAGAACTTACATAAAGCAAGTATCTCATTTAAGCAGTGCCCAAAATGACGTGAGGTGGGGTTGTTCTAATTCACCTTTTTACAGATGAGGAAATTAAAACACAGTTAAGACATTTATTTAAGATTGCACAGCTAATTGGCGGTATCCTGGATCCTACAGGATTTGCTTGTTGGAGACAGGGCTGTTCAGCTTCTTGGCATTGTAAACATTTTACTCAGCTATCTGTGTGTTACGGTGTCACACCCTTAGGGCTTAAGATCTTGCTCAACTCAACAAACACAGAAAGGGACATTGACTTAATATCCCTTTTGGTCATGTGTATACCAGTTTATATGCCATCTTCATGTCATCTGGAGTATGTGGGCTTTATTAGGATTGATAACATGATTTAATGTGGAATTTCAACATTTGTGGAGGAGACCTTTGTGAAACAAAGCTAGTATCTGAATCGTGCTGTAGGGAGTTTTGTCTCATAGTTTCATCATTACAGGAGCATGCTTTCAGGCCACAGACTAACATCACATTTGTTTACAATGGACATGTACAAAGCATTAAAATCGCTTAAGTACACACTTTACTATGAATAGTCTGTTTTGGTATTTTGCAGGACAAATAGACATTTCTTCCTTAATGGTACCAACTTGTATTTACTGAGTACAGCTTACTAGCTATAGATTCAATTTAAAACACTTAAAAAAATGTTATCTCCTGGATTACTGCCTGGATTATTTGACTTGCTGCTAATAGTATCAATTAAATTCAGAGTCTTTTCTGTTTCTTTTGGCCACAAATATAGCACTGAAAACATTTTCTTTCTAATAAAATGTCCCATCCTGCCTTTGTATGAAGCATTTTATTTCTGGATACCACCCTGCTCTTTTGACTAAATCCTTAAGCTGAGTTGAGATAGTGCTATGATCAAATTAATGAAAGAACTTTGATTTCTCAAAACTCATGGTGTATACTATAAACAAATGCAATCTTATTTATGAATTAAAATTTAAAATAACTTTGACCTTATTTCAAGTGTATAGACACGTATACATATTTAAACATTTTTCATCACAAGATAGGTTTTCTGGAGTGATGCCTGACAAAATGTTTTGGTGGCACAATTGCCCCATTTATTATATTTTCTAGAGAAAAAGGAGGCATTTAAAGAAGAGAAGAATTTTCCAGATAGGCCAAACTAATGTAAGATATTTCTCATTAATGGAGTAACAACTGTTGGTAAGAAAATGAATACTTCAAAAACTAAAAGAGCTTGAAACTGGAGACATGGTTCAGTGGGTAAAATACTTGCTGTACAAGTGCAAAGACTCTAGTGCATCCCCAGTACTCAATATAAATGTAGCTTTCCTATAAGTCCAATCTTAGCTGGAGAAGACAGGAGATCCCCTGAGCAAGCTGATAGCTAAACTAGTTGAATTGGTGGACTCTGTGTTCAGTGGAAGATGTTGCCTCAATAAATAAGGTGGAGTGTAATCGGGCAAGACCCTACTTCAACTTCTGGTCTTCCCACAGGTGTGCGTGAGCATGCACACACACACACACACACACACACACACACACACACACACACACACACGCACACATGCACACACACACACAACATGCACACACATATTCACAGGCATGCGCATACACACACTCACATACACATTCACAATCATGTGCAGGCACACACACTCACACACATACACACAGGAGAATGTACTCATACAGATACATATGCACACATGCGCATACACACACATACACTCAGTTAACTCTAAGGATCATGATATCTCATCTATAAAGCTGCCTATCAGAGTTTGGAGGGCTGAATAAGAATATTTATTTATGAATGGTACTAGGAGCACGTTGGGTTCATTTCATGAATGGCAGCTGCTATTTCTTCCGCCATGACAAATGATGTCTCTGTCATGAGTGAGCTTTGCTCCTGTGACACCCAGTGGGCAGTGCCTCTTCATCCAGTGTTGGGGTGTGGCACCAGCATTGAGAAAGGTCTCACAAGTCTTCTAAGAAAGGCAACTGTGCTTGTTGATGGATAGCAATAAGGTTTCTACTCCCATTTTTGTAAAACAAAGCAGAACTTTCAGGAGAAAATTTAGGTGTAATTTAAGACCTTAAAGTATCCAGAAGACTTGAAAATCATGTCATAGAGTTTCCTTATTATGAATGGTTTGGAAAGATAATTTTCTTTAGATTGGCTCTCATGTAGTTCAGGCTAGGCCCAAACTCTTTATGTAGCTAAGGGTGACCTTTAATCCCTTATCATCCCTGCTGCCATCTTCCAAGTAGTGGGATGATGGGCATACACCACCATACCCAAACTCAGAAAAAAATCATGTAAACCTTCACTTTCCTCTGCTGGTGAAAAATATAGGTTAAAATTTGATTTCTGAGCCTCTCTACCAACAGGTTCATAGAGTGGGAGTCTTTTTTTTCCTTCCTCTTTTCTCCTTTAATCTTGAGGGGACCACTCATTATTAACAGTTAAATGTGTTTCATCACAAATGGAAACATGATCTTGTTTTCTGAGCATCATCTGGAAACTCTGCATGGCTGAAAACAACACCTAAGATCATCCCAAATCCGCTTCAGATTAATTCAGTCTCCTATTACCAGCGTCAGGCTCATCGCCTTGGACAGGGAGTTAGCAGACTGGACAATAGGTGTCTTGCCAATTATATCTGATAACATGGAGAAACAACCATGAAATAACCCATAAACGTTACTGGTTTTCAGTGTTTATGAAGGGCTGGCACACCTCGTCTCATTGATACTAAGGCTAGCTCAAGGAGATGTGGGAGGAGCTGCATTTGCTTGGTGGGGTAGGAGGAGAGCTAGGATGAAAATACATCAAACCCATGTGTAAAATTACTCTTTAAAATCCCAAAGAAAGGAAGAGAGAAAGTGAATCTGATGTGTCAGGGTGCCTGTGGTGACTGATTTCAGATACTAGGTTGACTGGATCAGGAAATACCACGTGTCTGGTTGAGCAGGTAAGATGAGTGATGAACAGGAGGACTTTGCAAAGCAGGTTGCTCCTGCCAAGGTACACTGATGCTGTTCAATCTGGCCAGGGCCTGAACAGAACAAGAAGAAACTTGCCCTCTTTCATTACCTGAGCTGAGCTGCTTCTTGTGTCTGGGTTGGGATTTACGCCATTGGCTTCACCAGTGTTCAGACTTTTGGCGTCACACTGAATCATAACGCTGGCTAACCAGGCTTTCTAGAACCAGTTTTTTTTTTTTTTCTTTTTGTGTATGTGATTTGCTCTGATTCACCAGAGAACTCTAACACAAACCACAGCAGGCCACCCTTTTACTAAGACATTTCCTTAAATGTGTCTCTAAACCAGGGGTTCTCAACCTGTGGGTCATGACCCCTTTTTGGGGGGGGCGTTAAATGGCTTTTTCACAGATTTTGCCAAAGGCCATTGGAAAATGCAAATATTTACATTATGATTGATAATAGTGGCAAAATTACAGCTACAAACTAGCAATGAAAATAATTTTATGGTTGGGGGTCACCACAACATGAGGAACTGTATTAAAGGGTCACAGCATTGGGGAGGTTGAGAACCACTGCTCTAAACTAAATATGAGATGAGCTCACTTGGAATTTAAGTGGGGAAACACTGTCAAAATTTTGTTTCAGGAATTCTTATATCTTTCTGAATATACAGAAAATCCATGCACAAAGGACCTGAAGGGGTAGGGAGCTGATTGGAAGAATGTGCCATTCCCTCCATGAGTTCTTGGAATTTTCAAGGTGCTAGAAAATGATGAACACTCAGACCTTGTGATCCCTAGGTTATGGTTCTTCCATGAAGCCCTGCCACCTGGAGGACCATCCATCTGTCCATGGATGTGCTCTCTTTATTTCCTCTCTGTTTACCTTCTCTTCTAACCTGATTAGTTAGGATTTCCCTGGGGACAAAGCTTGTTGCTTGCATGCTTCCCAAACCCTCTGAGAAAGCACAAGGATTGGGAATGTCCCGCCTCTCTGCTGGGCTGAGATGTTTTGGGGGGCAGGAAACTGTGGCTGCCTTTTAAAAATTCATAAACCTGAAGAGTTTGAAGTATGATGGGAGCCATCAAATATGAGCGTGGTTACTTGCTGCCAATGGCAATTTTCTAGAGGGAAGTGGGTGGGTGTGGGGTGACTTTGAGATAATACCAGGAATGTCATATAATCAGCATCTCTGGCCATCAAGGCTGGGGGATTGCTCACTCTGGATCCTTTTATGCCTCTTTTAATAACCAGTTGATGATTGACCATGCATATGAAGGGAAAGATTAAAGATTTCTTAACAAAAATTTTTGGCCTGAACTTCTGGCATATATATTTACAACAGCCAATTACGTGAATAAACGTTAAGAAATAGGTTTTGGTAACATGTCTTATTCCATCTAGCTCAGGCAACTAAATGCACATTTTTAAAGCAATTATAGCATTGAAAATTTTCATTCCTCTATTGGATATGAGCAGTGCACATCAGTAATAGGAAGATCTCTAGGAGAGGGTCTATTGTTCTGGGGTCAAACTGAGGCAGGCATCTGTTCAGAAGAGCCAGGCTCATCTCTCATTTCCCCAAAGCACCTCATCAAGGCTAAAGAAGAAAAATTTGGCTTCTCCTTTTATGTCGCAGTCTCCTAAATCTATCTTCAACTGTACAGTTGTGTTTTCTTGAGAAGTCAGAGCCAGATATGGATCAGGTGTCTCTGCTTTACCTGGCCTGGCTGATGGCAATAATCAAGTTCAACACTTAATTGTCAAATTTCCTGTGTTGCCTTTGTGCTGTTTAGACGGGGTTCCAGAATGCTTGTAAAGACTGGGCCATAAATAAAATAAAATTGCACATAGGGGTTTGGAAAATGCAACTTTTTATGAAGCCCCAGACGCAGAGCAGAGGGACTTCAGGGTGAAATATTTAATTACTTCATCATCAGAAACTAATTACCAATCGGGGACTGTTTTCATTTCAGAACAGAGATTGATTAGCAGGATCACGAGTGTTCTAGTTGCCTCACTACTGATTACATCTTTCACAGAAGAAAAATGGGTTCGTTTTAACAAGCTCCAGTCAGACTAGACACAAGCAACGTTCTCGAAGAGTGATTGCCCAGGATTAGTGTTATTCAATAGGCAAAAGGGTATTGAGTTCAGAGTTTTTCCTGGTAGACTATTAGAGATAAATTTTGCATTTGGGATTTCCTCTCCCGGAATAGGTGAAGTTGTATTTTTCATTCAGGAAGCTAATTTGTTTGTTCCACAAAGTGTTTCAATCAATGTTATGCATGTTTGGGCCTGGGGCCTTGAAGCTAAGTTTCATCCCAGATATTGGACATAGATTATATTGTTTAAAGACAAAGTTTAGAATATTTGGACTTCTGGAACAATTTTCTAATGCTGAAGCATGGAAGCTGTGACTACCTGATGGACCACCATGGTAATGAGAAGTCAGATTCAGTGGGGCAGAACATGGTAGAGACCTTTTGGGGGTGTTGAAAATGCATTGTTGGGCAACCATAGTTCAGGCTTGCATCTTCTTGGCACGCTGTCCCCATATCACACAGGTGTACTACCTTGAGTTCACTTGTTTTTGCTCTCTTCAGTTCTGCTCTGTGGAAAGATGGGCTTATACCAGTGTATCCACTGGTCTCTCTAAAGAGGGAAAATCATTTCAGAGCCCAAACTGTAAATGTGGTGTGGGTCTTGAAATGATGCTGCTTAAACAGATGCCTTGCTACTGGGTGGTGGGTCCTGCTATGGGCAACATCAAGGGGCTCTCTAATGCAGTATGGAGAGTTCCAGGAAGAGGCAGGATCTGGACCTACCATTTATAGTGTGTCTCTGGATACATTACTGATCAGCTAAGTATGTTCCTTATTTGCTTACCAATGAGGATCAAATGAGGTAGGGAAAATAAGAGGACATTGAGATGGTCAGTCCAGATGAAAATGTTTTATTTGGTGACCAGTTTGGGTGCTAAATGTGGTGACTTATCACATGATTTATCATGCCCTTCCCAGTTTTCAGTCTATATCAGAATCAAGATTTCTACTTGGAGATGGGAGCAAATTCTAGTGTATAAACTGAGAGTAGATGTGAACTTCTTTTAGACTAGTGTGTGTCTGGATAGCTAGCTCAGTGATCTGGCTTACCTGACTTCCTGTGGTTGGCTGTGCATGAGCCCAGGCTAGGACAGGACTTTCTCTGAAAAGAGACAAAGTAAAGTATATGTGGTTTAGACAAGAAAGAGTCACTACTGGCTCAAGGAGGAATTTTAAATTAAGTTGAGTGTCAGAGCTCAAATGCTTCAATAGTAAACATTTTCTAAACTCACAGCAACCAAAAAGTAATTCAAAATCCAGTATAATGAAAAGGAGGCATTCCTGGCTTAGATGTGAGTCTATCGTCTGCTATGAAATGCAGCATTTTTTTTTTTTTACCTTTTAAAAGATAAATCATAATATGTGGTTTTAATTTTGTATGATCATAATTAATTAGACAGTTACATAGAAAGAGCAAATTTATACATTTTACATAAATATATATAAGCTGTTGTTTCTTTCATATCAAATAATATTTTTTTATTAATTCAAGTTAGGGAACAGGCTTGTTTCACATATAATTCCCCTCTCCCTCTCCCTTTCCCTCCCCTTACCCCCATTCCTTCTCCCCCACCTCCAACCTACCTCCCATCCCATCCACCCACCACTCCCCAGGCAGGGTAGGGCCCCCAACCAGGGCTCCACCAAGTCCACCAAATCTTCCTGGAAATGCAGCATTTTTTTTAAAGGTACATTCAGTATATCCAAAATTTTCTGCTCTTGCAGAAGCATCATGGTTTAATAACAGAAAACAGAGACTTAATATTTTCCTATTTCATTCTTCATCATGTGTCAAATTCACACATCTTTGGACTCTGTTGTGTTAAATGTTTAAGTTAGTGACTTGAGTTTTATTAGAATCTATAAATGAAGATTGGATTGGGATGAGGACAGTTTGGATGTCCAGCACTTTCTGAAATGCCCTAAACATCCATCTTGTACTGAATACTTATGCAAAACAAAATATCGCTATCAAATATTCAGCAAAGATTCAAAACTATAAAAATAAAAAGCATATCAACCTCATTCATATGCAGATAGCTTTCTTCTTTAATAAATGATAAAATGATTTTAATATGGTACTTTTACTAATTCTTTGAATAAAGTCAAGTCATGGTTTGTTATCAATACACACTTGATTTGCATAGCTACTTTATTGACATGTACAGCTAGCATCATATAAAAGCTCTTGGGTGAAAGATGTTTTGGTTAACAAAAGTTAAAAAGTGGCAAATCTACCAAGTGCCCAGTGCACCTGCTGGTGACAGAGTAGAGGGTGAAATAAAGAGAATGATAAAATCCAGGAAGGTGAGGATTTATTTTATTTTTATTTTTTACTGTTCTCTAGAACCAGCCCTGTCTTTTGGAGTCCATTTAGTGTGACAGAAATGCTTTTGTGTTTAGGGTTGACCTCTTGGGATTAGGTAAACTATCAGCAGGATTGTCTCTGGAGAAAGCTGATCCCCTTCTCATAGCAGCCATTAATTACCTGTATGTAGTTCTAAGCATGGGGCTTTGTTAGTTTCAGCTAGTGTTGGCATTGTGTAGGTCTTATCAACCTAGTTGGCTCTTAATCTACATCAAGTTGACAGCCATGATCGAGTGCAGTATATATTGATTTTGTGGGTAAGATTAGGGGGTGAGTGGGAAGTGGCTGAGACAGGGCCTCATGTAGTCGAAAATGACCTTGAACTTTTGTTCTTCCAATTTCCACTTCTGCAGTGCTGGGATTACAGGCATGTGTCACCCTGCCTGCTACAATGGGGATTCTTTTAGCAGTGAGTGTTGTCCACATTTCCCAATTTGATGCTGAAGTTTTATGCTTTCTTGTGTTCTATAATGTCTAAGAAACCCAAATATTAATGTATGTTGTATAAAGTATTCCCTGTGAAGCCGTTTTGCACAGAAAGTGGAACTGAAGATAATTCTTTATCACGCCTGGTTTTTGAGGACAGATACATTTTTAGTAATTGCATTAATTTTTTAAGATTTATTGTCTGCCAGTAGAGTTACTCCAATTACATGCAAGTATTTCATTCAGCACTCACAATAGTATGAAATAGGTTCTCATGATATGCAAATGCTACAGGTAAAATTTATCTAGCCCACCTGCATAATTTACCTGAGGTCTCCCAGCTCGTGAGAATTGAGGCTGGCACTGTCATTCATCCATTGACTTACTTAACTCCTTATCCTCCTGCCTCTCACCTGCCTTCACTGTCTTGATACCAGGACCCAGCATCTGTCCTGGTTCCCAAAAAAGAAGCTGTTGCCTTGGAAGGTGGTAGTTTGTGCAGGTATTTCCTTCAAACATTGGTGGAGATTGAACAATAACATGTACTTGTCAAAGTCATTTAAGACACAGAAGCCTGAGTTGACATATTGACATGGCTACTGAAAGCCCATTACACTTGCTGGTCATGGGGCAGAGGATGGAGTGGCAGCTTGGGTGGAGAATTATAAAATCAAGGAGGGCAGGGACATGTCACATTTTCCTTGACATCCCTATGAGTCATGTAGAGCTTGGTATCTTCAAAAGCTAGAATTTCAACAAGTAAAAAGGTGATTTGATTTTGCATTTTTCATTTAGGTCAAGGGGACAAACCAAGGATATTTTGTAACAAAATGATGGTGTTAATTACATTTCTTCCTTAGTAAACTGTTGAACTGTGAACAGTGCAGGCATGGAGTCTCTTCTGGGATGTTGGCAATCTCCCGGGTAGATTGTGGACTCCTTTTTTTTTTTTTTAAATAGACTTTACGGTCACAGAGCTAAGAGCATGGACCACCTATTATGGTGTGTGTGTGTGTGTGTGTGTGTGTGTGTGTGTGTGTGTGTGTGTGTGGAGAGACAGACNACACACACACAAACTGAGCACACATGAGCACACTCACACAAGGACACACACATGAGCACACACATAAACACACACACATGAGCAAACACACACAAGAGTACACACACACACACAAACTGAGCACACATGAGCACACTCACACAAGGACACACACATGAGCACACACATAAACACACACACACACAAACACACACAAGAGTACATACACACACAAAACAAGAGCACACACACACACACACACACACACAGAGAGAGAGAGAGAGAGAGAGAGAGAGAGAGAGAGAGAGAGAGAGAGAGAGATTTCCTGAATTGTGTTGCTGTCCTGAACCCTAATGCTCTACCTTGGGCTTCCCATCATGAAAACCACTTCTTAAGTGGTTTTTTTTTTGAAACTGTTAATAATAAGCAGACATACCATTAGGAAGGAAGAACATTAACCTACCAGAAGCCCCTGATGCTTCACACAGGTTACAGAATTCAGGTTATGAGGAACTAAGATTAGAAGGTAGAGCTGGAAAGATCTTCACCCTAGGGTAAAGATCCTGGGTGATGGAGGAAGGATGTGACTCATGATATGTCTGCTCCCTGTTTACTTGGGCACTTCCACCTCCTTGAGGATAAGAGGCATACTCTACTTTCCTGCTTCCCCCAGGTCCTGCTCTTAGTCCTATGGTGGAAGGTACTCCATGCATTGCATGGCATTCTGGGAGAAGAATGAGTGAGGGGAAGGGTAGCCAGGTCTTGCCTTTTCTTTGTTCATGGGAGTGGCCATGAAAGATTCACTGGGAGAGACAGGGTCAAAGCAGAGAAATGTAACAAGGTTTTATCAAGTGCAGATCCAGGATGAAGTACTGTAGCAGGTATGGAGGATGCGGACAGTTGAGTCCCATTCTGCCTTCCTGAGAAGATGGAGAGACATGATGCACCATAAACAAACCACATAGTTTCAAATACATGTTTTTACGTGGTTTATAGTGTGACAAACGATATCATATACTTCCTGATAGGATACACAGAGAAGGCATGCCATCACTGTTACAGAATCCTGGCTCAGGACAACTTGGATCTAATCAGGAGAAAACACCACCAAAACTTAAGTCACTTGTTTTAAAAATGTTGGGGTCACACGATGTCAGATACTGAGTGGGAACTCAGAAAAGAAAATCAACAAAACAGAGAGACGTTTGTTAAAATGGATTTAGTGAGGTGATAGTAACATGGGAATATAAACTGTGGGTAGGACAATAGTGCTGCACCAAGGTTAATTATGATTTTAATGACTCTTCTGTTGTGTTTAGGAGAATATCCTTGTTCAAGGATGCATAGACCCAGTAGTGTCTGCACATCACTCTCAAAGGGTTCAGAAAGGATTTAGTGAAGAATAATGAACCAGATGGGCTAAAGTGTTAACTTTGGGGGAACCTAGGTGAGA
Source organism: Cricetulus griseus (assembly GCF_003668045.3). NCBI lineage: Eukaryota > Metazoa > Chordata > Mammalia > Rodentia > Cricetidae > Cricetulus > Cricetulus griseus. The sequence continues at coordinate 19,703,560 of NC_048600.1, forward strand.
ATTGCATAGGAATTCATTATATTATTTTTGCAACTTTTCAATAAATCTAAGTGACTCAATTATTTCAAAATAAAATGTTTTAAAATGTACTGTTCATGTTTGTAGTCCCCCAATCTAGGAGGACAAGGCAACATAGTGGCTCAGGATTTTCTGGGTTCAGATCCTCACTGTACCATTCTGAGCCTGGATAGTATCAAGCACACTGGTGTCTTCACTGGCTAACTGAAAAGTAAATGAGCTGAAGCCTAGGAGGAGCTCTGAATAGTATAGGCACTTAGCTCTTACACAATCTAGTCCAAGATAGAATTGCTGGTCGTTACTTATAAGGATGTAGATACATGTTTGCTGATTGATTGCACTATGTTGTATAATAATTTACATATTTCATCACTATGCACAGAGAATATCACAGATATAAATATCACTCCTGTAGGTATAGATGTACAAGCTTAGGCCAAGAAAGTCATGAAGACTACCTAAGCCCGCCCCTCTCCCATGCCAATATTTGGAAAAACCTGGAGCTGATCCCTGGTACCTTGTCAACTAATCCTGAAGGAAATTCTTCTTTGCAGGTGCAGCCAGTTTTACTGTCCCATTTTAAAACCAAGTGAGAGAGGAATTTCCTGGGACAAAGTAGATTCAAGGAGCCTTCTATCATCCATGTTGTTATCTTCTTATCCACTGTCAGAACGTGTTGTGGTATGAATGTCTGTGGTTGGGAGGCAGGGCATAGATTCTTCAAGTGGTTGTAGACTCATTTCTTGAACCAGTTAAAGAAGTTGTGGCCAGCCCCCTTTCCTAGGGGGTGGAAAGTCTCCCTGGAAGGGAAATTTACCTTAAAGTCTGCCTCAGGGCTTGAGAACATCTATCTGTCCAAAAAAATTTGTATATTTGCCAATGCTCTGTGCATATTCTAGGGCACAATTGCCCAAGTCTCAGCAAACATTTGGCCACTCTGGAAACTTAAGATTTGCTAGGAAAGGGTCTCAAAGTCCCTTTAGTTTTCAGTCATTGTGTCTCTTCAAAAAAATTAGAAAAAACACCAGGGGTTGACTGAATAGTCTTCATCAGGACTTCAAGGGACCTGGAAACTGGATTCTGTTTCCCCGCACCCAACAATCTTCAGCAGGGCCTCAATCTGATGGATGTTGTTCTTCTAAAGCAATCTCTAACAACCCCAGTTGGGAGGGAAGCACCTCTCAATTTGTCAGGGATGCTAATAACATCCCTGTGTCTGTTCCCTGCTTTATAAGGTACATGGTTTTTATTAGACATTCCTCTCGAGTCTCAACAAGTATGTGGTTGGGCTGGAGGACAACCTGTGATTCCTGTAAGATAAAGGGTCTCTCAAGGCTATGGTCAGAATGTAGGATCCCAGGTCCAGCATGGTCACTCCTCACTTACAGAATTCCAACTTGACTGTCCTATTGCAGAGCTTAGACTTTTTGGAAGGGGCACTTACAAATCATCACTGTGCTTATTCACCACCCTGTGTTCATCAAAGTCTCCCTGGCCTGCTGAGTTTAAGCATTTCTGGGTTCTCTCTCCAGCAGGAAATCTGGAAGGCTTAGGGGATATGGGAACCCTCAATGGGTTGTTTGAAAAGACAGGAAGCTGGGAGAGTAAATCTGCTGCCAGCCTGATTACAGACTAGTGGTGAACTGCTGGAGCTGTGCTGAATAGAAGCTCTTGGTTAAACCTTCTGGACAAAGGCCTTTTCTATACATATTTCTCCATATTAATTGCGAAATAATGGGTTTCATCATAACACTTTCATACATGTATACAATGTGCTTTGATTATGTCACCTTCCATTACCCTTCCTTTCCCCATAACTCATTCCCTTTCCCCTTTAATGCTTTTAAAAATAGATTCTGGCATGAAAGAAAATATGGTATTTGTGTCTCTGAGTCTGGCTTATTTCACTTAGCGTGATGATCTCCAAGTCCATCCATTTTCTAGTAACTGACACAATTTTTGTTCTACTCTATGATGTATTCTACTCTATCATGGATACATACACACCATACTTTCTTTAGATACTCCCCTGTTGATGGATACCTGGTTATTCCATAACTACAAATCCAAACCCTTCAAGTCATAATAACTATCATTCAGGAAACAAATAATAACAAATGTGGTGATATCTTACTTGTACAAATACCGCCTGTTTGAAACAAAATTTGGCAAGCCTGCAAGGCAAGAGGAACATTTATTATCCATTGCTGGTGGGAATATAAATTAGTTCACTAAGGAAATCTCCATAGCAGTTCTTCAAAGAACTATAGAATTACTGTAGGATCCATCACTCCATATGTATTTCCAAGTGAAAGCTGGAGATACATTCATTCCTTCAGCCATGGTCTTTCAATTATGGGTCAGGTTCTGAGTTCTGCCTCTCTTGTCACCTAGGTGAAAGTCTTAGGAATGGAAATTAAGGACTTGAATTTTAGGTTTTTCCTTTAGTATCACCTTTCAAACCTGAGTTATAAGATAGCTAATTTGATACCTGAAAAATTTCTTACTTTACTGTGACAAAAAAAGGAAAGCCAATTGGGAAATTTCCTGTGGGTTGAAGATGGGCATCGTCATGGAAACAAGGATGCCAACGATGATAAAAAACCATCACTTCCGGGGAGTTGTTTTCGACGTCTCTTGTTCATACTCAGTTTCTCATGCATGATAAGACAAAAGCACAGTGAATATAAATATAAACATTTATATATGTGGAGGGACAAACAAAGGAACTGCAAATTGCCCTTTTGCAATCTTTCTATCAGTTCAAGACACTTTTTCCCCACAAGCATTTCCTGAGTGGAGATAAAAAGGAAAGTCCTTTATGTTTCACAAGTGACTTGTAGAAAGCTCTATACTTCCTTCCTCCAGTAAAGTCAGATAAGCTGACCCCCTCCTCCTGGAAGCCTTCTTAGATTCACTACTCTTCCCTACTCAGCCTGGATGCAACAGTCTGTGTCTTCTGGGAAAAAAAGTGGGCTTGTATTTATCAAGTACATTAAGCTACAAGTCCCTGCCCATGTGTTCTCTCATCTTCTAGATTGTGTCTTACTCATCTTTGCATTTTCAATGTCCACTGCAATTCCTGGCATGTCATTTTTGACGTATAGGAAGGAAATATTCTGAATGAATAGACATACATTTACCAGCTCAAACAAGGCTTGGCTCATAAACACGATTGGATTTGAAGTCATGGAAATGTGGCTTCCATATTGCACACTACAGCACAGGCTCCGCAATCTTTAGAACCTCTTATGTGATTATCCCCATACAATCCCCATGGGCTAGAAGGGACTATCAAGACCTCAGGCTGTTTGGAGCCATTTCGTATCTTCTTTACGTGACATCTAGCCTATTTTCAATATGGGAAGGCCGATCAACTTCATATAAGACAGGAAGGATCAGAAGGTGGCTCTTTCCCCAGGAAGTCTTCAAAAAACTTGCTGACCTTTGGGAGTTCCCACCCGTGTATGGAGCATAAGGAATCAGCATGAAATGGGCATGCTGTACAGTTTTTTCTTTAAAAAGATTAAACATGATACAGTACTGGAAGTGAGCACGGGAGACTGAAGCCCCGGGTTTTATGCTTTCCCTTGCTACAGGGGATGGTAGGAATATTGTTTCTCCTTAAAATGATTTATTTAAATGGGTAGGCTAGAATTCTACTTAAAACCCGGTGTCTGAATGCACCTGTTTTGGTCAGCTTCTTGTTCTCTCAGGTATTTAGGCATTGAATTTTCCCCATTAGGAGAGTGATTGACACTGTGGTCCTTACAATAACACATGATTATAACTCTGCAAATGGCAATTACATTCAATGGAAACCAGATGTTGCTTGGAATTTGACTCTTCTGGTTTCTTGGTGAAGTAGATGAATTTGTAAAGTAGAAAACCACAATCATTACTCAGATGGACTCTACATGAATTAATGACATAATATCTAAATCATATATGGTTGAAAATAATGATTAACTTAAACTATCAAGATAAGCTAATGAAAAACAGGCTCTTAAAATTAAAGATATGTTTTCTTCCATATATTTTATTCATATGCTAATCACAAAACAGCCTGGTTTTTATGTCTCTTCATCCCCAAATAAGAAAAAGAGCTTGTTTAAAAGAAGTCCTTTTTGGTGGTTCACATGTGGGAGAAAGTGGACAACTATGATGGTTTTTTTGGCTAGTGAATTTTTCTAGCGTCTGAAATCAATCTTTTAAAAATATATTGTTGTTAAGGACAGTTAGCAGTGTTTTATGCTAAATTACACAGACTATATTTCGAAGGACACACAGCATGTGAGGGATTGGCTTTTCATGTCTGCATCCTCTCATGAAAATGCATCCTCTCAGATAGAGCTTCTTCCTCTCTCTCAAGCTGGCATACAAATGTATGTGCACACATGCATGCATGGATGCATGCTCTCTCTGTGTGTATCTTTTTTGCATCTCTCTCTGTTTCTGTCTCTCTCTGTGTCTCTCTGTCTTTCTGTCTCTGTGTGTCTGTTATGTCTGTCTCTGCCTCTCTGTCTCTGTGTCTCCTCCCTCCTCTCTCTCTCTCTCTCTCTCTCTCTCTCTCTCTCTCTCTCTCTCTCTCTCTACACACACACACACACACACACACACACACACACACACACACACACACCACAGTGATGCCTCTGGCCAAGAAGGCAAATTGGCATTCCAAATCCACCCACACAACCCTTTCAAAAGCTCAGCCTTGGGTTAGCACCCTCTGAGGTGGTTGAGTTTGCAAACCTTGGCCCATCATTTCCACTGTCATGAATTCTCAATGACATCATCACTGTAAAATTAGGAACTCTCTTTCTTTTCCTGCAGATGTGAAAGTTTGACATCGCATTCCATGGTCCCGTGCCACATTTCATCAGCGTTTTTCCTTTGCTTTCTCCAAAGCCCATGGCCGCATGTGGCGTGTAGATTGCCAGCGCTGTTTGGGATCTCATATCAAATGCTGCTACTTAATCCCAGGCGGCCTTCCCCAAGCCCACACCTGCAGCTCATTGAATCCTCGTGGAGTACAAAGAGCTGATTTACAACACGAAGGATCCAGGCACTGGTTGCAGCTGGAGCTCCAGCAGGAAAAGGAAGTTGTTCATCATCTTGTGTGCATTTCATTAACAATAGTGTACCTGATATGTAGCTCATAGAATAATTTCAAATCACTGACAGAGAGCGTTATGACATGTGGCATTACTAGGAAAAATACTTCAGGATGGGCAAATTAAACGTGAGCTTGAGGTTTCCATGCGACCCTCTAGAACTGCACACACTGATTTACACTAGGTGTGTTGACCTTGTGTTGGTGTCTGATTCTGTGGGCATTTTCCCATTTCTTATTTCTTTCCCTTTGTCTTTGAAGCAGCCTTAGGGTAGGGCTGGGGTATACTTAGCTTTCTGCTTTTTTTTTGTTTTTCAGGTATTGATAACCAGGAGCTTAGAAGGACCTGTGCTAACCACTTGATGCTGATATGTCTGTGTAGTTGGTGGGATGGGCAGTTTTCGTGGCAGAATGGGATGTGCAGTATGTGCCTTTCTCTTTTGAGTGCCATGTGTGTTAGTGAGTCCCTGTCTGATACTAGTGATGAGGAATGAAGATGATGGATGGAGACAAAGAAAGGATGGATGTCAAGAGATCATTGGAGGGCTGGGCTTCTTCACTCAGCTCCTAGGCCTGCATCCCGGGAACCTAGGCTGAGCCTCTGAAGAGGCATCTCTATCCACGAAGGAGGTTCTCATTGCTCCACAACTCTACTTCTTATTTGAGGGCATCCTGCAGTCAAGGATCTATTAAGGGAATGGAAAACTTAAACCTAAGCTTGTCTCAGAAGTGGGAGAAGACACATTTGGAGCAATGCCCCACACATCCAATCAATGATGCACAGAATGGAAAGGCCAAGATGAATTTAGGGTGGCCATGTGAACTTTGTTTTCTAAAGGACAAAATCAATAAAAATCGCCCCACTCAAGGGAGAAGGCGCAGCTTGGGAGAAGCAAATTTCTTTTCACTTTGTAATGGTAAACAAACCAGGCGAAGAGCAGTATCTGATGTGGCTGAGCAGAGCCTGGTTTCCAGTTTCTCTTGATGTGTCAAATGCATCCCTTATGTGAATCGGTTTAAAAAATATTTCTATGCAGTGGGTTTGGGGAATCAATAAGCTTTTATGATGCTCTTCTTGCTTCACATAATTTCTGATTTCAAAAGAAACCCTGTGTATTCCTTTAAGATGTTTATATATTATGTATTTTCAAAATTAACTGATCTTCCAAGAGTTTCCCTAGCATTGTTACAAGGTTTCTCTCTTTTTTTAATCTTCCAAGCTTTTTGTTCTTTCTCTTTTCTTTCTTTCTTTCTTGTACATAATGCTAATGACTTCGAAACTTACATATAAATTGAAGCTGGATTTATAAAATGCAATTTAAAAAAACTCCTAGGGAAGGAAGATAAATATAACAAGCCATGAAACCATGTCAGCCCCTTCCAACATTGGAAAGACTACAGACAGGGACATTAATGATCAGGATGTGTGGTGTTTCCTAGGTTAGGGGCTTGGGCTCCCAGCAGGCAGCCTTAGGATGGGCTGTCCTGCTTTCCTTGATTTCTCCGAAATTCAAATCTAATTGCAGATTGGAATCTATCCATCCGCTCAGTCTGTAAAAATAATTTTCCCTGAATATTTACCCAAAGAGCATTATTGCTTATACAGTTGTGAAAAGCATTTAGCACTTTATAATCCTCTATTTGCTCCTATGTGGGCCTGGGAGTATACTCTCCTTACAGAATTCACAAATGCCTAGAAGGCTAACAATTTTTACAAAGTGTTCCTCATGGAAAACATCTGGAACTTTTCCAGAATGGCATTCCAGATGTTATGGTTTTAGCAGTTACAAAAGTGCACTGGGCTGTGTGTGAGTGTGTGTGTGTGTGTGTGTGTGTGTGTGTGTGTGTGTGTGTGTGTGTGTGTGTGTGTGTGTGTTTCCTGGTTCTACATAGTCCACTGCTTATGCACACTGGGTACTCCTTGCTTTCCCTCTGGGACACTTTAGGTTTGAATTGTTTAATATTCACTTCTGGACAACTCTGCTTTCAGGACAATTACACATCTGGAAAGAAGGGAATCTGATGGAGACTACTGTAACCAAATATGCACTGAGAAGGACTCTTTAATTGGTATTTTAAAATTTACTTTTCCCCCAAAATTTGAGTCAGAAAGAAGACTAAACACAGAAAGAGTGAAGCTTGGATGCATCGTGTATGTGGGGAGACAACTCTGGTCTTTTCATTCCCAATTCATACTTGATAGAGGAGAAATTATTCCTTTACTTGCTCTAGCTACAGGGTATGTGTAGAGCAAGGAACACAGTACCAGGGGATGAACAGGTGGGACTTCGGTGAGTCTACTCCAAGGCTATTGAATGATGCTTGATGGACTAGATGTCCGGGAAGGCATAAGATCCGAGTCATAGCCCTATAACCCATCTTATATCCCTTCCCACCCTCTAGATATCAGTTTTATACATTGCTTAGGACATCTGGGAGACATCAGAGCTCATAGAAATTTAGACAAGAAGCTAGAACAAATTCCTCCAGGTCTCTCAGGACAGGGACATTGGGAAGGAATAAGAAAGAAAAGGAGGAGATGTGGAAATCTCGTGGGCTACCATGGAAGGACAAAAATCCTCTAAGATTCAGGGCCCTGAGCTTTTCTAGCCATGAGCTGATTCTGTCTTAGGGGAGACAGATAGGGTCTCCTTAACAAACCAAATAGATACATTGAGAACTTCCCCTGAGATACAGTTCTATATTGAGCATCACATAGAACAAAACAGATTTTATTGTGTGAATGGCTACTGGGGGGAAAGGGGATGGCATAGAAGGAAAACAGCTGCAGTAAAAACCAAGTGAGCAGTGAGTATATGGGGGGCTGAGTGCCCATAGTGGGAATGGGTCCAGATGGCCGAGGGGAGGGGAAAGAGAGTGGGGGGTCATGAGAATACGTGCAGGGGTGTAATCTACAAGAGGGGTGCATATTGCTTAGGGGATGAGGTTGGTGTTTGAGGAAAAAAGTCATACAAAGCAAGGGTTGGGATGGGAGAGCAGTTTAGTGCTTGATCTTTCACCTCAGCTGTCACCTAGTGCCTGCTCTGCTCCAGGGGCGGGTCTGAGGCGTACCGTGCTATCACATCTTGTGAAGACACAAAAGCCTCTTGAGATCCATCTTACCCTTCCATACCGCAGAGGGTGAGGATGCTGAGTAGAAATGTACCCTTTGTTCTAGGCTTGACTGCCTACACAAGGCATATAATACCCCAAGAGGCCAATTTGGATGCATTACTATCTATATATAGTTCTTTGCCTATGAAATAAGTACATCTTTGCAATAGGCATTTGCCCCAAGGAATTTCTGCAGTTTTGGAATCACTTGGTAAGATCAGAATTGAGGCTGCTGTTAATGAAGAGATCTTAGTGTACACTAATGCTGTCCTGGGGACTTCTCAGGACCTAAATCCCTTGATGAGACTTTCTTCCAAGGTGGGGAACAGATTTCCTGTCAGCCCCAGGGCCGTGATTCCCACAGTCACTTAGGTTCACTGATGTCTTAGGAAGATTCTCCATCAGTTTGGACTGTACCAGTTTCCTGGGTCCTGGAAAAACCTCCAGTCTTGGCCAAACCATGGCAGCTTGTCATGGTAGTTAAAGTCGTTTTTGGCTTGTGTCTCCATCCACCTGAGAGAGGTGGTTGTGATTTTCCCTCCCCTCCAAGGACTGCCTATGGATGTCTTTTAGGGGGGCCTTTACTCCTTGCAGTCTTGCTACACTGTTGGAAGAAGATCATGATGACTGAAACTTGCACCTTCAAGAAAGTATCAAGGAAGTGCTTCTGTGGAGTTGGGTTGGTGCGGTAGTAGGGAAGACCTGGTAGGTCTTGGGGGAGGGTAACTTTGGTCAGAATATATTTTATGAAAAATAATTTTCAATTAAAAAACAAAACCAAAGTGAGATAAGTGTTCATTGTCCATAAGGGAAGAAGCAGCCATGCACCCGAAGCACTGTTGCTCCTCATTCTTTATGGGTTGCTACTCTGCTCTCTCCAGCTACCTCCTATTTCTCTGACCTTCATCAGTCTCCTCCTGGGGCCATTTCCACACTCCTGCTGATGCCATTGACACTGCTGTCTGTGATGTCAATGTCATTCTAGCCAATGATACTGGCTCCAGCCCAACATATAGAGCCAATTCTCTCCTGAGGCATCAACAAGGTCACCAAAGGGTCCAATCCCAATCCCACTTTAGCTATACCCTCTCTGCTTTCTTTTGATCCCAGACATATTTAGTTTAGTGATAACCCAATTTTGATTTGATCTTTATTTCTCTCTCCCTGTCTCTCTGTATTTCCCTTTGTCCATGCACATAAACACAGAAAAACACAGACATATATACACACACATACACAGACACGCAAGGGGTGTCTCTGTATGGTCAACATCCCCTTTAATTACATGACATACATTTTAAAAACCAATCCAGTTCTCAAAGCAACCCTCTTTTTCTATTTACATACAATTTCCTCACTAAATTTCTCACTGTAATTGCAATTTCTCATACCTACATCACCCCCTTTGAGGAGAGGAGAGTTACCATTCTAAAACTTGCTCTGGATCATGACATTTCCTGACTCAAAAGCCTTCATTGTGTCACTACTGCTTCCAAGATAAGCCCAAGCTGGTAACTTGGAGATTGGGTTATTTTTATTTAGTTCTTAGTTTGTAGTTTTATTTTTACCTTCACTACGATAACCTCATTTCTCTCCCCTGTTTCAGTGATGCTATGTACCTCCAGTCTTTCATATGGGCATCCATTCAGCATTAAGTGCTTTCCATCACTTGATATTTAATCCCCAAGTTAAAGCCTTGAGTGCAATTCTGTGTTTTCCAGTATAACTTTCTGTGTTATTAGGATTTGTTGTCTTGCTAATATCCCAGTGAGCTACCAGGCTTGGGTTGTCTTAGTGTTAGAGATGTAAAGTTGAGCAAATGAATAATATCTCTGTGACAGGAGGCTGAACACTTACCAAAAGGTTACTGAGGCTAAGGTATCATGAATTGGTATAAAACCCTATCTTTCAATGACCCCAAACCTCTTGTCTTGATGGTATTCTGTTGACAGTAACGAGATATTAGGACACTTGAATTGTTCATGTATCTATGGCTGTTACTGTGAGGCATGGTTAGGGAACTATGATCACATGTCTTTTGTATCTATTTTTATTTCATTTATATGATTTCAAAGCAGTAATGATACAATTCTGGCCTTATACATTTTTTCTGAATTAAGAAGGCTGGAGTGTTGATATGACTTGAACTGAGTATTGAAATGAATGTGGAGCTAGGTGATCGTTATGTGGGTTTTAGTAGTCCCACACCTTTGCCACTTACCTTCAGGGAGGATATTTGAGGCTTATACAAAATCACCTGGGATATTTGGACTCCTCGCCACCTAGGCTTGTTATATAGTCTCTCATTCCCATATTGGCACTCTAGTTAAAGTTCAAGTGCACCTTCTACTTGTCTGTGAATGCCAAGGGATGATGCTTTAAAAATAAACAAACCCCAGGCCTATTCTTTGCTTACTGGATAGACTTCAATTTTCAGTAAATAAAGAGGGCCATTCCTGTACCTATGGCTCACACCTTTGAGAACACTGATGTACTGCAACACAGTCTCATGCTCCATTCTCAAATGTGCATACCAAAAGATGTTTAACAGAGCTAAAGAGAGGTCCTATGATGTCCCCTCTCTTGTGTTATATTAATAAGAGTATCTTGTTTATGGGGTATACCAATGCCATAACAGTTCAGAGCATGGAAGAACTATTTTGTATACAGGAGTAGGTAGGAAGATTCTGAGGAGACTTCTGGGGAGGTGGTTGGATGAGCTTTGAGCATCACAGAGTCTGTCTTGAGGAATGGGAAAGGATGTCCCAACCACAATCACCATGAGAAAGAGTTCATCTCAGATGGGGCAGCAGGAACACGAAGTAGTTGAGGATGTAGAGGCTTTGAGCCTAGCCTAATATCCGTGAAGCCCATGACTCAGGAGGAGCAATGACTACTTTGCTGATTATCACCACTGGGAAGTTCGTAAAATGAAATTTTTTTTGAATGAGTGTTCCATGTCTGTGGACACATAGCAGGAATTTATAAAATGACTCCTGTGGGATGTGCTTTCCTACTTAGCTGATACTCAGTACCTGATCTTCGGCTAGCAGGTCAGATATACGTATTGACAGACGTGCTCTGTTTTGTTCCCTGAGGCCTTGGCGTGAGGCTTCTGAGGAGGCTGCTTTCTTTCTTTTTCTGACTTCAGCATTCCCTCACCTCTACCTTCCCAATCCCTGTCTTTTCCAAGGCCACTCTCCTTTGTCCCTCCTTCCTCCACTTCTGAGAGCCTTGATTAGAGGTAAGTCCACAGAGTAAGCCCCTCAGCAGCTGTCTCTCCCTACTCCTCCCTGAATGAGGCAGGCATCTGGTTCTCATTCTCCTCTTGATGCATTGGTCTCCACTTTCACCTTGCTCTGTTTATGTATATATTACGTCTGTTTGAAACCCTGATCCTAACTGGTTTTGCACCCCTCTCCATGTAAAGTAACTTCCAAAGGAAATCTGAAGAGAGCTGGACAGATTGAGAAGGGTTTGGGTAGGCTCCAAGCCCTACCCTCCCTTATACATCTAGGGAGATGTGAACATGTCTGGTCATTTTAAAGGAAGTATTCCTAATCTTTACCCATGGACCGTTTGTGTGGAGTCTAATGGCCACTAAAAGGAAATTGGAATGTATATGTGGGTAGGTGAAGTCTTTTGACAAGAGCATCCAAAGCTATTATGATATTCTCAATGAGATCTGTGACTGTGACTAAAAAGAGGCTAACATTTACCTCAGTGATCTTTGTGCATGGTGGTTACTGTAGCAATGTCATATTTACTGAGAGGAAATGCAACCTTGGGGAATTATGTGCTTGCCAAAGTCACTGAGTAGTGGGTTACAAGACTAAAACCAAGGTGTTGAGTACCATTACATTGCTCAGTTCCTGGCATGGAAGACCCACCTCTTTCTTTCACTTGTTGGAATGTATATCCATGTACATGAGGCAGATACCCTTTCCCACCTGTTGGAATATGTAGCCATGCAAACAAGGCTGATTGAGGCATGTATGTCCCCCCTCCCCAGGTGATCCTAAAGTACAAATCTGAATGCCATTAGTCAGCAACATCCGGCATAATGAAAGGAGACTCAGTGTAGCTTGGGAAACTGCTGTGCTAGTCCATTTTGGCCAAACAAACTCAGTGTATTGATCTACTTCTAGACTGTCCCTCAGCTTGGATTATCCATCAGGACTGGCTTTATTTTTCTCTACTCATCAAAGCCTTGATCTGGAGGTATTCACAGAAATGCCATCTCCCTTTACAGCACTGCTAGCCCCTTTGTTCTTTGGTCTGCTAGAAGAGTCCTTTATAGTAGTCTTAACCTACTATCCCAGAGGCCATATTTGAAGCCTCTTCTATACTCTCCCATGGTGAGAAATCCAACAGTGACAAATACTGAAACACATAGTCATGGATGACATACAGCAGTCATCCAGCAAATGTCTGGGGATAAAGGAATAGATGACCACATGACCAAACTTCTTAACTATTTACCCTCTTTCCTATTTTTTATGTCAGTGGACCTCCATACATCATTAAATCACTAAAATTGATTTCTGGTCTTGCTGGGATGTTTTTCTGGAGTTCTTTTTAGCTCTCCTAAGTGAGAGGAAATGGGAGAAAAACATTTACTTAATTCTAATTTGTCAAAAATGATATTTACAGACTACTATCCAAAAAGAAAACTGAACCAATTCAGTTTGGAGAGTTTAAACACCCTTTGACATATCAGCTGCTATTCAAACCACCTTCTTCCCAGATAGGGCACATCTTATTGACTCTAGGTCTTCATGGAGCCACTATCAAGGATTTTCACTGCTGATTCCCAAACCAGAACATACCTAGGACTCCAAATATTGGTCTCAGTAGTCATCTCACTGAACATTCAGGTATCCCTAATATGATCTTTTTTAACCTGGTGAGTTTTCAGTGTCAGCCTGACCTTTTCTTTTTCTAAGCCATCAGTTGTCTGCAATATTCTCAAGGGATTATATTGAGATTTTTGCTCATGTGCTTTTTTTCCAGCCTGTGGGTTGTTGACAAGGAGGTGAATAGAGAAATGGTAATAGTTTCAGGTAAAGGATTATCCTTTGGGTTTTATTTGGAAAATTTGAAGTTTTTATGAAAACATTTAGATCACAAATATAGGTTCCTTTGGAAAAAATCAAGGGAGATTTTGTTGAAATTAATCTGGAGTCCTTTAAAAACAATTTTAGAAAATTCATGTATTAGCGACATCTAACAATTTTTCTTGGCAGAGTAATTCCCAAGAAAATCAGAAATGAGGCAAATTAATGGCTTTGAGATGAGGATGAGGTCACCATTGCAGATCAACTATGACAGTAGAGGGCTAACTCAGGTCCTGGGGTCCAGAGGCTCTGGGGGTATGCGCCTGGTATTTAGGATTTTTGTGTTTGACACTTGGCTTGTTACTTCTATGTCCCTCAGTTCTCTCAATTCTAAAATGGGGACATGGAGAGTATCTACCTTCTGGGGTATGATGACTGTGAGGCGATTGCAGACAGACCTTCTTGATATGGCTCCCAAAGTCAGCTTTTAAAATCTCTGGGTGGCATACATATTTAGAAGTGGCTAAGAGGCTGTATAGACTTGGCGATGGGCAACTAAATTAGAGGGCACCAGCTTTGGCTTTGAGATTCAGCCAATGAGTCTTGCTAGATCATCATCAAGCATCCTGCTGTTAAGAATAAATAACAGGAAAGTTTTGGTATCCTGCACAAGCCCACATGGCAAGTACTCAAGTCTTCTTCACAGTGGTCCTATCTCTGAGTGGCTTGGACAGGCATCTTCTAGAACCTTCTACTACAGGGTCAGCTTCAGAAAAGATGGGATACAGTGGCCACAAAGAACCCTTATTCTTCCCTTCTTCAGTCATTGCCAAACTCAAGCAGGTTCATATAAGGAACCCAAAGCCACCTCCTGCATGGTGGCCTTCTCTGCAGTGGGTGGCACTCTACATTTGCTTTCACAGCAGGGAGAGTTTCAACCTTTCAACACCCCAAACCGCAGTTGAAGCTTGAAGAATGTGGCAGAATGAATTCTATGGGCCTTGGTTCACAACATCTACCATCCAGCCCCCTCCCACCCCAAACGAATCACATTAGTTTTCCACACTTCAGTGGCTGACAACTTCCTCTCCACCCAGGGAGGCAGCAAAAACTGCTGATGTGAGAACATAAACATCTATGACAGGTAGAGCCCTTTACAGGGCATTCTAGCCAGGTCACAGCCCTGGCAGCCAGATAGCACCAGAAATGTCAGATAGGTGAATGGCTGGTAGATGAATGAGCCACACACAGTCCTTAGCGGCATTTCGCAAGCTTGAGTATTTGTTCTTATTTGTTTATAAGAGAAAACTCACATCTGCTGAAGTAAGGATAGTAGGCTGAAAACTGGAACTTCAGAGGTGAATCACACACACACACACACACACACACACACACACACACACACACACACACACACACAGGGTGGCAGACTCCAGCCTCTAGTGGCTTTATTAGCTCAAATTCAGTTTCCTATGACATCCACTCTGCCACATTACTAAAGGTTGTAACGTGGGAGTATGGTTCAGTTCTCTATCTATGTCTGTCCATCTGTCTGTCTCCCTCTCCCTCTCTTTCTGTCCCGCACCCATGCATGTGCCCACCTGTGCTCCCACACCACACACATACATGTGTGCACATACCATTTCTGTAGAATATTTGGAGAGATACAGGAAAGAACACTATGAGATCCAATTGACTCATATTTAGTTGCCTTTTGATGACTTAGTGTCTCTTGCTAGTCTACTTTGATGGGGGCCCTAATGGCATCTCAGTCACCACTTTAGTCTGTGCAATAGCCTGGCAGGTCCATAACTTTTAGTTCATGTTGTATAATTAATGAATGCAGGCAGAGGTGGTGTTGCCACACTGAGGTCCCAGAGCCCCAACATCTTCCTTGTCCTCAGTTTATTCATTTTAAGAGTCCTGCATGGCATTAACTGTATCCCAGCTTCATCTCATCTGTGGGTCTTTCTAATTCCTAGCTTGTAAGGAAATTTTCTCAGGAGGGAACACTATCTTGGCAGCTTTACTATTCCTGGAAGAGATGCCCTTA
This sequence comes from Cricetulus griseus, assembly GCF_003668045.3. Taxonomy (NCBI): domain Eukaryota; kingdom Metazoa; phylum Chordata; class Mammalia; order Rodentia; family Cricetidae; genus Cricetulus; species Cricetulus griseus. Next base: position 19,718,918 of record NC_048600.1, read on the forward strand.
GCTAGAATGATGGAGAAAATGTATGGATTTACCTGAATCCTGCACCAATGTTAAAATATGTTATTTTAGGATTGAGTGGAGTGGACCATCAGGTAAAAGCACTTGATTTGTAGGCTGAAGACCTGGGCTCCATCTGTGGAGCCCACATATGGAAGAAGGGAACCAATGCTTGCAAGTTGTTCTCGAATCTCCACACATGGGTGGTGACACAAACACACACAACTAACAATAAATACATGCCATTTTTTCTGAGACAAGGGTTCTCTGTGTAGCCCTGGATGTCCTGGAATTCACTTTGTAGACCAAGATGGCCTTGAACTCACAGAGATCCAACCACCTCTCTGACTCCCCAGTGCTTGGATTAAAGGACTGTACCTCCATTGCCTGGCATAAAGTGTTAATTTTTGTTATGTTGAAAGAAATACAATTTTATGTTAGAAAATTTAGACACTAAAAAATAGTATGAAGAATTATATTATGAAAGTTTAAAAACTAATCCCTCATGGGACAATTTTAATTTTATTTGAATTTAACAAGATAAAAAGAAATAGACGAAATGACATAGTTCTAAATAACATTTATTTGCTGTACCAGAGTTTTCTAGAGGAGTCCAATTACCTCTTTTCCCAGGGAGCCAAGGGTCGAATGTTGGTGAGATGTTTGCTTTAATACCATTCATGCTTACAACTTTTATGTTCCAGTTAGTAAAATCAAGTCACATTTCAGTGGACACCACTTATGTCAGATGAATGAAAAGCTAACATTTAATTTTTCTATACTTAAATACACTACAAAATTATACTGATTATTTTGATTACTCTTCCATGAAAATTAAAAGGTAATATGTGATTTTTAAGATAATAATTTAGGATAATAATTTCAGGATAAAACTTTGGAGAAAGGCATGGAGCACATTATGAAGAAGCTGAGAAATTATGGTAGATTCTTATTTTAACCTTGAGTGCATGTGTGATATCAGAGCATCACTATATCCTCCCATCTTCTGACCTCTTGAACAAGAATTGTTTCAATGAATTTATTTCTGCTAACATATAGCAAACACTTAGCCATATCCAGTTTGTCCCAAAGTCAGACAGAGTTCAATTCATTTTATCTAAACTCTACTGTGGTTTGGATGAAGACTACAGCAGTTGCGGTAGATTAGAAGAGATGCTCAAAAAAGGGGGTGATGCTCAACCTTTTCTTCAGCAAACCTTCAGGGGGCTTTGGAGGCATCATGCAGTAGAGCTATCTTGCTTCGGGGTCAGGAGACTGACTTCCCAGAGTTTAAGTGATACTTAATTTTTTTTAAGGAATCATTAGATCACTAAACTTGTCATGTCTTCTCATTTTTAGTTGCAATGCTCTCTCCATCATCTGGGTCTCATCTACAGTTGTACATGCTATTTATTCCAAACTAAACACTCTTAGTCATCAATATTGATTGGGTCTTAGATAGATGGTGGATGCCGGCTTTTGTTCTTAGCACTTGCATTGTCTTTGACGTATGCTAGACACCAAAGACATTCTAGTATGCTAGTGAATCTTCTACAGTTCTGTGGGTGTGACCTGCTTTGTAGGTTGAGACATGTTGGAATGAAATGAGAGGCTTAGGTAACCATTGGTTCTAGATATGCTGGCAGCAGCAGGTATGTGAGAAGGTTCTGGCCATCATCTCCCTTTCAACTTCACCCTTGCCACTTACAGTTATAAATGGAGGTGAGAAGGTGCTAGCTGGAATCTGGCCGCTGTGTTTTCTTAGGCAAATTGTCCATGCCAATCAGAGTGTGGGCACAGCCTGTGTGCTAAACCTCGGAGAGTGCTTGCCTTTGTGTCTTCACTTTCAACACTAGCTTCTTGTTTTCTAGCAAAGGTTTCGAAGTGTTGCTCAGGTTTCACCCTTTCAACATCTGAATGTCATTCTGCTGGCTAACTGATTCTTTTCCTCTTCTTTTTCATTGGGCGATGACAGGAGAAACTGCTAGGTTTTATTTTTTTCCCCTTAAAGTTCATTTAATAGTCCACTCATAGGAAGCCACATAGCAACCACCCTGTTCTGAAGATTTGGAATTTATTCGATTCACCTTCTCAGATGCCTTATTGAAACTGTCTTTAGAATGTGTCTAAAATGGGTGTTGCATGCTCTGCCGATGGCACCAGCCCTGGAATTTCCACTCAGGTGTTTATTTAATTGTCTCTTCTAATTCTTTCTTCTGACATTCATTTTGAAGTTAACTTTTGCCATTTTGTTGGAGCCCCACTCCACCCCTGCCCCAAACATTTAACTCCCCTCAGCTCAATCCAAGACCAACCCAGAAGTTCCCAGTTTGGCTCTACATCAACGCCAGACGCCACGATATGTTAGTAATGGCTTACGCTTCAGGAGAAGAGTTTTCCTGAGTGCTTTCAGAAATGCAGAGAGAAAAGTGGCAGAGAGCTCATAATTGGGCACTAGTAATTATTTCTGCAAACAGGTGGAAAAAGATTGGGAGGAGAGATGAGAAATTGATTGTTAGAATACAAAATAAATATTTGAAGTGTGGCTGACTGTTTCAGTCTCTCTTGATTTCAGCTGAAGTCTGCACATTTGAACATGGTCCCAAACAAGCATGAAAGAGTCAGTGTCATTCAATAGGAAGGGTAGTCCACTAGAATGGGCTGTTTCTTGGGGCCTTTCTCTGTGTAGACCTGGCTAACTTCACAATGGAGTGCATCTCTATTCATGAAACAGTCCAACCCATTCTTTTAGGTGTGTGGAGAAACTGTTAAGAAGGTATGGATCATGGGCCAGGATTTGTGTTCCTCTCTGTCAGGTTCTATGCTGTAAAATCTACCATTTTAAGTTTAATTTGTTGGAGAGAAGGTCTTAGGCAGCATAGACTGGACTTAAATTAGTCATATAGTGGAAAATGACTTGAACTGTCAGTCTTCTTGACTCCACCTCTGAGTGCTGGGATTATAAACATGCACCATCATACCACCATGGTCAGTTATATACAGTCTGGGAATTGAACCCATGGCTTTGTGAATGCTAGAAAAGCCATTCCTATCAACAAAACCACATCCTCAGCTCTACAATATAACACTTCATGACAAACTTGGGTGACTCGCTTCTCCTCTGTATGTAGTTTCTTTGCAAAATCAATGGTAGATGCTTCTCTGAATATTGCTCTATTTTGCTATCACTATAGTAAAATATTTTTACAATAGCATTACACAGAGGCTTTGGAATCATGAGTAGACAGCATCTTAGAAGTAATCTTGTCTGCTTTCCTTGCTCAGTTAGGCTCTGCTTAAAAATAATGTTATTTCTCAAAATTCTGTGGGTTGGCTCAACAGCCTCTCCTTTGCTTTCCTTGGACTTGATCATGTCACTGCTTTCAGCTGGAGAAGCAACAGGGATGGAAAGACCCAGGATGGCCTTACTCACTGCTTCAGAAGCTGATGTTGGCTCTTGGTTGGAGGGCCCTTGTTGTCTTCCATATGCCCTTTCATCTTCTAGTAGTTTGGACCAGATTTCTTATGCAGCAGACTCAGTGTAGCATCCAAAGTGGAGGAAACAGTAATACCTCTTCAGACCTAGTCTCAGAAGTCACCAAAGTCACCTCTGATGCATTCTATTGGACAAAGTCAATCATGAAACCTATCCAGATGCACAGTAATGGGAAGTGGACTCCATCTGTACTCTGATGGAAGATTAACCAATTCATGCTGCAAATGGGGCATTTGAGGAGAAAACCATGTTGATTATCTTCACCAGGCATCTAGCATCCTTCCTAGCCAGACCAACAAAATCTGAGTTATAGAGAAATCATTCAAATAAGCTAAGGACAAGCTCATGATGAAAACCAAGCTATCTGAACTCACTTAATCTAGGTCCATGCTCACTGTAACATACTGTTCTAGAAACCATTTTCATTTTATTGATCTAGTGTAGTAAACATTCACCATATTCTGTATTCAGCAAATTTCTGGGCATTTTGGTGCCCTCAAAGATGAATAGAGTGAATACCCTTTGCTTCAAGTCCTCTACAATCTATCCTCATTGTGGCATTCACAGGGGGTCAAATAACCGAGTTGAACAGGGCTCTAGCTTATCTTTGTATTTTATATATAATATGTGTCCTATGTGGAAGCCCCTTCTTATCATGAGGTCAATGGGTATCGCCATATATCTTTACTGGGACAACTGAGGCTCTTTTCCACTTTCTACACTCTCCACAGAAGGTTTAATACATGAAGAAAGACAATATCCAAATTATCATAAATCTGTCCGTATGCTGTTTCAGTACAGAGACATCCATGAGGCCTCCATGGATCTGCAGTGTTGTAGTTACTGGATTACTGTTTTTATTCCTTAATGGGGTGGACCTCAGGGTCGAGTTTTATTATATGTGTCTTTAAAATGTAGAGCTGAAGTTTCAGAGAGGGAGGTTGAGAGGTGACCTGAGTCAGAGTGGGACATTAACCTTCTGACCTCTGAAAATGATGGCTCTCAGGCACCACTGCCTTACAGAGGGGAGGCCATTTGGTCCAGGAAGGGAGACAAGATGGCTCCCTGCTGTTACATTTTAAGCTCTGAAAAGTTAAACTTAGGCTCGCCTTTGTCCTCTCACCTACCAAGGTCACACCACATCAGAGACTACCTTTAGGAGCCTCTATCTCCTCTTCTGGGAACCTAGTGCTTTCCTTCAGGTCCTCATGGTCATTGGTTTTCACAAGCTGTCTCACTCATCTGTGACTTAATAACGTCTGCTCTTTGTACCTGTTCAGAGCCCTGTGATTTTTGTATGATACAGTCTTCTAAGGGAAATGATCAATACAAATTCTGTTGATATTATTTATTTGTTGGTGAAACAAAAACAAACAAACTGAGACCCAGACCTGGTGGATTGCTATGTTACATAATTAGTCAGTGGCAGAGTTAGAATTCAAACTGCAATCAATTAACTGGTCTTTAAATGAGCAAATTTGGCCCAGCCATTCTTAGTCATTCTGAGAAAACTACGTGTCCAGGGTTAGACAGGTTTTAGTTACATAAACCCTTACAGGTACTCTAAAATGCATTGGAGAAGGTAGGGCTTTTGATAAGATGAAAAATACTGAGGAGCGGAAAGAAAATACTGGGTCACTGCTGCTTTTCCTGTCTGGATTGCAATAAATGGAAGTGGCATTGGGAAAATACCCTTCTGACAGATACTTTGAGGCTTACGTTTCAGCCTCCAGAAGTAATTGTGCTGTGTGGTCTTGGCAACTCCTACAATCTTTTTGGTCCTTTTTAAAACAAAGGCTGAGAATAGGTAATCTTGGAGCAAATTTGAAGGCATTGTAGACCTAGAACTTGGAAAGACACAGTCCCGTTGCAGCAACCAGAGTGAGCCCAGACCTGGAGGCATGACAGGCGGTGACAAGATTTTTCAGGGACAGCAAATAGGCCACCCTGGCTAAGGATGATTTATGTTGGCCAGGTTTAATGCAATAGGGCTAATGGTTATTTTCTTCACATGAAAAAATATGCCTATCAGGATCGAGAAAAGAATGTTCCCTCATAGTTAGCTATTGCTTAGGGGTACTAGAAAATGACATTGACTTTTGATATCTTTTAAGCTTTGAACACTTTACAACATTCAATTAGAGCAGTTCTGGTTATTACTTATGAATGTGCATATGATAGCATGCCCAAGACCTGGAGAAGAGCAAGCCAGATGAAATACAGGCATGGAGGAGAGAGGTGGTCATGAAGCCCCATCCCAACCTGGGGAGCTATTAGCAACTGATGGTTGCTCAGAGAGGGAGAGTCAGGTTTTGTCATGGATGCAGCCTGTATAAAGGTACCCATGATTTAGTAGATGGCCCTATACCCATATGTATTGCTTCATAAGTAGACTCAATAGATTTAAAAACAAACAAACACAAAATTGGAAGGGAATTGTGTGTGTGTGTGTGTGTGTGTGTGTGTGTGTGTGTGTGTGTGTGTGTGTGTGAAGGAGGGAAGGGAATGGGGACACACTTGATTCAAAAAACATTATAGCATGTGTGCATTTCTCAACATAAGAATTCCAGTGTCTTACCTGAAGAAGCATATGGTTAGTGGTGGGATTTCAGGCATCAGCAGTGAGTGAGTAGAAGAAACAGTTTGGACAAGAGCTTTCTGGGTAGTCTTCAAGGGATACTTGACATCTGTTTATTATGTTCTCATTGATGCATCCTCAAGGGCAGACACTTTACAGTTCCATTTCACTCCTAGTTCTTTCTGATTAGTTAGAGAAGGCAGCTTTGAAAAAAGGAGCTGAACCATGAGGCAGACACATTGCAGGTCTGCTACTCCTAACTATGAAGCCTTGCCCATGGAGTTACCAACACCTAACCCTTGTATTTCTTTATGAAAATAGGTAGAATGATATCTACTCTGTCTGTGTCACAAAATACTCTTATGGAACAAGTGAAAGAATCTGTGTGAGTGTGTTTTATTATGGAAAAAATGTTATAGATAGCAGGAGTGGTTCTTGTCCAAACCCCTCAGTCCCACGGATCTTTAGTCTCCAGTGAGCTCATGCAGCTACATTCACCCTATAAAACCACAGCGTTTTTCTTGGGCACCCAACACCCACATTGCAGAGTCCCATATACCCAGAGTGTACCGCTTTGAGTATGACAGCCAGCTTGGAATTGCGTTAGCAGAGCAGGTACTGTGAACAAGCCTGGGGCTGTGGAATTTTTTAAAAGGGACCCAACACCAACATCTCTGAAATAAATTGATTTGGTTGAAACTTTTCCAAAGAAATTACCTTAATTCTGAGACTAAATATGTGGCGTTCCAGCCCAAATGGACTTTCTTGGCCAACCCTCGGAGAAGTAAACATCGTAGTTTAACACGGAAAGGGTGGTAGAACTTGTAGTTTCAGCTCGCTGATGTCACTCCTTGCTTTCTGAGCCAAAGAGCCAAAGAACAAGAAAATCCAACACTTCCTCCAAGAATGAAGGCATGGGATGGCAACGATACAAATATGTTTGTGGTTTCTATATATTTTCTCTTAAAGAAAAAAATTAGGATTTGAAGAGGAACCATTTTTCAGGATCTTGACAGATGCATGTGCTCTTCTTGGAGCGAATCCCACCTGGGATTCTTGGCTGTCTGGTCACAAAAAGCTGTCTTTTTTTATTCCTGATTTAAAAATAAGAGGATCACAGAGGGTCTAAGCCAGGGAATAAGTTGTGCTAAACCTGATTTTCAAAGTTGGGTCATGGATAAGATCTTGGAATCTGGGTACAGTTGAGAATTATGATGAGAGGAGAATTTGCATTTTATTGATGCAGAAGTGAGAAGAATCGAGATTTAGAGCATGCTAACATCCCCTTGAGCAACAGGTCTCCACGAACAAGGTTCTACTAGAATGAAACTATTTTTGGCACCATACCTTTCTTTATTGTATTAGAGAAGGTTTCTCCTTGATAACAGTGATATATTTTGGGGAACATGTTGTAGTCCTGAGATCTCACATTGCTTGGCAGTGGAGTGTATTCATAATTTAATGATAGGGGAGGGACACATCATGTCATTCAATGAAGTGGCTTACTGACAACTTCAAATGACATCTAACGGAGTCAAGTATTCCAAGGCCTTCTCCTGGGAAAGCAAATAAAAGGTTAGGTTTTCAAATGTGCTTGTAGATTGCTATTTTGACCTATCTCTTGGAAATTTCCAATGTGCGTGCAAAATCCTTGGGTGGATTAAATTTGATTCCATCAACCTGAGTGAGATGTCTAATCCCTGCCAGAGATACCTCACATCCACAGAGAAGACTGCCTCCCATTTCCTCTCTAGTATACCCTCAGGGCCCCAGAGCCCAGTGAGTAATGAATTAGCATGGACCAGTTGAGTGGAGATGATTACATTTTACACTGGTGGTAGAATAGGCATGGATGTAGAGAACGGACAATCAATCTTCCTGGAGTGAAGAGAGGAACAAGGTCAAAGAAAGCTAAAGAAAGCTTCAAAGCTGATATTTGATCTGAATCTTAAAGCAAAAACACATTTTACAGCAAAGGAGATCATCCATTTTCTTTCTACTTGACTTTCAAGTTGTGTAGTTCTAGCATAGCAAAGGGGAGATACTAATATGCATTTAAAATACCCACATTTCCTTGAAGTAGTAGGTGACCCTTGGGTGTGGTAGGGCTCTGGGGTGCCTTACTTTGTGTTGTAGGGACTGCTGTCTCTGCCTCTGGGCTGAGCTTCAAGCTCCACCCCCATGGCTGGAACTCCACTCTTAGGAGCCATCTCACCTGATTTCCTACACTGCCCTGTCATGGGTCCTGAGGACACGCTGTTGTACTTGGCCTTCCTCCACCCCCAGGGTATGCAATTACTCAGAAACTCCCAGCTGTTCCCAAGCCCCACACTGAGTTCCCAAACAAAACCTGTGAAAACAGCTGTGATGGCAACTCAGGCCACTGCTGGCAAGTGCATGGGTGTAGAGCACACCAGCAGGCTCTTGAGGTCCAGCTGCTGCAGATGTGAATGGAGCCTGGATGGACACTGTGTTTGGGGACATATCCAGGAAAATCTCCCTGGAAAGTCAGAGGTTCCATGTTGCTTTTCTGACTCCATCCAAATCAAACGGAGCCGAATGTCTTATGTCCCCTTCTTTCCGGCTTAGGCTCATGTCTCTGCAACCATGAGTCAGGAGGAAAGCTCTCTGGGGACATGCCTCACCCAGGTGAAGTCAATATGCTGATCACCTTTTGGTATGGAGACCACCGTTGTCTATGTAAGCTCTTCCTGTCTTCCTGTCCCCTGGTCCAGTCATCCCTGCCTTTGAACCTGCCTATGATCTCTGTCTGCAAACTTGTCACCTCCATGCTTTCACCCATCTTCAGCTCTTGCCTTGCTGTTGGCACAGTTGCTTTTTCTTTCTTACTGTGTTGCTTTCATCCTTCAGAATTATCCCACTGCTGCCATATTTTTCTAAGGTGAATATACTTAGTAACATGATTCCCTTGCACAAAACCTGAGGCCCATGTGCTCACCTTAAGATGCCCTGTTACCTTCTCCTTACACTAAGACCATCTTTGAGGGACCTGGTGCTAAGGCAACTGGGGGCAATTTAAACATATGTTCCCCACTCATAATTTGGGGAGCTACCCCACTGGGACCTATAATCCCCCACCTACCTGTGCTGGAACCTGCATCTAGGTTTGCCAGGTAGGTATTAACAGAGCCAGTCTCTAAGGAAGGGGTGCACCTTCTCTTTTACCCCTTACTTTCTGCTGGAACCTGTAGCTTTGATTTCCTCCTCAATATGGGGGCAACTTGTGTTAGTGTGAGATATATTGATTGCACTCTGACATTCCGAGACTGCCCAAAAGAGATACCCTGAATCAGAGGGTGGAGCCAATGACTAGCTGACCAGAACTGGCCATAGAAAAGCCAGCGATTTGGATAGAGAAGATGCACAGGACAGAAAGGGTGGGGACTAGAATTTGGGCTCTCTTGGTTCTGGGACAGAGAAGAGACATGTATCTTGTAGTGTCTCAGGCCAAAAAGCAACTCAGTCTTTCTGAGCTAGCCGGTTTTCACCAGAGCCTTTGACCTCTGAGTCTTATTGATAAATAGAAGAATGGAGATTTAATTTAAACCCACCAGGAACTGCCACACTGAGTGGTCAGTGGGATGCTGACTAAGAGGATATGGGGGGCAGATGATAATGAAAATATCAGTAGATTCATGTGTAAATGATAAGCCAACAGAAAAATATCATGACGGAGTGAGTGAATGCGGGCTCCATAAATGTCAGTTAGACTAAAGCACTTTGTGATGAAAAGTGATTTTGTTGTTTGATTTTGTGATGGGGAAGTATTTAGTGCTTATTATCTTAAACCATTGGAAAATTGGGACTTCGGTTTTTTAATTTGATTTAAATTTTTAATGTTTTTAAAAATTAAAAAATTCATATATGAACACTATATTTACATCATTCCTGCTCCCTATTTACCCCTCCAACTCCTCCTATGTCTCCACTCTCAAATCCATGACCTCATCTTTAATTTCCATTCTTACACACATACACACACACACACACACACACACACACAAAGAGAGAGAGAGAGAGAGAGAGAGAGAGAGAGAGAGAGAAAACACATACATACATAAACACACTGAGTCTATTTAGTATTGTGCCTATGTACATCTATTTAGGGCTGACAACTTCAGATTGGATAACCCATGAGTGTACTTTTCCCTATAGAGGTCTGATTTTCTATCTAAGGATAGGACCTGGTGTGCAATTTTTCCCATCCCTGTTGGTGTTTCAACTGGTATTGTCATTATGCCTGTTTAGGCAACCATCTTATTGAGATTATGTGAGCAACTTCCCTATCATATGTTACCTGGCTCTCTTAGGATTTAATCGCTTTATCCACTTTAGTTTTCATGACTCTCATTGGTGGCTGCTATGTCTAAGGCACACTATTCTCCTTACACACTGTGTCCCCACCTGGGTGCATTCCACCAACTCTGCTTCCAGGCCTTCATCCTCAACTTTGGAACACGGCTACTGATGATTTATTTGCCTACGATCCAGGAGATGGTCCTTCCTGTGTGACTACGGGCATTATCAATTGAACTCATGAGGTTATCAATGACATTAAAAAATAAAAGAGGACACAGAGACAGGAAAGAGATAGGGTGGGGAGAACTAGAGGAAGTTGAAAGGAGGAAGTGGTGAGTGGATATAGTCAAAATACCTTGTACAAATCTATGAAATTTTCAAAGAATAAATAATTAATTTTCTCATTCATTTTAGTTCTTTGACAAGATCATACAATGTATTTTGATCATATTCACCTCATCCCCAGCTACTCCAAGATATATTCCCCCTTCCTTAACCACCCAACTTTATTATTATTATTATTATTATTATTATTATTATTACTATTATTATTATACCCATCAAGTCTAATTTGACTGCCCACACTATTTTTGAATGTGTGACCTTCCGTTTGAGTATGGTCTGCCTACCAAGGGCCACACCCTTCAACAAAACTCCCTCTCCCAGAAACTGTCATTTGCCAATAGTTCTTGAGCTAGAGGTGAGTCTTGATGACCACAACCCTTCTTTATTCTGGGACTTAGTCTAGGTTGAACTTGTGCAGGTCGTGCACACACTGTAACTACAAATAGTGTATTTGTATCTATTCAACTTCCAACCTGTGCCAGCAAAAAACACTTTCTTTGTAGTCATTCACAACCACTGACTCTTACAGTCTTTCTTCCCCACTTCTAAAGTGATCCCAGAGCCTTGGAGGAGGAGGGGATGCAATATAGATGCCTTTTAAAATTCTGCATTTTGTAGTCCCTCATTCTTTATGCCCTAACCAGTCATATAGTGGGATCTCTGTGATTGCTTTCTGTTGTGAAAAGCATTTCTTCTGAGGAGGCTTGAGAGATGCACTAGTCCGTGGATATAACAATAAACTGATAGAATTTGGTTTAATATATGTTTCATTAGCAGAATAATGTTAGCAGGTCCCTCTAGGGCCTATGGCCTATCTAGCCATAGATTCTTGACCCCTATAGCAATGCCATGTAAGGGTTTTATTTTGTAGAATGAGCCTTAAATCCAACCAGAAAATGGTTGTTTACTTCCATGTTTTTTTGTGCCACTATTGTGCTAGCAGGCATCCTTTTGCCAGGCTGGTCAGTATCATAGTTCTCTAGGTTCATACCCAGATAAAATCAATCTAATTTTCTCCTCCAGCAGTGTGCATGGCACCTTCCAACAGTATGAAAACTAGTCATTAAGGGGAAGTTTTCAGATACCAACTTGACTTCTCCCTGTTCTATGATTCAATATATAGAATTAAGAAACATAGTCCTACCATAAATTTCTGGAGGGTTACCAAGAGAGAGGCTGACAGTTTTAGTTAGAAGACTCTGTGTAGGTTGCTCTCTTCTTAGAACCTCTGTCTCCTCATCTATACATTGGAAAGTGAGGGTGTCATCTTGCCACAATGATAACAGCCATTAAAAAAGAAGTGAACACACAGCATACCTGGCATAGTTCAGATTCCTGTAGTGAAGTTAGTTCTTCCCAGGGGAGCTTTTTCATTTTCTTGTCACTTGTTTCTTGCTTGGAATCCTCTTCACCACAGCCCCTGCTGAGCCTATTCATTTATTTACTTCTTTAATTTTCCAGGACTGGGGATCAAATGCGGGTTCCCACACATGCTAGGCAATACTAGCTCTACTACTGAGCTACACCCTAGCCCTTTGGCATGAGCTTTGACACAGTGCTACTTGAACCGTGGTTTGTGGTCTGCACTCCTTCTACAGGGCAGGTGTAGAAATGAAGTAAACATTCCTGTGATCCTGCCCTAGAAGTGTAATAAACATGTGGCCAGTACAGGGCTTCTGTGGCCTGCTTTAAAAGGTTTCCAGGAGGAGCACCGGGAAGGGTGGGTGGTGGGCAAGTCATATTCAAAATCAGTGACAGGTATAGGGGGGGAGGTTTGCTATACAATTTATTTGACTCATGTGGCTATTTGAATATATCCATAAGTAGTACTGAAAATGCCTGTATAAACTTCTCTAAGAAACAGCTGTTTTCCTCCAAGAAAAAGATCCTAACTTTTGGGGGATCTTTTTTTTTCTTGTGTATTTTGCTCCTATTGCCCTATTTCTTTCAGCAGTGAAGCTGTATGATAGTTTATCATTTTTAATGTGTATGTATGAGTATGTGTGTGTATATATGTCTAATCCTATGCGCATACACAGTGATCTCTTCTTACTTATGTGTCTTCATAGGCATTTTCTAAGTGGACACTTGAAAGCACAAATGATACCCACGTCCTCTAGATGTGATGTTTGCTTTATATATACACTCCAATTGTGAACTTTATAAATTATGCACAGTAAGAGATTAACAGTAATAGATGATGGCAAGAAAGAATAGTCATAAATATACAGTCCCATGAAAGTTACTGAAGACGCATGAGGTGTTTATCTTAAAACTTTCCATTGAATGCATTCTGTCTATGGTTGACCATGGATAACTGAAACCCTGAAAAGTACAGCTGAGTATGTACATGGGTACTACCACATAAATATACACACTACACATAGTACACATACATATATGTGTTGCATATAATTTGCGAAGGGAATCTAAACTCCCTGAGGAGTTAAATTAATCCTGTTTGTTGCATACAAACTTCACATAGGCAGGATGGTGTTCAGATATATTATCTTGTGATTGATTTAGATCAGGCTTTCCAGCTGGCCCAGTGATGATGTCCCTGTTAAAACCTGATTCCTTGTGTTCTTCCTTGGAGATTGAGTTGCTAGTCTAGGGTGGAAAACAACATATAGATCTGCCAAGAAATCACCATTCTTAGGAGTCAGAAGAGCAGCTTGGTTTTTTAACAATGTCCTCTGTTAAAATGTTAAAATATACATTTAAGAAGGAAAGTAAACTTAACCATTTCCTGAGGTTTTCAGACCTACATCCCAACTTCTATCACTCAACTTTTCACCCAAGACAGAAAAGGAAAACTTGGAATTGGAATGGAAAAGTGATCAGTGGGGGTGGTCTCTGAGAAACAGGGGCCAAGCAAGGTGAGACACTTCTGGATTTTTAATTGACATTGATTCTGTCTGTTTACTATGTCTATGGACCCTGAAAAGTGCCTTCAAAACTCATTCATTTAAACAAATTTTAATATGATTGAGATTCTGTATTAATACAATATGGATTATGTATCCACAAAAAGATCTGCAGCTTAAAAAACAGGCATGTGAAGGAGTTGATTAATCATAGAAATGACAGACATGATGGGCTCCAAACATTGGTTGCCTGTATGCCAATATGATGATAAGTTTTACAGCTCACTCGTAGGATAAACAAAGGAACCATAGGAACCTAGAGGTTAAGTCATAATACTTCCAAGGCTCAAACACTCGGTAAACAGCAAATCAGCCATTTAAATCTAAGTCATCTTGGTCTCAAAGACCATATTTCCATGGTGTCATTTTGCTTCTTTGTCTACACAGTACCCTGCTAAAGTCAGTGGATGTATACAGTGTTCACATGTGATATACATTATACATGTAGGTAAAATAATGGAGTTCCATAGGGGTAGGTTCTGATTGTTCTTTTTAAATTACATTTTAGAATTATTTTTATTGTTTTCCTGCAGTCTATTTTGATCTTATTCTTTCCCCTGCCCACAAGTCCTTCCAGGTCTCTCATTTTTTCTTGCTTCAGTATTGGAAGGCAAAATATTCAGGGCAGAATATAGGGGATTTAGGAGAATATTCCAGAAAAAATATAAAGAGAATGAGTTAAAGACAGGAAAAACAAAACAAACGATGCAGAGGAAGAGTAAATGATTGGAGCTGTTAACCACAGGGAGGAAGGGGCTGAAAGCAGCCCTTTACATGGCCTTTCAGGTTTATGAAGCGAGACAAGAGTAGCAGGAGGGGGATGCACAGCGGGAAGAGCCTGTGGAAGCTTGGGTAATCATCACGACAGTGGCCAGGAACTTACCACACCAAAGGCTGTGTGTCTGTGGACTGGTTGACTATGGGGTTTGGGATGGTAACCAATGCTGACTGCTGAGAAATGCAGTGGAGGAAGGCACTGCAAAACTCACCTACGGCTCAGTTCACAATGCCTTGTTCTTCTGCCTGCCTTGTGCGTCTGTCATCTGGTATCCTACCAGTCTGTTTTCCACAGCGTCGGTCTTGTCCATCACAACAACTGGAAATACCATTATCTGAACAGAACTATATTTCTGCAGAGTCCCAAGTCTCAGTGGATAATCTGACATCATAGACCATGATGGATCATCTCAGACCATATGCCCTGAAAGACACACATACCATAGTTAAGCCAAAGATTATGTCACACACGCTCTGGTCTCTCCATTGAAACCACTGTCCGCCAGTAGTTTGGGCTCCAAATGAAAGTGCAGAAGGCAGGAGAAAGCCAGTACTGATGCTCTATATTGGGAGCATGGGGTTACCTCACTAGTCGGCAATGGCCAGGCATGAGTTGGCAGGAAGATCCCCCTCTCCATGTCCGGCTCTTACTCAGCCTTTCTGTTTAGTTTTATGCACTTTCTCTTCCCCCCATCCTATTTCTTTTGCAATTAAGCAGATATTGAATTTGTTCATTTTTAACTGGCATGACCAGTTAAATAAGGCATATCATTTTAATTAAAGTTGTCACACATACAAGATACAAATAAATAGAATAAGAAAATAACTTCCTGGGGAAGAACACAACCATTGGAATATAAAAGGTTTCATACTTAGTAGAATCTTTGCTCAAACCCCTCACAGTCCTTAATGTCTAGGCTATGCTACACTTTGGAATCTTTTTTAGCCTCAGAAATATGTTTATGTCACATAAGGAACTTGCAAATTGACTTTCAAAGACTATACATGACTACATAGCATTTCTGATTTTTTTTCCCAAAACTATCTATTGGGGGACATGCCTTCAGCTGACAGACTTCTCTGGGTTAATATTTTTAACTCAGAGATTGTGCCTGTTGATGTTAAGCCATGTGTCAAAGCCTCCTATAAGAATCATGAACCTTCTAGTTATAACACCTTTAGTCTTTATACATTTTCCAAAGTGTCCTGAACTCAAATCACTGGCTCAAAGACCACCTACCTTCATTCTCCTACCATGGCATATTCCCATCTGCCTTTTCCTCAGGCCTTGGGGAGAGCCTTGAATCCCAGAGGCATGGAGTAGGTATTTTGTGAAACCTAACAGTTATTTCATTTATTGAGAAGTAGGACAACAACGGGGGACCCGGCTCCCTACTACCTCCAGTGGAGAGGATCCCAGTGATAGAATGAGTGTCTGGAGCTGGATGCCAGCTGTGACCCCACCTGTCCCCCCTGAACTATGCACATCAGCCTCCAAAGGAACCTGAAACTTCCGAAAGCAGAAATGGAGGTGATCACACTGCTGGTTCAGGGCAATGACTGTCATGGACACATATTTCAACATTCAAGGATGTCCAGGTAGACGGAGATATGCTAATAGTTTCCAGAGAGGTGGGGAAACTGCTGGTTCAATGATTGTCCCCATCAGGCTGGGGGATAATGAAAAGTCTCTTTCTTTGGCTCAAATAGCTTCCTCCTGTTGGTTGACTTTTTTTTTTCTTTCCAGAAGAGAAGTGTTTTACTTATTGAATTATATAAAGCTGAAGTTACTGGATTTGTTATAGAAGAGGTTTGTTATTCCTAATTTACTGTTTGTGCTTTGCTTCAGGACAATTTTATTGTACAAATCTATCATTATGAACTGAACTTTAAAATGCAAAAGACTTAAGTGGAATTTTAAATATTTCCTATAATTATTTCACAATAGCATATGGATTAACAAATAACCCAGAGTAGAGGACAAGAGCAGAGATGTTTATGGGGGGGGGGATAGTACAAATGAAATATGGTTTGGCCAGGTTTAATACACACAGAATATACTTTAATACTTTCATATGGTCTGAATAATATCCCCATATTGATTTTTTCCTTGTTTCTACCAACTCCGCAGCAAATGTACGACAATGGCTCCTTGATTTATTGCGAGTGTAGCAATGGGTTTATAACGGCATGAATCATGCCGATTGCTCAATTCACCACATGCCTTAATAAAAGTTTCACTTTAATAAAACTGAGCTAAGGCAAATATGCCTAGAGGCTGGTCTGACATTCCTTATACATTACCCTGCCTCAGGAAATTATTGCCATATATTTTACAGCAGCTACAGTAGGCTAGGGGATCAGGATTAAAATCTACTAACTACCGTGATATTTAACAGAACTCCTGTGTTCCCAGTTAACCCTCACAGGTACAAAATGGACAGCTAGCTATTAAGAGATAGCCCAGTGGAGAGGTGAGCTGGACTGGGAGCCAGGCAGCAGGGATCAGATCTGACCCTTGTCACACCACACATGCCCCTGAAGCTCTCTGTGCAATGGAGGTGGAAGAGCACCTCCTGTTTCCTTCCCAAGTGAGAGTCAGCATCATAGGAGAAAAAGAAGGCAGCAGATAGCAGGCAGTGGTGCCATCTGCAGAAACAGGCTGACTCTTTGGCAGGACTAAGCATCCTAGTTGTTAGCAACAGCTTATTTGCATGAAGAACGGGTACAAATCTCTTTAAAGAAGTCTCAGGGCTCAGGGATGAAAGGCCAGTCCTTCTAGAAACTCCAGACTGGTTTTCATCTTCTCTAGTAAGAGCTGGAAATGCACAACCATGCCGGCATTGTTTTGAAAAAAATCTAAGCCAGAGTGTGAGAAGGCAGGCCATGAACTGAGGGCTGCCGTTCGAACGACTTATCACCTGCTGGCTATTTCTCTGGAAGAAATTATGATTAGATGATACTGTTCTGTGGGGACTAGTGCAGTGTTTATTAGTCCCTAAGACCAAGCAAGCCTCTATGGATTTTCTAGCCAATGTGAATCATTTAGGCCTTACTGAGGAGTGTTACATACACTAAGAAAGTGGCTTGATCCTCTGGTAAATCAGGCATCTGTGTTACCAGAGACAAGCTGCAAAATCTCTCTGGGCTTTTGCTTCTTAGTCTGTCAAATTTACTGAAGTGGAAAATGCAAAATGCTTGGGCACATAATAGACAGTTAGAGATGGATTCTCTGTCCCCACTCACATCTATTTTGTAATAATTTGCCAGCATCTCCATGATTGGACTGCCTCCCTCACGTAGCTCTCTCCTGGTCTTGCACCAGCTCTCGGCTCTAATTTTCCCTAGGTAACAGTTCAATAGGAAAGGGCTTGGTCTGCCCAGCATCCTATACTAGTTTCATGGACTTCTTTCTGCTATGACAGCATCTTCCTCACATTTAACTGCTACTCAAGCACTCTATATACAAATGAGAATTTGTTCCCCCATCTCCAGCTAGAGCCTTGAAGGAATTTTTGTTTTCCTACGTTTTGTTCCTCTTGTGTTAAATTTTGTGTCTGGTACCTGGGAAAGATGGTCAATAGTGAACAAATGACTGTGTGGGCAAATGCTAACTAAATCAATGGGTCCATGCTTTGGAGCCAGATCAAATCTCAAAGACTGTTTTCACAGAGGTGAACTTGATCATATGTTTTACAAATGAGGGAAGACTATGGAGAAACTGATGAGCCAAAACTTAATTGGCAACCTAAAGCTATTGCTTCTAAGGTTGAATACTGCAGTGATACCTGACAGATCGTTATGGACCATTATGTACTAGACAGTCTGCTTATCACTCTGCCTGCCTCACATACTTAGACAACTCAGTGACATAAAAAGCACCATCCTCCCCATATTCCAACCTAATACACTTGAGTCCAGAGACATGAAATAACCCTACCAAAGCTATGCAACTCACAACAGCCATGCTACCACATGAATATGAGTCAGTTCTATATTTTCTGTAAATCCCCGATGAGTGCCCAGACTACTGGAGTCCACAAAAGAGAAATACTTCCATGAGAAACGTATGGTCTTAGAGTGAACCAAGCTTACCGTGAACAGTCTGGTTGAGCCTGACTTCCCCCTGGTCCATGCTTTGAGGTTTGCCATATTTTCCTCACTTTCACCCAACAGAAGCAGTTGAAATAAAAGCCACCATCATCAAGCAGGAACCTGGTTGTCAAGAGAAATGAAATGTCCAGGGGCCGCTTCAGTCATACCATTCATTAATGGGTTTATCGGGAACTCTCTTGACATTGTCTAACGATGACATTTACAAAAATCCCAAATTTGAAAATAAATAAGTTGGCTGACATACAGACATTTTACATATGAGTTTAATAAAATAGATCTTTTTTTCTGTTTGAAATCTTTGGTAATCTCTGAAATATATCAACTGCAACCCAGGAACATTGTATCCCAAGTCGTGATTCATGAAATGAAACGGAAATGTATTATGTAATTCAATTGGGAGAGTCCAGCCCAGAGCTCATTAAGGCCGTTGCTGGTGATGTGGCCTGCACTCGGCAGGCTCTGTGGTTTGGGCACGCTTTTCTCAGGCCTAACCTCCCCTTCCTCTGAGGACATTTTAACTAAATATCGTCACCCTTTTCAAAACAGCATTCTTGAGAATTTGCCCACAGACTAGGATAATTCACAGGAAATCTTAAGAGAAATTGCGATTCTTTTCCTCTCACCTCCAACTTTACCATTACCCCATCTCAATGAGTCAGGTACAGAACTGATGCAATCCTTCCAGTATCCTCACCACTGGGTTCCAGGTACAGCTGCTCATCGGCAGGTAAACACATTGTGCCATTTAAGGAGACAGGAGCCCCAGGAAATGAAGCAATTTCTCCAGCGTCTAAGGCTCTAATGCAAGGACTACACATAGCTCTCAAATCTCTCCTGTTTTTCCCAATTTCTTTTTTCTTTTCTTTCCAGTTCATCACTAAGACAGAGATTGTAGGCACAGCACAGATTTTCCTCTCTATGATGACTTCCATGAGAACAAATAAGGTAGCGGGGGAACACAATTATATAAAACACTTTTCCATTTGCCCTATTTCTGCCTCTCAAGTTTCTCTTTCTCTGTCCCTTTTCTTCCTTCCCTCCCTCCCTCCTTTCTCTGTTTCTCCATGTGAGAGTGTTTATATTTCTTACCAACCTTTAGCAAGTTTATGTTTGGCTTTTTTTTTCATTGAGAGTTGTTCTGAGTAAAGAATGACAGCACATTGTGGTATTTTGCATTTCCTGAGGTCTAAAAATGATGTATTTTTCATTTGCTCATTGTCCATTTTAATGTATTTAAATAAATCTATTTTTAATTGACAAGAATTTGTGATGCTTATTGTGATACTTTGAAATATGTCGACGGGGGAGGGTAGGCTGTAGTTGGGATGTAAAATAAAAAGAAAGAAATATGTGGACCTTATGGAATGGCTTAATTGGACTAATTAGCATGTGCCTTTAGCTAACATAGTTAATTATGGAGAGACCATTTAAAATCTACTGCATTCAGTGATGTCCAAATCCTAATATGAAGTGTTAACTGTGGTCATTATGTTGGATGACAAGAGTTTTTGAGCAGACCTTCTATCTTGTTAATATTTCATCTCCTCTGATAAGTATGTACCCAAACCCCTTCCCTCCACACCTCTATTATGGTCTGGTTCTTATGTCCCCCCAATTCCCATGTGCTAATCTAAGGGTCAAAGTTAAACTGCAAGCCTCACTTGCCTAAGGAGAGATGGCTTCCTGGAATTCTGGAGGCTATTGTTTATTGGAGATAACAAACCACACGTTTTCACTCCCCTAAACAAATTTGTTTAACTCAATTGTACCTGATTTGCTAGACCCCATGTGGGTGGAAGGTTCACAGGCAGGAATTATGTCAGGATATATGCTTGCCCCTGATTGGCCTTATGGGGTTGCCTTTTTAAGTCTCTGCAAATGTAACTTGTTACCACATTTCTGAGAACCCAGGAATGGACCTTGCCAGAGTCCATCACTGTGGCCAGTATTTAGTTAAAGTTTGCTTCAAATTTGGCTCAACAATAGTGGAACTGGTCTTTCTCTTGCAAATCTCAAGTTTAACACTAAAGGTTTGGATGTCCTCACCAAGGGGCAGAGGAACCTTTAAAATGAAGACAGCAGTAAAAGGAAGTGAGGGGATAGAGTGTGCCCTGTGGCAGATCCCAGGATTCAGGTCCCCTCTGTTGCTTTTGGTTCCTAGGGGACCTGTACTTAACAATGTACTCCTTCCAAGATGCTCACGCTTCACCATGATACCCAGAACAGCTGCTCGAGGACAGTTTGAAACCAGGAAACTTTTTTTTCTCCTTTTAAGCCCATTTTCTCAGATCTTTTATAACACAGTGGGGGAAAGCTGTATAACTCAGCTGAGAACCACAGCTCTTCCCTTAGCTGCAACAAGTTAAACTCTTTAGACTCCTCAAATAGACAAGATCACATAGCATTTGTCTTTCTGCACCTTGCCTACTCAGATTAATGGAATGATGCTTAAGGTCATTCCTTCTGCTGCAAAGGACAGGTACCCCACTGTGTATGCCTGGCACATCTGCTTTCTCCATTCACCTATCTATAGACACCTAGGTGGATTCCAAACCTTGGCTGTTGTGAATAATGCTGCAATGAAAGTGTCTCTTTGACATTCCAACTCCATGCATATTAGCCACATTTATGTCTTCTGTAGAGAAATATCCGTCTAGTCACTTGCCTGCTTTTACCTTGAGTTGTTTGGATTTGGCTGTTGATAAAAATTCTTCATGCATTCTAAATCCTCCAAAACAACCCTTTAGTCTTATCCCCAGCTCTGTAGGAAATCCCTTGAATTGAGTGAAAATGAATATACAGCACAGTCAAACATATGGGACACAGTGGAGGTGGTTCTAAGTACCTACATAGAAAATTGAGAGATCTCATGCTAGTAACTTAACAGAATGCTTCAAAGTTCTAGAACAAAAAGAAAGAAAAATAAAAGGAAATCACATTCAAAAGGAGTTGATGGTAAGATACAATGAAACTCAGGATTGAAATCAACAAAACAGAAACAAAAAAAAAATACAAAGAATCAATGAAGCAAAAAGTTGGTTCTTTGAGAAAATCAGTAGGATTGACAAACCCTTATCTAAACTAAATAAAAAGGCAGAAAAATAAATATGCAAATTAGCAAATTTAGAAATGGAAAGGGGGACATAGCAACAGACACCAAGAAAATCCCAAGAATCATAAGGATGTATCTTAAAAGTCTGTACTCCAACAAATTGGAAAAATTTCAAAGAAATGCATATTTTTGATAGGTACCACTTAACAAAATGGTAATCAAGATCAGATAAGCAATTTTAACAGACCTATAACCTCCAATGAAATAGAAGCAGGAATTAAAAGTCTCCCAACCTAAATAACCCAGGACCAGTTGGTTTTAGTGCAGAATTCTACCAGACTTTCAAAGAAGAGCTAATGCCAGTACTCCTCAAAGTATTCCACAAAATAGAAACAGAAGGAACATTGTCCAATTGATTTTATGAGGACATAGTTGCTCTGATACCCAAACCACATAGGACCCAACAAAGAAAGAAAATTGCAGATCAGTTTCTCTTATGAATATGGATGCAAAAGTACTCAATAAAATAGTTGCAAACTGAATCCAAGAACATATAAAAAAGATCATCCTCTATGATCAAGTAGGCTTCATCCCAGGATTTCTTAATGGCTCAACATACATAAACCCATAAATGTAATCCATCATATAAACAAACTGAGAAACAGCAAAAACTACATGATCATCTTATTAGATGCAGAAAGACCTTTGACACAATCCAACATCCCTTCATGATAAAAGTCCTGGAGAGATTAGGGGTACAAGGGACATACCTCAACATAATAAAGTCAATTTGCAGAAAGCCCATAGTTAACACCAACTTAAATGGAGAGAAACTGAAAGCAATTTCTCCAAATTCAGTACTTGAAATTTTAGCAATAAGACAAGTGAAGGAGATAAAAGAGATACAAATTGAAAAGAAGTTAAAGTAGCTTTATTTACAGGTGATATGGTAGCATCCATAAATGACTCTAAAATTTCCACCAGGAAATGCCTACAGCTGATAAACACTTTCAGCAAAGTAGCTGAATGTAAAATAAGCTCCCCCAAATCAGTAGTCCTCTGTGTACAAATGACTAATGACCAAGAAAGAATTCAGGGAAAGGAAACACTTTCACAATAACCTCAAATAATATAAAATACCTTTGGGCAACTTTAACAAAGCAAATAAAAGCCTTATGTGATTTGAAAGAAATTAAGGAATATGTCAAAAGAAGGAAAGATCTTCCATGTTCATGGATTTGTAGTAAATAATATAAAATAATATAGTAAAAATAGCCATCATACCAAAAGCAATATACAGACCCACTGCATTCCCAATCAAAATTATAACACAATTCTTCACAGACCTTGAAAGGACAATTTTCAACTTTATAAGGAAATGCATGTATGGGGACACACACACACACACACACACACACACACACACACACACACACACACAAAACCACCACCACCAACAACAAAAAAACAGGATTGCTGAAACAATCCTGAAAAACAAAAGAACTACTGGAGGTATCACTATCCCTAATTTCAAGTTGTACTACAGTGGTATAATAATAAAAGCAGCATGTTATTGGCAAAAAGCAGACATGTTGATTAACAGAATAGAATTGAAGATCCAGACATAAATCCATACACTAATGGACAACCAATTTTTTAAAAAGAAGCCAGAAATACACAGTAGAAAAAGACAGCATGTTCAACAGATGTTGCTGTTTAAACTGGATGACTCTATGTAGAAGAATCCAAATAGATCCATACTTATCACCCTGCACAAAACTCAACTCCAAACAGATCAAAGACCTCAACATAAAACCAGATATACCGAACCTGATAGAAGAGAAAGTGGGTAATATCCTTGAACTCATTGGCACAGGAAAATTCTTTCTGGACAGAACACTGTTAGCACAGGCACTAAGATCAAAAATCAATTAAATGGGACATCATGAAACTGAAAAGCTCCTGCATGGCAAAGGACACCGTCATTTGGACAAAGTGGCAGCTTACAGAAGGGACAAGATTTTTATCAACTCCACATCTGATAGAGAACTAATATCTAAAATATATAAAGAGCTCAAAAACCCCCTAGATATCAATAAAACAAATAATCCAGTTAAAAATGGGGTACATATCTAAACAGAGAATTCTTAAAAGGAAACTCAGATGGCTGAGAAACACTTAAAGAAATGTTCAAATATCCTTAGTCATCAGGGAAATGAAAATGAAATGTACTTAGAGATTTCATTTTGTATCTGACAGAATCACTACAACAAGGGACATGACAACTCATGGTGCCATTTCTTAGTGGTTGGCCTGGGGGATTGCCATTAACATCCTAACTTATAGCTATTTAGTTAATGCTATTATCAACATTGCTTCAATAGTATATAAAATTTTCTTTCTGTGGAGCTTGGTTCCTCATTTTACAACATCTCTAAATGTATGTTTCCATCAGTGTGGATTCATCGCTATTGTATTGTGCAGCTACCTTTCAAATCATACAGGATCCTTGTTAGTATAGTGGTGAGTATCCCCTCCTGTCAAATCATACAGGAAAAAAAAATGGAGCTAAAAACTAAATACAACTTTTGCTTTTTGGATGTTTTTCATATACCCATTGAGACTCAAGTTATCACTTATATCTTTTTAGCCTGAATAGCTTCCCTTACCATTCCTTCTTTAAAAAATCTAGGGCTGGAGAGATGGCTCAGAGGTTTAGAGCGCGGGCTGCTCTTTCAGAGGTCCTGAGTTCAATTCCCAGCAACCACATGGTGGCTCACAACCATCTGTAATGAAATCTGGTGCCCTCTTCTGGCCTGCAGGCATACATGCAGGCAGAACACTATACATAACAAATAAATAAATCTTTAAAAAAAAAAGTCTAAGCATGCTAAATATTCAGTTTTGTTTAGTTGGTACAGTGTTTGAATGAGAGGTTACCCATAAGTCTTAGTAATTTGAATACTTGGTTGCCAGTTGGTGGAACTGTTTGGGAAGGTGTGGTCTTGTTAGAGGAGATATGTCAGTGGGGGCAGGCTCAAGGTTTCAAGAGCCCCCACCATCCACTCTCTTTGCTTCCTGTATGTGGACTGGAATGTGAGCTCTCAGTAGCTGCTGTAGCTCCATGCCTGTTTCCTGCTGCCATGTTCCCCTTCATGGTGGTGATGGACTCCTATCTCTCTGGACATGGAGGTGTCAGATTAGCCCTTCCTTCTATAAGTTGCCTTGACATGGTCTTTTATCACAGCAACAGAAAAATAACTAAGATGTCTTAATTTCTACTTTAATAAAAACCATTTTTCTAAGATAGACTTCACATAGAATATAATTGCTCTATGTAAAAACAAGAGACTTTTACTATGTCCATGTATATGAGCAATTCTCACTAGAGTCATTTGGGGAATATTGTCATCACCTAATAAACAACTTATATCCCCAAACTTTCACCCCTCCCTGGTTGATTTTAATGAAAAAAGTTTCTTTTGGTTTATAATTTTTATAACATACTGTGGGAAACTCAAACTATGATTTCAGCCTTGAAAGAACTTACATTATTTTGTTTCAGAAGGAAAAAGAAATAATCAAAATCTACAGCAGTCTGGTTCTTTCATTTTAACCTTTTGAAAATGGCCATGGCAACTTCTCTCATCCCACATACCCTGCTGTAATGTCACCTCATCACTTCTCTATTGAGAGGTGGAGTTTATTTTCTTCTTGAATCTGGATCGATGCCACTGACATACTTGTAACCATATAGACTGTGGCAGTTACCCTGTATGGCTTCAAAGGGTAGGTGAGAAGGCTTGATGCTAGTGTCTTTGTCTCTCTGGGTGTTTCCACTGGGAAACATCCTCCTTAGTCATGGTGTGAGAAGCCTTTAACACACGAGAAGGCCATGAATAGGTGCTTCAGTTGATAGTCTTAGGTGAAGCCAATTTTGGCTACACTCAACCGCAAATGACAGGCCTGTGAGTGAAAGAGACTTCAGATAGTCCCACCATCCAGCATTCCAGTCACTGCTCGTTGGTGTAGTCTTCCCAGCTGAGCCTCAGAGGCATGGGCCAGAAAGATACCATCCCCACTGTACTTGACCCACAAGATCCATGAATGTAATAAATAAATGAGTTCTGCTTTATGTTATTCAATTAGGAGTGTCTAATTTTTAATGTAGCCACATAGAGAGCAGGGATCGTGAACAGACTGATCATCCCATGCTTTAGTTCCTTCTATAAAATGGGGTCTCATGAATCCCCTGAAGTGTTGACATGAAAATTGAATGAGCAAATTCAGGTATAGCAATTAGACCAGTACTTCAGATATAGTCAACTTGGAAAGTCAAGAAAGAAGTAACAGAAGTTTGTCATGGCCACAAAAGAAGCATGAAATGCATAAGTGACTATAGATGCTCCCAATCCTCTTTGCAAAGTCCATGTAGGAAGACAGTAGATGAAAAAGTAGAGATTTCTGTCTAGGCTCTTAGCCTAAGCCTGTTCACTTGTTAATTGGTTCATTTGTTCCCTCACTGAATAAACCTGAATAGATACTACAGCGTAGGCACTGTAAAAGGCATGAGGATTCAATAAGTAAAGGCAATAGTTCTCATAGAGCTACAGGTGAGTAGACATGTTATCTCAACAGAGTGTGGTAGGTGCTTTTCTGGGGCTCAGTGTTAGGGCAGGTCAATGTTTGATCTCAGAGATCAAAGACCCTCTACTCCCCAGATGAGAACATTGGGGTGGTTAAGAGTATGTGAGGTTGCAGGGGAGGGCCTAGGCCCTATCCCAAAGGATATGACAGACTCTGAAGACCACTCCCCCCATGGAAGGCCTTACCCTCCCTGGGAAGCAGAAAGGGTATGGGATAGGTAGGGTGTTAGTTGGGGGAGGGCAGAGGAGGAGGGGAGAGAGAGAGAACTGGGTTTGACATGTAAAACAATCTTGTTTCTAATTTAAATAAAAAATGGAGAAAAAAAGAGTATGTGAGGTTGGGGTAAGGAGCATTCCAGGAAGATAAATAGCATTGGTAGAGATTCAGGCATATGAGAGGTTTTCAGAAATTAATGTTTAATTCATTTAGTTAGAACTGGCAAATTACAGTTGGAGTAGTTGAGTGGGAATCAGTTCAGAGTTCAGTGGAGGGAGGGCCCTAAAGAATCAGCTAGCAATAATACAAAAATACTAGCCCTTTAATAGCCTAACCTTAGAAATGCCTGTACACACACACACACACACACACACACACACACACACACACACGGGGGTGGAGGGAGGCACAGCATCAGAGACATTTTATTACCTATAATAAAGCTATAGTTTGAGAAGCCCATGAGCACACAAAACTCACTGTGCATACTACATTTGAATTGTGTTTTTGACTGTCTGCCATCTGGGAGGAAAGGCCAACAAGAAGTTATTTACACATGTGCTTCAGCAATACATTGTGGAAACATGGCATTGGTGTCTCCTTTAAATGGAGAGTAGGAATTCTAGACTCTGGTGGTGGTTTCCTTAACATCCAGGTGGTTGTTAGAGAATAGAGTACAGTGTATTCATCTGGGCCCAACTCATCAGCCTAAAATGAAGAAATTTCAGTTTTTTGGAACTGTTGAATTCTAGCAGAGAAGGTTTGTAAGATTTCTCTGGGAGATAAGCGAAGTCTCTAACTTCTGGGTTTCTAGTGAGTGTCAGGGACAAAAGGGTACAAAAATAATAAATAAATAAATAAATAAATAAATAAATAAATAAATAAATAAATATGGGCAGCCAACCTTTGTCAGGGAGAAAAATAAAACCCCTTGGAGGCATTGTTCTCTTAATACTTGGGACAGGAAAACTGAACTATCTCTTTGGGAGTCTTCATCTGCTGCTAAGGGGGGATATGTAGGACATTTTCAGAGAGGGGCAGGAATACAATCATTGACTTTGGAAGCTGGCAGCACTGAGTTTTCTTTCTCTCTTAATTTGATTAAGTGACAGCAGCCACAAGAATAATTGTGTTCACATTCATGTTAACTGGCCAGAGTTGATGCTCTTTATGCAGTTTTGAAGTGGATCTGGCTTCTAGAACATTCCATGCTCAGAAACCTGCCTTCTATACCATACTTCCCAAAACCTTGATGTTTTCATTACTACCTAGCTCACCTTTGACTGTTCCCCTTGAGCAGATTCTGCCAGGACTCCCCAGTCACCAGGAGCCCTATAGTACTTCAAGAAATGAGGAAGTGATCAAGAAACAGTGCCCAAATGATGCCAACTTGACTGGAGTGATGCTTTCAAATGTAATAAACTTATATTGAAAGTTAGACTACATACTTTAAACACATGCAGCTCATTGTGTCATCTCCATGTTTCAAAATAATCTAGGAGACAGGTGGTAAAGTAGCTATGGGTTGCTAAAATGATCTACAACATCGCATGAGGAATGGTTTGCCTTAGTCCTACATATAGCTATGAGCCCCTCTGACATAGCTTTTCTGCTCACATAGCTTTTCTACTGCAACAGTCCAAAGAAGGTGGAACAGCCAGCAGTTCAGTGGGAATGTCCTTTACTTTGTGCACTTTTGCTTAGGGCTCTGAAGCTGTGTGGGTACTTCCTTTGCTTTAATCAAACTGCTAAATCTTTCAGCTCAGACTCTAATTACCCATTCCCTCTGATGCCTTTCTCCCACAAGCATTCTTAAGCAAAAATCTCCCCAATTTCTACTTATGTGAATTGGTGTTTTCTACACAAGTAAGATATCTTGTAATCTTAATTCTTTTGTGGTACTACAATACAAATGCTTTCAGCTTCCTCTTTTTCTATTCTAATTGTACTATCCAATATTTTTGTCTATTAGCTATCCCTCCCCACTTTAACTTGAAACCTGGAAATAAACCTACTTAGATTTTCAATCACGGCACCAACACTTTCAAAAGTCTTATTGTCTCTATTATTTCATGAATAATAAAGGCTACCTTGGGGAAAAAAAAACTGAAAGAAACAGTGCCCAAGGCAACACTGGAGAACAAAACTGGAGAAAAGGTATGCAGGTGCTATGTGATGCTGAGTAAGTGAGTTTCACTGAACCTCATGCCCTTTGAGTGTCAGAAATGGAACTCTGTCCTCCACTCAGGAAGCCCTGATTCGATAGGAAGAAACGACTCACTAGTACAAGCATTGTTAATGACAGTAATGAAACTTTTGGTTTTGGTCCATCCCTGAATTCTGTGAAGGCCGGCTATGCAATTAAAATTCGGTTTCTGAGGGTGCTGTATTTTGAAATTCAAAATGTCCATTTCCTTCAGACTTTCACAGTAAACCAACCGGAAAGAGAAATCTATTTTGAGAGAACCATGTTTGAGGTATTTGTATCAGTTGTTTGTGTGGAGTACAAAAGATAATTGTGAGTTTTAGACTTGAAGTTAGTTGTGATTTGTGGGTTACAAGCCATGAGGGGAATCCCTACCTCAAATCTCAGTGTGTGCTTACTTCATTCCACACAAATGACCCACATGGAGCCAGGGTAAACACTATCAACAATCCTTGGGTCATGTGATTAATATTGAGATTTTTGATAAGGTAGCCAAGTGTATAGAATAGAAGATTGTCAGCTATCCATCTGGATTTGGAGAAAATGCTAGACTTTTACACTGAATCTTGAGATTCACAGACCAGTTTGTGTTTGAGGTTTTATCCTGGTCCCCATCTCACACAGAGAGAACATTATCTCTAGAAGCCTGTGCAAGTGCAAACACACAGTCTCCTAGTCTCCTCCCCCATCTTCCATTCCCGGAGACTGACACAGATACAGAATAGAAATAAAGATGAGGGTTGGTTGTTCAGGAATGGCAGTGCTGAAGAAACTCCCCCTCCTCCACCCCGAGCCCCCCAGGGGAAGCTGTTTCTTCACCTTCAGGGAGGAGGCGAGTTACCTTGTTCTTTTCTGTGCATGTCAGGAACAATGAATGTGATCTACTATCTGTGTTTTGGATGTGTAGGTGTGATGAAGGAAATCACTGTGTAGTCAGTCAGTGAGAATAAATCAGGCCTAAGCAATTCCTTCTCTCCAGAAAGAACATGCCAATAAAGTGGATGAGATGAGTCAAGTCCCCATGTTGGATTCAGGGCTCTGAAGTTTCTGAAGTGCTTTGGTCAGGTCAGTAAGTGGCTGAGGGTTCAGTGTCACCAATACTCCCCACCCACCTTCTCCTCTCATCCAGCCCTTGCTAACTAATCTGATCCACGTTTTTTACATCTGACATGCTACATGTGAAATCCTTGCAGCCTGTGGCTTGCAGTGGGCTCCCAGGTAACCAACCACCAAATACAAAGCTAATTCTTTTAAAGCTCAGGGTGTGGGGCTGTATTTGTGTTTTTACTCTCAGCACAGAGCTGAGAGTAAATATTGTTTTACTAATTGCTCAAAACTTTAATACAAAATCAACTGGAAAAACTCAGCTGAAAAAAAATACCTACACAGACTTTTTAAGGATACAAAATGTGATTGTACTGGCCCAGACTGTTAACACATCTCATTTAAGTAGTTTACATTTCTGTAGCATGAGTGGTAATTTTTACTATAATATGCATGTAGACATGACTATCAGGTTAACAAATGTTGATTAAAAAAATAAAAAGTGGAAAGAAAATTTTCTGTGTGTCTTCATAACACAGTGTTTCGGTCTTTTACCCCCAAGAAATTGCAACTTTTCTTTATGTGGACTTAAAGTCTGAATGACAAAGCATGTGTGCATGTCAGTGTGTGTGTGTGTGTGTGTGTGTGCGCACACATACATGTATTTGTCTTATGAGAGAAAGTTTGCAGTCTGGAACGATCCCTTCCCTTTGCTCCAATCCCCAGGTTCCAATAGCAAACATTATTGTTATTATGAATTTGCCTTTATTTTTTAAAGATTCTACAAATATATGAATCCATGCATCATTTTCTCTTCTAAGTTTGGGTTATTTCACTTAGTACAAGTATGTTCCCCATTTATCCATATTATGTCTATTAGCTGGGAATTTTTTTAAAGTCAAATGATATTTCACTGATTATTTGTTCTACATTTCCAATATCTACTCATCTGTCACTAGATACTTAGGACATTCCCCTATTTGTCTACTATGAATAATGCTGCAGTGAATATGACAAAACAAATATTCTCAGACTAACACTTTCAATTTATGTATATATGTATATATATGTAAACGTAGAACTGAAAAATACATTTCAATTTTTAAAGGGTGAAATTTGAAAAAAGAAAGAAAAGGAGTGGTAGAAAATTGACTGTAGTAATATGAAGAGGGCAGGATTTTATTTTGAAGGCTTTAGAATAAAAACAATATGCTCTGTCAAGTGAATGTTTCTGAGACTCAGCTTCCTCAATTATGGTATAAATATAGTAATGAAACATGCTCTCATAGCTGGCTTGCATTTGAAGAACTCCAGTGATACAAGGTATGCAGCAATGACTTAAAAATTTAGAAGTGCTTCACCATATTTGTTAATATTGCTAGAGAGTGGAAGCATAGCCCTATCTTGTAGAAAGGGGATTTGGCATTGAGCACGGTTGTTGTATAATTTCAGATAAGCGGAGCCACTTAGACCAGGGTAGGCACTCAGGAATTTGGAGAAATGAATGATCTAATTTCTCCTTTGTTTTTGTAAAATTGTCAGACAAATTGTTTAGTGGTATTTCCCCTGCCCCCAACATCTGGATTTCCTGGTTCAATCAGAACGAGACATACCAAAAGAGCATAAGAAATATTTTGGGATATATTTGCAGACACGAGTCATTTGGATCTTTTCATGCATTTTATGAGTTCTTATCTGAGCTCAGCCCAGACAGTTGAGGGTTTCAATTCTCATGGACATGACAGAATCATCAGGCAACTCTATTTATATTCAACATACTTCAGAAGTTGTTGAGAAATGCACTGGTCAGACTCCTTTGCAGTAGAAAGATGGGGCCAAAGTTGCTCTTTGAATTTGTCATGGTGTGAGGGAGAAATCTTCACTGAGGAGGTGGCTCATCACATAGGTGCCAGGTAGGACATCCTAAATGGTGACAAGATAGGTGCCTATGCCAACCCAAGGCTGGCATTTAACCCTCATAAACAGTTGTGTTTCTTCCTGGCCAGCCATGTTGATCATTGTGAGGTTGAAGTAGCCTGGCTGGTGAGGGAGGTGTCATATTAATGCAGGAAGAAATATATCCTGATGTTCTTCCATTTCCTTCAAGCCAAGGCAACCACTGTCCCTATGCTAAGATACAAGTAGGCAATCAGCTAAGTTGTATCATACTTGACATTCACCTACATTTTGACTCACTTGTAGCTAATCAGATGAATGCAAAAGACAGCAAAATGTAATCAAGCCAGAATGGCACATGGTGTCAGTGGGACTGAACATATAGTTAGTGTATATTAAACAAACAATTGCTGAGTGAACTATTGCTGCCTACAAATTAGGTAGTCATCTGTCTTTTTTTATGTTTGAACACCCATGCTACATGAATTGAAGAATGGTGCTTACCTGCTAGTTTTCTCACACATTGAAATTTTGGAATCCAATTTTCATTCATTTATTCAAATAGTAGAAAAGAAGTTAATTAAATGCCTTCAGGTTGGGAATTATCAAATCTGGGGTAAAAATGGTGACAAGATACGTAATGGTCACTGTCTCCATAGAGGTTCTAGTCTAGAAGTCTAGACATTTAGACTGACTTGAACTAAAGAACATGTACTCATATATAAGAGCACCACCACCAAAAGTGCTGTGAAGGAAGTGGTAAGTAGGTACCGTGACAGTGATGTGAACACGGTGAGTCCACTCCATCCTAAGGGATGGAAGATTCCCTAAGGAAACGATGTCAGAGCTGAGATACAGAGAGTAAGGATAAGTCAGATCAGCCTAGAATTCCAAGCAGAAGCAGTGACTCAAGTAGAGCTTCAAAGGAGAGAGCAAGAGGCCCTTAGCAAGAGAAAGCATGGGAGGAGGTTAGAACAGAAGTAGGGTGGTGCTTTCTGAAGCCAGATGTGATGAGAAGTTGTACCTTTGCAGTTTGAGACTGAGTCTTGTCTTTTCTCAATGAACTATGGGAAGGGACTAGCAAAGGATTAGGTGAGCTTGAGGATGGCTTGCTATGGTGAGGTGAAGGCAGGTCACTAGACTGGACATCGGTTCTGCAGTCAGGGTGGAATAAGGTAGCCACTAAAGGACATGGAAGCAGTGGCAGGAAAATGAAGTGGACAGAACAAAGGACCTCATGAGGGCTGATGAAACTTGGTACTAGACAAGATGATGTGACAATGGCATGTATTCACAATGACTGTTAGACATTTGCCTGCACAATTGTTTAGGAAGAAGATGAGGATGGAGGAGAAATCAAAGTTCATCTTGCACTTGCCAATTTTAGTGCTTTGTGGATATACATGTAGGCACAGAGTAGGCAGTGGGATCCCTGATGCTAAAACTCAGCAGTCAGGTTGGACTGGGCTGCACACTCAATAGGCATGCACAGATGGCAAGTGAGGACATGGCATTAATGAAAGGAATACAGAGACGGGGACAGTCTTACTGATAGTCACATCCTGCTTCTACCAGTAAGTTGTGCATTTCCAGTCTCAAACTCGTTACTGCTGACCTTGAGGATATTTTCATGTGGTCCCAGAAGGCCATTTTTTTTCAAATTAACTGGGAATATGCACACAGATGTGTGTGTGATTTGGGGTATGTGACTTCATGTATAAAGTTTGTCTCACAGATCCAGAATTTCAAATTTACCATGGACTGAATTGAGATTTCATTTTCTGATACTCTCAACTGCCAAGAGTTTCATGATGGATGAAGTGACATAGCTTTTCCTGGATAGAACTTGTTTCTTTAGCTTTTTTGTTTTTTGTTTTGTTTTGTTTTTTGTTTTTTGCAAAGCTCACACCATTTTTTTTGTCTCCCCAAGATTTGCTACTGCTTAGAACTTTAAAAATACTCTGATTTTCTTTTTAGTTTCCTCACAGTTTCACTGCCCACAAACAATTGCATGCCTGTACTTTTTCTTTCATCAAGGTTTACTAGAGGTTGGACACTACTCTATTTTCCCACCTGTCTTGGTATATGAGTCTCATTCCCCAAATAAGTCTGCTGGTTCCAGCAATACATGGTACCAGCACTTCCCACCCACAGACGCCCAAACACCCTGTTCACTGAGAGGGCTCAGTCCAAAGTCTGATTCTTTACAGCAAAGATGTATGGGATGTATGGTAAGGTTTGCGTTTTCATTTACATCCTTGGTTTAGCTTGTGTGGCAAGAATGCATCTTTAAAGTGTTTCCTACATCATTTCCCCAAGGGGACTTTCCTAACTTTTCTATATGTCTTGGGGGGAGATGTAGACTTCTCTAGGGCCCAGAATGTGGATTCAGAAAGATTTGTGCTTCAGCTGAGAGACTTGTCCAAGGCAAATAATTCAGATCAAATATTTTTCCTGCCTTTTATCTTTTCTTTTGGTTTTCATCTTGTAGATTAGGATGAGATAGGATTTGCTTTGAATTAAATTACTAGCCAATATCAGGTGAGTGCCTGCCATCTGCTAGGCTCATGTTCTGGGATACCAAATAGAGACAGACATCATCCATGCCTTCAAGATACACATTTCTATAAGCAGAAGAAACAGAAAGAAAATAGTCAATTTTAAGGTAATAAGGAGACAAAGATATGACAGTGACTCGCCTACTGAGAGTAAACCCTCACAATTAATGTGAATGCTATGTGTTCTAAGAGCTTGCATCTGGTTAGTCCACTTAAGACTAACATGCATAGCTTACTTCAAATCCAGAAGTAACAGGGCCAAGGGGGTCACAGAGACAAGTTATGTAACATGGGCTGAGATGCCACATGGGGATACAACTTGGCACTCTGGAAAGGAGGTACTATGCAAAAACTTGAAATATTGACCATGGAAAGGATTTACTGGAGGACAGTGTGCTCACAGTGACAGCAACATTCCTGTAGATAGTGGTATATAGCTCACCACAGATGTCATTGGGGGGACTCAACTGTGAGAAAGACAAGTAGATTATAGTATTCAATTTGCTGTCAAGATGTAGAAACTCTTTCAAATGAGCTCTTACATAAGAATATAAATATATGTACATACTCATTTTCATATATATATGTATATATATATGATATATGATATAAGGGTGCTACTATGGCTGAAAAATCCATCTCCTCAGTCTCACTAGCTCTTCCTTGAATGTGATTTGCTATTTTACTAGCATTTCAAGGAACTGAACAGCTTCTATCCTCAGTATATAACATCTGAAGATTTATGATTCCTTTTGCCTCTAGCATGCTGTGATTATGTGTGTATAGGAAATGTTGTTTGAAATGGCTCATTAGCTATGTTTCTTTCCTTTGTGTTTTAATTCCTAAACATATGGGCTTTCACAAATTAGCTTGAGAGATTTTCAGCTCAGAGTTTTGTTTATAACTGTCTAAACATAAGATTTTGACCAGTTAGGACATATGAATGGTTTCTACCCCCCAGTGGAGAATTGTTTGAGGTTTACTAATACGTGTTTTAGATACAAGCTACTTGAGATCAGATTGTATGACAATGAGGAAGTACAGCATCGAGTAACCAGACCCGATAACTTTGATCAGCTTGTACTTAGTGTTATGGAATTATGTGTTTCTTTCAACTCTGTCTGGTTTAAAGGCTCTTTTGAAGCTCACGTGCAGGCAGTTAATCTTAACTGGGTTCATTGATTTATAACAGGGAGAAAAAAAAATACTCTTGTGAATCCAAATAACTTAAACTTGAAAAAGTTTAAGTCAAGTGATTTTGTCCATAAGCCACTAATAAAATTAAGGAGATGTCAAACAGAGAACAGATGCCTTGTGGGGGTCACTGCTCTGCAGGTGCAAAAACTTGAGTTTATTAATCACCATGGAAGGAAACGTGGCAGATTTGATTTGAAAAATAAGACTCAATTTTAATCAGTCTTTCTGGATACACACACACACACACACACACACACACACACACACACACACACCACACACACACACAGAGAGAGAGAGAGAGAGAGAGAGAGAGAGAGAGAGAGAGAGAGAGAGAGAGAGAGAGACTTAATCCTAATGGACTACCGTTGGTTTACATGGTCACTGTCACATTAATCAAGGTGTCACTGAGGTAAAGATAATACAGAGAAAATATGTGGATAAATGTGATGACTGTGTTCTACTTAGAAGATATTAAATACTATGTCACAACATAGTATTTATGCTGTACACAAAGCAGTGTGGCAGATACATTAGTAAGACCTGTGATTAACCTTTCCAAACTGAAAGACACAACACAGTATCATAAATTGAAACACGCTGAGGCAACATATTTTGTCATTGTATAGAAATAAATCAGAATGTTCTAGAAGGGGACTAGGAAGGACAATGTGGCAATTTGACAAAAATAACAACAGCAGCAACAAGAAAAAAACAGAACAAAGCAACTAACAATGTACTGTATCACACTCTATAAAACGTAGTAGAGTGAGGAAGACAAAGTAACATTTAGAAGTGGGGTGAAATTTGATCACATCTGTGAGAATGAGGGAAGGTGTATCAGGAGAGGAATGTGATTCATTGATGTAGAATAACCGTGGGAAAGGTGGAGAAGCTGAATAATACATTTGAAGATGTGGTGGATACTGCAAACAGGAGACTGAATAAAAAAGAGTCTTGATGACAAATAAGGGGTGTGTGTGTGTGTGTGTGTGTGTGTGTGTGTGTGTTGTCTCAGCACTGGAGCTGGCAGAAGAAATAAGTAGAGAAAAAAATAAGAGCTAGTTGATCATTGACTTAGTCATTTTTCCATTACTACAAGAAAATACCATCAGTAATAAGCCTTTTAAAAGAAAATACATATTTTGGCTCACAAGTTTGAAATTGTGGTTCATGGTCAATTTTGTATATATGGTAAACAGCACATTATGGTGGAAGCTATTCCTCTCATGGCAGCCAAGGAATAAAGATAGAGGAAGTGGGTTGGGTTCTAATAACCTCAAGGAAAGCCTGGATGCCCCGACTTTCTCCCATTAATTCCACTGTTTCTCTGTGAAACAAATCCTCCATAGGTGAGCCTTTGGGGGGATATTATAGTTTTACAATAATAGTGTTATAGTATTGCACTCAAGAGAAAATTAGAGCATGGATTTAAAGAGATTTTATCTATTTATCTATCTATGTATCTATCTCTCCATATACAGATATAATGTCTTTATATATGTTTAGTGTATGTAATAATCTGTGTATGAGAGAAGAGTATCTGAATTAAGGAAGTGACATTGGAGATGGATGGTTAGAAAATATGTGGACATACTAAGGTCCTAATGTTAGGACAGTTTTGTTTATTAAATATTGGGAGATGAGAAAAGAAACTGAACACAAGGAAAAAGGAAGAGAAGACACAGTTCTCTTTAGCATGTGTTGAATTTGAAGCATAGTCGTGCCAGGCAAACAATGACATCTAATTGTACTTAATACCTTCATTAAGAAAGTGGCATGATGAACTTCAGGAATCCAGTCAAAGAGAGGGAGCAAGGAAGGTCAAGATCAGGATGGAGAAATCTAAAGAGACAACTGAACCAAGCTCATAGAAACTCATGGACTCTGGACTGACTGCTATGGAGCCTCCATTGGACTGAACTAGGCCCTCCATAGGCAAGAGACAGTTGTGAAGCTTGGACTATCTGAGGGTCCCCTGGAAGTAGGACCGAGATCTATCCCTAGCTCATGAGCTAGCTTGTAGGAGCCCATTCCCCATGAAGGGATGCCAAGCTCAGCTTTAATGCAGGGGAGAGGGGCTCTGTCCTGCCCCAACTTAATGTACCAGACTTTGTGGACTTCCCATGGGAGCAATTACCTTTTTGGAGGAGTGGACAGGGAGTGGGTTGGGGAGGAGATGAGGGGGCTAGGA
Source organism: Cricetulus griseus (assembly GCF_003668045.3). NCBI lineage: Eukaryota > Metazoa > Chordata > Mammalia > Rodentia > Cricetidae > Cricetulus > Cricetulus griseus. The sequence continues at coordinate 19,756,484 of NC_048600.1, forward strand.
GGGAGATCTTTGATTGGAATGTAAAATGAAATAATAAAAAATAGAAGGTGGCATGAATTGGAGATAAAATTTGAGGATTAATGTTGTGGAAGTAGTGTGGCCCTGTTTCAAAATCTCAGGGAGAAATATACAAAGGAAAAGAAACTGTGTCAGACATTGAAGAATACCAAGGAAAAAGTAGAGACGTGAAAAAGAGGAGTGGAGTAATGTACTCAGCATATAATAGAAGAATCCCAGCATTTGGGAGGCAGAGGCAGAGGCAGAGGCAGAGGCAGAGGCAGAGGCAGAGGCAGAGGCAGAGGCAGAGGCAGAGGCAGAGGCAGGAGGCAGGCAGTGGGATCTCTGTGAGTTCGAGACCAGCCTGGTCTACAAGAGATAGTTCCAGGACAGCCTCCAAAGTCACAGAGAAACCCTATCTTGAAAAACCAAAAAAGAAAAAAAAAGAAAACAAGAGAAATAATTTGTTAAATAGAAGAAAAACTAGGGACACAATATGGTAGACGTCTAGGGAATTGAGCTCTGGAAGTGTGGATCAAGGGCCCTATGTGTCTGTCCATTAGTAGGTTTTGTAGGTGATAACCCTGAAGCTCACCCTGTTCCTCATTTCTGTTGCTGCCTCCCAAGACCCAGAGCCATTATCCTTGTGGTGACAGTCACTTAATTGTAGGATCTCTTCTACTTTAATCTGAATTACAGTCAAAGTATTCTATCTAATTTTACCAAAACACATTATATGATTGTATGAAATTCTCAAACAACAAAATGGATATATATGTACATATATATTTGTATATATTTTTTTCTGTTCTTCTATACATATGTATGTATATAACAATAAAGAAAATGAGGCTATCAATTTGAGAGTGAGGGGCATAAGATAGGGTAGCTGGGAGGAACTTCTGAGAGGAAAGAGAGGGAGAACTGTGATATAATTCTATTTCAAGTAAAAACATCAAAAAAGAAAATCATAATTTAAGAAAGGAAAAAAAAACATAAATTATATCACACCACTTGTCGGCTTGAAAACTTTCATTCTCTCTTGAAGAGAAGGGGGAGTATGTGGAGGAGGAAATATGGATATTTCATATTGTATCCTGGCTTATTGCTCCTCTGCCTGTCTCTCAAACCCACTTCTTATACTTTCATTTTTGGTCTCCACTCTTCTTAATTCTTTGCAATTCTTTGAGATAAGAATGTCTACAAATGTAGACATAGATGATGCTTTCAGGTGACATGGCCCTATATACATGCTGATGTTTCATGATGCGCTTTCATACTGGAAGCCACATTTATTAGGCCATGTGAAATGACACCTGAATACTTTTAGATTGTTTCATATTCTCATTTATTCTTAGTTCTTTATGTTGCTGGTTTTCCCATATAGTCATGTGAATTTACTTGAACCCACTTGATTTTTTTTTTATGCTGTTGTTTGTAAAACACTGATTATTTATACTTTGGGGGTTATTCTAAATAAAAATTATCCATGAAAACTTTATTAAATGACTTTTGATGTTAATATATATGCATCTGTCTTTTGTATATAACTAAAGTTGAATTTCTGATTCACAGGGTGAATGCTTTGAATGCTTCGTTTTAGGTGATGTGGCCAAGAGTTTTCCAAGGTGATTGTCCCATCACACTGGTTTAAAATCCACAGACAGCAAGAATTTCAGACACTCACTTTTTCATAGCCCCTCTTTAAATTCATGGGCTTTCTTTTATTTAAGAAACTCATTATAAATTTAGAATGATAAGGTTCCTACACAGGGAAATGTAACTAAAATACAAAGTGCTATATGATGGATGTGCAGTGGAATACAAATTAAGGAACTCTGACTGTCCCTGGCCTTTCCCCCTTGTCCTGAAGTCTAAAGACAACCTTGCAATTGTTGTTCCCACCCCTCTTTTCCTACCATCTTTTTGCACTTATTGGACAAGCACTTCACATTCAGTGTAGTGCACAGATTTCCAATGATCAGTTGCCCGAGTTTTGGCAATTAGACACATCTGTCCAACCAGCACTCAGCACGAGTTACAGTCCACATTCCTCACCGTGCACAGTTCCTGCATACCCCTCTCCAATAGTCCTCTCCCTTAATCCCTGCTAACAGGAAAATGCTTTTATGTCTGTTACCAGCCACTTGTACTTCCCCAAACCTCAGCAATAGCCCCTGGGGAGAACTGGTTGTAAATTCGGGACTTGACTCTGATCCATCCTTGAATGAAACCCGGCTCATCAGCACTCTTGGGGTTTCTTTTGCCTTGGTAAAGCACCTGAGCATTGACTGGCACCTGTAGCTGATGAGCACAACCAAAGAAGAAAACAGTCGGGGTTTCTTAACCCAGAAAGAATATTTTCTTTCCTAGAGGTCTAGAGGACTATTGGTTTTGTTTCTATAGTACTCTGATATGTAGTTTAAGCATATTTTCCCTGTTTCTTTCCTTAATTGGTACAGCAGACTTGTTGGTCTCTCTCTCTCTCTCTCTCTCTCTCTCTCTCTCTCTCTCTCTCTCTCACACACACACACACACACACACACACAAAACCCACACACACAACACTACACACACATACCTCACACACACTACACACACACACCACATACACACACACACACTACATGCACACATGCATAGACACATATACCATATACACACCATACACACCAAACTGCACACTACACACACATACCATATATACATACATGTGGATATATACACACACACCACACCAACACACACTACACATACACCACATATAAATACATCACATATACATGTCACAACCTCACATCACATATGCATATAAGTATACACCACACCAACATACACATAAGCACACTATATACTCACATACACCACACACATAGACACCATACACAATGCAAACACACAAGCACACATAGGCTACACATAACACCACACACATACACATTCACATACAATATACATATGCTCACACACATAATGCTTGCGTGTGCGTGCACACACGTACACACACACACACACACACACACACACACACACACACACACACACTACTTGAAAAAAAACTATCTTAAAAGCATTTTCCCATAAGCACTTATGGCCTGTTTTTATTTTAAGATTGTGCTTCAGAGAGTTATTTAGCAGAAGAATATGAACAATGGTCCTTTCACCCAGGTAGCTGACACCTCTTTGAGAGGAGAAAGGCACTCAATAATAACACTATTAGCTTGATGGGAATGTTGACTACAGTGGGAGAGCACATAGCTTGGTTAAGTCATTCACCTTCTAGAACTTGGTTTCCTCAGTTACAAATAAGGCTTGATTGCAACCGGTGGTTATCACACATTTGCATGAAATACATTGAGCCAGATGATGCGGCTGGCCAGCTGAGTAGCTGCCCGGGATACTCATCTAGATGAGGTGTTAAAACGGCAATGGAAACATAATAAGATGGAGAAAACTGAATCTACGAGAGGCCCCTTCAGGAAGGATACCATATGTGGTCCCAGTGTAAGCTGTTGGGGAAGCTGGGTGAGATTCCCAAGGAGTGTGCTTAAGGAACACCAGATGGAGGATAAACCCTCGGAAGGCGAGGGAATCTGGTTTACCACAGAGCTTTTGTTCTGCTCAACAGCAAGTTTGGGTCCTATCCAAGATGCCTGGGACAATGGAGAGGAGGCTGAAGTTCTCCACAAGCAGCCCTGTTTTTCTGCCTCTTTGGGCAGCACTCATTATTTTTACACACAATGAGCACATATTTTAAATGACAGTATGTATCAGCTCTGCATGTCTCAGCCTCATTGTTAGTGCATGTCTTCTTTGCAAGGGGGATTTATACAGAACCCAGGGAAAAAAAAAAACACCAAAGGAAACAATAGTCTGCTTAAATTAGACATCGAACCAAACTTTGTCAGCTCAGCTTCCCTTTAGACCTTTGAGAACATTCTATCACCTGTTAGTCCCCGGTGAAATACTGTTTGAAAATCGCTGATTTGTGTCATTTCCAGCTTTAACCTCAAAATTATGCCCTGTAATTATGTGACAAGGTAGAGACAGACACCTAGAATTAAATTACAACATTTTACTTCTTACTTTCTATGGCTTTTTTTTGCTGTATAGCCCTGGCTGGCTGGGTATTCACTACATAACTCAGTCTTGACTCATAGTCACAGCAATTCTCCTGTCTCAGATTTGCAAGTACTAGAATTACAGGCATATGCCACTGTATCTGGCTCCTAATATATCATTTATCAATATAATGTTACTAGTTATCTGGTTAAATAAGATATTTGAGAAAATGAAGAAATCATGTACTATAATGATTCTCTCTCTCTCTCTCTCTCTCTCTCTCTCTCTCTCTCTCTCTCTCTCTCTCTCTCTCTCCTCTCTGCATCTCTTGGCCTGATTTATCATTTGCAAATTTTCCTGAACTTGTTTGTGCTGGATTCTTTTGCTTCCACAAACTCTTTCTCATTGCAAAACTGCCACCTGTCCTTGTTTCGTAGAGTTTGGCTTGCTCTTTTAGCATGTCTCTAAAACAGTGGTTCTCAACCTGTGGGTTGTGTCATGACCCCTTTGGGGGCTTGAACTATTCTTTCACAGGGTTTGCATACCAGATAATCTGAATATTAGATATGTACATTATGATTCACAACAGTAGCAAAATTACAGTCATGAAGTAGCAATGAAATAATTTTAGGGTTGGGGAGTTACCACAACATGAGGAACTGTATCAAATGTCCCAGCATTAGGAAGGCTGAGAACCCCTAACATTGTTCTGAGGTCCATTCTGTTTTTGAGAACATTTTGCTTTGTTGTTGTTGTTCTCAGTTCTTTTTCCAGCTTAGTCCTTCCCGGCCCCCCACCCCCCCAAATAGCTAATTTTCTGAAGGTTTCCCAGAAAATCTCGATTTAAATTAATGTGTAAGAATGAAAGATGAGATTACCTGATCAAGGCAGATCATATGGTTTCCTGTTTTCTCAGGTAGCCCTATTTTAGGAGACAGTAATTCCAAGTAGAGAATTACTGATTGCTAGGCTTCACTTCACTGGGGTTTTCCATCTTCTGGGCTGTAATGAAGAGAACCTTGTTGGCGTTTGGGCTCTCACATGGGACATCTTCCTCAAGCGGATTCTTTATTCCTTGTTGAATCTTCTCTATGTCTCCACATAGGGAAGATCCTTCTGTTCTATGGGACAGTGAAAGGGATATGCCACCCCAACTGAATACCACAGGCAAGTCTTCACTCACCAGCTCAATCTCTGCCATGTGTTCCATTGGCTGTACACTGTTTCTTCTGGAAAATCCTAGCATGAAAGTTTCCTTGTGGGGTAGCCTTCTTCCTGTGCCTTTTCTGAACCTTACTCCTATTGTTCAGGATTAATTAGTTTAATGGCTGTCACTTTCACTTGTGGTATATCATGGTGTAAATGCTTTGTGTACTTGACTGCTATGGTGTACTGAAGCTGAGGCTGTTGTGTGTGTTCTAGCTTTACTCTGTTATTGTAACAAATATTACAAACTAAAGCAGCTTGGGGGAAGAAAGGGCTTATTTCAGCTTGCAGGTTGCAATATTTAGTGAGAGAATGCTGCTTGCTGCCTCCCTTGTAGACTTGTGCTTAGTTAGCTTTATTGTAAAATCCAGAGCCACCTGCTCAGGGAATGGTGTCACCCACAATGGGGTCTCCTTCCTACATCAATTAACAATTAAGACAGTCACCTACAGACATGACAACAAACCAATTTGATACAGGAAATTCTACAATTGAGATTATCTACTCAGGTGATTCTAGGCTATGTCAAGTTGACAGTTGAGTTAACTAGGACAGCATGGGTGCAGGGTGGCTCATGAGACCCTCATCCCCTGGCTGAGGAACAGTTGGCAGTGAATGGCTTCTGGAGGGGATGTCCCCTAGTAGGTTACCTGTGCTTGGTGGATAGTCCCCCACACACATGGATATGGACAGCACTAATTTTATATAATGGATTAGAAAAGAATTAATTAATAAAAGAAGATGTGAAGTTGGGAAGGGATCAGGAAGGAGTTAGAGTGGATACTACCCAATACATTGTATGTATGTATGAAGTTATCAAAAAAAATTTCCAAAAAGATGAGGTTATTGGAAAGTCTCATTCTGAATATAAACACTGGATTGCATTACTAGGAGAGAAATTTGAAAGTACAATAAATCAAACTGGAAAAAGTCATTGATAAAGTTTGTCTTCCCAGCAAAATTCTTTTATTTACTTATTTTGTGTGTGTGTCTGTGTGTCAGTGTCTCTCAATGTCAGTGGTTCTCCACCTTCCTAACACTGGGACCCTTTTATACAGTTTCTCATGTGGAAGTAATCACCAGCTATAAAATTATTTTCATTGCTACTTTATAACTGCAATTTTGCTACTGTTGTGAATTGTAATATAAATATCTGATATGCTGGATACCTGACATTCCACCCCTGTGAAAGGGTCATCCAACCACCAAATGGGTTGTGACCCACAGATAGAGAGCCACTGCTCTATGTGGTTCTGGAGCCACTATGTAGACCAGACAGAACTCAAACTCAAGGAGTCATCCGCCTCTGCTTCCCGAGTGCTGGTGTGTGTACCACCATTCCCAGCACTAGATTCTTACCAAATCATCTCATTTGGTCACTGTTGAGGTATAAATAGCATGTAGGTACATTTTAGATAAGCAATTTTTAAAGTTATTTATTCTCTCACAAATGCTAGATTCGCTGGGGCAGTTAATTTGGTACTGCTCTGGTACCGTAGTTCATCCCAACACACAAGGGCTCAGATGCATGTGTGCATTTCAAAAGTAAGTTTGTGAAGATTTGGGATCATTAGTGCTCACTTTGAACCCACTCCTACCCTAACTCCTACAGAACCACATGTTCCCACACAGAAGAGAATGGTTTGAGATCAGCCATGACATCATAGAGATCTATGAAGATGAACAAACGGCTTTCTTGTTACCTCGCTCTGCACTATTTTTATTTTGTATTTGTATTTAATATAATGATGTGCAGAGAAAACTGTGATCTGAGTGTTTTATGACTAAGTGCAAATTCTAGTTCATTCTTGAGGTGTTCTATTAAACGGGGTAATATTTTAAGTGGTATTCTGTCTTTGTTTCCAGATTAAATGTCTGTTTCCGTGTATGAAACAGATGAAGGAAGGGATGGTAGTTATCTCAGAAGGCAATTCCATCATAAAGACAAATGGGATATTAAAAGATGAATCACTGGGTATCAAACTATTGTGTGTACTTGCTTTCTGTAGTTTGGTGAGTTGGTTGAAGGATGCAAGTTCATGCATGGACTCAGATCATTCAGTTGAGCTTGAGCCAAAGGTGCCATGAGGCAGTGGGATTAAAGAGGTTAAAAAAATTGCTTAAAGAAATATATGGGAATAGCAGAAATGCCATTGTTTCAACCAACAGCTCCCGACCCACTGTATGAACAGCCATACTGAGAAAGGTCCTCACACTTCCAGCTTAGCTTAGTCAACCCATCCAAGAGGAGCACTCTACCTCTCATGACTTCTCAGGCTGCTTTAGCCCACACTCTCTAAACTCTTGGATACCTTGTAGCCCATCTCAGTAGGGGTTAATTTGAAAGATAACATTTGTAGACTTGCTAGTTTTGTTGCTTGAGTATCCTGTATTGAAATACTTGTTTTTACAGCATTTTCTTACAGCGATAAGTTACACAGAAGGCATTGGTTAAATATGAAGTATTATCACAGGTTACAGAAAAACTTGTGAGTTTAGAAGAAAACTCCAATTTGTGCCCCTCATAGCCAAAGCATGGTTGCCATTAAACACCTTCTGTGACATGTAGCCCAACTTCTTCTCCATGGAGTAACGGGAAAGAGTGTGGTAGTTGTGGCTAGCAGAAGGGTATCAGCTTCCATCATTAAGATCTGCTTTGGGCTTTTTATCCACAAAGACAATGAATAGACTGGGGAGGTGGCAAGAGATGAGTCTCAAACAAAGGACCTTTCATTTGAAGAGCCCAGTCTGTGTTTGGACAGAACTAAGCTTTATCAGGTTGTGACAGGGTAGAGAGGGATAAGCAGAGGCTTGTTTAGCAAACACAAATACTAGATATTCAGGGATGCGCCATCTAGAATAAATAAAAGGTAGATAAAATTTCAACAGGGCAAAGTGAATACACTGCTGGAATTCATTAGCTCAAGAAATAGTCATGACCAAAGAAGTGCATTGCAAAGAGCTTTTAATCCATTCATGGATGACAGGGATAACAGTGCTTATTAAGGGAGACCAGGGTGATAAGACACTTCCCTGACCTCTGATGCTGATGTTGACTGTTACATCCTACCCCTCCAGGACTCATTCTTTGGATCATCCTTAGAGACAGTCTTTTGGCTTGAAGGACCATGGGATTGGCCCAGGGGCACAATTCCGATGTTCTCCTGTTTCATTTGACTGGGCTAAATATTAACTTTCAGCCAGGAGTGTCTGTCACCAAGTCATCTGTCTTGGTAAATGCGGGTGGAGCCTCAGCATTTCGAGGGGGCAATGAATTTTCCCTGCTGACAGTGAGAATATCCACACCAAGCTGCCATAGAGAATTCTGCTTCCCACAATGTTTATGACAGTAAATTAGGCCATGGAGCACACTGGAGATTGTTTACATAACCCCTGATACCTAGTATATTTGTCAGTCCCACTCCGTAGATGGGGACTTCAGTAGAGCCAGAAAGTGTTTGAAATATAAGGCTGTAGATAACATATGAAAGTTACAGAGGGCTTTACTAGAACCCACGCTTGTTTTCTTGGACCCTCTCCTAGAACTTATACATCCTCTGCCCTTTTTTCTTTGGTTCATTCATTATCTTTCCTAATTTTCCCTAACATGTTTTTTGATTGTTTGTTTGTTTCAATTCTACACCTAAGTAAAGTAGCTTAGGATTTCATTTTAAGTTTAGGTTTGGTTCCTCTGCCTCTTCCCTCCTAATCCATTTTTCCTTTGAGAAAAGTCAGCTGTCCAGATGGATGCATTTAAACAAGTCTAAAACCCACAGGCCTCATGAAAACTGTGTCAGGTTCTCACTTATGTAGACCTGGCTGCCTAGAACATGTCACCTAGACCAGGTTAGCCTCAAACCCACTGAGCTCTACTTCTACCTCCTGAGAGCTGGGACCAAAAGCATCACAACCAGAAGTAATTTTTGTCTTTAATCTTTGGGGTGTATGCAGTCGCCTTCAGATTAGTTTATGCTAATACTTAGCTTATGAACTTACTACTTAATGTAAAACCTTGTTTTATAAGGAGGGAGAGATAGAGACAGAAACACAGACACACACACACACACACACACACACACACACACACACACAGAGAGAGAGAGAGAGGAGAGAGAGAGAGAGAGAGAGAGATTCCTAAACACAGTGGCTGTTTTGATTATTATTCTAATGAAGAAGAATTTAGGGAAACACTGGCTGCATATATTAAAACATTTCTCCTTTTTTAGATTTTTAAATTTTAAATTAGACGCAATCTTATTTTACATATCAATTCCAGTTCCCTCTTCCTCCCCTCCTCCCATGCCCCCCATTGGCCCCCATTCCACCCTCCATCCACTCCTCAGGGAGTGTGAGGCCTTCCATGGGGGAATCATCAAAGTCTGTCACATCATTTGGAGCAGGACCTAGGCCCTCCCCCATGTGTCTACGCTGAGAGAGTATCCCTCCATGGAGGAATGTGCACCCAAAGTTCATTTGTGCACTAGGGCTAAATACTGATTCCAGTGCCAGAGGCGCCATAGACTGCCCAGACCTCTTAACTGACACCCACATTCAAAGGGCCTGGTTTTGTCCTATACTGGTTCCCCAGCTGTTTGACTGGATCCATGAGCCCCCACTTGCTCAGGTCAGCTGTTTCTGTGGGTTTCCCCAGCATGGTCTTGGCCCCTGAAATTCATATGTAAAGCCCTGTCTGATGGAAAATTTTATTATTTGACAGCAGAATATGGTAATTTTTTTTAGAGACAAAGCCATCTATTTTAGAAATGTAATGTATCTAGGAAGCTCATAACAGGGATGGACAAGATTTCAAAGTATATGAAAAAACAGAACTGAACGGAGAAACAAGTTCACAATTTCAGCTTTTAGCTCTATTCATTCAGTAACCAAAAGAACACATAGGCAAACAGTTAGGAAGGCTTAAGTCATCTGGAACTGCAGAGTGCCTACACAACCAGTGCCAGTAACTTGGCTTTATAAAGCACTCACTCACCACCAAAGAACAGAGCTCTGCTCAAGGCCAAGGAGACACTTCACTGAAATGAGCTTGCTTCTGGACCATAGAGCAAAGCTCAGCAGATTTCCAAGAACTGAAGTCACATGCCATACACTGCTTCTGTGTAAAATGAATTTAAAACTAGAGTTGGTAGCAGAATGCTATTAGTATGCACTGTAAATTCTCAACTAATACCAAGTTAAGCAGTGTCTTTATAGGTAAGAAACCAAAAGGAACATGGAAAGATCATTTTCATTAATTTTTAAAAAAATAGACTAAAAGCCAAGTGATACAGTTGTAGTAGTACTTAGTACTAAGTATATAACATTATAATAGAATGTGCTAGGAAATAGGAGAGTGTTGCAAGCATTCTGAGTAGTTTCTGCAAATATCACAACTAACAGGCCAACCAACAGCTATATACAATGTGAGAAACATGAGTCAGCTGGAAAGATCAGTGGGTAAGGGACCTTGTCATCATGATTGGAGTTTGATTCCCAGAACATATATGATAGAATGAAAAAAAAAAACCCAAAACTCCTGCAAGTTATCCTCTGATATGCTACGGCAATGCATTCACACACACACACACACACACACACACACACACACACACACACACACAAATAAATAAATTAATTAGGAATCCAAGAGACATATTTGCTTGAAGGTGATGTGATGAGTAAACCCAAAAACTCAAAATGAGTTCATGAGTTTTCAATTCATTGCTTAGTATTTTATTATTTGATTTTGTGATGTAAGATAGCCAGATTGATTCCAACATACTAGGATGGTTACTGTATATAGTTTACAATTTTTTAAACCATGGTTTTGAAGCTAAGTGACAAGAATGGAACATTTTATAAGTTTGGAATGGCAACATTTAATTGTTCAAAAAGTACACAATAAAATATATTGTCTTGTACTTAGAGGAAAAAGAATGAATATTCAATGTCAACTCCACAAAGACTACAGTAATATTGGGAGAATCACTAGCTCTATTTAGATTATTTAAGTTTCATTTTAGATGTACTTTAAAAATGGAGTGTAATACTTCATAGTGAAGCTTATTGTAAATACAGTTTTATCAAATGCTAAAACACAATGAGAATTACAGGGGCCAGTAGAATGTTTTTTGTTCCAAAAATTTCAAATCTTCAAAATTAATAAGCAAAATCTCTTTGGAAGTGAAAGTGTGCCAAACTAGTTGATAAATTCCTAAATACTATCATTAGAAGACAAAAGAGTTACCACACAATTTCTGCAATATTCTGCAACTATTGCTATCTTATCTAACAGTAATAAGAAATACACATATGGGGCTGAGATGATGGGGTGATAGCTAAAGTTATATCTGGATTTCTAAAACACACATAAAAATCCATTTCTTGCTTGTCATGATGGTGCAGTCTGGAAACATACTTTGGAAGTTTAGAGTGGAGGATGGTGGGACACTTGGGACACCATAGCAATACCCTGTCTCTAAACAAGCAAACAAGCCACACCTCTATATTTCTTGGTGTTACAATTTGTCTTACACAGTCTTTATAAATGGAAGCTTCCAAAACAATGTTTAATCGCATTATAACACCAAAGTCCAATTGGATGAGTTTCTTGATGTTTACAATCCTTACCTTTGTGTGGGACAAATGTGGAGAGACAATTGTTGAAGGATTTTTTTGCTGGTGCTGATTTAGCATGCTATAACTTATCAAACCTAGATCTGAATTTCTCCCTAATTTTGAGGAGATGTTAGTCAGTATACATTTACCAGAAAATATGTAATAAAGCAGTCATAAATCATAGTGCAAAAGTTCAGAAAGAAGTATACAGGAATAGGAACAGCTAAAATTACCCATAATGATGTCATTTCAAGATGCTAAAAATGCTTAACGATTGATAATTTCTCAAAATTCAGCTTAGTGTCATGAATCTATTTTTAAATGTGCTGAATAATTTTAATCTATTAAAGGAATGCAATTTGATAGCTTAAATTTGGCAAGTATTTTGTTCAGAGACTGTTGCTAGCCATTTGTATTTACTGAACCACTCTGGAACCCTTATTTCTGGGAGAGGGCATGCTGAGAAAGTCATATGAACATATCAACAAGATTGATATTTTCACTTGTGAAGAAATTTTACCCAGAAACATATTTGTAGATATGATGTGTGGGTAACAGAATTTGATATCCAGAAGTCATTTTTAGCATTCTTAACAACTATAATCAAAAACTACCAAAAAATTACTGGTGTATTTCAACAAGTCAGGTGCATTAAAGAGGTTCCCAGAGGTGGTTTTTTTTTTTTTTTTATGGCAGAGAGATTCAAAAACAGCCACCATAGATTCCATGTTTCCCAAACATGGCTGTTTCTTATTAAGAAAAACACTACCAATGCAGCCAATTTAAATAAAATAATTTTTGAGACATTCTTACATTTTACTTTAATGCCTCAAATTTCTCATCAAGAGAAGTTAAAGCATTAAAGGAGAAAGTTTTCTCGGTAAACCCTAATGATTGATTTAAATTTAACCCACTAAAAGAACAAGTCACTCCTGGGGCTGGAGAGGTGGCTCAGTGGTTACAAATACTTGCTCTTGCAGAGGACCCCAGTTCAATTCCCAGCATTTATGTGGTGGCTCTGAATCATCTGCAACTCTGCCTTCAGAGAATCTGATACCTTCTTCTGACTTCGTTGGGCATCAGGATATACATACATACGTACGTACATACATACATACATACATACATACATACATACATACATGAAGGCAGAGTGCTCAGCATGAAAAACAAAGAAATAAGAAGCAAAACCCTAAAAAGAATAAGTCACTGTCAGCTTTTCATATTTATCAAATAGTCTTTATAATAGTTTTATCTTTGCTTTGGGTTAGGAGAATGTAAGTTCTGTTGCTAAATATAAAATTCACAATGATGTATTTGTGTTGGATGGATGCAAGAAGAATAAATTAATGAGCTTGGAACCATAATGGAAGTGATTCAAAGTGAATAAGACAAACAAACACACAAAAAAGGCTATGGAAAAAGGAGTGTCAGTGTGACTTCATGCAATCTAATAAGTATGCAATTGAAGCTCCAAAGTAGAAAGTAAATGCAAACACATTTAAGGAAATAATGGACAATTTCAATGGAAGGTCTGAAGCAGATCTAAGACATTTAATAAACCCAATGCAATGAAACATTCGTAGGGGGGAGAAGGTCTGCAAAAGAATATCATTGTAGCATTGCTCAGAAGCAGTGATAATGGAAGGGTTTTCAAAGCATTGAGAGGGGCTTGAGACATGGCTCAGGAGTTAGGAGTGTCCACGGTTCTTGCAGAGAACCTAAGTTTGTTGTTCAGCACCCATATCCCGTAGGTACCTCACAATTGCCTATAACTCTAGCTCTAGGGATCCAATAGCCTCTTCTACTCTGCAAGCAACACACACACACACACACACACACACACACACATACAGAGTTAAAAATTTTTGTAAGTTTAAAATGATTGTGAAGAAGACACATAGAAACTGATGCAAGGAGAGAGCTGATTTGGTATCAGAGACTATCCAAGGAAGAACACTGAAACAGCATACTGTAAAAACAAACAGAGGGCAAGAAGGGCCTGCCAAGGAAGAACTCCATCTTCAGGGAAAGTATTTTTAAACAATAAAGCCAAACATGTAATCACCAGCAGAGCTTCAATACAGAGCATGTGAAGCAACTCCTCATACCTAAGAAAGTGTGATGCTGCAAAGACAGATGAAGAGTTCATGTATTACAATAAACATGAGAGCCTTTGCAATGATTTTCTGTACTATTTAAACCTCTTCGGATGAAACTTGACTTTTAAAGTAACAATATAATGTTGCGCTTATAGCAAGCATAAACCTATGGTACAAAGGCCAGGAAAGGAAGACATGGAGATGGACTATTACAAATCTTTAATACTGTGCCTGAATTGAGGTGATCTCTGTGATGAGTCAATATGCATGCTTTAAATGTAAACAAAGTGACCTCTATAATGAAAAAATATGGCTAATAGGTTAACAAAGAAAATAGAATTGAATACTTAGAAATATCCCCAAAGTAGAAACCAACCAGTAAACAGGTGGATTGGATACACAAACTGTGATATGTATATTCATAATACAAGTGTCCTTTACTAACAAGGAACGAACCACCGATACATATATACAAGGGTGAAGATGAATCAGAAGATGACTATGCTGGTTGAAATAGAGACATACATTGAATTTCTTTACAGATGCTGAATATATCAGGAGAGTGCTGTCCTGAGCTACATCCCTAGCCCTTCCTAGTATTTTCACTTTATCTTAAATTAGTATACAAAGCAACTGATTTGACTGTGGCATTTTCACAAGTTTTTAGCTTGGGTTGACCACACCCTTTACCTGTTCCTTCCCTCTTTCTCCCTCACCCAAGTTCCCATTGGTACTCCTCCACCCTGAGTATTCTGTATTCTGGGTTCATATCACATGTATTCTTTCCATCCCCTCTCCTAAAGCCTCTTTTTTCATGATTCATAGGTCTCTTTCCATTTTCCCACTCTCTACACACACTCACACATGAAGACCCATACATAAAATGTAGAGGCTAGGAGCAGGATAATGAGAGAGAACAGGTAGTTCTAACCTATCTGTGCCTGGCACATCTCTCTTAGTGTTTTGCAATTGCATCTATTTTCCTGAAAAATCCATAATTTCACTTTTATTAAGAACTGAATAAAACTCCAGTGCATACATGTGCCATGGTTTCATTATCCACTCATCTGTTGGTAGATGCCTAGGCTGATTCCATTTCCTTGCTATTTCAAATAGAGCAAGAAGCAAAATGAAAACAACAAATTAAAAAACCCTAAAAGTAGAACTATCATATGACAGAGCCGTACCTCCCCTGAGTATATACTCAAATGACTCTATATCCTAGTGTTTAAAACATTTTCTATGTATTTGAGTATTTTTTTCTGCATGCATGGATGTGTACCATGTGCTTGCCTGGGGCTCATGGAGGTCAGAAGATGGCATCAGATTCTCCAGAACTGGAGTTACAAATCATTGTGAGCTGCCATGTGGATGCCGGGAACTAAACCCTGGTCCTCTGCAAGAGCAGCAGGCACTTTTAGCCAATGAACCATCACTCTAGGCCCAATCATATCCCCTTTTGAGGCATACATTCATTATTAAGAAGCTTTTGTTCTGGTAGTTTTCTTCCACTCTAGATGGGAAATCTGGCCCTGTTCCTGGGTATCTCAGTGTTACAGCAATCTTGGGCAATGGTCATTTGTGGAATGATGAGATTCTCTTCTCAGTTCTGCCACTAAGTCATTGTGGAGCAAGGGAGAGACTCATTCCTTATTGGCTTTGTTTCTTCAGTATTTGTCAAGTAGTGGGTTTGATTATGAGAGCTCTAAAGGCCTGTTTATACTGTGTCAGGTCTTAGATGTTAGTCATAGCATCAAATCATAGGGGGGCTGGGCTCCATATTAGTTATTTTTCTGTTGCTGTGATAAAACACCATGACAAAAAATAACTTAAGGAAGAGAGTGTTTATTTTGACTTAGTGTTCCAGAAGGGTAGAAGTCCATCATGGTGTTGAAGGCATGGTATGGTAGAAGGAACAAAAAGATGAGGGATCACATTTCATCTGCACACAGGAAGTGCACAAAGACACATGGATGCGTACACACACACACACACACACACACACACACACACACACACACACAGAGAGGAGGAGGCTATAAACTCTTAAAACCTCTCCCATTGAAATATTTCCTCCAGAAAGTTTCTACTTGTAACTTCCCCTAATGGCATCACCAACTGAGGACCAAGTATTCAAATGCCTGAGACTATGGGGACCATTTCTATCACAGCTCCCCAAACCAGGCACTTTTATGGCACTTGTGTCATTTGCCCTGTCATGCAGCTGATTGCACATTCGCTGAATCTTTCATCCCAGTCAGGTGTTTATGGGGATCCAGCTGCTTTGATTTCACTCTTTCCCTCTTCCTGCACTTGGCTCTGTGTTTTGATGGTAAGCCAGTCTACACTCACACTGGCTGATCTGGGCTGACTTAGGAAAATGAGAGGCAGTGTGAGCAAGCGAGCACTGTGTGGTGGTGTGTTGTCCTTTGCTTTGTGCTATGGCTGTCCTCCAGTGTGGTACCATTTCAGATCACTAGAAACGTGGGTTTTAGTTCGAACCATCAAATTTCAGAGTTTTTTTTTACATATAAAATACAGAAGATTATCTGTATACTTTTCAATGAGTGGTTGCTTGAGTCAAATAGAAAGTTAAGTGGAGTATTTTGCAAAAAAAGCAAAGTATCACATAGAAACCATGTCTCCAAAAACCAAAAAAAAAAAAAAAAAAAAACCAAAAAAGTGAAGTATTCTGTAGATGTAAGGGGCTATTATTATTAACATACAAAGAAACACAGGCTGAAATAGCTAGAATTTTAAGTTGTAGCTGCTGGAACTCAAGGTGTATGCCAGGGGCAACTTTGGCTTTGCTCTTTATGCAGCCAAAGGGAGTAATTCATTAGCTGCTATTACAAGGCATATATGTAGCACCACCTGGGTGTGTGGTCAAAGGTGCACAATTATTTGGTCACCACGATTTGTGGGAAATGCCTGGAGGACACGACTGGTGCTTAGTGGGTGGTGATAGTAAACTTCCTCTGGAAGAAAGAGGAGTTTGGGTCTAATGTTAATACTTGTTAGAGGCCCTGTTCAGTGCAAAGGATGGGAAGTTTGCTCAAGCTTTCCTTCCTCAGTCCTGGATTGAGACTAACTCATCCCTGTAACCCTGCTCTGCTCCCATGGCACTCCCTATGGATATGATCGCTATACTATGTCTTGACTGGTTTTCTCTTGCCTGTTATAATTGGCTGTGAATTCCTTCAGGGTAGAGTTTGAGTTTTTATCATCTCTTAATTTCTAGCCCCTGGAGCTTGTGCATGTAAGACTATGTGTTCAAAATGCCTTTGGTGAACTGGAACAAAGAAATAGAAGAAAAAATATCTAAGAAAAGCAGTTCCCAAGACACAAGCCTAGACTCAGGATCCTTGCAGATCTTGCCTCCTTGCTGGCTTTTGACTAGATACTTCTAAGTGATGTACTTCACAGGAAGATGAAAACTTCAGAGAGAATGTTTGGCTGATGGGGGATGATGTTTGTACTATTGCTCAGCAGATGCAAAGGGTGAAGCCAAGGGAAGATTAAAGAAAATGATAGTTTAATAATATCCAGTAAGGTTTCAGTCTCTATATGCTTCAATGCTGCAAAATTCCTTAATTTAGGGTTCTGGATTATTGGCTTTGAATTGAATTCAATGCTGGTCAAGTGTACAAATCACTGAGCTTCATCTTCAGCTGTGGGGGAGTGATCTCTACTGCCATGGTCATAGTCATCATGAAAACCCAGATGGGGTGCAAAGGATGTGACCGACATCCTGCAGCAGGCTGGAAGGAGTGCAGACAGCCAACGCTTGCAACTCTACTTCTTTGCCATTTATCATAGTAAACATTTCTCTCTGTGCTAGCTTGGCAGCTTCCACTGTTTACAAAGCATCCTCACTGGATGCACCTAGGACACCAAATATACCTTATATATTGGGTACACGTGTTTGAAGGAACTTCCAGTAATATAAAGTGAAGGGGGGAAATGTACTGTTTATTGGAGTTTGAAATGGTGAGATTTATTCTGTAGCTATGACTTCATTGACAAAGAAATGGAATTCATTGCTTACAGTGGAGAAACCAAGCACAGCAAATATGAAAGAGTCCCATCACCATGACATGAACAAGCCCAGTGGGGTTAGGGGAACAGAACTGATTCTGTCAATTGTTGCTAAATATTTGAAGGGATTTCTTTTCCTTTTTTTTTTTTTTTTTTTAGACAGAAGAGATCTGAAGAAAAAACCTCAGTTCTTTACTTTTTTGCAAGAGTTTTCTCTATTCCAGTCTTTTCTAAATTTAAGAAAATATCAAACCCACATGTTTTGGGATAGGACAGCATGATATGAGACTTACTTCCTGTCCAAGAGCCTGCTTTGATATTCTAAATGGAAGTTCATTTTTAATATACTATTTTAATTTCTTCTTTCAGAATGTATACAATATATTTTGATTATATTTATCCCTGACTCTCCCCCAACTCTTTTGAAATCCCCCATATCCTCCTCCCAAATTCTTGTTGGCTTTTTAAAAAATAAAACACTGACTCCAATTAGTGCTGCCTATGTGCACATGGATGTATGACTATCCTCTACGGTATGGGTAACCTGGCGGGAGCACACTCCTGGAGAAAGCTGACTAACCCTCTTCTAATAGCCATCAACCGCCACTAGCATCTCAGCCAAGGATGGAGCCTCATGATTCCCTCCCCCATCCTTGCTGGAATGTTGACTTGGTTGATCTTGTGCAGGCAACCATGGTTGTTGTGATCTCTGCCTCCTACATTCTTTATTCTCTCTCTCTCTTCTGTGATGTTCCTCGAGCACCCCTGTTATAATTTCAACCTCCAGGTGGGCCAGGAAATATGATGCAGACAATAACAAATAAACACCAATTTATAGTATAGATTCTCTTTATTCTCAAACCTTAAATGCTTCTAATTCATTCTTGTAATGAAAGTCACATTAAATGAGGGCTGAAGAGATAGCTCAGTAGTTAATAGGACTTGCTGCTCTTACAGAGGATCCAGGTTGAAATCACGGCACCGATATAGCAGTTCACAACAGTCCGTAACTCTAGTTTTAGGGATCTGATACCCTCTTCTGTACTTTGCAAGTGTCAAGCATACACATGTGGCACACATACACACATATATAGGCCAAACACTCGTATGCATAAAACAAACACGCATTAATCTTTTTAAAATGCTGCTCTAACTTACCATTTATGCGTGTCTATTGCTTTCTCCAGCCAAGTGACTTGCTATTCTCCAGTTACATTCAGTCATCACTGCAAGGCCACAGCACTGTGGATAAGGAAGACCAATGTAGTACTTTGTGTAATAGCAAAACCAAAACCAAAGCAACAAAAATAATATGCAGTCTCACATAAATAAATGAATAAATAAATAAAATATCCATGCTATAGCCCACTGTATTCCTGTTGAAAGTAATGTGGAAAGTTTGTGCATTATCACATTTCTTTAAAATACCCAAAAGGGAATGATTTTTTCTTTTTTCTTTAAATTAGAAACAAGATTGTTTTACATGTCAATCCCAGTTCCCTCTCCCTCCCCTCCTCCCCTGCCCCCCACTAACTCCCTATCCTATACCCTTTCTGCTCCCCAGGGAGGGTGAGGCCTTCCATGGGGGGATCATCGGAGTCTGCCATATCCTTTGGAACAGGGCCTAGGCCCTCCCCCGTGTGTCTAGACTAAGAAAGTATCTCTCTATGTGGAATGGGATCCCAAAGTCCATTAGTGTGCTAGGGATAAGTACTGATCCACTACCAGAGGCCCCATAGATTTCCAAGGCCTCCTCACTGACACCCACATTCAAGGATCAGTCCTATGCTGGTTTCCCAGCTATCAGTCTGGGGTTCATGAGTTCCCCCTTTTCAGGTCAGCTGTTTCTGTGGGTTTCCCCAGCCTGGTCTTGACCCCCCCAAAAAAGAGAATGTTAACTCGGAATTGGAAGGTAATGAGGATAGGTGCAGGAGCATATATTCCTTTTCCCATCTCCCCGGACCCATCTTTAATCTCATACTGCTGTACTCTCTTGGGCTTTAGTTGTTCTTTAAACACACCCTCAGGGCTTCTGTGCATACATCTCCTCTTCTCCGTCTTCAAATTTCCTTTACCCTTTACTCATTGCTTCAGTGAATTCTAGAAATTTTCCAAAGTTTAACTCAAGCCTTCCTTATTCCAAGAGAACAGTCACGTCTTCATTGTACCTGTGCAATTATTAGTTTAATAATTGTCAGTCTGTTGGAAGAGAAGATCCTGGGGGACTAGGACTTTCTTTCTTGTTGTTTTCACCTTTGTGTCCCTGTGTCAGATATAACAGTTGGTGTGTTGGGTCCTGAATGGATTTATTAATTTAGCAAGTATTCTGAGTGCCAGGTGTTGTGAGGCTGAAAAGTCACCTCCTTCAAGAGACTGGTACTCTGCTGGAGGAGGAGCTAAATGATGTGATAGACAGCTGAGCTAAGGGAAGGGGCATGGAGAGGACTCTGGGGATCCAGGAAGAAAGCATCAGACAGCATCTGGGGCATCAGGAAAGATTTGGGGTTCTGGAGAACTTGAATGATGCCCGGGGGAGGGTCACCAGAAGGGAAGGTCAGTGGATGAAGCATGTGGGATGTGGCTGATGGCATAGTGTAAATACGGGTAGAATTCACAGAAGAGAAGAGGGCATCTAGGAAGGTAGCATCTCTGAAAATACACCTCCTCCAGGGCACACATTCTGGGTGAGTCCATAAAATTCCCAAGACTCCTCATGCATCTTTCACTTAGCTGTAAACAAAGTGGCGATCTGATGGTACTCACTTTCCTGCCTTCTGAAGTCTTATACTAAAGTTTGAGGCATGCAATCCCCCATACCCGGTGTTTTTTTAGTAAAATTGCAAAGATCAGAAATTGGTCCGTGGTGATATGAAGAGCACTCAGCAAATACGAAAGTAATCAAGTTAAGACAGTGGGTGACAGCACAGAATTTCCTATGCATTAAAAATTAATTTAAGGCTTCTATACAAAACCCCCCAAAGATCCCCATAATAAATTCTCATTCTCTCTTCCACAGCCACCCCTCCTTCCCTATCCAAAACTTTCCTAGACATCAAAGTCTCCCAGAGCCCCAGAGGTGCTTTCTGGCCATTATCAGAGCAGCCAGTGTGGGAACAGGCAGATTTAGAGTCCCTCCTCTCCCATTTCACAAGGAGACCGCCCTTCAACTTGGGTCACTGTCCCCTACATGAAGACACATTTTAAAAACACTCCAAGCCAATGACTTTGGACATTCTGGTCTCTTGTTAATAGAGGGTAATAAATTTTTAAATTCAGTAATGACAAATAACCCTTTGCAAGTTATTAATACTTTATGAAGCAAACATCCAGCTTTTGGTCTGGCTTTCCTTAGCTCTCCCTCCCTTTGTTTTGCCGTCCTCTTTCTTTTCCTCTGCTGCCCTCTCCTTGGGTCTGTCTTCACTCAGACCCCACAGCTCTATATTTGGTTCTGATGGTTCAAATCCTGTTCCCAGTCAAGGTTTGCTCATTTCCTTTGAATTTCCCAATGAGATTGTTTTTAAAGGCATGGAGCTGTTTTGGTGCAACTGTTATGGCCTTGCTTCAAGGATTTCTTTTATCATGGAGTCAGTTAGAGTTTATTAATTATAATTTTTGTTTTTCTGTCCAGTTTTTTTTGGGGGGGAATTCACTGGCTATAGATATACCACCTTTATCTAGCAGCCTTCTCCCCTTTCTTCTTTCTTTTAAATTTTCCCACCTCTCTGGCATTGATTTTTCTCATTGGTAAACTTTGATGTTATGGGGAGAAAGCAAAAGGTTTCAGCTAATCCAATGGAATCCTCATCAGACAGCTATGGCTAGAAACAATGTATCCAAGAAGGTTCTTCTGTGTAACGTGTTTTTTTTAAAAACCGGAGGGTGAACAGGTAATATGAAACTCTGAAGAAGCATCTACTGATGTCCTACGTTAAAGAAGCAATCTGTCACATCACATAACAGGTTCCTGCAGTCGACATGTTATTTACTTGCTGGCTGTCTTGTCTCAGTTCTTTGTTAAGTGTGAATTCAAGTGTAAGTTCTGTGTAAGCTGAGTCTGCCTGCCAGTCTTCCCTTCTGAGACTGGCATCCTCCAGGTTCTAGCACTTGCTCTTTTAGGCAGGCGGGCGTCACTAGCACTTTGCTCCAACTTCTTATCTCTGTGTGTTTTACAGCCTTCCAGGAGGAGGAAGCCTGACTGCTTTGACATCCCTCAAGGCAGGGCAGACAGCAGCGCCAAATGCCTAACAGATGTCTTGCTGAATCTCAGGATGATTCCATGACTGATTAGGAGCTCTAGCTAGGGTGACTTCTGCCAGGTTTCCTTTCACACTTGCGATGAGGAAATGGATGAAGCACCAGTGAGGAGGGCAGGACAATAACAATAAACAGATCCAGGTTGAAAGCAAGGCAGTAATAACAAAAACAATGGCTGGTCTCCTTGACAGTCCTCTCTTTCCAGGGCCAGGTTGCAAATCACTTTCTGTTTCCTTCCCCCCTAGCTCACACACAAGCGGAGATAGAGGAGCTGAAGACGTGCCCAATGTGAGTTATTGTCCTAGGAATTACTTGGAAAAGAGACAGGCCTAAAGAAAGTCAGAGTTATTGTAGAGGAAGTTATCAAGAGATGGGTGTGTTAGGCTGGGATATGAGAAGGAAGAACAATTTCATCTTCCATTCCCTTCTAATCACAAGCACTTGCAGCTTTCAAATCAGGTCCTGATTGCAGTGGATGCCAAGGGCATATTTTCTGTGTTCAAAGAAGAATTCGTCACCTTCCCCCCACCCTCCTTCCCAGCCTCAGTCTCACTCAATCCATTGTCATGTACATTTTCTCTCTCTCTAAATTTCTTTACTCTTGATTTCTTTAGGTAGTTTCAGAAGCTTGGTGTTATGAAAATAGACTAGTTTCTCCAAGTATCCTGTCTCTATTGAGGGTTGCTTTAGGGTTCAGAGAGCAGCAAAGAATGGCTCTGGCTGGGGGAATCAAAGAGACAGTGGTACAAATGGATGCAGGGAAAGGAGACAGGTGGGGTTACAGTAGGGTTATGTTGCTATAGGGAAGAAGCATGGGCAAGGCTGGGGCTCACTGGCAAACAGTTGTGGAGGAAGTGCCATCTGAGTTGAATTTGCTAGGAATGGGCACCAAAAGTATGTGATGTGAGAAATCAGGGCATTTAATGGAACAGTGAGCAATTCTTAGTCAAAGTATGGAGTCTCCAGATGATGTGTGCTTGGGGGAATTAGTGGGTAAATTTACAGATAACACTCCTCCTTCTACAGGAGAGAGGGAACTGCTAATAGAGTTTTAAGCTAGGGGATAGTACAAGCATGTTTCCACTGTGCCTAATGACTTGTAGGAAAGTGGGGATGACAAGGAGCCTGCTAGGTCTGCCCCCAAAAGGGAGACCCTGCATGAGATGCTAGGAAGAACATGCCTCAGCAAGAGTGGGGTGGGGAGCAGCTAGCTGTGAGATGGTGACCAATAAGAAAAACACATTAATGCAGGTCACTGACATAGTAAACATGGAAACAAAGACCATAGGACTGTCAGTGATATTCCATGGTTTACCAAATTAAACCCAAAGTATTTTGTGTGATAGGCAACACCTGTGAGGATTTATATGCACTGGGGCCTTGGGGATGGTAAGTTTGAAAAGCACTTACCTCGAGGACTGTAGTCTGTATATACATCATCCATGTAAAAGTCTAGCAGGTATAGCATCGACCTAGGACCTCGGCACTCAGGAGGGGACAGGGGATGCCTAGGACAAGCTGGGATTTGTGAACATGTGACAGCCTGGGGTTGATGCTGGGTGTGTTGTTCTATCACTCTCCACTTTATTTTTGGAGGAAGAGTCTCTTACTTGAACTAATATTATTGAAGACTTGGATTCTGTCATTCATATTCTTTCATACACTCTCACCAATCATTTATAGAATACTGTATATAATAATTATGCACTAAAGCTTTTCAAGTCAAAGGGTTTCCACTTCATCTCAGTTTCTCTATTTTCAAGAAATAAAATGGAGAATTAGAATATTTAGGCCAACAATTCAAATGAGAGTATCTACTTTGACTAGGATACCTGGCCACAGTTACGTAAAATCTCATGATAGTATTAACTTAAATAAGATTTACTAATTGAGTAAAGGAAAATACATATAAAATTTTATACTCTAAAATGTCATATCCATCAATAAATTGTGGTTGTGTTTGGCACATCTCAAAGAGACCAGTAGATTATAAAGATGTTATTGATAAGATTCTATAAGCTTATATCCTGCTATTATTTTTTACACCAAGTTCTTATTGGTTTTAATGGGAATTATGATTTTTTTAAAGAAGAATACAACTCCATAAAATTTTAAGTGCATTTATTTGGGTTTAGGTTCTATAGTGAGGTATGTGAGGGTACAAGTGGAAAAAAATTGCCCTTGGACATATTTATAGACCATATGTATTTATTCACTGAAAGACATTTGAGTAAAACCTCCCCTCAATGACCATAAATGTGAAACATAGCACAAAGGCTTTCATCATTCTTAAATGTCATTACCAGTTGGGGTATTTATATGATAATTGTCTTTTAGCGATGAAGAGTCATTTATTTAATTTTTTCTGAAAAAAGAATTATTTTCCTCTACACAGTTGTAAAGGATTGGCTGTCATTGCAATGGCCAAAGCATAAGAGGTGAGGTACACTGTCAGAGTACCTTCCAAGTGAACTTGAATTTCACTTTTCCCCAATGGCTTCCTTCGCCATTCAGGCAAATCTTGAGTCTTCTGATTCTAAGTGTTACATCCAGGACTTGATTCAAGCTTCAAGCTCTGTTTTGTGGTTAATAGTCTTATCTTCTCTCTTAGACTACAAGTTCCTCCTTTAGAGATATGAAAACTTGTCTTTGTACAGCACTGGGGATGAGACAGCAAGGTATCTACAACTTCAATGCTGTTGGAAGAGTGATTTTGTAGAGAAATACAGACTGCTATTGGTTTACAGACAGGGGGATACAACCATGGTAGCCATGTGTCACTGGATTAGAAGTCATGAATCTAGCCAAATATACTGGTCTAGGTAGGTATCCAACACTTGTGTCTTGCAGGTCTGTATACACTCTTTGCTTACATAATTGTTATCAATACATAGGAAGTATTTTGTTGTTGTTGAGTTAATGAAAA
Source organism: Cricetulus griseus (assembly GCF_003668045.3). Classification (NCBI taxonomy): domain Eukaryota; kingdom Metazoa; phylum Chordata; class Mammalia; order Rodentia; family Cricetidae; genus Cricetulus; species Cricetulus griseus. The sequence continues at coordinate 19,781,684 of NC_048600.1, forward strand.
TGAAGTGATCATTCATGCTGTATTTCATGACAAATATTAAGTTAATGCTAAGGGCCTCACTAAAGGATTTGGAAGCTGTCCAAAGTTGAAAAGCCTAGAGGTGTGGTTTTTACGAATTAGGTAGGTTGCTGGAAGGTCAGGACACACTGTTACTCTGTTTTCCTTGTACCGATGCAATTGAAATAAAGAAACAAACATTACCACCATTTAGTCCACATGAATGGAGTCTTGTAAAGAGTGAAGAGGGGAAGGTTGTTGCAAAGCTAATTAGTAGACTTTGAAAGTGTGAAGTTGACTGCTATATTTTCTGTTCAATTCAGCTCTGTTTTATAGATATCAGCCAGGGATGATTCAAGTGCCATGTGGATTGAGGGCATAAATGGCCCATTCTTCATGTCCATTGCTCTATCATTAACCTTCCCAGTCAGTCCTGGAAATGAAAAACCCATCGTCTTCCATCTGCTCCACGTTATTTATGATGATGCCTCTAATTATGTTCAATTGAGTTGCTGTCGATGATTAAAGGTAATAGGTAATAATAACTTGGCCTCATCATTACCACCATTATTATTAGCTCATTGATTGCAATAATTTCTAAAATTACCCCTTGGAATAAAATATGTTAAGCACCTGGTTTATCCTTTTTTAAGGAACATCTGCTCTAAATGTGTGATAGCAGAGGACCAAAAGTGTCTTGATCTGAAGGGAAAGCAAAAGCGATACTGACGCTGGGGAGTCTTGTCTGTGCTGGAATGGATGTATTGTGAGAGGCTGAGAGGAGGAAATAGTCAAGATCAAGTTCAATGTTAGGATTACAGGGCCGTGGAGAGAGCGGGAAATGTGCTAACTAGAGCTATTCCATGGCTACTGCAGTGTTTATTCCTTCTTGGAAACAGTTCTCTTCTTCACTACTGTAGTCCTGGTATTTTCTGTAATGGTTGTGACTTTCCTGGTCTCTGAATATATGGTAGTTGGGGAGAGTGATGACAGCAAACAGTACACAGCCATATTTGAAGGTGGAAAAAAATCCTTTGAAGAAAGTCTCTTCCTAACAACATATTCTTATTTTTCATCCCAAATCCCACTGCTTTCATCCTTTGTAGTTAAGTAGTAAAATAGTTAGGTCATTTTCTCAGAGCTCTTCTTTGTGGGTAAGAATAGGATGCTGCAGCCTGCTCTAGCTCAGCACATACATACTCACACACACTCAAACACATACACATACTTGCACACACCCAGACACGTATACCATATGCACACACACACAAGCATGCATATGAAAACCACGTATTTACATTTCCTATGTAGAATGTTATGCCCCAAATTAATCCAGTGGTTTTGTGATGAGAGCAAACACAAATTAAAATCTAGGAAATGGAAATAAAAGATGGTGATTAGAAATAAATTCTCAATTAGGTCTTTATTCTTTTATTTTATTCTATTCTGCAGTGCTGGATCTAGTATATGCTAGGCAAGTACTCTACCCTTGCACTATATCCAAAGCAAAAATTTCTCAGTGAGATAGGAAAATGCCAGATATTTCTAATAGCTAGTGATTAAAACAACTTAAAATATTTATTGAATTTAATTGAAGTATCTACAGAGCTTAGTAATTTTTTTTTTTACTCTGTGGAATCAAAGTGGGGAGCTGAACTTATTCTCTGATTTCCTTTTAATTTGTCATTTCTGTTTTTTCTCTCCGTTTTGAGCAGGCTTTAGTTGCCCACACTTGAATGTTGGTTTAAGCTACCCTGCTCAGATCTGGACAGCTCCCAGATCCTGTGCCATAGAATGACAGCTTTTTCAGGGGCTTTGCATATAAACCTACTGATTGAATTCACAGAAACCTGGGAATATATATGTCATTGGACTAAAAGTACCCATAGAACTTCTATGTGGCTCCGGGGGTATGACTTGGCCTTGGCATACAGTCCTTTTAATAACCCCAGAGTCCCTGGAGAATGTCATATTTCAAGAAAGGGTTCTAGTCACATTGTATCATTAACTTTATGGAGTGTTGTGGAATAACATTTAGTTTGATTCTGATAGAATAAAGGTGCAAAGCCACATGCATAATTTAAAATAAAAATCCTTCCTCTGGTACCAAATAAATGCATACCAGGTGTGAAAAGAGAGCCAAAATGGTCTCTGAGGATCCTATCATGAAGGATGCTGGGCTTTATCCATTAGCTACTCCCATCCTCTAGGGCAGTCAAGTAACAAGTTGCCCATTTTCATCATTTCATCTCATGAGGTCCCCTGGGAATCCCTTCAGGAATCGCTTTTTGCTCTCTTTGCCTTCTCTTTGTCCATCACAAGTAAAACTCAAAAATGAACTTTTAGAAGTTCAGTTTGCTTTGTCTTAGCCTCTTTGTTGCACTGTGATCCAGAAAGGATAATATAAAAGGATTTCATTAGCTTTTGGTGAAGAATGTTTATTTTTCTTTCTTTTCAGTAGAATTCATGTCCCATCTTACTACAAAAATGTGAAGAGACTTGTCAAAACACTGGAACAGTAAATAACCAAATTCAAGTTGCATTTCTGTATACTAACAATGAAATATCTAAAAGGAAAATTCATAAAACACTGCGATTTCTAGAGGTATCACAGGGAATAAATTCTTAAGTATTTTCTTAACATAGGCTATGAAAGATCTGTAAAATTAAAACACAAATTATGAATAAAAGAACTTGACACAAACATACTGAAAGGTCTTCCAGGTCTCCACGCTAGAGGACTTAACATTGTTGATATACCCAAAGTATGTAAGAAGATATACAGATCTAAAACAATTCCTAACCAAATTTCAATGACATTTTCCACTGAAATAGTAAACACAGTCATAAATTGAAACTACCATAAATTGATCGGGAGCTACAAAAGTCTCCTGGTAGCAAAGACAATAATGAATACTGAGCAGAGCTGGAAGTATCATCCCTTGTCTTGATTTCCAATGACACTACAAAGATGCGGTAGTAAGAACCTTGTGATAGTGGCATGATCAAAATAAAAATAAACACAAGGACCAAAGGAATAGAAGAGTGATCCTGAAAAACTCACAAATGTGCAGTCAATGGATTTTCACCAAGGGTATCAAGGTGTACAATGAGGGGGCTGGGAAGATGCTTCATTCATCAGTACACTTATCTTGCAAACATAAGGACCCAAGCCCAATCTCCAGAACTCATGATTATAATCCCAGTGCTGAGAAAGCAGAGACCAGGTGATCCTGGGATTACCTAATGAGATGTCCTGTATCAGAGGAGGTGGGTGGTGTTCCTGAGGATGACACTCAAGGTTGTCCTCCATCTTCCAGACACATGTTCACACAGGGGTGCCTATGTCTGCTCATATGCATGTACACACACTAAAATGAAGTGAAGAATGTACAATAAGGAATTGTTTTTTTTTCATAGATCATATAGGAAATATTGACTATCCACAAACAGAGAATGAAATTGGAATCCTCCATCATACAAAGCCATCAGCTCAAAATGGATTAATGACTTAAAATATAAATCCTAAATCTGTGAAATTCCTAGAAAGGAACAATGAAGACAATGCTCTTTGACATTCGCTCTGACAATAATGTTTTGGATATAACGTCAAAAGAATAGGTAATAAAAGTAAAAGTAATCACGTACTATCATGTCAAACTAAATAGCTTCTGCATAGCAAGAGAAACAACCTGTAGAATGGGAGGGAAGTTTGGTAATGATACATCTGGCAAGGTGTTGATATCCAGAATCTTCAAAGAACTTACACTGAAATTTCAAACCTCCCACCATCCAGTTTGGAAATTAGAAGAAGAAACCGAACAGACATTTGTCTAAAGAGAAGATATAAATGTAAATGGGTAATAGTTACATGGAAATGGGTTCAACACCAGCAATCATCAGGAAAATACATGTTCAAATCATAGGGGGATGTCATTTCATATCTGCGAGAATGATGATTGTCACAAAAGAAGGGCAAGTGTTGGTAAGGATGTTGAGCAAAGGAAATGTCTATGTTTGCGGCAAAGCTACTGCCAAAGCCATTGTGGAAGGAGTATGGCTGTCTCTTGGAAAATTGAAAGTAAAACTATCATGTGATTTATCACTCTTACATCAAGGTTTATAGCCCAAGAATTGGATCAAGTGAAGAGTTGTCTACACTCTCACTCACTTTATGGCTATTCTCTTTTTTCTTATTATTTGTTTTTCTCTAATACAATACAATCCAACTGCATCTTCCCCTCCTTTCAGCTACTGCCCCTCTACTTCTTTTTCATTCCCTTCAGAAAATAGCAGGCCTCTCAGGAATACCAACAAAACATGGCATAACAAGATGCAATATGACTAGGCACAAACCTTCATTTAGAGGTTCAACAAGGCAATCCAGTAGGAGAAAAAGTGTCCCAAGATCAAGCAAAAGAGTCAGAGACACCCCCACTCCCACTGTTAGAAGTCCCACAAAACCCCAAGACAAACAACTACAACATATTTGGCAAAGGACCTAGAATAGACAGATGCAGGCTCCATGATTGTCACTTCCGTCTCTGTGAGCCCCTATGAGCCTTGCATCATTGATTCTGTGAGCTGTGTTCTCCAGGTGTTCTTGACCCTTCTGACTCTGACAATCCTTCCTTTCCCTTTACTGCAGGGTAAGAAAGACTTGTATGACAAAAAAATTCAAGTCTTTGAAGAAAGAAATTGAAGAAGATATCAGAAGATGGAAAGAGCTCCCATGCTTATAGATTAGTGGAAATGATATAGTAAAAAAGGCCATCCTACTACAAGCAATCTACAGACTCAATGCAATCTCCATTAATTTCCACTATTCTTTACAGACCTTGAAAGGATGATATTCAACTTCATATGGAAAAACAAGAAACCTAGGATGGCTAAAACAATCCTGAACAATAAAAGAACTTCCAGAAGTATCACCATCCTTGATTTCAAGCTGTACTATAGAGCTATCATAATAAAAATTGTGTGATGTTGGCATAAAAACAGACATGTTGATCAATGGAATTGAAGACCCAGACATAAATCCACACCTAGGGACCTCTGATTTTTTTAAAAATAAAGAAGCTATAAATACACACAGGAAAAAGGAAGCATCTTCAACAAATGGTGCTGGCATAACTGGATGTTGGCATGTAGAAGAATACAAATAGATTTATATTTTGTCACCCTACACAAAATCAAGTACAAGTGTATCAAAGACCTCAACATAAAATCAGACACATTGAACCTGATAGAAGAGAAACTAGGGGGTAGCCTTGAATGTATATGGCTATTCCTAATAGCAAAGTTATAAAATTGCTTAAGTATTTGCCTTAGGAATTTGAATATATGTTCACATGCATGTGTGTATATGATTCTGCCTTTTAAAATGGAGCTTGGGACTATAGAGATATATCTATGGTTAAAATATGTGTTGTTCTTCCAGAAAAACTGGGTTTGGTTCCTAGAACCCAGGTTGGTGGTTCACAACTACTTTTTAGCCATAGTCCCAGGTAATTATTCTATTCTGGTAATTATATTCATATGCCCTATTCTGGTAATTATATTCATATGCATATTTACTGTCTCCAGACACATGCATTATGATTAAAATAAAACAAATCTGTTTTCAAACACAAGCACACAGAGTCCTTTGGGGAAACCTAAAAAATATCTTTAAGTTCTCCTATTCTGAGAGAGAGAGAGAGAGAGAGAGAGAGAGAGAGAGAGAGAGAGAAAGAGAGAGAGAGAGAACACAGAGAGAGGAGGGAGCAAGGACACAGGGGGTAAAGGATAGACAGAGAGAAAAGAGAGAGAGAGTGGCAGAGTCAGAGAAGGAAGGAGGGAGATGGGGGACCAAGACAGACACACACTCCAATTGTGACCATGTGACCATGTGGATGGAACTGAGCCAATACACATTATTTTACAATATGAAGTCAACTAAGCAGGACACAGCAAGATATCAGGTGACCTCATTTATGTATGGGATCTGAAGTAGTCAAAGTCAGAAGCAGAGAGGGTAGCTGTGGTTGCCAGAGTCTGTTGTGGGTGACAGGGTGGGGGTTGAGAAACAGTGGAGGTGTTGATTAAAAGGCACAAGATAAGTAAATTCTGATAGTCTATTGGAGAGTACATTGCCAATCGATAGCCATACTATCTTATATTCTCAAAATTTGCTATGAAGATAGATCTTACATCAGTCTATTCTCATGAAAAGACTAGATAACATTTTAAAAAGCATGTAGGGGGAAACCTTGGGAGGTGATGGACAGGTTTATTACCTTTATAGTGGCCATAGCTTTATGGGTGTATGCTTAACCCCAAACTCACACTGATACATTCTTTAAACGCTTATAGCTTTTTAGAGAGCAGTAATATCTCATCATAGCGATTTAAAAAAAAGAGAGATCCTCAGTGGCTAAGATTTCTGGACATCATTCCATAACATTGGGAGTGTGGTTTGGCCAAGGTGGAGCTGCAGGATGCAACTTATCAGGAAGCACTGAGTTTTTCACTGGTTGTCTCTGGTCTTCAGTCAGTAATTCTTTTCCTTGACCCTCTTTCCATTCCTGTCGGAAGCATCCAAAGGTCATTCAGCATGGACTTGGACTTGGACTTACCCTTAAGGAAACAGGATGAAACAAACTGCTCCTCCACCAGACTTCCTTCTTCTTTTCAAGTCTCTATCTTCCTGTTTATGTCCTTGTTGTCTGTTCTCCAGGTCAAAAACAAATGAACAGCAAGAAAATCACCATCATTCCAGTCATCCATGGAGAAATGTTAGGCAGTTATTGGGGCCTTTATTTTGAAGTCATTCTTACTTAATGGAAGAAACAAGTGAAGGCAGGTGTGTTTAGAACAAGGAATAAAGCCGGGGTCTCATGTACTACAGACTCTGAATCTAAGAAAAGCTAAAGAGAATATGATTGTTTTCTATGTTTGAAGATACCCCATGTTTGGTCACAAGTTCCCACGTGTTGCTGGGAACTTCTGTGGGGATGATTCAGTAGGACCTCGATGGAAGTCTGGAACAAGCAGGCCCCCAGACACAGACACTTGGAAGAGGAAGGGAACATGTGGTCCATTTGTGATCTGTGTTTATTCGTCTGTCTGGTTGTTCTGAAAGGAGGACACAGGCCAGCCAGGGGTCAGTGAGTCAAACCCTTTGAAGACAGACCCAGCTTCTGAAGAGGATCTGGAGTTGCCTCACTGGCTTCGTATCCCACAGTAGTCTGTACACTTGCCAGCTCCTGACCTTCTGCATGTTTGTTGTCTACAAATGTCACTTGGTAGAAAATCAAGTGTGCAAGAACTGTAACAATCTCTAGTTTCCTGGAAGTAAACAACTCTCTCCTGAGTCCCATGAAACCCTGGGAGCTGTAATATAGTCACTTCTTGGAAGGCTTAAATGAAAACCTAACAAATCCGTATTCTTCCCCCACCCTTTATCGGCTATGAAATCAGGGTATAAATGACTTCTGGGGTTCATATATGAGGGCACAGTTGTGTGTACATCCATTGTTGTAAGTCCTTTGTTACCTTCATAGAGTTGCTGGTTTCTGTTTCTCCTGGTGGCATTCATGGCCCATCAGATTTTCTGGTTTTCTGCTGTGCCCTTAATGATGCTTCTGGTCTCTTGTCAAGCCCCGTCTGGACCAAAGCATCCCTCAAGGCCTGTGGATAGGTTTGGGAGTTCTCTCATATTCCTTTTCTTCCAAAGTGTTCTTATATCCTCTCCTAGTTCACTGCACTGGGGGCCGGACATGTCCCTCAGACATGTGATCTTTACCCAATGTATAGACAATAGAAACCAGAGAATGCTTTTCCAGGACTCCCACAGCCTATGTGCTAACTCAAACCACTCTCTTGAAGGCAAGGCCTAACTAGAAACAAGGGAGAAGGCAGAGCATGAAGTATAGACTCAAGACTAGACTACTGAGTCTTGACCCCTTTCCCATCTCAATTTTCTTCTCTGTCCAGAAGATTGAGGTCGTGTAATTTTGGAGAGAAATCTACTGCCTCTGTCAGGTTTTCTATTCATCTGATAAAAAGAACACCATAATTAAAAAGAACACCATAATTAAAAGCAACTTGGGAAGGAAATGGTTTAGTTTTTTCCTTACAGTTGTAGCTCAGCATGAAAGGAAGTCAAGCAAGACAGGAATCTGAAGGCAATCACTGATGCAGAAGCCATGGAGGGACACTGCTTACTGGCTAGCTTCTCCTAGATTGCTCAGCCTGCTCTAAGACCACCAGCCCATGGGTGGCTCCACTCCCAGGGAGCTGGGCCTTCTTACATCAATCACTAATTAAAAAAATGCACCATAGGCTTGTCAATGGGACAGTCTAGTGGGGACATGTTCTCAGTTGTTGCTCCATCTTCCCAAAGGACTCTATGTTCTGTCAAATTGACATGAAGGTAGCCAGCCAGCATGTCTATTGTTTTCACAAAACTACTATTTATGATTTAAGATTAGTGTCCTTATATTATGTAATTTGTTGAAAACCCAAAAGGTGCGTGTGGGGGGGGGGGAGCAGTGTCAGTGTCTTGTGAGCCATTCCTAAAGCACTATTTAAACTTTTTTTTTTTTACAGGTAGTTCATGAGAGCATTGGCCTATAACTTCCTGATTAGCTATCTGGCTACCAAGGTACCAAGCCCCAAGGACCCACTGTGTCTCTTTTTCCCTAGAATTAAGACTATAATGTTAGTATTCAGGCATCTGTGCTGGCCTGTCCTTGAGGTTGTGACAGGATCCACCCTCAGCTGCAGCCACTAAGGGCACCACCTGTGCATATTCATTATGTTCCCCCGTTTAAGGGGCCCTGCCCACCTCCAATCCTTCTCTATCTCTCCTCTCCCCCTCTCTTTTCTTTCCTTCTTTCTTTCTTTCTTTCTTTCTTTCTTTCTTTCTTTCTTTCTTTCTCTCTCTCTCTCTCTTTCTTTCCTTCTTTCTCTCTCTCTCTTTCTTTCTTTCTTTCTTTCCCTTTCTCTGTATATTCTCTCTCCCTCTCCCTCCCTCTCTCTTTCTTTTTTCTTTCCCTCTCTCTGTCTGTTCTCTCTCCCTCCCCCTTTCTTTCTTTCTTTCTTTCTTTCTTTCTTTCTTTCTTTCTTTCTTTCCTTCCTTCCTTCCTTCCTTTTTCTTTCCCTCTGTCTGTTTTCTCTCTCCTCCTCCTCCTCTTTTCTCACTCCTCTCTATGCTGTCCCTGTCTCCAGAGGCTGGTCTCCCCTCCCTGCTTCTCTTTCCCCTTTTTATGATCCTTTTCCCTAATAAAAATCCCTTCTGCTTGACCCCCTGCCACATGGCATCTTTCTCTCGAATGCCACTTTTCTTAATTTACAACAATGATGGCACCATAACTGTTTTTAAACGTGGGTTCTGAGGACAAAACACAGGTCCTCATATTTGGGCTTTCACAATTGTGCTGCATTCCCAACTCCTCACACTGCCTTTCACGCATTAGTAAGTTTGGTTCTCACGATAACACTTCAAGATTATGCTCTGCTTGGAGTTTCAACAGCATATGGCAGAGATACAAAATCAAAATCTCTGCATCGTCTTTCACAAAGCAATAAATGCAGATCCTCCTACATGACCCACTCTCGGTTTTCAGGTAAGGATGCCACGAAGAAACATGGAACTAGTAATACTATACCAATTACTATCTTAGAAAATTACCCCGTTCCACTAAGACTCCCACTGTCTGCTTTGTCCATTTTGACAGTAACAGGAGAATGGGGTGGGGTGGAGTAGAGGCCATTACTTGTAACAAGGAGATGAAAAGGGAAACTTACTCGAATAATCAGAAGTGAGTAGATGTTGAAACGTGCCTCATCTTTACGACTTGCACATTTGCAAAATGCATCATAAAGCTATCAGAGATGAGCTGGAAAACAAAATCCTGGTATTCTCAAGTATGCCATTTGGGATATACCTGAGATTTAGAAGTTTTTAAATTTTATAATTTTGTGTGTGAGAGTGTTTTGCCTGGATGACTGTATGTGTAACCCATGCACGCAGTATTCCAGGAGGCTGGAAGAAAGCATCAGATTCCCCAGGGACTGAAGTTACAGACCGTTGTGAGCCACTGTGTGGGTGCCATAGATTGAATCGGTGTCCTCTCAAAGAGCAATCAGTTCTCTTAACCACTGAGCCATCACTTCTGCCCTGGACATAAGATTTGATAAGACAAACTTGCCAGTATTTTTTAATGCATGAAACAGGTATAAAATACTTCCCAACCTTTTCTTGTTTGGAGGTATGAATCTTCTTTTCCATACAGAAATCTGAGATTTTTAAAATAAACTTTGTTTTCTACAGAACAGAAATAATGTATCTAAAAGTGTAAAAAATGATTGTATGAAGCACAGCTTTTTAAGTGATAAGTGACTTCATCTTTTCTTTTCCTTTCTTTCTTTCTTTCTTTCTTTCTTTCTTTCTTTCTTTCTTTTCTTTTTGTTTTTGTTTTTTGAGACAGGATTTCTCTGTGTAGCAGCTCTGGCTGTCTTGGAATTTCTCTCTATAGACAAGGCTGGCCTCCATCTCATAGAGATCTGCCTGCCTCTGCCTCCCTGAGTGCTGAGATTAAAGGTGTGTGCCACCACCACCCAGTTATTTTTGATTTTTAACAGATAGTCATTTCTTATTCACAGGTAATAAACTCCCTCTTTCTGTTTTTCCTTTGCTTTTCTCTTGAGGAGAATTTGGGTACACAGTTACAGTATAATCATCCCATTTTATCTGTCTCCAAATCCAATGAAGTCCTGATAACTTGTTAGCATTTGATACAAGCAGGAGTGTGAGTCTATGGTGAAAAGGAGGTGTACTCAGTGGACTATGAGGATTAAAAATGCAAAAGACTGGCAACATGGCTCCCTTGAGAAACTCCTACAAGGAAGGCATTTTCATCACTTATTCACTCATTCAGCAAATATTTATAAAACTGCCTTGTTGCCAGGTCCTGTTTTGGATGTTGAGACTACGGTAATGAAGTAAATTCGAAAGGAATAGCATTTAAGTGAAAATGAATGAAATATTAGGAAGCAGGAACAGATAAGCTTCTTAAATATGACGTTATTAAATCATGCAATATAGAAAATTCTTGCTCTCTCCAAGTTTGACTGGTGGGGTATTAGTTAAAGAATTCAACCTTCATGTCGTTACATTTTGAGTTGTTTGTGAAGTTTTGAAGAAAGTCTAAAATGGAAGGAAGACAATACACAGATATGCTCAACAGTAGTTTCAGTGGGAGACACAGGGGAACCTTGCTTGATTTGAATAGCAGATCTGTTTTAGAGAGGATTGGGGAATTGAACCAGAGAATGGTGGAAGACTGTGACTTTCAGAATAGAAAGGTTAGTTTAAATGAGGTGGGAACACGGGGCCATGGGGTTTTATGTGGAAAGGTAGTTGGATATTAGGGATACAAGGGTGTGTGATGTGATAAACATTGTTTTCAGAGAGTATGGATTTCCATTTTGAGATGGGATCTTGTGTAGCCTGGGCTGGTTTCAAATTGGCTATTCAGTCAAGGTTATCATTGAATTCTACCTCTCCTTCCTCTACTTTCTAAGTGCTGGAATCATTGCCTGAGTGAAAACACAGATTGTTGCACTCAAGTACCAAGTAAAGCCACATGGGCTTCCATCTTCAAAGGACCACACATACTCCGAAGAAGATTGAAAGTAACAGTTGATAATGTGTGTAATGATCCAAACAGAAAATTCTCCCTGAGATCCCAATAGCTCAATTAGATGAACAAATCTTACTGTGTTAATCCTAGAGTTGTGCAGATGTATGTAGCTGTGTAAAATTACTGTCATGACATTTATGTATCAGACGATGGATGTGGGCTTAAAGAAGTGATTTATGATTTGTTTGTCTAGAGCTACCCCATCAGGTTTCTATTGAACACCAGGGACTAACAATAGGACTTTTGCCTTCTTAGGAACAATTCTATCACACAGAGAGACAACTGGTTTTTGGTATCAATTTAGGAACACTTTTCTTCTTTATCTACTGGCCAAGGGCAAATTAGTGACCAGGCATTGTTTTCTAGAGATATTTAAGTACTTACTATTGGAAAAACTAACCAGCCCTCTGTTGGGAAGTCAGACCTCAGTGGTCTTTGCTTTATTTCAAAGGGGGAGGGTTCCTCATGCCACTGAGAGTAGGATTTGGTTAGGGATAATGCAGTTCAGGCTTTCCTCTAATTGTATGGAAACTCCAGGGGTAAAATGTGTGGATCTGGGAAAGATCAGATTTGACAATGTTCAATAACTTCTGAATTTCCAATCTCTTAGACTTTCCCAGTACCCTTTTCTTGTGTGTCTCCTCATCAGGCTCCAAGTTTATTAATCCATTGATAGATAAAATAATGCCTTTTACCATGAGCTGTTTCTGAAAGGATAGAATGTGTGTTTGGGCAGCAGAATTGGCAGACAGAGTAGGCTTCTGGGGCATCTGGACATTGTTCCTACTGAAACCTTTTATTTGTTCGTTTAGAAATGAACAATCAGGAAAGCCTCTGCATTTCAGAGATGCTTTCAAAGCTAGTCCTTTCAGGTTGGGTTTGGCTGCCGTCCCATGTGAAGCAGTTGCACTTTCTACTCAACAGATTTTGCATAAACCAGGAAGAGCTTGGCTCCTCCAATTGTTTGATCTTTGTTGCACGGCCCATAATTTTGCATATTTTGACATCTGGAATGTAAGTTGGAGCTACACATTTAATATTTCTGTTGAATGCTCGTTATTGGGTTCCCCTGAAGATGGTTTTTATTTAGAACTGGCTGTGAATGAGATGCTATTTTAATCGACAGAGTTCACATCCAGCTTTCTGATTCCTCTTTCTCAGTAGAGCAAAAGCAAAGGGAGAGGGGTGGCATACTTCTTCAGTTTTCATTGAGAGATGGATAAGTTGATGTTTGTGCTGGGCGTTGATACATTATAGATTGGTTGGTCCATTCTACAACCTTCTGGAACCATTTGGTAGAAAGTTCTGAATTACCACACTAGAACTCCCCTCCCATACCCCCAGAATATATAATTCTTCATTCAATTCTGTAGAGTGTAGTCAATGAATACTACAGATAGGGCTTTAGGTGCCATTAGGAATGCAATGAAAAGTGAGGAATAACTTTTATGCTTGTGTGACTGCACTATTTTTCATGAGTTGTCATAGCAAACTGCCACAGAATGGGTGGTTTAAACAACTGAAATTAATTATCTTACAATTAAAGCCCTAAGTCTAATATGGTATTTTTGTTGGTGGCTGATTTCTTCTGGCTTTTCTCTTTGGCTTACAGGTCATCTCCTTCTTGTACCTTTGCATGGTCTCACTTTGGGGGTATGCACACCTCCCTGGTGTTTTGTACCCTAATTTCTCCTTTTATTTGTTTTGCTTGAAACAAGGCTTCCTGAGGTCAGTCAGACTGGCCTGGAACTCACTGTGTGCTCAGGTTGACCTCAAACTTGCAACAATCTTTATACCTCAGCCTCCCAAATTCGGCTGTGGTACCATGTCTGGCCCTATTCTCTTCTCATAAGTACATCACTCAGGCAGACCAGGGTTGCCCTGTTGATGGAATTTTTACTTAGTTTACCACTTTTATGACAGGGCAAGATAGTGAGGAGGTTCCTCCATCTTGAATTCTTGCAGAGGCCATTTCAAGTTTAACTAGAATTTGATCTCCTTGATAGAAAATTACCCATCTCTATTCTAGGGACCCAAAGTCAAGATGCCCCAACTAACTTAACTTCTGTTACACTGCCTTCTTGTGCTTAATTCCCCCTCTAGCTGCAGAGCAAGATACCAGGATGTGGTTTTCACCTTTAAAACCCCTTTCTCTGAATGCTCATGGTTATACTTAGGTCCCGAATACCTGAGTGTAGTCCCAACCAGCTAGAATAAAGACTTTCAGTTGACTATAAACTGGGTCACCTTCCCTGGCCTCCCTGTCTCCCCAAACCAGTCATATTCTGAGGTACTGGAGATCAGAGATTTAACCTAAAACATTTAGGAAGATATAATTGTAACCTGTAACAGACTTTTCTAATAATAGAGGAGATACTTTACGTATGGTGAAGACCAAACAAACCAGGAGTTGGCCAAATGCAAAGGCAAAGTCCTATAGAGCTCCAGAGATCAGGGCATTTCCATCTATTGGGTGGGAACCCTTGAAGAGGAAGTACTTTTTGAGGTCAATATTGAACAACAGGCCTTATAAAATGAACAATTAAGTTGAACAACGTGAAATTGAAAATTTTAGGTCAAATTAGCAATTTAGCAATTTCTTTTGTATCATATGTTTATTTTTATACTCACCCTCTAGGGCTAAGGTTGGCAACTGTTTTCTCTAAAGAGCCAGGTGATAGTGAGTATTCAAATGTGTGGGCTACGTGGTAAAAACAACTGCATACCCCCACACCCACTGCTATAAATGAAAATATCCATGAGTGGTATGCACAAAAATATGCTGTATGCCAATAAAACTTTATGTACTTCACAGCACTGGGTAGTTGCAGTAAGTAGTAGAATAGTAGTGGGAAAGAATCGGGCCCTTCAATTTCTCCAAATCCTCGGCCACTCTAACTTTATTTCATAGGAACTAGTAGGTTTCTATGTAACTATTTTAATTTTATATATATTTTTAAAAAGTCCTTTGGGAAAATTTAAAAGAATACCTTTCAGTTCCCCTATCCTCTCAGAGAAAGAGAGAGAGAGAGAGAGAGAGAGAGAGAGAGAGAGAGAGAGAGAGAAGGCAGGGTAGATTTGCTCCTGAGCCACAATTTATTTACCCTTGTGTAGGGGCAATTAAAATCCCCTAACCTCTCTGCTCTGTAGAAGCCTTTGCTGATGCTGTCATGCCCCTGCCTCGTGCATGTTTCTCCTCTTCTGTGACATTCTTGTTCAAAGCAGAGCCTTCCAACATGCAGAGAACAGAAAATACCTTGGCTCCAACTCAATGTTGTCATGTGGTAACAGACCGCAAACCTAAGGCACTTCCGCCTTGTTGTTGAACTCTTGGCACACGTGTGTTTTGTTTCTGTTTTATTGGCTCTTTGGTGGAACTGCAAAAGGACTTTTGGCCTCTTTTCATCCAGCAAAGGAAAACAAGCAGCCACTTCTTTTTTCACAACCCGGAGCACTTCTTGGTATCCATCTTGCAAAGGAGGCACTTGCTTAGTGTTTGAATTTCCCAGATGTCTCAGAATTCCCAGTAAACACAAACAGTGCACAGAGGGTTGAAGGTGTCATGGATGCACATAACCGATCCTGTCTTTCTACAAGGAGGAAAGGAACAACCCAATGAAATTGGGGGGGGGGGACATCCTGGAGCCTCAGCCCTCACTTTTCCCTTGCCAGGATTTAGGGAGTGGCTGATTCTGTCTTTCTGGTACTAGAGATATAAGCAAGCCAGGCCAGAACCTTCTTACCATGATTTTGTTCAAAGGGGAGAAGGTAAGTGGAAAATTACATTAGTCATATCATTTCGGATGCAATTATCAATTATAAAAAAATGGGGGAGTGGAATGGTGACTGCTGAAGAAATGGTGAAGTGATTTAGGGACAGGGGAGGGGCTGGCATTGGTGATCTACCTTGAGCATGACAACAGCAGACGGGAGGAGCAGCTAAAAGGGACTTGGTAAGACAGGCTCAGTGTGGTCTCAGGCCAGCAAGCCCATTGCTCAGTGGACATGAATGGCAATTGGATCCTTGAAGACAGAATTTGCTTTCTTTTGGATGTGCCTGTGGCTTGCCAACTCTCTTAAAGCATGGTAAGAGCTCAAGCAATTTTTAGATTTTCCTCTGACAAGCAGAGATGCCAATTGCTATGGATCTTGTCCCAGGCACTCAAGTCAGTACTTTTCAAACTGCTTATCAGTACATTGTACTTAAGTCATTAATAGGAGTTATGGGGAAATGGGGAGGGGTCTTTGGAAATGTCATGTATCTTCTTTTAAACACATTAAAAATCGATGATCAAGAATGAAGTGTGCCTAACTATTTAATCCCATGTTTTAGATATTGGATTAAATAACTTGAGTATGTAATTTGACATAATAATACTGGCTCTCTAAGTTCTCTTCTGGAGAATATCTTGTAAGACTTTAGCATAATGTCTCTCCGAATGCAGTTTCTGACCTCTTGCATCAGAACCCCTGTGTTCTTTTATATAGTTCAGTCCCCTCTGCTTCCCTTACATATCAAATCAAATTCTGTCATAAAATAAGCTTTTCAAAGCAACCAAGCATTAACCCTTCTACAGCCTGCTATTAATGGAGACTGTACTCCACAATTTGTACTTTCTTCTAGGGGAATTTGAGTAAGCAGAACTCCTTTGGTACCAGACCCCCCAGCCTACATTCTACTTTGAAAAATTATTATAATTATAATTATTAGTATTGAATATTTCAAGTATGTGTGTAAGTCTATGTGTATGTGCACACTCACACATGCAGGAGTGGGCACTTTCCTTCCATCACAGGGTCTGGAGATCAAACTCTGTCACATTTGTGTGGCAAGTGCTTTTTACCTGCTAAGCCATCTCAATGGTCTGTGTTATGTTCTTTAAGGAGAAATTACTTTTACTAGTGGTGAACCTGGAGAGGAAAAGTGGACGTGCTCTGCTCAGGCCTGCCTCTCCTCTGTCTTTGTTATCTACCTCTCTGGGATATTTGCTCTACAGGGATAGATAAGTCTACCTTGAGAAAGTGAGCAATTGCCGAGTTCTTCAAGAAACAGACTGGAGAAGTACATCCAGTGCCAGAATAGTACATTAGAAAGTGCATCTTCTGAGGTGAAGGTGGCCAGGTTGTTATAGTTGTCTCCAATTGGTTCTGGACTGCCGACTGTTGTGTATTGAGTTTTATGCCTTGGCTCTGTTCCAAATTTACATTTGAAGATAATGACCTAGAATCAAGTCTTTTTTTAAATTTTTTATTTACTTTTTACAAATTATAATTTCACATGTCAATCCCTTCTCCGTCTCCCCCCTCCCCCTCCCATCTCCCACCATTCCCTTCCCCCCTCAACTCCCCATAGAGGGTAGAGCCCTCCATGGGGGCTCCCCAAATTCCACAACTTCATCCTGGGCCAGGCCTAGGCGCTCCCCCATGTGTCCTGGATGAGAGCATCCCTTCCCATGGGATGGGCTCTCAAAGTCCCTTCTTTTTTTTTTCATTCATTTATTTAGCTCATAAATAAAGTCATGCACAATTATGATACACAATACAGTATGTTCACAATGGCATGGCTATTTTAAACACATCATAATATGTCATGAAAATGGTAAGCAAAACAAAGCAAAACGTGGAGATTCATTTTACCATTTTAAAAAAAAGCTTGAACTCAGGAAGAGCAGTCAAGGTAAAGAGGCAGTGACTGAAAGCCATCTCTTTGGAAGGATTTGAAGATAGCCAGATATAGCCTTCATATTTCTTTTAAGATTCCTCTTAAGACAAGCAGAAAGATAGGACACTAGCATGTGTAACATCTGGTGTGCTTGGGGGTAGAGAAGGGTGAAGTGGAAGGAATTCTTGGAAGCATTCTTGAAGGCAGTGGTGGGAGAGCACCTGGAAAAGCCCACTTTCTTGAAGGAAGGCTGCGAGGACCCAGGCTGGGGAGGTCATGTTCAACAAATCGGATGGAGTGCCTTGAAGATATCCCTGTCATGAAAGACCAAGGAGATTTAGTGGCTGTACAAAGAACACTTTGATTTTTAAACAAGACTTGACAAGATTCCACATCCGGGATTAATGGTCAAGGGGAGGAGCCGTGTAACATGGGTAACATAGGGTGCAAGTTAAAAACAAAAAAGCTGGCTCCAGAATGGGAAATGGAAAAAAGACAGGGGAGGGGGGGGTCTGTGACTTGGAAAGGGATTACCTGGATGGGGGAAGAAAGAGTAGTAAGAGAAAATGATTAGCCAGCAATGGGGAGAGCTTTCATTTATCCTCCACATGGAAGAGGTCCCAAACAAAGGACAAGACACATTCAGCAAGTCTTAGGACAATTTAGAAACACGAGCCCCCCCTATCCTGACAAATTGTACCTTGGATGGCTAGAGATCCTTGGCTTTGATGTGGTACCTTGGACATAAGAATGAACACCAATGAAAACCAAAGGGATTTGAATTAATAAACCAATGTTGGGTGCACTTCGCTCAGAGATAGTAGGTGAGGCTAAAGCACAAGATGATTATAAATTATGGTCAGCTGCATGTGTCTTTGGTGTTTCCAGCCTTCTTTTTGGAATCACACAGTGCATCCCTACATCTTCACCAATAACTCCTTTCAACCTCTACTTTAGCTTCCCGGATCTAAGCCAGGCCTTTCGTCATTCTCTCACCTTCTGTGGAGAGCTAATGTCAGTAAACTAGCTGACTTGTCCCAATCAAGAAATGCTTAGAGACACTTTAAGAAACTGCTGTCCCTCTGGGAATTTATACTTTAATGGAAGTCAACAATTTAAATAAAAGGATTAGAGACACTCTGATAAAAGTTTTGGCCATCTCTTTTACCTGGCTGGTAAAAAAAAATTAATCTTCTTCCTGCCCAAAAAATGCCAGAGAAAATAAAGCTTCAAAAAACTGTAGTGATAGAAGAAAACATAGAAATGATAGGCTGGCACTGGCCAAAGGGTCCGTGACAAACACACATGATAGGAGGGAGGAAAGTGCAACAGAGACTGAGCCAGGATCCAGAAATGGCTGAAGGTCACCAAGAGCTGCATTGCATCACATGGCAGCCGGAAAATATCTAGTTTCATTCCCTGTCAGGACCTGGCCAAAGCCTTAGAAAAGAGTTCCAGAACTCAGACGGACAATAAACAAAACTCATACTTTCTAGAAAGTGAGGGCACTTAAAAGCATGAGTTCACAGAACCAAACTGTGAAAACCAGATGGAGTGAGCTAGGCCTCACTGGGGTTGCCACTCTTTATTCCAAATTTCTGGAATTCTCATGACCTGACCTACCCAACTTCTTGACCCATAGAGTCTATGAATGTAACAAAACTTTATCTTAGACCATCAGGGTTGGATACCTGGGACAGTTTGTTATGATGTCATTTGTACCTAGAGTAAATGTTAGCCAAACATCTAAACAGTTAGGCTTAGTGATAATATTTTAGAGGTCATCTTTCCTAAATGTTTCAAGACTCTTGGATGAATGATTCGCCATCCTGTGCTTTACAACAATTAATAATTGCATTTTGTGTCTATATGAGGAAAAGGGATCACACAGCAGTGGAGGAGAGATGGGGACAAAATTCTGTAGGATTCTAAATTCTCTTAAAAATTTTTCTTGAATTTTAAATTATTTTCTATTTATTTAATTAAAATTGAGGAAGAGACATGAACTCATTATAAAAACAACACATATCAGAATTTGGTGAAGTGAAGAGAGTTTGAATAGGAATTCCAGGGCTGCTGGTAATACATTCCAGAGCTCAGCCACTATATTTTTTTCTTTTCTTTTTTTTTTCATATTGTTCTGCTATTTAGGATTATATTCATCACTTTGGCTTTCAGCTACAGGTGGGGACATTATTTTGGAAGCCTTTGCTTGTATTGTCTTAGTATCCTAAATGTATTGCCCATGACATTTTAGCTATTTAATAATTCTACTGTTCCAACAAGACCTCCCAGAGGAGCAGTTTTGGCTCCCAAGCTAAGCTCTCCATAGGAGCAATGGAAGCCACAGGTGTGAGAAATTTGATGCTTTCTTCTTGGGGGTCTCTCTGCGGTCAGGTCTGTTTATTTCTGTTGTTGTTAAAATAGGTCTTAAGCTCTGCAAAGTAATTGTTCTTGTTGTTAAAATAGGTCTTAAGCTCTGCAAAGTAATTGTTCTTGTATGTTCAGAAACAGAAGAAAAGCCTCCAAAGATGAAATAAATGGCTACCTACATAGGTTGACTCCATGCAATTGGTTATTACCTTCTATATTCACCATGACAACATACCTTATAGACTCTGTATAGATTATTGTTATCAGAAGTGAGTGAGAAGAACCCATATCTTCCCCCGAGATGGACAACAGAAAGACAGCATCAAGTTTGGGTAGCCTGTAAAAGGTGTAAAAGAAATTCTGAAGTTCTGTCATCTGGTGGGACACTTTACATTGGAAAGCATTTTGTTTCAGCTTGAGTTTATTAAAAACCAAATTCCAATAAGCATAGAAATGAAAATGTTTGGCCACTCTCCCCTAAGAAGAGCCCAGGACCAATAAGTCAGCAGCAAATGTCACTGTCTCTAGCGATACTTGTATCTATAACATATTCATTAAACACCAAATATTGGCACTTAAGTTTTTTTCATTTTATTTTAATGTGTGTGATTGTGTGTGTATATGTGAGTATATTTGTATGTGTGAGCATGTGTGTGAGAGTACATGAGTGTGCATATATTGTGTGAGTGAATGTAGGTGTGAGTATGTGATACACATGTGTTACAATAAATCTTTCCACCAAATGCTGCCCGAGCCCTACCGCCATGTGCGTGGTCTCCACCAGCCGCCTGAGTTCTGCCCGCCACGTGGATGGACAAAATAATACAAAGACTTATATTAGTTATAAATACTGCTTGGCCAGTGACTAGGATTCTCATCTGTTAGGTCGGTCTTAATTATCATAAATCTATATATTTTATAAGACTTATCAGACGCCTTCCATTGGCATCCTCCCTTGTCGGTAGATCATATGGTGCCACTGAAGGAAGAGCGAAGGGGAAAAGGGGCCATTGCCTGCTTGTCTGTCCTTAAGGATGAGTCTCCCTACTATGTCATTTCCTGCCTGGATCATCACTTCTTTACTACATTTCCCAGAATCCTCTTTGAGTCCTAGTCCTGTCTAACTTGCTGCCTCATTGGCCAAACAGTACTTTATTCAACAATCAATAAGATAAACATACACAGAATTACATTCCCCATCACACATGTGCCACTGTGAACATGTGGATTTCAAAGCATACCTTGAAGGAATCAGTTCTCTGTATTCACTCTGTGGGTTCCAGGTAATATATTCAGGTCAGGCTTGGTGGCAAGTGCCTTACCTGCTGAATCATGTTGCCAGCCCTTTTGGAGGGAGAAGGTAGGGCTTTTAAATGTTATGGAACATAAATACGAATTATACTCATCTCCAGAAGTATAGAAGTTCAAAGACTCTCCATGCCAAAGGGATTTATGAGACCTTGGGAAGAGTATGGTGTCAAGGAGATACCCATCACATGCATGGCTAATCACCAGGGTCTGCAGCAAGAGTGATCTTGCATCTTCACCTCTGACAGAGCACTATCTCCATTAGTACAAGCCAAGTTGAGAAGCTGTATCTGAGGTCTATATCTATTCTTTCAGCTAGGTTAATGGTGATACAATGAACATATAAAAGACAAGGAAGGGAAAGGTAACTTTAACTTCTTTCCATTTTAACAGTAGTACCTGTAGGTGGAGTTTTCCTGTCCTGACCAACTGCTTGTTCCCAAACAACCAGCTGCTCCTGCTTCCCACATAACTGACAATAATCAGCCAATAGCTCAGGCTTATTACTAATTAGCTCTTACAGGTTAACCCATTTCTATTAATCTATGTGCTGCCCTAAGTTTCATGGCTTTTACCTCTATCCCATTTTGTGTGTTCAACTTGCTCTCTATCTGGCTGGTGACTCCTCTGACTCTGCCCTTCTTTATCCCATCATTATCAGTTTGGCTTTCCCACCTAGATTTATCCTGTTCAGCTACTGGCCAGTCAGCTTGTCCATTAAACCAATCATGGTGACATATGTTCACACAATGTACAGAAGGATTATTCCACAGTGAGTACTGAGGTTGAGATGCAACAGAGACTCATAGGTTCTATGTTCAGGTTCTAAGAGGTGGCCACCCACTTTTCCATATTTCTTTTTTGGAGGCTTTCTTTCATCCACCCCCCCCCCCACGCCTTGCACTTGACCTGAGGAGTTATTCCTCCTCTATGCATTTTCTTGTATCCATCCCTCTGTCCCATTCAGTACCCCCACCTTGTGTTTGAGTTTCAGATTGTCCCTTTGAGTCCTGCTCACCCACTGCTATGGACTGATTCTAGATGTGCTTCACCCCAATCCAGTTCTAAGTGGGGCTGGTGCCTCAGGCCAGCCTGTGTATGGAGAGTTTACAGGAGGCAGCCCAGTCTAAGCAAGTATCACTCTATGTCCCGGAATCATCAAGGCCTCAGCACAAAAAGAACTCCAGGTAATTAACCCACACTAGCAATGCCACATGACATCAAATCCAGGACTCTCCTGAGTGGAGTACACTGTCCTATTTTTCATCCCAATAACAAAAAAGTTTAGCCAAATAAGCTAAGACATAATGTGAGCTGTAAGATACTTTCAATATCTTGAAAGTATCAAAAGTCGTTCAAAAGTAGAACCAACAGTGTTTATCAATGGAATGAGATCTATGGTCATGAAAATAACAAAACTGAAAAATGAGCAAATGATTGTTTCTTACATGAGTTTCTATTGAGATTTTTAAGCTTGCAATATCTGTACTGATCAAGAACAAATACATCTCCCTGAGCTGTCATCAAACACTATACATCAGAAGCCAGGTGTAGTGAAACATGTCTGTCAATCCCACCACTCAGAGGACTGAGGAAATAGGTCACAAGTCCAGGCCAGCCTAGACTTCATAGTTAAAGCTGTCTCCAAAAGAAAGAAAGAAAGAAAGAAAGAAAGAAAGAAAGAAAGAAAGAAAGAAAGAAAGAAATTCTGTACCACTGATGATGCATATATTTCCCCAGCCCAAAATAATGAAATCATGAATTCTTAATGGCCACTGTCCCAGAGATTTTAAATGTAATTATTGTCCATGATGCTGTTTCCAGACTTCTGCTTTTTCTCTGATTGCTGTTTTTAAAATTTCATTCATTCATTCATTCATTCATTCATTCATTCATACATACATACATTTCCTCTCTTTTCTTCTCAAACATACATGCTCAAGTTCATGTCTGACTGTCTGCTTGCAATGCACGTGTGTGAGTGTGCATGTGGTGGTCAGAAGATGATGTCAGATATGTTCTTCAGCTGATTGCTCTCCACCTTATTTTTTGAGGCAAGGTCTCTCACTGAACTTGGAGCTCATTGATTTGGCTAAAAGCTTGGTGCATCTTTCATTAGAAAGCTACACAGCCTACTGTACAAAGTTGAACTTCATTTTTCTGACTTCAACTTCCTCTAAGGGTGTTGGTGATGGCTGCTTCCTGAGTAGGCATGAAGAATAGGTGGGAATGGATTTTGTAAAGTCACAGAATGCTCAGTACTCCACTGGGCCTCACACTCACTACTGGCTTGCTTCTACCTCTCAACCTACACCCACCCTCCCTACTTCTTCACTCTTCCTTGACCATGTTCTATTCTTCCTAGAGAAGTCTGACATCCCCAGACTATATCACCCAATCTCCTTTGGCCTTCGGCTACCAGTTGGTTTCTGCTAAACAGGAAGTACCATTAAAGGCTGGGAGCATTATCTATTTTTAGACATAGAGCAAAGGATTACCAGTCTATAATCCACACTGCAAGAGGAGTTAGGAAACAAGGAGGACCCTAAGAGAAGATTGCATAGTCCTTCAAAGAAGGGAATGGGGACAAGAACCCCTGACCAAAGTGGGAGGGGGGAGGAAGGAGGTGGGAGGGGAAGAAGGGGATGGGGGAGGAGAACAAGAGGACTGAGACAGGGGAGGAATAGAGGAAGGCAAGAAAGGAGATGCCTTGATAGAGGGAGACAGTACAGGTTTGGAGAGAGGTTTGGCACAAGGAAAATATTAGGGGATCCACAGGGATGACCCCAACCAAGAAGCTAGGCAGTGGTGGAGAAGATGCCATTGATGCCCATCCCCTATAATGAGATTGATGCCTACCTTGGTTACCATTCCTAGAGCCTTCATCCAGTAGCTGTTTGAAGCAGAAACAGGCACCCACAGCTAAGCACTGAAATATACTACTGGAATCCAGTTGTGGAGAGGAAGGAGGGATGAGCAAAGGAGCCAAGATGGGGCTGGAGAAACCCGCAGAAACAGTGGACCTGACCTACTGATAGCATGTAGACCCTAGTCATAAAGCTTGGGAAACAGCATTGGACCAAAGCAAGCCCTCTGAATGTGGGTGTCAGCTAGGAGGCCAAGGCAGTCTATGGGACCTCTAACAGTGGAGCCAGTCTTTATCCCTAGAGCACAGATGGACTTTGGGAGCCCATTCCCTATGGAGGGATACTATTGCAGCCCAGATACAGCAAGGAGGGCCTAGGCAGTCCCCCAAATGATATGACAGACTTTGAAGGTCCCCTGTGGAAGGTCACACTATCTCTGGGGAGAAGTTGGGGGGTGGGTTGGGGGGGTTGGGAGTTTGGGGGGAACATGGGAGGATGGGAGGGCAGGGGAATGGGGGGATGAATATGTAAATAAGAATAGTAATTAAGGAATAAAAAAAGGCTGGGAGCAGTTTGAGGAATTCTTCAGAACATTTCTCTGTTCATGCTGGGCTGTGACTTTGCCTTGAAATGGCATCCCCTGCCAAGTTCTTGTAGAGTCCCTCTCCAGTGGCTACCACTCTGGCTGAATTCCTTCTGGTCTAGAAGCCATAGGACTTCCCATCACACTATGTCTGTTGGGGCAGTGCTCCCATCCATTCTTTGTCATTATTTTAATTCTACCCATACCTATGAAGCCAGTTCTTCTGTTGACATCCCTTGAGTTTTCCACTTCTGCCAGGGCTCCCAGTTGGTACTTTCTCCCAGGCCTACAGGTGGTGACATCTGCCTTCTGATGTGCTTAGCTGCCTTTATAGACTGTATGACTGTAACAGCAGAATGACCTAACCAGCAGGATCCACTGTTTGGAATGTGGCTCTATGCCAGCTAAATTTTTTTTCTTTTGTTAAGATGGTGAAAATGAGGAGGACATCATTTTTTTTTGAACAGGGATTTCTTGTTTTAAGTTCTGGCCAACCATCCTGCTGTTTCACTCTCCACTTTACCTAAAAAGTCGAAATAGAAAGGAGATGCTCTGGCTCCAATTTATGAGGGAGTTGGGCATGCAGCTCTCCTTTCAAAGCTGTTCACATGGAAAGGAAACTGGTCCTGACATTTACACAGTCCAGGAGGATTCCAAATAGAATTTGGACAGATTGGGAAGTTACCATCTTGGAGTGTGTGGGGAAAGCAATCCTGGTGGGAAGATGTGGTGACATATATGAGACAATCCATGGATGTGAGGAATGTGTTTCTCTGTATGTGCCTCTCCACTTCATGATCCAATGGGAATGCCAAAAATATGCATATGTTCTTTATGATAACACATGAGAAGGCCATCCAATTAAAGCACTCCACACTCAATGCAGGGAGTATAATTTCTGGGTATATTTATGATTGCATAATGTCAACAAAGGGGTCTTTTAAACACAGCACATTCCTTATTCTGCACTCAGAGATCATGCTAAATACATCCAAATGCACAAACCATAAAAGAGGGAAGAGGCAGTATCGGCCCCCAGCTCTTTGGTTTCTGCATCTGGCCAGCGTCCACTGGGAGAAATGTAAGTCAGAGTTTACCACATGGATTACAAATGTGCTGAATTGCAAGAATGATTATTAAATAAAAATATCCACAGCACCTGCAGCTTGTCCTGGAAAGTTCCCCCAGGGTGTTGTGGGTGCTTTAAAAAAATTTAAGGAAAAAAAAGTAAGACAGTAGGATGCAAATGGCAACTCCAGCTGCTTGTAGTAGCAACTCCATTAATGTTCCTGGAGGTTCTCAGAGTCATTGCAATCGCTCTGAGATGCTTCCATTCTCAGCGTGAGTGTGGTGCTGAGGGATGGGTAAGGGGCTGGGGGATCTCATTAGGCTCCATCCTTTGAGGTTTGGATGATCAAGACAACACAAATAATAGTAATGTAAACGGAAAGTGCTTTAATAAACACTGGGGAGGGGGGAGCCCGAGGCACACTGCTCTGTGCTGGAAGCCAGCAGCAGTGTTTATTCTGTGGCAGGACCAGGCACCTTCTGAGAATAGAACTGACCATATGTACATTGTTCATTGAATGTTTGCTTGCCCACGTGCACATTCAACATTTTGCACACAGGTGATATTTGGTTATGTTTCTCTCTCTCTCTTTCTCTCTCTCTCTCTCTCTCTCTCTCTCTCTCTCTCTCTCTCTCTGTGTGTGTGTGTGTGTGTGTGTGTGTGTGTGTGTGTGTGTGTGTCCTTGCTCCCACTCAGGCATGCAGACATGTTCCTGGGTATGTGCAAAAACCAATAGTAATAAAGCTAGAAGAAATCCAGTAAGATGGTTAATTTCTGAATTTAGAAATGAGATTACTTGGCATCAGATGGCCACCCCACCACTGTTGGGATGGGGGAAGTCATTTGATTTTTCCCTGAGCCTCAGTTTCCACAGTATCCACGTGTTTTTTCTAACACCGTGAAGATAAGGCTCAGATGACGTAACTGGTATAAAATGTTATTAATATTATAAATTGCTCACTGAATATTGACTCTTGTTAGAAATAGGTCCCCACTGGGTACAAGTGGGCCAGTCCTGAGAATAAGAGATCAGGAAAGCTGACTCCCCCACACAACACACACACCTTGTGTAGCAATCAGGAGAGAGGGCCATGCACTTGCCTGGGAGAAACAATAGAGCTGGCCAGGGTGATTGAGTGTAGGGGACCCAGATCTGAAGATCTGAGAGCAGGAGAACTGGCCCTTGAGAGCTGGAGAGCTCACAAGGGTAATGATGATAAGGGAAAGCTAGTGAACCAACCAACCCAGCTACCACTCAGGCCCAGAACCAGGGCTATGAGTTGGCCCACCCCAACATCCACCAAATCTGTGAACTGTTAGAGCATTTGAAAGGGAGGGACCTACAGATTCAAAACAGCAGGATCTCCATGACACAGGATAACAATAGGGTATCCAAGAGGAACCCCAGTGGGAGCCAATTGCTGGTGGTGTGGCACAAACCAGAGGCCTCCAACCAGACCACTCTGAACTGGCAATAAACACTTACAAGTAAAGGTGAATGTACTAAAGGGCAAACTGTTCTTCTCAGCTGGCCACACTACAACTTCCACAAGGATCTTCATTTTTGTTTGTTTTTGGTTTTTTGTTATGTTTCTTTGTTTTGTTCAGATTTTTGTTTTTCTTTTAAATTTGGTGGGGTAAGGATCATGTTGCAAGGGCAGAGGGCAAATGAGGGTAGGATCGTAATGCATGTGAAATCCACAAAGAATCATTAAAAGTTAAAAAAGAAAAGAAGTTACAGGTCCCCACAGCCCAGATTCTCATAATACTAATACTTCTACCAAATATGTCTACATACACACAGCTTATACATGTCAACATACACATAGCTTTCACATGTCAACATACACATAGCTTCCACATGTTTGGAAAATGAAATGTGACTCAAACGCCTCACATTTTGGGGAAACTCTTTTGGGCTACTTAATTTGAAAACAAATGCATACATTTAGATTTCTTTCTAGGCAGAAGACTCAAAGACAAATTAGTGCAGTCTGTATTTTGTAAAAGGACAGAAGTCATTCAACAGTGCTTGTGACAGTGAGATAGGCTTTATTTATAACATTTCAGTAGTCACAGAGGCTATGGCTGTGGGACAGAGAGTGAGCTTAATTTTGTATGCAGCATGGGTAAATGAGGGTTCATAGCCAAGGTATTCTACCACCCTTGTATGGAGCATTGTCAGTCCAAGAGGCATATTTTATGCACATATACTTACATATATTATATATAATTTGGGGTAATGTATGCCTTAGTTAGGTCATTATTGCTGTGATTAAGCACCCTGACCAAAGGAACTTGAGGAGAAAAGGGTTTCTTTGGCTCATAAATCTTTATCACTCACTGTTCATCATTGAAGGGAGTCAGGACAGGAACTCACACAGGGCAGGAACTGGGAGACAAGAGCTGATGCAGAGGCCATGGAGGAATGCTGCTTACTGGCTTGCTCTCATGGCTTGCTCAGCCTGTTTTCTTATAGAACCCAGGACCAACAGTTCAGGGGTGGCACCACCCACAATGGGCTGGGCCCTCTCCCATCAATCACTGTATTACGAACATGCCTTACAGCTGAATCTTATGGAGGCATTTTCTCAGTTGAGTGTCCCTCCTCTCTAATGATTCCATCTTGTGTCAAGTTGACATAAAACCATCCAGCCTGGTAGAAAAATATAATTTCTTGAGATTTTATCAATCCTGGTGTTATGTGCCCCCTTCCTTTAAGTGGGCTTTAGGGAGAACGTGTTTCCCTCACTTTCCCACTACCAGTCAAGAAGCATATATTTCTACAGGGAAGTTGTGTGGTGTCTTCTGGGTCCTGGGATTTGTGGTACCAAATTGGGTAACTGGTGAAAGGAAAACTGGAATGAACCTATGACAAGCTGAATAGATTTATAAAAGTTTCTAGAACTGCTCTGGAGCTGGAAAGGGTGAGAGCCACTGAACATTAAATTCTGGGAGCTGTCTGAGTAGTTTTAAAAACATTCAAGAATGGAATGTGGTTCAGGCCACCATGCTGTGGTGTGTAACATTTTGGAAAAAGAGTAGTGGGAAGCACAATTTGAATGACATTTTCTTGTATACTGTGCATTGCTTTGTTCCTGTGTTATTTTAGAGGCAATGAAAAAAGGAAAAATGTTGTCATTTCTCTTGGGAGATCCCCTATGAATTTTATTTACTGTTGGTCAAGCTAAAACATGAAGTTCAGCTTTCTATGAGTCGCATCAAGATAATTTTGAAAGCAACAACCCTAAGAACTTCAATCTTCAGTTTAATGTTGACTCATGACCAAGATGAGTTTCTAGTTTGCAAGAGAGTCTGGTACACTTTGCTGAGGACAGTGAGAACAGGAAACACATACATGCACACACACACACACACACACACACACACACACACACACACACACACACACACACACACACACACCAGTACATGCACACATACCATACAGGAACCTAGCTGTGTCTCCATGGCAAAATATTTGATGATCTGGGACGAAGCAGAAACCCTCAGCACAGGTAACCCGATACCATTCCTGTTCCCCTGAACCTGGAACTTGGACTCCAGGGCTGTTCTGGCCACTTGGATTTGTTAATGCCATCCATTCACACCCCCCATTTAATGTTGGGGAAAAATCAGGCAAAGAAGGAATAACCCGAAATCCTAGGGCAATCTGAATCCAAAGTTTCATGTTGTGGTCCAGCTTCTTGCAAGGAATCCTCACTTGGAAGCACAGCACTAGTGAACCGAGAGAAGAAGCATCCTTCATACTGAAGGCTTTCACAGAAGGACTGGTGTGTCTATTCCCTAGCCTCAACAGTATCAGAAGGTAAATTGCTGCAGGCAGGGAGCAGGGCCCCTGCTATGCAGGGTGTGGGCCTCCTGCAGGGAGGGCTTCCTCTACTTGATGAAGTCATGTGAAGGAAATGGCCATTGCTGACTATTCTGAACAGAATCTATGGAGCTACTTTAATATCTCCCTGACCCTTAAACTGAATCTTTGAGATTCCACAAGTATGCTGTTGACCTCTTTCAGAACACGCACACTCAACATTAGATAAGAAGTATGCTTAAGTCTCTTTCCATGAGTACAAGTGATTATACATAGGGTTCCATTTTTTTTTTCTTATTATAATGGGTTGATAAAAGCCTGAGTTGGTATGAGTATACTACCACCAGAAAACAAAACAAAACAAACAAACAAAAAAACCAAACTGAGTTGGGGGCAGTGGTGGTTCTTGCCTTTAATCCCAGCTCTAGGGAGATAGAGGCAGGTGGATCTAGGCAAATTCAAGGCCAGCCTGATCTACAAATTGAGTTCCAGGACAGGCTCTGAGGCTACATAGAGAAACCCTGTCTGGAAAAACAAAAACAAAAACAAAACACCCCCCAAACAAAAAACAACAAACAACAACAACAAAAATCAGTTGAAGGTTGTTAGAAAAGAAACCCTTCTACTGCTTCAGCTTCCTACTCCTAAGAAATTGCTTTTAAAAGCCTAAGTGGCAGGAATTTCACTCATGGCATTTAACAAAAGCACAACAATTACACTGTATTTCATGGCTATCATCCAACTGGAAATAGCATGCAATCATGCAGCAGCTCTCATATTGTTTTTCTCTGAGTTCTGTGTAAATCGACATGAGAATTGTGCAAAGACAAACACATGGCCCTGTTCAAGCTCCAAGTGTTTGGGTATCGACAGGAATTAGAGATCCACATGCTGCAGTGGGCTGTGGACAGGTTTTTGTAATATTTCTTTTTCTCCTGCATTTTCTCTTTACTATGTGTACATTTTCTTATTATCTTGGATTCCAGATCCCTGTGAGTTTCCTCTGGCATTTAAAAGGGTGCAGAAGATCACTTTGGTGATACAGTGTAGCATTCGACATAGTCAGAAAAATACAGAAGTATTTTCCTTATGTCTAATGCAATTTCTAAATATAGATGTATGCTTCTGGCTATGCTGCAGTAGCTTGCGACAGACTCAGACTCCTGCCAAGAACAACTAGAAGTTTGATTTTTAACAGTGCCTAGAGGTATGCAGAAGTTACCGACACACAAAGTCTCGAGGACCAACCAGAAGATAGGCAGCAATGTGAGGGGAGCCCATCGAGGTTCTACTCAGGACACCTGCTATTTCTGCTATGGGGTAAGAGGCTGGGAGTCAGGTAGGTGACCATTTCTATTGGTTAGAAAAGAGGTATAATTTTAGACAGGGTTAAGGTCAAGGTAGCAAAATGGATCATGATATTCCAAAGCAGTTAAAGCTCTAGGGCCAAGACCCTGGAGAGAAGGAAGGTGCAGAGAAGTGAGCCATTATATTGTTTTTCTACATACTAACTGACAGTCAACCAAAAATGGTCAGGAATGTTGACTAATAAGTAAGACTAATAAGTAAGATAAAAGACAGGTGATCTCCTATTCAGATGATTAGGTATTGTTTAAAATACTTGTGCTAAAAGTGCTAGGTGGCAATAGGGATATTGATAGCAAAATTTTAACGCAGAACAAGAATTGATATAAAATAAGTGGAAATTCTAGGACTAAATGTTTCCCAAGAAATTTATTAATTGAGCAGCAGATTGAATAGAGCTGAAGAAGAGCTTAGTTGGAAGACAGGTGAATATGAAATGCCCAGACAAAATCACAAATGAGAATCGTGGAAAAGAGTGTAAGAGGCACACATATAAGAGAGGATGGAAAAGTTTCAGGTAGTTTGTAAATGTTGACATTTTGAGTCAAATAATTGACATTTTGATTTGTTGACATTTTGAGTCAAATCATTATTACTGTAGGAACATTTTGGGCTAGGCAACAAAGTCATTCCAGGTTGAGAGCCACCAAAATACCCCCAATATAATATTTGAGAAACAAGCATAGCAAAGGCAGCATTGAACAGAAATGGCTCTTGAGGGTCAAAAGCTCAAGGTTTCCAAGTTCCTTTTGATATTGGGGAATAAAAATAAAAGCACAGTTTATACTAATTTCTAATAAATCAAAGACTCTCAGGGGAGACTTCAATATAATCAGTAAAACAAGAGTAAATTAATATTCATTTAGTAAGCTAGTAGGGCAGGGGATGCTAAGATATTTAA
Organism: Cricetulus griseus; assembly: GCF_003668045.3. Classification (NCBI taxonomy): domain Eukaryota; kingdom Metazoa; phylum Chordata; class Mammalia; order Rodentia; family Cricetidae; genus Cricetulus; species Cricetulus griseus. Next base: position 19,813,331 of record NC_048600.1, read on the forward strand.
TACTTAACCAAGTCAAAGAAAGGGGGAAAAGACAGAGAAAAAATGGAGATCAGATAGAAAACAAATATCAACATGGCAAATATAACCCCCAATATATTATTGATTGCAATAAATATAAATTATATATATATATATATATTAAAAGGTTTATCAGACTAGATTTCATTAAAATTCTAGTTATGTTTGCTCAAACAAGACACGCCTTAAATATAAGTGGTTGAGATTTAGTGTATGTGAGAGATAAACTATGCAAACCAATAGTGTGCTGGGAACATACTCCCGAGAGCTTACAAAATCGGACTGACAGACATTTGGAAATGTTGTCGGTCAGTTGTTCAATATTTGCTTGAGATGGACCATTATGAAAATCTGTAGACACTACATACTTCGCTTTTGCCCTCCTGGAGAGCTAATTTAGTCCTACATTACTTTGCAAACCCAAATCAAAGGAAAGATATGATTGCAAAAATGCTACTCTATACTAAACATGCTAACACACTTATTCATGATGAATTAATGTACTAGTGAGGTATACCAATTTAATTTTTTCTGACATCCAAATACATATTTGTAAAACTAACAGAACTGGTCCCCTCTGGCTGGTAACATCTACATCCCAGTCACCTTGGAGATGCAAATTTGGGGACTGTATCCCAACCCACTTAACTGGAGTCACTGGGGCCAGCGATTTGCCTTACAGGGCTTTTTGAAGTTGGAGAGCCATGACTATGATGTAGTTTTCCCAGCCTGAGCCATTCCACAGCCTTCTTTCTACCCATCCAATCTCCTCAGCTGACTGCTTTCCTGAATAAGCCAGCTTCTACTTTCCCAGAAGTTTGTGGAGGTCTTGCTGAAATGTTGACACACCTGAGATACTTCATATACAATTTAAACTTGATGACTAAATGGTCCCATCTGTGAGAGGATGAACTCGAATATTCCTTAGGGGCAGGAGTTTAGCAGCCCCTCTTCCACTTCTTTTGTCAGCCCACAGTACATATATTTTCTGCATTGAACTGAATTCACAAATAACTCCTTTGTCCATGCATGGAAATTAGTGACAATCCCTTTTCAGGCTGAAAATGAAGGCCAAAGAGTTGCTTTGTGGTGATTTTTTTCCCTGCCTGAGGTGAGGATGTCTAAGAGCTTGCAGGATATATTTTGGAAGCCATGTTCCTTTCATTTAAAAAGTTTCCCCTCACTGGCAAATATAGTAGGAAAGGCAGCCATTTTTTCTTTTTCTTAAAAATCTGGGTGTTGTGACTTCAAAAGTTTACTAACATTTTAAAGAGAACCCCTGAGAAAAACAGATAAGGCTTAAAACGGCATGTTTGTTCTTTTTAAGCCCTTAAGAAATTCTGAGGTACATTCAAATGTTTTCCTTTAATTTTTAATTTTTGTTTTACGATAGGACTAATTAAAGCAACACCTGTTTGGAATGATCTCGTCGGTGCTGGATCAACATTTCCATTGGGTTGTGTTACAGCTGTGAAAACTCAAGTTGAACTAAGACTTGGGTGTATAATATCTAAACCCAGGGGAATTCAAAAGAAACACCAGTATACCAGTGTGCACATTCGAGGGGCAAACCAAATAGAAGCAAAGTAGTTTCAGGTGCTCTTTAGCACTTGGGTAGTGTGCAGACTTTTTTTATGATTCTGGCTTGTAGACCTTTGGCTCTGCATGTAGGTAGACTGCCTTTGGCCATTAAAAAGAATAAAAACAGTCCAGTTTGGTCTGTGTAAAATATTAGCTACTGTGCACATGTGTTAACAAACTTCCTCCCACCAGCAGACAATTAAGATGTGAAATGATAATTCCAATGGTCTCTGGAATTAAGGCTCCAAAAAGCATCCTGTTTGTCTTAAGGGTCAGTGGTTGCTCCTGTTTTTCTGCTGGAAGGACTCAAAGTTGAGGTCTATTAGCATGTCACAGAAAGAAATGGAAACTTGTTGCTGGTGTTTTCTTGTCCTGGCAGGTCCTGCAGTCCTTCAGCCTCAAATAAACACACAGAGACTATATATTAATTATTAAACTGTTGGTTGATGGCTAGGGCTTCTTATTGGCTAGCTCTGTCTTAATTATTAACCCATTTCTATTAACCTAAGTATTTCCATGTGGTCTTGGCTTACTGGAGAATTCTTGGACCTGTTACTTCTTTGCTGGCTATATTGCATCTCTCTCTGCCTACTTTTCCCAGAATTCTTCCCATCTCCTAGTCCTGCCTATCTTTCTGCCTCTACTGGCTATTGGCCAAACAGTGTTTTATTCATCAACCAATAAGAGAAACACACACACACACACACACACACACACACACCACACACACACACACACACACACACACATATGTGTGATATATATATATATATATATATATATATATATATATATATATATCCATCAGAACTTGGGCTAAGACTTGAAGTTAACACCAAAGACCCTATCCTGTCAAATAGTGATTTCCAAATACTGTTTAACACTTGCAAGGGTAAAGATGAGAAAAAATGGGGAGATGTGGGGCTTTGTAGATGACTCAGGAGCTCTTTGGGTCCTCTAAAACTTCAAAGGATGACTTGGAACCACTGTCTCTCAGATGGTGTGAGCAGCTAAACCAGCTCCAAACATGATCTTGATAGGCTCCTTTGAGAAGAAATTTGACAGTTGATGGAGGTACTGAAGTGAGTATTCAACATGCTTTTCACATTCAAGAAATTCTAATTTTCCAAAGAGCTAGATATTTAGCAACGATGAACATTGGAGCATCTTGTACCAGCTGGCCTCATGATGGTTTACATGTGGGACCTTTTGTTAGTCCCTAAGCACCAAGATTTTCCTGGGAAGGTGACAGGAATTCCTGTCAAGTTCATTGGCCTTTTTATTTCATTTCACTCCCTGTTTTTCTCCTTATCCTCCTGTTCTTTCTCCATCTTTGTTTTTATCCCTCTCCTTCCTTTCTTCTTCCCCCATCCCACACACACACACACACACACACACACACACACACACACACACACACACACTTGGGGTTAGGGTAAGGAAAAGATGGATTTTAAACATTTTTTGGTAACTGTGGCCCAGTAAAATAAAAACTGTTATGGGATTTCAGGACAGAGTAAAGCTGAGAGCCACCAATAACACTATAATTCCAGTGTATAAGGGCAGTTCATCTTGGAACCTTTAGAGAAGCTTCATGGATTGGATATGGATGGTCACCATTGCCACATGGACCTCTATGCCTTCAGTTCCCTTTCCCTCTTCTCACACCTCAGACTTGCTTGCTATTCTGTCTCTCCTAGGTTTTTATTTTCTCATTCTGGATAAATACCTGATTACTTGAGTCACAAAAGACCATCTGGAGTAGGCAAAGCATCAGAAAGTATATCTTCTGCCTCTACAACTAGAAATGTCAGCGTTAGGCACAGGTCCTGTCATTCCCAGTTCAAGAACTCTGAACTTACAGCAGAGTTGCCAAATTTTCCCACTACAGTGTGAGAGTGAAGCACATGGCACAGTCCCTAAATTTTAGGGTCTCTTGCTTTCTCCCGGGTATCTTGGGAGTTAGAGAATCTCATACACTCAGAAACTGTTCTGTGGCATTTGACCATTTCTTAAAGAAGCTTTAGCAGCAAGCAGGAGTCTGTGCCAGCTCTGTTACTCAGACACATGATGTCTTTTATCCTATGAGAATCATGAACACAACACCAACATCCCTGCCTAAGGGTGTCAATGACTGAAAACAACTTAGAGTCCGGACTCTCTTGAGATCTTAGTTATGGATAAAATTTGATGTCATAATTATGCATTTCTGATGGCTGAATTTTAGGGACCAACAGATACAACATAGGGAGTCAGAGGTACTTCCTATAGTCAATCTTTGGATCCCACAGCATTGTTAGTCTCTACCTATAAGAACTACCTATAAGAACAAGTATTTTTCTTGTTCCTTTTATCTTAGTAATATTTTAGTTCTTTGAAGTTGTGACAATATGATAATAAAAAGAAATGGGAGACAAGAAAGAAATCCCCATATACTCTCCACCCAAACCTTCTAAGATAATCCATTTTATTCAGTTACTTCTGGAATAGAGTTTAGAAACCATCAGTAATGTTGAAATAATCATATTTGAGTACAGACCCTGCAAATTTTATGCTATCTTTGCTGTGGGGAAAGTAAAATTCTTTGTCAGAATGTGTGTGCTGATATTTTAGTGTGAGCAGAAAGAGCATTGGCATAATCAAGGAATGAGAGACCCACAGGTGGTTATGGCATATCTTGTACTTAGGTTATGGTTCTAGGAAGAATTCACGAGAAGAAGGTAGGACAATGAATAGCTTTTGTTTGCAGCTTGACAATGTGGTGATGGCTGGGGAGTCCTCTGGAGGCCCCACAAGCTATCTGTCATATGAACTCAACAGCAAACTAAACCCATTTGAGCTATTAGGGCCAGAAGCAACCCAAAACTGCCAAGCCTCTGGCCCTCTGGGATGCATGGATATTTCTCAAGAGGCTAAGCGCCCCCTCTTTCCACTGTGCTTCCCCACATTCATCTCACATAACTCACCAAGTAGGAATTTGCCCTGCATAGCCCTAATTCCTTTTCCTTGTGACTTTCCTGAGATATGCCTTCCGTTATAAGATGCTCAAGGCTGATTATACCACATTGAGATAGGAATGGAGAAACCCCAGAAAGAAGCAAGTAGCAGCTGCTTGATAGAGCAGCTGGTAGGGTTAAACTGAATTAGTTAGAATATGTCCAAATCTTCATTTTGCTAATAATGAACTTGAAGTACAGAAATTGCAATGGCTAGCCATATTTCTAGGGTGAGTCAGTAGCAACATTGATCCTAGAACCTTTCAATTGCTTATCCTGGGTTGAGACTAGACCTTCCACCCATCTTGCAAGCATAGTTACAGGAAAAAGAGGGAATTCTTGTTCCTGGGGATTTCTTGTGAGAAGTATGAAGGGTGGGTTTTTGTATGAACCATTTGGTCTCCATAATCTCTCAGCTTTCAAGCCATGGCAGGGGCTCTTGGATCCAAAGATTGAAGAGCTGGTGCAGAAAGAAGGCTGTAGCCAGTGTATCTCACTATGGCTCCATCCTGTTTAATGGGAGATGTGGGATGAGAATGGAAACAGATTATTTTAGAGAAGTCGTTCTGCTTTTGCTGATCGGTAAATACGCAATTTAGGGATGAGGATGGGTTTCTATGTGGAAGAGAAACAAGAAACTAAGGAGCAATTGAATTGACAAAACTACCACCTGTGGTTGAATGTAAAAGATGCTTAGTGGTAAACAGGGTAAGGTATGGTGACTAAATGGGTTGAGCAAAGAGAAGAAACAGGATGAGTTCCAGACTGTTCACTAGCTCTTTTGCCTAGAGCTTTGAATACTAAATGTGACCTCATAGGTGTACACAATAAAAGTCTGAGTGATGAATAGTCCTGTTGTGTGCTTACAGCTCCAAATGTTGTCATTTTAAGTTAAAGGACACAGTCATGGAAGGCTCGATATGGAAGTTTTTCTCATCTTGAAAAAAAAACAAAAACAAACGAGAGATAGAAAACAATCCCTAACACATACCTTTGTGCTGGCTAGATATAGTCACTTTGAGGGAGTAGAGGAGGGTAAGGGAGAACTGAGAGAATCATGGGGGAAAATATATTGACCATATGGTGAAGTTAACATCGTTTGTATTGTCATGTGGTGACTGCATTCCCTTATGATGTGATGAGGAGGATATGCTCAAGTATTCTTTCCTTAAATCTATAACCCTAGATTAATACTAAAGAAATGGACACTGGGAGAGAAACCAACCAAAATTTCTGATGATGTTACTCATTCCATAAAAGTGCTCATTTTATAGTCCATGTTTACCACCTCTCCTCCCCAGCCCACTCCTCTCTGGTTTCTGCTTTATAAGGTTAAATTCTCTGGTTGGCAATTTCCCATGTAGCTATGTCCTCCTCTGCCTGGTGACAACTGACCCTCCTCTCCTGCACACATATTTGTGCCCAGATTTCCCAGAGAACCTTCCAGCCTTGTGTTTTCAGTTTTCACACCTGTACACATCAGTGACTCAGAAATCAACATTGCAGACTCCCCCTATGGAAGTTCTTTTGCATTTTCTAAATCCCTCGTCAACAGATCATGGCTATTCAGTAACAAACACCCCAACTAACTTATTTCCTTCCACTTCTCCCCACATGAAACCTGCACTGGTGAGTGGTACTGCTTTCCATCTTCTTGTCTGTCATCTGAGTAAACACTATAGTCCCCAACTTTGCTGTGATCCACTAAGGATCCTTCACCCATCCTCTACTCTTTGTCTCTTCTACAGTTCCAGGTCAGGATGCCTCTCATTCCCATGTGCCCTGTTGCTATAGTCTTCAACTGGAGTCTCCTCTTCTGGTAGCGTGTTTTCAGTACAGTGCCAGTGCTTTTAAACAATGCCATTTCTAACTCAGAAGTCTGTTTCTAAGCCTTCAGTGACTCCCTGTCACTTTAAAGAACATATCCTAACTTCTTCATGAGCAAAGACTTTCATCACCAGACTCAACCATACATTTTCTGTCTCATCTTCACCTGGGCCTCATAATGCTCTCAGCTACAGTGGTGTCCTGATAATTCTTCAGTTCTTCTGGACATCCTCCACCCCAGTGAGCTTTTATACATGTAGAGAGATCTCCCTTTCCTGGGGATATTGAGACTAAGTTTCATCCTGCCTCATCCTGGGTAAACAGAAGCAAAAAGATTCAGTAATTTGCTTGCTCTTTGCTTTGGTCATTGAGGGCCTGGAATAGGCAAGAGCATTTCAATATTGCCTATTAAGTGATAACTTCCCAGGGAAAGTGAGGGGTAGGGAATACATGATATATTTGCTATCAAGAACTTTATAAAGGAAAAATAAGTAAGGCAGAATTGTAAATTAAAGTTGAGAGGTTAAGAGCAAATAAACAAACATTCCCCTAATGGACTTAGTCCCCAAATTTCAAACATTAATATATAATGATTGTTGCCAAGAAAAAACATTCTCTTTGGCAAGTGCCCTGAAATCAGCATGGCTTATGACTGTTGAGGGAGCGAGTGCTGAGATGAAGGATAGTGATGTCCATGACAAAGAGGCACAGATGACTGTGAGTTATGGACCCTCATCCCACCTGGGACAGCGACTGAACAAGGCAGCACTGGGGTGAGGCTTCACATGGTTTGTGTAGTGAGTGTGACCAGAATGCCACTGAGGAATTGGAGCCAGGTAATTCAAACCAGGCCTGGCTTTTTGTGTTGTAGCAATGCACATGTTTGCCAGAGTGTGTCCATTAGATGTTCTGGTGGCCTTTTTTTTTTTCAAAAAGCAGTTGACAGCCAATACTGAAATTTTGAGGCCATGTCATACTCAAGCTAAAGTATACTGCATGCCAAAAGATTATTTTTAAAAAATTATATTTATGTGGGGTTTTTTGTTTGTTTTTGAGACAGGATCTCTCTACATAGCCCTGGCTATCCTCAAACTCACTATGTAGACCATACTAGCCTTGAACTCAGAAATGTCCCTGCCTCTGTCTCCCCAGGGAAATGATTCTTGATAATTTGGGAATCCTTGATCAGGCTGTTACTGTAAACCTTCAGAACCATCTCACTTCTTACAAAGAGAACAACTGGACTGTGGGAGATGGGGCTATCATAGGAAAAGAAAGACACAGACCTTTTAATCTCCTACTTTCTTATCTTTTTTATACATTCTACTTCTGGGCCCACTTTGCAGACAGCTTTTAAGACTTCTTGGCTTAGACCCTGAGCAATACAGAATTCCTCCAGGGTCCTGTGACACCCACAGGGCACAGGTACAGCTCTCCAGTGAGAATGTGTCCGTCTAGAATAGAAGCCAGCCTTTCCTTTGGGTTGGAGCTATAAAACCTGAACATCCCATCTCTGAGGCTTGAACATCTGGAACCAGGAAACTCAGGTGGGACCCATTCAAGCTTCAGTGTCACTTGAGTGGAGAGCGCCTTCAGGGCCCCGTTCCACAGCTATGCTGAGAATTTTGACAGGAATAAACAAAGACCTTTTTCCAGGATGGATGGATCACAGCCACAGTGTCTTCTTTGGGGACTTAAGGCATAGTAGATTTTCAGTTCAAGTCAGGCCCCATGCTGACATCCTTGCCTTTCAGATTTATATAAGTCGGGTGACAAAACATGCTTACCTGATATGATGGTTAATCTTGGTTGTCAAATTGATATGGTTTAGAGTCAACTAGGAGACATTCCTCTGGGTGTATCTGTGAGGACATCTCCAAAGAAGTCTAACTTGGGTAAGAAAAGTCTTATACTGGATATAAGAAGCAGTGTTCCATGGAGGTTATAAACGGAATAAAAACAGCAAAGCAAACAAACAGAGAGCAGTGTGAACAGCAACGGTCGTCTCTCTCTGCCTCCTGACTGTGCCATCAGTGTGACCAGCCACCCCACATCACTGTTGTCCCTCCTTTGTTGACATGATAGATTGTGCCTTCAAAGCATGAACTAAAAAGATCCCCTTTTCCCATGGGTTATTTTTGTCAAGTGTTTTGTTACAGGAAGTAGAATAACTGGAGAAACCTGGAGAATGAGAGTTCTTCTCTTTCTTTTCTTTCTCCTCCTATTCCTCCTCCTCCTCATCTTGTTCCTCCCTCAATTGTTGAGAATGTACTATAGACTATGGGCCCCCCCAAAAATAGAAATATAGCATATTTACCCTCCCTTAAGAAACACTGAGTCAAGATACATCAACTTGCCATATTCTATTCATAAAGTTCTGGTGGGGGTGGGGAGGGCCCAGAAATGGAAGTTGAAGCCCTGGGAAAATGCTCAGAATTTAGCCTGAGACATGTGTTTGTAACATATGTATTTTGATAAAGGGCATTTTGAGAACCCAATGAAGGTACCATGACTTTATTTGGGGCTTTAGTGAAAGCAGGCGTGAGGTGAAGAAGTATAATAGAAGCAACTGATAGCAGAGTGCCATGTGTAGCCACCTCCTGGAGACCTTCTGTTGTAGATTTAAGGAACCCTAGATAGCTAAGCCTATGTACTCCCATAATCTCAGTACTTGGTAGATGAAAGCAGGAAAACTCGAGCTCAAGGTCATCCGAGGCTTACATAGCATATATTTCCTAGGCTATGTGAGAACCTGTTTCAAAGAGTTATATATACATGCCAATGCACATGCACACACACACACACACACACACACACACACACACACCCTGGATAGTCCTCTGTAAGAGATGAATATGGAGAAAAAGTTCAAATGTATGTTTTAGAACATCAATTAAGTGGAGGACGGATAAGGTATGCATGACCCCAGGTTAATGAAAAATAAGTCCATATTTCTTTTGTATTCTAAATACTCCCATGTCTAGCATTTGCACAGACACCACATAAAATAATATTAATATCCAACTACTGCAAGAGTGGCTTAAAAGAGTGGTGGTTGGTCCATCCATGATTTCCTAGGCTTATTTCCATGGGATGGGAAGCCCATCTGCTTCCCTTGGCTTCATGGGAAGAAAGCAACACAAGACAGGTCTGTGTAGCTGACCCTTGATCCAGGGATGGGGCGATAGACTATGTTACTGAGGGTCTCTGGGTGTCAGGGAAACAGGGCTTGGGAGGCTGGCTGCTCCCATGCTGGCCCAGGCTCTTGTTTTTCTTGAGCTGACTTGCTGGAGAAGTGAGTGAAGTCAGAAACAAAATGCCACATTGCACGCCCACTGAAGTCTGGGCTCAAGGGAAAGAAGAGAGATTGCCAGAGCGTTAGCTGTTCCCAATCCACTCCTGGACCTTAAGCTGTCTTGAACAGAGTTGCCAATCAGCTTGGTAGGGACTGGCCTTTGAGGGGGGTGTAGGCAGGGGAGAGGGAGAGAAGGGAGCCGTCTGTGCTCCATCTTAATTACCTCATCAGAAGCAGCTCCCTTCCTGCAAAGCTAGCTCTGATATCTTCTCCAACAGGGTGAGTCTTTGGCTTTACATGTGAACTTGTCAGATATGCCATTTGCCTATGTGAATGCACAAGAAGGGTCGTTTGGATTCAGAGCTGGAATCTTTCACTTGTGACTTCAGCTTGGATGTTCTTGGCAAGATCAGAATGTAGTGGGAAAGTCTTAGGAAGGGGTTTCTGTGTAAGAATGATAGCGGTTTTCTGTGGGTGGAAGTCTGTGATCGGGAGGTGACAATGTGGACATCAGACAGTATCAGTACTGTGGAAGGGGCAATGCCCAGGATTCGGCAGACTGGGGTTGGAGTCCAAGTTATAAGTCTGTCTGTTACCTTGTGCAAAGCTGAAACCCTACAGATTCTTCACTCCCTCACCTATGAACACCTTGCAGAGGCCTGAAGAATTGACAATGCCTGCAGCTTGAGTAGTTGTCAAAGGCATGGAAGGCTATTATCCTCTCTATTTTGGGAGTAAAGGAATCTGAGTCCCATGTGTGTGCTTTGCCATAGGGCAATGGGACTGGTCACTGCAGAGGCCTGGGCCACCCTGACTTCCTCTTAGCTTTGGTGTCAATACAAGCCAGTTAGTTAGACTGAACTGCAGCTAAATAATACTGAGCTGTGTTGGAGATAGCAGACTCAATTTTCACATTTTGTCATGACAGCTTAGGACAAAGATCTGAAGAAAGCAGAGGGTGAGAAATGGCACCTGCAGGCAGTGTGTCTTTGGCCTTGAAGAGCTGGTGGGGTTGTCCCCACACTGTAACTGTGTGACCCAGTCACTCTCTTGTTACAGTGTAGCATTTTGCCTGGGATCTCGGCAACTCAGCAAGTCTATCTCAGAAAACCAAGGTAACCTAGACATTGCAAAATGTGCTGCCTAGCAAAGCTCATGCCTGTGGTCAGACTTGCTGTATTCTGACCAATCCCGTGGCCTCCAGATCATAGGATTATATGGACAAACCCCTTAGGTGTCCATTCATTGATGTGGATAAGAAGGGTGGAGCCCCATGTCTTTTTAGGAATTCCCAGGTCCACTGATGTTTTCTATATAGAAGAAGAGGGACACAAATGGGTACAGTCAGAGAACATTGGAAGTGAGGATGTAAAATGCTGCAATGTATACCAAAAAGGCATGAAGTCTGGGAACGAGAGTTCAGATTTAACAAGTTGGCTTTTTATTTTCAATGCATTAATATTTAGTTTCGCAATAATAACAATTTGTTATTTTAAAAAATCCTTTAAGTGTTTTATTAACAAATGTGCAGATTAGTATAATACCTCAAGAGTTGCAAACATTATTCCAGTTTGAAGGGAGAAAATGAAGCATAGTGAAATTAAATACCTTGCCTAATTGACAGAGGCCTCGGATGTCAAAGCTGAAATCCAAATTAGACTGTTTTGTTCCAAAGCTATCATCACTCTCCACACACATTCCCTCCTGTGTGTGAGCCTTTCTGGTACCTGTAACGCCTGAAGAGGACAATGGATTCCTTAGGACTGGAGTTACAGATAGTTGTGAGCTGCCATGTTGGTGTTGTGGATTGAATCTTGGTCTGGAAGAGCAAGTGCTCTTGGCTGCTGAGCCATTTCTCCAGCCCCTACAATAATAATAATTTCAATGAAACATGAAACATGAAACATGAAAGGTGTTGTTACTGTATCCTTCTCTACAACATTTTGGTGTCCATAGATGAAAGCCATTGTCAGGATGTGGAGTGTTGGGAAGGGGTGTGACATCTATATCTATGTATGTGTACAGATAAACATAATTTTTCCATCGCTTTTGGTGTAATGCTCACCTCAGCATGAATAGACACTTCAGATAGTCTTTAGAGTTGGTTTTCCTTGGAGTTACTCTTGTGGAGTTTCAGTCCTGTGCCCCCCACACTGGTCAAGACTGTTTTATGCTTTATGATGGAAGCACACCTAGTTTTTGCCTTCATCCTCATCCCTGGCTTCATCCTCATCATGCATCTGTCTCCTGCACAGAATACCTGGTGTGCGGGGTCAGATGACTTCCTCTCTCTCTCAGTGGGCAGCCGTTTCAGCAACTTCCCAAAAAAACACAGAAGTAAGAACAAGTTTTAAGACTAAGGTTCTGAAAACTATCTTTATTTTACTCATACTTTATGAGGATATTACTTTCTAGACTGGGCATAATTTTCTGTTTAAAATTAAGGTGTTTTTCTTCCATTTTTGCCTAACTCTTGGGACATATCTTGCTCCATTTTGAAAAGTATGAGGCTATTCCCATTCCTAAATTTTTTGTGGGTGACTGATTTTTCTCTCTGAAATCTTTTGGGGGGGTAGATTTATTTTAAGCTCAGATTCCATGATATGCCTTGATGAACACTTTTTAAATTCAGCATGCTGGGCATGCAATATCCCATTTTGATTTGGTAGGTTCTATCCCTTGACTCAAGAATATTGTCTTGAGTTATTTGAAATGATGTCTGATCGTTACTTTGGGTAACATCATCAGTTGGGTATGAGACTTCATGGATTTGTAATTTAATTTAACATCCTGTTTTCCCTGTGCAAGCATCTTACTTGTTTGGCATTTCAGATTTCTTTGGCTATCTATTTGTCCTGTGTGTGTGTGTGTGTGTGTGTGTGTGTGTGTGTGTGTGTATGCACATATATATGTGTGTGTGTATGCATGTGTATGTATGTGTGTGATCTATATGTATGTGTATGTATGTGTGGGTATAGTGTGTATGCATGTGTGTATGTATGTGTGTGTGTGTGTGTGTGTGTGTGTGAAATGTGTGCAGGTGTGTAGAGGATGCAGGAGGGCATTAGGTTCCCTAATTTGTCACTCTCCACTTTGTCCTCTGGAGACAGGACTCAGCACTGAATCTGAAGTTAGCCTGCTGAGGAACCAGGAAGCCCCAGCAGTCCTCCTGTCTCAGTCCCTTCATAGTGCTGTGGTGACAGCCCTGTGTGACCATGCCCAGCTGAGCACTCTTGCCAGCTGATCCATTTCTTTGCTATTGAACTTTAAAATACTATTTTACATGCTAAAGGATTTTATTTTAAGGTTTTTCTGTTTACTGTTCTTTTATTAACAGCACTTTCTCTTGTTTTAGCGTTACCTTTGGGGGGGGGCGCATGGATTTTGCATCATTTGTGTGTCTGAGACTATTACTCTTTGTGACAAATATTTTTGAGTCCTGGGTGGCCTTGGGACTCATATTCCTCAACTTTCTCAGTATGGGAACACTATGACCCCCGACTCCAGAGGAAAAAGAGATGGAACCTAGTACAGAGTAAGGCCCTTTCCAGTAAGAAGTTTTGCCTGGACTTGACCTTGCATGTGGATGGGAAGCCTGGGCATTGATTAAGCCCTGCACTGGAGGAAGGAGCCACAAGCTTCAGAATCTAGCAAAGGCAGGAAGCAAAATATGCAGAGCGCCCTCTGTGGACATATCTGTAGAACCCTCCTTTACCAGTGAAACTGGATTTGAACATCTGACCATCAGAGCATGAGAATAAAGGTGTATTGTTTCATTCACCATTTATTATGATTCATCACAGCGGCCACAATAAACTAACACAATGAAAAAGAAAAAAGGGGCAGAAACCAGACCCCAAGTGCCTAGTTTTGGTTTTGTTCCCCAACTAGAGCCTACTAGTGTAAGGATATAATAGGGTGAATGAATGGGCTCCTGCTTCAACCTGGAATCAAGGGGATTACATTATGAAATGGAGAAGTGGCATGGTGGCGAAAATATCTGGGGGACACCACACATACACACTCACACACAAATGTCTGTTACACAGGAGTCAGAAGAGGATTAGTATTATTGGTTGGTTTTACTCTTTGCCCTTTTAGGGACTGGCCACCCAGCTCCTCAATAAATCACACACTTCTTCTTAGTTATAAATGCTCAGCCTTGGCTTGGCTTATTTCTAGTTAGCTTTTCTTAACTTAAATTACCTGTCTGCCTTTTGCCTCTGGGCGTTTTTCTTTTCTTAGTTCTGCATATCTTACTTTCATTCTTAATCCATGGCCGGCCGTGCAGCTGGATGGCTAGCCCCTTGAGTCCTCCAACCTCTCTCGCTCCTTGATCTCTCTTTTTCTCCTATTTATTCTCTCTGCCTGTCAGCTTGGCTATTCTTTCTCCTGCCTTGTTATTGGCTGTTCCTTTCTTTATTAGACCAATCAGGTGTTTTAGACAGGCAAAGTAAGACAGCAACAAATGCAACATGAAAGAATGCAACACATCTTTACATCATTAAACAAATGTTCCACAGCATAAACAAGTGTAACACATCTTAAAATAACATTCTACAGCAGATTAATTGGAAAAGATGAGGTCTTCAGAATTGGGAGGGGTTTTTGATATGTTCACAATACATTGTATACATGTATGAAATTGTCAAAAATTAAATCTTAAGGCTGCCTTTAAACACTGTCTCTGGGTAGATGAAAAGATTTTGCTCTCCTTATTCCCTATAAAATGCAACTGTACAATATTTACTGGTTTCTTCACAACCCTTAAACTTTCTTCCCACCGTGTTTTTCTTCATTTTTGTTTTCTTAGCCCCAGAGTTCTTTCTCCCTGGATGACTAAAACCTCCCCAACCAGATTCAAATCGAATTTCCTCTGTGACGTTATATCCAGCTGTTCCCAGGCAGGATTACCTCTGGCCCCTCTTTGGCATAAGTAACAAGTTGGGTGTAGTTGAACTCCAGCATGCATCACCATGTTCTGTGGGTTCCACTTGGCTGTGGGTATTTTGTGTCACACCCCCACCACTCTAGGCTTCTTGAATCAAGCCACATTCCCTTGCCTTAGGCTCACACATATAGTAAGTGCTTAAGAGATACTCATTACATTTGGAAGTTCTGGAATTGGGCTTCACAGTGAAAGAATATGGAATTCCTGTTTTAAAGACACCAGTGTAGCTGCAAAGGGTAGGGGAGTCAGTTTTCTTCAGGGTGTAGCACCTGGTGGTTTACCTGTGTCCTCAGTTGATAGCACTAAACTCATGCATTTTAAACTAATTTCGTTATAAGAACAAAAAAGAAGAGAACATGAAGTTGGCAGGGAGATACGGAATTGTAGGGGAGGTAGATATGATCAAAGTATATGGTGCACATGTATGGAATTTTCAAAGAATAAATTAAAGAGTTTGGTAAAGATACCAGTGTAGAAATCTGATCTGAAAGTCCATCAGAATCTCCGGGAGTGGAGCTCGAGTGCTGATGTATTGGGAGCCCCCAGATGATTTCATTACGGGCAGAGTGAGCCAGAGCCGGGGCAGGGCACAGCCAAATGGGTACCGGCTTCTCATCCACCGCCTTGATCATCAGCCTTTCTGAAGAGGGTCTGTGCACCTGGAAAAATTCTGACTTAACCCTGGCTTTGAAGTCTAAAGAAATCTGTGATGACACAAAAGGCAGGTAGGATATATCGCGAGAGAGCAGCCCCAACATGTGGAAATGGTTTGCTGCCCTCTGGAATGTACCTGTGAAAGAGGCTGCTTTGAAAGCAGCCGGCGCTTCTGTTTGTACACATGCAATTGACCAAGGATGGCATTCAGTTACTCCTCAAGGTCAAGCATGCCGGGGTTCTGGATGGTTTTCTTATTCATGTTATGGGATTCGGGTGCACATTGTCTGGGTGACACCTTTTACACTGCAAAGTGAACTGGAAGTGTTCCAAGGAATCTCCCCAGCACTTGTGCCTGGCTCCTTGACTTGACTTTATAGATGCAATGCCCTATAATGCTCAGGGTAGGTCCTGAGCCTCAAGGAGCTCCTCATTCACTATTTCTCAAGAAGCCAGGCTACAGGCATAGCTCAGTAGTTCTCAGATGTCCACATTCAATTGCTCAGATGGCTTAACGTCATGCATCACTAGGTGACATGTGTGATTTGTGTGTGTGGTATAAGTGTGTGATATATATGTGTATGAAATATGAGCTATATGTATGTGTATGATATGTTGTGGTGTGTGTGATGTGTATACATGCATGTACTCACATTTAGTAGACGGAGGTGGTCAGACATTCTGTTTTATCACTCTTTGCCTTATTCCTTTGGTTCAGGACCTATCACTGAACCTAGAGCTTGTTACTTTTTCCTCTAGCTGAATGTTGAGAGCAAGCCCTAGGGATTCTTCTATCTCTGCGTCCTATAGCATTAGGGTTACAGGCTTAGATGGCTACTCCTGGCTTTTCCTTATGTGCTGGGGTCTGAATACAGATGTCCTCTTACTGGCGGACCATCTCCCTATCCTTTTATCTGCATCTATATCCAATAAAGCTTTCTTGCAGGGTACTCAACAGACATTGGAAAACCCTAAATATAGAAGATTAATGGGCACTATGTTTTCTCAATAGCCCCTCAGAACTTATAACCTCTGGTGTCAGGCTGTGCTTGAGAAGATGGCAAACAGAGCTAAGATGGTCCTACCCATGAAGAAGCCATATCATTGTTTGAGAACACAGTGAAGACAGAGGTGGCAAACCAAATGCTAATGTAGCATTACAGGAGGGCAAGGGAAGGAAGAAATAGGTCGTTGGGGGAAATCAGATTCCTAAAAAGAGTAAACAACTGATGCCAGACAGATTCACAGAACTCAGTAACCCATTAGCCCAAATATTGGGCTGCCCTTTTCTAGGTTTTTAAATTCCCCTCCAAGCATTTTCTTCCTAAGATCACCCTTCATAAGCCGCAGTCTACTTTCCTTTACAGTAGCACATAGATTATTCCCAGGTACAAAGGCAGGGCTGGAGAGAACTGTGCACTAAATACCAAACAGGGAGGGATAGGAAAAGTGTCTGCACCTGTGCTGAGTCCATTGGCGCAGTCACTGTAAACATGTATGTGAGTCCCACTGTAAACATGTATGTGAGTCTCACTGTAAACATGTATGTGAGTCCCACTGTAAACATGTATGTGAGTCCCACTGTAAACATGTATGTGAGTCCTGCCCATAAAAAGGCACTCCATTCGCTTGATCACATATGCTTAGAGCTGTGACCCAACTGTACAGAAATTGCTTTATTAGGATCAGTGGATGTCTCAAGTTCAGGGCCAGCAGGGAGGCCCCCATTGATGGTTGCTTCTCCCTGCAAATGGAAATATTTACACTCAAGCACTTCCTTTTTAGGGGATCCCTTGTATCCATTTGTTCCATATCTACATGTACAGACTTTTGTCAAGTAATGTACAGAAGTGCTGAGGGCTAGTAGGGGAAGATATTTAGATTCACACACACCCCAACATGCCTCGTGCTCAACATTCTTGCTAGTTAAAGGCAAAAAAAATGCTTAAAAAATGATTTCTTTAAAAAGACCCAACTTAAATACATCTGTGGAAACTAAGCATAATTTATTTTAAAATTAGGTTAAAAATATTTGCAGTGTATGCCCAAACTTTTCCAGATGTTAAAACAAGTAAACACCATTAGATCAAATTTAATTTGGTTTGGTGTTTTAATCAACTCGTGCCTTGATTTTCATTTTTGCTTATAACAAGTTTACTTGTGTGTTGGAGGTGGTCTTAAAAGTGTTAATTTTAGCTATACTTTATAAGGCAAACACATGCGCCAAGGCATTTTCTTATTATAAGCCGAGTTAGATAAACTTTCAGTGTAGCCCTGCTTCATTAAAGCAGGAAGTTTATACACCCTAACAAAAAAAATATGTATTTCCATTTCATGTTGGCATCAATGGTGGTACTGTGTATAATGTCGTTAGTACTGGTAGCTGGAATTCTTCATGGGAGACTGATCAAAGACAGATGACAATAAAAAGGGCATCAGAAACCAAAAATAAATGTGGGGTGTGGATAGAGAAGCAGGGGCACTCTTCACCAGGGCAGAAACTGTTTCTTGGGAGGCGGCCTCCAGGGCTCCAAGGAGGCTGAGTTTGGCCTCAGTACAACACTGCAGGTGGCAGGATGGATTAAGAGGGGCGTGGGGAGAGTCCCCCTACTTCCCACATGTGTGACAAGGAGGTGTTTTGGGGCCATGCATGTGATGTGTGGTACTATTTATTTTACTTTATTTTTATGTGTATGGGTGTTTTGCCTGTATGTATATCCATGTATGATATATGTGCCTGCTGAGGCCAGAAGAGGGAGTCCTATCCCCTGGAGCCAGAGTTTCAGATGGTTCTGAGCTGCCAATTAGATGCTGAGAATTGAACCAGGTCTTCCCAAAGAGCTGCCAGTGTTCTTAACTGCTGAGCTCTCTCTACAGCCCCTGGCATGGTGATATTTCCACCATAGAATAATAAATCTGGAGATGGGCAGTTTGGGGACAATATAGTTGCTCAAGGAAATAGCTTTATTTTTGAGTGTTTTTTTTTTTCAAAGTGACTTTTACCTTGAGATGTCAGAACTATGTTCCCAGTGGGGGAAAAAATAAAACAAGAATAAAAGGGCACATTCCAGCTAAATCTCCTAAATCAGAAAAAAGCAAACTTTGCCTATGTGATAGATGTCCTTACAAGGTTTGACTGTGATGTATCTCCTGGTCCACCCCAAGCTACAAACAAACTTGACAGTGAAACATTTTGCCTCTGTACACTGATGCTCACCACAAATATGAGTGGGATTCTGTAAATAAGGAGCAGTGAGAGGAAGAGAAAAATGCAGTAGGCTGGCAGTAATGTCTGTCGCATCCCTAGCATAGCACCTGCTTACAGCCTGTGGCTACACACCAGGTGAAGCTTGCTGGATGCTGACTCTGTTTTTCCCCATACCCTGATACATTCCTTAGTTTCTAGTCTGTACTCGATTTTTGACTTAGCATGTTTTTCAAAGTATCCTAGATGGTGTTGCTAACAGCTAGAAGGCTGTGGACGCAACAACAAGAAAAGCTCGGCAAGACTTGCTGGTTCCATGAGGCTCAAATGCATGAAACCAGTGTTTCAGGGGAGTGGCTAGGCCCATCTCTTTCACACTTGATGAATTTAAGGGAAATTGGAACTAATTACAGTTCTAGAGAATTTAAATGCTGTAGAGAAGGCATTTAGCTTCTAGTTTTTGAAATCAAGGCATTACGAAGGTGAGATAAATGGCAAACAACACAGACAAAAATGAACTTCTACAGGAAGTGGTAAACTGATTGCCTTTTCACAGGGTACTGTGCCTAAGTCCTGGGCTTAGGACTGGGATAGCAATCCAGGTTTGGCCCATGGTGGAAGACTGCTTCTGAAGCCAAGATATTAACAAAGCTTTGTGACCTGAAGCTGGAGTGTTCAACTGGGAGATCAGGGGCAACAATCCAGGATCTTTCAATATATCTGTAAAATTTAAAGCATGCAGTGAGGGAAGTAGGCTGAGGAATAGAACTGCAAACCGCAGGAGAACATTCATTAACTTCCAGTTTTTCCAAGTAGAGGACAAACACCTATCACATTCTAAATTTAAGGATTTATGACACTTAGTCCCAAACAGGGAGAAGCTAGTTATCTGTTGACACAAATTTTTCAAACCAGAAAGCCTGTTCAGTTTGGTTTAATTGAGTGTTTAATGGTCTGTTGGATGCCAGTTGAAACAAGAGTGAGTGATCTTCCACAAAAGGCAATAATATTATCATAAAGATTTATACTATATGCATAGACACACATGGCACACAGGGGTGGAGAGAGGGAGTCACACACACAGAGAGGGAGGGAGAACAGACAGACACACATGGAAGGGGAAGGAAGGAGGAGAAGAGGGGGAGGACACACACAAAAAATAAATGAAATATATTTTTAAAAAAGAAGTAAAGGAAAGAGAAGAAAAAGAAAGAAGAAAGGAAGGAAGAAAAGAAAGAAAGGAAGTAAGGAAGAAAATGGATCCAACCTAGTTGTCCATCAACAAATGACTGGATAATGAAAATGTGGTACATACACAAAATAGAACATAATTCTATAAAGAAAAATGAAATTTGAGCCAGGTAGTGGTGGCGCACACCTTTAATCCCAGCACTTGGGGGGCAGAGGCAGGTGGACCTCTGTGAGTTCGAGGCCAGCCTGGTCTACCGAGTGAGTTCTATGATAGCTGAAGCTATATAGAAAGACCCTGCCTCAAAAATAAATATATAAATAAACAAATAAGAGAGAAAAGAGAAAGAACAAATAAGTTAACGGTTATTTAGAATTAAAGGTGAGGCCTCAATAAAGGCCACACACACACACACACACACACACACACACGTTGCTTCATGAAAATACAGCTGAAAATATTGACAAAGATAAAGTAATTCATCAACATTTAAAACTTATTACATCTGATAGATGAAAAAATAGAAAACTTGAATATCCAGTATCTATTAAAGAAATTCAGTATTTCCAAAAACAAGACAAAACAAAAAAACCCTTTCAACACAAAGAAAGGACTAAGTGTTTTCCAAATATATAAAACAAAAGTATAACTTTTATGTGACTCTTCAACCCAACATAAAATGAAAGTAAGCTTGACAATTATTTTTATGTTTTCTTGACATACAAATGTAACTAGGGATATGATAAGCAAGAAAAAGTATAGGTCAATTGTCAATCTTCTGTGGCCATAAAAGTGAAACCCTTAAACAAAATTTTATATCTTGATTCCTAATTGGGATAGTTCAAGAAAGTTCAAAATTTGATTAACTTATTTAACAGAAAAAATGTAAAAATGGTATCACTTCAATAGACATGGAAATTTATTTTTTATTGGACATCTATTCATGTTTTAAATTCTATACATATAAGGAACTCTCTGATTATGAATATATGTATATATATTTTAAAAACCTACAGCAAACATCAAATGACTTGTTGAAATATTTATAGCTTGCCTCTGAGTTTGAGAACAATAGAAAGATGTTCTCTTTTACTCCTTCCAATATACTCCTCCTGGTGGTTCTTCAAAGTGCAATAAAGCCATGAACATGAGCCAAAGTCACGGAACTGGAAAGGAACGAAGACACCATTTTATCCACATAACTGACCAGATTGTATACTGAATATTTTGTTCAATGATAAAACAACATATTTAATAAATATAATAAGTTACAGAATATAAAGCCAGCACACAAGCACCAATTATGTTTGTACATACCATTCACAAAGGGAAATCAAAATAAAAATGCATATGATTAACAATAATTTCCAAAACCTTGAAGTTGATGAAATGATATTCAGGAATTCTACACTGAAAACCACAAACGTGATGAAAGAAATTTTCAAGACTGAGCTTGGCTTGGCAACAAATGCTTGCAAATTTAGTACTCTGAAAGTTGATGGTGGTAAGTCTAGGCCATGCTGGGTTACAAAGGTGAGTTCTAGGCTACCCTGAGCTATATAATTAGATACTGCATTTAAATTTGTTCCTTTGGTTGTTAACTATGACTAGAGGGATAGCTAAGCAGTTAAATAGTCCTTGTTTCTCTTGCAGAGAACTTGAGTTCAGTTTTCAGCACCCACATCTGGCAACTCACAAACCACCTATAACTCTAGTTCCAGGAGATCCTTTGCCTTCTTGTGAACACACACATGTACATATACATTTAAAAATAATAATAGTTTTTAACTCTGAATTAATACATACATATACAGAGAGAACATCAAATACTTAAGGCTAATAGAGCACTCTGATGTTTAAACCTGCAGGTGTCTTTAACTTAATCCAGAAGTTTTAACTGAATAGAATTCTAAATAAAATAATATTACTACATACACTTAATTAGATAAAAGTCCAAATGAAATATCAGTGGCTGGGAAGGCCATCCACCTGAGTTTAAAGCCATTACTGTTATTTCTCCACATGGTCATTGCCTCAAATACCTTTTGAGTACATACTTTTATTCCTATAGATAAGTGCAACTCTCATTCGGAGGAGAGAAGCCTCCTTTTACAATGGGTAGTGGTTAATACCAGGGCTCCTAGCCCATTAAATGCAGTGAGAAAGTGACTATCAAGTTCTGTTATCCTTAGGTGATACATGTGTATCACCATAACCCCACCGTGAGGTGATGTTGCAGAAGATGGAGTGGAAAAATTTTGAGAGCCCAAGGTTGGGGAGGATTGATTTTCATCAGTGTCTTTTGGACCTGACGAAGCTGATGCACATATGAATTCACTGTAGCTAGGGCTAACTTCAGAAGACCTGAACAAGATTAGACTTGTCAACATTTCATCATTGAAGGGAGAAAAACTCAAGAGGCCCCATCCCTCCTCGAGGGGCTGTTGACAATTACTGGCAGGTAGGAAATAGAGTGTCACTTTCTTCAATGATGTAACCACTGATAAGTTGCTGGTGTTTCGGTAAATAACTTCCCTTCCATGCTCGGCAGACAAGCCTATTTCAACTCCGTGAGTCTCACGTTACACAATGGCTTGAAAGTAGGAAGACTGTTAGAAAGAATGGTTTAAGTAGGAGGAGAGGGCATGAGACAGGGTAGCAGAGGGACTGAAATTCATTACATGCACCTATGAAACTGTCAAAGAATTCAAAAGCTCTGAAATTAGAAAAAAAGTAATTTAAAGGTGGTGACCAGAAATGTCAACTGAGCCCTTCTGCATGCTGGGACCTATGTAACCATGTGAGACACACACCCAGGAAGTTAGTCTAGGACATTTCTTTGGTTAGTTTGCTAGCTCCCTCTCCTCTTGCCCAAGGCTGTCTCAGGAGGACAGATCCAAACAGGCCCAGGAGTGTGTGTGTGTGTGTGTGTGTGTGTGTGTGACCTGATAATTATGGAAAAGACAATCACAAATTGGTCTGTAGAAGCATGGGCAGCTGTGTGATTCTGTTGAGGTCAAGGACAGGAAGCTTCATGCAGGGCTTGGTTCCTTGAGACCACTTTTTAATCTCATCATTGTCCTTCTCTGCTGCCACTTAGCTATGTCCCACTTTATTTCCATGCAGAGCCTCTCAAAGACCTGAGACCTGCCCACCTGAATACCTATGGTCTCCCTTAACCCTGTAACCTCTTACGTCCCTGACAGTGCTGACCCATTGCCCTGTCTCTAAGTTCTGGTTTGTTAAACAATCAAGAAATATTAAAACCATAAATAAAAAAATTAACAATTTAACAATTTGAATTAATGAGAGGGCATAGCGGCATTGTTTACCAGGCATGCTGTTGTTTAAGATCACCAAGCTCTTTGAATTCACCCTGAAATTTTGCCTGCATAAAATCTCAAAAAAATATAGAAATTATAAACCAATTCTAAAATTTGTTTTTTAGATACAAAGAAATGAAGTAAGCAATTATATCTATGGGTGTTTTATTTTAGAGCAGTTTTAGATTTCCAGAAAAATTGCAAAGATAGTGCATGGATGTGCTTAGGAATCCCATATGCAGCACCACTCCTTATCAGCATCCAACACTAGCATCACAACAAATCAGTGAGTACTGACTCATTGTGAATGAATAACTAGCCTATGACTGGTCTGTGGCTGTTCTAAGACAATTTCAAAGCTTGGAAGCTTTGCACCACCATGTTTCAAGATGTATTATTATGAGGATATTGTAATTCAGAGATGGAGGCCATGTCAGAAACGTAGCTGAGTGCACCCGTGGACTGGGATAGAGTCCAGAAATGGCTCATACACACAGGCACCTGGCTATAGCCAACACTGTTTCTTTACTCATGATTCTGGAGAGTTAGGGTAAGCTCTTGAAACATCATATTATTCAGGAATTCTATATGCTTATTTTTATGGAGTTTTCAGGGTGTGTTAAAAATTATGCTTTCTGCTATCTTTTAATGTAAGATTTTCTTTATAATTAGCACACACTGAGTTTGTGCTTTGTAGATGTTTGGGTACAATTCAGTCAATCTGAATAGAGTTCATGCTGTTTTTTTTTTTTTTATTCTCCTGTGTTGCACAGCATGGTGGATTGTACCAGTTCTGTGTTCCAGTATGACTTTTTCTTCAGTATATCCAATCTATTCTTTTTCTCGTTCTTTTATTTCAGCCCCGATATTCTAATGGTTTTTAATGTCTACGTTTAATCTTTCATAACTTCTAATTCTTCCACGATGTTAGTTCTTCCTTGGCTATTTGAGAATTTTAAACATCCAGTGTTTATTTTAAAGTCTTTTCCAAATACCCCAATCATCTCTATATTGTCAGGAATAAACAGTCCCATCTGTTGCTTCTTTAGACGTGCTTTCTTGGCACAGTTACTCTATTTCATTCTTCCTTTCCATCTACTATCGGAATGTTCTTTTTTTCCCTTTTTCTTTTTAAATTTCACTTATGTTCATGCTCCTCTGGGTTGGAAGTTTTATTTTACTTTTTTTTAAAAAAAAATATGGTTAAACTTACCCTAGATGATTCGTTTTGAGATGTCAAACAGTGTCATCTTCACATTCGTGACAGATTCCTATCGCTTCAGAACTACAGGGGAACACTTAAGCCTCCAGCCATGTTGGAAGCTTAACTGTTAGTGAACTTTCGCTCACACGGTAAACAATGAGAAATCTTGGTAAAATATGTGAAATAACTGTTTTTGGACCTTGAGCAATTGGCTGTACAGTACTAGATTCCCCAAGGGAAAGGAAAGAAATGAAGCAAAACTAATGAACATGTTGGCTTTCCCCTGGGGAGGTTTTCTATTCTGTTGTGCAGGGAGGGGGCTTCAGCAAAGCACAGCGATTCTGCTGAACTGGGAGACCAGTGTGCTGAAGGCTGAAACATGATGAGCAGAACACTGCAGAGAGAGAAAGCACAGATGGGAAGAGTGGCAGATTCCTGTTGCTTTAGTCCGCTTGGGCTGCTGAAACCTGGGTCCATTTTAACGAATGTAAGTTCATTTCTCATAGTTATGGGTCCTGGAAGCAGAGGGGTAGTTGACCTTCTGCTTTATAGATAGAACTATCCTGGGGGAAGGAGTGAAAATCCTCTCTGAGTCTTCTTGTCACACATCATATTTTCAGTTTCTTGTAATTAACTTATAAATAAAACCATCACACAGCTGTATCATTGAAGACACTCTAGAAAACAATTGTCTAGTCTCAAACTATGTATCTCATTGAACATCTACACAGTCGAATGCCATTTCTGAAGCTACAGAGATCCACTTAGGGCTTGACACCATTGCTGTCAATTACATTTTTACTCACTTATCCACCACACACAAAAGACAATGACAATATTGAAACTAGAAAATAATTAGCTTTATATCCTTTTTCACAACTCAGGTGTGTCCTTTCTCCTGTATTCTGTCTTTCTTTACTACCTACTATTACCCACTTTTGGTCTCCTTTCTAAGGATTACACTTTACCCACTCTTACAGCTATTTACAGGCTAGGATATGCACATAAGGGGCAAGGTGTGTCTGTGTGTGTGTGTGTGTGTGTGTGTGTTTTCCTTTCTGAGTTTGAGTGACTCTCCTAATACACACACCCATTCATTTTCTTGAAAGTTTCAACATTACATTCTTCTTTATAGTTAAAAATATGCAATTTTGTATATGGACCATATTTTTATTCATCTGCTATAGGGCATCTAGTTGCTTCTATTTCCCTACTGTCATAAAGCAACAATAAACATGCATAGGCAACTAACTTAATGGTAGGATGTGAAGTTCTTTTGGTGTATTCCATGGTATGGAAGAGCTTGTTCACATAATAGTTCTATTTTTAGGTTTTTGAGAAAAATCCAAGCTGATTTCCATAATAATTTCAATCTTTATTTGTGCTCCCACCAGCAGTGAATAAAGATTCCTCTTTTAATACATTCTCTCTCAAATTTCTGGCCTGGATTCGTAGTCCTTCTAAGACCTCCTCCTTAAGGACACTAATGAACCCATGAGGACTACACTCTTTTGACCTAGTTATGTCCCAAAGACTTCACCTCTTAATACTATACTTAGAACATGGCATCTGCTACTAAAATGTCCCTGAATACTGAAGAATAGGAGAGAACTCATACAAGGTACTGCAAACCTAACCAAGAATCTGCAGGTGGAGAGGCTGAGACCCTAGAAAAGAGTCTACTACTACTTACCTTGCTAAGTTGATATAGTGTCCAACTGCCCTCAAAATGCTCATGCAAATAGATCATCAAAGAGCCCCCCTCTGTGTGTGTGTAAAGATTATTGATTCCTAAGAATTTCACACATTACATTTTGATCATATTCACTCCTCCCAGATCCATAATTCCATTTCCAACCAACCTAACTTTGTGTCTTTATTTTTTTTAACCTAACCAGTACAATTTTTACTGCCTACATACTCTTGGGTGTGTGGCTGTCCACTGGAGTGTGGTTGACTTGACAATGGTCACACCCTTAAGGAAAACTAACTCTCCCACTCCTAACAGCTATAAATTACCAAACCAAGAACCTCTCAGCAAAGGGTGGGAATTTTTGAGTACCTCCCACCTGTGTGCTGATATTTTGTCTGGATTGTATTTGTCTTCTGCTTGCTTCTACAAGTGGGGTGAGTTTAAGTGTGCAAATTCTGTGTTGTGTCTGGATAAATACTGTTTCTTTGTAGTCATCCACTGCCTCTGGCTCATATGGTCTTTCAGGGCCCTCTTTTGCAATGATCCCCAAAGAATTGGGAGGTGACAGTGTTATATAGATGCAATGGTCATACCCAAATGGGGCATGCTCAGGTTTAGATCATGGAACAGTGGGCAGAAAGATTGTAAAGACCAAATGACTAAAGAACTGTCTTTGAAATATGACAGAGATGTTGTACCCATGAACTTTCAACAGCTATATTTGCCTGCACACGACCTGCATAAGACCACAACTGTTAAAGTTAAAACCTTCCTTTTTATTTAGACAGAAAAGAGGAGATGATGGGGGATGTTCTTCCATATGCTGTGAATATATGTTTCTCTTATTGGTTGATGAATAAATGCTTATTGGCCAGCAGCCAGGCAGGAAGTATAGGCGGGGATACCAAACTAGGAAAATTCTGGGAAGAAGAAAACAGAGAGAGTCGCCAGAGAGATGACATGTAGCCACTGAAGGAGTAACATGCTGGAGCATTATGTGTAAGCCACAGCCTTATGGCAATACATAGTTTAATAGAAATGGGTTAATAATTAAGAGAGAGCTAGCCAATAAGAAGCCTGGGACATTGGCCAAATAGTTTATAATGAAATATAAGCCTCTGTGTGTTTATTTGGGCTACATGGCTGTGGGACCAGGTGGGACAGAAACCTCTGTCTTCACACACTAGTCAAATAGGTAGTGGTAGACACGGGATCACAGACAGATACTGAAGATGAAGAGCCAGCTTTTTTCACAGAGATGAGTATCCTGATGGGTTGCCAATGGCCAATGATCAACCTTTAAACACATGCATATGGCCGCACCAATTAGAACCAGGATATCATATGTATAAAATAGAAGAAGACATGAATTTCAGGAGTGAATGTGAAAGGGCATGGGAGGAATTGGAGGAAATTAAAGGCAGATATGACTAAAATTCATTATGCTCATGTATGAAATTATTTAACAGAAAAACAACAAGAAAGATAAAAAGAAAAGATGCCACAGGGGGAGTCAAAGAATAGCTTCCAGAGAACTGCAGGTTAGATCATCCCAGTATTCACAGAAGACTTGGAGAATTTCAAGTATTATGTAGCAGTGAAAATGATTTGAAAACTTAATTACTAGATATATTTTATTGCACAAATGATTCTTAACAAAGTCGTCTCACTTGTAGCTTTCCTAATTGCAAGAGGCTCTCTACTTCTTTGTTCTTCCTTGTGATATGTGATGACTCCTTAGATTTCTGTTGCTGTCCACATGGAGTGGATTCTGATGCTTTTATCCCTTCTGCCGAGATTCAATCATCCACTGGACGTGTTCTCTGAAAAACATCTCACTGGACAGAACTCACTAAACAATGCAAGAATAAGTTGCATTAACATGCAGGGCTACAGCATACATACACTAACTGTGTATTTCCTAAAACCACTGAGGTCAAGAGTCTGGTCTCAAGCATTAGTTTGTCCCTTCCAGTGACAGATCACTTAACTTCTCTAAGCATTTCTGTGCTAAGATGCCTAATGCTCAGATTTATTTTTGGATAAAATGTAAATGGTCAGGGTTTTTTTTTTGTCTACTGATTTCAAAAGTACTATAAACCTATATAGCATGGTTACCTGCTTACAACTCAGACAGCAATTCCCACAGCTGCAGCAGCACTGTGCATATTGAACGTGCTTAGATAATGTATAAGAGACTGTTGACTTAGAGGATTGTTGACTGCTAAAATGTGAGGGAATTCTAAATCAGTGAAATGATCTTCCCTCAAAAGAGTAAAATCAGAACTATCATGATATCCAGTTATCCTGTTATTAATGGATCAAGGAAATACCTGCATTCCCATCTCTATTGAGACACTCTTCATGATAGTCATGAATCAGGAAAATATTGTCTCATACATGGAAGTTGTAAAAAGAGTTACATTGAATAGTTCTCATTAGAGGCATTCCCTAGGGAAAGAGAGAGAAATCTAAAAGTGGGCACCAAAGGTTATATAGGAGCTATCCTAGAGTTTTGCAGTGGAGTGGGTGAGTGCAGTTTATAATGTGCTACATATGTTTTATAGATGAATACAAGAGGGTAGTGGTTGGAAAGTTCTAAAAACATACACATGCACAAAGTATTTGGAGAAATAGAAAAATTAGCTATCCTGATTTGAGCTGCATATATTATGCTATACATTATATTATATATCATAAGTTATTTATGTTAAACCCACACCTTCTCTCAGAAATATGTGCAGTTATCATGTGTAAATTGTATCAATTAAAAATAATAAAGGTGCTGCCTGCCGGGTGGTGGCAGCGCATGCCTTTAATCCCAGCACTCGGGAGACAGAGGCAGGCGGATCTCTGTGAGTTTGAGACCTGCCTGGTCTATAAGAGCTAATTCCAGGACAGCCCCCAAAGCCACAGAGAAACCCTGTCTCAAAAACAAAAAACAAAATAATAATAATAATAATAATAATAATAATAATAATAATAATAACAATAACAATAAAGGTGCCAAACTTATTTTAGCACTCCAACCCAACACAGAATTATCTCTTCACCTTTGCATGATTTAACCCAGTAGGGTATAAAATCATGGAAGCTGCTGACTCTAGGTGAATGCTATGAGAGGAGGAGGGGGGGCAGGGGTTTCCTGTCCTCTCTGAACCATTTTTTTTGTGTCTTCTCTTTTATTGATTCGTTTTGGTATCTGGCAGTTTCACACATGTATAACAATGTATCCTGCTGACTCTCTGCCCTGTACCCCTCTTATATTTTTCTCTCATCCATGTCACTCCCTGGTCCATATTGCTGTCAATCCATTTTCTGGCTTCATGGCTTTTATTTTTAATTCAGAGGATATCTATGAATTCTTTCTGTACAGGGTTCCATTAGTCTTTATGAAATTCAAATCGAGAGTCTCAAGGCCCTTCCCATTGTATGCTGGCTGCCCTCACTGCCAGCTAACATGCTATTTCCTTTCTGTGTTTGGCTTTCTCTTATGTGGGCAAAGACTACATCTATCTACTGCTATCAGGTGGTGGAGTCTTCATTAGAGTCTCTAAAGGAAATGGGAAACAAGGGCAAACTCCTCATAAACCTAGTCCTGACTTTCCAACCTCTGTTCCCCACTGATGTACAGTTGTGGACTTACAACCAGTTGTTTATTTTTTA
This sequence comes from Cricetulus griseus, assembly GCF_003668045.3. Classification (NCBI taxonomy): domain Eukaryota; kingdom Metazoa; phylum Chordata; class Mammalia; order Rodentia; family Cricetidae; genus Cricetulus; species Cricetulus griseus. The sequence continues at coordinate 19,842,933 of NC_048600.1, forward strand.
AATCTACTCAGTAAGTTTCTTCACTTTGTGAAAGCTGCTTTTCTTTCTATTTTATCCCCGGGGTGGGGGATGTTTCCTAACAGACTGGGAGGGGGGGTGCTGCCCCTATCTACCTTTACACACTAACCACCCAGGCCTCTCATTTGGCTCCACCTAACCCTGGCTCTGTCTACCCTGGTAGCTGATGACCAACTTTCTGACTGCTATTTGTACTCGAGGTGCAAATGATGGTCTCATGAGCAAAACCTCTTTCTCTCCTGTGGCTGGTTCCAAAATTAAAGTTGCTTCAATACCCAAAACACCAGGCAAGGGACAGAGATGTCACAGTTGTTCTTGGACTTTTCACTTCCTGGTGTGCAGCATCCAGCTGCCTGCAGGACCACTGAAGGCTGTGTGATGAAGCCCAGTCCCCAGGGTCTGCCCTCCAACATTTTTAGACTCATCATGAAATAAATGGCCCCAGGATGCCACCTTCCTCAGCCTGTCCCAGGGCTTCCAAAGGGCACTGGTGACATGCAGGTGGCCCTTGAACTTTCCTCTCCCAGCTGCTGTTTGCTGGCAGCTCTTCTTTGGAACTCTGCCCATGCATGGCCTTTGAAAATATCCCTTTTTTGTTCTGTTCTTAAACCCAAAAGCTATAAACATTTGCAAAACATTTCTTTAATTCAAAGGGGAAAATATCCAGATTCTATGTCTGTTGTTCATCCCCTTCCCACTCATACCTCTCAACTCACTCCTACCTTCCTCTTTTTGTCTCTTTTCCTTACCCTCCTTTCCCTACCCTTTCTCTCCCTTCTTCCTCTTTTCCTCTCTCCATTTCAATGCCCCTCCCTTCTACCTGTCTTTCTCTCCTCTCTCCCCTTTCTCTTTCTCTCTCCAACAACACCCACAGTCAGAGATCTGGAATTCTTTGCAAGATGTGTGAAGGAAAAGACAGAGAAAATTTGACAGAAGAATGAGGAGCCCTGCATTTATGTCTTCTAAAAATTCACTCTTCCTTGTCCCCCATGTGGCATGCCTAAGGAAGCAGTGTCCTTATTCACTCAAGATACCTAGAGACAAACCCTTGCCCTTTTAGACTTCTGCCGATTCAGGACACAGGTGTAGGTTTTTAGTTCCCCGAATCAAAGGATGGTTTTCTGAGACTTCTGTAGAGCTTCTCAGGAGGCTTGAGCTGTAGACAGAAATTCTGTTCCCTCTCTCGAGGTGGGTAAAACCACACAGCACATGACTGAGTGTTGAAACCCTCTCACTGAAATGACGGAGGTCTCTGTATCCTCTGCAGATTTGAACGCTGTGGCTGACAGAGCACTGCTCCTTTCCCACATTTTCCTCAATAGAAAGGTTGAGTAGTTGTCTAAAGAATATAAAGATAACTAAAATATCATTGATTTAAGCTTTTAGATTTTCAACCTAAATCCAGGAAAGATTTGATGCCACATACTCTCAGACATGTTTTTTTGTTTTGTTTTGCTTTGCTTAACACGAATAAGATTCATCTGCTTATCCTGAGATGATTAAGCAATCCTCCCTTTAATCCTTTAATAGGGTCCTTTATATGGGTGGGGTTCTGGTTGTTGAGCCAGACTCACAATACTGGGGAAACACTACTTCTTCAGAATATATTACTTCATAGTTGACATCTGAGCTATTAATTGTATTCAAGATGACTTCATTCCTATCCTTGAGCTGGATTTCTCTATGATATTATTTTTCTTACACTCTATGTCATCATTATGTTCTCTTCAAAAAGATAAGGAAATGTCACTCTCTATATTTTTAACTATCTTTTTCTTGAATACTTGGTGACATCATTTGCAAAATAAGTTCAATTTAATGTCTGAAATACACATTTATGATCTCTTTCAATTTCTTTAAATGTTGTTGGCATGTTGAAATAAATGTATCTGGTATTCTTAAATTATTTGTACAAGGTGGATATCATCAACAAATTTAAATAACATAAAAAGTTAGTCTTAGAACTGTTTAATATTGTTGAATTCCAGTTGGATCTGTAGAATGTTTCTGCTTATATGTTTCCTGTGTCATTTAATTGTCCTTCCTTTGTTCTTCCCTCCCTCCCTCCCTCCCCCCTCCCTCCCTCCCCTCTCCTCCCTCCCTCCCTCCCTCCCTCTTTCTTCCTCCTTTGTAGAAATATTTAAATCTTTTAAAGTTAAAAAAATCTATTTGTATTGATCATTTCTTTCATATTGAATTTGTTTTCTCTGGTATCTAGTTCTATTTTGCTGGAGTTTTCTGACCTTTATATAGTGTCTGTTTTAAGTGCTTATAAATTTTTATAGTACTTCCTCCTAGGTAATAACAAAAAACCCAGAGCCAGGCAAGGGAACCCTCCCTTCCAGTTGTTGGTCAGGAGGTGCCCAAGAAACACCCCAAACAGTATAGGATGTTGCTATTTCCCTCAGCTGCTCCCCAGAACTCCTATGTAGACTCTCTGAGATCACCTCTTCTAGGTTCTCATTAAGTTTATTTCCAAATGATTTGTCAGGGTTTGGACTGGGTATTACACCAGCTAATTAATGGTGGCCCCCAGCATGGACATTTTGCTGTTCATCTAACATCTTGATTCTTTGAATATCTTTAAGGTTTTGTATTGCACTGTTTGGTTTCATCCAAGTTCTGGGGCTCTTTATTTCTCTGTCCTTTACTGTGGTTACTGTCTAACACTGTCTTCAAGTTTATGTGCCCTTGACTTTCCTGTGTCCTTTCAGATGTTAAATCCAACCAGTGTTCTGTTTTGCTCTGAGATCACACTTTTCAATTCTAGAATTTCCTGTTTTCTTCCTATTTATATTCTATAATATAAACTTTTCTGCTGAAAATTTAGTCATGGTAGACATGCTCTTTTACTTTATTAATGAGAATTACAAAAAAACTGTCAAATCTTTATTTGTTACTTCCAACACCTAATATACCTGGAAGTAGGACTAAATTAAATTTCCTTTGAGAAAAATTTAAAAATTTTTAATCAAAAGATACTTCCTGTATGTTAAATTTCTATTCTCAGTAATTTTTCTTACATGGTGACTCAATGACTCCACCTTTGTGATTTTTTGTTTGTTTGTTTTGTTTTTTGCCTGTTGGGTAATTTTAATCCAAGCCTTGTATTTTGAGCAACATAAAACTTTGAGATGATTTAAAAGTAGAATTCATTCAACCTATGTCTTGGACTCTTTACAACAATATAGCCATGGCATGGAGAATAAGAAGAATACTGTAATTTTTCTCACTCTAAGTTGATAGATTCAAATTAATGTCAGAAATGCTTATAAGGTTAAATATTTAAAGTCAAATTTATGCCAGTTTAACTTGTTTATTAGGTGATTCAGCATCCTATATAGAAATCTAAATGAATTAATCAATAACTATTATTATAAAACACATTGTTTTGCTGTTATTGATAATTACACATAATTTTCCAACATTTGTGTTATAATGTGTACTAGAGTTTGATTTGGGGCATTATTTCTCCATCAGTCTCTTGTTAAACTGGAAGCTTAGACTTTCAGCTAGCCATTTTGTTCCGGGGATTCTTGGTCTCTGTACCCTGTGTGCTGGGATCACAGGCATGTGCCATACCCTCCCATATAGAATTTAATATACAAAATATATGAGGAGAGATTTGTTGCTTTTTAAAGGAACCATGTATGCTTCTTACCTTCTCAAGGAGAGAAGCCTGAAGCAGTCTAACTTGAACACACACTGACTCCTAAGATTGCACTTCCTCACCTTATTTGCTGTAGGAAATGTGGTCTTCACATCAGCTCCATACTCCTGTACTTTGTCTGGGGGGATTATATGCAATGCATGCATGTGATAATCATTGTCAGAAGACACAATTTCTCTGTGATTAAATTCTGTTCTAAGTACTTTGCCATTCGTACTAATGTTGCTTCCTTAAACTTGGCTATCTCTTTAGAAAGATACTGAAAATTGCTTAGGTTGAGTGGTTTGGTTACAGGGAATTTTATACTTCTCCTCTTTGTATGGCAACTTACATAATATAAACTTGAGAAAATATATCTCTATGGCTAGGAAATAGAAGCCATATAAGCATTGCAATGAATTATCGCAAGGATTGTTTTCAAGACAACAGTTCAGAACACAGTGTTGTGCAAAGGAGTACTGGCTTTGGAGAATGAAGGTTAAATTTGAATTCTGTCTCTGGGTGGCCTTGTTTACATTAGTCTCTCTGCTTCGGTTTCCCCTTTCTTCCTTTCTCCTCATTCTTTCTTTTGCTCTCTTTTCGTCCTTTTATTTTTATTTTTCAAATGAGAGCCATGCAGAACTAGGTTGAACCAATTTGATTTCTGACCTCTCATCTACATACTGTCACTCTCTCTCATCTCACAACTTTAGATTAAGAATAGTCATCTGGCTGAGCAGTGGTGGTGCACGCCTTTAATCCCAGCACTTGGGAGGCAGAGGCAGGAGGTCCTCTGTGATTTTGAGATCAGCCTGGTCTAGAAGAGCTAGTTCTAGGACAGGTTGCAAAGGTACACAGAGATACCCCATCTCAAAATACAAAACAAAAAACCAACCAACCAACCAACAAACAAACAAAAAAATCGGCATCTCAAAAAGACCAAACATATGAATAATGGACTAGAAGAAGGAAAAGAATCCCAGCTCAAAAACCCAGAAAATATATTTAACAAAATCATAGAAGAAAATATCCCTAACTTAAAGAAGGACATGCCTACAAAGAAGCTGTCAGAACACCAAACAGATTGGATCAGGAAAGAAAGTCCCCACTTCACATAATAATCAAAACACTAATTATAGAGAACAAAGAAAGAATATATATAAAGAATATATGTCCATATCTATATATGGATCAGCATCTCTTTGAGTTTGCCTGCCTGAGTCCCAGCTGTACTTTGGGTCTCAAATCTCACTTCTTCAGACAAATCCTATTGACCCACTAACCCCTGTTCTCATATGATGTAAAAGATCTTAGAAATTTTCCTCTATGGCACATAGCTCTGTTTTATTTAGTTGGCTGTTATCAATGATTTTTCACTAACTCCTGTGCCAGACTGTGTGAGGATGTGGGTTGATCCTATCTTTAACTTTTGTATCCCAAACAGTATTCTATAAAATATTATTATTAATACTCTTATAAATATTAATTTTATAAGAAATATTTGAGATAAACATTGTAAAGCCTTTGCCAGAGCATGTGGTGATGAGTTTGCTTGAGAGCCGTGGTTATCAACCTGTGGGTCATGACCCATTAGGGAGGGCTTGAACGACCCTTTCACAGGAGTCACATATCATATATCCTTCATATCACATATTTACATTGTGATTCAAAGAAGTAGCAAGATCAGAGTTATGAATTAGCAACCAAAATAATTTAGTGGTTGGGGGTCAACACAACATGAGGAACTGTATTAAAGGGTCACAGCATTAGGAAGGTTGACAACCACTGCTTTACAGTTACTACAGGTTACATATAAATATAATATTTTTCATTTGTATGTTAGCAATCTGTAACTTAGCAAAATGTTTACACAGTCTCTTACTCAGGGATACTGCTTAGCTGAATGTGTAGGACAAAATCTGCATCCTCTGACAGCATCCACATAATCTTTCTTTAGTTGGTGTTGTAGAAGAGATGTTTATAATTTGTGCTGGGATAGAATACAGTTAGAAGAGAGTGGAGGCTGTTTTGCCATTCATACCTTAATTAGTGTGTTCATTTGATCTCCATGAGACTACTCCTGTCCATTGAGTATTTTGTTGTGTCTTATCTTCTGGAGAAAACATAATATACCTCAAACTTAATTTTCCACAGTATAAACTTGACTGCACAGGGACAAAATAATGACTTTTGAAAGTTAGGATGTTCCACTGTCTATGGCTGCTTGCCTGGGATCTCCTTCAGCCCATGTAGGAAAATGTCATTGGATGATGCTTCTGCTTGGCACTGGGTTGCGGGATTCTAAACACATGGAACAGTTGAAGCCAAGCCCCACTAATGATTTCATTGCTCAACTCCATTTGTAATGTAAATGCTACAGAGGTGCTCCAGGCATTTCTATTCTTAGTCAAAAAGTCACAAGCCTGAGGGTGTGCCACCTTCACAATCAGTACCCCTTTTAGCTCCTAACATAGAACATATGGTTGTTGAAGAGGTTACAATGTTACAGAAATGTCATTATAGAATTTCTCTATGTTAATATGTATCATCTGTCACATAATTGTTTGTTTTACAGCCCATACCTATAATGGACTAAGTGGAAACCATTTATATCATTTCACAATGAATGCCTTTAATTAGTATCTCATGCAACTGGAACATGTTAAGGAAGCTGACACAATCTGGCTAGGATGGGAGATTCCATGTGAATTTCATTATGGGGTGGCTAAGATGTTATAATTGCACAGGTACCAAAATTCTGAGGGGACCCTGGATGCTGCCCTGCATGCTGTGGACACCCAGCATGTGTGAAAGTGACATGCCATTCACTGGGGTTCACTCAGCTCAAGAGTATGTTAGACTGCTTCACTTTGTTTCCTAAACCTCAATCCCCCAAGAGAGCTCATTCAGGAGCCTGCACAGGCATGCAGGTATAACATAACGGAGATCGTACAAGCCTTGAGGAAGAATACAGGAAAAGGAAATGAGCTACACTTTATAAAAATAGTTCTTAATACTATGCAAGAAGTTGGCATTTGTATAAAGTATTTTCGTTAACTGGTGCAAATGGTTTTCTTCATTTTTAGCTTTAGACACCTTTTTGTTGTTGTTGTTTCAAAGACACCTCATTAGTATCTTGGGTGGACAGACACTAAACTGGCTTTAGTTGACAATGAGGGCATAGTTACCAGTCTAGACCTATCACAAAGTGTCTCTGATTGAATATTTTGAAGGAGATTGCTTTGTCAGCAAAGTAGCCCTCAATTCCTCTCCAAAGAAATCACCTATTGCTACAATAGAGGCTGGCAGCCCATGCCAGACAGGCTCAAAGCCCCAGTGTGTGATACATCCTCACTGTCTTTGAGGATTTTTTAAGGTATGCACCATGTATTTCATCTGTCATCTTGATGTATAAAATTGGACCACACTGTCACATGTTGACCTCAACTCAGAAAGAAGGCCAATTGTTTTGTCAAACTAAAATGAACTTCAAATGCTGAAGTTTTACATATGTACAAACCTATGCATGCATTTGGTGCTTTATTGCCACTTGGTGGGAAATAATCCCAATTTTTGTGCGTTGTATTTTTCTTTTACAGAGCACTGCTACACACTGAAGTCAGTACTATGTTATATGATGTTTTCTTTGCAATCTTTAAAGTATTGTTTAGTGACAGTGTCTGCACATTTTTTTCTGCTGAACACATCTTGTAGTTAGAAACTGCTTATGCCAACTGTGTGTCTTTGCTCAGGAAATATACCCAGCGAATGAAATATCTTCACCATCACAGAAAATCCTGGACTGCCAGAAAATTTCTAGTGGGTCTCTGCTTTATGTTACTAATGCCAATCCAAAGGGTTTAGATAAAAACAGCAGTTGCTAGTGAGCATGTCACCTTCCCTGATGGTAACATCAGGTCACTTTATTTGTCACTGTCCTCCACAGTTTTGCTTTCCTTAGGCTCCAAAGAGGCTGACGCCTAGTGCATGTATTTAGGTGGCCATGATTTTACTCTCTGCATGGATTTTGCTGTGATTTTATTCTGTTTTCCCAGAGAAAGATGTCTGTTTCCATATGTGCCAACAGCTACTTCTCTAAGCATTCACAGCTTCAACACCATCTACTCCATATGCTCAGGTACGCCCCATCTGTGACGTCAGACTGCACTCTCACATCCAGTGTCTTTGTAGCTCTGCAGTTTAATGGTTTCTCATGTCCACAGCATACAGCTGACTGTAAGTTGTCCCTGATAGAGGCTTTTAGCATATTATATCTGAAGTTTCATTTACTGATAAGCATCATCGTTCAGTGATTTACACTTAAGCAAGACACCATTCTTTTATTTTTCTTTTGTACTAGTTGTACGTTCCAGAGGAGACATTGGATTTCATTCAGAATCAGATATGAAGTTGACCTCCATTTATATATGTGTCTTTTCTAGTATCATTGGCATTATCATGTTTATAAAAAATGCTTCAACTGTTTCTTCTAGTGAGTTGAATTAATCAGCACTTTTCACTTCCAAGTCAAAATAAAATGTAGCACAAAACAGAGTATAAATAAAATGTTTCATGTAGAATACACTTAAGATCAGATATACCCAAGGTCTGAATTATGATTTGGGGGGCTTTGAAATTACTGGAAGTCCTCTACTTTCCAAAAGGTCCCTCTGGTGTTCATGTGTCATCGCTAGAGTCAGGTTGTTGCCAGCACAGTGTTATCTGAATTATATGGAGTTTCTGAAACATGAAAAACATAATGCACCAACAGATTTGATGCCTGGATGCAGTCAATATAGTCCAGAAAAGGAAGAGGGTAGAAAGCTCCATCTGTGAGCTGCAGTCTCTGGTTAAGCAGAGGAAAAGACTTACTGGGCAAGGGGATCCTGTGGCTTGAAATGGGGCAGGGTTGCGGTGGTGAGGCTACATTGACCCCAGCCATTAACGGAATGGTAAGGGGAAAGAAGGTATACAGGGAGATGCATAGCTCATGGAGGCATGCAAGGTAGGATAGGGGTCATACCTGCTATTACTCAGACACTGGGTTCTACTGAGTCCATTGGCCCAGCAGAGTCGTAGTCGTCTTGCAACCCTACTCAATGAGAGAAGCCATTAGAATATTTAGCTGGAAAACCCTAAGCCAACTAAAGGATCATGATGTTAAGATAGTAAAATCCTCATTATCTATTGGCTTAATTTAACTTTTCTTGCCAGCTAGAGAGTCACAGCCAAAGTGGGTAAAGAACCTTGTCTTACAAGCCTGGCAGCCTGAGTTCCATTTGGGGAATCTGTAGAAAGATGGAAGGAGACAACTGACTCCACAAAGTTACTTAACCTCTGACCTCTGTGTGCATGCTTTGGCATGCCTGCCTCATGCATACCCATATAAGAATAAGAAATATGAATTTAAACACAAAAGAATAGAAAATGCTGATGAACACAGAAATACAGTTCTGAAAATAATTTAAAGGGCATAGAATAACTTGTGGATCCCTGTCTCTTCACACGATCATCTATGTTAACAGTGTTCAAGGACCTTTAATTCTGAAATCACTAAGAGGCAAATTGTTTCACTTGTAAGTCAAGAAGGGATTATGTGTGGCTAATCCTTTTAAAGTGTTTTGCTGAATAAGAAAAATGAAACTTGGAAGGATTTAGGTAGTATGATGGCAAAGCTTCTAACTTGGTCCCTTTGCATCTGTTTGCAAACATACAAATGCCTGGACTAGATTGAGCTGAAAGAAAGACTGCAGTAGAGACAATAGAATCCTTTGCCAAAAAATAACCACTAGAAATATAGTAGTTTGTAAACTACACATGATTACGGTAGTCCTAAAATGTGACAGCCAGTATGTTACAAGAGATTGCATAAATAAATCTAAGTGTGTGGATTTAATTAATATTGCAGATGTAGAAATGGGTATGTTGGCAGACAGATTTGAAAGCTCAAGTTACAAAAGAGAGCAGCCATGTGATGTGACCTTCATTTTCAACTTGACTGGATTTATCACTACCTGTGGATACCTCTAGGTGTGCCTGTGATGGTGCTTCTAAAGAGATTTAAGTGAGGGGAAGACCCACCCTGAATTTTAGTAGCAACATCTCTGACTGAACAAAAGAAAATACTGAGAAAGTATACACCAATGTTCACCTCTTTCTGTTTTCTGACTGTGGGCTCCATACTCCTGCCACCATGCCCTTCTACTATGATAGACTGTATACCTTTTAAAATGGTGAAATAAAATAAATCTTTCCTCCCTTAAGTTGTTTCTGGTAGGTGCAAGAAAACTAATGAATATATACCATTTAAGAAGTATCTTTGATGACATACTAGTCATTATAGTTATTGGAATGTAGGCAGGTGTGAGAATGAAGTCCAATATGATAGTGACATAAAAGATTAGTTGAGTTCCTGTAGTACTAAAGGAACACAAAATAAATATAATTATGAAACATCAGCTTCAGCAATGTTGATAAGGCAGAATCTGTGCTTAGTTGTTCACAGGGAGACTTACAATAAATAAAAGAGATAGTGATTATGTCTGATACCCCACTCAAATAATATGTGATAGTCCAATAAAGCCAGAAAATAAAGGTTTTTTTAAAGCACAGATATTTTCTTGATATATATATATATATATATATATATATATATATATATATATATATCCAGACATTTTTGTTGGATCAATGATAGAATATTGATGTTGGATTCTTACATGCAGACACAGAATAAGATTATTAAAAATAGCCTACCTCCAATGCAAACCTCAGAACTGAAGACATGTAATGTAGCCCATATTGTCTGCCAAGAGGTAGCCATTAGGGTGGGGGCATGAGAGGGCTTGACCATCTTCCAGTGTTAATATAGAGCTTCCTGAGTGGTGAGCCCCTTTTAGCTAGTAAAAGTAGGGATCAGTTTGAGTTATCAAATTTTCATAATTATAGTCATCCTTTCTAAAAACTGTTCAATGGACAAGAAAAACTGGTTTACATATTTGAAGTCCAATTATTCCCCCAATTAAATATAATATCAATGTAGCATCATTAAAATGTTATTTTTGGTTTTAAGTGCCAGAAGATTGTAAGGAATGAATATTGAGTTCTGACTATGTTCCAGGCACTGGATATATTATACTTTCAACTCACTTCTTTCTTTTGGTGATCTTATGCACTAGACACAAGTATGGTTTATTTAATTTTGTGGATGAAGAAAAGAAGTCCCATCCTCAAGCCACCCAATAGGAATTCCCAGAGTGCCAGAGCACACATATAGGTCCGTTAGTTTCTAGACTCTGGGCTGTGTCCCACTCTGCTGTTTCCCAGTTATCATCTGAACCCTCCTCAGCTGTGCCTTCCAACACTCAAAAATCATGGGAGGAAAGAAAAATGAGAATGTGGTAAACATAACAAGACTCCTCAAAGTTGTCTACACTCTATTTTTCAGAACCTAATAATGCGATGTCTTGTGTGGTAAAAGGACTTTGTGTATGTGATTGCATTTAGGGTCTTGATTTGGATTATTATTCTGGATTATCTGTGTGAATCTACATGGCAATGGGACTTTGCATTTGTGATTGTATTAGAGTCTTGGTTTGGAATATTGTTCTGGATTAGCTGTGTGAATCTACATGGTAATGGGATTTTGCATGTGTGGTTACTTTTAGGGGCTTGATTTGGAATATTGTTCTAGATTAGCTTTGTGAATCTACTATTTTCAATATGTTTTTTTAAATGAGAACAAAGCAAGGAAGCTCCACCCCAAAATAGAGATGTAGAGATGGAATGACATGGTAACATGATGGCTTTCGAGCTGGAATAAGGGATCAAGGAGTGAAGAATAGAGTTGCTTTTAGAATCCATAAAAGGGAATGAACAATTGTCTTTAGAATATCCAGAAAGCATGTGGCCCTGTCTACAACTTGATCTTGTTCTATGAAATCCACAATGAATTTCTGACTCCTGGGATACATAAGGGGGAAAATGTGTATAGCTTTAAACTACTACCCAGTCAGTGCTACTGTCACCAGGACTAGATGTCTTAGTTATGGGTTTTTATTGCTGTGAAGAGACACCGTGACTAAAGTAACTCTTAAAAAGAAAACATTTAATTGGGGTGGCTCACTTACAGTTTCAGAGGTTTAGTCCATTGTCATTGTCATCTTGACAGGAAACATGGTGACATGCAAACAGATGTAAGATGTGGTGCTAGAGCTGAGAGTGCTACATCTTACAGGTAACAGGAAGTAGACTGACAGTCACACCGAATGAAACCTGAGAAAAGAGACCTCAAATCCGGCTCGCATAGTGACACACTTCCTTCAACAAGGCCACACATTCAAATAGTGCAACTTCCTTTGGGGGCCACTTTTTTTTTAAAGCACCACAGGAGACGAATGCAGAAAATGCCATTGAACTATATAGAACTCCATTTTTTAAAGTCTAGGAGAAATTTACACTAGTGGTATTTTTATGGCAACACTTTGAGAAAACTGTTCTTAGACTTTTCTGGCCGACCTTCCAGAAGTAGTTCAGACAATGTACAAGTCATGGAAGATCATGACTGAGAACCTTGCATGTTCCTATGTAGGTATTTATCTAGACAGCTCCAATAAACCACTGCTAAGTCAGGAAATATCTGAGTCCTGTGCCCTAGCCTGGACTACTATCTGGATCTATTCTTCCTTCTACACAAGGGCTCACAGGCAGTAATCACATACATGCTCATTGTGTCATGAGGAACAGAGTGGGAATTGTCAATTTGGGGAAATAATGTCATGAGCACAAATAATAACCAGTTCCAAATACAATAGAGGAGAAACTCCACTCACAACAAGTAGAAATGAGAAGAAACTACAAGCTCAGAAATAAGCTGAGGAAGACATTGCTGAATGACACAACAGTAGGCTTGACTGTGAGACTGCTTGTTTTTGCTTAGGCTAGCATGACACCTTCACAATGATAGTTCTTCCTCAATGAACTCACCAAGTTATTGTGACACCAATGGCAAATGCCATTAAGATTTTCCTAAAACTAGACAAGCAGACACTGAAAAAATTCCCATGGAAGATGGAATCACTGAAGTGGATTTTTGTTTATTGTGGGCAGGCCAGTGCCTATTTACCTAATCATGCTATGTAGCATTAATAATTCAAACATGCAGGCGATGGTGCATGGTTAGACAAATGGAATGATGGCAAGAATAGAAAGTCTGAAAGTTGATAGAACCATATGGAGATACAGAATATGACAATGGACAGAACTGTGTGGGATGAGAGACATGTTTGAAAAGTCAAGAAATGGAACTTCATGAGATTTTCTAGAATATGATAATGATAGCTCCTGAGACCCAGATACTACTGAGACCAAGATGTGGTGTGTGTGTGTGTGTGTGTGTGTGTGTGTGTGTGTGTGTGTGTGTGTGTGTGTATGTGTGTATGTGTGTGTGTGTGTATGCACGCGCAAGCACGCGCTCAAGTCCATGTGTGTATGTGTATATCATATGTGTATGTAGACACAGATGGCAACTTCAAGTGTCATTTATTAGGTACTATTCACTATTTTCTTTTGAGACAGGGTCTTGTCCTGGAACTGATCAAGGAATTTAGATTGATTGGCTAGGGAGTTGTAGGAATATACCTATCTCTGCTTTCTTCTTAGCATTGGGATTATAAGCAAGCAATATCATGCCCAGATTTTATATTTTATATGGATTCTGGTTATCAAACTGAGGTGTTCTTACAAGAACACTTTACCAACTGAGCCATCATCCCCCAGCCCCAAAGATGGAATTTTAAGATGCTACGGCTGGATGACTGGAAAGCCATCTGGGCAAGATACTGTAAGAGTCATTTCTCACAATATCTACAGAAATAAATTCTGAATCAGAGATCTAAATGTCAAAAATAAAAGTATAAAGCCAGAATAAGACATAGGAGAATGTCTCCATAACATGAGTGTAGTGTTCACATGGCATGTTTCTGTTCTGCCACATGTCCCCATGTTTTTCTCATGTACACCTTCTCTTGTGTTTGAGTTTAGTGTTTGTTATCTAATTCAAAAACCTTTTAATTGATTAGTTTATCTTATTTATATTTATCAGTATTACAAATAATGTTAGTGTATGGGAATACATAGCCAATAGTATATTAATACTATTATATTAATACATACCAACATGGACATGTATTATTTAGTTTTGTATTTTCTTTTTTAGCTTTTAATAATTTCTTAAAGTCTATTGCCTTGGTTGGATGTGGGGCTGTCTCAGTTGTTCTGTGTCTCTGCTAATTTCGAAGAGGGGGTGACTTTAATTATTTTTTTTAACTGAAAAATAAATACATCAGTTTCCCCTTTTTCCTTTTCCCCTCCAAACTCCTCCCATGTATTCCACCTGGTTTTCTCTCAAATTCATGGCCTCTGAACTCTTTTTTCTTCATATATACATATATGATTTTCTTCATATATATATATATGATTGTACTTATATATTTAGGGATGTATAATATATTATACATCCCTAAATATATAAGTACAATCTTCTCAGTCCCTATAGATTTAATTGTATGTATATGATTTCAGCTCTGATCATTTGGTATTGGATAACCAATTAGGAGACTCTTCTCTGTCGAAGGCCATTTTGTCAGCATTCTTTAGTTACTGTAGTTCATTGTTTAGGGGTGGGACACTTGGAGATTTCCCCCTTCCATGTAGACATGTTTGTTGGTGGTGTCTTGTTCAGGTTATGTTTAGGCAACCTTGTTGTTGAGAGTTCATGGGTATAGCTTCCCTGACATGTCTAGGGGACATAAATCACCACAGACATTCTATTCCTCTGGCTCTTATACTATTTCTGCTTTCTCTTTCGCAATGATTCCTGAGCTTTAGGTGCAGGGGTAGAGAAGTGGAAATAGAGAATGACTTTTTTTTCAATAGATTTAAGATGTAGTCAATCCCTTAGGTTTCTTCTATTTCAATTTTCAAGAAATTTTGTGTTTCATTTACTGGGTAATTTTCTTTAGAGATTTTCAGCTTCTCTAGGCTGGTTGGTGACACTGTTCTAGTTGCCTTAATGTTGTCATCTTTTTCTCCATATTCATTATGATTATTTAAATCTTTCCTACTTGTCATTAATTCTGTTTTATGCTGTGCCAAGGCCTAGCCACACTGCTTCTAATTAATTATATTTTCTTTAGTGTGGTGTTGTGGTTCTTGCCTTGCTTTTTTGATTCTAAAAGTTTCCTAACCCTTGGCACTTTGGTCTGTTGTTTAAACATCTTATATATGAGGTCCTGCATGAGATTGACTTCATTTCCTCTGTCATTTACACATGGCATCTCCTTTGTCTCTCATCACCATATTGTTTGTCTCTGTTCTTTTCAATTTGTCTCACAAGCATCATCTCCTTCTATTTGCAGAGTTTTATACCAAACACATTGCTTGTTAATGGTAAAGAGCTCTGCCTGTCCTTTGCTTTGTATCAATGAGGGAGAATTTTCTTCACCTCCTTTCCCATCTTGATTGGGAATTGTCTTTCCTTTGAAACAGTAGCTTAGATAAGGTTTTCTATAGCCCAAAAGCCAGAGGATCCTTCAGTTGGAGAAAAACTCTGTGCAGCCCTGGTTTGTGTCTAAATTCTATCCCCTCATTTGATATTTTATTAAATTCTTTTCCCCCAACAAATCCTGCAGATAATCTAGTATAGCAGTAGTATATAGGAAATATAATTACTTATCTATTAAGTCTTTTGATGCTTCATAAAGATTGAAGCAAAATCTGACTACCTAAAAACAAATAGGAGAAGAAAAAGATAGTGACTTCTTAGTGGATGAAATCTGGGCCTTTGTATCTTGTTTCTCTCATCTGGAATGATTTCAGGATGTGGAAGAGAGACAGACATCTGCAGCAATGGCAGAAGCAGTAGAAACAGGGTTAGGGTTAAGGTTAGGGTTAGGGTTAGGGTTAGGGTTAAGGTTAGGGTTAGGGTTAGGGTTAGGGTTAGGGTGAGGGTGAGGGTGAGGGTGAGGGTGAGGGTTAGGGTTAGGGTCTATGGATACCCTACAGTGTGTGGGCATAGCCCAGGGAGTCCTCCTGCAAACAGTTCAGTGAGTTTCTTGTTTTCTTTGCTTGTTTTGTTGGTTTGGTTTTTTTCAAGACAGGGTTCCTCTGTGAAAGAGCATGGCTGTCCTGAAATTCTCTTGTAGAACAGGTTGGCCTTGAACTCACAGAGATCTGCCTGCCTCTTCCTCCTAAGTTCTGGCATTAAAGGCATGTGCCACTACTGCCTGGCATTTCAGTGAGGTTCTTGAGTGTTGCTGCAGAATCCATGGTTGCTGTGGGTTTTCCTTTAGAAAACAACTTGGTTCCTACCTCAGCCAAAGTGCCTGCTGGTCTAAGATTCTGGCTCCTGTGATAAGCACCCCCAATATGCATACTGAAAGCTCCTTTGGGTCTGCAATGGGACAGGGCATCATAACTGATAATGAGTACTAAATGACTTCTTTTAGGGTAAAAGGAAATGTTTCAAAGGTAAACAGAGTTGAGGAATGACTGAGCATGAACTAAAAATCCTTGAAATGCTCACTTCAGCTGATTTATACAAATTTATACTATGCCAATTCTGGCTAAAAAAACAAAAATTAGAGAGCACTTAGTTTTTAATTTTTTTACAGATGAAACATAAATTTTAGTATGGTACCTCGTGTGTGGGATTTATTTATTCAAATGACTATATCTTTGTTTATCTGAATTTCAAATTTACCCGAGTGTTGTGTATTTTCTCTAAAAAATCAACTTGAGATGTCTCTGCTGTGATTACTTTTCCTTCTGAATTTACTTCAAGCAAAAATCTCCAGAATAGCTAACCTCTATTTATTACTTGTTTTTATTTTTTAAATGTCAAGCTTTTGGCTGCACCAAATGAAATCATGCGGGTTTTTGGAAACACATGTCTCATTTTTTTTCAGTAGCCACCAACCAGTCTTGCCTTGTGTAATGGTTGTTTTATTTTGGTAAATATATATTGTTTTATTTTTTACCTTATTTATCTCCCCTTTGTCCACCAACTCTCCTCATCTTTGTTGGTGTGTGTTAACATACTAGGTTATATTAGAAAAAAGTGTGCAGTTAATTAATAAACATAATGGCTAATTACTAGCCATCAAGATACAACATTACAAAAATTTCTGCTAGTAATATTAGGAATCTTTGTGCATAGGGTGGGGAACACTCTATGCTTGAAATACAGGATGAAAATCACAGAGTGGAGAGAGCTGATACAGTGGCCAAGATCTCCTCCCACTTAAGAGACAGGAGGACAGACCCCTCTTCAGAAGAGGGAAGTTCCTATTATAACTTCTCCCCCAAATAAGGGGGTTGAAAGAGAGGTATCGTTCTAGCTGTCTTTAAATAATTACACTCTAAACTTGGCTGTGGTGGCTTAATCCCAATGTTTGGGAGGCATGGGAAGGTGGATCTCTGAGTTCAAGACCAGCCTGGTCTACAAAGTGAATTCCAGACTAGCCAGGGATATATAGAGAAACTCTGTCTTGGAAAACAAAACAAAACAAACAAACAAACAAACTAAGCAAAGCATATTTAGTCATGGAACCAACCTAGGGCCTCTACATGTGTGTGACAGTTGTGTAGCTTAGTCTGTGTTTAAGGCTCCTAGCAGTGAGGTCAGGACCTGCCCCTGATGCTTAGCTGGGCTTTGGGAACCTGTTTCCCATATTTGAATACCTCACCCAGCCTTTTTGCAGTGGAAGGAATTCAGTCCTACCTCAACTTGATGTCCCATGCTTTGTTCAAGCCCATGGAAGACCTGTCCCTTTCTGAATGGAGGCAGAGGAGAAGTGGATGGGGAGAGAGGTAGATGGGCATGTATGTGTGTGTTGCAGGGGAAACAGGAGGAAAGGAGGGAGGAGAAACTGTGGTAGGTATATAAAACAAATGAAAACATGTTTATTAAATAAAATTCAATTTAAAAAGATGAACTATTCCCCAACTGAGGGACAATTCTTACTTTTGAGTGTCTTTGAATCATTTTATGGGCATTTTCTTGGTTTTCCCATTTGTTGACTTTCAGACTAGAACTATACCACCAACTCTCATGGGTCCCAGTTTGCTAATTTATCCACTAGATATTTGAAGTTGTGAACCTTCAGAAATGCACAAGTCAATGTAAGTTAGTCAGTGAATCAATGAACCAATCTTCATTGTATTGTTTCTATTTCTTTGGAGAACCCTGACTAATATAGCATACCATAAACAAAACAAAAATAACCTTTTCAACACCACACACACACACACACACACACACACACACACACACACACACACACACAGTATACTAGCAGTCACACAAACAATGAGATTAGAAACATGTCTAATTAGACTGCATTCATTGAAATTATTACCCAGGGGTATAGAAGGACTATACCTATTTTGTTGAAAATGTTCAGTGGGAAAAACAGATAAAATGGTAAGCCCTTCTGAAAGCTAATAGTAAGTCAGTCTGGGGTTGAATGCCCAGTCTCAGAAAGAGGTTCTCTCCAGCCCCTCCATTGTGAAAATTCTGCAACAAGTCAAAGCCAGGTAGTGGGCAGCCTGCTAAGTAGAGAATCCAAGAGAACTCTAGCAATGTCACAGGACAGAAAGACAAAAATTAGGGCCTCAGTCTTTGAGAGTACCAAGAACTTAAAAATTTCAAGTTTCAAAAGAGGAGAGACCCTGGAACCCTAATACCCAGTGACTTTGCTTGCTAGATACTTGTTTTATGGGAAAGTTGTACAGGAAAGATAATGAAAGCAATCAACCTTCCATCTCCATGGGTGTGGGGGTGGTAAATTAACTTGTGTGGCAATTGCTTTTCTATCATAAACTAGGCAATCAGGCTAAACATATGCAAGTCATACATGTCAGTTCAGCAGGTAACAGTATAGTTTCCAAAGACGACATAAGAAAGGAACTGTATGACCTTTAAGTAAGAAAAGATTTCTTAAATGGGCCACAAAATGGAACAATAAAAGATATTAGACTACATTATAGTTAGGAACTATTTATTGAAAGATGCCATTAATAACTCCCAAGAGCAAGCCATGTCAGGGGAGAACATATTTTCAACAAATGTATCTGAAAGAGGACTCATATCCAAAGTATGCGTGTAATAAAGACCTCATACCATGTAAGAGAAATATAGCCAATTAGGAAAAACTGGTTTTGAAAGCTGAATAGGAATTCCATAAAGGAAGCTTTCCAAATGGCTGGTTAATGTGTAAGAAACTTCTTAGTCATAATAATCATTAGAGTGCAAGCTAAGTCTTCAGTGATAGACTGTTTACATGAAATCAAAATAATTTTTAAAAAGGCATATACTTCTTGCAGGTCACATGTTTGGCAACTCTCTCATTAAGAATTTGGGGGTGACCTTAGTGATTTTATTTGTGACAGGCTAGCTGGCTACAAAGAGTTAAACTACACTTTCCAGAATGTCTTTGTCTGAATAGTTCTGTAAAGAGACTTGGCATAAGAGACAGTTGCTCAGAACTGAGGGCAGCAATGAGTCGAGGTAGCCTGTTTACATGTGTGAGCGATCTATGGTTCAGCTTCTGGTATGACTAACCTATGATGATGATGCTGCACTGGCTTGCTTTGTTATTGGGGCAATGGGTGGACCCATAGCACCTTTATCTCCCAATGTGTCCCCTTCACTGATTTTTCTAAATCTTACATTAGATACCTGGGAACCTCTATGGAAAACTGACACCATATCCCACGTCACCTACATCACCATCTGGATGCAGGAAAAAACAGACAGGGTCCCAGCATGTCATTGTTTCCCCCTATAACCATGCCTTTGTCCTACTGACTGCTAGATCCAACAACAAAACCTTATGAACATGAAATACCAACTCCCAAGATAGCATGAAGGCTGGTTTCTAGAATAACTCCCTGATTCTATACTATTCATTGTTGCTTTGCCTTTCTGATGAAGCCCTAACTGACTGATGGATCTCCTCAATGTTGAAGATAACTTTTTAAGGGAGATTCTAAGTGATGGACATGCATAGGGAGAGACAAGACAGACATTACCCCACGAAGTGCTTCCACTTAGCACACACGTAAATATTTCTGTGTAATGAAGCATCATTTTCTAATAGTGCCAAATGGTTTCCTAGCCTCTCTTCGTTTCAATTTGTGCTTGCAGAGGTATTTAGCAAAACTTTTAGTGAATCCTCCTCTTAGTAGGGCTTACAGAGGAAACTACAAGCACCTTTGGAATGGTTAAAAAAAATAGGCTACATCCTTTTTGGTAGTCACTAATATATTGAAAAATGTGTTACAGTTAAATGACTTCACTTTGCTCTAAGTAAGACTTATTCCATACCTCATTCAAGGTAACTGATCTTGCATCCTTCATCTGGGTTTCAGGAATCCAGAGAGTTTCAAGGGAGCTCACCTCCCTTTCTGTAAGTACTGACTAGCTAATTCAGCTTCATTGGGTACTTTCTCCACAGAGAAAACGATGCACTGTTGACTTAATCTCATGAGATGTCCTTTCTAAGGAGGTATCTAGTAGTTTGACTGATCTGGGTTGCCCATGATGTATGAACCAAAAAGTTTCCTATGTGTCTTGTGGAGGCAATGTCCAAATGGAAGCCTTATAAATCCACACTTGCTCATTCTGGTCTGACTTAAAACAGTTGGGGTTTGTGATCCAATTGGAAAACATAAGTGAAGTCACTGAAGCAGAGAATATGGGTAAATGCATACTTGTGTGTTTCTGCTATATAAGCAGGCCTCTGAGACTGTGAGGAAATCTGGGTCTCCATGTCCTCATCTGTAATGCAAGGGGTTTGGTTAAGGTAGTGTTGATGGTGGCTTCCAAGAGTAACAGCTGCAAATTCCATGAAGCTGCATCCCTGGAGACCTGGCCTCTCACACATTAGCAATTGGTGGCTACAACAAAGGGAGATTTGAAGAACCTCTGAGACCATGTTGGGTCACATGCTGTCCCCATCCAGGCACCCAATTATCACTCTGACCAGCTCCCATAGTCTTCCTGAGCTTCGAAGTTGCTTGATCCTTAAGATCTGCTCAGCATTTCTTTTTATGAAGACCATTTGAGTGTTTCTGTTATACATCTTGGTTGCCATGCAAACTTGGCTCACAGAAGCCTGCAACAAACCCCAAACACCTCCTTACATACTTGCTTTATGACATTTTATTTGAATGCCAATATAACAAGTTTATAGTAAATGGAGGATATGGCAGGAGACTAAAATAACACCATAGGCTTTGAACACTCTAATCTGAGCTTAATAATTTTAAGATTTTTAGACATTTGTAACTCAACCTATGGGCATAATCTAGTAGTAATGGTACTGGGGTAAAGATGTACTGGATCAAATGACACAGTGGTTCCAAAGGAAACTAAATCTTTTTAAAACCCTCAAACATCAGTTTAAACTGCTAACTTTAATTTTATTTTAAATTCATGTTAAAGTAATTGCATCAAGCTGGGATTAGGTACTGTCTCTAACTCTCCTTCTACAAAGTTAACCATTTAAAGTGTCTGAAGTACAGTTCGAGTTAAAAGGAGGTTTGTTTGCTTTCCATAGTGATAGCATTGGGTGCTTCATCTCCAAGTTGGGTGTTATTCCTTCTCTCTCCATCTGCTGGAAGAGCAAGCATCCATCCAAGTGAATTACCAAGGGCAACCTATCAAATGGAACTCAAGCCCCTAGACAAGTGGCTCTCAATCTGTGGGTCATGACCCCTTTGGCAAACTCTTAGCTCCAAAAATATTTACATTACAATTCATAATGGTAGCAAAATTACAGTTACGAAGTAGCAGTGAAGCTAATTTTGTGGCTGGGGGTCACCACAACATGAGGAAATGCACTAAAGACTGCAGCATTAGGAAGGTTGAGGACCACTGCACTAAGCAAAGTACTCTTTTGGGCGGCACTTTGTGCATCAATAATATGTTTGCAAACTTGACCTGACGTGCCCTTGAGATGGTGTCCTTAACTCTTGTAATAGAAGCCCGAGGCAGCAGCAAGAGCATTGCAGAGTCCCTCCCTCTAGACCAGAACTCATGCAGCTACTGACACTCCCTACGCCATCCACATTTAGAAAACATCTCTGTCTCCCTTCAGTGTCCTAAACTATGAAGGTAGAGGTTGATAACATCTCCAGTATGCCAGTGAAGCCTGTTGTCCTAGAAGCTTTTGTTTCACAATACTCAGGAAGAGCAGCTAGTAAGGGAGCCATCGCATGTCTCGGCATGTCTCATATTAGTGTGTCTCTTCCATTATTTCTTCCATTTTTTTCTTTTTTGTCCCTGACAGAGTCCCATCAGAATATGGTCAGGAGGTGCCCAATATGATGACTTTGGTAGGCTCTGCCTATCATGCCATTATATAGGGAAAAAAGATAAAAGAAAAAAGTCTGTAATTTTACTTTCCTTGGCAAAATAATAACCCACTTCTCTATGGATTGTAAAGAGCACTGCACTAGTGGGACTTAGGGATCTCCACAAGAAGAGTAGCCAGTGGATTCATTGGAGTCTGTATGAGAAGATGGTCCAGAAAAAAAAAGGAGGTCAGGGCTAAATTATTAAAGAAGCAACCAAGTTTTAATTGAGGGGAAGTTCCTGACCTTGGCCATTTGAGAACAGCCTCAATTCAGAAGTTCTTGTTAAAGGACCAGGATCACTGTTCTTCATTAATCCTTTCCATTGGCCCTGGTGAATCAGTGTAGACAGGCAAGCTATCAATGAAAAGGAGATTAGAAAACCTATCTACACTTTATTCTTCTAACCTCCAAGTAAGTAATC
The DNA here is from genome assembly GCF_003668045.3 of Cricetulus griseus. Taxonomy (NCBI): domain Eukaryota; kingdom Metazoa; phylum Chordata; class Mammalia; order Rodentia; family Cricetidae; genus Cricetulus; species Cricetulus griseus. Next base: position 19,865,441 of record NC_048600.1, read on the forward strand.
TACCTGCCTCAGACAGAAATCACTCCTCAGGAATGAACTCTCTATTCCACTCAAAAGAATCCCCCACATGATTTTTCTTTTGTGTTCTTAAAAGTTTAAATTCCCAGATGTGATTTTAGAGCCACTTGGCTTCTCCAATCCCTGTGCTTCATGCGGAACCCAAAGTCTTTGATCTTCTTTTTAAGACAAACATATGGACTTGAATTGTAGCTTTTCCCATGCTGTGGCCTTCACGTTGATCATCCCAAACACCCTTTCTTCTGCTGAATATAAAGTAAAGTCACCTGTTAAGTAATTTCAATTAAAATTGTATTTATTTATATTTGCAATGAAATAAAAATAGCTCAATATCTTTGTTGTACATGGAGCTTTTAAAACAAAAGAAAAATCAAAATATGGATGGTAATGATATTTTTAAACTGGCATATTTCATTTGTCTACACAAGACCTTATTTGGGGCAGAAAAAGACTTTTCCTGAATGAAACTCTAAAAAGAAGATACTGAGAGACATCACTTGATCACAATGATCACTGTCAGTCATGAATTTGTATGTTCCTCTAAGTTTTTCTTGATGATAGGAATTCATTATTTAAGGTTTGCTAAGTGTTTTAGCTATCTTCTGTAGAACAGAGAGATACAAAGGGACCTGTTTTCTCTATAGAGCACAATAAAAATGTTGAGGGCTTGACTATAAATTATTCAGTATTTAATAAGCTAAGATTGTGGTCAGTAATGTGCATGGGAGGTAGATTTCTTGCTTTTGAGAACTTCAAGTCTATTTATGAATATAAGATGCAATGAAGAAACCACACAAACAAGATGTAGAGGGACAGGCTATGGTGGAAGCCAATGAGGCCGAGTGCTTAGCCTGTGGCTTGGGGTAAGGATAGTATCTTAAGTTTTCTTGGTTTGGACCTTTTTGGACTTTGACCTAAATGGCAGCCTTAGTTTTCTGGAACTCCAGCTTGACAACTGCAGGTCTCGGGAGTTGCTGGCCTCCTTAAATTGTATGAGTCACTCCCTTATTATGAGAAGATGTGTTCTGTTTCTCTCAAAAACATGATCTAATTCTAGGGTCTTTGTCTTTCATTAATCAATGCCCAAAGTGTATTTTTAGCACATTGTCCAGAAATTGAGAAATGAAACATGTTGGACACAAGAGCATCTCTGTTTGTAAACAGGCACGGGTGCTGGTATGGACAGAATCTTCCAAGCCTTGTATAATAGTGTCCACAAAATTCTAAGTGATACTGCCCTGGGTCTTTAGCTTTTAAAGGTTAGAGGATGTATTCATTGCCTCACACTGTGAGTCCATGCCTGGCATCAAGCAAGATCTCAGGTTCCACTAAGTGCTGCTTAGACCCTACTTCCCAGCCATCTGGAGGTGGTTTGGAGCTGTTCAAAAAGTTCACTCTGCCTAGTTTTGACAGGCATTCCCCTCACTTCTTCTGCCCTCTGAGGTCACATACTGTCCACACACTAACCCTGGGCCTCTCCTTACATTCTGAACTTCACTTGAAGCATGTCACCCAAAACCTCATGAAGCACAATACTGTGGTTTGAATATTTGTGTCCCCTCCAAATTTCAGGTTGAAACTTAATGCAATGCTATTAAGACACAGGGCTTTTAGGGGCTAATTTTGTCATGAGAACTCCTTTTATAAAACGCCTGGAAAGAACTAGAAAAGCACATTTTTTTTGCTTCCTGTTCTTTCCACTCTTACAAGGACATAGTGTTTGATCCTTGCAAAAGATGTAGCCCTTTCGTCACCTTGCAGAGAAAGCAGTCTTCTCCAAGCACCAAGTTTGCTGGCATCTTCTTTACACTGGCCTTCCCAAATGGAAAGAAAATATGTTTCTACTGTCTATAAAGGTTCACTCTGTGATATTTTGTGATAAGCACAAATGGATGAAGGCAGGGATGATACAGAGGTGGGCAGCTCCAGATCTCCCACTCACACAAACTTCCAACTTACCCGGCTGTGTGTATCTTCATGACCAAACACTTTACAGGAGACAGACATCTACCAAGGTACAATTTGGCCTCCTCAAGACCTCAAGTGTCATGCCTCATTGGATGCCAGTGACTCTGCTTCTGGTTATACAGCCTCCAAGGGAAGGTGCAACTCCCCCCTCCAGCTCTGAATTTACACATCAATCAAAGAATAGAGTCATTTATGGAGAAAGTTGTTTGCAGGAGAGATGAATCCTACAATAGAAACTAGGTTTAGAAGCCTGATTGATAAAGGTCCCTTTATAAAACAAACACAACTCAAAATTACAAACCAAATTAGATATGAATGTGAATATACATTTAGGTTGAGAAAAAACTACAAAATGCACATAGTTTACAAAGATGGCAAATATCACACACATCACAAAACACAGGAAAATACTATCTTTAAATAACTAATTTCCTGATAAACCTCCATAACACATTTCTCCCACACTCCCAGTTGAGCATTCTTTGGTGTGAGAAACTTTTTACACAAAAAAGAGAAAGGTAATTTTGTCTTCATCCTAACATGACTGATTAAACTTTATTTTTCCACAACTCATTGATTTTTTTACACAATTTTATTTTATTCTTGTGCCTGCTATCCTGTAATACTGCAGTTCTTTTTGAGATTGGAAAAACCAGAATAGAAGGTATTACAAGTTGGAGCTGTAAGCTTTGGAGGCATTTTCCATAGAATAGCGTCTAGCTCCATATATACCGTCTCTTCCTCTACCCACATGCTTCCAGGGATGAGGGCTGACAACATACTCACATCCCAGTTACTCTGCTGGTCTTTACTACATGCCAAACTGCCTGATCTGCAAAGCAGATGCAGGACTTTTGTTGAAAGTCTGAGTCTCTCCCCAAGGAAGATGTGACCCAGAAAAGCCAGAGTGGAGAGAGACAATGGGCTTAGCTGACCTGGGGTAGACATCTGATTCCAAATGCTCAGTGTAGAGGACAGCATTGCATCCTGATGGGGCTCTGTCAAAGGCCTTAGCCAGTGAGACAATTGCCTCTTAAGCTTTGGCAGCCTGGTTGCAAATCTCTCCCTAGACTATCCCCAGACATCTTCTTTCTGGATTCTTATTTGTTCCTTATTTGTAGTCTGCATTTCTTAGTTTGATGTCACTTGTCCTAGAAAATCCTTCCTGAATACCCAAGAACAAATTAGGTGCTCCCCCTCTGCCCTCCAGTAGCAGCTTTGGCTGCCATCTTTGTATTTCATGCTACTCTGCCTGGTTGTGTCTATCTACTAGCCTCACTTACCTCCTGGGTTAGAAATGCCAGGAAGGAAAAAGAATGAATGTCCTTTATCAGGGTGTCTCCTGGCCTTGCATCTTACTTTGGGCAGCTCAGGCAGCAATGTCATTCTCTTCCAAACAAGGTGGTTTGGATAACACTTCCCACTGGTTTTGAGGCTGGAAATGTAAGATCAGGGTGTGAGTGCAGGTGGCTTCCAGTGAGGTCTTTCTTTTGGGCAAGTGGACGACCATTGTGTCATTATGTGTTGCATGGCCTTTTCGTGTGTGGGGGTGGTGGTGTTGTTGTCTGTGCATTTGTTTCTATGTACATGTGTATGCCTTTATGTGGGCATGTGTGTCTATATTTTTGTCTGTGCATGTATATGTGTATGCATATGTATGTGTGGCTTTGTGCAGGTGAGTGTGTGTGTGTGTGTGTGTGTGTGTGTGTGTGTGTGTGTGTGTGTCTATGTGCATGTGTGCATGTGTTGAGAGAATGATGGCAAACACCAGATGTCTTGTGTGTTTTATAAGGATATAAATCTCACCCTAAGGCCACACCTGTATCTAAGCCCAATTTTCTCCTGCTGTAGTTTGTCACTAGTAGAATTCATGTTGACTACCTTGTGAAAGGACTAAAGCTGGTCTTGCTAGAGTGATTTAATTACCACCAAAGCTGGTTGTTCTAAGAACACACATGCAGCTTCACTTCTCTTTCTGAAGCATGGATGATCCCTGCAGGGGACTCTCACCAGACTTCAGCACCTACTGTTTGGACATTATATCCACCAGAATCACAAACCAAATATGCTCTTTTCTTTACACATTACCCAGCATCACATATTCTATTACAGCAACACAAAATGGACTGACAGTAAATCTTCCCCTTCAAATGCCTAACATCTGGGGTTTGGGCTTCCACGTGAATTTAGGGATGGCATAATTCAGTCTAAAGTATACAGTATCTGAGATTCATCCTATTTGTTAACTGTACATTGACTGAGAATGAGCAAATATTCCCATTATACCTAGAGTTTAGCCACCCCATGGACATTCCTTTGTATTCAGGCCTCCTTAACAAATAGTTTGCACTCACTACTTATTTAATTCAAACTTGACTTTTATCTTTGGAGCTTATTCTTCCAAAATCTCTTTGTGTTTTTTTATTTCTGGTACCACTGCATTTGGAAGGCAGACAAGGGCAACGGAATAACCTCTAAAAGGCTTTCTTTCTAACTGTGACCCTTTGCTATTATATGCTTTATAGTATTCCCAGTATATTCACATATGTGTCATTTGATCTTTCCCATAAAAGTTGGCCCAAAGCTTAGCAACAGTTATTTTGTACAGTATCATAATAGTGGCAGAGACAGGAGTAAGAGGAGAAGAATGGGAGAGGGAGAATAGAGAAAGGAAAAAAAACTCACCAAGTGGAAATGACTTAACCAATGTCCTAAAAGGAACTGATTAAACTACATGAGCTTTTCAAATCCCAGATGAGAATTTTTCACACTAACCTATCCCTTTAAGATAAGAAAATGGAGTGCTGCAGTAGGCACTTTACAATCTAGTCATTGTTAACTTGACTGGGTTTGGAATCACCTAGGAGACACATCTCTGGGCTTGTCTGTGAGGCTGTTCCCAGAGAGGTTTCACGAAATCACCCGGAGTGTGATTGGCACTACCCCATGGGCTAAGTTCTCAAACTGAAGAAAACGGAAATGAATAAGGCAAGCTGAGTACCAACACTGACCTCTCTGCTTTCCAGTGGGATCATCTGCCTGATGTTTCTGCTACTGTCCAGAGACATATTCTTACCCACACACTTTCCCTACCATGACGGACTGTGCCCTCAAGCTGAGTCACAATAAATGCATCCTCCCTTAAGTTGCTTTCATTTCAGTATTTTGTTAAAGCAGTGAGGAAAGCAACTAATGCAGACATCATTCATTTTCAGGATGTCAAGACAGAGGCTTACAAACTGAAATGGCCTATGAAACTTTTTAGAGGAGGTGGGATTAGTTGACCCTTGAGGTTTTAGACGGGATTTGGATTTAGACAAGACACATTCTGGAGACAACAAGGAGAATTAAATCCTTGATGGATGTTGGAATGCACATTGAGTATACACTGTCTGCATCTATTACCTAATACCTCACCTTTCCATGTAGAGGGACTCACAAGCATGTCAAATTATCAAACTACCCCAAGAAAAGCATGTACTTTCAAGTGAATGGATGTTTAAACTGTGTTCATCTTGCCTTTTTCCCCAAATGACAAGTACCTGGTACCACACATTCTAGTTGTTTTATGCTATGCACATTACTATGTGAAGAGCAGATTGCTTGTTCCATGTCAGGGCCTGCCCACATTCACAAGAGAAGATGAAGGAATACAATCTGCAGGAACAGAATAGCTGAGGCTCCCACTGGAGCTTAGAATTACCTTGATGTCCAGGAGCAATCTCACCCCTTTGGGGAATCCTTCTAAGCCCTGCCTCCCTGGTTTCCCAGTACAAGGTCTAATAAATTGGAATGCTGGATTGAAACTTAGTGCCAGGCCTCATAATGGAATGATTACATGTGTTTTGTGTGTCAGCGACCTGACAGAAAGATTATACAGAACAGTGAAACAATCTTTGGGGTTTTGGCAGGGGAAGGAGGAGATAAATATGTGTCCAGGGGATAAAAAAAAAGGCAGCTCATGGAATGTCACTCAGTCATTCAGCAAAAACATATTAAGTTTAGGTCAACAAACATTTATCAAGGGCCCCCTATGTGACAGGCATTGTCCGCCACACTGTGAGTGCTGAGACATATGAGGCACATCATTTATCCTTGATGCTTATGGGGAAGCTCACTAGAAAGGACGGGCACATAAGGTATGGTTTCAACATAATTTGGCAAGTCAAAAAGATAGGGTTTGTGATGGAGGACAGTGGTGATACTGAAGAAGGACACTTGGCTTAGCCTGGTGTCTCAGAGAAGGCTTAAAAAGGATGATGTAGAGGAACAACTCAGGTAAACAGAGAGAAGTGAAATCTAAGATGGGAAACTCCATGGACAGAGTAAAGAAGGAGAAAATGTCCTGGTTTGAGTGAGCTTGGGAGGGGAAGGGGAAGACCAAGAGGAGGGTGTGCAGCTTGGATTCCTTGAGTGAAAAAGACTATCGATGCATTCTGAGAGGCATTCAAGGAACAAATGTAGACACATCTACAAAAGACACTATCAAATGGTCAAGGGACCAAGTTTAGGATGCCTTCAAAGTGACTGTAATATGCAATCTTCTCATGAAGACACTGAGATCAGTCAGTAAGTGACAAGTGTCAAAATGAGCTGGGGAAATACACAGCATGGGTTGGTGGTGAGAGGAGTGGAAGCCAGCTTGTGACAGGGCCAAGTGAAACCTCAGCAGAGGAGGGGGTGGTATGAAAAACTAGGAAAGAAGCAGAAGTAATAATGCACCAGGCCAAGAGAACTCCTTATCTACAGATCAATGAAAGTATCAACTCTAGTCACTTTCCTATTGCACAGGAACTAAAGCCATGCTATAAAAATATTTTAAAACATTATAAAATGTTCAAAATAAAAACTAGAGTCTTCCCACACTGAGTATTCTATATTGGTGATGTATTTCCCTTAAAGATTCATCTGGGACAGGAGCATGACTACAGTAGGCATGCACTGACTGACTGCAAAATTACAATGAAGGTGTGATAATTGGTGTTCATGTAACCCCAGCACCAAGCCAAAGTCATAGAGTTCTAAAAAATAGCAAGGGGAGAAGAAAGTGTGGCTCTGAGTCAAAGGGAAGCTATGGAAACCTACAAAAAGAAGCCTAGGCACTTGCACATCCATGTTGCCTGTAGCACATTCATAACAACGAAGAGTGGAACCAACATAGGTGTCCAGCAACAGAGAATGAAGAAAGAAAACATGGCTTTTGTACTCTATGGAAAATTTCCCTGCCATAAATAAGAATGAACTCATGCCATTTACAGGAAAGTGGATGCAACTGGAGATAATTACATTAAGTGAATTAAGCCAGTCTCAGTAAGACAAATATTGTATATATTCTCTCATATGTGGTTCTTAGATTTATATACACATATAAGATCATATATTTATACACCATGTATATATAATCATATGATTTTATGTATATGACATGAAAGTAGAAATGAAACTGTCAGGGGGGAACAGAGGAGGGGAAAAGAATAGGGGGAGAATGGGGAAGGTAGAGGAGCATGCGGGGATGTGCTCAGTGTGTTTGGAAAAGTTTTTATGAAACACAGTGCCCATTTACAATGGACATATTCAGTGAAAACTAAATTTATTTTAAGAAGTAAACAATACAATTGCACATCTGTATGAAAATACCATAGTGACATCTACTACCACTACGCTGTTTGCTAATGTAAAAGTTAATTTAAAATATATGAAAAGAAGCCACTTTGTGCAGGAAGTTAAGGTCCTTCTCCCATAGCCCATTGATGGAGTGCAATATACCTAAAGCGACCTTACAATTGATCATCGAAAACAGGACAGTTTTGTCTGGGACAAATGCTAAACTTGACAAGATGCCAGGTAAACAAGGGTGAATGAGGACAAATCACAGCAAACTGGACGTACAGTTCCTGTGACAATCAGGATCCTGCCAAAAAAACAAGCCACACTGGGCATCTAAACAGAGAAATTGATATATGAAATGGCTTGAACAGATGACAGAGCTGTAGCACTGGGTGCCGGGGGGTTGGGGGAAACACCAACGTCAGAGGGAAGAAAGAAGGTACAGGTTGGTGTTATCAGAATTTAAAAGCTCAGTAAGTAGACACTGCAGAAGGAGTTAGGCTAAGTCTTGTGTAGAGAGGGATGCTTTCAGAGCTCAGAGTAAGACATCTACGGTGTAGGGACTCAGCTGTCTAGGGCAAGGCATTGCCGGCTTACTGACAATGACATGTGGGGCAAAGGAAGAAGTGGCAGACCGGAGCTTGCTGGTCAAGGCCTGTTGCTAAAGCGATATAGACAGAAACAGGAGCAAACTGCCTTCTAGTCTCCTCCCTAGGATCCCTACTGCAAGTCTAACAGTTTCCAGGCCTCCAGTCATCAGAGGGTAGAACTGAACAGCCTTGGAATTAAAAAAAAAATCCTATTCTTATGGCATTCGGCTTGGAAACAGTCCTGAATTTAAGGAGGGATTTCCCCCCAAGACTGCTTGGTTAAAGAGGTGAAGAAATTGGCATCAGAAGAAGCAGCTATTCTCTTTACTCCAGAAGCTACAAATGCTGGCTCATCCATCACAACAAAATCATAGAACATGTGTGCTTGCCATTTTCAAGATGGGAATGTGGATGTTTCAAGTGGTTAAGCAATTGTCCAAGACCAAGCAGCAGAAAAAAGACAAGCTCAGGACTGAAAACTGCCCTGTACTGCCTGGAAGCCCAGTGTTTTACACCACTTGTTGGTTTATAGGGAGGAACTTGCTTCATCATATATGGAGGCTCTGAATGGCACTACTGGGGCTGAACTAATCATGGAGGCTCAGGATCAATGACCTATGCTACCCAGTGGCCTCTTGAACTGAACACTTTGGTCCAGGAAGATGTCCATCCTTCATTTCTGCTCAGACAGATTCAACACCTAATGATTTATTCCTGCTGGAAATGGCTTCACTACCTTGGGAAAAAAAAAAAAAAAACAGGTTTAGTCTGAATGAACCCCGACACCTCCTGAAGGAAGCAACATGCTACAGCCACCCACAGCTCTGTTGTGTTATGTGAAGGGTGTGTTTGTGTCTATTTGCTCTTCTGTGACTTTTGGTGTCTTATAAAGTCAACCTTTCTCAATAGGATGACATTCTTGAATAACAGGCCATTCAGCCATTTGGCCAAAAATTGCAAAGGCAGGAGTTACTTTTTGGCTGAATCAAGTCTCTGGGTTTAGCTGAAGATGGAAGAAAATTGTGCTTGTATTTTCTGGAAATACTGACACTGAGATAGGACCTTATTGAGGAATTCATCAAGGCCCAAGGGAGCTGAGAAGATAAATGCTACCAGGCGGCTGCGAGTTGAGCAAAATTCAAAAACAATACAATGTCAACTTAAGATCATAGAAGGCCGTGGCTAGTGTGACAGAATGCAAGGGCAGCGACTTGGTCTCCAGACATATGAGGATGTGGGTAATGGGTGATGGCACTACAAATGCTTTGAGGGAAGCCTGAAGGGAAGAAGTTGGCTCTCTTTGGCCTGCATCCCCAGCTCATCACCAAGGAAGAAGCAAACACAGCCCTGAGTTTGGCAGAGTGCCCACCCCAAAACCCTTGTTCCAGACTTCACAAGGTCTCCCAAGAAGCTTGGGAGGGCCAGGTATGGGTTTCTTCTGCCATGTCAGTGTTCTTGAACAGACAGCTCTGGGGCCCTTTAGAAAGTGACTTGGCTGGAGCCACACTCTTGCCAGCATGGCAGCTGTTACCACTTATACCAGGAACATCTGGCCTGAAGATTGCAATAAAAGTGACACTTGTCTACAGAAGAAAAATGTTGAAGTATACATTTTGGACATGAAGAAATAAGTAATGACATTTAATGTTTTCATAAAGCTGCTACAGTGAACAGCAATCATCCAACCCCCAGGCCTCGGCATAGGAGCATCTGTACATCCCTGCGTGCCTACAGGGTGGTGAGGGGCCCCTCACTGGAAGCTTCCTTGCAAATGTAGGCCTTGTCCTCTACAGAGTAAATAGAGGCCATTGATGAGCCTTACCCCCTTCTGGATCTGAATCACAAAACTGGCGAGTGTGTAGTGAATTCCAAGACTACTCATTCTTAGCTGAGAAAGTTGATTCCTAGTTACATCCTTGTTGCTGGGTAAATCATATTTCAGGCATCAAAATTCTTATCTTTGAAATGGGAATGCTGAAGTTGGTAAGTGTAAGGCTTCTCCAACATTTTATATAAAGTGTGTTTTAATAGCGGGAATTCTACCATTTCAATTGGTTAAAAATGATTCTTTCCAGATACTCCTCTTAAAATGCACAACCTACAGATGTGGTGATGGTTGCCATCCCCAAACCTCTTTATTATAAGGAAGAGAGAGGATCAGTGAGAGCCAGCTGAATACACTAGGCTCTAAGAGAAGGAGATATACCCAGAGAAGGAGAGACAATACCTTCTGGACTCTACCAGCCCACAATGCCCTCAGATGCTTTCCACAGCTGGGTTCCTAGTACTTTGCTTCAACCTAGGCATCTTCTGCATTTCATTGTAAAAAAATGAGGTGGAAGATATGGAATATACTTGCTGTAATTCACCTCCTGTTTGTTGATAGAGCATCAACAGGCAAAGATGTAATAAACACCGAATTTGACAGGTCTAGAGATCCAAGAGACTGCACACTTCCCAACCTCCCAATCCTTGTGATAGCCATGTTTTTAACACTGCTAATTAGCAATGCCTTTTGAACTTAAAAATGGTACTGTGACAAGATTATATGGGAAAGATAGCCTTAACAACACACATGTATCATCAGTGTCTTATATGTGATTATGTCTGTGCACATGCCTCCAACAAATATCTATGAGCCCTTATTTCTCCTTCTGTTTGGAGGTGGGAGAATGAGGCAAGTCCCATTGCTAGTCAGTGACCATCAGGCTCAGGCTCATCTCTGGCTCATACATTCAGAAATGCATATTCAGAAGCCTAGAAGGTGCTGGTCTTTCTCCATGACTCTTTACTTAGGCAGCCTGACTTCAGGGTGCCAGGGATGGGCGAGGCCACTTGGGTGAGAGTAATCAGGTGGACGGCCAAACCACATTGACCTACTGTCAGGCCACAGCAGAAGTGTCATCAGCTTTAGGATTTGTGATTCTATAAGCACCTTCGAGTTGTGGTTTTTCTAAACTTTAGTATTTTGCTTGACTTCTCCCTCTCTATTCTAGAAACAGACATTAAATCAGGGCTAATGTCTGGGGCTGGGGATCAGAATGGTGTGTACTGTAAATATCCATTTGCCTACTTATGGGTGTAGGAGTTTTATTAAAATTCAGGTTCCAGGAAAGTCAGTCTGAAACAGGGCCTATGCTTATGTATGCTCTACTGTTGCCAGGTAATACTGCTGTTACTAACAGATGGCTAAGAATCTAGTGTGCTGCCATTGGGAACTTGGCTTTGGTATAAACCATATCTGGTTTGAGACCTAACTGCAGGCTTCTCCAGCTATGTAACTTCAGGACAAGCTATGTTTTATCTCTATGCTGGACTCTACTCAGATCTAAATTGAGAACAACCACCCTGTTGGACTTCTTTGTTTGCTAAGAGAATTCACCCAGGTCAAGTAGGTCTGCAGCACCTGCCCAACTCCCGAGAGGAGCGGACCCATGCAAGTCTTATGTTTGGTTACTGCTCTCTGGTGCCTCATTCCACTTCTAGAACCCTGCTTAGCAGTCTGGACCCAGCCACCATCACAACCATCCCAGGGCCCCTGGTTCTCACTTCTTTGTCAATAAGAAGTGGTCACAGAAGGATGACCACTGTTGCAGGCAGCACACATGCAAAAAATCTGTTTGCTCCAGTGACCTTGGCTCTTTTGATGATCAAAGTTGCTCATCTGGTGTTAGGGGTTAGACTGACTGGCACTTTCTGTTATGCTGGGGTTCCTGGACAACTCCACCCTGAGGCCATCCTTATAAATGGTCTGTTAGCACTGTGTGTGTGTGTGTGTGTGTGTGTTGTTATCTATGTACATGAAAGGTGACCAAATTAAAAAGTATAGAATAATTTATATTACTTGTAGAATTATAGACGTGGAAGCTGACATTTTACCAAAACAAATTTGAGAAGTACTGCTCAAACAAATGAGAAAACATTTTTTAAGAGCAAACAAATCTGTTGGCTGTTGCCTAATGTCCTGACCCCCACTAACACAAGAACAATCAGCTAGCCTAGGGTTTCCATTTGGCTATTGAGACTGCCTCTGTGTGGAGTGGAGAACTTTCTGCCTAAGAGAAAGTCTAAAGTGTGCAGCATGGATGGACACACTTAGGGTTCCCCATTAAGCTGTCTGAAGATTTCTTCATGCAGCTTCCAGTAATACACAACAAACTGCCCTGTAAAGGGGGAGATACCCCTTAGATTGTTCTAGAGACATCTTGACCCCAACTTCCCTTGAAATTTGGGTACTCTTGATGGTCTACAAGCATGAAGTCTGACTACTGTAGGCAACAATGTTCAAGATTCACTGCTAGTCTCCCAGTTCTCTGAATTTCCAAGGGAGCTACCCCACTCCAAGAAATTACTCTTCCTTTTTGAACTGAGAGAGCTAGGATGAATCATGCACTCAGATAAACCATATGTGTTGGCCACCAGAGAGCCTCCCCTATGAGGTGGTTAGAAACAAACCTGTTTATCCTGCCTCCAAATAACACTCTATTCCTCTAGTAGGTAATGGAGTTTTGGAGGCTAGGACTTCAAAGAGCTTTTGATGAGTGTCATGTTCACCTCTTTCTTTTATAAAGACAAGAGGTATAAAGACTCAAGAGCTTTGTTTTTGAATCTCGGTAAGTTTTTGATCCTCAGAATTTTCTTTAGTAAAACCTGTGTGCCTGCACGGATATGGAGGGCACTTCCTGGGAACACTGCTGCCAAATAGTGGGCAGAGCTATGCTTGGCAGTTGTTTCCAAATGTGTGTTAGCTAAAGACTTCTGTCTGTCTCACTTGTGGTCCTCTAAAAAAGAGGCAGGCTCCAGGGTTCACTGTGGTTCTCCTCAATCAGAAGTGCTGAAGATGGGGCCTGGAGACTTTGTTTTTGACAGACACAGAGCGATATACCATGGTGAGATATTCTCAAGCATCTTCATAAGAACCACCTTAACTCTCAGTTACCATCCCAGCAAGAGCCACCTCACCGCCATACTGCTCTTGAACAGAGCTGATAGGTTTTAGCCTATCACTCCTTATCCTTTGCTCATGCCTTTGGTACCAGGTTACCTAGGACTGGCATATCCTGTGTTAAGTAAGCATCCTGTGTTGCTGACTCCCCAAACTTTGACTCACTTTGCCATCCATGCAGTGGGAGCTCCTTTGTTATTCATATGAGCCAGATGGTCTTTTATAGCTACCCATGGCTATCAGAAAGTTAAAACGAACATTTCCCACCACAATACATGGCTATTTCCCTTTAAATCAATCTCCTAAAATACGTGTTATAAACTGAATATCAATTAAATAAAATTATGAATCCAGGAACTCTGTAATGCATAACTATTATGTTATATAATACATAATATAAAATATAAACAATATTTAGTCTTAAAGTTTTTTCCATTTCCTTGTTGATCTTTCCTATGCAAAGTAGCACTTAAATGCATGAAAAAAGCATAATTTGTCCATTTATATTACAAGTATCACGTGATATATATTATTTTTATAAATTAACATATAATATAAAGATTGTTATATATCTATATAAAGATATATATTATCTTTCTTATATTTTGTATTTGCTCAAAGTGTTTCAGCAATGTTTTAGTGGAAAGCTTCTCTTTAGGAAACTGGATTCATTATTAGCAAATTGATATTCTTGGGATTAGCTGGGGAAACAGGGCTCTGTTTGGAGTGGGTGTTCTGGTACCATTTTATACCATGGAAGAAGGGTGGCTTGCCTTTGTGAATGCTTAATATAAAGAGCTGTGATTTCTAGCTCTGTGTAGATGGTTCACTGAGCTGTGATGTGGCACATATCATAAACATCTCCTCCTCATCTGATTTCACAGACATCAGAAAGGTCACTTTTCTGTCAGAATGGTTCTCAGTTTGTCCTCTCATCCTGGATTAGCCCCTTTATTCTGTGTTCTCAATTCCAATCCAATCTACCCAAAGCTGGTACTCAAGTTCCAGTCTCACTTGGTGGCAGAACACCATGTAGAAAACACAGCACAATGAAGGATGATTTCCAAGATCCAGAAGCCCCCCTGGCATAAGCACTAAGGAGGCAGAGGCACCTGCTGCCCTTCTATTGGATAGGTAATGTTCCTGAAGCAGCAAGACTAAGCCCTCTGTGGCCTTGAGTTGCTGAGGCATGAGCTGTACACATAGCAATTTCCTGAACTATCTATCTGGGGTCCACTCGCTTAGAACCTTTGACTGAAAGTTCAAAATGAGGAAAAAATTGCCAGATTTTTTTCTACTTAGAGGGGGCAAAAGAAGTGGTAGATACCAGGGTACCAGCTGACCTTTGGTACAAGAGAACAAGAAGAATGCAAATGAGCCTTTATCCAACACTTTGTCTATTTTGGGAGGCTTGAAGCAAATTAAATCTACATCTTGGTGTTCTGTCAAATTTCAGCTCTACAATAAAGACCTGTTTTAAGGCCATGGAGAGAGACAACCACTGCTACTATGATGACTAAGACTTTTTTTTTTTCTTTCCTTTTTCTGTATGGGAACTGTCTGGAGAATTGTTTCATGAAGAATCTAAGATCCCGAGCATTGATAACAAGGAAAAGAGAGGGTCCAGTTAAAAAAAAAAAAAAAAAAAAACCACTGGGAAAACTCAACTATGGGAAGGGAAAAGCAAATGGTATAGGACAGAGGAAGGTACAGGGTGCCTCAAGAATTTAGGGAGAAATAGTTCACAAAAACATTCTGCTTTCCATTCCTATGTTTCTTCAGAAAGTCAGAAAGGGATCTGTGAGGGCGATGTGCTCCAGGGAGAGGAGAATCTCATCTCAGGGCACCCAGACAGGAGATACACCCCAGCCCAGCTCTGAGAATCAGTAACCTCATCTCCCTAGCTCAGCTCTGAGAACTAAAAAGCTCGCTCCCTCCTCTCAGATCTTGGTTCATCGTGGTTCCCCACATGAGAAGGCGCTGGTGGCAGGAATTGCTAAGAATTTCAGGTTATTCTTTAAAACATAAAATAAAATCAGAAATGTCTGGTTTGAAGCAAGGAAACAAAAACAAAAACCCTCAGCTCGCTTCTAGAAGAGTAAAAGTCCATGTGATTTTAAAGGAATAATGGCAAATTTCGTAACGGGGGCGGGGAGAGAAAACACTTGAAAACCACTTCTAGGTAAAATAAAAAGGAGATAGCTGGGTTCCTGGCTATTCTAGGAAGGGGTACTGCGAGATGGCGCTTCCTCAACAGCAGGGGGCGCGTTTTCTTCAGGATTGCGTCCAGGGAATGTACTTAAAAACTTCGCAGCCAGACTTGTTCAGAGGCCCCAGCCGGAAATCACTGTGCAGATAACAGCCCTCCAGTGTCTGGAAATGTTTAATTACCTGGAGTGCTCCTTCCTCAAGCGTCCGTTGCAGGTCCTGCACCAGGGCCGCAGGTGTGGTTGGTGATTTTAATCCAGGGTTCCATCACGACCTCACCCAACTCCACTGCAACAACACCAGGTCTATTCTGCTGCACTCACTTCCCACCTTGGAGGAGAGAAAATTTCAAAACCGTCAGAGCACAGCTGGATGTGTGTCAAAAAATGATGCTAACCATTCACATTTGTTTTACAAAAAAACAACACAACAACCACCCCAACCTCGACCGTGCCCCTTCAAACGTATTTTATACGAATCATGATCATTTCATTTTACCGAATGACCAGAGTTCGAGCAACCACATGTGGATGTTCACGTTTCCTACGTATCCTTAAAACAGAAACAAAGAGAAAGGTGGATAGACACCCACGTGTGTGTCTTGTTCTGTCTATTGCCAGTGAGAAGATGCTAGGACAACCACAAGGAACTTGGGACGCGGGAAATGCCTGGGGAAATGGTGTTCACTTTCCCTTTCAGTTTGTTACTTGTCTGTCACTGTCACAACAATAAACATCCGCTGTAGCATCCATTGGTTTCTAGTCTCAGAACCTTAGCTGGCTTGAACATTTTTAGAGGCGGTAAGGTTGCTGTTACCTACCTCCGGAGTTTAACCCCACCTCTTCCGAGCTGGATTTTGACCTGATTGACTATAATGGTTCCAGAGGAACTATCGAGCCATTACAATTCATCATCTAAATGAATACAGAGGGAAATCTAAATCTCCTCGCTATTTGAACGCTCCGTTCATGCGTTTAAGGAGGGGTTAATGAGAAGACCCCCCCCCAAAAAAAATGTCCTAAAAGCAGTTACAAGAACGTTTGCTGTGGAAGAACCACCTCTCAAGTAAATTCCACTTAGCCATAGAATGAGGTCACTTTTGTGTATCTGGGCAGTGTGTAGAAGCAAGTTTCATGATTCAAAAACAAAACAAAACAACAACAAAAGAAACGAAAAACAAAACAAACAAACAAACAAAAAAAGCGGAGACCACCCAAACCAATTTTAACTCCAAGACAGGCTGTATCTTGTTCTTTCCTGATGAGCGGAAAGGGGCTGAGGTTAGTGAGCACAGTGGAGGTCAATACTATGCCAGGTATGCCTCGAAAAAAGGCAGCCAGGACTCGCAGCAGCGGCTGCACTGCTCCACCCCCCCCCCCCCCCCACCCCCGTGTGTGGTCAAAGTTGAGGATTCTCTTGTAGGGCTAGGGCTCGCGCTCTGGCGGGGACCAGGATGCACAGAGCAGCATGCGCGGGGCCCAGAGCTAGAGCTCTTATTTCTGTAGAGGGGACCCTTTCCGGAATGATCATCGCCAGCGGAATATGGGACTTCTCCGGGTGTCCGCCCTGGAGACAGACAGCAGTGGTCAAAAGAGAGAGAGGCAGAGAGGAGTGGTAAACCGCCAAGTCTGCTTGTAGGCTGCAGACCACAGGCTCTATGCGAGCCTAAAGCTACTGTGTCTCTCAGTAGAAGCTCTGAGGGGCGGAGTTCGTGGACCCCATGGATGAGGCATGGGCAGGCTAGGAGTTTCCTCACCTCCACTGGTGACTCTTGGGCTGGTGGGACCAACAGGACTTCTGGGTACGGGCCATCTATGGCATGCCACGAGTGTGAAATGAATGGTCCTGGAGAATTCTAAACGAATCTAACTTCTTCAAAAAGTGTCCCAGACTTCCTAGGTATTCTGGGCCCTGCCTTCCACCCACTCCTTCAAGTCCCGCTTAGTCTGGCCAATTTCTCTTAAATAGATGCGGGGCGGGTGGTGGTGGTGGTGGTGGTGGTGGTGGTGGTGGTGGTGGTGGTGGTAAGGATCCCATCTCTTTCAGCACAGAGCACAGAGAGGTCCACAGCTTCCCGGGGTTTCTTCCCAAAGTCCCACCCAGAAGAAAACAGGCCCCTGGATGGCCTCCAGGACATTGGGGAGTCACACTTTGGGAGTTATTCACCAAGGGACTCACAGTGGGATGCTGCATTTCTCAGCCCATAGGGCATCTTGAATTTCGTTTCCTAGCCTTCTGAGGCTGTGACTGACCCAGGAAGCAGTCACTTAGGAGTCGGGGGATCTATAAAGCCCATTGAAGTGATCTCAGCTCTTCTTAAATGTATACCAGTCAATTTGGAGACTATACCTTTAGTATGGAAGTCCTGTAGAGTCCTGTCCTGCATTGTTAACTAGCTCCCTAAAAAGATCTGAAAGCCAAAGCCCGAGGTCCCAACCTTGCTTCCCCACCCTTATCTGAGTCCTCTCCATTGGAGGCTAGATCAGTTTTTTTAGATAACTCAGTAAAGCAGCATCTAAAACAACCCACTTGCACAATCTTTGCCTTAGAATCAGAGCACTGCCTCACCAATGTACAAAGTTCTTGACCCCCATCCCCATCACATCCCCTCACTCTCCTCCCACTCCCAGTGGTGGAGGTGGCAGGGCTCTTTTAGGGATCTTACTATCTGGAGGTGTCTGGAATTCCTAAGGCATTGACCAAGAACCCCCCACCACCACCCTGCCCCAGGAAGTCAGTAAGAACTGAGTTGTGAGGAATCCTCAGCTGGAGATGGGATGTACAAGCCCCAGGAGGGTCTTTAGTTTTGATGTTGAGTTGCTCTTCTTAAATGTATACCAGTCAATTTGGAGACTATACCTTTAGTATGGAAGTTCTCCAAGCTTTCCTGAGACTGGTACCCAGAAATGTTTTAAGCCAAAGTGGTAGGAAGTCTGTGAAGCTGGGGAAGGGAATGCCTGACTGGATGTTGTTTCTATCTTGTCCCCAGCTCTTGGAAGGGAGTGATCTCAACTCCCTTCTGCTCAAGAGCAGCACTGTGGTCAAGATTTTGTCAGTACTCACAGTTGCTAAGCTTCTAGGCACATAGGCACATGGATGTGGGTCTCTAACTTGGACACCAACCCGTGGGATGCTGTGGGTGAAGCTTTTGAGTGAAGAGTATAGCTCCACCTCTCTTGCTCTTCCTTACTCTAGCCAAACTTAGCCAGAGACTGCCAGGCAGGTTCTTTTATAAAGGCTTGCAAACACCAAGTCAGTTTCAATTACATTAGTGGGGTAGGTAAGGATGGGAAAGGAGTGTGGGTCATCCACCCTGACTATGCCCTAGGTTAGAAATCAAATGCCTGCTACTGCTACCTCAAGAAAATCTCACAGATCAGCTTTGCACGCTAAAACTGGAGAGTGGGACACTCTTCCAAAAGGACTGTATCAATGTGTAGGAGAGGCATCTGGTCCCCAGGAGGTCGTGTGTGTGTGTGTGTGTGTGTGTGTGTGTGTGTGTGTGTGTGTGTGTGTGAGAGAGAGAGAGAGGGGAGAGGAGGGGAGAGGGGGGAGAGGGGGGAGGGAGGGAGAGACTCCGAAGTCCTATCTCTGGGGCAAAGTCAGGAAGTCAGTAAGAAATCCTCAGGTAGTCCCCTGAAGAAGCTAGGTCAGGCATTCCAGGAGGTGGTAGGGAGGGATGGGGGTTGGCTGGGGTCAGCGGTAGGTCAGCCCTAGGGATCGATAGTTAAGACAGTACTGGAGGGTACTTAAGACACAGACAGGGAGGATGTAGTTAGTTGCTCTAGACCAGAGCCTCATGATTCCCTCTACAAACTCAATCCAAACCAGCTCCCAGTTGCAGAGGTCCCAGTGCCTCCTGTGCTCTCTGAACACCCTCCCACCCACCGTAAGACGAGTTAGTGACTGGAGCTTAAGCGTGGAATCTGAGTTCTGAGTTCTGGGGAACTAGCTCCACTCCTCCCCATATGCTCTGCCACGGCTGTTTCTGAGGAACTCCACATCCCAGGGTCTGTGGTCAGCCATAGGCACTCGGATGTTATGGCTCACTGCAGTCAGTAATCTCTGCCCTTCCGCACCAGGAACTAGCTAGCTCTGCCAGAGTCACCGCCCAGGTCCCAAGCACTTTTTGGTGTCAGAGCGCTGCTCCATGCCAGGGGTCTGTCGCCTTTGGGAGGAGTTTCTCAGAAGAGCAGCGACTTTGCCAAGCTACAAACTGCGTGCATGCCTAAGGTGCTGGTGTCGGGACACACCGGGCTCCTCCTGGCTTTCACAGGCACAAACTCAATCCCAAAGCACCGCAGCAGAACTCCGAAATGCTCGGTTCTAGCCCTCTCTTGTCCGGTAGGAGCTGTTTCCTCTACTGCCTGCCCTTGTGTGTCTTGAAAACAAAATACAGAAAGTGTCGAGTGGGACTGTCGGGGAGTGGACACCGGTCGGGAGAAGCAGAGGCCAAGCTAGCACAGCTGCCAAAGTCGGCTGCCCGGGTCAGCAGAACTTTGTTTCTCAGTGCGCAGGCGCAGGCAGAGTTGGGGGGCAGGGGAGGGAAGGGAGGGGAGGAATCGCGATGCAAGGGGGGGTAGGGGGTGGTGGATTAAAATAAGTAGGCGGCTCGGTGCTAAGGGATGAGTGAGACGTAGCTCGGCCTCTCCCCAGCAAGTTCTCACCGGCTCGGGTTCAGACTCAGAAAGGGAGCCAGGAGCGGAGCTCACCAGACCCTGGCAGGCAGGACTCCGGGACTGCGGAGCGCTCCCGCCTCTTGGGCGCTTGGAGTCCCTGCGGCTACAGGCGCAACAGGACTCCAGCTTGCCAGGGGTGCCAGGAGGCTCCAGTGTCTCTGGTTCCTCGAGTCCAGCGCAGCGAGCCTCAGAGACCGGGACCGCGGAGGAACAAGGTAACTGCAGCCCCGGGGCGCCTGGACTCAGTGAGGCGAAGGCGGACAAGACTCCTGGTTCCTTGTTGTAGCTGGTGCCTCCTCTTTTCAGGGTCCCCAAAGGAAGTTCTTGCCAATGGAAGGCAGCAGGATCTTTGTGAAAGTGAGAGCAGTTGCAGAATAGGGTTGATGGGGATGCTCCTTCAAGAACTTCTGACTCTGTGTCCTTGTTGGCCTCTGACCTCGGTGGAAAGGTGGGGAAGGAGGGGTCCGGACCTTTGAAACCCACCGTGCTTGGCTAGGCCAAATTCGGTAAGGTGCCCACAGATTTTGTAAGGCAGTCTGTGGGCTCCCTTTAGAAACTCCCAGAGCAACTTGAGAGACCACAAACTTTTGCAGGATGCGCGTTTAATTAAGACTAGCCTGAGAAACAGGGTAGAGTGTGTGGATGGTCATAATCCAAACCTACAGCACCCGGGACAGGTGCATTACCCCAACGCATTAAAGCTTTAATGCAAGTTAGTCTTTGGCGGAGTTGGTCTTCACACGGGAAAGCCTCAACCCCCAGGACCACAAGGCTGCTCCCGGTCTGAAGCCTGCCTTGCACTCAGGCTATGTGGTTGGGATGTTCTCTATTGCAGGGTTTCTGTGTGTCCTCAGGCCTGCAGCTCTGGTGTAGGGAAGCATCCTGGGGGCACAAACGAACTTTGTTTTCTAACTGGAGACCCGAACACCGGAGAAGCGGAACCATGCTGGAGCTGCAGATGTCTGGGGTGGGGTGGTGGTGGTGGAGATTCTTTTGCTCTTTTGGTAGTCGCCTAACACAGGCATAAGTGGGAAAGATAGGAACCCGAAAAGAGAGAGAATTTGAGAGAGGCTGTTGTTTGCTGAACGAATCCTACCTTCCACCAACAGCCTTGATAAGAATAAAAATTCTCCCGCTCAGCCCTTTCTCAGCAGCCCGGGCGCAAGCCGGGTGGGCTCCGGAATACAGTTTGGCTGCAAGGGTTTCTTTTAGGCAATAATTCGATGAATTTCATCCAGGATGGGACCTGCAAGTTGACTCTTTGAAGAGAACCACGTGTAAATCTATTCTAGTTTCACAGCCTCCCAGGGAAGAAGTGGGCTGACTGACAGGGATGGGGGAACCAACCGACAACTGACAATTGGCTGGTAGATGGTCTATCCCAGGCTCTCTGGAAAGTAATTGCGGTTTCATTAAGATTGGGGAGCCGACTCCTGGGAACACAGCGGGCATCCCAGTATCGAAGAATGGCGAACGAAAGTGGGTTCCTTCTATCTCGTTTGTTGGAAAAATGCAGCAAAAGTATCCAGTGCTGGTCAGTCCTTTGGACCTGGATCCCAAAGCCTGTCACTATTCAATTGGGGATTCGATGTCAAGGAAGACTGGGCGGGGGGGGGGGGCTGCGGCTGGGCTTCTTCAGGCACAAGCTCTTGGGGTTCACTCTGTCCTCATTAATGCAAACAGTTAACTCGCTCACGCTCAATTAGCCCCGAATAAACCACTTTAATAGGCTGCACACTTCATTAATGCCCTGAACAGGGCTGGCGGCAGACGCGGGATTGGCGTTCCACTCCAAGAGGGACTTGAATGACTGTGCTGAGCAAGGACCCCTGCTCTGAGGCTCGAATTGAGTTCACTGTAGCGAGTCAGGACACTTACTAGTGCTTTCCATGTCTCCAGGCCTGAGCTCCATGTAGAGTGGATACTGGGCCTTAGACTAGGTGGTCACAATCGGGTTAAGGGATGAAAAGCTCAGGTTGGGGTCCGGGAGGAGCTGGGGGCAGGGAACGCTGGAACTGGAGAGGCCCGGTGTTTGCTTATCTTTTCAGGCCAGAGAGGCATATCTGTCCATGTTTTCTTCCTAACTGATCGCTTGAAACCAGACCTTGTATTTGGCCCATTTGTAGTACTGATATAAAGAGCCACGTTTCGAACGAAATTCGCCCACGGGGAAAGAGTCCGTGGTAATGACCCCTGGAATCCCAAGCCTCAGAAAGCTACAGAAAGTAAACTGCTTGGTCCGTTGAGAAAAATAAATGGCTTGTTGGAGGAAATAAGATTAGGCAGATTGGCTGCAAGTACCACCCCTCCAGGATCCCAAGGCCCCTCCAGTCTTTTTTGACTCCTCAGATGAAGTAAGGAAAAGTCAGGCGAAAGTTCATGGGATCTACCAGCCCTAGCCTTTCAAGTCAGAGTGCTTCTGCCATCACTCCTTGACTTCCGTAGGCCTAGCAGGAGAGAAGTCAGTGTGGCCTCCCCTTTACCCAGGCTGGCTCCAATAGAGCCTAATATAGGGATCTAATTTCCAGTCCCTGGAAGGGGTCGAAAATCAAAAAGCATTCAGCTAGCCTAAATCCTGCCGACCTTTGAAGTTGGTGGCTGCCTCCCCCAAATCTGAAGGGTCCCTAGCTTCCTCTTCAGTCCAAGGGTACTTTGCTTTCTCCTTGTCCCAGAGCTCCCAGAAGGCCCTTTTTTTTTTTGGCTGGCACAGGTTTTGTGAGTTGGGTAGTAGAGAAGGCTGGTGCAAACTATCCTGCTAACTAACCAGGCTGGATGACAGCAGATGTGTGGTTTTCTTATCTGGGAGGCCAAATTAATTGCAGACAAATTTCATCCAGCCTGCTCTCGTGTTTGGGGCAAGCATCATCCCTACCAATATGTCTTTCTTTGGATCTAGCTGTACCAACAGTCACCTTCCTGTTAGCTGTTAAGGTGTCCTGGGTAAAGTGTGCTCCAGTGCCCCCCACCCCCCCCACCCAATGAAAAGGTTCTGAGCATCTCTGGATCGGCCAAGCATTTTTAGAGCCCCAGGTGGAGGAAGAAAATCAACTCCAATCTCTCTGCCTTGCTTTCCCGGTTAAAGGTGTTTAGACCTGCAGGGGCCAGTCTTAGCTGGCCAAAATGCAAAATGTATCGGATACACCCCAGAGATAGAGGAGAGATAGGAGAAAGAGAAAGAGAGGCACGGAGTCCAGGAAGAAATCAGTAGGCAGAGACTGACACTGGGGGAGAAAAAGGAATTTACGGATACCTTGCTCTGACAATGACTGTACTGCCATTGAACCCCAAGCTCAGAGGCTTCCCAAGGGTTCCTAGTATTTTTGGCTTTCCTACTCACCCCCACCCCTTGTTGACTATATAGACCCAAATTAGAAATATCTGGAGGGGCCAGATATGAAAGACATTTTTGCAGAGCACCCCTTCCATCCCCATTTTCCCATGCACACTGAGGAACTCCACCAATGTAGTCAAAAGATACCAGCTCTGGAGCTCCTGGTCACTTCAGTATGGCACCAACCTTATTCGGGACCCTTGATCTTGCATTCAGAGAGTAAACAGAGCATAGCAAATGTAGGCCTGGCATTAGTGCTCCTACCCACGCACACTGCCCTTGCCCAAGGTTCTTATAATACATAGGAAGCCTGAACATCCAGAGAAAACCAGCTCCCCTGGGGGAGGGCACATGAGCTCCCTCATAAGGAATTACAATGACTTGACAGAACAAATGAACTGGACAGGGATGCCAGTACCTTTCATAAAATGGGGGTCACCACCAAAGGTTGGGGAGTCAGTCTGAAACCAGCTGACTGAGTCCACAGGGTTCACCAGTTGTAAGGTACACAGCAAATTTAGGTCCAAACGAGAGTTTTAAAGATAATGGCATGATTGTTTGAGCTGAACCCCAAAACCTTAACACGCAGGACGTGGATGGTATGCAAGTTGGAAGGCTCCTGCATTTTGTACAGGGTTGTCCCACAAAAGCACTGGCTGCCCCCCTTTGTCTCCCAACCTTCTTGTTGATTCTGCTTCAGGACATGTGAATTTGAGTGTGTAAGTGTGCTTCCCAAGAGTCTGTCATTGTTGCAGGACCATGTAATTCTGTGTGGCCCCAGGTTTGCCTGGATGTGGATGTCAGTGTCTGCATGCCATGCCTGTGTTCCTATGTTTGCATCCTTCACAGTTGACAGCAGACGTTTATTTTAAGTTGGTTGTGTCTGTGTTTAAGGACTTAGTTTCCCACTGATGGCTCTGTCGACAACATGTGTCTCTGCCACATTTGGAGGAAGTTTGTCCATCATTGAGGATCCTGGCCAGACATCCCTCCTATATCTTATGTTCTGTTTTGAGACCGTGGGTTCATGGGTGGGGCCTTTGATTCCCACCTCCTGTCTGCCCTAAGGGAAGGAGAGGGTATAATTGGACTGGAATTCCGGAGGAAGGTGACCAGTCTGAACATCTCTTTGGCTTTCTCCCTACCCTTCTTCCTGTCTTTGCAGATCAATAATCGAAATCATTGCAACTACCAGCTACAGAAATGGGCAGCAAAACCTTGCCAGCACCGGTGCCCATCCACCCATCCCTTCAGCTCACCAATTACTCGTTCCTTCAGGCAGTGAATGGCCTGCCTACCGTCCCCTCCGACCACCTGCCCAACCTGTATGGTTTCAGTGCTCTGCATGCTGTGCATCTGCACCAATGGACGCTGGGCTACCCAGCCATGCACTTGCCACGTTCCTCTTTTTCTAAAGTGCCAGGTGCGGTGTCCAGCCTGATGGACGCTCGCTTCCAGTTGCCTGCCTTTCCCTGGTTTCCTCATGTCATACACCCTAAGCCAGAGATCACCACCGGAGGCAGCGGTGCCGCGCTTAAGACCAAGCCGCGCTTTGATTTCGCTAACCTGGCCTTGGCTGCCACTCAAGAAGATCCCTCCAAGCTCGGTCGAGGGGAGGGTCCTGGCTCCCCAGCTGGTGGGCTGGGCGCCCTCCTGGATGTGACCAAGCTATCCCCAGAAAAGAAGCCCACGAGGGGACGCCTGCCTTCCAAGACTAAGAAGGAATTCGTCTGCAAGTTCTGTGGCCGTCACTTCACTAAATCTTATAACCTACTCATCCATGAGCGGACGCACACCGATGAGCGGCCTTACACCTGTGACATCTGCCACAAAGCCTTCCGGAGGCAAGACCACCTACGGGATCACAGGTGCGGCACTATAGCATCGCGGGTGGCCCCAGAGGGTTCTGTTTTGGCTGCTCTGGCCTTATGCTTCCCCGCCCCAACCCCTTTAAGGTTCCTAAGAGTTCCTGGTGGCTGTAAGCATTCCCATACCTCTGGGAATTCTCTAAAACCATGAGTGAGCTTCCACCCTCTCCCCCTCCTCCCACCTCCGCTCCAGGATAAGTTTTAGAAAGTGGGTGAAAGAAATACGGTAATGATTAGGCTCTAAGATCAGAACTTCACAAGGTTGGGTCTCCTTGCCCTCTTTCTCAGTCCTCGGAAACTGTCCAATAGGAGTTCCTGCAATGACGGAGAGGTTTGGAAAGGAGCACTTGAAATAGGAAGCAAGGACGTTTTAGTTTTACGCTTGTCTAGTTTTCAAGAATCTCCTGGGCTAGTGTCTACTTCTCCGGCAGTGCAGATCTAGAAACTGTCTGACCCCAGGTCTGTTGATTGCCCTCCAGTATTGACTCGGCCTTTAGGAGGAGGTGCCTACTTATCACCCGCAGGAAGGCAGGTGGTCTATTTGTCTAATTTGTTTACGGAACCAAAGCTCCCCTCCATCTCCTCACTCTTAAACCAACAGTCTTCGGCCACAACATCTCTACTTTGCCTTTTTTCCTTTGTACCCACAAACACCTTAACAGTGGTGGGAGGGGATCTCGGACAGCCAAACATAAACAACATTGCATTATGTTTTCTGTCTCTACTCTTAGATATATTCACTCCAAAGAGAAGCCTTTCAAGTGTCAAGAGTGTGGGAAAGGATTCTGCCAGTCCCGGACTCTTGCTGTCCACAAGACGCTACACTCACAAGTGAAGGAGCTCAAAACCTCCAAGATCAAATGCTAAATAAACAGAGCCTGCGGGGCACCAGGACCCTGGGACGTGCTGCTGCCTTCTTTTCCAGAGGGACCCAAGCTGAAGGCGACTCTGCGGGCAGCGGGAGGGGCTTTCGGGATCTTTCTTCCACACCAACCCTGTCCCCTGGGTCCTTAGCGCTTGCGTCGCTCCAGAGCCTTGCCCGGGGCCATGACTCCTACACCCTGGGCCGCTCCCCCAGGACGCGGCTAAACTCTTGGCCAAAAGGCGGAACTCAACTCACGTGGCGGAAGGGAAACTGCATTAAAAGAAAAAAAAGAAAGAAAAAAGAAAAAAAAAAGAAGAAAAAAAAAAAGAACGAAAACTCCGCCGAGCCGCAGTGGCGCCTCTCCCAGAAGTATTACTTTTTCTATTGTTATTTTATACGTTTTCTTTATTTTTTCCCCCTTTGACCATATAAGCTTGTAAAGTCTTGACTGCGGAGAGGGGAAAGAAAAGATTTGTGCGCCCTGGCAATTTCCAGTCCCTCCCCCTTCCCCATCCCCACATCGGGGAGCCTGCGAGAAAGTGTAATCCATGTATCTGCTTCTGCCACCGGGTCCCAGGAGCCGCTGGCTCCGCGCAACTCCCGGGCGCTCAGACTGCGCCGCTGACCTCCAGCTCCGGGCGCGGAAACAGCCGGAGTTGGCCGGGCCCGGGCCTCGGCTCCCCGCTCCATCGCTGCGCGCGAGCAAGTCACCGGCCAGGAGCCGGGCGTTGTATTGCGACTGGCACTTTATGCTGACCATCGGTAACGGACATTTATCACTGGAGTTTTTTTTTTTTAACTATTAAATAAACGGTTATTTTACAGGCATGACAGAATGGATGCTTCCTCTCGGGCTGCGAGGGGAAAACTCTTTTATTTAGAGAGGAGCAGATTTCTCTATTCAATTTCCACCTGTCAAGTTTTCTCTTCTCGTCCTGTTCGGGTGATAGGGCTGGGATGGTGGAGGAAGCACTGCTTCTGGGGTGTTGGTCGAACCCTGTACTTATTTCTTTACTTTTCAGTGTCAGGGCTCTGGTGTCCCAACTCCCCAAATCCAAAAAGCTGTAGCCCCCCCCCCGCATTAAGCCTTGAGAAATCCTAAATCCTAGCCTCTCCGCGTGCGTGCAGGCGTCATGCGGGTCCCACCAGGGAACAGTACCCCTCTCCCCTGACTGCCCACCCCATCTTTCCTACCAGCCCGAGTCTTTTGTCTTGGGGTGAGATCTTCCTTCAGGGGACCTCAAAGGCATTCATGCTGTCCTCTGTCCCTGGCCCTCAGCATGCGTCTGCAATATGCAACCACCAGTCTTCCCGAAGTCCCCCCAGTCGACATCCTTCTCTGTTTCCTTTGGGAACCCCTTACCCCCAATTCTCGTCTTTGGAGCTAGTCCCCAACCCGAATCTCAGTTTCAAACCCGCGGTGATTCTTGATTCCTAGGAATTTGGAAACCTTGTGAGGGATGATGGGGAAGCCATGGGATCCCCCCAGTCCCCAGCTTAGAAAGAGAGTTCATCCCCCCCCGCCGCCACCCCCGCCACTGCGCCCGGCAAACTGAATCTACCCTTGGGCGTTTAGTTTTTCCCACAATTAGAAATAAGGCCGCCGGGGCTCTCCTGCTTGGGGGCGGGGCTGGGCTCCCCCAGCTCCAGCACCCAGACCGCAGGACCGCGCAGACGGTGGCGCCCTTGGCCTTTCCCAAACCAAGCTTAGCTTTCTCTGCTTCAACTCCTGGCACGATGTAGTAGTGGGGATCACTGGGTTGTGCTTCCCTGCCTCAGTGACCCAAATCCCAGCCAGCCTCAAGCAGGGTCCTGAGGACCGAGAAAGCTAGTTCGGATTGCAGTAGTTAAAATGCTTTTGCCTTTCATGGCCAGTCTTGCCCCAATCCCTTCTGCGAACTCTACCAAGCCCGGCGGAGGCTAGACCCTTGCCTCCCAGGAATTCAGTTTAGAGTTAGGGCATCGGCCTGGTCTGCCCGGGTGAGTACCATCTACCGAGTTGGAGGCTGTGCTGCCCCCTGCTGGATAGACTTGGATGGGCGACGCAAGATTGGGGTACTTCCAAGTGTGTTTCCACAACCATAAGAAAAGTTGCCACAGTGCCTATCCGTTATTCATCAGCATATAAGGTGTCTCCCTCAAAAACTTCTCGAATGGTCTTAGGACCTACTTACCAGTGAGTAGTGTGCCAGGTCAAAGGGTACTGGTCATTTCCCTTTGATTGGTAAGTGCCCAATGTCTTCCACCAGAGTGTACAAGAGCAAGGCCCCAAAGCGAATGAAGCCCTTCTCCAAGAGTCTTGGGGCCTCTGGGTTCCTGGAAGGGCTGTTGATTTGAAGTCTTGGAACCCAAGGTCAACCAGGTCAGGACATGAGGATGGTCTACATCACAGTTTATGGTAAGACAAGTTGCAGTGACAGTGGGTTCCTTTATGTGGGTCCAGTGAGGAGGATGATATTGCTTAGATTGAGTGCACACACACACACACACACACACACACACACACACACACACACACACACACACACACACGAGAGAGAGAGAGAGAGAGAGAGAGAGAGAGAGAGAGAGAGAGAGAGAGCACTTTCTGAAACTGTAAGAAAACCATCTTCTATTCTTTCTGGAATTCTGTCCACCCCCCACCCCGCCTGACTACCACAGCTGTCCCCTCACTCCTTTCGGGACACTCAGAACCTCTGCAGTTAGCCAGACCCCCGGGACATCATTAATGCTGTGGAATGTTCCAGAAGGTTTGCTTGGGATGTTTTCCTTTTTGGCGAATTCCACTTCTGGCATGGTGAATCCCAAGCCCCACCCTGGGTCCAGAGGCTGAGAGGCTTTCAATATCAAACATGCATCCTCAAAAGAATGAACTCCCTGGGGCAGAAGTTTTAGCATGGTGCAAAGGAATGGGGCACCAGTCTAGACAAAAATACCCAGACTACTGAGGATGCCACATGTTGCTCTCATGGTGTAAAAGCAGAGCCTAGTTTTTGGGAGCATTTGCTCCAAGGCATGACAATACTATGCAGCCCCAACGATTGCAGGTGATCACGCAACAGGCCGCAATTCTGGAGCGCTGTAACTCAGTTTCTCCTCTAGTACCCGGTGTCCCTTTTATATAAGGCACACACGGGAGAGGGGGAGGGGGAGTGGGGACAGGCAAGGGGTAGATTTTTTTTGCCTGCTTCAACTCTTCCCCTGCACTCCTAGAAAATTTCCTCTCTTCTCTTGGCTCTGCTCCCCACCAAAGTAAGCTCTTCAAGTCCCTCTCCCCGACCCTAGGGCCTACTTGGCCTTCTGAGAACTGGTCAACTTGCAGGTGTTGTGTAGGAAGTAGTGGAATTACCAGGCCTTGGGTGATCAGTTTGGTGCAGTGTAGAATTCCTAACCAGGAAGAGATTAGAGGCATCCTGGGAGATGGAACAGCTTTCAAAGACTCCTCAAGAGGAAGAAGTTCAGGTCCCTAGAGTTTCCACAATTTTGGAGTTTGCAGCAATCTAGAAACCCTTTTCTTAGACGCTGGGTTCACTGTTCACAGGGGAGAGGAAAGAACTAACCAGAAGGTATGGGAATTCTTGGAGTCATCTCAGTTTCAAGAGTGCTAGATACGTGGTGTTAAAAATCCTCTTCAATCAGCCTGTCTCAAATTCAGGCTCGGCCCACCTTCATCACAACGCATTAGGGCGTTGTGATGTCACGGTCTCCTCTTTTAGACATAGTGGCATCACACCGGCCCCTGGCCACAGACCAAAGGCACTATAACATATAACAAAGCTATAAAACATATAGCTTTATGAAATCACAGACCAGACCGGTTCAGCCTGGAGCAGTGATGCCCAGTCATCCCAGCCACGCCCCGAAAATAGTGCCCTCAGAGGCGCCACAAATAGTTCGGTTCCCACCAATGAGATCTGCAGACCCGAATACTGGCAGGTGCCTTGTGTGAGGAGCAGCGGCAGTTGCATTCTCCTCGGGATTCCGTGGTAGTGGTTTAAGCAGTCTCAGACCACAGGGGTTCCAGAGCCAACTACCGCTGTGCACCAGCCCAGTCCACGCAGGACCCTCCCACTTTAGCTGTTTTCCCCGCCCACCGCGCAAGCTTTGCACGCACGCAGGCGCAAGAGGAACTCGCCAGCCTCTGAGAAGACTGCAGGGAGGGTGAACTCTGCCAAGGGAGGATCCTGCTGTATTTGGTGTTCCACCTTCAGGGATGGGGCAGGAACTGGTGTCGGTATCCTGCTATAATCCTACGCGCTAGAGATGCAGATTTAGTTCTTCGTGAATGCAGCTTGCACTCTTGAAATCCTGGCAAGTCTTCAGTCCAATTTGTCTCCGACAGAAGTTCTGCGAATTCAAACCTCGGGGAGGGTGTGGCAGGGGCTGCGGAGCACCAGAATGTCTTTTTCTTTAAACCACCATGTCACTGCAGGAGAGCTACTTCTTGATATCTTGTTAGAACCCTGCACTTCAGCGACTTGAGTACTCACTTTTGATGCCTTAAGTTAGTGTATAACACCATTTGCCTTTTGAATGATGTAATGGGTCCCTTAATGCCTGACAAGATTCCACCTCATTTGTTACCTAAGATTTGTTCAATCTTCCTCAGAGCCACTCTTTTCACCATCCCTTGGTCAAGGGTGCTGAAATGGGGGCCATAAGCACTCTGTGACTTCGATGGCTATTACAGAAAGTGGCTTGTCCTTGAGGCTCGACCGAGGGAGCTCAGCTTTGCCTGTCTTTGACAATAGCATTCATGGGGACTCTTCGGTGTGGTGGCTGGGACAGTGACAGGCTTTCATATGGGAAAGGTATGAGGCAGTGGTTGGGTGGCTAGCCAGGGAGTCAGGCAAGTTCTTACCTGTAGAAAAGGCTAATTTTAATTTTAATTATTGTAGCCTTGTATTTAACTGTAACAGCTGGGACTGAAAGGCCGGGAGAGGCATTGTCGTGCTGCATTTCTCCAGCATCCTCTCTCCCTGTAATTCAATTTGAGCATTTCTAAACACAGAGAAATTGCATTTCATAGTGAATACCCAATTACCCACCACTTAAGTTTTTACAATCAACATTTTCCTATACTTGATTTATCACATGCATCTACCAACCCATTCTTCAAACCATCAAAGTGAAACCTTGGGCCAGAGAGATGGCTCAGTGGGTAAAGGTGTTTGCCATCAAGCCTGATGCTGAGTTCCATTCCTAGGATCCACGTAGTGGAAAGGGAGAGCCAACTTCCATAAGTTACCCTCTGACCTCCATGCACACACTGGGGCACATTGCAGTGCAACCAACCTGCCCCCCACACAAACAAGATAAACAACTGCAATAATAAAATCTTATAAGCTGGAGAGATGGCTCACTGGTTAAGAATACATTGTCACAGAGGACTGAGTTTGACCCCCTGCAGCCTCACTGTACAGCTCACAAATGCTTATAACTCCAGCTCCACGGGGTTCAATGCCTGTGGCTTCTGTGGGCACCTTCACTCACATTCATATTCCTCCCTCATACAATAATTAGAGAGAAAATAAATTAAAATTTTAAAGTGAAAACAAATATACGGTGATGGTTAATCCTGGGTGTTAATTTGACAGCCCTGGGAAGAGTCCCCTGCAATCGAGGAATTGCTGTTATCATATTGACTCAATGGCAGCTCTGTGGGGCATTTTCTTGATTGTTAGTCATTGCGGGTGGGCCCAGGCCAGGTGGGTGATACCATCCCTGGGCAGGTGTTCCTGGGTGGTATAGGAAAGGTAGCTGAATCTAAGCCTAGAAGCAAGCCAGCATCCCTCCATTGTTACTGCTTCAGTTCCTGCTTCAAAGTTCCTGCCCTGGCTTCCCTTGATGATGGGCTATAACCTGGAAGCTAAAATAAACTCTTTCCTCTCCAGCTTGTTTTTGGCCTTGGTGGTTCTCATAGCAGTTGAGAAACAAATTAGGACAGAAATTGGTACCAAGAAGGGTATTAGTGTGACAAACCTGTGTTGTTTGGGGGAGGACTTAAGGAAGTGTTTGGAACTTTGGGCTTGAAAAGCCACAGGGTACTCAGGGTATAATGGGTGTTCTGGGGGGGGGAGGGTGGAAGTTAACTTCATTGAAAGAAATGCAGAAAATAGAGGCGTGACTTGAGAAGTTTCAGAGGGCAGTTGAGAGTCCCTTAAAGACACTATCAGGGCTGTTTGCATGACACACTTGAATGAAGACTCTGTGGTTATGAACCACTGCAGCTGAAGAATCAGCTGTGGCTAACAACAGACCAAAGCCACTGAAGTGAAACCTTTGCTTTGTCCAAGTGGAGCTGAAGAATCAGCTGTGATTAATAAGAGCCCAGCACCACTGGGGTGAAGTCTTCTGGGAAGTATTTCCTCAGGGTCAGCACACAGAAGCTGTGGTCCACTGGGAGGGAACAAGGCTACACGTGAACCTGCCAGCAAAGCCTGGCAAATAACGTGTAGGAGTCTCCCAGGTGGTACTGGTGTTGAAGGCATGAAGGAGGTCATAGAGAGCAGCTGAGGCCTGGCACTGTGTGGAAGGATCAATGTCTCCCTGAAGAGAGGCCAGGAGAGGGCCACTGGTGAAGGTACAGCCTTAGATGCTGCAGAAACCCTGGGGTTGAATGCATCATGGGAAGATGTTGGTCATATGTGGCAGTGTCAGAGTCCCTGAAGAGAGGCTGGGAAGCCACCAGTGAAGGGATATCATCAGTTGCAGTGGAGGACCTAGGTTATTTGAGATGTTCCTTGTTTTCTGTCATGCTGCAACTCAGCCAATGGATCCCTGTGCAGGTATGGATTTCTTATACATTATTGTGTAAAAAATTCCTGGATCACAACCATGTTCAAAACTTTGAATTATTTCACCATTAAGAGATGTCAACATTATAGCAAATTGATCATAAAAATTTTTGTGTCATTTTTAGTCCCTTTATCCTCCTTCTTCTGGTGGAGTTTTCTTAACCATTTCCTATGTATGTTTGAGATCCATATAAAGTAATGCTGTTTGGCCTTAACAATGAAGCATAATTTAGACAATCACAGGCCAGTGACTCTTCCCTTTAGTTGGCCGAGCTACTGCTCTTTCCCTTGTTTGCTGGTCCCTAGTGTTCCACATTTCCTTATTTCATTTCCCTTCCATTTGAGCTCCTTTTAAGTTAATTTACTGGGACAGGTCCTGCTGGCATAAAATTTAGTTTACCTGCATCTTCCTGTCATCTCTGCAGGATAATGTCACCAGGTACAAAATTCTGGGTTGATGGTTATTTTATTTTAGCCCTTGGAAAACAATGCTGGCTCCTTTTAGCTCACACCATTTCTAATGAGAAACCCACTGCCATTTGACATCTTCTCCCCTACTCTGTATAAAATGTACTTTCTTCGGCTGGGGAGCTGGCTCCCTGGGTTAAAGCATTTGCCATGCAGCCTCAGTGACCTGAATTCTGACTCCTGGAACCCAGTCCTCATACGTTGACAAAGATCTCTGGAATGATCCTATGACGGTATAAAACTATTACCTGTTCACAACTATTGATTTATGATTTATGGCTTCGTGGATAAATATATATATATATATATATATATATATATATATATTCAATATATCCCTCCCTCTATTCCACCCATTCTTGCCCACTCTACCTCTTATCTACCCCAGGTCTACTCCTCCTCCATGGCCTCCCAGGGTTATCCACTGCACACAGCATAACAAGATTGGATAAAACTAGGGACAAACCCTTATATCAAGGCTGGACGAGACAACCCAGTGGGAGGAAAAGGGTTCCAAGAGCAGACGAAAGTGTCAGAGACACCCCTACTTCCGATGTTAGGGGGTCCCACAAAAATACTGAGCTAACAATCTAACTATATGCAGAGGACCTAGTGAAGACTCCTGTAGGCTTCATGATTGCCACTGCTTCTGTCTCTATGAGCCCCTATGTACCTTTTAGTTGGAGTCTGTGGGCCATGTTCTCTTAGTGTCTTCAACCCCTATGATTCCTACACTTATTCCTCAATATTTTTAGGTTAGCTGCAACCTCTTCAGGTTTAAGTCATTAAAAGTTTTGTCTTCTAGTATTTTGTTTATAAAAATAAGAAAATCCAACCCATTGTCAGGGAGAATTGCTTTCTTTTATGTGCTTGTCCCTTGTCTGTTATGCAGATATAATTTTAAACATAAATTTGTGTATAAAATTTTAAGCCTCATTACACTTTTGGCAATGGGATTTTTAGGAATCGCTTCAAAGTTGTCTAGAGTATGTTTCCTTTA
Organism: Cricetulus griseus; assembly: GCF_003668045.3. Lineage (NCBI taxonomy): Eukaryota > Metazoa > Chordata > Mammalia > Rodentia > Cricetidae > Cricetulus > Cricetulus griseus. The sequence continues at coordinate 19,899,785 of NC_048600.1, forward strand.
GCATCAAAATATTTCCTAAAGAAATAAATTCTTTCCTAGAATTGTGCCATATGTATTTCTCAGTGTTGTTTTGCTTAGGAAGAGGAATAGTTATTGAAACAAAACCTCCCTCCAGTCAATATTATTTACTGGTTAAAGTCTGCTAATGGAAGAAGTGCCTGGCATCTATATATAATATAGAGTTTCTTCTGAAGTTAGGCCATTCAGATTAAAGTACACAGCATGAGAGAAACTTGGAAGTGACAATCCTTTACTTAGGACAAACCTCACCCAGAACATTGTGGGGTCACTTTAGTCAAATCCTGTAGTGTCTCAGTTCCTACCTGTAAACAAGAATTAAAAATACCTGTCTGCTAATTCCAACCCTTTCCTTTCCCACAAATTAAAGTTTAATTTGTACTACAGATGTAGAAAATATTGCTAAATCTATCTAATTTTTATTTAAATAGATCTTTGAAAGTTACTAGCATGTAGCAGATTTTGATCTCAGAACTTGGAATAGGTGTAAAATTATTTCAAAATTAATTTCTAGGATTGACTAAATTCATTTCTTGTTATCAGTAATAAACAGACTTTTTATTTATTCCTAGATACTCCAATTTTGAGTCTGGTGAGTTGATCCATGCCTATCATCTCAGCATTCAGGAAACAGGTAGGAAAATCACAGTATGTTCAAAGCCAACAGTCTACATATCGAGTTCTAGTTCAACCAGATCTACAAACACAAACACAGAAAACCCCAAACCAAACAAAGCAACAAACAAACAACAGACACAAATTAATACCAACCAACCCCCAACTCTGATTCTTTAGTTCTCTTGCAGTACTCCTGTGGATATATGGATTCAGGCAGAAAGAGCAAAGCCTTGACATGAACTGTGTGCCAGACAGACATGGATTAAAATAGCTGTAATTAGTAAATCAATTTCATATTTAGGAAACACCCTGAAGCATGAGCCTCTTCTCACTGGCCTCAGAAGCACAGTAAAACAAGAGCAACTGTTCTCCAAGCAAGAAAAATGCCCAAAATCAAGAATTTTGAAATAATTAGCATAAAGGTTTGAGTTGTAAATATTTGTTTCTAGAGAAACAGATGAAGTCAAATGCATTTCAGATTTCAAAGGGAGAAGGCTCCTGGTAGTTAGGCAGGGCTGACCATATTGCTGTGTTAAAATGGAAATACTTGCAGGCAACCTAGCTACATTCCTAGGGTGGGTAGAGACCCTCCTTTCAACTCTAGACTGGATCTTAGATGTGGTACAGGACTCTCAAGGCATTCATGCATAGTTTCACTCCTATTTATACCCTTCAAAATTTGAAGTTACAGATGAGTCAATACCAAGTATTTCATGGCTTCAGCTGTGGATGTTGGAGGCATCTCATTGGTTACTAGATAAACTTTGGACTGAAAACTAAAAAGAAATGTCTAGAGTTTGTGTGTATGACATTGATTTACTTGCTGGTTGTCTCTTGGCCACAAAGAAAGTATCACCAAAGCTGTCCTTGTAGCTACCAAGAAATGAGGGGAAAGCCCATGTGCTCTTTCCAGCTTGCTGATTTCACTGTTTTACACAATGAGTGTTTATTTTTACCCTGTTTGGCAGACACCAGACTCTATGAAGTGTGGGAACCATCCTAGCAAGCACACAGCAGAAACATGGGTATCTCAGATGGGCTTTGAAGTGTGCTTCTCTAGCCTAGGAAGATGTATCTGGTGTTGAACAGAAAAGTCCTACTTTGCAGTCTAGTTGGCAAGAGGATTATCACAGACACTGTGAAAATTTCCACCTTCTCTTTGAAAATCAGTTAACCAATAAACTGATAAACCAATGCTTTCCCACCTTCTTGGAGCTTAGAATTCCTGACTTACAAACAATTCTCTCCTTTCTTGGTGAGCAATGTTATTGATAATGAGAAATTATGGAGAAGGAATATTTTATAAAGCTCTAACCACATCCAAAATATGCTGTGAGATTTTCAACCACAAACAGATTTTTCCTTTTATTTTAATGAGGATATGGAGGCTCAGAAGTATATGCTTTCCCCCAAAGTGACAAACTTAGCTGCTTTGGTAAAATAGGAAGTTGGCTTTATGGATACAGTCTGTTACCAAGAAGACAATGTGTTTTATTTTCATTTTACCATTTATTTAATATGACACATTGCAAATGGATGAAAAGTTATAGGACAAATAAAAGCAGCTAATATACAAAGATGGGATAGAAGAGGTAAGAGAACCTAAAGCAGTGGCTCTCAATCTGTGGGTTGCAACCTCTGTAGCTCTTGCTGGTGACCCTGTAATGGTGGCCACACCCCTCTGGGCGTGGCTTCAGGCAGACTGAAGGGGTAGAGGGAAGCTTGAGACATGGCTTCTTTTTGTGTGACCCTTTCTCTTTGGTCAGTGGATAGGGTAGGAAGGGCAGAGAAGTGCTCCTGCAGTTCTTTATATCTTTCTGTGTAAGTGTTCCCCAATAAACACTCATTTATCATTTATCTTGGGTCTAGTGAAATCATTACACCAAGGCCTTCAAACCTCCATGATTTGCATATCAGATATATGCCTTATGATTCATAAGAGTAGCAAAATTTAAAAAAAGAAAAAAAAGAAAAGAGAGTAGCAAAATTACAGTTAGGAAGTAGCTACAAAATAATTTTATGGTTGGGGGGTCATCACGACATGAGGAACTGTCTTAAAGGGTTGCAGCCTTAGGAAGGTTGAGAACCACTGGCCTAGAGACACATTCTCAGAGTCAGCAATGTTTTCATTGCTCACAGATAGGGCTTTCAGAGGAGAGGAGGCTCTGATAGGAGGAAATAACCCCAAGCCTTCAGCCCCGAAGATTTCTCTCTTAACTTGCTTTCCTTTTTCATGGTGAGACTGGAAGAGTGGCCTGGGCAACCCCTGGGGTGGGTGGACTTCTGTGTTACCTGATGCCAAGGGGTTGGTGTTAAGGACAAGCTTCTCCTGGTGCCCTCTGTGGTATGTAGCATATCTACAAAGCTGGAAAAGGAGGGCTCTGTCCTCTTGGGTGTCCTTTCAGTAATCCTCTCATCACAACCACCTCTTGAGGCTTTTGCCCCAACACAGGGATACGATAGGCAGCCTGTCAAGGAGATTGTACATGCATTAGTAGGATTAACAGAGAAGGCTAATATTGTAGTGTTTCCAGAGTCCATCTGCGGTGACAGGGAACAGGCTGTTTGCCTGCCAGACTGGGCAGGCATAACCTTCAGAATTGATGTCACACCTGGGACTGGCCCCTTCATGGTCAGAAGCATAACTGCCCCATTGTGTTGGAGCTGTGTTTATGTATTTTTCTTCTATAACAGCGTTTACTATAATTGTAGTCTGAAGATGATAAGCATTCTTTCCCATCTCATTGATTAAGTAACTAGCATACATTAGCAGCACTCAGAGCAAGATGTTTTTCTTTTCTTTTCTTTTTTTTATTAGTTCAAATTAGGAACAAGCTTGCTTCACATGTCAATCCCTTCTCCCTCTCCCTCCCATCCCCTCAACCCTCTCCCCAACCCCCCACCTGCCCCCACCTCATCCATCCTCCACTACCCAGGCAGGGTAGGGCCCTTGACGGTTGCTCCCCAAAGTCCACCTCATGATCCTGGGCTGGGCCTAGGCCCTCCCCCATGTGTACAGGCTGAGAGTGCATCCCTTCACGTGGGATGGGCTCTTAAAGTCCCTTCTTACACCAGGGAAAAATACTAATCCACTACCAGGGCTCCCTAGAGTGCAGAGACCACCTAATTGACATCCATGTTCAGGGGTCTAGATCAGTCCTGTGCTGGCCTCCCAGACAGCAGTCTGGGGTTCATGTGCTCCCCCTTGTACAGGCCAGCTATTTCTGTGGATTTCACCATCCTGGTACTGACCCCTGTGATCTTCATTCCTCCCTCTCTGCAACTAGGTTCCAGAGTTCAGCTCAGTGTACATCTATGGGTGTCTACCTCTGCTTCCATCAGCCACTGGATGAGGGCTCTAGGATGGCATAAAAAGTAGTCATCAGTCTCATTATAGGGGAAGGGCATTCAGGTTATTCTCTCCATCATTGCCTAGATTGTCAGTTCATGTCATCCTTGTAGATATCTGGAAATCTCCCTAGTGCTAAATGTCTCCTCAGACCTATGATTGCTCATTCTGATATGGTATCTCTCATCCTGCTCTCCTCTATTCTTCCCCCAACTCAATATTTCTGCTCCTCCATTTCCTTGTCTTCCCTCATTTTCTCCTCCTCTCATTCTGGCAGCTCTCTCTCTCCTACCCTCATGCTCCCAATTAGCTCAGGAGCTCCTGCCCCTTCCCATTCTCTGGGGTCCATGCATTTTTCCTTTAGAGTCTTTCTTGTTTCCTAGTTTCTTTGGTGAAGAGGATTGTAGGCTGGTAATACTTTGCTCAGAGCTAGATTTTTTATCCCAGTGGTTGTACAAATGTAGCCAGTTTTGTTTCTATTTGTTAATTTTGGAAACAAATGGATCAGGAAAACATGTGACTTTAAATCTCCAACCCTTTCATCTGATACAACACTGAGGCCATTTGGATGTATTCTCATGCTTTTTCAAAATTGTGTTCATATAATATATTTGGGTTTAAAATATTGTATTATAAACAGTCATCATTTTCTTTCAGTATAGTATATCTTTAGTTTTTGAATCTGGGTTTTTCTGTGTAACAGTCCTGGTTGTCCTCGTAGACCAAGCTGGCCTGGAACTCAGAGTTCTGAGTTCTGCCTCTTGAGTGCTGGAATTAAAGACATGCACAACCATGCCATGCCCAGATTTTATTTTTAGTCACCAGGTATTTTTATGTGCTTTTTTTTTACATTAGTGGATTATTGATATACAATAAGTTGCCACAAAATTTGGCAATTTAGGGTACTTCTAAATTCCATATTGGCTTAATGCCTCCTATCTTTCTTTCATCATGTTCTCTTTTCCTCACATCAGCAATGGTGCATAGAGTTATTGGATGTTTGGCTTCTTCCTCTGTGATATGCTGGAGAGAACTTTCTACTTTGAAGAGCACGCATGACAGTGTGGATTGTAGGCTGGTAATCCTTTACTCTATGTTTAAAATCTACATATGAGTGAGTATATATCATGTTTGTCTTTTTGTAACTGGGTTACATCACTCAGGATGGTTTCTTCTAGTTCCATCCATTTGCCTGTGAATTTCAAGATTCCATTGTTTTTTCCCCCTGAGTAGTACTCCATTGTGTAAATGTACCACATTTTTTTCTATACATTCTTCAGTTGAGGGGCATCTAGGTTGTTTCCAGGTTCTGGCTATTACAAATAATGCTGTGATGAACATCGTTGAACATATGTCCTTGTTGTATGAATGTGCTTCTTTTGGGTATCTATCAGAGAAGCTAGTAAACAAGGAGGACCCTAAGAGAGACATACATGGTCCCCTGGAGAAGGGGAAAGGAACAAAATCTCCTGAGCATGGGGGGAGGGGAGAGGGATCTAGGAGAATGAGAAGGGGAGAGGATGAGGGGTGAGGAAGACATGATGGGGCAGGGAGGTTGAGTTGGGGTAAGAACAGAAGAGAGCAAGATAAGAGATAATATAATACAGGGAGACATTATAGGTTTAAAGAGAAATAAGGCACTAGGGAAATGTCTGGAGAGCTACAAAAATGACACCAACTAACAATCTAAGTAACAGAGGAGAGGGTACCTTAAATGCCCTCTCCTGATAATGAGATTGATGACTAATTCATATGCCATTGTATAGCCTTCATCCAGCAGCTAGTGGAAGTAGAAGCAGACACCCACAGCTAAACCTTGAACTGAACTGAAATCCAGTTACAGAGAAGGAGGATGGATGAACAGAGGGGTCCAGACTAGGCTGGTGAAACCCACAGAAACAGCCGACCTGAACAAGGGAGAGCTCTTGGTCCTCAGACTGATATCTGGGAAACCAGCATGGGACTGATCCAGACCCCCTGAATGTGGGTGTCAGTGAGGGGACGTTGGAAATCTATGGGGCCTCTTGTAGTGGATCAGTACTTATCCCTAGCATAGGAATGGACTCTGGGAGCCCATCCCATATGGAGGGATACTCCCTGAGCCTAGACACAAAGGGGTTGGCCTGGGCCCTATCCCAAAGGATATGACAGACTTTGAAGACCCCCTACGGAAGGCCTCACCCTCCCTGGGGATCAGAAAGGGTATGGGATAGGTGGGTATTAGTTGGGAGGGGGTGGGGCAGGGGAGAAGGGGAGGGAGAGGGACCTGGGATTAACTTGTAAAATAATTGTCTTTCTAATTAAAATAAATAAAGAAAAATTTAAAATTAAAAAAAGAAAAAAAGAAAAGCATGCTCAGCAAGAAAACAAACTGAATTAAATTTTTGTTTATGTTTACAAACTGAAAGTCCAAACAAACTTGGAAAGCTTCTCTTACTAGACCTTTGGTATGTCAGAAATGATGCAAGCTCAGTCATTCATGTCATACATTCAAGAAAACACATCACGGATCTTAAAGCCTTAAGTGTAAAATCACCAGGCAGGGCATGATTGGAGTCTCAGCATTAGTTAGAAACTAAACTGTTGTAGGGAACCATCAATGATGACAGATGGATGGCAATTTCCATACAGTCTCAATTTGCAATTTTGTTTTTGGCATAGCACACCATGATGGCAAGATTCCATGGAGGAAGAGCTTCCTTAGTTCGTGGCTGTCAGGAAGCTGAGAGTAAAACAGGAAGGGTCCAGGGAAAGATACATCTTTCAAGGATAGCCCATGTGACTTGTTTCCTCCAGCCATGCCCCACATGACAGTTACATCACCACTCAGTGCTCAGTTCACCTTTTCAATCTACCAGTGCATTAAACCATTTATTATGTCAGAGTTGTTATTATCTACTTATCACTACAATTACCCTAATAGAGATACCCAGAAGTGCTTTACCAATTTTCTATGTATTTTTCAGTCAAATTTTGAATTGTCAATCAAAGTTAATCATCACAGGAAAATAATGCTATACTGTTTTTCCACAAATATCTCAGTTGGACACTTAGTTATACACAAATGCTTTATATACACACATATAGCTGCTCCTATGCCTTTTGTTCCTGCCAATGGGCTTACATTTAGGATGTCCTTCTGTGCCTCAAAATTTTAGAAGTATTGATTCATATTTCTTAGGATTTTAAAAATGGATTCATTATTTTATTTAAACATCAATATACATAGAAGTTACCTTGATATTATGATGATTAAGTTTGATTGTCAAAGTGACAGGATTTAGAATGACCATGGAAAGAAATCTCTGGCCATGTCTATGATTGATGATCTAGTTTAGGTGATTAGTAGAAAGATCTACCCTAAATGTGAATGGTACATTCCATGGGTTGGAGTCCCAGACTGAATAAAAGGAAAAAGTGAGTTGAGCACGGGCATTCATTGATTTTTGCTTCCCAAGTGTGTATGCAATGTGACTAGTTGCCTCTTGCTTCTGCTGTCATATACTCCCTGCCATTATGGATTGTATCACTGGACCTGAGAGACAAAATAAATCCCTTCTTCAAATGGCATTTCTCAGGGGTTTTATCATAGCAGCAAGGTGAATAAGTTACATAGTACCATGTAGTCAGCTTTTTCCTATAAATGATTAATCATTAACCTAATGGTTAAACTACTCATCTTTTGCCCTATGATTGAAATTTGAGTTTTCTACTTGGCTCTTTCAGATGGGCTTTTATTCTGTTCAACCCTTGTGTTCTGAACGCTGCTAGCAGTATTTTGTATTTCTGATTATTAAGACTTTGAAGTACATTGAAATACACTACACTGCAAGTTTCTCTTTGTAATTATTGTTTCTCAGTGGTTTATCCATTTTACAAAAACAGAGGTCTATAGAAAGTCAAAGGAATGATGCTTAAAATTCATTTTGTTTTCCCAGTGTTGAGACTACCTCCTTAAGTGGAGCTACCTGACTCTGACTGATAGTCAAGTTAGAGAGATAGTCATATTCCTATGTTTTGGTTAAATACAGTACAACCGTACATATGTCATGGAGGTATGAGTAGGATACAGCTAAAGTGCTCACTGTCCAGAGCTGTCAGACATGAGGAATGGGAGGGAGAGGACTCAGGGGCCCCTGTGTAGAGAAGGAATTGTTGGAAGGGAACACCGAGTCTGGAAGGATTTTGTCCAAAGACCTGGCCACAACCCTGTCCAAGTGGGGAGATCAAAGAGCCTCTGCTAGATTTAAGATGAGGTCCACATCCTTGAGATCCAGGTGCTGCTGTAGCCAAGGACTTTTTTGCTTGTCTGGTTGCCTCTCAGAAGCATAGCTGAGAATAGACATGTGGGATTGATTAGGAAACTGAGATGCTTGGGAAAAATGTAGACATCAGAGACATGAAAACAAAAACACATTCAAGTGTTTATATGTGGAATGTGCCTATCACTGAGATTTATGTGCCCAAAAGACCTCATGTTGAGCTACCTGTACATCTTCCTGGGGAGAGGACTTATCTTCAGAGGCCCCCCCTTGCTCTTACACACAGTAATGGCTTTCCTTGTACATACCTAATGGTTATCACATTTTTCTCTATGAGATGGAGTATTAAAGGCTCTGTTAACTGAGGGCTTCACAAGACTCCCTGAAGGCAGGCTTGGGGAGTGTGTGTGTGTGTGTGTGTGTGTGTGTGTGTGTGTGTGTGTGTGTGTGTGTGTGTGTGTTTGCACAGATGTATAATACAGGGATCAAGGACCTGGATTGAGCTTATTAGTTATCAGCATTTGGTAAGTTACACAATTTCTCAAGAGCCAGGTAGATTGATTTTTCCCAACACAGGAACAAATAAATTAGAGTGAGGTTCATCCTATATATTAGATTCAATGTGTTTCACGTGTTTTTTATCATTGCTATATTTTTGACATGTGCTGATGGAATATAGATGTAGAGGAAAGTTAGAGTCTATTTTTTTGGGGGGGGGGCATCCAAACACATGCATTGCTGTCCACAGTGCTGAACTATCATTGCTCTGGGCTTGACTTTAGCTTCTAAACCCACAGCCACTGTTCATGACTTTTAATCCTTCTCTCAGGGAATTCTGAGACAGGGATGATAGATAAAGTGACCAGGACGACAGAGAAGCAACTAACAATGGGTTTCAACATAATTGAGAAAGGATTAGGGAGAAAGAATGAGACTTTTCAGTTTGTTTTAAGTATTTATGTATTCAAACCGAAAACACATGGCTGAATAAAAGATAACGGTTAAATGCACTACAGGTGCTCTTGTAGAATAAGAGCATGGAGAGTTACAAGTGTAGAGGAACAGGGATTGTTTAAGATAGGTGTCAGTATTAGTTGAGCTATGGTGATGTTCAGTGTTAGGAAATATTTTTGGAATTTGGTCTAATAAAGTATTGAATCTTCTAGTTTGTTAAGGAACAGGTAAAACTTGTACTACAATGTGCAGATTATTCCATGCAGTACTGAAAACTTCAACATTCTCAGTTTAGGATTTTAAATACTTTTGTATGTGTTGCATATGCATGATGGGGGGGGGGAAGGAGAGAGACCAGGAATGCCTATACCATAGTAGACATAGCACAAAGAGGTCAAAGGACAGACACAGCTCAGCCCTCCACTTTCACCTTAATTGGAAAGGTCTCTTTAGTTGTTTTCAGATGCATAGGGCATTCGAGCTGACTCACAAGCTTGCAAGAATTCTGTTTCCATCTTCTATTTCACTGCAGGATGTTGGGATTACACACACAGGCACATGTGTCCAGCATTTATCTAGGTTCTGGGGATTCAAACTCATGTCCTCAGACTTTTATAGCAAGCATTTTACCCATTAATCCATCTCCTCAAATTCAAGGTGTGTGTGTGTGTGTGTGTGTGTGTGTGTGTGTGTGTGTGTGTAATTTGCACACTTTGGATGGAAGGTGTCTTTGTTACATCCCTCTTTTGTACTTTGGTGACGACTCTTCTTGATTGTCTCTTTGGGTCCTCTTTATTCACCATCATTTTTTACTGTCTTCATGTAACTGTGAAATCAAAGACCCAGGTATGTTTCAAAGAAAAAATTACAACAGCAGAAATAGCGTGGTAAGTAATGAAACCACTTTTATGGTAAGAATCATCATTCTCATTAGTAAAGGGTTGGTTACAGGTAAGCTATGAATATTTGGTGTTATTATATAGTTCCTGTGTGACCTGCTTTCCAAATACTTTGTTGGCTTAAACAGCTGGGTTTTAGAATGCATCTGTCAAAACTAGCAAGGAAGGTATTGAATCTACAAACAGCTCCATGCACATACACCCTGGCTACTTTGGAAGCAGCTTAGTGCTTGGGTGGGGAATCAGCTTGGGTGCTGTCAAGAGATAGTGGTGATGGGTAAGAATTATAATTCTGTGTCAAATATTCATCGAGTTTTATCATCATTCAACCATTGTGCTGGTTAATGTTTCCTAACTTGACACAAACTTGGTCACCTGTAAAGAAGGCATCTTACATGATTTGCCTCCATCCAGTTGTCCTGTGGGGCATTGTCGATATTGATAATTGATGTGACATACCTTTAGTCCACCCTGGGTGATGTTACCTCTGGGAAGTTGGTCCTGGGTTGTGTAAGAAAGCAGGTTTGTGCAGGAGTGACGGTAAAACATCATTTTTCTTCAGTGGTCTCTACTTCTTCCCTGACTCCCTTCACTGTTGAACTGTAAGTTTAAGATGAATAAGCCCCATTTTATCCTAAGTTGATTTTTGGCTATTGCAACAGAAAGTACACTAGAAGAACAGGTCATAAATCTGAGAGGTAGGCACTTGAGTAGGCATCTTATAGACATCATAGCTTAGGGAAAGCTGCAGTCCTTCTGAAAATTGGAGAGACCCTGGCTTTTTATCACTTTTTTTTCATGTGAACAGAATTTTAATCTCCCGCTGAAGGACAAGGTTGTGAGATGATTTTGCAGGCACAATATACTGATAAGATGAAGAGGCTGCTTTTCCCAAAGGCTCTTAGGTTGTCTGACACTACACTCTTCCACCTCCACTCACTTCTCTTTCAAGTTGGGAGACCAAGCATGGACTTGCAAGGGCTGTGTGTAGTTCTGAGAAGTTTGCTGTCTTCATCATGACCTGTTTCTCCCGACTTTGCTCTTGAGTGCCAGTAGCTCTCCCTCTCTGTCCCTTGTAGGGTGGGGGGGGCTTACGTCATTCGGAAGGAAGCAAGGTGCAGTGTGAGGTTACTCTTTGGTTCCTGCTAAATCTTAAACTTCAATTCTCAGAAACATTTCAGCAATGTTTCTCAAACATTTACAAGAAACAAGAGGTATTTTGATAGGCTTATAAACTTTATTCGCTTTTCACAAATACTGAAGTTACTGCTTTATTATAGTAATAGGAATTACATGTTGTGCTATAAAGGCAAAGGGCAAAATAGTTCAGGGATAGCTGTGGCTCTAATTAGGACTTCAGAGCACATAGGAGTGAGTGGAGGGAGAGTAACACTGTACAACCTATGGCTGAATCTTTTAAAACTGTGAGCTACTCAAATTCCATTTTATTTAATAAAAACCCTTTATGGAAAACTTAGAGAACATTGAGTTCATTAACAGCATTTGCAGGTTTCCATGGGGAGCAGATGGATCCACTGGGAAGGCCGAAGAGCAAATATGAGTGGATGATGAGATCCAGAGTTAAGGATCTGCTTGAAACCTGTTAGCATGACAGAATTGTATTCGTAAGCTTTAACCTCAGTTGGAACTAAGCACTTTTATGTCTCTTATACGCAATAACCTCTTCTCTTAGTTTCTACGCACAATACACATATTCACAATACACATACACCCTATCTTACTGTGACTTTTTTATTAGTGTTTGAATTTCATATTATGGGTTGAACCTGCACGTATTTTCTTTTGATGATGATGGAGATGGTGACAATGTTGACGACAACCATTCTAAAGAGAACCACATCTGTAAGTATGTCATATTTTTTCCATATTACTCTAAATGACTATCTTGGACTTCGAACTTCCACCTAACACAGTAGGTTTAAGCTTAAGATGTAGCTAAGATCTATAAGGCGGCCTTCCATACTTATACTCATATTGCAAATAATTTATGTGTATGAATGTTTTGCCTGAATCTACATATGTACTCTCCGTGTGTCCCTGGTATGGAGGCAGCAGAGGGCACTGGATACTTGGGCATCAAATTGCAGATGGTATTGGGCTGTTCTGTGAGTGCTGGGCATTGAATCCAGGTCTTCCCTTAGAGAAGCAAGTACTCTTAAGTACTGAGACATCATTCCAGGCCCATGAAAAACTTTCCAAGATCAATTTAAAAATACCCTTGAAACATAATCTTTCAAACCAACTACAATAGAAGCTTCCATATCAAAGCAAGATGCTCTTAGCAGACACAAGAGGCTAATAATAAAAAGCTCATTGGCAAGAATTAGTTTCTTCTTTTGTAGTTGTTGGGAAATTAGGTCCCACACATTCCCTAAACATTAAAAATTATTACTCTGGGTTACTCTCCAGAACTTGACACTAAGACCCTATTGCTGAAGATACTACATACTTGAGTTGTTGAACATGGTAAAATCAAACTGGTGTGGACCTTATCCCTGCTGGTTAGCTTTCATAGTGCTGGTAAGTGCTATGCAAGCTACTGGAGGGGAACATAGGTATCAATAATTCTCTATTGTGACCTCTTCAAGCTATAATAATGACTGGCCTAGCAAGAGGTGCCACTTTGTACAATAGTGGCAGAAACAGCATGAGAGTAACCACCCACTTTCTGATTAGATTTAAGTCCTGCTTAACATATACCTGATACCATTATCAAGCAAAGGATAGACCTGATAATGACAGATTTTAGGCCCTCAGGGAGAACCCATTACTATTATGCTACTACATGGATATAGTATTAAACTGACTCTTAATGGCATTATTGTACCCATAGACTAATGCATCTCTCAACACTCATCTGAGAAGCTTTGATTTGCAGTAGAAGGTAAGTAACACAGAAGTCCACACCTGGAAAAAGTACAGAGAATAAGAGACCACAGAAAGCTCAGACCTAAAAGGAACATTTTTACCCCACTCTCTCTCTAAGGCTTAGGGATTATTGTGGAAAGTGGGATGGAAAGGGTTTAAGAGCCTGAAATGGTGGGCGACCACAAGGAAACATTATCTTCTGGACACAACAGGGAAGCTCATATGAACCCAGAGAATTGATGATAGCATACACAAAGCTCGTACAACCCAAGCTAAACCAAATACCAGCATAGACAGGGGAACTGGATACACTGTCCCACTCCTACCTGTGGAAATTCACAATGGTTATCTTATGGATGATAAGGAAGCATCTTTCTATAGGAGTGTAGCCCCCAATCAGTTGACTACTCTCCAGTGGAAGGCCACATGTCCAAGAATACTTTGGCAGCATTAATTGGTCTTGAAAGATTAAAAGAAAAAGGATACAACATTGGGTGGTAGGGAAGAGCATGTATCTGGGAAAACTTGGGGAGTGAATACAATCAAAACATGCGAGACACTCCCAAAGAACTAACGCTTAAAAATTAATTTAAAAAACAGGTGGTGCTGGCACATGCCTTTAATCCCAGTTCTTGAGAGGCAGAGGCAGGCAGATCTCTGTGAGTTTGAGGCCAGCCTGGTCTACATGAACAAGTTCCAGGACAGTCATGGTGCATTGTGGAGTTAACACAGACAAAAAATTAATTTAAAAAATCAAGGATAGGCCTGGAGAGATGGCTCAGCGGTTAAGAGCGCTGACTGCTCTTCCAGAGGTCCTGAGTTCAATTCCTAGCAACCACATGGTGGCTCACAACCATCCATTATAAGATCTGGTGCCCTCTTCTGGTGTGCAGATATACATGGAAGCAGAATATTGTATACATAATAAATAAAAAAAAATCAAGGATATAAATGAAGCAATAGTTTGGACTTCCCGCTGTGATTGTTAAGGGATTTTCAGTTGTGAGATTCTCCTGAAAATTATGAATTAAATATTTTTTTACTACCATCTTTTACTCCCCTTTCTTTCTTTCTTTTTTTGGTATTTTCTTCCTGTGTCTCATCCTTATTATTATTCATTTGATTTTTAGATACAGTTAATTGATGATTTTCAATTTATTTGAGAGGCAAGCTCTATATCACTGAGCTACAAGCTGCAGTCCTGCATACTCCTGGCTTGAAAAGTTCCTATGCCAGAGCTTTCACTGGAGGTGCACATCTCTTTCGTTGTGTCTTAAATATGAAGTATCCTCCCATATGTTTAAGTCTCACTCCCTGTTTGCTGAGTCTTATTACTGAGGATTGATGGGTTTATGAGGGCTCCTACCTACCAGTGAATTATTCCACTGATACATTCATAAGTGGTGGTAGGGTTTGGAGATGTTGAAGTTCTAATTGGAAGAAGTGAGTCACAGGGTGCTTCCTTGTGAGTTGCGTATTTAACTATGCATCAACAAATTTCTACCTTTTCTTCCATTTCCTTTCTTTCTTACCCATCTCATACTTTCATGTCATTTTCCCTTCCCCAGGTATTGTGTAGGTAGCCACCAATACTCTTGTGTTTATGACTATAATGACTGTCATATACAGTAGACATAGTGCTCCTCTCCATCACATGTCTCTCACAAGCTTTCCTTTCCCTCTTCCACAAAGTTCTCTGACCCTTTTAGGGAGTAATATCAATGTCCTATTTAGTTCTAAGCACTTAATAGTCACTTATTTTCAGTTCTTTGTCCACCTATGAATCATCACATTAACCACTTGGCGTTTATTTATCGCCCTAAGTCCTTCTCTCTCTCTTTTCTTTTCTTTTAGTCTTCTAGGCTTTAGTGTGGTGAGCAATTCCAATCCAACCTTACCAACCTTACCTGTTTTCTGCCATGATGCTCTGCTTCATCATAGGCCCAGAAGAAAGGAAGTCAACCAATCATGGAATGAAACCTTTGAAGCCATGAGATAAAAACAAATCCTCTTTCCATCCAATCATTTGTGGTAGTTTGAATGAGGAATGTCCTCCATAGGTGCAGGCATTTGAACCCCTGGGCCCCAGCTGACAGTACTATTTGGATGAGGCTATGAAACCTTTAGGAAGGACAATCTTATTTGAGGAAGTGTATCACTAGGGGTAGTCTTTGAGATTATAGGCTTGCCCAACTGTCACTTCACTTTCTGCCCCATACTTGACATTGAAGATGGTGTTGAATATCTCAGATTTTCTGCTCTGGCCACTACCACCACCATGATTAGGTTGACCTGTAGGCATGTCTGTGCTATAGTCTCTTGACTATGTCAACTGATGTAAGAAGCTCTGCCAAAGAAGTAGATGCCATCATTCCCTGGGGTTTGGGTACTGGACTCACTCCCACCCCTCTAACACACACACACACACACACACACACACACACACACACACACACTTCACACTTGATCTCTCCCCTCTCTCTGTGTGTAGGACTAAATAAGCTGAGTATAAGCATACATGCTTTCATTCCCTTGCTAATTTTGATTGTGGATTTAGGTTCCTTGCCCCTTCACTTTTCCACAGATATGACTAAAACTTGAAACTGTGAGCCAAGCAAATCTTTCTCCCTTAGGTAAGGTGATTTTGTCAAGCATTTTATCAAAGCACCAGGAAATAAGACAAAGACAAATTGTAACTGATAATAGCTAGTTGGGAAAAAAAATCCTCTTGTTGAGAACTATTTTTTTTTCTGAACAAAATGGAATGATATTGCTAGAGCACAACTGTTTTTTTGTTTTTCGAGACAGGGTTTCTCTGTGGCTTTGGAGGCTGTCCTGGAACTAGCTCTTTTAGACCATATTGGTCTTGAACTCACAGAGATCCGTCTGCCTCTGCCTCCTTTGTGATGGCATTAAAAGCATGTGCCACCACTGCAGGGTGAGCACAACTTTCTTAAACATCTAAATTTGGGCAATTTGTTTTAGGCTTTTAATGTATAAGTAGCATTGTAATTGGCACACTTATACATAAATTATTCATCTCCATTTCTGAATATTTCTTTGGAGCTTGGCTTTCAAAGCCTCACCACTTCCCTGTAGACTTGCAATGGCTCCCAGCTCCTACGTGGCTGCTTCTCTGCCCTGTTTCTTTGACTTTGTTTTGGGTTAAAGAAAGTTCTTCAGAAAGACAATAAGGCAGGAACTTCAGGGTTATTGATTGGATGGTGAAACAGGTATAATGACAGCCTCTACCCGGGGAGTCCTTAATATAGGAAAATAGTAGGCTCTGTTTGGGGCTTGGGTGGGTAAAGCGTAGAGGCTCCTTCCTTTGTGTCTTGAGTATTGTTGCTGCTTGGAACCTCCCTTTGCTCCCCATGGCTTTCCGTGCTGGGCTTTATAGGATTACAGTTGAGTTCATAGCTCAAGCGCAGCCAGAAACAATCCTGTCTGTATCCCCAAGAGCCACAATGTAGTCTCACAGTCAAGAGTGGGGGCAGCAACCCTCAGGGCTGTTAGCAGCTCTGACTTTGAGCGGATAGCCTGTGAAATGTTCGGGAAGACCTGAAACCCCCCCTCCCAGGGCGGATATCACCTTCTTCCTTAGGATTTTATATAGAACCTGATCCTCTTTGCCCAACTGGAGCCAAATAAACAGGACTCTCGGAGGAGCTCGATGGCTCAGCTGTGGAAGTCCCACAGTGAGGTCTGGTTTTGATGTATTGCTGAAGGATACAATCATGGTTGGAGAGCTAGATGACTTTTGCCAGTTTGAGAGAGAGGTCATGTTTTTAATTTAACTTAATTTCCTACACCAAAGAAAATGTTCAATAGGATATTCGACTTTTGCACCTTTAATGAGACCAGATGCTCTGGGGCCTGCAGCCATGAAGAGAAAACAGATTTTCTCGTTTACACTTCTGCTTCGTGCGTTTTCTAAATGGGACGTGTGCAGTTCCTAAAGGATGCTGCTCTCATTTGGCAATGCTCTTTCTCCTTTTGCATCTATCCTCCCTTCTTTCCTCTTTCCTTCATTGCCTGCATCCTTGCTCCCCCTGCCTTTCCTCCCCCATTTGCTAATTAGTGTTACCATCTTTTTTATTATTTGAAAGCTTCATTGTGTATATAACACATTCCCCTTAGCGTTATCTTTGATTGTATTTTACAAGCAAATCAGTATGTTTGGAGATTTACAACCATACATTTAATTTCCCCCTTACAGATGATAAAATATTTGGTGGGATGAAAATTTTAGTACATATTTTTCTGTAAAATGATACACCAAAGAACATAATGACTATAACGCTGATATTGAAAGTAGGTTATCTGAGTTCAAGAACAGGTTTTGGATATTCAAGTGGAGTGATCTGGAAAAAGTTACTTAAACTTTGATGAATGGTCTGTGTTGGTTGTTTTGAAATCGAAGGTTTAATTCTAGTTCTACTGATGGCCATATGCTAACCAAGGGGAATAGTAAGGTATAGTTTATGAAATGGTAAAGGTATAGTAAATACCTGGTTTCTGTTCCTCCATGAATATGTGCACACTCAAATTCTGGTATTGAAATCTTCGTAATAAAATGACTGTTAGAAGGTGAGGTCTGGTGGGGAGACTATGAACTTGGAATGCTTGTAGATCATTTGGAGGCTTTATAAAACACAAAAGCTCTGTAGAGTTTTCTTGGAACATCCTGGCCTGCATCTCTGAAGAGAGTCCTCACTGGAAGTGACTGTGTTAGCATCATGACTTTAGACTTCCCAGCCTTGGAGTCATGAGGAAGTTCCTATTGTCTGTATATACATGACATTTTGTGAATGCAACCTGAAAATTCAGTAAGGGCAACTCTGCAGATGTCTCAGAAATACAGACTTAGAAGTTGAATGATGAAAGTTATACATGCTCAGCTTTATGCCCAAATGCTTTTTAAACCTACTGGTTGGTAGAATATAGAGAGAGCCCTTTCCTTTCTGTGTTTCTCCCACAATATTTTGCTTCAAATCTTCCCCAAAGTAATGAATGTGAAGTATCATATATTATCTTAACTAGGGTTTTTCATTACTAATGATATTGGACAACTTTACATAGGTTTATAGTTTTTGAGTCTCTCTTAGGTAAAGTGCTTTCTAATTAATTAATTTTATTTTGCCTAATTCTCCGTGTAGCATCCTCTGCTGCCCCAGTTATTAAATGAGAAAATGGCCCTTGGAGCTCCATGCTCTGTGATTAAAAAACCGATATTTTGATGGAAAGAGCTCAGTGTTTTCTTTCCTGTGTTGCATTTCTTTTTTTCTCAATCTGCATCTGTGCTTTAGGGGTTGATGTTCACTTAAGGCTCTGTTTCTTTAGGCTAACATGCAAGGATAGCATTGGAAGACCCTTTCAGGAAGAGCACAAGAGTGTTTTCTGACTTTGATTATTTTAAAATTTCACTGACAGTTAAAATGAAATTTCTACTTTTTATATATGCTCCAAAGGGATGAAGCTTAATAGGTAAGTCTTTCCTGTTTCTACATGACAAATATATGATCACAATTGATTTTCAGAAGTTAATAAGTTCTAATTCATTGCTGTGTTTCTGTCTCATGAGTTTCTTTAGATACATGGCAAGAACCAAAAACAAAACAAAAAACAAAACCGAGTCAAAACAAACCCCCTTCAAACTGAATGAAGCCAGTAGCCAACTGACCAACTAATTATCACCTCCACCGCCAACAAAACCCAAACCCAATCTTCCACAATTCAGTCTAACTTTACCATGGGTGTCAGTGAGGAGGCCTTGGCAATTTATGGGGCCTCAAGTAGTAGATCAGTATTTATCCCTGTTGTAGGAATGGACTTGGGGAGCCCATTCCACATGGAGGGATGCTCTCTCAGCCTGGACACAACGGAGAGGGCCTAGGCCCTGCCCAGGATGATATGACAGACTTTGGAGATCCTTCACGGAGGGCCTCACCTTCCCTGGGGAGCTGAAGGGGAATGGGGTGGGGGGTTGGGAGGCTGGTGGGAGGTGGGGGAGGAGGGGAGGGAGTGGGAGCTGGGATTGACATGTAAATCAAGCTTGTATCTAATTTAAATAAAAAGAAAGAAAAAAGTCTAACTTTACCTTTTGGGGCAGGAATCAGCACATAACTCACTAAAAGTTTTGTGAACAATTATATTGCCTCTTCTCTTTTAAAATACCTATTCTTTTCTTTTTTCCTCCCTCCCTCCTCTTTTCTTTGTTTCTTTCTTTCTACAGAGCAAGTATTTCTGGATCACAGGGAACAATTGAAGATCAAAAAGCTTGGAATATGTCAGTTGATTAAAATCCAATAATGCTCTGAAATCTTCCATGGGTCAACTTTTAAGATTTATAAACAACCATCATTAGAAGTTAGCATCAGAGACATAGTAGAGGTTGTAGATATCTCTTCACAGCACTTTGACCTGGTGGAATTTCATCCTGCATCAGAGAAGCCTACAATACACACTGGGTATCTTTGTTCAGCTCCCTTCAAACCTTAGACCAAAGCCAGATCGGAAAGTAATACCCAATCCTTGTTTTGTTTTTACAGGGTTGATTAGGATAGAGGTAGGATAAGCAAGATGTAAGTGTGTGTTAGTTGAAGACCGTGAGCCAAATGCTTTAGGAATATATGCTTGTGTCATTACATTCCCTATTTATTTTACTGTACTGGGAATTGAACCAGGGTTCTTATGCATGCCAGGCAAGTTCCCTATCACTTAGCTACCCTCATAGCCTTCTTCAGTGTTACCCACTGTGCAGTTATTATCTAAAATGTATAAAGCATAACAAGAGTTTATCCTTTGTTTAGAGGTGTCTGCATGATATCCAAGGTGAACAAGATGTAACCAAAGAAAATATTCATATATGAGATCTCCATGATTTAACTCTTGTCAAATCATGTATCAATTTCTCCTTCACTCTCTACTTCACCATCTGACATCTATTCCATCACGATCCCACCATCCCCAATCCACTCACATTCTCAAGTGCTTTCGAGTCTCAGTTACATGGTGCTATTTAGTCTAACCTCATTGCTTAGCTCTCCTGATATTCCTGTTGAAAAAGTAAGGTACATGGCTTTAGATGACTTATGGACTAGGATTTTTGCTTCCTTTTGTCTGTGTGCGACAGTGTAGCATCTAGCAGCTAGGTGAATGCTTTTGAGCTTAAAATGAGTGACACCTGGAGAGCTTTAGCACCCACAGATATCAGGACCCCATTCTTAGTGAATGTGGAGAAGGGTTGGAGAACTACTTATAACAATATACTAACATGGTTAGTTTGTGGTTTCTAATTGGCTTATGGTTCTTATAGATGGAACTTCAAAATCAATACAATTTATTTACATGTCTCATAATATACAGTTGTCTTATGGTGAAATAATATATTATTAGAATAAATTTTCAAATCACTGGTTATTTGTCATTAAGTTATTGACTCTCTCCAGGCCAGCTGTTGGCCTTACTCTTACTCATTTTTAGTCAGTTCACATGATGTGCAGGAGGCAGATGTTGACTGAAAAGAGAGAGAAGGAAGAACGTGATATGTGGGTGGAAGCCCACAGCATGTAGGCTTCACCCTTCACACCCTATGCCACATTTTATTCAAATTCTGGAAACTGTGTTCTCTCACTTCCTGTTGCAATTCACTGGCAGCCTTGGGACCACCCTGTTTTAGGCTGCAAAGTGAGAAATTCTGAAAGCAATCGAACACTGTAAATTTTCACAGCAGTTCCACAGAAAGCTGTTGGGCACAGATGTTTCTGTAATTGTGATATGCTGGGAACATTCTCTAGGCTCCAAGCACAGAGGGCCTGCATCTCATGCTCCACCTGGGTGCCTCAGTGGGTTGATCACCACAGCAAGGCTGTAATGGGAACCATGAGGCAACATGTGGCTGTCTTAAAAAGAACTGAACAAGATTCATGTCTCAGATCTGATCCCTCCTTCTGTCTTTCTCCAGCTAATTCCCAAGGAGCTGACTTTGGTGATGGCAGACCCCTCAGATCATTCCAAAGGGGGGAGGTGGGGTTTGTTCTTGGCTCTTTGTTGAGATGGGAGTAGATGCTCATGTTTTATGCTGGGTGAAGCCACGGAGGCCTTCCAGCTGCTCATGGATGGGTTTTAAGTAAAGGAACAGGAAAAGGCTTTGGGGCTATGAAAGGCTGTGACTATTCCAATTGACCTTCATGCAGTGTAGGTCATGGCCATGATTTAAAAATTGACAGAAGGATTTTGAAACCTGTGACATATTCCTTCTAAATGTTTTTTCTTTTATGGTATAATATTCCTGCTTTAGCTGGAGATAGCCTCATTTGCTCCAAAGCTCTTCCTGTCCATGGTAACACGAGGGGAGATATGAAAAGCACAGGGGAAACATCTGCCACCTTTGAAATGCACACTGTAAAGCTGGTGAAAAGTTCAGTGAACTTGGAGCAGTTTTCATGACTGTTTCCTGCTACAGGGCTTTAACTTGGACAGACAGTATTAGCCAGGGACACAAGGAGGACAAAACATGATGTATGTAGAAATATAGAGGTGGGTATTGGACACAGGGTAGCATCAGACACAGACAACATTTTGTGGTTAGTTTGCAGCCCTGAAGACTCTGAATGAGGGACTCCTGCTTCCAACTGTCAGTGGTGCTGCATAACAAAACACTCTTCCACTTTGTTTCATGTGGTATTTGCTTAATGTAAACTCTAGAAAGATGTGTATCTGTGTGCCTTCATATAATTTTTTTGTCTCATCTCTATCTGTATGTATCACTCTCTCCACAACTGTGAGAAATACAATTACAGGAGTGTGCTACTGATGTTCTTGGCTTTTTATGTAGACATTGGAAGTCTAAGGGAAGGTCCTTAGGCTTGTGTGGTAGGTAGTTTGCTGATGGAGCCATCTCTCCAGCTCCTGTGATGTCTTCCATTAGTTCACATCATAAAGTTGGAACTGACCACCTTTGAGCAGTGGACAGTGATGCACTCTCTTTCCCGGTTGGTCTCGCCTAGTGCTTGGCATGCATGCATCTGGTCTCTTTCTGTAGATTTCACTGTATGCATGTAGAAGGGATTCTAATGACTTTTTTGGTGGGGAGGGTAAAAATTTCCACTCAGAAGAACCCCAGAGCAAGATCCTCTTTGAACTTTTAGTGTGTATTGTCAGCTCTGCCTAGTCTGTGACTTGAGCCTTGTGCTGGCTATTCTTTGGTCAACTTGACACAAGCTAGAGATGTCTGCAAGGAGGGAATCTCAACTGAGAAAATTCTTCCATAAGGGCCAGCTGTAATGCATTTTCTTAATTAGTGATTGATGGAGGAGGGCCCAGCCCAGTGTGGGTGGAATCATCCCTGGGCTGGTGGTCTTGGGTTTTGTAAGAATGCAGTATGAGCAAGCCATGGGAAGCAAGCCAGTAAGCAGCACTCCTCCATGGCCTCAGCATCAGCTCCTGCCTCCAAGTTTGTGCCCTATTTGAATTTCTGTCCTGACTTTCTTACACGATGAACAGCAATATGGAAGTGTAAGTTAAATAAATCCTTTCCTTCTCAGTTACTTTTTCTCATGGTGTTTGGTTACAGCAATAGAAACTCTAACTAAGACAAGTTGTTCCCAACATAGTGGGGTATTGCAATGACAGACCTGACCATGTTTTTTGGGGGGAATATGGAAGGACTTTTGACCTTTAGGCAAGAAAATCCATTGAGTGTTGAGAGCTCAGTGGGATGTTCTGTGGGAACTTGGAAGAGATGCATATTGAGAGAAGTGCAGAAGATGGAGGCCTGGCCTGTGACATTTCAGAGGGAAGTCTAAAGACTATTGGGGTCATTTGTTATTTTCATTAAAGAGTCTGTTAGCCTGGTTATGTGGGGCTGAAGAGTCAGCTGTGATTAACAATATACTAGAACTACTAAAGCAAAATCTTTGTGTTGCTGGGATACTTGATACTGGTTGGCTAGAGCTGACAATTTGGTGGTGATTAGGAAGGGACCAGCATTGTTGAGGTGAAATCCCCTGGGAAGCATTTCCTGAGAGTTAGCACACAGAAGCTGTGTTTCAGATGCAACCTAGGATGTACCCTGCACTGGTGGTCGAACTTGATAGTGTAAGTCACCAGGTGCTACTGGTTTTGAAGTCATAAATGGGTCATGGAGAGCAGCTGCGCTTAGCAATTTGAGAGGCCAGGAGAGGCATCCTAGGTGACAGTTGAAGGCCTAGGATTGACGTAGACATGCAAAGATGTTGAGGCTTGGCACCATGAGAAGAGCCTATGAGAGAGTATTGGTGAAAGTACAGCACAGCTGCAGCAAGGGATTTTAGCATTTTGGAGAAGCCAGTACCACAGGTGATCACCAAGAACAGCAGCAGCTGTGGAGTGAACCCAGCTGGAGCAGAGAAGACAAGCTGTGTGTGCTGCAGAGGGCAGAACTGGAAAAGTGACCCAAGCCACCTGGAGGAGCCCAGAAAATCGTGAGGGAATCCCAGATAATTGTACTGTTAGAATTTGGTTTTGCTTGGTTCAGATTATGACTATGCCCTGGTTCTTCCATCTTGGAGAAGGTATTTAATTTAAATTTGATTTTTACAGGAGCCTACAGCTGAAAGACTTTGAAGTTCTAAAAGATGTTTCGGATTTTCAGAGAGATTGGACATTTTAAAGAGACTGAAATTTTAATGTGTTTGAATTTTAAAGTCTGTGGGCCTTTTAAAACTTAGGATTTTAATGCAAAATGTTGGGGATGAATAAGAAAGGGAGGGTTTTGGCTTAATAGTGATGTGTTTGTGTGTTGAGCTGACAAGAAGTCAGTTGGGCTGGCTAGTCTTAGGTCTACTTGTCCCAAGGTAGAGTTATCTGAAACTAGTACTAGTCTGCATGGAGGTGCAAACGGCCCTTTAAAAGACAGACCCCTGCCCACTTACACTCCCTTGCTCTCTTGCTCTTTCTGCTCTTTCCACACTCTTTCCTGCTCTTTCTCTCTGCTCTTCTTTCTGCTCCTGTCTCCCTCTTCTGTCCTCCCTCGGTGATCCCACTTCTGACACCATTCTGTAACAACAAATCTTTCCACCAAGCCACCTGAGTTCTGCCCACCTTGTCAGGGCCCCATAATAATACACAGAGCCATATTAGGTATAATGCTGCTGGCAATGACAAAGATTTCTTATATGATACCTGTGTCTTAAGTATCACCCATAACTATTAATCTATATATTTTGTAAACTTATTTATTGAGGACAGTAGAATGTGTCCTGTCTTCCTGGGATCAAATGGTGGCTGCTTCTCCTACTACATTTCCCAGAATCCTCCTCGACTCCTAGTCCCACCTAACTTGCTCCTCTATTGGCCAACAGTACTTTATTTATCAACCAAAAAGACAAACATATACACAGAAGGATGTGCCCCATCATCTCCTCTTTTCTGTCTAAATAAAAGAAGGGTTTTACCATTAACATAGTAAAATATATAACAAAACATTTATCAAGTAAGAACTATAGTTACAATATTTACTTCATTAATATTTAGCAAGATTTAAAGAAAATATTCTATCATCTATCCTATCTTTGTGAGTCTAAAGTCTTATATGTAGCTTATCTTTTATAATAGCTAAAGAAAACTATAACCATAACTATATGTTTTCAACTCTAGCGAAGACCACAGAAGGATAATATATAAACTCTAGATTTGACAGAGACATCTCGATACCTGGACAGTCACCCAAAGTTCCCCTATAACGTTGGGGCATCCATCTTCAGCCTATAGGCCACAGTGTATCTGGCAGATTTCTCAGTGAAGCAGGAATCCTTCAGGACGGTCCAACTTGTTTTGTAAGCTCAGCAGTCACTTTCTTGTGGGTCCTGCATGTCCAGTTTATACAGCAAGAGTCTAGGCAAGAGTAGTTTCTTGCCCAAATGGCTAATCTTGCCATGTTAAAAGCAAACTCCATAATGAGTTTCTTTGTTGCCCATCTTCCTTTCAGACATATTTGGTGTGCCAGGAGCAGTTGTGTCTCCCTGTGATGAAAAACCCTAAACCATTTAAAATGCCATATATTCTGTAGGTTTTTGAAAGGTTTCAAGAATATTTATTCATCTCAAATACATCTCTGTATCTCTAGAAAACATAACTAACCTAATTATAAGTTCTGACTATTGTTAGTGACTATATAATCTGTAATTATGCATTACATTTTAAAAGATCAGTATAAACACAATACCTAAATAAGAGGAGAAAAATACATATCACAAAATTGGCCATAAAGTTGTATCAATAAATGAAAATCCACACCAATGCAAAGCATTCATTTCTATATACTATTCCCATTTTTCCTTTAGAAAGAGATTGACTGTGATCATTACCATTTATAACCAATCTCATGTAAATGAAAACAAACATTTATAAACAATATTTGGGAATTTGGGTGTCGTTCACTCCAAACTGCTTCCTGCTGGTTGGGGGTGATGTCCATGCTATGGGGATCATGGTAAAACACAGAAATCATGGCTGTAGTCATCTATGACTGCATCATCTTAGCTATTTTGGATGTAGGGTCAGTTAGGCCACTGTTTCAAGGGGTCTTGCTTCATCAAGTCATAGCTTTCCATTTTCTGTGGAAACACAAGCAAAAATTCCTTTCCCAAGTAACCTGTCCTTATATTCAAACTTAGAAGTCAAAGCATTTTTAAAATGTATAAATTGGATCAATTCAACAGCATTTATAATCAAATGTCTTAGCAGTTGTTGCTCTTTCCTCTGCAATCAAACAATTTAAAGACAACAATATAGCATATAGTATCCAGACTCTTTGTGTATTTTTCATCTTTATGTGGCTTTTTATTATTCTATTTCTTTTACCTTTATTTTTTCCTTCTATGAGACAGGGTTTCTCTGGGAAATCTGCCTGCCTCTGCTTCTGGAGTGCTGGGATTAAAGGCTTGTGCCATCAATGCCCAGCTACTCTCTTTCATCCTCCTCCTCCTTTTTTTTTTTTAAAGTTTATCCCAAGTATATTTTTAAACACACTGTAAACCTTTAGAGGTTTTTCTTCATCTGTCTTTATTGTAAATCTTTACCTTTTTCTTGCCACACAGTCTTTTATCTGCTAAATAACACTGCTAAAATTAAAGCAGCGGCCATTTTAGTCACTGTCTTTCCAAGATGGCAGGCATATGTTTACTGCCAGCAGTGAGAGCTGTGCTCACTGCCTTGGTCTATGCTGCAATGAAGCAGCATGCTGCTGGCTTGGAGATGTGATCATTGCCATGCCAGCCGCTTATACATACCATTGAACTGTTAGCAAGACCTCTAAAGAGCCTTGTAGTTTTTGCCACTTCTGCTGAGTTTTTGCCACTTCTGCTGAGTCAGGAAGCTCTCTCTCTCTCTCTCTCTCTCTCTCTCTCTCTCTCTCTCTCTCTCTCTCTCTCTCTCTCTTTCTCTCTCTCTCTTTGCATTTTTGTTTTTCAAGACAGTGTTTCTCTGTGTAGCTTTGGAGCCTATGCTGGCACTCGCTCTGGAGACCAGGCTGGCCTCGAACTCACAGTGATCTGCTTGCCTCTGCCTCTTGAGTGCTGGGATTAAAGGCACCCAGTTTAGGAAGCCTCTCTTAAAGGAGCCGCTCGAGTCTCTGCTTGTCTCAGCAAAACAGAGATCACCCGAGAAAATGCTGCTACCAAGAAGTCTCTGTTTTTTGCTTCTAAAATCCCCTTTTAAGCTTTTGTGAAGTTTTTATGTGGCACCATTTTGTAATGATAGGTCTTTCTGCCAGCCACCCAAGCCCTGTCACCACGTGGTTACTCATAGTAACACACAGAGACTTATATTAGGCACAATGCTTCTGGCTAATGACTAAATTTCTTAGTTGCTATCTCTGTCTTAAGTATCACCCATAACTATTAATCTATGTATTTTATAAACTTATCTTTTTGAGGATGTGGGCAGAATGTGTCTTGTCTTCCTGGGATCACATGGAAGCTGCTTCTCTTACTACATTTCCCAGAATCCTCGACTCCTAATCCTACCTAACTTGCTCCCCTATTGGCCAATAGTACTTTATTCAACAACCAATAAGATAAACATACACAGAAGGATCTCCCACATCATCTGTGTTTCTGTGTCTCTTTACCTCTTTTCTCTTTCCATCTCTCTCCTTCCCCTTTCTAATAAAACTTTTCACTCAAGCTCTTTTTGCCTGGTGTGTTTGTCCCCCACTTTGATCACCCTCATCCGCCATGGAATCTGCCATGGGACCCCCTCCCCGCTCCAGCTTTATCCTAGCATTTGAAGCAAAAGAACAACAACAATTCTGGAGACTCTACCCAGCTTGGATCCGGTTCCCTAGAGATGTCATTAAGTTCTTATTTTCCTCCCTCTGACCATTGCTGTTGCATCCTCAGTCCTAAATGTTGAATTCTGTGATAGCCAACTCTGTCCAAATCACTTCTAATTTTCCTCACAAAAACCAGCAAACAAATGTTAGCATTCGGGTTTTATAAATGAGAATTCTTGGACTTAGAAGTTGTAATTAATTTGTCCATAGACCTACAGATATTAATTGATGCACTTGTGGTTTTCTCTTAGGTTTTCTAGACTCAAATTGTTTGCTTATTTCTGTCACCCTCCTAAGCAATTTGAGGGTCTGTTTGTTTTTGTTTTGTTTTTTTTGTTTTGTTTTGTTTTTTTCTTGTCTTTCTTCCTCTTAACTCGAATTCTTGGGAGGTTCACCAGTATACCACCAGGAAGCTCTTTGGTTATTGTGCCTTCCATACATAAAGAAACTTAAGTTTTGGTGGGTATATAATACTTTGGGTTATTTATGAAGTATAATGTGATAGCTTGACTCATGCATACATTGATTAATAGTCAACTTAGGTTACCTTGTATGTATTAGTTGCTTTGTGCATGAAAGAGTTAATGCTGAAAAGTGTACATGACTTGTCACACACAGTACCAATGACTGAGAAAGTAGTGACTTGTTCCCAGGTAAGAAAGTCCCCACAGACAAAAAGTAGCTGAAGGTTTTTGTTTCCAGAAAGGCCTATCTGTCTGCTTGGAGCCCAGTGTGCCTGTCAAGGAGTGATGGGAAAGACTGCAAAGGAGGTTGCAAAAGACTGGAGAAATCTGGCCCCTTATGTGGAATGGGTTTGGAACCTGAGGCAATTAGAGTCCTGTGCAAGGGGCTGTGCTTGTTTTGGGCTCTTAGCTGATGCTTTCCTGAAGTAGGAAGGGGCTTAGCTGCCAGATGGTTGTTCATTGCAGTTATTAGTTTCCAAGATGCTGTCTTGGTTACTTAGCCTCCTTCCTCACATCTGATGCCCTTTCTAGCTTATGTTTCATGTGCATCCCACAATGATCTCCTAAACATATGGCCTCTTCAGGTCACTGCTGCTTCAATCTTTCCAAAGGCTCTTTTGAGCACTGTGAACAAAGTCCAGCTTTGGAATTATGTTCAGTAAACTTTCAGCTCAGGGTTCATCTACATTCATGTCTTCTTCTCGATGTCCCTTGTGTTCAAGCCCCATTGAGCCACTTTTCCTTCCCAAACAGGCCATCTGTGATTGATAGACTCCAAATTTTGCTCTGCCTAAAACAACCTTTGTAGCAATTGGCTTGATAATCGCCACAACTCGGTCAATAAGACTAAGACTCCTAGTTTTGCTCTGCCTAGACTACCCTTTGTAGGAATTGGCTTAATAATCGCCACAATTCTGTCAATCAGACTATTATTTCCATTTTATAGCTAAGAAAACTGAGGCTAAAAAAGTAAAAATGCTTGTCTTGGGTTTCCACACTGGTAGGATCAGAGATAGGATTTAAACTGCAAGCCAGGACTCTTCCTTATCATCCTATTGTGGTTCATCTTTCCCGTTTTGTCATCAAATGGGCTCTTCCTTGTTCCACATGGTGCAGATCCACTGTCTATTTTATATTTTCCTTGATTGCTCTTCTTCTTCACACTGCAAGCTACCCTGGCAGATGAACCACTCCATGAGGGCTTTACTAAATTCAGTGACAAGACTTAACTATTTTTAGAATTCATTTTATGGAGTTCTGTGGTTTGCTTGAAAAAATTCAAATACTGAAGCTCTGATTCTCAATTCTCAATATTGGAAGTTAACTTCCATGAAGTTAATTAATGTTGAGGTGGTAAGAATTAAACTCTGACCCAGTAGAGTTGGACACTTTGGATCCTTTCTAAGAAGAAATAATAGTTTGCCCTTTATCTTACCATGTGAGCATCCAGGAAGGTAGTAGCTGTCTATATATAAGCCAGAAAGAGATCCCACTGAGAGACCAACATTGTGGGATCTTGAACTAGAACTTATAGTTTCCTGAATTACCAAAACAAAAACAAAACAAAACAAACAACCCCCCAAACCCAAAAATTAAAATAATAAAAACCAAAAAAAACAAAACTCCCCCAAAACAAAAACTCCCAACCCCCCACAAAAAGCCAAACACCAGAAAAAAACCCCAAACCCAACCCTCCCACCACCACCACCACCACCACCACCCCAAACACCATAAAAAAACAAACAAAAATGGCTGTCTGATTCATTTAGTGGTCCAGCTTATAGTATTTTGTTAGGGATTGGCAAACGCTCTTTCTTTGATGAGTGGGTCTTCCAGAATATGGCTGCCTGTAGAAACTAGTAGCTATCTATTTTGGTACCGCTGCATTCCTAACATCTGGCACAGTGCCCCAGTGTGTGCCTGGAATGCATAAGGCTCTTCAGAGGGTTCTACAGTAATACTTTAGTCTCATTGCCTAGTCTCTAGGTTTCCACAGCTAAAACTGAACTTAAAGCAATCTCCTCCTCCACTTCCCATGGTCACCTGTTCTTGGGTTCTTGGCATTGTTCTGGAAGTAGGGCATCTCTGCATACATGGCACTGACTGCTATTTTACTTTTTATTTTTTTCTGAAGGCTCAGCTGCCTGCTGTCTCCTCTGGCCCTCATAAAGTGGATCCCTCCCCTTTGCTCAGAGACAGCAGCCACCCAGACTGACTCCTTGGGTTAGATTTATGACAAAGATTCATCAGATTAGGAGGGTTAGGACATAGTCCTCTTCCCATTGCATTTGCAGAACACAGTGCAACAGCTACCTAGCCTTATTTTGGATGAGTGCAGAATGCAGTAGACCAGCATTATTATCTCTACAGCTGTTGAGCGAGATGATTCGGTCATGCTTGACATTTTCTGACCCAAGGAGTTACTTAAAAGCCTTTTTATTTAACAAGAAATAACTAAAAAAATTGTGAGCAGTTCAATATAAATAAGGTTTTCCAGATCTCAGTGGACTCAAGGCTGCCTCTGTGGAAGCCAGGAAATCCAAAACAGTGCCATCCTGCACCTATTGGCTGTTTGTTAGGACTGAAGGCAGCTATGGGGTTTCTTTCACACTCTACTTCATCTTTTAAGATTGAAATATTCTTATCCTGCTCTGAAAAGCACTAATTATTTCTCTGCCTATGGAAAGCCAGATTGCACAGTGGCTCTTCAAAAAAAAAATCTCTCTATCAGATTGTTGTACTTCAGAGAAAGCTATTTAAGAATCCGAAGGCTTCCCCTTCCCCTTCACTTTTGGATCCACTGGCTTTTATTTTGACACCTTGGGTCACAACCAAATAACCAATGTCTCTTTCATCTTTTGCACGGAGAGTTTTCCTTATGCTTATAGATGAAAATGGGTTTAATCCATGAAACATTTGTCAAGGGGCTGCTCTTCTAAGCACAGTGGCTACTGGGTGAGATGAATACAGAGTAATGGAATGAGATTTGTGAAGCTGTGGACTGCAAAACTCTTGGGAATTACTAAGAGAGAACATATTCTGTCAGCTATAAGGTACTGTCCTGCATGGACATCATACTGTTCCTTTCCTTGAGGCACTTGCAGGTCTTCCAAGTTTTACCAAGATGGACTTCGTTGGAGCTTTTTTCAGTTATAAGCCCTTAGACAGGGAAAGCTTTCCATCCACTGAATTCATTTTAGTCTGTTGAGAGCGTTTGACCCTTGTCAATCCTTTAATAGTAGCCTGAGCATATCATAGTGATTTAGGGCAATGCCCTCCAGTGGAGATTTGAACTGCCATGGTTCATGGAGATTTGAACAGCTCTGAGAAAGACTCATTGCTAAGGTCTTGGTCTGATGAATGCCTTTTCTGGATATCTTTGGAGTGGATTAGGAGAAAGAGAAACTACCCTTGGCTATATCCAATCAGTGTTACATGCAAGGCTCATCTATCATCTGTTATGAATATCTTCACAGGAGTGAGTGCATCTTCAGATATAGTTGAGCGCTTGGCATAGCATCACAGTAACTGTGCAACAAAGTAAGTTTACTATGTTGCTGTTGCATGCTCTTGGGGCATAAGAGTCAATATAAAGAGAGCTCAAAACCTGCCTTTCTAAAGGCTGAGAGATGTACTCAGTCAATAAGAAGTGAAGTTTGAGAGTTACCTTTGTGGGAATCAGGGGTGTTCCTTACTCCATAGTGTTCCCTGTGTCCCAGTGAAAGGACATTCTATTTCCAGAAAGGTGGGGTACTTCTTGGAATGTAGCATTGATACACAGCTAAGAGGAACTTGAGGACTTTTCTGCAAAGACTAGAGGCAAGTTACATGCTCAAAAACACAAACACTGATACTTAGTTGAAAAAAATCAGACTCATCAAAAATGTGAAAGTTTAACAATAGAGAAAACAAAAGCAGAGGGGAAGGCTTTCCAGAGAGAAGGCAGACAAGCTCAGAGGGAGAAAGATGCCAATCCTGCCTCCTAGGAGAAAGCTGACCTGGTCACTCAGTCCAAGAAGTGCTTTCCTGCTGACTCAGAATCAGTTACAAGTTGTAACAGCTTGCCCTGGACTCCATTCTGGCTAATTCCTTCCTGGTGTTCCAGAGAGTGGCAGAGCCATCATTGGCTTCAGCCCTCCTGCTCCTCAGGCTGTAGTTCTCTCTACTCACAGATGTGACCTTGTTTTCCATTGGTTCTTGCCATGTATACCAGCTCTGGTCCACATTCCCAATCACCTAGGCCAAAGGAGGCTCACTAGGACTCTAGTTTAGAAAGACGAAACAAGGCAATTTCAATTGTTAGTGTTTTCTTTCCTTCCATGTGTCTTATCCACTGCCTTTCTGATTTGTCTCTGAATTCCTCTAACTCATTTTTGTGGCGCTTTGTAAATCTAACTTGAGGTTGAATTTATTACAGTATTTGGAAGCTACCTTAATTTTATAATTACTAAATGATTCATTCAACCTTCTGTTTCTCTCTCTCTGGATAATCTGGCACTCAGACAGATCTCCGCTATTAAGTGGTATTTATTTAATTATGATTTGCTGTAGAGCTGTTTAAGAGAAGGTCACTAGGTTAAAACCATTGTGCTGGTGCTCAGAGCCGAGGGTGTTTGTGCTGACTTACATTTGGGTGTGCTTTCCCTGACGATGAGCTAACACAGTCATGTTTAGATTACACACACTCTTAGAGCTGCTGACCGCCCCTTTTAATCCCTCCAAGAAAGAGAAAGATGCAATGCAGACAAATGACTCTATTTGATGTGATAGGTCAGGTCAAGCTGGTCCGATGGCAAATACTTTCCACTTGATTTAACTGTAGTGGTTTCCTATCCTCTCTTCTCTCCCTTGCTCCCAAATTAATACAGAAGAAGCAGCCAGTAACTTCATAAGGCCTGAAGTCTTTGCAGCTTTTACTCAGTCTTTCAGGCTGGCGGGAGTCTCAAGGGGCTAAATGAATGGATGTCTTGGACACTAAGAACACCCTGAGAGTCCCTGGTTTGTTTATGAATGAGTAGGAGTTGGGAAATCTGCACAGGACCTGCTTGACATGCTGAAAGAAGACAGAATTAGATTGCAATAAATACGAATGTAAAAGCTAGAGTAAGGCTCAGCAAAAACAATCTCCAGTGGAGACTCCCTTCAACTAACTTTTCCAGTCTCTCTCTCTCTCATCTTCCCCTTTAGAGCTATTTTGGCTTTACCTCCTTTGGGCAAATGTGAGAAATGTCGGCCTTTTTTGCCAAGGGGGAACTGAGCAAGGTAGATGGCATCTTTCTCAGCAGGACACCTTGATGACAACCTTATCTAGAGCCAAACTGGGGCTAGCCATGCCTGCTTGTTTATTTGTTCTCCTCCTGTTTGGAGACTTTCCCTGATTAATTACTTTCTAGTAATAGAGGCTGCTAACTAATGTCTTGTCTGATTAACCTGTAATTTAGCCCTTGGTCCCAGATGGTGAGCAGGCCATCCTGCCTGGGGAATGAAGGAGGTCATTGGCTAGGGTTCTTTGGGATGCCAGTTCTGGGCCCGTTTATTTACTTTAAGTCTTGTTTGCTATTCCTGCTGCAGTGACTGGAGACGACTCCCCCCAAGTCCCATCCACTCTAATTGGCCTGCTGAAACAGCAGTGGACATAAGGTTTAAGAAATGTTTTCTTTGAAAACTTCTGGTCTGACAGACACTTTGAGCTCACATTTCACCCTGTTTCTATTGCACACCCTTCCCTGGAACTTCTGGGAGAACTTTTCTGAGTCTCACAGGAGAACGGCTGCTCTGTGACAGGGGACTTGTAGGGGGCTGATGGACTGGAGGTTGCAGGGGAGACTTTGCCCAGGCAGCCCCGCATCTTCAGAATCTCCAGAGCATGCCAACGTTAACACATCTGAAGAGGTATTCAGTATCAAAGTCTCTGATATTTGGCTCCATAAACACGATACCGGTTGCAAAAACAAAGCTAAGGAGCTCGTGCTGATCACTTCAATAAGAGCTGTTTAATTATGAACGTTTGGGAAATGAAGTTACCAACAGAACCAGGAGTGTTCTGGTGTCCCAGCGTTTCTGCCCTCGGCATCCCGCTGCCAAGCCAGATTGTCCACTCAGCTGAAAAGTCTGACCTTGAGCAGGGCACGCCCTCAGCCCCACAGGAGGCTACTGGCTTGCCAACAACTCCTTCCCACTGCAGTGGCAGTTTTCAGGAACTGATTAGCAACAGAACCATCAAACTCTATCAGTACCATTCCCAGGCCATCCAAGGGATACTTCTGGTGGTGATCAGAATTCCCAGGAGACTGGGCACGTGGGAAACCAATTACTGTTTGAGGGTAGTCTATTGACCTTATCCTCCAGAAGTTAGGGTTCCAGGGCTGAGTGATGAAGAGCTCAGTTGTGAACAGTGTCATGGGTGTGACCATGACACTAATGTTTTAGGAGTTCAGAAATGAATTCTTCTGAACAACTTGTAGAGATGTAGAATTTCACAAATGCTGCTGAGTAATTATCCTTTTACTTGTGTGTTTAGGTATTTACATCAAATGCAGTAAGCTGAGTTATCTGTACAAAGTTTTAACAGAAATTGTACTTGAATTTGTGAATGAAATAAAAGAACTCTATAGGCATATACAGTGTCAAGGAGTAAGATTTCTGTCACAAAATTATATATATATATATAAATATATAATTACATATATATAATCAATTAACATATTGATTATTTTTATCATATGGATGTCTTATTATTATTATTATTTTTATTATTATTATTATTATTATTATTTGGTTTTTCAAGACAGGGTTTCTCTGTGTAGCTTTGGAGCCTATTCTGGCACTTGCTCTGGAGACCAGGCTGGCCTCGAACTCACAGAGATCTGCCTGCCTCTGCCTCCCGAGTGCTGGGATTAAAGGTGTGCACCACCAATGCCTGGTAGATGTCTTATTTTTTGTTAAAACCTTTGAATATATACATATTCATCAGCAGATAGGCATCAAATTCCTCCCCAATTTTTATATTTATTTTTTATAAGATAATGAAATGCCCATGTACCAGCAATAGATGTATGACTGTAAAACCTGTGCATGGAAACCTATACAATATCATTTTGCTTCTCTTTGGAAAACAAGACATGCAACTGCTTCATGGAATGTTGATAATGATAATGAAAATAGACATGATGATTACTAAAGTATACCACATAAAACAGTGTAGGGGCTGGAGAAATAGCTCACGGGGGAATAATGATTGCTGTTTGGCCAAGACAGCTTGAGTTTGGATGCTCAGTGCCCACATAGAAGCCACACATGGCCATTTGTTCCTGTAACCCCAATGGCAAAGGGATGAAGACAACATAGCCAAAATTGTGAGTTTCAGGTTCATTGAGAGACCTGAAGTCAAAAATTAAAGTGGAATATGATAGATAATGCTTGATTTTCTCCACTAGACCTTCCATGTGTGTGCTAGGCTGTACTCACCACCCCCTCACAAATGTTTATATACCCCTCCACATATATGCATGGCAAACACACTAAAGAGAAAGAAGGGACATATATTGTACATATATATATATATATATATATATATATATATATATATAATATGGATGGGAGGCTACATTTTTAAATTGTATTTCCATCCAGGTTAGGAAGATGGTTTTACTATTTCCCCATTACTAATTGATTCTTTATTTTATGATTTAAACCATGAGTTGCGGTCACCAAACATGTAATAGAATTTTTGAGTCACTGGAGCTATTGCTGACATTTTGTACAGGGATGCTGTACAAAATGGAGGAAGAACCATAGACTGTGGGTCCAGGTCTTCCTCAAAGTCGTGTGCCTGTGGACCATGATCATCCCTGGAATTAGTTTTCATGTCCTATATGATATAGAAGACACGAGGAGGCCTCAGTTTTGCAGGTTGGTGGAGAAGGATGCTAAGGATCAGTAGGTATTTCATTCAACAGAAGAGTGTTCCTCTGGTGACTTAATGGCTTTGCTGAGGTGGTTGGGATTGTTGACATTCTTATGACTATGAAGTGACACTTGTTATGTGTCTGCCTGTGTTAGGATTTGTGTGATGAAGAACCTCTTTGTTCCTGCAGTCACTAGATATGTTCTTGATTTCTTGTATAGGCATGGGATGATAATTTACTTCTTTCACAGAACAAGATAAAGATTATAAACCAGATAGACATCACAATTGTTAATAAGGGTAAAGTTCTCACTTCTGTGTTAAACTGCCTGCTGTTGTTTTGGATCATAAGTGCCTTCCAAAGAGCAATATGGTAAAGACTTTGTTCCCAGCATGGCATCATAGGGAAGTAGTAAAAAATTTAAAAAAGGGGAGGGGATTGGAGTAGCAAGCCAGGAGGCTATTGTCTGGAGAATCCCAAAGTGAGGGTGGTATTCCAGTCCCTTTCTCTTTGTTTCTCTCATAATTCCCACTAAACAGCTCAGCAGCCTTTCTGTACCCCTTGTTCCCACCATGATATGCAACAAACATTAATGCAACTGGGCAAAATGATCAAGGACTGATAACCTCAGACCTGAGAGCTGGAACATACTTCTCTCCTTAATATAGCAGCATTATAGCGAGAGGAAGCAGACTACCAGACTGCTCAAAGAACTCCTGGGAGTCACAGGTGGCTGGAGAGACAAATGGGCAAAAGGGAGAGAACCTTGGGTTTGTGGAAGATTGAAGAAGGGATGGAGAAGGGAGTGGTGGTGGTGGGAGGGATCCCTGGAGCTAAGCCTTGGGGCATTTGCCTGGGGAACACATGCCTATAACTTCACTTTTGTCTGACTTATTTAAAAATTCAGGTTCACTTAACTTTTTATGCATGGTAAGCAAAGTTAAAATAACACCTTAAATTCCTCTGTGCGTGGATTTGTTTTCTCTCCAAATGATTGGAGTTACTGAGAGCAGCTTAGACAGAAGGGAGGTTGTTTGAGGTTCACTAGACCCAGTGGGAAAAGCCCACTTAATCCAACCAGCTACTGGGACCTGGGGAGAGGTGGTGGAGTACTATTACCTATCCTAATGGCGGAGGACCTCACTTGGTTCCTAGAAGCTGGCCTGTGCCAATTTCAACTGCAAATATCAGTGCTAACTTGTGGGGACAGGAAAGGTGATCAGGCTTAGAATCAAGGTACCTTGTTCTTGATCCAACCTCTCTTAATGTTTATGTTTCCCGATGTGATTCATTAACTTCTCTTAGTATGTTCTCTTACTTGTTTAATAAGATGAGTAATACCAATGCCCTAGTTCCACATACAGAACAAACTAACATTCTTAACACAACGTGAGAGGAGTTTGCAAAAATTGAAAAATGCTATGAAACCAAGGACTTCGTTTTATACAACCTAGTGTCACATTGCAATTCCTCCAGACATGGTATATTGTATCAGACAATGATAGTCTTTCCTTCTCGATCCTAGTCTCACTTAAAAGATGCTGGCGGTAAGACAGAAAGAGGAAAGAACTTGTCCACAAAGTTATATGGCATGTGAGTGCCATGGTTAAAAAAGTAGTGCATGGAGGGCTGGCCCTGCCCCCTTAGCTGATCCTTTCCCTTCTAATGTAACTGTCTCTGGTGGTAAAGGCACGGAATTGGCAATGGTGGAGTTCTTGAAATGATTCTTCATGGAGTGTTAAAAGGTCATGGAATATCAGGCAAGGATGCCTAGAGAACACAGGTTTCAGGCCAGCCTGCCTCCCTTGGCAGATGGATGACAAACATCAATTTTTATAGAGATGCACTCCATCTGCTGAACTCACTTATGATTGCAAGGTTTGGAGGATGGTAGGCACACAGGGCTTTCACAGGGTAGTTTATTCCAGACAGATCTTATCTCTATTTTGGAGAGGAAAATGTGATAATGTGGCTACAACATTGCAGAAGGGCTGTTGAAATTGACAGTTGTCTGGAGTGGGGAAGTTGTGAAAAGGAGAAACGGTGGAATTTGTGAGAGATGGGGAGGGCCAGAGTAAGATCCATTAATGGTTTTGGGGAGAATCTAGGAGTTGGCCTAAGGTCATTTATTTTGTCTGACTTGTTTGAAATCCAACTTCCTGTAACCTTCCCTGACCCCTAGGAAAGACCAGCCATTGGTAAACGTTCTAGGCTTGAAGAGTATCATGGACAAAGTATAGTGTTTTCTACATCAGGAGGGGCTGTGGAGAGCCAAGTTGGGGCAATTTTCTCATCTTTTCCAGTCCTTTGATCCAGGTTTGGTCTTCCTTAATGGACTTGTATTCATGACTCTAGAGATGGTGGGACCTGGGAGAATGGAGCTGCTGAATGAGAGACTAAAGTCTCATGCAACAGCCAGTTTTACTCAGAGTATCAGATAGTTTATACACTAAAGGTTAAGAGAAATCACATGAGTAAAGTTCTCATGAGTTCAGGCTATATACAATCACAAGGACAAGCTGCACATAGCAAAAACATGTTCTTCCATAGAGACAACTGAGTAACGTGAGCAAACAATAACAAATAATCTGAAGAAAACTCATTCCTATCTGCTACACCTGTAAGAGCACAAAAATACATTCCAAAAACAAGCCCATGTTTTGAAGAAACTGAGGTCACAAGACACTTGTCTATTTTCTTGGAGTTTTTTTTCACAAGCACTCAGAATTCTCCTCACATAGTACATCCTTGGACCATGTACCCACAGACTTGGTGGTACTGATGCAGGCAAGTTACAGGCTGTGCCATAAAAGATAATTAGCAGCTGGTGAGAGGAGGTTATACATTTCAATATTTGAATCAATTTGATTGATTTTTATTTCTGCATTTGGTATGTATCCTTTAATAGGATTGGTGCTTAATTTTCTCTTTATTTTCTAGTTTTTCTTGGCTTTATTTTTCATAGTATTTTTCACTGGAAAAATTAAGTTAGTATTTATATGTGTAGCAGATATAGATCCTATAGCTAGTTATTTTTCAGTGAAGTATGTTCTATAAGATAGAGAGTTAGTCCTGGATATCTGGGCTCATAGTTTATAATCCAGTTGCTAAATTGTGCAGTTGAGGCAGGCAGCAGGCACATAATCTTGAAGGCACAGACTGCCTGGTTTTAATCCTGTACCTGCTGATGGCTTGTTGACTCACCTTGAGATCCTCTTCACTTCAGTCTCATCGTCTGTAAGGCAAGTAAAAATTATTGCTGCCCATATACTTATGGATGTGAGGTCAACTTTACAAGGGCCATGCCTTTAAAGAAAACTGACTCCACCTCCCCTAGAAGCAATGAGCTCTCAATAGTATCTCAGCCAGGGGTAGGTGGGGAGTCCCATGAGCCCCACTCCATCTATGGTAAAATATTGATTTATCTTGTGCAGGTCTTATACAGGCACCTACAGCTGCTGTGAGCTTACAAGTGTCATAGTCCTGCCACATACAGAAGACACTACCTGGTCCTTTCCACCCTCTGACCCTTACAACCTTTCTATCCCCAGTTCTATGATGGTCCCCAAACCTTGGAGAAGGGATTGTTATAGATGTCCCATTTGTGACTGAGCATGACATAGACACTTATTCTTTATACTTTGGCCATTTACCCATTTCTGTCTTAATTGCTGTCTCCTGCACAAAGAAACTTATCTGATGAAGAATTAGATTAGAAGGCAGTTGGGGACTGAAAATTAATATCATTAAAAAATTATACATTATACAATGGAAAAAAGAAAGCATCTTCAACAAATGGTGCTGGAATAACTGGTTGCTTGGGTGTAGAAGACTGCAGATAGATCCATATTTATCCCCATGCACAAAACTTAAGTACAAGTGGATCAAAGACCTCATTATAAATCCAGCCACACTGAACCTCTTAGAAGAGAAAGTGGGAAGTACCCTTGAACAAATTGGTACAGGAGACAGCTTCCTGAACATAAGACCAGTAGCAGAGACACTGAGATTGACAATAAATGGGACCTTCTGAAACTGAGCATCTTCTGTAAGGCAAAGGACACAGTCAACAACACAAAATGGCAGCCCACAGAATGGGAAAAGATCTTTACCAACTCCACATCTAACAGAGAGTTGATTTCCAAAATATACAATGAACTAAAAAAAAAAAAAAACTAGTTACCAAACATCAAACAATCTAATTAAAAAGTAGGGTACAGAACTAAATAGAGAATTCTTAATAGAGGAATCTAAAATGGCGGAAAGACACTTAAAGTGCTCAATACCCTAAGCCATCAGGGAAATACAAATCAAAACAACTCTGTTACACCATCTTACTCCTGTAAGAATGGGTAAAATAAAAAACACCAATGACAGTTTATGCTGAAGAAGATATGGAGAAAGGGGACACTCCTCCACTGCTTTTAGTAGTGCAAACTCGTACAGCCACTTTGGAAATCAGTATGGCAGTTCTACAGGAAAATGGGAATCAGTGTACCAAAAGATCCAGCAATTCCACTTTGGGCATAGACCCAAAGAAAGTGTGGT
This sequence comes from Cricetulus griseus, assembly GCF_003668045.3. Taxonomy (NCBI): domain Eukaryota; kingdom Metazoa; phylum Chordata; class Mammalia; order Rodentia; family Cricetidae; genus Cricetulus; species Cricetulus griseus. The sequence goes on from NC_048600.1 coordinate 19,940,010, forward strand.
ACATTTACACAATGGAGTACTACTCAGGGACAAAAAGAAATGGAATCTTGAAATTCACAGGCAAATGGACGGAACTAGAAACCATCTTGAGTGAGGTAACCCAGTCACAAAAAGACAAACATGGTATGTACTCATATATGAATTTTAGACACAGAGCAAAGGATTACCAGCCTACAGTCCACACCACCAGAGAAGTTAGGAAACAAGGAGGACCCTAAGAGACATACATTGTCCCCTGGAGAAGGGGAAAGGGACAATATATCCTGAGCTAATTGGGAACATGGGGGAGGGGAGAGGGATTTAGGAGAAAGAGAAGACAAGAGGTAACGACAGTAGGACATGGGAGAGCAGGAAGATCAAGTCAGGGGAAGAATAGAGGAGAGCAGGAAAAGAAGTACCATAATAGAGGGAGCTATTATAGGTTTAAAGAGAAATCTGGCACCAGGGAAATGTCCAGAGATCTACAAGGATGACCCCAATTAACAGTCTAAGCAATAGTCGAGAGGCTACCTTAAATGCCCTATAATGAGATTTATGACTACCTTATATGCCACCCTAGAGCCTTCATCTAGTAGCTGATGGAAGCATAAGGAGACAGCCACTTAGCTGAACTCCTGGAAATCAGTTGCAGAGAGGGAGGAGTGATGAGCAAAGGGGTCAAGACCAGGCTGGAGAAATCCACAAAAACATCTGACCTGAACAAGGGGTAGGTCATGGCCCCCAGACAGATAGCTGGGAAACCAGCATAGGACTGATCCAGACCCCCTGAATATGGGTCAGTGAGGAGACTTGGACAATCTATGGGGCCTCTGGTAATGGATCAGTATTTATCCCTAGTATATGAATGGACTTTGGGAGCCCATTCCACATAGAAGGACATTCTCTCAGCCTAGACACACAGAGGAGGGCCTAGGCCATCCTCCAAATGATAAGACAGATTTTTTAAGATCCTGCATGGAACACCTCACACTCCCTGGGGAGCAGAAAGGGGATGGGATAAGGGGCAGGTGTGGGGATGGGAGGGTGGGAGGGAGCTGGAACTGGGATTGACATGTAAAAGAAGCTTGATTTTAATTTAAAGAAAAAAGAAAAGAAAGAAAGAAAAACAATACTAGTGGGTTCATTCCTAATGCCCATGAGCTCCCATGGGTTCTTGGTCAGATGTATAGCATCGGAAGTGTATTTCCTTCTCTGGAGGGGGTCCTTAATCAAATTAGAAAGCATCTGGTTTTCTATAACATTTGTGCCCCTATTACACCCGTGGATGTATCTTGCCATACCAGTTATTATTGTGTTTTATAGGCCTTATGGATGGGTAAGACCATTGTTGATGACTTTTCTCCAGTATCCTGTGTAGCACCTTTGTATATGAAAGCTAGCCATTACGCAGGAAGCTTTCTGGTCAGTATCAACTTAATTTCTTTACATTAGTCACCAAAGTGTGTGACATATTCAGCAACATCATTTTAACATCAAATTATGGTAGGCATCCTAAAGCAATGTAATTGCGTGTATTGTCTTCATTTTCTCTGACCAAGAACTCAAAGTGAGGTTTTCCCGACCTGGCATTGGGCCTTTCTTTTTGCAGCCTATGGCTTTTTGGGAGAAGCATTGGCCTTCATGTAGAGTAGCCCCAGTCAAAATCTTTTATATGTCTTTGTTTAGAAAGTTTACAAGGTAGGAGATTTACATATGGCTTTTACAAATAATTCTTAGTATTGGTTATCTCTCCCCACTCCATCATCTGCCCTACCTCCATTAAGATCTTTCTTTTCCCTCCCTAATAATTATGCCTTTCTAATTTTCTGGCTTCTATAAGGGTTCTAAACTGGGATGCTGTGCATATTGTCTGAGAAATTATTTTCTTCTAGGTCTTTGTAATCTCAGATATTTTCATGCTTTCAGTAGGTGATAGATTGGCAATCTGATTTCTGAATGCTTTCTTTTACATGTCCAACTTGGGTGGGCTAGCACCTCATTTCATCATGTAATATTTGGAAGAATCACAGTTTAATTCTTGCTGCCTCTCCATTTGAGGAGAAGGTAAGAATGTTGGAATCTTAAATTGTCTACCTTGAAGGATCAGCAAAGGAGGTCATGAAAGTGTTAACTGGGGAAAAAAAGCTTTGGAAACTAATATCCCAGAGAAATAATATCATTAACACTATGCTTTAAAATGTAAATCAGAAAATCTGAATGCATTAAATAAAGAAGAATTACTGTCCTTTAAAATAAGGTTGTTGAATCTTTAATGGCTATCGATTTGTGTTGTAGTCACGAAGGCAATTCTCTAGCCAGCAGTAATTTCCAAGATGAAGATTCAAACCATATGACTTTTTCCTTAACCAAGAAATTACTTTTATTAATACTCAAGTGTCTTCATGTTTTTTAAAATGGTCTCCTCTAGTGACATAGGAGAAGTTACTCACTGACACAGGTCAGGAATATTTCACTATGACTTTTGGTATGGACTTTCAGAACCCCACAAAGAGAAAATATATTTTTTCTGCTTGCAAGACCTTTATGAGAATGAAGAACTAATAAAACCAGTCATACACTTCTATAAAAAATGATGGCTGATTTCAGTCTTCTACAGCCAGTGTCTGATAAAAAATGCCTAGGAAGTAAATAAAAGCATCTAGGATTTTTGGGTTGAGTATCTAGTGTCTGTTTTGTAGCAGAATTCATCCCAAAGTCCTTATGTCCCTTTCCATGCTTTTGCAGGAAAAGAAAAAAAACATGAAATTCTGTGTGGTTTTATTTTATATCTTGATTTTCCAACAAGTAAACAACAAAATATATTTAAATGACAGTGAATTGAATGTATGATTCCAATCCCCATTTTTTTGAAAAAAATTATTTTATTTTGTGAGTATATGTGAATATGTACTTTGTGTGTGCCTAGTGGACTCAAAGACCTGAAAAGGGCATGGGTGTTGGGAATTGAAGTTATAGTTGCTTGTATGCTGCTATATAGATGTTGGAAATCAAATCCCGTTCCTCTGAATGAGCAGCAAATATTTTTAACTACTGAGATTTCTCTCCATGTTTCACTCTGTTCTCCCATTGTAAGGTCTATTTGAAGTTTCAAATTATGATCTAAAGATATTTCATAGCACTGGGTATTGTGATTTCTATTTCTCCCAAGTCCACCATCTCTTAGGATAAGAAGACTCCAGAAGGAAGAATTTTGAGCTTTTCTTAACATTTTTAGATTGTAATTCCAGACAGAAAACAATATCTGTTGTTTCCTTTTCTTTGCATATAGTATCCTGGAAAAGTTGACTATATGTGCACATGTGTGCATGTGTGTTTATGAATAGGGAACAAGAGGGAATGGGGTGTGGGGTTAATACTATTTAGTGTTGGCACACAGAACTTATTGTGTGGGCCCCCCAGTGTGTTCCTGTCTTCCATCTGGTCTTGGGACAAATATTTATGGTCTTCCATTTTCCAGGAATTCTGCTTGTTTCTGAGTCTATGTAGTTAATTAAATCACGGTTCCTCCAGGTGCTTATATTGGGACCCCTTCCATTTGGTATACAGAGCATAACATTTTAAAATTATTCATTATTATTTACAATTATTCCTTATTTGATACCCAAACAATGAGATAATCCATGTTTAAATGCTTTTAAAAATTTTTTCATTTGGAAGTGCTTTCCCCATATAACATTCTTGAATGTGGAGGTCTTAGTTTTATAGGAAAGGGGATTTTTCTTATGCAGATTTTCTTTATACATTTGGAGTCATTGATGAAGTGGCAAGGTTGTGTGATTTAGTGGGTGGCAGAGAGATATACACAACATCTCTAGAAGTTGCCAAGATCAATATGAGCAACATGTTCATGATCATAAGTTTCAACATTTGGATTCATAAAAGCACTGTGGTTATGTTTAGGACCAAGAGGCACTGTTTTTTATTTCACTATAATATCGTGAATTGAGCCATTGGCAGCAGAACTTATCATACCAATCTTCTGGCAAGATAAAATAAAATATGGTTCCACTTCATTCTGCAGTTAGGTTGTCTGTGGTCTGGGTTGGATTAACTCTGCTGATGAAGGTCTGGGGCCAATGAGTCTTTAGTGGCAGTTCTGATTCTTAATTGGATCTCAATCACTTTCATGTGAAAGCAGTGAGGATTCATCTTCATCAGTGGATGCCTCAACTATAGACCACCAATGCTTATGGAGACAATCAGTAGAAAAAGGAAAGCAGGGAAGGGATGTCTGTGTTCTAGCATTGCCTAAGACATTATATAGCATGTATTGTGCTTGTTTTATTAGTTAGAACCAACTGAGGTATACCCCTAACATAGATTCATTTCCTGGAGGCAAGGGATTAGATTCATTTTTCTCTAAAGACCACTTGTGTACAGTGCAAGTTTGTTAGGCTAACATGATATGCAGACCTTCGTATAGGAGACTTTGGACAAAAAAAGCTTACTCTATAAACTGAAACACATCAATAACTTGGCATCAGATCAGAGGTCGGGACCCAGTCTTCCCATAGGTAGGCTTGTGACCCTGTCCATTAGTGTGTAGCCATAGTCCTTTCATGTTTTCTATTATATGGTCTTCATCAGCAGGATGTGCTCACCAGTCTCTTGATTTTTTCCTCTAGTTTGTTAGTATATATTAATTGTGAAAAATTGTGGATTTCAATGTAATATAAATATTTGTATAGCTCACATTTCGACATGTTACTACCTAATGACTTTCTTCCATCTCTATCCTCCTGTTTGCATACTACATCTTCTCAAATGTTCTGTATTATTTAATTTCCTCCTTCTCCACCTAGTTGTCCTTCCTCTATTTCCTCCCCCCTTCTCCCTCCTATATACATCTCATATGCGAGAGAAAAATGCAGTATTTGTCTTTCTCAGACTTGCTTATTTAACTTAATATGATTTTCACTTACATCCTTTTGCCTGCAAATGATCCAATTTCACTCTTTATGACTTAGTGAATCTCCATTGTATTTGTATACCACCTCTTCTTCACACAGTCATCTGTTGATAGATATCCAGCATGATCCTATAACTCAGTTATTGTGACTAGTACCTGGGTACTAACTCTTTATTTTTCCAATATGCAGCTGGTGGTGTGGTACTTGCACTGCCAGCACTGGCTGACTCTATCAGGGTATGTTGTTATTGATGTTTGTCATTTCAGACTTAGATAACCTGGGGGACTCAAAGCTGCTTTTATGTTTATTTGGGGAACTTTAGGTCTGCTCAGGATGGAAGATTTTAGAGCTTGCTTTCTCAAATGCTACCTAAGCTTTTTAAACACCCTTAGGTATGGTTTTCTTAAGACCTTGAACTTTTTGCAGTGAGCTTCTTGGATAAAGCGATATTACTTAAACAAAACCAGCTTCTTGCCAAGATCTTCCATAAAATACTTACTAGAGCTGCCATGTAAACATTAAGCATATGCGGCTCTTCTGTTGGTGAAGTATTCACTGAAGGGCTCATTTTTCTGGAAAGGTAGGACACAGTTTGGCAATTTATTGGCTGCACTTAATTGAAGCGAGTGTAGAGAATAATAAACAAGTCTTAGAGTTTTGCAGAAGGACTCATGTACTTACTGGCTCTGCAGATTGAAGGAGGGGGCAGGTAAAAAGTTGGGGTGATGTGTTCTTTTTCAATGCAATGCTGAGGCCGTTGTTTAGTTATTCTTTCCATTTTGAAAGGACACTTTCTATAAGATGGCTAGGATTTAATGAAAGTGACTCCCAAAGTACCTATTTCTAACTTAAACAAACCATGAAAAACCATCCCTTTCTCTCCTCTTCTCAGGTGCTTTCTGGGTGTGAAGTAGGGTCGGGGAAGGAATAGAGCCCAATTCTCATATGGCCAAGATCGGCCGAGCCCATTCCAAAGTGGATGCCCCAGACCAAAGGGCACCCAGAAGCAAAAGCTGAATATATCAGTGCCATGACATATACTTGGGGGATGATTTGGGCTTGCTCACTTCTGATGTAGATAGGAGGTCCAGGAAGCTGCTGCACCCCCTCAGAATCACCAGTCCCCCATTAGGATGTAGAAAACTCTGGATTTGACAGTTGATGTTAGGGTGTTGTGTGGAGCATTTGTGTGTGTTAGTCTGAGGCCTCAGTGTGTTGATTGGCATATGTTGACTACTTGTTCACAGAACGAGTGAGTTATTGTGATGCGTATATAGTCCTGAGGTGAGGCATGTTTCCAAAGGGGTCAATCTGAAATAGGGAAATGTGAGACACTATACAAGGAGTCACTGAATTTCTGACAATAGAGGGATGGGTCACTGGAGATAGCAGTAGGAAAGGAATCCTTCAGGGGAGATAATGTAAGGACGATGAAGACATGCGGCAGAAGATGGACCTTGCTTCCTTACACAAGAAGCTGGTGCAAGGACAGCACCATGGTGAGGTCATCACCTTGAGTTTGTGGGTGAGTATTTACCTGAAGCTTGCCTCTTCATGGTACAGAAAGATGGCTTCTAACTACCTATCCCTTATGACCTCCATTATTAGGTGTTATTTGTTTCTGAAGACTTAGAGAATCCAAGGTCCAGGGTCCATTCTCTCTGTTTACCTTGAGCTGCCATGTTTGATCTCTCTAGGGTTTCCCTGGACCATTTCAGTCACAAGAGGGAATTTTCTGGTGGGGCTAGAGACTGTATTTTTAGAATGTAAGATAGTAAGAAAATAAGACGACTGCAAGATTTTGAAATTTGACAGAAGCAGACAACATCCTCCACTCCATGATGAAACTTTGCCCAATTTCTTGGACCTTTAAATGCCACAGATAAGCTTAGCTTTCTGGCTTTCCAGGAAGGGGCTTGCATAGAGATCTGTGGAGGCTCAAAGTGACACCTGCTCAGAGTCTGCCAGGAATTGGAGTCTCAAATCAAAATCCCCTCTTTACCTAATTAGCCTGATGCTAACCCTCTGTTATAAAATTTTGCTTCAGTAAATCCACTTGTATTAATGAATTTAGCTTCAATACTCTTCCTTGCACTGCATCGTCTGTAGGTAAGTTCACCTCTCTAAATTCTGGCTCCCTTCTTTGTAATGTCAGAATGAATGTCATATAGATCACAAGAGGGTTTGTAGAACTCACATTTAGTTTTATTGGCCTAATTTTTTCCCAAGAATAGTCAGAAAGACATGGTTTATTAGCTGCAGTTTTCACAGAGGACCATCCAAAGAGTGGTTCAAATACATTGAGAGGAACATGAGGCAGCATTAACAGTGATTCATTAATTGGACATGTACCTAGGGCAGTGCATCCAGCAAGGACCAGGAGCAAGTTATGGTACAGGTAGAATCAATGTGTCAAAGAATCCTATAATTCTTTGATTCCTCCTAGGTTACCAAATGACAATGGGATAAAAGGACAGATATTAGGTATATAATATTACAAAGTTTTCTATATATACATTTTGTGAGGACCCCATCAGATAGATTATAGCCATATCTGACTTCTAATAGTAGCGATAATTTTACTTTATATTAATTTTAACCATTTCATACATGTATACTGTCCTAGGGTTTCTATAGCTATGAAGAGACACCATGGCCATGGCAAGTCATATAAGAAATACTTTTGATTGGGGTAGCTTACAATTTCAGAGGTTTAGTTCATTATCATCAACAAGGCATCATGCGGGCAGATGTGGTAGTGGGGAAGGAGCTGAGAGACCTACATCTTGACCCACCGGCAATAGGAAGTGAACTGAGACACTGGGTATAGCTTGAGCATAAGAGATCTCAAAGTCTGTCTCCACAGTGACACACTTCCTCCAACAAGGCCACACCTACTCCAATAAAGCCACACCTTCTAAGAATGTCACTCTCAATGAGATTATGGGGACCAATTTAAACTACCACACATATAATGTACTGTGATGTTCACCCTCATACCTTGTCTTTTCCTGTCCTACTCCTGCTGAATCCCCAGTCCCCTCCTATTTTCATGCCTTTTTTTGTGGAGGTAGCCACAGCTTTTTTGTGTTCATGATGGCCATAAAATATATAGAAGATACAATTTCATAGCATTCTTCTATGTTTTTTTGACTTAAATTCTTTCTACTCCTTCTTCCACAAAATTCTTTAGGCCTTGGAGATGGTGGTATAGGCGTCTCAATTTGGGCTGAGAACCCTCTAGTAACTTATTATCAGCTCTTAAACCAGTTATGAGTCTCAGCTTTCACTCTTCCCTGCTGCAGTGAAGCTTCTCAGACAAAAGAGTGGTCCTCACCCATTGACATAAATATTTAGGAAACAATTTGGATACATGTTCATGTATAAGTAGTGTATTCTCCCCTAGGGCCTGTGATTCCCCTCATCTCAGTCACAGGCTTTCCACTAGGTTTTAGTATCAGGGTGTGTTCCACCCAAGGGAATAGACTTCACTAATTGTTTCTATAAGACATTGTTCAGTGAACCTTACTTTTTTATTTGCCTTTTTTCAGATGCTAGAGACCCATTTTCTTCAGCTTTGATAACTCTTGAGGGTGACTTCTGGTCCCCACAGCTTCTGAAAACCTTTTCCATGGCCAAGGAGCTAGGTCTGATTGACAGAAGAGTCTAATAAAGAAAATGAATTTAGAGGAGGGGAGTTTAAAGTAACTAACAAGAGTTATGCATCCAGGTCTTGGTAACCACAGAAAGCCATAAGATCTATGAGCAAGACAAGGGAATTTTGACTTCTAGAATCAGATAAGACCTCACCTTTTAGTTAATTGATAGAACAGGAGCTAGGGCTCAGGTGGAAAACAGACAAATCCAGAACAAAAAAGGTGTGAGAATTCATGTCTAATGGAGTCACAATATGTGGCCAAACTGCTCTCCCTTTGTTCTTTACTTCTCATTTGGTGCCTCCTGTGGACCAAAATTAAATAGATCTATAGCCAGATCAGAGATCTTGGTAGATGACAGGGGCTATGGGAAACAGAATAAACACCACAGTAAGCAGATACTAATACACCTAGAAAATCCATCAATAAAACTCAGCAGTGTTTTTGTAGATCAAAGACCTCCAGACATCCAAATAAACATATTTCTGCAAAAACTGAATGAATGAATGAATGAATGAATGAAAAGGGGAAAGGAAAGAAAGAAACTTACAAAAACCAAGTATTAAGTATCTTCTGCCACCTAGTTGAGAAAATCTTCCAAATACCCTGACATTTTTCTCTTTTATCTGGGTCTGATTATTATTGTGTTAAGTGACCAAAGGCTGTGCCTGTAAACTACTGGCTTTGGTAATCTATAGACTTCTGAAGAAACAGAACCTCAGTTCTCTTCCACAGTAATTCTAATAAACTCCACTGAGAGCTAATATGGGGAGTGGAGAGCCGGGGAAGAAAGGCCTGGATTCATTGCTTCTAAGTCTACCCTGTGGTCTGGACAGGCCTTCCTGACCTGCACTAGAGCACCTTCTGAGAAAGCTGAGAAATTTCATTTTTTTCCTGAGTGGGAGCTCTGGGTCTCCTTGTTTATTAAAATTGAATACTTTTAGTTATATTTCACTGGCTGCTTAACATCTGTAACTTACACATATGAGTTTCTCTAGAAATCACTGAGGCCATCTTCATGTTGTAGAAATGTAACTAAAGGAAACACTTGGTAGAAAAGATAAGCTGAAAGTGACACACAGGTCATCTAAACCACCATCTCATTTTGCATGTTGAACAACTGTACAGAACTCCAAAGTAAGGATGAAGATAGAGACAGAAATGTGTTACAAGTGGTTGACAAACTGACTCACTAAGGTCATCAGGACATCCACACTACTCCTGGGATGCTTTCACTGGCAGGTGGATGGTTTCTGAATATAACCTGGCAAACATCATTCTGCTGTACTCAAGGGTCCGTGAGCTCTGCCTCACCCTCTCCCATGACTCCTGAATGCTCCAGGAAGAATGGGACATATCTATCACCTCATGGAGTTCAGGTGGCAAAGTTCTGCGACTCATGTTTAGTGACTCAGGCTGCTTCAATATTCACAACTTCACCACAAAGCCAAACACCCTCTGCTTGCAATAATGGAAAAGGAGTTGGCTTTTTGTGGGAAGTGACCACAAACTAGTCATTGTTTTGAGCAATTTACATTGACTAATTGAGTTCTCAGGCACACCCTATGAGATAGATAGTCTTACTAAGTCTGATTTTCCTCATCAGAAACCTAAGCTAAGAGGTCAGGTGGCTGGCTCAAATTCACAGTGTAAGTAATTAGATATGCTGGAATTTCAATTTCAATATTTTATTGCTCAGCCCCCTTCTTAACCATATGGCCCTGGGTACCTCTTTCTGTAACATTCTCTCAGCCTTTTGTCATATTACCATATCAACTAAGACTGTTTCCTTTCCCGGGTCTCCCCTAATACATTGCTCCAATTAACTCCTGTCTATTTCACAAAACAAGAGGGATTAGTCTTGACATTAAGGTGACTGATTATTCTCTATGCTATGTCATCTTCAGCCTCTAATTGTGGCCTCAGAGTTGACAGATAAATAGGCTTTCACCAGCCCCTTAACTGGACAGTTAATGCAGAGTACAAATTGCAACCTTGAACCTAGAAGTTCAAAGTGTACTAATTTGGTTGGACCAGTAAACATTACACCATGTTCTGAGGCACTGTAGAATCTAGCCAAGATTTTCCAGGAAGAACATCTTTTGCTATTGTAAAAAATGTGAGAAAGCATAATATCTGTAGCAAAGCTGTTTTTTCCCCCTCACAACTGATAGAAAAACACAGTACTTCATCCATCATAGCTGAGAAACAGAAATTTAGCAAAGGGCATGTATTAGTTGTAAAGCCAGGAGCTCTGAGTTTTCTAGCTTGGCTCTGTTCCCAATTAGCTGTATGGCCTTGGTATTGTCTCCCACAACACCATCTGAAGCACATGGTCTGGCTTTGATTCTTGAGTTGTCTACTAGCTTTAAAATTCTGTAACTTATTAGGATGAAAGCAAGTTGGTACTAGTTAAGGTGTTTTGTATATGGAAAGATGCCCTGGGTATCAAGACTGAGCAGTCACTAATGCTAAGTACTGTGTTTAGACTCCTACAATCCCCAATGGTGGCAATAACATCAATCTGAGATCCCATGGACTATGTGTCAAGCTTTTTAACCTTTACCTTTGGAGCTTTCTGCTAGTAAGAACAAGCTGTTTCCAAATGAAGCCAACCTGGAGATAGTGACTCATAGGTTTGGTGAATTCAGAGCATCTGGGGTGCTAAGACATGAAGAGATTAAGCATATCAGCCAGGACTCCTGACAATTCAGTACATTGTCCATGCATAATTTCACTTTTGCCAATGCAAGTGACCTGTCATCCTACCGTACAGGCAGGAGTCTGTGGCATAGACTTCTTTTTATAAGCACAAACCTCTTGGTTTCCTTTGCCCCAATGGGAAAGTAGGAATGGTAGAATTGTTGCCATGGTAATAGTAAAAATGGCTGGAAATGTTCAATATTTTGCTCAAAAGCAACTGCTAGCTAGTGGAGAGCCATACCTATCCTTTTCTCAGGTTTCTGGCACTGTGATGAAATGCCCAAGGCATCAGTGGAAGAAGGAAAGACCAAGGGTCCTTGGTTTTGGAGTTTGCAGTCCTTGACTGTATTGTTTATGGTGCTGTGGTGAGCCTGGAAATCACTGAGGAAAGATGTGGCAGAGAAAAGATTTTTACCTAATTACAACCATGGGGCAATGGGTGGGGGGAGACAGAGAGAGAGGGAGGGAAGGAGAGGGAACAGGAGGGAGGAAGAGAGAGGGAGGGAAGAAGGTGGAAGAAAGAAAAAGGGAGATGATTGATTGGGGAGGAGGTTGGGGAAGAGAAAGGAAAGGGAGAAGGAGAAGGAATATAGCACTGGAGTGAATGACCCTAAGGACCTAATCTTCCCAGTGAGGACCCATGTGTTTCTTTCCACTACCTCTCAACAGCCCATTAAATTATGGTTCCATTAAAGGCTGAAACCATTGCTTATGGTCCAATCATCTTCCAAGGCCCTACTCCTGAATACTGCTGCCTGGTGGGGTGGCGGCAGCGGCGGCAGTGGTGGGGGGGGTGAATCTTCTACACATGAGTTTTGAAGGATGTTTCAGATCTAAGCTATTCTAACCAAGATCTCAGCTTGGCAACCCCAGGCAACTAGTGCTTGCCTAGTGACATAATGGTGCTCAGGGCACCGAGTCAGTCCAGTGGTTTGTTCCAATGTCCCAGTGGCTCAGGTTTTTCAGGAGATGAAGTCAATGCAGAATGTTCATGAGAGCGCAGCCTGTACATGTCTCAGTGATTGACGGAGGGAACTTCTGGGAGCAGAGGGCCTGAGGGTACCAGCACACGAGCCTTGCCATAGGCTTGGGCTCTTAGCAACTCAGCCTCAGATTTATTTTTTGTCAACTAAAAATTATTATTATATATATTTTTGTGTGGTGTGTGTGTGTGTGTGTGTGTGTGTGTGTGTGTGTGTGTGTGTGTGCTTGTGGTCAGGCACTCATAGGGGTCAGAGGACAACTTTTGGGACAACTCAGGTTGTCAGGTTTGAAGCAAAATCTTATATGTCCTGGGTCACCATGAAGTACCCCTTCTTTTTAGGGTTAATTTTTAAGTTTATCATATAACACAATGGGTTTCATTATGGCATTTTCATACATATGCCATTATACCTTGTTCTCATTCACTCTTTTCCCCACAGTTCCCTCCCCCACCTGCTAGTCTCTTTCCTCCCCATCCCAAATTGCTTTAGATAAGGAACTACAGGCTGTTAAGCATAATGTGTATTAATATCTGTTGAATGTGATATTCTGTAGTTCTTTCTGAAGGTGGTTGACTGATGATGTACTTAGAATCTGAAGTTTACTTGTTGATTTTATTTGAATGACCTATCTCAAGATAAAAATGGGGTGTTGATAAACTATATCAGGGATTATGTGAGCTTTTGTATCCACTAGATATTGGATACAAAATTATGAAACTGGGCATCCCCAATATTTGGTGGCTATATATTTATGATTATTATATATTCCTGATAAGTTTTGTTTTACTTATTTTGTAGTGGTCTCATTTATCTCTTCTGGCTTACTGTGGTATGAAATTTACTATTATAGTTATAATAGCTATAGCAGGTTGTCTTCATATCCAATTTGCTGGATAAGTTGAATTCTGTTCTCTTGTTTGTTGTATTTCTTAATTGATTGGATTATCATTTTTCTATATTCCCCCTATGTCTTATCATTAGTTGCGTTGCTAGTTTATTGTTTTGGTCGTTGTCCTAGTTTTATGTAATGTTATGCAAGCTAGAGTCATTAGAGAGGAGGGAACCTCAATTGAGAAAATGCCTCCATAAGATCCTTCAGCAAACAAGCATTTCCTTGATAGTGAAGTCCATTGTTGTTCTGACTTCAATAAAAAAGCAGCCTGATTGTTTTAGATATCCTGGGATTTTTTTCCCATATGAAGTTGACTATTGTTCTTTTAAGGTCTGTGAAGAATTCTGTTGGGATTTTGATGAGAATTGCATTGAATCTGTAGATTGCTTTTGGTAAGATTGCCATTTTTACTATGTTAATCGTACCTGTTAGGATAATATATGTGAGGGACATTGGTGGATTCCATGGCAGGCAAGGGTAACTGAGGCAGAGGGACAAACATGCCAGGCAGACAGAGCTTAGTGAGAAGTTTTAATAGAAAGGGGAGTGGAGGGGAAAAATAGAGAAAAGAGACACAGAGACACAGAGAGGACTAAAGAGAAGAGGGAGTCAGGAAAAGTCCTGTCTGCTCCACTGGAACAGCAGGAGAGGGAGAGGTAAAGAGAGCAGGAAATTGAGCAGGAAAGAGAGAGAGCATAAGTGGGCAGGGGTCTGTCTTTTACAGGAGACCTTTGCACCTGTCTGCATGCTATACAACCATGGAACCCTGGCCTGGCCAGGGTACTGCCTGAATCCATTCTGCCAGGTGACAAGGGCAGGCCAGTGTAATGCCTGAATCCTTATACTACCTATTCATGAACATGATAGATCTTTCCATTTTCTGATCTCTTCTTCAATTTCTTTCTTCAAAGACTTAAAGCTCTTGTCATACAGATCTTTCACTTGTTTAGGAATCTGTTCCCCACATTGGATTACCTCACCAAGCCTTGATGCAGGGGAAGGAGCTCAGTCCTATTTCAATTCAATGTTCCAGGCTTTGTTAAAATCCATGGGAGGAGAAATGGATAGAGAGGCAGATAAATGGGAGTTGGGGGGAGGGACTGGGAGGAAGATGAAGGAGGGCAAACTATGATCAGTATGTAAAATACATGGAAAATATTATTTAAAAAATAAAAATTCAAAAATAGCAGTCTGAGCAAGTTGTAGGGAGCAAGCCAGTAAGCAGCATCCCTCCATGGCCTCTGCATCAGCTCCTGCCTCCAGGCCCTTCTTGAGGTCCTTTCCTCACTGTTTTTGATGATGAATGGTTACATGAAACTGTGAGTGAAATAAACCCATTCCTTCCTTCCCAAATTGCAATGATAACTTTAACTAAAACTGACAAGTTCTTTCTTGTTCATCAATTTTTTTTCTCACAAAATATATTATTTCCTGTGCTCTTCCAATGGAGACTCTGTGTATAGTATTCCTTTAAGTGTTTTCTGGAGTCTTGGCTTGGTTATCATTACTTGCCTTAGCTTGTACTTTAATTCAGTGTCCCATTTCTTCATCAATTTTAAAAGATAGCTTTTCTGGATTTAGTCATCATAGTTGTAGCTGTTTGCTTCCCTGGGGTAAAGTACATTGTTCCATCCTTTCCAGGCTTTTAGAGTTCCTGATGAGAGAGCTGATGCTATTTTCACCTGTTTGCCTTTGTAGATGAGTTGGCAGTTTTCCCTTACAGATTTGATATTGTTTGTTTGTTTCATATTTTTGACATCTTGACCACAGTACTCTCTGGAGAGTCTTCTTCATTCAGACTTTACAATTTGGGAAAATTTTATGTATCATGCAAGTCCTGAGACTCAGACTGATGCCTTTTTTCCTGAGGAAACAAGATTTTGAAGTAGCTTTAGCTCTTTTGAGCACAGCAGGGACCTTTCATCAAATTTAGCTGTGGGAACCCTTCCCCTGGACCACATTGCTACTGAAAATGTCATCAATCAATCAACAAATATTTCTTGGGACAGCAACTTGAGAATGAAATGAGGTCATGGATGTGGCAAGTTAGAAGGCAGCATGGTACAGAGGAAGGCCATGGGCTTTGGAGACAGTCATAAATATGCTTGGAGCCTAGTATCAATTCTTATGAGCCATATAAGCCTGACAGAACCGTTTAAGTTCACTACTCTCTGCCTTTCTGTCTGCAAACTAGGGTAAGTAGCTACCTCCTCATGGAGAGAAGCCCCACTCTTCTGTCTCTTTGTCAACATGTGAAAAATTTAAAAAGATAAGATGGGCATATTGGCACATGCCTTTGGTCCCACCACCAAGAAGACAGAGGCAGGCAGAATTCTCTGTGTGGGTCAGCCTGGTTTGGACAGTGAGCTCCAGACACTGTTAAAGCTCCAGAGTGAGAATCTTTTTGTTCAAATTAAATATGATGGATTAAAATGTGATAAATTAGTGCCAAATGTCAGCCTAGCATGGGTAAGCCCTTGGCATCGCACATGGCAATGGGAGAGTAAGAAGAGGCAAGGCAAACTAACAAATGAAGTAAGATAAAGGTATAGAATTTGGCTGGAGGTTTCTGGGATTGGCAATAACTTCATTGGAGTGATGAAGATGGCATGCATTGGGTAGAGGAGAACAAGCCATAGGTACAAGAATTTTGGATGTGCAGAATTGTAGAAGCAAAGCATGTGGGCTTTATATAAGCCAGCATAATGGCTACTATAGCCAGATTGGACAAGAAGTGAAGGGAGCCATGAATGATGCAGGAAGAAGGTTGTTTAAAACTAAGCTAACAAATACACCTATTTTGCTACCTAATACAGAATGGTTTAAATGTTTTCAGTAGGAGGATGATAAGACCGGGAGCTGGAACTGTTAACATTTCTTCTGTATCAAATTCCCATGGAGTTGTTGGCACGGAGCTGATGTTTGTGGATACTCAGTGATGATGTATGAAATAATGGATGGATGTTTATGGAGGACTAGTCTGGCCATGGTGTGTGTGATGTTGACAGCTAAATGAATGCAGACTCTCAGACCAGATTCTAAATAACTAGCCTTGGTCAATGGAAACAGAGAATGCTAACAATTAATGAGGCAAATGTGAGCAATCTGGGTTTGTGGTTGGATTTGGACATCCACATTGATTTTGGCTTAATGGAAATAGTTACCACTTTCACTGATATTTTTATCTTGCACTTTTGAAAATATAAAATGGATACATGCCTGTAGAAAAAAATATATTTTATTTCTTTTCTGGGGCCTTGGCACTTGCAAAGTTTTTCTCTTCAACCACTGAGAATGTGCACATGAGTGTGTATGTATGTGCAAACACACACATGCACAAAACAATATACATCACAAAAGACATGCATATATATATATCAGGTAAATTCATAATAACCTATATTATAGTCTTAATAAATTGTGTTTTGGTATAATTTTCATAAAATAAAATGTATAACCTCAAGTCTAGTGCTTATTGTTTAAAAACATTTAATTCTATATCATTTTAAAACATAGGAGAAAAATTATACTAATTCAGGTTTAATTCTTAATCAAAAAGTCAGAATTCCAATGTACTCCAAATCAATTAAAAAAAAAAAAACCCTGTTGAGTGCAAACATAATGGCACACATAGAAAATTCCTTCACATTCTATAAGATTACCTTTAGGTTGCCCTTAAAAGATGTATAAAAACAAAATTGAATTTTGCGTTGAGACCCCCTTATGATAATTTTTATTTAGTCAATTATCTGTAATTTGTAAGAATCCAAAATACCAAACATTCTAGATGAGGGCTATTGAGTTTGTACGGCTCTGTGTGTTGTTTAGTCATTCAGTGGTATGTCATGGACATTCTGTTCATGCCAGTTAGGTTTTCTAACTGATTGCATAGCTTTTTATTATGGGCACCAGTGTTGTTTATTTATTTCTCTGTGGATGGATGCAGAGGTTTCCTTCACCTTTCACAATGCAGATGGAGCAATGAAGAGCCTTTGTCCAGCTGAGGCATTTTTATTACTATTTTTTTCTGGACTGGATTCCTAGAAGTAGAATCAATTAGAAGAAAAGTAATAGGGATTTAAATATTGTCTTCTGAATAAATTATAACAATCCAAGTCCTATAGTACAAAACACATCTTATTTTGGCCACTTTGTAGACATTATCACAGTTTAAAATACTTGCCCATCTAATGGGTGAAAAGTGATATTTCTAAAATGCTTTAATTTACATTTCCCAAAACCACTAGAATGAGTGAATGTTTATTGTTCATTTCAGTTTCCTCTGGGACTGGCCCTTTCTCACATATCATTTGTTCTTTATTTTACCTGCTTTTCTTCATACTATTTTATGGAAACTTTAAATTCAAATGTTTTTTTATATTTACATTTCTTTTTTATGCTTTCTTTTATTTTTTACAAAATTATCATTTCACATGTCAATTCCTTCTCCCTCTCCCCCTCCCTCCCGACTTCCCACCAGCCTCCTCCTCCTTCCCCCTCTGCTCCCCAAAGAGGGTAGGGCCCTCCATGGGGGCTCCCCAAATTCCATAACATCATCCTGGGCTGGGCCTAGGCCCTCCCCCATGTGAGAGCATCCCTTCACGTGGGATGGGCTCTCAAAGTCCCTTCTTACACCAGGGAAAAATACTGATCCACTACCAGAGGCCCCATAGGGTGCCGAGGCTTCCTCGTTGACATCCACTTTCAGGTGTCTGGATCAGTCCCGTGATGGCCTCCCAGACAGCAGTCTTGGGTCCATGTGCTCCCCCACTGGATGAGGGCTCTAGGATGGCATATAAAGTAGTCATCAATCTCATTATAGGAGAAGGGCATTTAGGGTAGCCTCTCCGCTATTGCCTAGATTGTCAGTTGGTGTCATCCTTGTAGATCTCTGGAAATCTCCCTAGTGCCAGATCTCTCCTGGGACCTATAATGGCTCCCTCTGATATGATATCTCTCATCCTGCTCTCCTCTATTATTCTCCAACTCAACCTTTCTGGTCCTCCATTTCCTTCTCTCCCCTTCTCCTCACATTCTGGCAGCTCCCTCTCCCCTACCCTTATGCTCCAAATTAGCTTAGGAGATCCTGGTCCTTCCCTTTCTCAGGGGACCATGCATTTTTCTCTTAGAGTCCTTCTTGTTTCCTAGTTCCTTTGGTGAAGAGGATTGTAGGCTGGTAATCCTTTGTTCTATGTCTAAAATTCATATATGAGTGAGTACATACCATGTTTGTCTTTTTGTGACTGGGTTACCTCACTCAGGATGGTTTCTTCTAGTTCCATCCATTTGCCTGCATTAATTCAAATGTTTTATTATTTTTCACATATAACTTTTGTTATTTTAAGTGTTTGAATGTTTTGACTGCATATATGTCTCTGCAAGATTTGTGTGCAGTGCCTATGGAATCCAGAAGCAGTCATTGGACCATCTGGAGTTACAGATGGTTGTAAGCCACTATGTGGATGCTGAAAACTAAAGCTGGGTCCTCAGAAAGGGCAGGCAGCTAGTGCCCTTAGCTGCTTAGCCTACAGCCAGTGGGATTCCTTGTACTCAGAGTTCAAGTTAATAGGCTATTGTACTGCAGAGGCATCATCAGGGGACCTAGTTAAGATGGAGCATCTGGTGCAGTGGGGCATGGATAGACCTCAAGATCTACATTTTTAAAGAAACTTCTAGTGCTGCTGATCCACATACACTACTTTGAGTAACCAAGTCTCAGTTTAGGAGTCTCACCTGGCAGAATTCCGAAATGCTCATGAACAATGTGTGGTATGTTTTTCTTCTGCTAAATAAAACAATAAGAAGATTCAAATAAAAATGCTGTGTTTGGAAACCAGAAACACCAGTAGTATTGAAGGTGACTGGAGAATTAACTAACATTTCTGAGGAACTGGAAGCATTTTTCTGGGGTGGGAAGAGAGAGGGCCTTTGAGTTTCATGCTCAAGCTTCACTTCACTCAAGTTTTAAGCCCAGAGGAGTTCAGTTTCCTACTTCATATATAGAGACATAAAAGGAACGAGGCAGGACAGCAATTTCTACTTTGGTTTTGGAGACTTTGGAGATCAAAAGAGAACTATTGATATGCTTTATGGATTCTAAAATATTGAAAGTAGTGATTATTGCTTTTGTCCATCCAAAGCCCTTGATAGTCTGAGCAGGAGCTACTGAGTATGTCGACATTCATTACTATTGATATGTTTATTAAAGCCAGAGTGCTTAGAGAGCTTGTGTGTGACTCCTCCAGTTCCTAATTGGTAAATTTTCTGCCTCAGAGCTGAGATTGCCAAAGGTCTATATGAATCATCTGATTCTCATGGTAGGAAATACATTATAAGCCGTTGTCATTGGATAGTCTGAATGTATAGGTGTTTAATGGAATGATTCTGAAGCTAGACTATTGTGGTTCAGTTATTTTGGTTATATATATATATATATATATATATATATATATATATTCACATCAGCATCATGCCTATATACATATAGGGACAAAATATGATCACTTGGTACTTATGGTAGTTACAGTATAAGTAGAATTTAGACTGTGGAACCTTCTAGTTGGCTGTCTATTATAGACAGTGCAAGCCTTTCACTAATTGTTTCTTCTTTGCACATAACAGGTAAGCAGGCAATGTTCTCCAGCCTTCTTTGTATTTAGATGATTAAGTACTGATCAATGGGTCAGGACTAGGATTCTTATGTGCAATTTTGTGTTGAGCACTTTTGAAAATCTATTTTTATTTATTATTTGATAATTTCATTGCATTTACACTATATATTTCAATCTACTCTCATTTTCTGCTTCAGCTTTTCCTATGTCTTGACCCACCATGTCTCTCTCTCAACTTTCTTTGCTTTTTTACAACCTGTTGAGTCTAAATAGTGCTGCCCATATGCTTATGTGGATAGGGCCATTTACTGCAGCATGGGCAACCTTCCAAGGACCACATATCCGAGGTAAATGGGCTCTTCCCTCATAAGCAACCAGCCATTGCCAATAGCTACTCAGTTAGGCCCCTGCCATAATTATGTTGGAATTTTAACTGGTTTGATTTTGGGAAGGTGTCCTATAGGCAACGAAAACTACTGTGATTTCACAAAAGCAACAACCCAGTCATGTCCAGAAGATGCTATTTCACAGATGCAGCCTTACCCAAACTTGGGTTCTTAAAATATTTTTCGCCCACTTTTGCCTTTCTCTGGTTTTCTGTGTACTGACTAAATATGGAGTACTTCATGGCCTTAGATGAGAAGTTAACATGTGGACAGATTGTGGTTCTCTGTATCCAAGGCACAAGGGTTTCTTGTAAATCTCTGCCACTTAGTTTAGAATTTAGGTGAAGAAATTATTCATGCAAATTATACTTTTGATTTACTTATTAAGTAAAGTTACTTTAAATAATGCATTCTCTAATTCATGCAGATCATTGATAAACTCGTTAACTAATAGTTAACTTAAATCTTACAGCTACTTAGTCCCAACTGGTCTCTTGTTTATATATGACAGTTAAGTGGAAGAGAGGAGTAAGAAACATACCATACCCTGATGAGAACATGGTTGGAAAATCTTAGCTTGAGAAACAGAATTCAGCATATGGGCAACCTCTAGTTGTTCTTTATCTCAAGGTTTTTCTGTCTTTCCACTAACAGTTAACATTAAACATAGAAATCATAGTGTTGACTAGTCAAAGTGTTAAGAATAAGAGACTGGAACTCAGCCCCAAACAGGGTGGCTATGTTAACCCTTTGCTCCCATTAAAACTCAGAGAATGTCATGGAAGAGGAGGAAGAAAGAATGTAAAATCCCAAGGTTAGGGAGGGCTGTTATGATATAGTGTTGTAGATGGAAGTTTCTTTCTTGCCTTGTCCTGCATCCATTCAGTCCCAAATAACCTCACAGAGGCTTATATTAATTATAAACTGTTTGGCCTATTGCTCAGGCTTATTGCTAACTAGCTCTACAAGTTAAATTAACCCATATTCTTATCTATGTTTAGCTACATGGCTTGGTACCTTTTCTCAGTTAGGCATTCTTATCTTGTTTCCTTTTCATCTGGCTGGTGACTCCTCTCTGCTTTCCTCTTCCCAGAATTCTCCTAGTCTTGTAGCCCCACCTATACTTCCTGCCTGACTACTGTCCAATCAGCATTTTATTAAACCAATAGGAGTGACAAATCTTTACAGTGTAAAAGGGCATTATCCCACATCACAGTGTCTTCGAGACATGGTATGGTCATTGCAGTCATGAAATCTCAGAAGCCTGCAGAAGACCTTTGTAAGATCAAGTCAGCCACAATCCAGGCATAAACACAGTAGATCTCCAGGCTTTACATAGGTAGAAGCTATTGGCAGTGGATAGTTGCTTGGAGAGTGTCATAGTTAGCTTAATACTATTAACTTGAAACTAACCTACTGTCACTTGGGAAGAAGGAAACTTAACTGAGGGATTCCTATCACTAGACTGGTTTGTGGACATGTCTGTGGGAATGTTTTCTTGATTAATGATTGTTGTGGGAGGGACCAGACCACCATGGGCAGTACCATGAGTAGGCAGGTGATCCTGAGCTGTATAAAAAGTTGACTGACAATGAGAAAGTGAGCAAGCCAATAGGCAGCATTTCTCCATAGTTTCTGCTTCAGTTCTTGATTCCAGGGCATTCCTGTTCCTGCCTTAGCTTCCCTGGATAAGGGACTATATAGCCCGTAAGCCAAATAAACTCTTTCCTTTCTAAGTTTGTTTTTATTCCAGTGTTTATGGCAGCAATGAAAAACAATTATTCTTTGTGGAATATTCCTTTACACTGTGTAAATATATGTCACTGTGATTGGTTTAATAAAGAAGCTGATTGGCAAATAGCTGGACAGTATAAGGTTAGATGGGAGAACCAGACTTAGGACGCTGGGAAGAAGAAGGACAGTGCCAGTGGAGTTGCCAGCAGGACATGGAGTGGAAACATGAGGTTCATGGCAGAGTGTAGATTAATAGAAGTGGGCTAATTTAGGTTGTAAGAGCTTGTTAATAATAAGCCTGAGCTATTGGCTGAGCATTTATAATTAATATTAAGTCTCTGTGTTAGTTATTTGGGAACTGGTGTATGGGAAATAAAGTCTGCCTACAACTGTTTATTGAACTGTTTATGTGGCCATTGGTAGTTTCCCATACTTCAGTGGATGGCCCTGCACTCATGTTAAAACTTGCAGCACTAAATGTACTTAGTGAATTATTTTTTAAAAAAATGAAATGAAATTGGGAAGGGAGTATAGTTGTGAATGTCATGGTTTAAATTTGAGGGGAGAGATGGTGATAGATAGGGTCATATTTTATTGTATAGGTGTACTAAATTCTCAAAACTAAAGAAAAACTTAATAGAGTTACTAATTATAATTAGAAAAATAAGTAAAGTGACATGGTACATGGAGAAAAGAAAAAGAAGTAATAACACAGTGAGAAATAGTTAAGAATGGCACACATGGCCTTTCCCTTTAATTCCTTTCTTTCTACCTAGGCCTGGAACAAGATGGTTATTTTTTAGAGTGAAAGTCTTGTAATGTTTCCATTGATGTTTTTGGCAGCGATGGTGAAAATTCTAGACTGAAATGATATTGTATGAAGTCTGGACTAATTGCCATGCTAAAGTAGAATGGATTTCCTCTCCTTTTGCTGTCTGGATCAATTCTTGGAGGAGTGAGAAAATTTGGTCTCTATGTTGAAGCAGCATATTGTAGTGGTAGCATGTAAGAGAACAGTCTGGGTCTCCAGGCTTTTCCAACTTGCCACTAATGTGAACTTCAGGGGGGCTTTTGCAAAATAAATAGAACTTATTGAGGGTTGTCAAGAAAGGTCCCAGATTCCATTGAGCAAAAGTGGAATGTTTAATACTCTACTGTAAAAATAAAATAAAAACAAAAAACCCTCCTTGGAATTCTGAATCCCACCTGTTAAATTATTTGTCCTTCAATAGAAGCAGGAATGAAAGGCGTATGTTTAACATCATTTTGGACCAATTTTCTGTGGCAGAAAACCAAGGTAAACACATTTTTCCTGATGTAATTGTTGATATTAGTTGAGCTTGTGTGATGTCATGTGATGCTGGCATAGCTGTGTGAACCATTTCACTTGAACCTGTCCTCAGCTGGAGTTGGCATGATAACGGAAAAGCCTAAAGACTATAAACACCTACTGTATGGGAACCTTAGGGAACTCCAGCCATAAGCATTAGTCTATGAGAGTCTCCTTTGGAGACTTGGCTTTGATTCTCATTTGTACCCATCTTGTTTAGAGACATGTATTTGATTTTCTCACCTGGGTGTGTTCAGATGTTTTATTAATTATTCATTTATTTTAATATATTCTAAATTGAAATAAATTTACATCACTTTCCCCCTCTCCTTTTTCCCCTCTAGGCCCTCCTATGTACCTCTTCAAGTTGACAGCCTTTCTTTGATTATTATTTTTTCATACATATATATTCATGAGTATGCATGAATTTATACATAAAATCTCCTGAGTCCATTGTTGTTGTTTGTGTGTATATATCATGCTGGTGCTGACCACTCTGTATTAGTCAATCAGTAAGGGGACTCATGCCTGAGAGAGGCTATATTTTCTTTTGTCAGCAGTCATTAGTTGTCATTTTATGTTATGGCTCCATAGATTTAGTTTCATGACAAGGAATTAAACTTGATACAGAACCACGCTGGGTGGTTTCAGTGTTATAAGCAATGTGCAGAAGTGTCTGGGAATTGGCCTACAGCGGTTTGGGGGAATCCTGATGAGGTATTGTTTCTTAAATATTTTGCTGTCAATTTTTAAAAAAATTTTCTTCATTTTGCTATCTTATCATTTTTGTATCAGTAATAAAGAGATTATTGTATTCCACTCTACAGATGAAGGGATAAACAAGGAGAATGAAAGTTGGGAAGTGATTAGGCCAAAGGGAGAAATAAATGAAATAGAGATAAATTCACATGCCATTTGTTCTCTATAAGACTTCTGCTCTTTCTCCAATTTCACACAAACACACATGTAATTGTTTATAAATACTAAATATTTTCTTTTAATTCTCCCCTTTATCATTGATTTTCTTCTCCCTTGCCTGTCTACCTCTGTTCTTATCTTTAGTATGTGTTCATAAACTAATGTCCATTCCTTCCCAATAGTCTCCACATTTGTATATTTACATACATATACATAAGTATTTTTTTCCTCTTCATATCATTTTTTTTAAACCATGTTTCTTTGTGCTTCCACTTTAACAATAGTTCCCAGGAACACATATGGGTTTTGTTCTGACACGAACTCTCCAGACACATCTAACCAATGATATAGTTTATTCCTTCATTTGTTTATCCTCAAATATATTTTTGGCCAGTGTTATGCTCAAATGGCTCAAGAATTCTGGCTACATTTGGTCACTGGATAGAGACCTAGACCAAAATATATGTACTTAATGAGAAAGCATTCATGGAAGTCCTGGGCAGGAACATCTGGCCAGCCTGTAAGGCTCAGAGACTGTTAACGCCACCAGGCATCATGCTTTGCTGCAAGAATATGTTCTATGTTCTTGCAGCAGGCTTAGGATGGGGAAGGCATGTGGTGTGGACAGGTGGAGTCAGGACATGAGGAAAGGTACCCCCTGCAGGAATGGCACACAACTAATGACTAATAGAACTTACTGTTCAAGAGGTTATAAACAACCATGGCAGTGAAAGGGCTCAGAAGGAGAATGCCTGTTGGGTCTGATTATGACAGTGGTAGCTATATTTTGCAGAATTAATACTTGACAAAATATTTCCACTACTTTCTTGGACCTTTGCAACTAACTTGGCAAGTTGGTATATTTTCCTTGGTACAGATACTTTTAATCCTCCAAGGCAGTATAGATGGCTGCCACTGGGAAGCTATCTCAAATTTTGTTCTTTCTCATCCTATCTTCTACTTGACTTTACTGTATGTTACTAAATGACACAGAAGCAACGTGGAGAGTGAAGCAGCTAGTTCGTTTCTGAGATGTTGAAGAATCCCATAAATCAGTGTTCTCAATAGGTGGGTTGCAACCCCTATGGGGGTCAAATGGCCCTTGCACAGGGGCCATCTGAGACCATCAGAAAACATAGATATTTAATTATGATTCATAACAGTAGCAAAATTAGAGTTACAAAGTAGCAACAAAAGTAAGTCTATGGTTGGGGGTCACCACATACGGGGAACTGTATTGAAGGGTCACAGCATTAGGAAGGTTAAGAACTACTGACTTAAGTATTTGGGAGCCAGTTTTTCCTGACATTTGCCTGGATCACACATATGAGTGACAGGGCTCCAGAGGACCTCGTATATAGCTGCTGCCAAATATAGGACTAGTGTAGAAATCGTACCACTAACAAAACCATCTGTTGAGCCAAGTGTTTGCTGCCTCAGCCTTCTGTTTAGGTCAGAGGTATTTACCTGTAAGAGAGAAAGACAATAAGGTCGAAGCCACAAGTAATATTTCAATAAAATTTAGTTGGATTGATTGGGTTCGGAATTATTCTTCTATGAGACCATAAAGAAAACCTCTCAGGTGCTTTATATTTATGTGTTTGTTTAAGGAGGATTTTGGATTGATAGTTGAATGTGGTGAGTTCACATATTGGAGAGCATGTAGCCAAAATAAGCACAGATAAGAAATGGGAGAGTAGAGAAAGATTTATTACTTGGAGCAGGTGAAGGGAGGGTGGGAATTATTTACAAAGTAATATCTTTCTCAAAGGAAGGCATATTTTATCAGGGAATTCTGTAATACTCATATAGGCAAACACTTTGGGGGGGCATTCCTGGGCATGTTCAGGTAAGGGCTTTGTTCCTGCATATGCTTAGTTGAAGTCTCAATAAGGCAAGATGGCAGACATGTTGGGAAATGCTTAACTCTAGATCATGGGACACATTTATTCAAGGCTAAATGGTGGGCAGAAACATGTGGACAGGCTCCATTTGTGCCCTAAGGATGGTACACAGGAACATATCTGAGCAGGTTCAGTTCCTATCAAAGTTGTAGCCTAAAATAACAACAGTGACAATAGAAAATCAAAAAGATGCTTTCAGGGTACCTTAATAGAGGAGTTTGCTACTCAAGCTGTCCGCATGTAGTCATGAACAGATCTACAATGTAATTTAGGAGACAGAGCTATGTCCAGACTACAGAGAATGATTTACAACTTGCTTCTTTTGCTTCTGGGAAGGAGGCAGAGACCAGAGTCACCAAACAGAGCTTACACCACAAAAGCACTGAAGAGTTTTCCTGGGCCTCAAGACTCTCCCAGAGATGAGCTCTGAATAAACTCCTTCTATTTTATAACTATTCTTCCATGCAAATGTTTAACACAGAACTTCAGAAACAACAGAAAAGACTAAGACAAATGATATGTAATAAAATTGAAGTAGGCATGGTGGGACATGCCTGGGTTTCTAAGTGATTGAATGCTGGAGGCAGGAGGAGCTCAAGGCTAGCCTCATCCACATATTTGAAGACAAACGCAGAAAGATAGAAGGACACAGCTCAGACTAGTAACTGAACTGGTCCTTGTCTAAGCTTCTGGGTCAGCCAGATGCAGATAAGGCTAGCAGTTACACTCAGAAGGAATAAAGTAAATAGTATAAGCACAAGACTTAGAGTAATGTTTGGCAGTGAGTAAAAATATGGACATATCTAGTTTAATTGTTATCAATAAAGATTTTCTGGGCACCTTTGTTTATTTTTACAAAAGTTATACATTCACATCAAAATTAGGAAACGGGTGCAGAGATTTTCCATCTATCCCTGCTTTTACAAGTACATATTATCAATCATGCCTATATATGACACACATTGGGGACATGGATAATTATGACCTTAAAAATTCCCCTGCTTTTAATAGTACTATGTGGCATCACCTATCTATTATTTCATGCTGTATGCTTATGTCTGAAGAAGAGAGAAATGGAGACTTGGGACCAGAGGGTAATATGAGCAGTGATATGCACATTGTATTTTGGCTCATGTACTGTGTTGCAGTTTACCAAGGATGGCCATTCATTGAGTAGCTCAATGTCCTTGAACAGATTAGAAAACATGTCTGTAGAATGAAATCAATGCACCCCATCTTCCCTAAGTAGATGAATACACATGAGCATGTACTGACCACCATTGGTCTCAACCACCTTCTTCTCAAAGTCCTTCCTAACATAATATATCCTGAGGGACAGTATTTAGGCCAAAGTAAGTTGATAGTAAGTGGCTGTTTTCCAAGGAATTATGTTTCTCAAATTATCATCTCTAATTCCTTGCTTGTGTGACTATTAAGGCAAATTGAGTGGGGGCATTACAATATCAGGTTATCGCTCATATGGTGACTTGTATGGGAAAATGTCTCCCCTCTCCTGAACAGATTAACTAGGAGCAAATCCTTTGGACTTAAGCACATTGGGGCAAATCTATTTGTTATAGTTGTGACTTTAAAGAGACGGTGTGCGTGTGTGTGTGTGTGTGTGAGTGTGTGTGTGTGTGTGTGACTAACTGGAAACCATAAATGAGGGTGAGAGAACACTAGAGCAACATTTGACGAAATTCAGGGTAGTTTTTTTATTAATGCTTCATGATACATATCCAAGAACAACAGTTCTACAAGTGCGACAATGTCTCAAAGCGTCAATGTCTGCCTGTAATTCTCTGAGTGACTCTTCTCAGAGCTACGTGCAATGATGACTGATGGCAATTACAGAAGATGAGCAGGAAAATGGGTGTCTTGTCAGTCATGGAGATATGGACAGTAGACTAAGGTAGAAGGGGGATGCCTGATCCAAGGCTGATTCCACAAAAGGTATACCCACTGGCAATAAGAAGAAAAGTGGGGATTTACTCTCTGTGATGCCCTTAACTAGTCTGTCTGGCTTGGAAGCACATCCGTGCTTCTGAGTTTGATTTCTTGGATCTGGATGCACTGGATCCCCAGTGTACAAATACCATCTTCATTGTCCCTTTCATAGATGAGGGGCTACCAGGCACTGGCAGGTTACAGAAGGATCTTATGGTTCAGAGTCCGCTGCTGTTAGCTCTAGGAGGGAATCTTCATCTTTCAGTGGTAGGTTTACATGAGCACAAAGTACAACAGGGTAGTTAATTTTGATGTCACATAGACTCAACAAGTTTCTGAGAAGGAATAGGTCAAAGGGCATAGAAGAGCTGAGTGATTAATATGTAAATCCATGAAGCCAAACCATACTTGAATTTCTGGAATGAGAGTGGCCTGATTATAAAGATTTAACTAGGCTTACATCTCCATAAACTTAAGATGCATTTGGAATTAGGTTGGTAAACGTGTTTAAAAAGTGCACTTAACTAGGTTTAAAAAGCCTTTCCAATGCTTTAAGTATTTTTTAAACATAGGTTAAATATATACCATTCTAGCTACTTTGCAGTAACATTTACTTCTCATGTGGCTATTGCAAGATACATTTAAGATTAAATTTTGGATGCATTATCAGGAATTTACAATAGGGGAAGCTGGATGAAGTGGTATATGATAAAAACAGCATTCATTTTGGTACATTCAGATCTAAGAATACAGGCTCAAGATAGGCATATGAAATTAATTCACAAATATTAAATAGCATCTACTATGTACAAAGCTTAAGGAAAGGCTGTGAGAGGTACAGGTGTGATACATACGTTACCACTTCATAGAAAACATGAGAAATCATAGTATAATATGACTGTGTCTAGTGTGTATGTAAATAACCAAGGATATAGTAGTTTTGTTTAGTCTTGAGGACTGGATGAAGGAGGTAATAAGGAGACATAGATTGTTCTTGAGCAGACAAATGCCATGATCAAAGTTGTGTTTTGAGTGTAGCTATACATGTGGATATTTGACCAGGTAGTAGGGTACTGTATTACATATTGAGTGAGAAATGTGGTCCACGATTTAGAAGCCATGGCCATTAACTGTGAATAAGGAAGGAGCTCTCAAATGGAAGACATGCATGATTTGACATGATGACAGTGGAGCCAGTCAGGCGACTAAAGAGACTGGAGCTTGGATTTTTGGCAGGGCCTTCAGATATTTGGCAGCATCCTTGAGGAGGATGTATCTGGAAAATCTCAGCTGATGTGTAGTCTTGGTCTTGACAAAGGTGGTTATAAACTGCAAACTTCAGGGGTCACTGTGTGAAGGTAGGACCTGAATATAGGAACTGGAAGAATAGGGAAAATGAAGTCATAGAACTAAGCTCTGGACCCTGAGTAATTAATCCCATGGCCTGAAAGTGGCACACGGGGTCCGTTTGTTCTCTGCTCTAGATACAAGGAACATGAACCTATGCTGAAGTAACTGAGGATAAAGGTAGGATAGCTGATGTTTCTTACAAAAAAAAAAAAAAAACTGTATCATTACCTCAAGAAACTAGTGACTGAGTTCCCTAAGCTGGCTCTGGGCTGACATTTTATCTTCAAATCGCAATAAAAATGATCCTACTGGTTATTTCCACTCTATTCTTTCCCTTTTTCTCTGGCTCTGTCCTAAATACACTTTTGGCTTTAATTTACTGTAGAAATTTCCTGTGTAGTTTGGGGCTGAGAGGTAGAGGGTCAGGTTTTGGGATCTGAAACCCAAACAAATCTTTCATTATGTCCTACGATACTGTCAACTTAATTTAGGGGTCAGAGGATAGTCTGTGAAAATATCGGGAGCAGCCCAGACATTTATTTCTGAAGAGATTCAAAGAAACTCACATCTGGATAGGTGCATGAGTTTTTTTTCTGGAGTTGTTAAATCATGCTGTTGACTGTTAACAAGTCTGTGAGCCAATTTCTTTCTTTTTTAGATTATTATTATTTATAATTTATTTATTGTTTTAAATTTCATTTTGCATTCTAACCACAGTTCTCCCTCCCACTCCCTTCCATCCCTTCCGATTCCCGTCAGCATCCTCCCAGTCCACTCCTCCTCATGCATTAGGTTTCTTATGAGAAGTCAACGAAATCTGACACAATAGGTTGGGACAGGGCTGGGTCCCTCTCCCATGCATTAAGGCTGAACATGGCATCCCACTATAGGGAATGGGCTCCAACAAGCTAGCTCAATATCCTGGGATTATATCGTAGTCCTACTGCCAGGGGCCCTCTGATAGTCCAAGCTTCATAACTGTCTCCCACATGCAGAGGGCCTAGTTTGGTCCCCTGGAATTTCCACAGCTGTCAGTCTAGAGTTCATGAGTTTCCCTAGCTTGGTTCAACTGTCTCTGTAGATTTCTCCATCATGATCTTGACCTCCCTTGCTCATGTATTCCCACCCCTCTCTCTTTGACTGGATTCCCTGAGTTCAGCCTGGTTCTTGGTTGTGGATCTCTGTGTCTGGATCCATCAATTACTGGATGAAGGATCTATGATAATAGTTGGGGTAGCCATTCAACTGATTTCTGGGGTAGGCCAGGTCCAGCATCCTCTCCACTACTGCTAGGAGTCTTAACTGGGGTCATCTTTGTGGATTCTTGGGAATTACTCTAGAACCTGGTTTCTCCTTAACCCCATAGCGGCTCTCTCTATTAAGATATCTAGTTCATTGATCTTCTACTGTATTCCTGGCCACCCCTGAACTACCTTGTTTCCTCAGGAATGGAGTATTACTCAGCCATAAAAAAATTATGACCTCATGAAATTTGCAGGCAAATTGGTGAAAAAAAAAAAAACCAAAAAACCAAACCATCTTGAGTGAGGTAACCCACACTCAGAAAGACAATACAGTGTGTATTTACTCGTAATTGGATATAAAATGTTAAACAATGAATAACCAGACTACAACCCACAGCTCCAGAGAAGCTAGGCATCTAGGAGGACCCCAAGAGGGACAAATGGATTACCCTGGGAAGGAATATTAGATGAGATCTTCTGGGGTTGTAAGTGAGAGGGGAGGGAAGTGAGTCAATTTCTTAAATAATTTGAAAATCAACCACAGTTAACATTGTAGAGTAAGTTACAGAATAATTGCAGAACACAAAAATCAGAAGTCCAGATCAAGCAATAATCTATTAACAAAATAAAAGCCCATTTGCTCACTAATCCAATTTAATCAACAAACCAACCAAGCTTGTCTACTCAATTGTCAGAAGACTTCTGTAGGATGTTTCCCCTCCTTTTCCTCTATTCTTTTTCCTTTCACCTATCCCTCTCCTTTGCTCTCACCCATTCCTGTGTACATTGTTTTCCCACTAGTTAATTCCCCCACATGGAAGGGGAAATGATATGGAAAAATGGAAGGTCCATACATTGCAAACTGAGGGTTGTTCATGTTTTAAAAAATTAATTAAGCAAACAAATTATTTGATTGGCCTGCCTTGAATTGTGTATTCATTTGTTGTTTGCCATTTTCTATAATGGCCATGCATTCGGTATGGGAAGAACAGTTCTTACAAAGCAAGGAATGCTAATTTGAGATAACAAATATTAAACAATGAAAGTAGCAATGCTAACCAATTCTGTGTTATGCAAAAGCATAAAGCATTGTCAGTGTGGATAGGTATTCTTCCAAACTAGATTTGACTTCTGCTCTCAAAGATTTCAAACACTGATGGGTGAACCTGCAAATGAAAACAGCAGAAACCAGTAATAACAATGTTTGTTTGTTATAACTGCCTCTAATGAAAAGTAAAATTAAATAAATAATGAGAAAAGAGGTATACAGAATATGGGGGTGGTATAATTATGGCTAGAGGATCAAGAATTATTGATAAGAAAGGGGCCTTTGAACTTCATTTAAGAGGAAAACAGCTATGAGCAGAATGGTGGGAGGTAGTGGTGGAGATGATGATGAAGAAGAAAGCAGGTTAAAAACAATGAATGCTTATCACTCTGTGTGATATGCTTAACAATTCTATATTATTGCTATTTCAAAACATAAAACAAAGATATTCCATATGGTGAAAGGATGTGCCAGAGATGGCTCAGTGTTCGAGAGCTCTTGTTGCTCATGTAAAGGACCCAGGTTCTGTTCCCAGAAAGTACATTGTGGTTCACAGCTGCCAATAACTCCAGTTCTAGGGGATCTGATGCCACTTATGACCTTTACTGACCTCTTCACACATGTGGTACACATAAATTCATGCAAATGTGCACCAACACAAATAATAAATATATTATAAAAAAGGATGCAAGAAGCCTTTTGTGTCAATAAGTGCATAATAATCATTTGATATGTTTAAAATCAACAGTGCATAGGAGATTTCATATATATATATATATATATGTTTTGTGCATAATACTGGGAGAGGAATAAAGGCCATACTACTCTTAGAGTTTTGTGGACACACATATGGGATGATGATTCCATGTAGCCTAAGCTGGACATGATTATGATGAATACATATATCCAAGAGCCTGAAAAGATGCTCCCTGGCATTGTGTAGTTTGCAAAGAATCTCCCACCTGCAGTTAAAGAAAGGAAAGACCTTGAACCTCATTATATGGATAGCTCTAGGAAAGATGGCAGCCATTTTCAAGAAAGGGTGGCTAAGTGCAGGGCATGATGGCACACACCCTTAATACCTGCACTTAGGAGGCAGAGGCAGGCAGATCTTTGTGAGTTCAAATCCAGTCTGGTCTACATAATTCTAGGATAGACAGAATTACATAGTCAGGTACCCCCAATCTCTCTCTCTCTCTCTCTCTCTCTCTCTCTCTCTCTCTCTCTCTCTCTCTGTGTGTGTGTGTGTCTGTCTCTCTCTGTCTCTCTGTCTCTCTCTCTCTCACACACCCACACACCCACCCCCCCCCACACAGAGCGATGACTCCTATAACCCATACAAAAGATGAACCTTCTCAGAAGATATAGTATTCTTTTCTATCTTAATTCTCATGTTTCCTAAGACCTCTGGGATTCTTTTGGTTTTAAGTAGGATTCTACCTATTCCTTAAACAACCCATAAGCACATCATTTTGATGAAAATACTTTAAAATTATTTTCAAGATCCATTGGTTCTAAAGTCTTCAACACAGAGGGAAAAATCATCTTTTTGTGACTAAGTAATAATTTTAATTAATGTTAAGCTTAGTCACAGGAAACAATCCAGAGGATTCTGATAGCTCTGAAAAAGATAGAAAAATAGAAAAATAATGATCCCAGAAAAGAGTGCTGTATTTTCAAAATGAGTCAAAGTATCTTAGAGATACTAGTTGTTGTCTTTTTCATTACAGTATGTATCACTAGGGGATAGGGAGGGACTGCATGTGTGTGGTGCAAGGGTTAAGCAGCATTGATAAGAATGGAGCATCTTTTCAGCTGGGCTGACTCCAATGGAGATTAAGAAAGAACACCAAAACTTGTCTGTAAAACAATTAGAGGCTTATGAGGAATATTCAGTTCTAGCTTTTAGTTTGGCTAAACATCAAGCAAAACTCTGAAATTGCAACAACAAAGCAAACACAGTCAGATCTTAAGACACTCATATTTGTATTTGCACAAGAGTTTAGCCACAGCAAAATCAGATAGTTGATGCTTGCTTCTTGGGCCACAATACAGAGAATAGTTTCTTGCAAATGTTGAATTCTTGATGGTGCTCTTGGACATTCTAGGTACAGAGACACCATCAGATGCAGGATATGAACCCGTTTTTTGAGTTTCCAGCTACCTATAAGGTTTAATTTATGATGAAAATTATCTTTAGAAATTCAGAGATTTCTAGGCAAGCAATTAATATGAGAATCCATTTTTACAATTCCCATTCTAAAGTCACCTAAAAATGAACAGATGAGGTGAAAATATGTAGAATAAAAACTTTACCAACAGAGTAAACAATGAAGGGTAAGGTCTACATACCACACAGATACAATGTAAGTCTCAAATTTAGAGTAAGAATACAAATCCTCCCATGTTGTTTAGGGGACAGGCACTTTGGGGGCAAAATGAGTGCTAACATGCCATCCTTGCCACATAGGTATTTTCTACCTCAGTCTCCTCCAAAGCCAGCAAATCAAATGACAAAACTGTGCATAATAGGAAGGTTTTCCAAACCTGGCTAGTATTCTAACTAGTTTGTGCTCTGGTAGCCCAAGCTGTGTTACTTGTTAAATAGTTTGAATGTCAATACTGTTGATTTGGCAGGTAAGAGGATATGCATGGAAAGTTATTATTATTATTATTCAATGTTTATGATCTCAATTACCATTCCCTCTTTTGTAGGAAGTTCTTCTCATACTGAATGCATGGTTGTCATAGAAGGTAGAAAAACAACAAACAAATATGTAATTCAATGCAGGCCAATCAAGTAATTTGGTTATTTACTTTAAAAACAAACATGGTCAACAAGTCTTAGTTTGCAAAGTGTGGACATTTCATCTTTTCCTATTAATTTCCCCTCCATCTGTGGGGCTTGATTTTAGGGAAAACATCTACATCAGGAGGAGTAGGTGAAGGTGAAGGTGAAGTAGAGAGAGAGGAGGCAAGGAAAATATCCTATAGAAGTCTTCAGATGGGCAAGTACTCAAATACAGTAAAGCATCAGCTATTGTAAAATATCACTATCTTTCAGGATCCTTAAAATCCCCTTGATATGGTTGGATTCAGATTATTGCTACTTTCAGCAATGTTCTTGAGACTACATTCTATGAGTAATCATTCCCATAGAGCATTGTAATTACTTCAGGTGGAGACTGGATATCACCATGAAATTATGAAGAGCAGTTGCAGAGCAGAGTAGTTTTGGTGGAGGTGATGATATCTACCTAAGACCCTGCTGGTGGATTTGGTTTCTATCCTCTGATCTAAGCTGAAGTTTCAACTATAACTGAGCTTCGACGACTCTATTTCCTGACTCTCTATATCCAGGATGCTCATTGTCTAATTGGTAACTAATTGGGTTCTACTTCTCACTCCTAATCTGTAGTTTCTTCTATTAGTTTCAATCAGTAGGATGCAGACTAGGGTCTCATGAACCTAACTTAAATCCTATCTGAATATGAGCCAATGTCAGGTAACATTATCCTTCTTATTATGTGTTAGACACTATAATATGTCTAGGGTGCTTCATTTATTGCCTGCAACAATTTTATGAGACAGATGCTGCTATCTTAACTATTTTCTTGATGGGGAAATGGAGATAAGAATAGGTCCCAGAGGAAACAGAGGTGGAGGCATAATTTGATTATGAACAATTAGTCTTTAGTCCACTACAATAAGGAATCAAGAACCAAAGAGTAGTTCCCACATACATTGAAATTATGTAACCTTGTTTTCACCAAAGCTTCATTTTCATATCATCTATTTGGTTGGGTCACTCATAACCTTCCTCACTGAGCCGGGGTTGGACTTTAGCCATTTTCAACACATGACCAAAGAAATTTGCCTAAAGATAAGTGTAGAAAACTCTGAGAGGCATCCATGAACATTTAAGTCAGCAGGGTGATTATTGGCTACAACGAAAAAGGCATATTCTCTTTTCTGATTGCCTGTAGAGGACAATATGGATGACATTTAAGATCCATCTGCTTTTGATGAAGAGGCTATTAAAGACCTGAAAATTCAGAACTGTCCACAGTGAAATAAATTCACTACAAGAGGAAGAACACATGAGAAGGTGTTTAATGAACCAATGGTTCTAAAAATCTAATTTGAAGGAGGAAACCTAGGTAGACATTTTATCTAAGTCCTTTGTGACAAAACTGACAATTAATTTTGAAAGCAAATGGCTGATGACACTGTGGAAGACAAGGGCTGATGAAACAGGACCATGAAAAAAGACTTTCAGAGCTTCTAGGAAAAAGAAAATTAGAGCATGAAGAAATCTTGGCAATGAATATTACAGAAAAACCATACAAAAGAAAAAAAATCCCTAAAAGATAAAGCACTAAAGTGGCACAAGAATTGGGTAAATGGGCAGAGCACTGGTCCTGCAAGCATGAGGGACCGAGTTACGACCTCTGAACTCATGTAAAACATCAGAAGAGTTCAGAGACCAACTTGTTGGAGGTGGAATCAAGGGCCTCCTGGAGTGAGCTGGATAGGTAGAGTAGCTGAGCTGGCATCCAAGAGCTCTGAGTTCAAGTGAGAGAACACACTTGCTTCTGTATAGAAGTGGAGGCAGGGGATGATCAAGGAAGGCACTTGGCCTCTTCACAGACACATGTGCACAGGCACACATGTAAACATGCACTCACATCAGATACACATACAGATGTCAAAAGGAAGAGAGATACAGGAAAGATATTGCAGGTATAAATCTAAAAACATAAAAGTGTTCACTGCAATGGGATGCCAAGAAAATAGAAAAAAAGGAAAAATTATTAAAACAAGATGTAAGATCTCAGAAACAAGAGTAAATACGATAATTTTTTCATGAGGGAGAGAATTCAAAATAGAATGTTTTAAATGAAATAGAATATTAGTGTGTGTAGTAAGAGATGCAGTGAGGAAAAGTGACATAAGAGGGTTGAAAATCATACAGTGGGTGTCAATGTGTAGGGAAACATACACCAAATAAATCAGTCAGCAGACATTTGTATCAAATAAAGTAGAAACTAAGATTAAAACTATATAAAGAGATCCAATGGCACTTACAGACACCCAGAAGATAACTTCATATAGATAAACATTGATATACAATGAAAACATGGTTTCAAAGATTCATATGTTACAAACAATATCCACATAGGAATCACTTAAATTTAGAATGATTGAGGAAAACAAATCAATAGCACAATAATGAATAATGCTAGACTTGACTAAAGCACTACCAATTTATGAAAGTAGAAGTGGAGAATAACAAAAGTTGAGACAAGGAAAAAAAACACACAAGTAAAGACCAAGGGGATGAGGGTATAAAATAAGCTGAAATTTCACATGAGGAATCCATTTTATGTGCTTGGAGATGAGGTACTTTCTTTTCAAGTGTCCTTGGAACACTCATAAACATCAAATTATTCTCCCTCTATGCCACAAAGAACATCTCAATAAGAAATGTCCCCCAGGACCAAACAGAAAGTGTCCTGACCACAGCGTAGCATCTGACCGAAACCTCTAATAAAAACTAACCAATAAAGCACTAAGTCATTAGATGAGGCCCTGGGTGAACTCTTAGCCTCTTGCTCAGACTATTACAGCCTTGACTTTGAGGACAGGCATTTTGTGCTCTGCTCTGTTGTAATTTTTCAAAACAAGAGGAACAATCTGAAATCGTATATCCCAGCAGGGGAGTGTAGAAATTTACAGGAGGCAACTTCACATTAGTTTTCAGAAAGGAGAAATTATATTACATGTTTCTTTTTTAAAAAATACAGAAGTATGGATTTAGAAAGTCTCCCTATAATGGTCATTCTCCCCATTACTTAGTTTGCAGAAGAAGGTATTGAGACCCCGAGTCTGGAAAGATTTGTTCCTCCAGGTGTATAGAAGAGGAAACTTGTCTGGACTAGTGTTTCCTGACGGACTGCTCAGACCATCTGCTTGAGGGTCCATCCTGGAGTAACAACCTGGACACAGGTTGCATATTTTCATGTCCCCAGATCTGAGAGACTGTAGTGTGCCTATTTGTCTGCCAAAGGTGAGAGTGGCTGCTTTGATTGGATTCCTTGGAGCCAGAGTGCCTATTCTTCTTGTACAGCTAGAGCAATGTGGTTGCCATTATTAGACTCATAGGCCTTCTACCTCTGCCAGATAACCTGCCTTGCTTAAGAACCTCTGACATCATTAAATGCTGCAATCTCTAAACTGTGAACGTATGTTGGGAGCTGTTTTCTGGATTGCTCTCATGAACTCCTTTTGCCGAGTCTCCTTTTGTTTCCTCTTTCCTCCAGGATCTGACCTGTTTCCTTCCTCTGCCCCCTCCTTGCTCTACTCTGGATGCCCAGACATATTGCAATCTCTACCTCTGCTGTTCAGCTGCTGCTACTGAGATCACCATGTGTTTCTAAGTCACACCAGGTGGGCAACTGCTTTCCTACATCGTTGGGCCAAGTTATGTTTTCTGTATTGTTCGGGTGGACTGCAATTGCATACCAGATCTTATTACCAGAGCAGAGACCAGAGAAGTAAAACTCATGCCTGATTCTTAGAGCCCTGCTGAACTAAGCGTTTCAAGGGGGACCTTGTTTCTAGCTATGAACTTATGACCTGAAGACTGCATGAAATACAATCCTCATTGTTATTACAAAGTAATCCTCTTTTGGTTACCCACCCAGTATTTCTACAACAGTCATTTCTTCCTTCCTTTCTCTGATGAAATGCTCTCTAGGTATCGTGGCTGGCAGTTGCTATCCACTGCTCCTGTTTTTCTGGTGAGATGCCAGGGTCCAAAGATCACAGAAGTGGGTTCTGCCTTTAAATTCTCAGTGGCAAGCATGGTGTGATACCTGCAGAGGCCCTCTGGATACAAACATATCCCCTGAAACACATGGCATTTCTGTTTTTATTCCTTCAGATAAGTACTACGTAAGGAGAACAATGACATGCAAAGGACATTAGGACAAGAAGGTATTTCAGAGAACCTGCCCTCCACAGTCTCTATTTGAATTCTGTGTCACAAATCACCCCCAATCTCAGTTTAGCTACAACTTACTGTTTCCCAGTCCTGTGGTTTGGTGGAAGCTTTGTGAAGCTATCTTTGCTTGCCCCAGGTCTGGCTGGGAACCCTGGCTCTACTCCATCTGGCCCCTCTCCACGTGGTCACTCACCGTTCAATTATCTGACTTGAATGTCTTCA
Source organism: Cricetulus griseus (assembly GCF_003668045.3). Classification (NCBI taxonomy): domain Eukaryota; kingdom Metazoa; phylum Chordata; class Mammalia; order Rodentia; family Cricetidae; genus Cricetulus; species Cricetulus griseus. The sequence goes on from NC_048600.1 coordinate 19,978,857, forward strand.
GTTAGAGGGTAGATTCCAAGGAACAGACAGAAGAAGCTAGCCAGCTGCTACACTTGGATGGTTGAAGCCAGCCAGCTTCCTGGGGATGGGTGGTGGATGAGAAAGTGCCACGAGCTTGTAAGAATAGAAGGGACGTTGACACCATAGTTTCAGATGATACGCCACATTCCCGGTTTTTCAGACAGATGGAACTTGAACCTTCAGCACTGAGTAATGCATACTTGGACATTCTCCTGAGTGTGATGAGAAAAGAGTGCACATGTCCAACTTTTGATGAGCGTATTGGAGTTTCCTCTAAGACAGTTCCAAAATGACCAGGGAGACAGAAGCCACAATAACAAGAGATTACATTCAGGGGAAGATGGATGGGCAGTTCAAACAGCTCTACCAGCCTCACAGCTGAGATTCATCTTGTAGACTCATATTTCCATTTGGGTTTCTAATGATCTCCTCCCTCCACCCACTAAGATGACCTTTCTGTCTGTCCAGTTACTTAATTGAGAGCTCCAGGAATACCAGTTTCAACCTTTCAGTGTGCTAAGAAAGAAACAGAAAGAGGAAGAATGGTGGAGCTTTTTTCCCCATACCCAAAGGCTGCACTGCCCCTGACAAGAAGGATAGTAAGATATTGAAACATGTTTTAAGATCTGAGCAATATTTTCATGGGCAGTATATGTTCTGGTCTTTGAGATTCTTTGGGAGACTCTCAGGTGTTTCCTCTACAAGGAGTTAAATTTTCTGACCATTTGTATTTTTCCTTTGCTCATTTGGGAGACATTCAGTAGAAGATTAATGGAGATCTTTAGAGAATGCTATTGTGTTGTACATTGGGTTTTATACATTCTTGCAAGCTGCTTTCTTTTGGGCCAAGACATAGAGGTATCTGAATATTGGGCTTCTCTTGGGTGCTGCCTGGTAGGAGTTCAAAACCCCATGAATGTGGGTGTCAGTGAGGATGCCTCAGAAATCTATGGAGCCTCTTATAGTACATCAGCACATACCCCTAGCATAGGAATGGACTTTGGGAGCCCATTTCACATAGAGGGATACTCCCTCAGCCTAGACACACAGGGGAGGGCCTAGGTCTTATCCCAAAGGATATGACAGACTCTGAAGAACCCCCCATGGAAGACCTCACTCTCCCTGGGGAGCAGAAATAGTATGGGATAGGTAGGGTGTTAGTGGGGAGGGGGCAGGGGAGAAGGGGGGGAGAGGGAACTGGGATTGACATGTAAAACAATCTTGTTTCTAATTTAAATAAAAATGGAGGAAAAGCTTACTCATTCTAAGGAAGAGTCTCTACCCTATGTCGTCCTTGTAGTTATTTTGCTTTTTTTTTTTTCTTTTTGGTGGGGGTGAAACACAGAGCTTTGAAAAATCTAACAGATAGTTTTCCAAGATTCGATAAAACTCATTTCAGAGCTCATCAAATCAACTATTACATAACTGATCCTAAGACATTGAAGTCATTAACTAGATGGACTCCTTTAGTATAAATGTTACTTCATGCAGCATTTTGAAGAATTATTTATCTTGTAGCTTAATAGAGAAATTAAAAGGATTAATTCAGTTTATGCTGAGTAGTTAACAAGAGTAGGAGACACGGTTTCTTTGTGTAGCCATTGTTGTCCTGGAACTCACTCTGTAGACCAGGCTGGCCTTGAACTCACAAAGATCCCCCTGTCTCTACCTCCTGAGTGCTGGGATTAATGGTGTGTGCCACCACCACCTGGCCTCTTCCAGATGTTGTCAATTACCAATAGATCCTCAGGTAGGTTTAGGACTTTGTGTGCTCACCCATCTCTCTGGAATTTTATCTGACTTGAGCATGCAAAATCCTTGTGCAGGTTGCTACAACAACTGTGAGATCATGCGTGTAACTGCCCAGCTGTATCCACAACTCGGTTTCCTTGTGGTCACCCACTGTCACTGTCACCTCTTCATCCAAGCAGTGATCTCTGAGTCATGGGAGTAGTAGATGGGACATAGATGTCCTGTTTTAGGGTTGAGCATCCTGAAGTCTTTCAGTTTCTGTATCTTGACCAGATGTGTCTCTCTATGTTAACTGACATTTGCTACAAGAAGCTTCTCATTTGGGAGAGCTCATAAGTAAAAACCTAGATGATGAAGATACATCTGTCTAATGTTAAAGATAAAAGCTAATGATATCTTCATCATTAATGCTTTCAGACATACAACTCATCTTGAAGAAACTGGTCTCCAACAGTTCCATGTAGGAGTGATACGTTGAAAGAGGAGGTTAACTCAAGTCAAGTCAGAGAGATCAAAGGCACCACTGATGGAGTAAATGTGATGCTGAAAACAAAGTTGATAGAGATTTTGCTACTGTATTGCTTAATATTTTTTGCCATTTGGGTACTGCTCTTGCTAAGCTCTTCATACTCTTGAGTCATCTTCCCTTACATCACATTCTCCCATGTCCTGCTACTGCTTTGATATGTGGGTTTCTGTAATGTGATGCTTACTGGGAACAGATCAATTATGCCATTATAATTCTAATACCTTCTTGGACTTTCAAAGACCCATTTAACACTCCCTCCATATTAATGACCAATACCATCTGAGAACACTCCCTCTGAACAGAATGGAAGAACAATTTGGAGATCCTGCAAAGATTTGGCAAAGCTGCTCTATAGGTAGTTTTTGCGTTATTTAGAAAAAAAAACCAACCAAACAAAACACACACACACACACACACACACACACACACACACACACACACACACACACACAAGCATTATCTGAGTCAGAAGCCAGGGAGGAGATTCCCAGGGAAGGATAAGTTTGATTATTTGCAAAACACCAAATGGCTGGACTTGCTGACCTCAGTATCTTGTTGAAATGGGTACTGGAGATTTCCAGGGCCACAGAAATCCTGTTTCCTTGCAGGGAGTATGCATCAAGATTCTGATTTAGCCTGCCTTCCCCATCTTTTGCTTGCTGGCTGGCACACACCTGCTATTGATAGAGCTGAATTGGGAAAAGCCACTTTCAAGCAAAAATGAAGCAGCTCACTGAGGCTGTTGGCATGGAGACAGGCCCAAGCAAGCAGTGAGGCTCCATTTGTCTGAGAACATTTTTATTTCAAATTTGTAATTGTTCTTTCATAGACCAAGAAAAATAGGAGGGGCAAGGTGAGAGAGACAGAGGCAGAGGGAGAGGGAAGGAGAACGGAAGGGAAGGAGGAAAGGAGGGAAGGAGGGAGTGAGGGAGGAGGAGGAACTCAAACTGTACCCACAATTCTTTCACTATGTTGTGATTGACTTGAGGAAAGGTTAACAGAAAGGCCATTCCCTGGAGGTGTAGGAGTTCAGCAGCCTGGGGAATGGAAAGTGTGGGGCACACAGACCCTGTCTCCTCAAGCTGGGAGCATGCACTGAAGTGGTCCCTCCTGTCGCTACATTTTGAATAGAGGAGGTAAGAGGGCAAGAGGAGGTGAACTCTTGCTGTGCACAGAGACAAGTCAGACAATGTGAGTTTTAATTGAAATCATATCCCCACCATTTTACTTTTCAAAAGCTGTTAGCATGATCGAGGTTACATTTTCTTGTGACTACTATTATTACTGTCACACTGACTGCTCTGGGCAGGGGCTGAAGGTTACATGTGGGCTGAGAATGTTGGGCTGCAATAGGAGGGGCTGGCAGACATGTCTTGGAATGCCTCTCACCACCAGGTTCTTTTTGCCTCTCTCTGACTGCTAAGGAAGCAGGGAACTGGTCATCTCTGGATGTTGCCAGCCCTCTTCTTTAGTAAGGGGTGTTGATACTATCCTTCCCTTACCCTTCCCTGTGGTTCCCATCTCTCATCTCATCAGCATCTCTTTCCATCCTAGGGAGCTGCAGCCTGCCCTGCAGCTCATGGATCAGAGAGAACCTGACACATCTGTGTCAGGGAAAGCACATCCTCTGGGCTCTGCTGGCATTTGTTTGTTCTGAGAGGTGGTGAAAGGGTGAGACTGTAACAGACCCAGTTCACTGACGTGCTGTGTGTATTGGACTTTTCAGATCTCACCAAAATGTAGGCACTGATTGAATGGGTTCATTATGGGGATTCAGAAGCTTGTGTGGGTTTCATAAACTCCCACATGATGCCACAGTCCGATTAACAGGAACTCAGAAAACAGGCAGATGTTTGGTGTAGCCTCTAGGCTGTGTATGCATTTTGGAATGAAAATCCAAGGGGGGGGAGTTCAAACTTTGGACCATCGGCAAGAGAAGATCTTCTAGATAAGAGAAACATAACCCCACTCCCATGTTCTGAAGAGGCTGGTGGCGTTGGTGGGAAGGCAAGGCTTCCACACACACAGCAATCAACCCCAAGGTAGATTTTATTTCTGCTAAAGTAGCAAGGGCTTTGCACTTATGTGTTCTGGTGTTCACAGTGGCAAGCAGTATCAGGGGACTGGGAAATCTTTGCTAAAAATGTTGAATGGGAGGATGGCACACTCAAGGGAGCTGTGTTGAAGGAGAATGTCCCTTCCTATTCACTTTGTTTCCCAGGACACTAAGTCCTCTTTCATATTTTGGTTTCTAATGTCTCCAGTAAACACAAGGGGGCAGGGGTAGGGAAGACTATCCTCATGTGTTTGCTTTGCTGGGGTGGGGATACAACAAGATACACGTTCCTTTATGTAGTAGTCCTTCTAACTAACTAACTAACTAACTAACTAACTAACTAACTAACTAACTAACCATGTCCTGAGGATCTGCCATGTTCCATGCAGAGTCTCCCCATGACCTTGGCTATGTAGATATGGTAGACACTGTCCCCAAGTTGTCACATATAAGATATCATGTCAGCTTAAGTCTTACAAAAGGCATGGGACTAAGGGACTCTTTACTATGGCAACAGCTGAAAAAATTAAAATTATTGAGGAAAAAGATTCTCTGTGGGCAGTCATTAAAAAAATCAGAATCAGTTTAGGGAAAAACTAGGGATGATGATCAGTCAGTCTTGTTCTGGGTTGTTCTGACTGACTCCAATCCTTTCATAGATGGCTGTGTTTGGAGAAAGATACCAATATGACCCTCTAAGTCTGGTTTTAAATCAGTTAAGGAAACAAAAGTCTTTGGATTTCTGAACAATTGAACCACTTCTTTGTTTCATAGTATGAGTAGGTAAGAGGGGATTATAGGCTCACATTCACTCCTAGCCATGGGGCATGCAGGCAGTCACCTGGCAGGTAGCCACTTCTTATATATTCTGAAACAGACAGAGAAGTCCTAGAGTTCATGCTCAGCCAATTGTATTTTAGGGGGTGGGGGTGGCAGTGCCTTCATTGTCCTTGGAAGAAAAGCCACGTTTTTATCATAGTCCTCTTGAAACCACTGGAAGACTAAAGTGACTTTGAATACTATTATTAGAAGTTCAAAATGTTTAATGGGGCCCAGGCCATCAAGCTAGCATGCCTGTCACGTAGTCTCTGTAATGTGTGCTGAGCATTCCTGCCTGGAGTGAAAACCAGGAGTGTTATGTTTTTGGCTCGGATGTTGGCAGGTGTGTAACATGACTCCTGATAGCAGGACAGCCGATTACATTCTGCTATAAAACCATTTCTAAGGCTCTTGGCACCTAAACTGTTATTGCATGTCTGCAGGTGTTTAGTAATTGGATTAATGCAGAGCTGAAGGAATGTCTGCTCCCTGGCTCTGAGAAACACTGAGGAAAGACAAATGCACTTCGAAGAGTGACCTGGAATGCACGATGACAGGCCTGTGCTCACACATGAAGCCAGATCTAAGTGCACACATTTCAAATGAACTGCTATGAGCAGCCACCTTCCATAAGATGGTTTATCCAAACCTCAATACAGTAACAATGGTGGGCAGGAGTGTCAGTGTGAGTTTTGATCCCCTTCCAAAAGCAACTCGGAAAACTTTGACTTAAGCTTTCCTATCATGGAGCTCATGAACCCTACAATTCTAGGTTTATAATAATAGTAATAATAATAGTCCATGGTCATTACAGAAGAGAATGCTAAGACCATCACTGGAAGTGTGCAGACCACAACTAGGATCCAGGATCATCAAATCTTTGCTAATTAATTCCCATTTTGACTATAAAAACATGGACTTGAGTGATAGAACCCTAAGGATATGTTTGATAAAATAAAAAACAGAGCTTGTCAGCCATTGCAACTGTGATCAACACAAAGGAGGGACTGGTCTTGGGGACTTTGTGACAGATTGAAACTTGTGTTATCCTTAAGAGCAATCGGCCAAACCCCTAAGGCTCCCATCTAAGTAGATAAGACCTAATGATTTAGATTTACACAGCAAGCCTCTTTCTCAGCTTTACAACTCAGAAGGGAGGTGGGCCCTTTGGAGAGAGTCCAAGTTAAAGGGAGATAAGAGTGAAAAGTCAGGTTTTGCGAAATAAGGGAAAAGAATCACTCACTGCTGCCTAGTTTAAATCCTAGAGGGGTAACTTGTAGTTCACAAATATTATTACAGTAGGTGGGAGAAGAGAAGCAGGCCAGGAGAAGACAAGAAACCAGTCACAACTCCAAGAGCATAAGTTTGAATCAAAGGGCTTGTGACAACAAGGGAGTGAGAGGTAGGTGTGTGTGTGTGTGTGTGTGTGTGTGTGTGTGTGTGATAAGGAGCAGGGCTGAATGGATGTTCATTTAGTGAATAGAATATACAGATTACAACAACTCCTGAATATGGGGGATCCCGTGTAGCCAAGATGTGCTTTGAAACAGTATTGCCACCTAAGAACTGTGGGAATGTGACTGGGATGTCCTGGAAGCCATCACCTGGCTGGGATACCTTGTGGAGTCTGTGTATGTGGTCTCATGTTCCATGTAGGTGTAAAGGAGACAAGTCTGCTCTGCTTTGGAGAACTCTGGTCCTCCTTGACTACTTAACAGGCTCTTGATGCCATCCTCTGACACCCAATTCTTAGACAGAAGCAGTAACTTTGGGTGAGAAGATGTGCTAATGGCCACAGTAGTAAGTGGAATGGAGGGTGAGAGAGAAGCAGAAATCTGGTGTGCCGTGGTGGTTACCATGACACGAGGACTTCTGAAAGTTCTGGTGTCTGAAAGATGTATCAAGAAAAGGACTGCAAGGACTCATGTATTCACTTAAAGATTGAAAGTGAAACTATGAAATAGCCACCCACAATGAGTCCAGATAACCCTATAGGTTCAACTAGGCATAGTTCTTGCAGACTAAAAGTTTACCTTCATTGCTTTATAGCTGAGGGAATCATGAGAAACTAGATTTAATTCCAATAGCACAAGACTACCCAAGACCACTGAGGAGTGTGGGGTGAAATAGGGGATTGTCTGGTTCAACAAGTGCTTGACAATATCCTCTAAAGGGTTATATACTATGAGCCTGGAAGCCCCATTTCCCTGTTCACCACTGAGAGGTGGTTGTAATTTTAAAGGTTGGGAACAATTACAAGTAAAGAAGAGGTCCTTTAGAGTGTGTACTGATTTACTCTTGGGAGCATACTCTTGTTCATGCCAGGCTTCCTGAAGCAGCTAGAACAGGTGGCTTTGAGTGAGTCTAACATCTTTCCTACAGTTTTTCCTGGCATCCTACCATGCTATGTGACTTGCCCCCTTCTTTTCCTCATGGGGAGTTCCTTTTCCTCCTCCCAGGTATGTTATGATACAGCTGGGGGTGGAGTTCTTCAACACATTCTTGGACCTACAAACCTCTTTGTAAATCATTTGTCCTTAGATACATTGTGACTGATCGAAACCTCAAACAGATTAGAAAGTTCCAGTTAAGTGCAAAGCATTGTGAAAGATGGCGAAGTGTTAGGTTATGAGCTTCTGCTACTTTCAGGAGTGACAATCTCTGAGAGGGAGGAGAATAATAATTTCCTTAGGAATTTAGGCGATTGACAGGCCAGTGTGATGGGCAGGTTCTTGGAGGATTTTGAATGGGAGCTCTGACAATACAGGTGAGGTATGAGGTGTGTGTGTGTGTGTGTGTGTGTGTGTGTGTGTGTGTGTGTGTGTGTGTGTGTGTGTGGTGTGTGTGTGTGTTATGGGCATGTAGGGCCAGTCCTTGCCAAACAGAGTGCGATTTACATCAGTTCCTGAAGCCGAGTGGCTGGATAGTATCACTTTCTATTGGCTTCAGTGGAGTGGTGTTTTGTGACGTAGACATTTGCACGTAGAGCCAATGGTAATGATGCTACCCACAGAATGTGTGGTGAGCTTTTTCTGCTGTTGAGGCCGGTGTTAATTTAGAGCAGTGGTTCTAAGACTTCTAATGCTGCGACCATTTAATACAATTCCTCATGTTGTCATGACTCCAAGCATAAAATTATTTTCAATGCTTCTTCTTAACTAATTTTGCTACTGTTATGAATAGTGGTATAAATATCTGATATGCAGTGTATCTGATATGTGACCCATTCACAAAGGTCATTTGACACTCCCCTCCAAAGGGGTTGTGACCCACAGTTTGAGAACTACTTCTCTAGAAGTAGAGTCAGGGTGCCACAAATGTCTTTCAAGATCCATTGGGTCAGAGAGGGCAAGGCTCCCCACCCCGAGACCCTTATTCTTTATAAAATTTTTCCCTTGTACCACCTTTCCTTAGCAGCCCTCCCAAGCAGGGTCCATGCACTGAATCTCCTTATTTATGTTATTTGCTTTTTCACCAGAAGTTAATATCATGCCCTCTTAAAATTTTATCCCTTCAAACAGCATGAAGAGAGAGAGCACCCTGCTGCTGAGATTGCAACATCAGATAGAAATTCCAAGGTTTTGGAATTCCTTCCAGAGACCTTTCTGTATATATTCCATTTACTTCTGTAACCCACAGTACCTAACCACACCCTAACACCCTAAGCAGCTAGCCAGCATTTCCAGCAGTCTCAGATCTCTCCTATAGGCTGTCCCCAGGGATGATTTTATTTTGAGACAGGGTTTCTCTGTGTAGAAGCCTATGCTGGCACTTGCTCTGGAGACCAGGCTGGCCTCGAACTCACAAAGATCCACCTGCCTCTGCCTCCCTAGTGCTGGGATTAAAGGCATATGCTACCAATGCCAGGCCCCAGGGATGATTTTTGATGTAAAACCTTGGTGATCACCTTACTGCTGTGGACTTAAATGGCTCCTGAAAGCAAGGAAAACCAAGGAAGAATGTTGACTAGCATGTTAGGCTAAGTTGTTTCCCGATGAGTAGAGGGTCAGTGGGATGTTTAAATAAGTAAATTGAGGTGGATCAAATGAACATTGTAAATACAGCCCACAAAAATAACCATTTCATTAAATCAGAAAGAAATCCTACATTGTCATCTTGTTTTCTCTGTTGGTGTTGTTTAATCAAAACCCTTTACCAAAATATGTGAATCAGGTAAATGTTAACTCACACAGCCATATGATCCATGTCATTGATGTTTCCTGTTCATAGAAAAATACCAGGACACAGGCTCCCACCCTATTCAGGGGGAATGCTTGGGTAAAATGCAGAAAACTTCCAAAAGTCTATCTTCAGTCCAAACTATAAGCCACAACTAGTCTTTCTGCTCTTTTCTCTAAAGTAAAAGTGAGAAATACAAGAAGACTTACATAAAGCTGAATATTGACATCCTCTAAAGGCTTGGAAACATTGAATTACATGTAAGATGGGCCAGGTTTCTTCAAAATATAATATGGAGCACAGCAGTGAAAAAATGACCCACTTAACTGTATTTGTAAGAATTTCCTACCGGGCGTCGGTGGTGCACACCTTTAATCCCAGCACTTAGGAGGCAGAGGCAGGTGGACATATATGAATTTGAGGCCAGCCTGGTGTACAGAGTGAGTTCCAGGATAGCCAGAGCTACACAGAGAAACCCTCTCTGGAATGCCCTCCCCACCACAAAAGAATTTCCCTCCAACCACCTTCCGTAGTACTGGGGAACATCAGGAATTCACAGAGTCATCCAGGGACTGAGAGACAAGAGAACCAAAAAGGATTCAAAACTTGAGTCACATGGTCCCTTCAATTTCTTGCTACCTTCATGAGAGTCTTGGTAAGGTTAACTTCCCTTGTTCCCATCTTTCTCCAGTACTAAGAAAATTTCCAAGGAAAGGAGTATTAAGGAAGAAGGTACTGAATAGCTCCAGGCTCAGAACTGTCTGTGGTTGATTGATTGATTTGTTGATTATTCATTGGAAATCTCAAGCATTCTTTATGAGTCAGACCTAAAGGCCAGAGCCAGAGCTAAATACTATAAATACCTTATAGTTTCTGTCTGGAGGAAGCTCCCATCTAATACAAAACACTGCTTCTTGTCAGGAGTTTTGGAATTCTGGGTGTAATGACATTTGGCTTCTTTTCCCATGGAATACCAATATCTTAAGAGATGTTGGAAACAGACACCCTGTATTGCCAAAAACATTTAGGTACTAGCGCTTGCTCAGGGTGAACCATGGGTAAGGAAAGCAAAGTGCTGGGGACACAAAATATAAGCAGGTGTTCACAGCTGGCTGTGTAGGTTTGAGGTCTCCCTTACTAGGCTTTTCTGCATTGCTGATGCTTGCTGCCCTGTGATTTTCCATCAACCTGCTGAAAGATGAATTCTATGATGTTTATAAAAGCGTATTTTATTCATTGTCTTGTTGGTGCGATGCAATACCATACCAGACGGCATCAACAGAGGAACTGCTTGTTTTGGCTCCCAGTTCTCCGGCAAGCAGTCTACTCTTATCTGGGAGGACTTGGAAGAAAGCTGCAGCTGCTTACATTGTATCCACAACCAGAGACCAAAGAGGTAACAGGAAGTGGGCTGGACTTCTAAAACCTCAGGACCTGTCACTAGAGGTGCACGTTCTCCGTGGAGGCTCTACCTAGGAAATATTTGGCATGCTTTCCAAATATTGTCAGTAAGTGGGGACTTAATGTGCAAACACATGAGCCTGTGGAGGCTCTCATATTCATACCATGTCTCATGAATTGTAGTTCTCCAAGAATACATTATTTTTGATAATACTGACAACTAACTATGTATTTAATTAGTCTTTGCTACCTAACCAGTCTTTCTAGTCAATGTAACACATTGTATTTAAAAGCAGTAGGAGGAACAGAAGGATCAGGTCTCACACTTCACAAGAAGCAGTAGTGAAATACAGTACAACAGTACTGTGAGTAAGATTTTTAACCTGCTGTCAGACCTGGGTTTCTTTCCCACCTCTGCCACCTATAAATGCTTCCTTCCAAAAATCTCATTTCCCAAATTTGTGAAGAGGGAATAAGAAGAACTAGGTAGTTGTGAGGATTACATGTGATGATCACATGGAAGGCAGAGAGCATTACCTGCACAGGAGCTGTTGTTGTTATGAGGATATTTAATAAAGTCGTTGGTGGTATGGAGTAGACTATCTCTAGAAAAACTTTGCTTCTTCCACTGTATGTCACACAGTCCTAAATTACAAATTGTTCTGCATGGGTTTGATTTGTGAAAAGGTTTCTGCTATATTTGCCCTCTTCCTTCCCCAGTTCCTGAAACTATAGAAGTAGAAACATTAATGGAATCTGGTTTTTATCTTCATAACAATTTAGTGATTCATGTGTTTTCTGTAAATACTATAACTATAAATATTCTAAAATAATTTCAATTTCAGTATTTAATTTCAAACGTGCCAGGGAATGACTGGGGGATGGTGGTAAAATGTAGGTAGTCACTGAAAAAACAAAACAAAACAAAACTGAAAGACATTATAGTTTACCCAAGGTTGCAAACAATAAAGAGAAGTAGACATTCAGCCCTGCTTGGTCAGTATATCTTATTGTCCTCTGAAACGTATTACTGTCCTACCAACTGGAGAAGAACACTTGTAAACACAAATTATGATGCTTTAAATATAATTGTAGTTCACCAACTGTGTTTTGGAGGCAACTTGAAACTGCTGTGCCCTGGAACTCAGAACTGAAAATCCCCCTTCCGTTTTTGCAAAGCTAAGGGCACTGGCTGAGCAGTTTACAATGTGTCCTTATTCACTTCAAAGTCATAAGTGTATGTCTCTAGCTATATTGGGAATGAATTCTACATGTCCCTCTCCTGAGGACTCTCGTAGGTGTATCAGGGCCTGAAGGCAATCTGAACAGCACTGTGGGAAGATGCAGCATTTGCCCCTTTGTAAAGCAGAGTGTTTGTCCAATGTCCTGCTGTAGACCTCTTCCATTGGCAAACACTCTTCCAGTGCTCAGTGTGCTTTCTTATGGAGCATCTCCTCTTTAAAATGGCTGTGGATTGGGAGGGTTTCCTTAAGCGGTGGTGCTTGGTGCTTTGCATATGCTCAGGACCATATGCAGGAGGCGCTGAGCAGGTTCTGACATGCTCGCCCTTGCTCAACTTTGCAGTGGTGACAAACAACTCTAACTCTGCCGTACTCTTCCACCATGAGTAGATTGTGAATGAGATATGGGTATGGTTGGAGGTCACCCTTACCCAGAAGGAGCTGTGCATACTCTTCTGATCCGGCCCACGAGGGATTCGTTACCCAGACTCCTCTTGGTAGGCAGCTGTCCCTGTGCTAAAAGACCTGGAAGCTGGATTTTAGATTCTGGTGATGCTGCTATTCTCTACAATTGGTGATGTCACTGCTATAGCTGGCTTTCTGCTTCACTGTCATCACTGATAGATGCCTGCCTCCAGGAACTAATTGTAAGTTATGGGGCAAATTGATGGATGGGCTAATTGTTGAAAATGGTGGGGCTTCCATTTGGAAAGGTGGTGTTTTCCAGTGTCATAGCCAAGAAGGACAAAGTTCCAGAGCCCCAGATCCCTCTATTTCAGCTTTTCTGAGTGTGTGACCTGAACTGAGAAAAATGCCTCAGCCAGCCTTCCTGGGGCCATATTCAAAGCTCTGCTGTGCACGTGTTCTGTGGCTTTCCTTGCCTTCCCCTCGCCCTCTTTGAAATGAAAAATAAAGCCACCTGTCAAAGCTGGTGATATGTTCAGACCTGTAACCCACACAGATTCAGGAAGACTTCAAAGTAGAAACTCCTGGGGTCTGATTACATTTTGCTGCAGATGGTGAATTTATGCCCTGAGCCCCCAACTCTGCTCTGACTTCTGTATTGTAAGTTGGGAGCAGACTGTACAATGGAGTATTTTCAGATTAATTAGTTACATGCCTTTTATCCTTTCAAATGTTAGAGACTCTCTGAATTTCAACAGAGACAAAATTGATAGCTTCTTAGATGCACTGTGGAAAACACTTGTTGATTAGAGGATAAAGTATCCAACACTAGGGTGACTACCAGTTTCATGTCACTTCAACTTGTAAAAAGTCAGTTGCAAAAAAAAAAAAAAAACAAAACTGAGTGGGTGTGTTTAATCACTGGGTCATTATATACAAAGCCCAAGGTACACTGCCTGAGAGAAATGAATGTTGTGTGAATGCCTGAGCTATTGTTTTCATGAAGAATCAGGCATAGACATCTACCAATAGGGAAAGGAATAAGAGTATGCACTTGGTGACTTTTCTCCATGAGCTCTGTTGTCTATGGTCTAGTGAGACTTTACTGGCAACCATTAACACCCACAAGATCTGGCTCCAACTCTGCACAAGTAGAAAGCCATGGGTGGTCCATGCTTTCCTTCCGTGTTGATTTCATTTTGGAAGGGACTGTCTGTCATGCCACTTACTCGGAGAAGCACTAACTAGTCTTTGCCATTTATTGTTCCAGAGCTTAGACAATAGAGTCTTCTGGGCTGAGGAATTTGGTGGTGGTATCTGACCTCTTAGAAAAGTAATTTCCTTTTTTTATTTTTGACCCATCCTATGAGGTCCTGCTTAACTCTTAGAGAGAAACTTACATGGCCTTTCTTCTGTGACCATTCGCCAACATCTGACTTAGGTTCATATCTTAGTTGAGATGTATTTATTAAAAAGGAGAATAAAAAAGCTAAGGAGATGTTAGGTTGATCCTGGGCCACCTCCTTTAAACTTTGGCTGGAACTATTCGTACCAGTGGAAGAAACCTCAGAAGACCCTCCCTATAACGGCAGAGGAAAGGACTAAGACCTCATGGAAACAAAACATTCACATTTCTGATTGGCCATGGCTGGCCCAGTGAAAGGGATGCCTCTTCATTTTCTTTGCTGTAAGGTTCAGGTGGTATTCAGGTATTGAGGACTTTGCCAGCTGCTAGGGCCCAAGGCTCCTATTAGGAGGCTCCTGCTCCAGACTTTTTCCTGCCTATCCTTTGCACTGGCAAAGTAAGTATATTAAATGTGTCATGTTTGGTGTTGACTATTCCCACAGGATCTGTTGGCTATTAGCAAATAAGTGTCCCTGGAGAGAGCAGAGGTTTCAAAGGTGTCCTTTGTTCATATAAGAGCTAAGCCTAATTCACCGTTTATCACATTTACTTTTCGTTGGGTGGTCTTCTTCCCTCAACCATAGAGGAGTAATAATTACCTGGATAATTTCAACATGAAATGCTACTATATTTAAAATGGCTCTGTGATAGCAGATCAAATACACAAAGTTCTAACAAGAATGTGGAGAAACAGGAATACGTATACACTATTAGTGGGGATTAAAATAGGGGCAACCATTGTGGAAAGCAGCATAGGGGTTTGCTCGTACATTAAAAATAGAACTTCGGGCGTTGGTGGTGCATGCCTTTAATCCCAGCACTTGAAAGGCAGAGGCAGGTGGATCTCTGTGAGTTTGAGGCCAGCCTGGTCTCCAGAGCGAGTGCCAGGATAGGCTCCAAAGCTAAACAGAGAAACCCTGTTTCGACAAACCAAAAAAAAAAAAAAAAAAAAAATGGAACTTCTACCCAACCAATTACCAAGCAATTCTAGTTCTGAGCATGGATCCATAGGAAATGAAACTGGTATATTAGAGAGGTCATTGCAATCCTGTATTTATTGCAACATTGTTTGCTTTAATCAGATTCAATGTATATAGATCTACACACACACACACACACACACACACACACACACACACACCATTCAGCCATGAGAGGATGGAACTTTGACTTACATTAAAACATGATGCAACTGGAGATCAAATATGAAGCAAAATAAGGCACATGCTAAAAACAAATAAAACCCTCACATGGTTTAATTTGTATGTGAGATATGATCAAGCTCAGCTCATAGAAACAATGAACACAGTAGTGGTTATCACAGCTGGACAGAGAAGATATGAGGAAGTTGGTGTGGGTGTTCTACTATTAGAAGACTATGAGTAACTGTATTGTAGAATATAAAATGGTTAGATACTTTGACTAGTCTCATGACAAAGTAATGACAAACTTGATGATGGATAATCTAGATATATCTAGTGATTTGATATTTATAGTCCAAACCACCCTCGGTCTAATGAAGAGTCCTTTGTGGTGAGCTGAGGGATTGAAAAGCTGGGTATGTGAAAGGATCAATCTCATTTTAGGACCATAGAATTTCCTGTTACCTTTCTCCACCCCACCTCTTGCCCAGCAGTGTTAAGCTGTAGTCAAAACTGGCTTAAGATAAAGCAATGACAAAAAACGAGCCATTTGGACTGTTTTACTTATCATGTGACTTGAGGTTCTCAATATGGATTCAGCACAGCTGTGTTTTTTTAATAATCTAGGCCAGATTAAAGGGTCCTGTGTTTGAAATGTGTACTTTATTTAACAATGTGTTACTTATAGCACCTCAAGTGGGCTTCTACATTTCTGTTGAAGAAGCTGCAGGTAAGCTACAGTTTCCACAGGGATATTATTTTCTAAATCCTACAAAAAGAAAAGAAAAAATACAAAAAACCTCAGCCTTCCAAAACCAAGTTTTTGTAGCTCATATGTCCCTCAAATAAACGAAGAGTAATTAACTTACACAGTTCGGTTCATTTAGTTTTTAAAATAGCTCCATGCTATTTTGCTTTTAAAAAATCTTAAGAGATTTCCTGAAGAGATCATTACCACCAAGTTGGTCCTGACTCGTGTAAGCAATAAAGCAAATAAAGTCATTAAAAATAATTTGAACAAAAGGAGTAACTTGATATTATGCCATCTACATTTGGTTAAAATGACATTTTAAAGTTTGCTTTCATCTTACCAAACAGATCTCCAAACGAAAAAATGTGATTAATAAATTATCCTCCATAAATCTTATGATAACTATTATAGTCTTTGGAGAATTATGAATCCACATCTGGAAAAAGTATTTTATATGCTACTGCCTGTAAAACAGCATGCCATGCATTTTACAAGTGCACGTTAGTAAGTAAAAATACGGTATGTTTTTTGTGTTCATCATTTTCCCCTCCAAAAGAAGTGTAAGCTTAGTTTATTTCATAGTAAAGAGAGCTAATAAAGTTTATATGATGCTTGTTTTCCTCCCTTACTTTGGTGCTAATGTAGTTTCACTGGGTTATTTTGAAGGTGCTTTCTAACCGAGCTCATGGAAGCCTTGATTAGAGGCAAAGTCGGCCGGTACCCCTGGAAGCTGGAGTGGGTAGAAACCAGCTGGTCCAAGGGGTGGCAGAAACATCACAGGAGTGCTTTGAAAACATCAGAGAGGCACCCTTCCCCCTGCATGTGTGTATGTGTTCTTGAACCCGGTTCCTTTTAGTCTCTTTCAGATGTATAGTAGGTCTCATAAATTTGTAAATGCAAGGCTGAATCATTTTTTTTTTTTTTTTTAGAATTAGCAATTTGATTAAACTTAAACACTGGTTAAAGAAAATGAGCAAAGCACCGGGTGAGCCAACAGTATCCCTTGGAAATAGAAATCATTTTTCCATTTCCAAGCAGCTGTTTGCAATAAGAAGTAGCTGGTGAGCAAAAGGGAAGGACACCATTAAGTGAAGGTAACCCCTCCAGGGTTTTATGGAGCCCCAGAGTCATGTGAGCACCATCGGTGATAAATATCACAATAGCAGTTACGGTGCGTCTGGTTTTATTTTCACTTGGATCCCTGAATACACTTCAATCCAAGTCACAGCGTACATTTAACGATCACAGAAATGCACAAGCATAATGTACACAAAAGCAACCTCAGGGAAAATAAAAGATGGCCAAGGCTTAGTTCTAGAAGAATGACCTACCAGGGTCCATAATAATAACACCTGTAAACCAAATTTTCTTTTGTTTGGATTCTGGCAAAACAGTACACCAGACTTTCCTAAGTAGATACCAGGCCCTCAGTCTCCAGAGAGTTTTAATGCATTTATCTTTGAGGCCTTATTTCCAAACATTTAGAATGACCAGATTAAGGGTCTGGGATGCTGCTGGAGGGACTAGGACCTTGAAGTTCCCTGAGTCTGCTTTGGGAGACTGCTCAGCTGGTAAAGCATTCGAAGACTCGTGGTTCATTTACAAAAAAGAAAAAACCAAAAACGTTCAAAGACTCATGGTTCATCCCTAAAACTCACATTTATAAAAAAGAAAAAATAAAACAAAAAACCAAACAACAACAACAACCAAAAAAAAACCAAACTGGGTGGTGTGGCTCATACCAGAGGAAGTTGGCAATCCCTGCCACTTGCTGGCCAGCCATCCTAGTCTGGTTAGTGAGTTCCAGGCCAGTGAAGATCCTATCTCTAAAAGCACTTGTAGACAGCTGCAGAGGAACACTGGAGAAGACTGCTGGCTTCTGTGTGCACACACGGCCCACATAGGCACATACTTCTCCTCTAACACAAGATACAAGTGCACACACGCATGCACAAGACTCCTCTGTACCTGTTCCTGCCCCCCCCCCAACTGTCTCTCTCAGCGTAGCATTACCTTTACAAATAGGGAGCATAGTGAAAAAGGAAATTGCATGAAGGGCACTATCAAGCTAAATTAGGAAGAGTAGAAGCCATGTTTCCTGAACTCTAGTCCCCCAACTCCAGTCTTGTTAGTTTGGAATGTTTCTAGCTTAAAATGTGGCAGGATGGCATTTGAGAAACCAGGTCTCCATTCTTTTACTGGGTCATTAAAATCACCTCTTAGAATTAATCCTTGGTGCAAGTAGCTGAGAGTGCTGCCTCAAGTGTCACAGATCCATCTGTTTATTGCTTTGGGATAGGTACATGTGGAGAATACTGGACCATTCTGGAGGTGTGATGCTCCTTATTTCAAGATTCTGCCAATAAGTAGATGAGGGAGGTGTTTACAGAACCCTCACAACATCCACACATACAGATTCCCTCAAAAGTAAGATCATGATTGTTTAGCTCACTTTTAAACAAAAAGGCACCTTATGGAATTACTGTAGGCCCCGTGTCACTGTTTGAAAGGGTGACAGCTACTACTGTCATGCCATATTTTTATCCAGCTCCTATGGAAGCCCCCACCCCCATGTCAACAAAGTATCCAATGTGGCAACTCTCCTTAGAATTTAGAAACTTGAGCCAGCAGCCATTTCCTTAGCCTGGAATTCTACAGGTTAATGATTTCATATGGACTTAGTCCTGTGGTTGAGATATTAGGGAGCATCTAGGCACATGGTTTCGTTTCTTCTACAGGCTAGCCTGACTGAGTTTGTTTGCATGGTTTCAAGAGGTGAAGTTAGAGGAAGGGAGTCAAGGGTCCTAGAACACAATGAAATATTTCCATCATTGTGTTGCCAAGGCACAAGACCAGGCAGGGCCAAATAGGAGAGCAGACAATTTTGGGATGGGAATGGGAGGTGATTAGTTACAGTGCAGAATCTATGGTTTATGGACACTCAGCCAAATGGAGAACCTTAGCCATTGTTTATATTTGCAATGTATTATGGAGAATACTGTTTCTTCCATAATAAGTTAATGGTGGTTATGACTTTTGAATTTCATTAATCACTATACAACGTGGGAATTAACCATACATATTTAAAAAATGATGTTGTTAGATGAGTACATGTATGTGCAGGTGGAGGCCAGAGGCTGATACTGAGTGTCTTTTTGTATTCTCCACATCACTTTTTTTTGTTTCAATATTTATTTATTTTAATATCTCAAAGGGCTCATTAACTATAGATCACTGGGATTAGTGTGCTTCAAATTAATAGATAATTGAAGATTTTCATTTTCAATTGAGAAACAACTAATAAATCATAAGTGGAATAGTCTAAACAAAAAGTTTTGCATAAAGTAATACATTTTCAAAAATGAAAATATTTTATGTACTTCATTGAATTCAAGACTTTCAGATCTCCATATCACTTTTTAAAAATTTTATTTAAATTAGAAACTATCTTATTTTACATATCAATCCCTGTTCCCTCTCCCTCCTATGCCCCCATGCCCTCTGCTGACCCTCTTCTGCTCCATCAAAGTTTGTCACATCATTTAGGGCAGGGCCTAGGCTCTCCCCTGTGTGTCTAAGCTGAAAGAGTATCCCTCTATGGGGAATGGGCTCCCAATGTCCATTCATACACTAGGGATAAATAATGTTCCACTACCAGAGGCCCCATAGATTGCCCAGGTCTCCTAACTGACACCTATGTTCAGGGGGCCTGGTTCTGTCCTATGCTGGTTTCCCATCTGTCAGTCTGGGGTCCATGAGCTCCCCCTTGTTCAGGTCAGCTGTTTCTGTGGATTTCCCCAGCCTAGTCTTGACCTCATTGCTCATCACTCCTACCTCTTTGCAACTGGATTCCAGGAATTCGGCTCAATGCTTAGCTGTGGATCTCTGCTTCTGCTACTATCAGGTACTGGATAAAGGCTCTAGGATGACATATAATGTAGTCATCATTCTCATTATAGGGGAAGGGCATTTAGGATAACCTCTTCACTATTGCTTAGAATCTTAGTTGGGGTCATCCTTGTAGATCTCTGGACATTTCCCTAGTGCCAGATTACTCTTTAAACCTATAATGGCTCCCTCTATTAAGGTATGTCTTTTCTTGCTCTCCTCTATTCTTCCCCGGACTCAATCTTCCTGGCCCCTCATTTCCTACCCCATCCTCTTCTCCCCTTCTATTCTCTTAACTTCCTTTCCCCTCCCGCCCCCTTGCTCCCAATTTGCTCAGGAGACCTTGTCCCTTTCCCCTTCTGTGGGGGACCATGTATGTCTCTCTTTGGGCCTTCCTTGTTTCCTAGCTTCTTTGGAGGACACACCACTTTTCGGTTGTGCACCTAGCCTTTAATGGCTGAGCTATCCCTCCAGCCTGACACATCACTTTTTGAGACCAGTTTTTGATGTCTAGTTGGTGAGACCCCAGGATCTAACTGTCACTGTCATCCAGCACTGCAGATTCCAGGTTTGTACCACCATGCCATGCTTCTTTCATGGGTGGTAGAAATCTAAACTCATTTCCTCACTTTTTGTTCGACAAATGCTTTACACATATAGTCATCTCTCTAGCCTCCCCAAATGGACAGGATTTTATTATGAAGAATAAGAACATCTCAAATCATATAGGGGCCATCCTCTGTTTCCATTTTCCTCCATGGGAAAAAAAGTTGGTTTACCACCAAAAACTATAGGAAGAAGACAAACTGAAGAAATGCCAATCATGGATTGACACTCTTTATATCTAACATATGGTTTTTATTTGCCTTGCATGTCTATGGACTGGTGGAAATGTCACCCAAAGTGCCACTGCTCCATGTGGCAAAACTCGAGAATCACTGATTGCCCCCAAGAGCCTTTGTGCTCATGTCAGGGAGGGAAACAGCTCACCCTGTGTGGTTTTTTTAATATGTTGTCAGTGCAAGCCTAAACCCCACACACATCTCATCTGCAGATTTGCTGCAGTGAGTAAAAAGAGTGAAATATCATCCCAAGTATCTGTTCCCATGGGAACCTTCATTTAATTTTCTAAAGTATCAAGGACCGAATGCATCTCTCATCTTAGGGGCATGATGTTGATGCTTGGCACTCTGGTTTTGTTCATCCCTGGAGTGCTGGTAGGAGGGCTTAGCTAGAAGGAGCCTGTTTCTTAAGCTTCTTTCTGCACTCATCAACTGGGAATACTCTATGAAACCATGTATTTGGCCCAACTTGAGAGTTTTCCCATCTGTGAGATGAGAACATAGTCAGCACTTTTCTCCATTGTATTTTTGCATGCATTAAATGAAAAAAATCTGTGTTAAGTGCTCGACATCGTGCCAGGATAATACAAAATATAACTATAAATAACCAATTGCTAGAAAATGGTTGTTTTCTAATGTTGGTGATTTTACACAGCCCTCCCACCACTGCATTGAGTATAATAGCCTGAAGACCTCTTTTGTTTTTAGCATTGATTGAATCTTAGTTTGGAAAAGCATAATAATAAAAAGTTTAAACTTTAGCCACATTTTGTGGAATTGAAAGCAAGTATCTATAATTGGAAATTATAACCAACAATATTCAAGTACCCTTACTACTTTCATCATATAGTTCCTGAGCCTTTACACACTACTTCCACAACACAAGTAAATAGTTTTCCAAGGCTTGTCAGATTTCCCAGGAACTCTATTAATTAATTTGTTAGTCTCCTTTTTCCTTTTCTATATTTTTATAGCTACCATCCAATTTCTCTCCTCATCAAAACCCTGTATGTAAAGAAGCACTTGCAATTTCTTAAACATTCCTATTCTATTTTAGTATACTGATCTTATTTTATAGTGCTCTTAAGATAAAACAAATGGGAAAGGAAACAGAATATGAACTGGTTAGTGGCAAGCTGAGATGGAGAAGAAACAGAGGTGGGATATTTGGTTTTCCTTGGTCCCTCTTACCAGCTATCTTGCAGAAATGGCTTTTTTGGTTTTTAATGTATCCTAAGAATAATATCAATAACTCTAAGACAAGATTACAACCAGAGATGTTTCTTTGTTGCACATTGGATTTGTGAAGATTTCAATGCTATTAGAACCAAGAAGCTTTTACAACTAAGACAAGCCAGGCTTGGTAACACATGTCTTTAATCCTTTTTGGGAGGCAGAAACAGACAGATCTCTGTGTATTTGAGGCCAACATGATCTACATAGAAAGTTTATGATTAGCCAAGGCTATGCATAATGAGAGTTTATCTCAAAAACAAACTTGTTGGGAACTCACATCTGAAGATTTGAAACTAAGAGTCTCCAAAGACAGAACATATGACATTTATCTTCCTGGGTATGGGTTATGTCACTAAATATGCTCTTTTCTCGTTCTAGCCATTTACCTGAATACTTAGTTTTCTTTACAATTTAACAGTGTTACACAGTGTATATTTACCACATCTTCATTATCCATTCATCAATTGAAGGCCATTTAAGTTGTTTCAATTTCAGACCCAAACAAAGAACTACAGGCAAACAAGGAATGTTGAGAGCAAGAGAAATAGTTTCCCCCAGGGAGGAACAGACCAATTTGCTATCACATGTGAAATGGTTATCCTTGAAAACATATGCATGAATATAACCTGCTCAGTTTGTATGATGTTCATTTTATGTGGTAAAGAACATTCAACAACAACAATCAATCAATTTACAAAGAGGACATGAATTTGAAAGAGAACAAAGGGGGGTATTGGGGGGAGGAAAGGGATGAGTGGAATTAAATAACACAAAAAAGGAGAATGTATATTCTAAAACAAAAGGAAAAACCCAAACAAACAACAAGACTAAGACAATATCTCAGAAAGTTTACATCAACTTTTCCCTAGTACTCTTATTATTCGTTTGGTCTCCCAATTCTAACCCTGGATGATTTAGACAAGAAGGTGGTAGAGTGCACAAGCCCATACACAAAGAACAACAATGACTGACAAATGTCCCTCTTACAGATGATTGTCTTGAACCTCATTTACACTGGTGACTTAACACAGTGTCGTTGGCCATTGGCTAATGGAAATGGCTTTCTGCCTTTTGTAGTTACTCCTTATTGTCAATCCTCTGATACCTAGCTAGCTCACTCCTAAGGAAGGCTTCCAAAGCAATGTGAGTTAATTCTTTTTGTGACTGTTATTACTGTCTTTTTGCTAATTTGCTTTAGTGTCTCCAAAGACAT
The DNA here is from genome assembly GCF_003668045.3 of Cricetulus griseus. NCBI lineage: Eukaryota > Metazoa > Chordata > Mammalia > Rodentia > Cricetidae > Cricetulus > Cricetulus griseus. The sequence goes on from NC_048600.1 coordinate 20,001,737, forward strand.
AGTTCTTGTCAAAATATTAATGTCTAGCTTGTCTAAGGCGGAAGTAACCGTGTTAGTTACTTTGACTGTGCCAGTGAATTCTCCTCTTACCTCTACATTCTTCTTAAGGTATAAACTAAAAACTGATCTCTGCATATATACATATGCATGGACATGCCATGTCATCCTTTTTTTATGTGGACTTGGTTTTTAAGCTTCTGTGTTAAGGCTATTGCTGATACTATTTTCTGTACCAATTGTCCATCTGAAAAAAATGACAGTAGAACAACTGATAAATAAGAAAAAACAATATTAGGTGAAAGTGAGAATATTAGTAATAATGTTAACTATATCATATTAGACTTAATCCCATGAATGTGAAAATGTATAGGTTGATGTCTTTGTCCCTTTCTCTATTGGGCTAAAGAAACTGGTTTAAAGCAGGCATGTAATTGTGACACTGTTTTTCATTTGTTAGTCTAATGCCATTTAATTGTTAGTTTTTAAGATTTCACTTTACACAGAAAGTTGAATACCTCTGTGATGAGGTGGCATGGAAATCCCTTACTACACAGAAAGCCAGCCTTAAGCAATTCTTTGGAATGGGACTGAACTCAGTGGAATAGAAAGAAAGCACTTAGCCTGGCAGTGGTGGTGCATGCCTTTAATCACAATACTCAGGAGGAAGAGGCAGGCAGATCTCTGTGAGTTTGAGGGCAGCCTGGTCTACAAAGTGAGGACTGTTACACAGAGAAACCCTGTCATCTCAAAAAAAAAAAAAAAAAGAATCACCACCACCACCACCACCTCCCCCCTCCCACCAACTGCCAAACACAAGAAAAGCAGTAAGAAAGCAGAATGCCCTCCAAAACAGAAACCAGGAGCCAAAAACAGTGGTTCTCTCAAGGGAAAAAGAAATATTTCCCTCTAAATTAACTTATACCTCTGTTTCTGCCACTATGGTTTTAGCAGTGGACATTTGATAAAGAGAGTCATTATTCAGTGTCCAGCTGGTCTGCATGACCTGAATGCCACTTACATGGCTGTCCAGGCTCCTGAATAGGATGTTGTTGAGAAAAGCAGGTGCATTTTCTCTCATGATGCTAGTGACTGCTGGTGCAAGTCGAGCTTATGCATCTCCTGAAGTTAAATATATTGTCCAGGACACACTCATATGTTATAAAACTGAATTTAGAGAAATCTTTTTAAACAACCCATGATTCCAGAAGTGTTCAGAGTATAGAAACAAACAAAGAAGAGTCCTGAGGGTAGAACTCCAGCCAGTAAATGGATAATCATGTTAAATGCCAAGGTTGGGTTCTTTGGGTTGTCTTGAGTGTGGGACCAAGCAAGGTATTTTCAAAATGACATGGTTATGGACGTAAGCTGGGCATCTCCTGGTTGACTTGAGTATTCTTAGGAAAAGCAGGAGATTCTAATGGATGGGTAGAATAAGTACCTTTTGATTGGCTCCCAAAAATCTTTGCTATCTCCTGGTATTAATGCCCTTGTGTCACTACCCCTCTCCAAGGATACAATGGACACAAGAACTTTGTGATGGGATGTAGCCTTCATGGTTATCTCCTAAATAATGTGAGTTAATTCTTGCTGGCTCTTTCACTCTGACTCTTTGTGGGGACTTGTTCTGTGTACAAACTACCATGTCACCACCCACTCTCATGCAGCTATGACGTGAGATATCTTGTGACTGACAGCCAGGGATGACAGAGTTTCTTATCATAGCACAACATAAGCACTGAATTCTATTGACAACCATGACAATGAGCTTCAAAGGTTGTATCTCTCCAAACAAGTCTTCAGAGGAGACAGAATCCTTATTGCATCCTGGGGTGCACGTATCAACAGATCATGAGGTACACGTATCTGGGCTGCTGTGCCACCTGTGAGACAGTCAGTGTGTTGTTCTCAGGTTTTGGGCTTTGGGGTACCTTGTTATGTTGCCATGGATACTGTATTAGTGTCCTCCAGAGAAGCAAACACATTATAATTGTATATATAGAAAATGTACGAATAGAATTTAGTTCATGATGTTTTGGAGGCTACTAAGTCTAAAGTTCACAATAGTGGCCAATAGGATAAAGATACAGGAGACCTGAGGGTATAGCTCTTGCCAGAGAGCCAACAAGTAAGATACCTAAGATCTGGAAGATGGTCCAAGGGCAAGTTCCTGGAAAAGTCCCTCTTGCTCAGCAAAATTCCAGTTTTCATCTTATTTTGGCCTTAAGCTGGTTGGATGACGCCCACTTATGTTCCAGAGGGTAGGTTGTTTACTCCAAGTTCATAGATTTAAATGATCATCCCCTCTAATGATATTCTGCAATCATAATGTTATAATCACCGATATAGGCTCAGACCTTAAAGGGAACTTTGGAAAAGAGGTAATTTAATTTTCTGGCCAAGAGATAGCAGTTTCCATTTTCCAAACAGGATGTGCCATGAAGAAGGGTCGAATAGTATCGTGTGAGGTTCAGAAATGTAAGTCTGTGACTCTAGCATCTGAGGAACTAAGATCACTTGCATTGCCTTGGAGATACAGTTCAAAGTCACTCAGTTTACGTTTTACTGGTAAAGGTCATTATATGCCAGGTTTATATCTACATGGTTTTGAGCATGTAGGAACATATAATTAATTGCATGTAAATTTTAATGCATTGTTAGAAATAGCCACACCCACCCTGATTACAGAAGAACACACTACCAGAACCTCAGAAAACCATTTCCCATCTCCATTGTATGTCACTTTCTTTAGTCTGTGACTTTCACTATGATGACTAATAGAATTTGATACATGTTATTAAAATTATGGGTATTATTGGAAGGCAGCAGCTGTATCAGCTGCTCCAGCTGTGAGATTTTCTTTCTTTGCTAGATTCATTTTCTTAAGAACAAAGATCCTGTTTCATGTATTTCTGAGACCCACAGCTTTAAGTAGAGGAGTGATCCACCACTGTTACTCTTAAGGTACTTAACTTCTGGATGCTTGACAGTGGGCTGTGGGAGGAGCCTCAACGGCCAGATGAAAGTTGTAAAATAAGATGTTTGGTGAGAGAATATGTGTGTAGCTGATCCCAAACATTCCCCCAGAAGCTTAGGATTTTAAGGGGTAATTTATTTATTGTCTACTTGAAATGATGGGAACTCTGTGTCTTTCCCTAACTTTAAAAGTAATAGTTGGTTTCAGTTCCAAAAATTCAGAAGCTTACTAGGTTCATGTTTGCATTCTGAAGTTAGCATTAACCCATACCAGAGTTTAATTAGGGAACTCTCTGAATCCCTAATTCTCTCTCTCTCTCTCTCTCTCTCTCTCTCTCTCTCTCTCTCTTTCTCTCTCTCTCTCTGTGTGTGTGTGTGTGTGTGTGTGTGTAGCTTTATAAGGTTGCATGCCTGTTTTTTGTGTGTGTTTCTATGTGTGGGTCACTTCTGAGTATTTGTATATGGGGAGACAAGGAGAGAAAGGATAGAAAGTGACTAAGAGAAACATCAGAGGCAGCTCCAAGGTCACATAAGTACAGTGGGAGCCACTGTCCAGCCTGAAGTATTTTACCAGGTGACAAAACTTCTAGACTCCACGGAAAATATAATCTGAACTTCTTCTATAAATTGTAAGTGTTTGTTTTGTTGTGGCTTGCTGGCACTAGGATTTAGTCTGTCAAGGGTGTAATAAAAATGAACATAATACTTTGAAATGCCAAGAAAAACAAATGCTAAACAGGAGCCTGAACAGCTGAAATATGCAAACAAGCCAAGGGATCTTATCCCAGCAGTAGGATGGGGAGCTGGGGACATGCAGGAACCAGGGAGGTCCCTGGGGGGAAGTAAACTTCGTGATTATAGCACTCGTGGTGAGGACACTTGCAAGGCAGTAAGCGGGACACATTACGTGTGCTTCCACCTGCAATTCTGCTGAGATTAATGTGCACTGATGACCAGTTCAACCAGAAAATTTCCAAGACGAATCAGTTGCTGGTGCCAAGTTGCCTCAAAACAGATGGGCAAGATCGGAGAAGGAGCACAAGGTGAAATGCCACATGTCAGGAGAAGATATTTCAAACTTAATTCACAACAGGCAGATACAGTGTGGAAAGCATAAACTGGGTTGCGTACATTTGTGGTGTGAACATTGAAGAGCAACCCATGTATCCCTGTTCTTTGCCAGGCGACCTCTCGCGCTGACCCTCTCTGGTTTCTGAGACTCACCTGTTGTGCAATGCTGGCATTCACTGCTGAAAAGGGACTCCCAGTAGAGTTTCCAGCCTTTTGTGAAAACTTCTGTTTTCATGAATTCAGTGTGAGACCCAATATGTCATCACATTTCCTTAGCCTTACACCGAGAGGAATTCTTTCTTCTGTCTTTACTGGAACAGGGAGTGCTTTTATACTATTTTGTGTCGAGGTCTTCCATGTTAAGCTCTTGTTTTTATTGGACACCAGACTTTTCGGCCCAAACCACACGTATCCAAACTCACTAGACTGTAGGCCAGATGACTCGGCCAGGGAATAGCAACTTATTCCCACATTCACGTCAAACCTGATTGAAAGAAAGATCCAAATATGCCACCTGCATAATTTCCTGCTGTAATTGCTGGGAACTCAGCCGTTTCCCAAGATGGCGAGTGTTACTTACAGCACTGCAGGCTGCGTTTCTACCAAGTTCCAAATTGATGCTCAGTGGGGATTGAAAGAGTCTTTTAACTCCCCAGGAATTGTTAGTATGTGTGGATCATCACGACTAAGGCTCCCAGCCTACTCTGCGGAATGCAACCTGAGGAAGGCAATATTGGTGTGCAGGAGAGGGTTAGTTTCCAAAGGCTGTTGAGAGTCACTATCAGAAATGGTTAGTGTGTAAACTAACTGCCAAATACAAAATGGCAACTGACAAAATATAAAATGGGAGCAACATATTTCCATATGTAAACACTAAAATAAGTATAATGAATTTAAAAAGTCATATACAACCAGAGACACTGTCCCTACATGAGACTCAGAATAGTATTCATACTCATGAGTTAGTAAGTATCATGGCAAACTTTTTTTATTTTTTAAACTTTTAAATAATTTATTTAAGTTTATTTTATGTGCATTGCTGTAAAGGTATCAGATCCCCTAGACAGTTGTGAGCTGCCATGTGGGTGCTGGGAATTGAACCCAGGTCCTCTGGAAGAGCAGCCAGTGCTCTTAACCACTGAGCCATCTCTCCAACCCCACAGCAAACTTTTTAAAACCAAGCGAGGCATAAAGGAAAAGAGCATTGATCTTAGCTTCTGGAAGTATGAATTTTAATCTAGCTTTTCCCCTTGTGACCTGTATGTCTTCTGTTAAATAATTTAAGTTCTCTGCTTTTGTTTTTCTCAGTAGTGAAATGGAGAAAACAATAGTTATCTAACTCCCATTACCATAATGAACACTCATGCAGTTACAAGAAGTCTTTTAATAAATAAATGTTACAGAAATGGATAGAAAGATGAACTTGTATATGTAAAGATGAATTTATATACAGGGTGTATCTGTAAAGCCTATGGAAGAGTCAGCAAGGGAGAGTTGAATGTTATTGTTTAGAGTTTGGAATGTTGTTTAGAGTTTGGAACAGTGATGGATGCCAGTAAATAGCATGCCTGTTTTGTGGAATGATGGTAACTACAGAGAGTGAAACTGATTGGCTGGTCATGTATCCTTCTGTCCTTTCAGGATATTTCTCTACTGCCTGCAGTGTGGTAAGCAACTGGATCACCCATGGCTAAGAATGGCATCTTCTAAAGCCATCCCACCAAAAAACATGATGCAAAATTCTTCCCTAGCAGGATGGACTTCAGCTGTTTCCACAGCGCTCCTGTGAGGGTGTCTGGTCATTGTGCACAGTCAGGGGAAAGGCAGTCAGCAGGGTAGTATCTCTTTACTTCACATCAGTGGCTTCCACCCTGCTGTGCACAACAAAGCACCTGGTGTGTTTTTCATCATATTAAACTCAGGTCACAGTTTCAAGGACAGCAGCACATGCTTCATATTTTGTTGTGAGGGGCAGGGGAGACTGTTATTTGAGGGGGAAACATCTCTGCCTAGTGTAAAAGTGTCCATCGTTAATCTTCACCGAGGTATGCTCTATTCACACTTCCATTTTGGGGGCATCCATGTTCACATTGCCTTGGGATTGTTTAATAATTGTGTACTGAGTCACTCCCATGTATGTGATTCACTGTAATAATTTAGGGAAGTTTGCCAACTGCTCATTGCTGGCATCACTCTGTTTATTCCTCCGAAAGTTTTAATGTGAACTTCTCTTCAGCCTCCTCCCTCTTCTGTTTTTATTTTTCTGAAGTAGTCTCTTGCTATGTTTCCCATGCTTGCTTGAACTCCTGACTTCCCTGCCTCAGCATCCAGAGTGCTAGAATAACAAGTGTGCAGCCCAGGTTTAGCTCAAATAATAAATCATGAACACATTCCACAAGCATTTTTTTTTGAGATGATATATTATGTTGCCAAGGCTTGCCTCAAACTCAATATGTAGCTGAGTTTAGCCTTGGGATCCTTATCATCTTGCCTATACTTCCCTAGTACTGAGAGTATAGGTGTTCATCACTGTGCCATTAAAGGTAAAGTTAGAATTTTTGTTAAGGAACTGACCTGAGAGCCACACTGCCATAAGCATGATAAGATTGCTACAGAAGAGCTTTTATCCATGGCATAGATTCTGCAGACACACCCAGGGTCTTTCCAAAAGCACTATGGCCCACAAGCTTGGATTGGAATAATATCAGGGACCAAGAGCTATCAAGAAAGAAACTGAGGGAGAACAAGAGAGGAGACAAAGTCATTCCCAAAGGACAGTGATCACTATTTCAGACATGTAAACAGGACTGAAAACCAAGCTCAAAAACTGCAAAACAAAGGATGAACAGGACTCCCTTTGTAAAATAGTTGGCATGCTCCAGGATTCTGACTGCTAAAGGCATGATGCACCATATCATTCCTGTAAAACAATGCATGGCCTTACTTTAAGCTGCTAAAAGATCAGTTGTTCAGGTCTGTGTGTGTGTGTGTGTGTGTGTGTGTGTGTGTGTGTGTGTGTGAGAGAGAGAGAGAGAGAGAGAGAGAGAGAGAGAGAGAGAGAGAGAGAGAGAGCGCTTGCAGTTAGTGGATTTGCACAGACCATACTTCTTATAGATACTTTAGAGAAGAGTGGGTTCATTAGAGTTCCAGACTTAAGGGAAGGTTTCTTGAGCAGGTTAGGATTGAGCCTAGATGTAAAAGACAGGCATGATAGAGAATTAAAAATGGGTGAAGGCTGATGCGGGATGTCTTTCTATATGCTGGGAATATGTGTTTCTTTTATTGGTTGATGAATGAAGCTGGTTTGACCAATGGCCAAGCAGAATAGAGTCAGACAGAAAATCCAAACAGATATAGAGTGAAAGATAGTCAGATAGATGCTATGTAGCCTCTAGAAAGGCAAGATGGGAGGTAACAAGCCGTGAGCCTCATGGTAAAATATAGAATATTAGAAAGGGGTTAATTTATAGTTAGAGCTAGCCTGAGCCATCGGCCAAACAATTATAATTAATATTAAGCCTCAGAATGATTATTTTATAAGTGGCTGCTGGGACCAGTGGGCAGGAGAGTAACTGGTTCAATGGGACTTGGTGGCACAGATAAGCTTCCATTACAGAAGGTAATAACTTTACAGGTTCTGTATTATATCTTGTGTAGAGCTCCTCCCTTTCCTGGTCCCAGATCCACTGCAGGAACTGACTGTCTCAGCTGGAACCTTCCTCTGGGTGGGTGGTTCATCTCACTTAGCCTGCATCGGCTTAGCCTCAGTATTTCAGGCCTTTGTATACCAGCCTCAATGGACACTCATTCTAAGAGCCATACACAGACAGCCACTAAGTATCTTCAAGAGCCAATGGATCGCTCTTGTTCATCTTCCTAGTTCCCCCAAGTCTTCCCCGGCAGATAACACTCGTATCCTTTCCCATATCCCAAATCTTTCTCTTGCAGCTCAAAGCTCATACATTCTGCTTTCTATATCCTTATCCTCCAGGTGTCCTGTTAAATTTTGAACCCCTGATTAGCCTGGCCTCTTTTTCTCTTGTTTCACAGACCCTCACCCACAAAACACAAATCTGATTTAGCACATAGGCCTTTATGTAGCCCTTAGTGTTTGCCTAATCTTGCATTAGAATTGCGTTAGGAACTGCCATGATGAGAAGACACATATTTCTAACGGTTCTTTAATGCAATAGTAAGATGCCTCTAGTCAAGGGTTATGGTGGATACTACTGGAAAGGAAGGAATGGTTTGAGGGAGGTTAAAAGATTCACATATGGCACATGCTTGACATTGGATGGCCAATGCATAAGGTCTTTGGTTCATGATCAATGCTCCTTTGCCATGTTTCTCTAATGGTACCACCTATCATAAAGGCAAATCTGAATACTGTATAGACATAAATCTTGAGTTTATTCTCCCAATGAATTGAGAGCTGGAAGATTTAAGTTACTTGCCCCAAATAAGTGAATCTAAGACAGACTGAATGTAAAAGCCAGTCTTATAACTGTCACGCAATTCATCTGTGGATAACAGAGAAGGCAAAGATCTGTCCCCTGTGATTTTGAGGCTTATCTACACTCATGCATGGAAAATAAAGAATGGTGTTTGGTGCTTGGGGGGAATTTGATTATGGAAGGACATTGAATAAGGTCATAGGACACCTTTAAAGATGGAACACAGGCAGTGGTGATGCATTTCTTTAATCCCACTTGGAAGGCTGAATCAGGTGTATCTCTGTGAGTTTGAGGTCAACCTGGTCTACAGAATGAGTTCCAGGACAGCCAGGACTGTTTCACAGAGAAATCCCATCTCAAAACAAACCACCACCACCACAACAAAAATGTTGTAAAAGAGTTGGAGAGAATCCTATGTTGCAAGTGAGCTCTGCATTGCTGGGAAGTGCTGCAGGGTAGTGTCTTGCATTATGCAGAATGTTAGAATAGGTAGTGTTAGAGGTTTCTTCTAGCCTTTCATTCTAGACATCCATAGAGTCAGTTCTTGCCACAAGATATGCTTTATATATCATCTGTGTTCTGAAGTTCATCTCATGTGTCCTGAAAGTGGGGAGAAAAACTGGTTTACTTTCTGTCTATTTCCTTACAAATGCCCAGTGGTTGCAATGATGCCCCCTTGCTTCTGATTCTTGTCTGTGGAGCCTACCTGAGTCATGAAAAACTAATAGTTTCTGTCCCCTTTTCCCACCACTGTTTTTGTGAAAAGTCCTTCAGAACAGAATAGACAAGAAGTTGCTATCATTTTCTTTTTACACCCTTAGGTCTAGGCTACCTAAACCATTGTTCATTTTTATGTGTTCTTTAAGGTCTGCTCTATGATGAATTTTAGTCTGTGCTACAGGAATTTAGTTTCTAGAATGTCAGACCAATCCCGCTGAGTGTTCCATCAACACCCCTAGCCCAGTTATCTGCAGAAACCTTGACCCCTGATGGGGAGCCCTAGAGGAAGCCGGGACACAGCTTTAGAAAGAACTATGAAAAATACATATAAGATACAAAAATGTGAATTATGTGTGAAACAAACAAAGCACCAGGCAACATGGAATTCATGTCAACAAAGACTTGCTTCAAGTTATTCCTTATCTCCGAGGGGAGGCTGATTCCCTTGTGTGGGGCCAGTAGCAAGGAAGAAAGTTTTGGGAATAAAGAAATGTCTTCTTTTCACTACAATTGTTTTCAAGCTCTCTTCTCATTTTTTCCTTTTTATTTACATTAGAAATAAGATTGTTTTATGTATCAATCCCAGTTCCCTCTTCCTCCCCTCCCCCCTCCTCCCCACTGACACCCTACCTATCCCATACCCTTTCTGCTCCCCAGGGAGGTGAGGCCTTCCATGGGGGGAATCTTCAGAGTCTATCATATCCTTTGGGATAGGGCCTAGCTCCCCCCAACCCCCCCCCCGTCGCCTCCTTGTGTAGGCTGAGGGAGTATCCCTCTATGTGGAATGGGCTCCCAAAGTCCATTCCTATGCTAGGGATAAGAACTGATCTACTATAAGAGGCTCCATAGATTTCTGAGGCCTCCTCACTGACACCCACGTTCATGGGTTATGCTGGTTTCCCAGCTATCAGTCTGGGGATCATGAGCTCCCCCTTGTTCAGGCCAGCTGTTTCTGTGGGTTTTACCAGCCTGGTTTTGTCTCCTTTGCTCATCACTCCTCCCTCTCTGCAACTGGATTCCAGTTCAGTTCAGTGTTTAGCTGTGGTTGTCTGCTTCTACTTCCATCAGCTGCTGGATAAAGATATAGGATAGCATATAAGTTAGTCATCAATCTCATTATCAGGGAAGGGCATTTAAGGTAGTCTCTCCACTGTTGCTTAGATTGTTAGTTGGTATCATCCTTGTAGATCTCTGGACATTTCCCTAGTGCCAGATTTCTCTTTAAACCTATAATGGCTCCCCCTATTAAGGTATCTCTTATCTTGCTCTCCTCTATTCTCCCTACACAAACTTCCTGCTCCCTCATGTCCTCCTCACCCCTCCTCTTCTAGCTCCCCCCATGCTCCCAATTTTGTTCTCATTTTTTTAAATCATCTACCCAAGTATTTTTTGTATGCCAGGGAAGTTACTGATTGCTGAGACAAACTGATCCATGGATAGAGAGGAGCCAACAGTCATGATATTTTGACACATTCAAGAGAATAGAAAAATGGTTCAAAGAGTGGGGCTGACAATTGACTTCCTTGTTGACAATGAACTGGTTCTGTGGCTGGATTGCTTGGGTGAATGGGGGTATTATTGCAACATGCCCAGAAAGAACTTTATATGGGGATGTCCTGAATTCTGTCATAATTCATATCTACTGAGGCTATAATTTTGCTTATGAAACTGTACATTTAAGATGTAATATGCAATTATAAGCAAATATCAATCATCATAATTTATACAAATATACTTCTATATATTTGCATATATAAATGTTTACATTAATATACAGTTCTATACTACAGTAAATAATACAATTATGATTATATTATAATTAACAACTTATTTAATAGATATACTAAATCCATATAAATATTAACAAACAATTAAACAATTAAAATGCTATGTATTTAGTATGCAATATGATTATAATTGCCCCAGTTTTCATACTGCAGTTCATGTTTCAATCAAAATATTTAATAAGGTGATATTAAAATATGCAGACTTCAGTGTAATTCACCAAATATAATAGCATTTTTGTGCACATTTCTAAGCTAGCTGCAGAAATCCAAAATTATCATTCCTGTTGTGAGAACATTTTCAAGAAAGGAGACAACTAATATATCCACTTTTAAAACTAATAATTTTCAGTTACTCACAATTGCCCTATTCCTGTCTGGATTGCCGCTGGAGACCCTGGCACCTAAGTGCCACAGGCTTCCCTGTCAAATATAATAAGTACCATTCTCATGTTCTAGGGGGGCCACACACAGCTCTAGGTTGGCTCTTAGCCACCCCAGCTACCCCCAGAATGGCCTTTATAAAGTATTCTGGTAGAAAAGAGCCCATATGGTCCAACTGGCAAAAATTTTGCATAAATCTCCCTTTACAAGGCAGAGGAGATTTTGTGGCCTGCTGGCCACCACCTCAACCCAAATCCACAGCCACCACACACTTTCATTTATGTGAGAGCCACCTTTCCTTGCTCTTAACATCTTCAAATTGCCCTTGGGGCTCATTGACATCTCATAAAGAGAGATCTAGGGCAACAATCTGCCAGGCCTGAAGAAATGAGACCTCCTAAAATAGAATTTGCCATCATGAATAATAAACTCAGGTAAAATCCATTCCATGGTGTTCAATGCATGTTTAGTGAGTATCCACCATTCATAGAGTTATAGATGTGAAGCAGTTTTATTTGATAGATTGTTTCATATTCCTATATGGAAGCTGCTGGGTTATCATGCTGTCTAGTTTTTGTCAACTTAACATAAACTGAGTCACCCAGGAAGAGGGATTCTCAGTCAAGGAATTGACTCTAATAGATTGTTGTGGGTATGTATGAAAGGGCATTTTCTAGATTAATGATTGTTATGGGAGGACCACATCCACTTTGAGAAGTACCACTCCTGATGGGTGTTCCTGGATTGTAGAAGGAAGTTGAACAAGCATGGAAGCAAGCCAGTAAGCATCATTCCTTCCTGGTGTCTGTCTTAGTGCTTGCCTCCAGGTTCCTACTTGAGCCCCTATCATGGCTTGCCTTGATAAGGGATACTGTGAGCTAAATAAACCATATTATAGATGGACTTTTCTTTCCCACTGGCCAGTTCCCAAATAACCAACATGGAGACTTAATTGTAAATGTTTGGCCAATAGCTCAGGCTTGTTACTAGCTAATTCTTACATTTTAAATTAACCAATATTTCTTATCTACCCTCTGCCAGGTGGTAGTACCTTCTTTCAACATGGCACATTCATCTTTCTTCTTTCTGTGTCTTATGAGATTCCTCTGACTCCCCCTTCTTGTCCCCATCATTCTTTGTTTGGTTCTTCCCCTAAACTTATCCTGTCCAGCTATTGGCATGTCAGCTTCTTTATTAAACCAATCACAGTGACATATATTCACTGTGTAAAGGAATATTCCACACCATATCCTCCTCAAGTTGTTTTACTATAGAAGCAAAGCCAACTATGATGATTATACTATGACTTCATAAGGTTATACATTACAAGGAATTGAATGAGATGATATCTACAGACTTCTTAACACTTTTAGTGCCCTCCAAGTTCATCCAATGTTACCTGACCCCTTTCTTCTTCCCTTACTCCATGTCTATTGACTCATTCATCCACCTACCTTCCTATCCATTGATCTAGGTATTCACTTACTTCATCATCCTTCTTTAAGTTTACTTTATGATTATTGACCAAGTACTTGGATGGAAGCCTGCTTAGATTCTGGATAGTCAATGGACTTCTACACTTCCTTTTCCTGGGTCCTTAAAGAATTTGGTCAATGTTTCATTCCATAAGCATTAGCAGAATGGCTTCTGTCAGATGTTTTGCTAAGCCCTTGAGTCATTAAGAAAGGCTTGGCCATCAACATTATTCACCAAAGGCAGATCTATGGCTTCCATTAATTTACAGTATGTTAGAAAATCCTGAGAGGTTAACACAGCTTTAGTTCCATACAATAAATGATGTGACAGATATATAGGCATTTAGAATAGGGGCATAGACAATGACCTGGGGATGGCTCAGGGAATTCTAAGCATGAGTGACTAAACAATATTCTATATTAAAGAACAGAAGTTTCTTCTTTCCTGAGACCCAGAATTGCTATTCACATAAGTGTGCTTGAGACCTAGAGGCTACAGCTAATGATAAAAATGTCTAAGTTCTGCCTCTAGACTGTGCTCAAAAGGCCTGATGGGCCGTCTGTTTGAGTTTCATGTTCAGAAGCAATCCCCTTCCCTCATTTTACCCCAACAATGAGCATCTTTATGATATTTGTCCATGTTTTCAGGTCTCCTCTCAGGATTATCACTATGGGCTACTTTGTAGATCACCCCCACATAAGTGGGTTCCCAAGATGGCTTTTAGGAGATCTTAGTATAAAAACCCAGAAGCAAACTCGTAAAGACCAGCTTTGTTTGGAAGACCAGTAAAGAAGCAGCTTCAAGACCACCTATTTTGTTGCATGACTGGTCAAACTTCATTCCCAGAAGTACAACCCTGCCTGGCCAGTGACACAGAGGTGTGTGCAGGACATTGATAGAATCCAGAGAAGAAAATGATAAAGACACACAAGGCTCAGACACTGTTGTCAAATGTAGAAAATAAGCTTTGGAATACCCAGCTTGGCTTGTTAGGAAATCTCTACAACCAAGTGGTAGATTGTCTTTGTGATTCCAGCAAGAACATTTTCCAGATCTCTGACTTAAGAGCCTGTGTTTCCCCATGTGCCCACTGCTGACCAGAGCCTGGGCATTCCTGTACTGCTGTGTCCAAAGCTGACCAGATTCTGGGCATTCCTGTACTCTGTACCTACTGTTGAACAGAGCCCAGGCATTCCTGTACTTCATATTTAATGTTCCTTTGCTTCTATTCTGTTTTTCCTTAGTCCTTGGCATTGTCACTAATAACCTGTTTCTCTCTGTTCTCCCTCAGGAATCCCTGTTGTCTCATATATAATGAAAGCCAAACCACCAATTCAGCTCTTGAGCTTTACAAGGAAGCAAAAGGGGCCTCCTTTAGAGGCCCACATTCACCCTTTAAACTTTTGTGCACATAATCACTTGTTCAAGGAAGGTAACCTCTCCTTGCTGGAAGAGTTTGGCAGCTCTTGAGATTACCTCAGCACTGGGCTCACTATTTGTGGGGACATGGGAATGGCTGTTCCAGTTTCCCATTTTACAAACGAGAGGGCTCCTGTCCCATCTTGTGGCAAAACTGAGTTAAAGAGAGAATCCAACTGCTAAATCGTTGAAGTAAGTTTCTTCAGACCATATCACCTTTGGTACCTATCACCAATAGCAATAACCCCAGGAGAGACAGTATAAGAGAGCAGCAGCACAATTGTGATGCTGGTTTACACATGTGCTGTGCATGCTGAAACATCCTTTTTAACATCTGGCTTCCCATAGACCCCATAAGGATGATGGTGTAGAAGATAGTGCAAAGGACATCCTTGCCACTTTTCAGTCCAGAAAGCCAACTTTTACTGCATGCACAGAGAACAGTCCAAGTTACATAGTTGGCTGGAGTACCAAGATCAGGATCTACCTACAATCCCTGTCACCAAGCTCACAGTATGGCGTTTATCCAACACACAATTATTGAAGAGCTATTGTGTTCTAGCTCTGAGCTGGAGCATAAAAGAGAGGCTCTTGGATAGGTATGCTAGAGGCAAAGACTGATGGTTTAGGTATAAAGTGCCAGCAGTGAGTCACAGAGTTCGTGGCAGCAGTGATGTCCTTTTTTTTTTTTTTCCCCGAGACAGGGTTTCTTTGTGGCTTTAGAGGCTGTCCTGGAACCAGCTCTTGTAGACCAGGCTGGTCTCAAACTCACAATTATCCACCTGCCTCTGCCTCCCCAGTGCTGAGATTAAAAAGTGTGTCCCACCACCGCCCAGGAGTTAAAGTAAGCTTCAAAGGCAGATGTCACCTTACTCAGCATGGCAAGGTGTGAGGCAGAAACAGGGGCATGATTACTACTTAGAAGGACATCAGTTGAGCTCAATACTACAAAGGAGTATTCCATGTAGCACTGCACAGAGTCAGGATGTTGAAGTTCTTGGTTGGAAATGATTGGTGTTCAAAAGAACTGAGGGGTCATGAGATGCTTAGTCAGTGGTCTCAGTGCAGTGTCCTTCTCAGGTTGGCTCTGAGTGGTTTGGACCTAGGGGTTGTTGCTTGCTCTCTATTGGTGGAGGTGTATATTGACATGAGCATATTTCTTGGGGCTCTCAGTACATGCTATTCCTCTTTAGCATTTAGCTGGACAGCTGGTGGGGGGCCACAGACCATTTGCTAACCTTGAGGAGCATCAGTTCTTTAGCACATTGAACTGACTTCCTTTCATCTGGCTGTTCTCAGATGTAAAGGACACAGAGCAGACAGTGTCTGATGGTCTGGATGGTGATGCAGGGGAGGGGGTAGGGATTGGAAATTCAAAGCAAGGCCCTTGGCAGCCCTGCTCTGTGGCAGCTCATCAGTTCCCTGCTTCTCACAAGAGAGGGAGCCTGCTTGCCCCTACTCTTGCCTGACTCCTGCCTTGGCAACAGCATCTGTTAGCAATGAGTGAGGTGGGAGAGTGGGGGCAGGAGAAGGGTCTACTTAAACAAAATGTGTTTTCTCACACACATAAAATCACAGGCCTCCTGGAGGCTAGCACCCCTTTATGCCCCCCCTTGTTCTTGTGTTTGTAATCAGAAGCATTCGATTGAAAGCTAGCTTTAAGATCCTCATTTCTGACACAGAAAGGGGCTTGGCAAGGCACCTTCTCAGGTCTCTCCAGGGCAGATGAGCTCTTTCTAGTGGGCAGAAGTACCAGTCTGGATCTGAAGTTTGACAAGTTCTTACCTTAGGCAAACAGCCCTGAAGCATAGCCAGCATCTGACAGGCATACTTAACCTCGAGAAGCAAGCGGCTGAGTTATAAAAAGTCTCTCATAGCACTAAGAAAGTTTATGGTGTTTGTGTTGAACTGCATTCCAAGATAGCCTCAGCTGCCCAGCAGGCTGGATACACCTGTAAGACTAGGCCATGAAGGAGGCTAAGTAGTTCCCATGTTCTCAACAGAGTGAAGGAAGCATTGTGGAAGGAGGTTCCACACTTCCCTCATGACGGTGATGGCTGATGGTTCACCTTGGGATTTAAGACCCAAACCATAGATGCCAAAGAAAATGAGAGTTAAGAACAATATTGAAAAGGAGTTAGATTCCAGATACTTAAGTAGTTCAGATGTTTGGACTGTGCCATTAATCCTCAGGAAATGACTAGGAGTAAGCAAAGATCTGGAGCATCATCCACCAATGACGCAGCGAGAGAATGACATCACATACCAACATCCTCTTTCCTCCTGTGGGGTTTGCAACCTCTCCGTCTGTCTTCTCAAGGCAGCTTGGTAGATAGACCTGAGGCAATGTCTAGTGAAGAGAATAAAGACACACACCTCACCCAGACTCATCATTGTCTGATGTTCTAGGATATTCCAAGAAGTTAGGGAGGTACACTGGTGGTAAATAGCAGGGGAGAGGGAAGATGAGTAACACAAGATTAAACAAGGAATTTAATGGTCTGGAAAGTCCTGTCCATTTCAGAACAAATGGATCAATTCACTGAAATGGAGATTACAAGTAGGGGTGTGTATAGACAGAGTCTGGGGGCAGCAAATCCGCAAGGAGACCAGAAGGGGTGTGTGTGTGTGTCCTGCTTTATTCCATAGCCAGTCTTAAATGTGTTCCCTAGGGATGCAGTCATGTTTTAAAGCTCACCAAATATTCCTATACCCATACCATAAACTCTGTAAGCCTGGTCATCGCTGACTCATTGTGCAACCCTGGAAATGATCATGTTCATTTGCAAGTTTCTTGCATATTTATAAATCGGGGGCCCCATTTTCCAGACCCTCAGCAGCCTTGGGGATTAATGAAAGCCTTGTTCACAAATGTCTTGGAATTCACAAAGGTTTAGATCAATAATTAACAAGAAAGAGAAGGCATAAACATTTCAAATATATATCAACTCCTCAATCTATAACAGCCAATAAGTCTAAGAACAGAGTGGCCACAATTTCCCCCAGTGACAGGCAGCCCATGCACTTTCAAAAGTAATTCTTCAATGAGCATAAATTACCCATTGGGGAAACCTTCCATGTATGCCATGGCTGTGGATTTATTAAGTGAAAATGAAACTTTTAAATAAATATCTGGAACAAAAATGTACTTCCCATCAAATTGGGCCACAAGGCAAGAGGTTTTAAAACAGTGTGGAGACTGGAGTCTGAGAATAGGAAGCCTGGACTTTTCCTTAGGTGCTATTTTGCTGAGTCAGTCCCTGTAACATCTCCCTCTTCCTCTTCTCAATGCCTGGACTCTCCTAGAGTGAGCCAAGGGCCCAAAATGCGCACAATCCTTTAGGGAGATCCTTCCCAACTTCTGAGTGAACCTGTTAGGGATGGTGGTATTTTGTGACTTCTTTTAAATGATAAAGTAAGAAACAGAGAAGGGGGGCTCTTGATGACCTCAAAGGGAAGCTTAGTTAATTTGCCCCCTTGAGAAGTTCAAGTTATATAAAAGTCCTTTAAAGAGCTTTGAAGAATTTTAAGGCAGTTACCAACTGTTGATTCTTCCTGCTTATTTTTAGAGAAACATCATAGGTAACATTGACAGTTGCACTATAAGGATTTTTTTTTCTGGAAATGGAAGTGAGGGGCCATTAGACTTTCCTCTGTCTTGTATCTCCCTCCTTCCCCCCACTTAGGAATCTTTCTAGAATATTCATGACAGTCTTGGAATGAGAGGAAACAGATACAGGGAAGCTAGTCAAGAAGTTTATAGTGGCTTAGCATAGTCACAAAAATATAAATCTTAATTAGTTTTATATAGCTATTGTGATAGCCCATACATTTTACTTCATTTTCTCTTAACAATGGAGATAGTTCATTATGTTTTTAAAAATATTAATTATTTAAAATAATTATTTTTATTTTTTTATATTGTAACATAATTGCATTATTTCCCTCTTCCATTCCTTCAAAGAATCCCATATCTTCCCCCTAGCTCTTTTTCAAATTCATGGTCTCATTTTTTCATTATTTGTTGTTACACACACACACACACACACACACACACACACACACACACACACACACACACTCTCTCTCTCTCTCTCTCTCTCTCTCTCTCTCTCTCTCAACACCAATACACAAGTGTAACTTGTTTTGTTTGTATATTACTTATATGTAAGTTTCCAGGGCTGACCATTTTGTATTGGATAACCAACAGCAGAAGACTGTTTCTCCCACTCTCAGCATCTCTAGTTGCCTGTGTAGTGTGGAGGTCTCCTGGGCTTCCCCCCATCAAGGTTAGCATGTTTATGTTGTTGTTCTTGTTGAGCTTATGTTTAGACATTCATGCCAGTGAAACTTTATGGATATAGCTTGTGACATTACTAGGAGATACACTCTCAAGTATGTAGCTTTTGTAGCTTCAGTTTATATTTTTCCAATGGTGTCAAAGCAGGGCAGCTGTATTATGTGCTTATTTCTGTCTTTCTCTGTCATCTATCTGTCACATATTATCTGACTATCATCTATCATCTATATTCTATTATCTATCTATCTATCTATCTATCTATCAATTTTTCTATAAAATAACTAACCTGGAGTCTCAAAAAAGAGTTGTGAAGTGCTCTTTCTAATTTTCTTGATGAATTTGTGTATCATTGATATTTCTTCCTTAAATGTTTGGTGGAATGCAACAGTAAAATAATTTGGGTGTGACATACCTGTGTGTAGCATAAGTAGAGGGGAACATGATTAAATTTTTTAATATTTGATTAATAAATATGGGGCTATCCATATACTTTTCTCTAGTGACTTTAATAGTAGTAAAGAGGCATTTGTATATTCTAGAGAATGTATACAGTATACATGTATTCTATATTATTTATATTACATTTTATATTAGCATATTCTTTTTTATCATTTTGACCAATGATATCCCTAATGATATTTATCATTACTGATATTGATAATTTATGTTTTTTCTTCTTCCATCTGGCTAGAGGTTGTTTAATTTCATTCAGTTAGACTTTTAGTTCCATTGACATTCTTCACCGGTTTTCTTATTTTATTTAAAAAGCTTTAATTTAATTGTAATTAACAAATTTAATTTGGTCTTTTAAAAATTCTTTGACAGTATAATATATGTATATAATGAATATTAGTAATTCTTACCCATTCCCAATTGTTCTCCTTTTCTTGATTTTTTAGATCCCAGAACAGATTCATCTAGATCCATAATATTTACCACACTGCAGAGCAGGTCCCATACCTACTTGAGACAGGGTTTCTCTGTATTGTTTTGGAGATTGTCCTGGAACTCGCTCTGTAGACCAGGTTGGCCTTGAACTCACAGATTTCTGCCTGTCTTTGCCTCTTTAGTGCTGGGATTAAAGGCATGTACCACCAATGTCCATCCTTTGATGGTTTTTATTTTTTAATTTTCATTTCATGGTTTTTTTTTGACAGAGACAAAGAGCATAAAATTCGGTGGGTAAGAAGGTGAGGAGAATCTGGGAGGATTTAGAGGTAGGGAAAACATAGTCAAAATATATTGTCTACATTTTTTAAAATAAAATATATTAAAATAATAAAGCTTTACATGGGTGATTCTGGAGAATCTTTAATAATTTAAGAGCAATTTTAGGTTTATTACAAAGTTGGGATGGAGGAATAGTGGTTTTTCATATATTTTCTGTTCCCACACATAAACTACCATCTATATTATTTAAAGTTCCTTTTCCTAAAGTACAGTATATTTGTTATAATTTGTAAACATATATTGATATATCAACATAACCATTCATGGTTTACATTAGGGTACCTTCTGGTGGTTTTGTACATTCTGTGCTTTCAAATAAATAAATAAATAATGGCCTGTAATTCACTGTTACAGCATCACACAGAGCAGTTGCACTACCGTTAAAATCCTCTGGCTTCTGAGTCTCCTTTCCTGCCAGCTCCCTGGCTCCTGATGGCTACTCTTCTTTATGATGTCTGTACTATTCTACCTTTTCTCATTTCTGAGGTAGTTAGGATGAAAAAGCATGTCATCATTTAACATTGGTTTCTTCCATGTAGCCCTATGTAGTTTAAATTTTATCCTGTCTTTTTTTGCAATTGCTAACCAAGTTCCTCGTCCATGAACACAGACTATCTCTGCATTGCTCCACTTTTTCTTATATTTCATTTATCTGAGTATGGTTTTCTCCTCTTGTAAATCTTATACTTTTTTCAGATTTGTGTATGAATATTTTATTTTTGGTAATAGTGTAAGTAGTATTGTATTTTTAACTTCACATCACACATCCATATTGATGACATATAGGAAAGTGGTTTAATTTTATATATTAACCAGCCTTCAACTAAGCATGAACTAATCTCAACAAAGCACTTTAATAAACAAAATTTAATAATTACATAACAGATGCAAGTAAAGCATTTGGAAAAACCCAATAGTCATTCGTCATTTAAAAACAATCTCTTAGTAAACTAGGAAAGCATGTTTTTAAATGATAATTAATAACCAAGATTTTCTATAAAACAAAACAAAAAAGCAGAAAAACTATAAAAAACACAATATTCATGGTAAACAATGAAATACTGTTGCTCAAAGATCAGCAAAAGGCCATATTCATTACACCTTTTTTAAAACCATGCTGGAGGTTCTAACTAATGAGATTAGGAAAGCCTGGGAAGGATGTTTCCCAACCTTCAGTAAAGTTCATTTTGTTCATCAATAATAAAATAACCTGTGATGAAAATGAAATAAATAGACATGAAATTCATTGCTTAGTTGCAGGCTGGTTTTGGATTTGCAATCCTTCTACTTCAACCTCCCAAGTAGATGGGATTACAGACTTATAGCACATATACTGTCCCTGGTTTGCATTAATCAAATTTTGAACATGGGGCCAATATTGCATAACTGGGACAAATCACACTGGGTCATGGTACATAAATTTTAAAGTAGTATTTTTGAGTAGTATTTTATTGAGGATGTCACATCTGTTTTTACAAGGACTATTACTTCAAAGTTTTTCTTCCTTATAGTATCTTGTCTGATTTTGGTGTTGGGGGTCATGCTGGCTGCATAAATAAAGTGGTTCCTCTACTTCTAGATTCTAACAGATATTGAAGAGAACTGGTGTAATTTCTCCCTTACTCACTTTTAACATAATTCTTTAATCAATACTATTGGACCCAGTACTCTTTGTTTTGGAATTTTTGAATCAACGTTTTATAATAGATATTGGCCTAGTCAGATTATTTACTTTGGTATGTATGAATTTTGATATCTGTGTGTTTTGAGAAACTGTCCTCTTTTAGGCTGTAAAATAAGTGAACAAAGAATGTCTCATGCTATTCTTTTACTATTTAGTCTAATGACTATAGGATCTGTAGTGATAACTCCTATTTCATTTCTGATTTTTAAAAAGTTTGTGTATCTTATGTTAAAAAGAATTTCTGCAATTTTTTTATTTCTTCATTTTGTTTCCTTTGGGTTTAACTCCTTTCTCTAGTTTCCCAAAGTGGAAATTTAGATTATTGATTCTTATATATTTATTTAATTTTCTTATAAGCATCATGCTTGCTGTATCCTATAAATTTTAAGCAAGTTTATTTTCATTTTCCCTTTATTAAAACCCATTTTTAATGGGGAGATGGTTCAGTTGTTAGGAACACTTGCAGTTCTTACAGAGGACCCAAGTTTGGTTGCTAGCACCTGTGTTATGTGGCTCACAATTGCCTGTTACTGTGTCTCCCGGGTCTCTGACAACCCCTTTCTGGCATGCAAAGGCACACCCATACACGTGGCATGCACTCACACAGAGACCTTCCCACAAATAAAGTGAAGACAAATATTTGAATACATAGCTCTAAATTTCTTTTAAGATTTTTTATTTGACCCATGTGCTGGAAGCATGTCTTTCAATCTGCACATATTTAGGGATTTTCCAGCTGTCTTTCTGCTCTTTATTTCTGGTTTAATTTCATTGTGGCCTGAGAGTAGGCACTTTATGATTTCTCATCTTTTGAGTTTGTCATGGTATGTTTTATGTGGTCTTTTTCTTGGTGAGTGTCCCATGTCAGCTTGGGAAAAAATGTTGGTGCTCTTTTGTTGCATTAAGATTTTGAAGATGTTAGATAAAGATGAGTTCACCTCTATCTTTTTTGATATTCTGCCTGCTGGATCCACCCATCACTAACTTACTGATGCTGAACTCATGAAGCATGATAGTAGATGGCTCCATTCCTCTTTTCCTACTCTGCTTTTTGGCATATGCGTGTTAAGTACTGTTTTGCCTATCTGGAGATTTGACTCTGTTATCAAAATGCAAGGTCCTTTGTTTCATCCCTAGTGCCTTTTTATACTTTGATGTCCACCTGAATTTAATATACTTTTCCTACTTTCTTTTATGTTGGCAATGTATTTTTTCCCTTCATTTACTTGAATTCCATATGGATCTTTGTATTTAAAGTGAGGGTCTTTTTTATAGGCTACATATAATTGGCTCTTGTCCTTTGATCTGTATTTTTATAGGTGTATGTGGAGCACTGATGTTCAAAGTGACTATTGATACCATTTAATAAATAGATATTTATTGCTACTTTCTATATGTTGCTTTAGTTAGTTCATCAATTTATTTATTTATTTATTTATTTATTTATTTATACCTATTTCTGTTGTTTACCAGTTTGCTATTTCAGTCATTTATTTTTTCCTTCTTTCCTTCCTTCCTTTTCTTTCTTCTTTATATATAGACTAGACATTATGTTTTCTTCCACTTCTAATCCTATTTTTAATTCTTATTTTCATTCAGTTTCTACTCTCTTTTTTTGGTGTTATTAAAACATTTTCACTATGTGACCTCAGGATAGCTGCAAAGTCAAAGCAATCCTCCTGCCTCAGCCTAACAAGTGCTAGAATCACAGATGTCTCCCACCACACCCAGTTTATATTGTGCTATGGACTGAACCAGGAAAGCATTCAGCCAATTGGGCTGAGGGGAAATCAGTTTTCTCCAGAAGCAAGAAGCTTGATAGGTTATCTCATCCCAAGTGGTCAGCCATAGACACATGTATATACTAGGAACACTAAATAAACTCAATAGGTTGTGTGTGTGTGTGTGTGTGTGTGTGTGTGTGTGTGTGTGTGTGGTGTAACAGTAAGTATGAAATAAAAGGTCGTGAACTTGAGAGGAAGTAGAAGAACATAAGAGGAGTTGTATGGGAGGAGAGAGAGGGAGAATGATTTAAATACAGTACTCATGTGGAATTCTGAAGAAAACTTTAAATAAATAAATGAAGTACACAAATAATCTTATGTCAAGAAAGGCAGCAAGAACAGTAAATGGTTTTACAAAGTTCCTTCAAGTAAAATAAAAACTTTGAGAACTCTGGGTAATAAAATCTAGAATAAATGTGTGGGAATTTTAGAGGTATTAAGACATCATTATCATGAAAATTCATATGAAAATATTAGATTAAAATTGGCATAAATTGGGAATCAGAAGACAGCCACATTGGCAAAATGCTGTCCTGGTCTTCTGCCCTTTGAAGTCTTTCTACTCCATCTTCTGTGATGTTCCCTTAGGTGTTGGTTTTACTTTCTAGCTGATTTGAAGGTTCTTGTTACCCACGGTTATTGTCTATCAACCTTATTCTCTAAAGTCTGTCGTTATGATCACTTACCTCTCTCTTGAACCCACAGGCTATTTCTGCATATTCTAAAAGCAGTTTACTGTTTAGTCCTTGCCTGTGGTGGTATTGTGGGCATGAGATCTTGTAAATGAGGCAGATGGTTGTTTGGTTCTGCTTTTAATATTTTCTTCCATCTTCACTGATGACTGTAATCATCTATAAGCATATGTGGTAGGTAGACTCAGCAGAACCCTGCTTTGCATTGTATTTTGTATCCAGTCCTTGACTTCCATTAAAGTGGAAGCTAGTTTTAATGTTTATAGAATAGCTATACTAGTTTGTAGAACATCTATACTATAGTATCCATAAAATCTGAATGCCAGCTACTGCCAACCACTGCCCAGGTTTGGATCATAACCCAGGAGACTCATGCCTTAATATGTACTCACTGCTTCACATAAGTTTTATCTCAGTCCATAGTGTGCTTGTTGTGTTTCTAAGCCCAGCTATGTCTTTTGGGATATCTACTTTTATATTGATTTTAAATATATTCTAAATGCACTGCGGTACATTTAGAGCAGACAGTGTATACAGGACATAAATTTAACAGGCCAATTTAACATTCTCCAGAATGCTTCTTGTCATTTTAGAAACAGAGAATCAAGCTTAGTATGGGGAATTGTCTTATCCAAGACTTCAGAAACGAGATGGCATCAGAACCCATACAGATGCATACATCTCCTGACTTCAAGCCCTGGGCCTTTTCAGCATCCCCGGGTGCTTAGAAACTTACTTCAAGGGCAGATCTCCATATGGAACTGCTTGCTGCTTTCCTGAAGGAATTAACTCAGCTGATATTAACTGATAAGCAGAGAAGGTTAATCAATTTCAACATCATGAGGTTCAACTCCAACTCACAAACTTTTCTTTCAGCCAGCTGTCATGAGTCTGAGCAAAATGCTTCACCCCACAGGGTGCAGTAGCTCACACACTTAGGTGTTTTGTTGTTGGTTTTTTTTTTTTTTTGTAATTTGTTTTGCATTCATCACTACTGCCTTGCTGCATAGTTTCCCCTTGGAGGTAACCGACTGTCCTTTATAGTGGAGAGAAAAGGAAGAAAATTATTTTCATTGTAAAACAGGCAAACATTTCATTGTCCATTGTACAACTGACAACTGAAAAATGTCACTCAACTTAAGGAAAACAATTCCATGTGGTTTACACTGTGAAGACTAAATTTTTAGTCAAAGACTAAGTTCTTTGACTTAAAATTTAAGAACTATTTGGTTTTGGAATTTTTAAATTTATTTTTGAGAACTTTGTAGTGTATATAATGAAATATATCTATCTACCATTTCTCTCCTTGAACCTCCCTCTCAACACACACCACATCCTCCTCCCTCCCTCCCTCCCTCCCTCCCTCCCTCCCTCCCTCCCTTCCTCCCTTCTTCCCTCCCCCCTCTCTCCCTCCCTCCCTCTTTATTTCTCTTTTCCCTTTTTTTGTAACTCCACTAAGTCAAGTTAGTGGTATCCTTACATGCACATATCTAGGACCATCTACTGTAACATTAAAAAATCTACCAGTAACCACATTGTCAAGTCAATAAAGAATTACTCTCCACTATGTAGCAACTACCTAGCTCCTTAGTAAGAGGTGGGGGATGGAGATCGATCACCTACCCCATATGTGTTGGAATTGTGACTAGCTTGCTCTTGTATAGGTCTTGTGTAGGTAACTACAGCTGCTGAATTCATGATTGCAGTAGCCATGTCATGTCTGGAAGACAGCATTTTAAAGTGCTCCTCCCCATCCTGTAGTCCTTACATTCTTTCTTCCCATTCTTTCATGATGTTCCCTGAACTTTGCTGGTAGCAGTGTTAATACAGGTGTCCCATTTAGGGCTGAGCATTCAAAATTGCATTCTCCAAACCTTGACCAGTTATTCATCTCTCTGTTGAGTGCTGTTCACCCCAAAAGAAATTTCTGTGATAAAGACTGAGAGCAACATAGTTTATGAGCACAAACATAAATATTTGAAGGCAATTGAAAGTCGTGGTCATTTAGTAAAATAACAATAGCTGATTACATGCTAGGGTTTAACCCAAAGGAAGGGGGTGTGGAAAGCCATATGGAAGCCTATTTTCTCACAACCAAATTTAAAACACATGCATATAAGCACGTATATTTTTGTGTAATATATAATATGTATGCAAAATATATAATACAATATATAATTTTTTGTATAATGTACAATAACCATCACTGAAAAAAGACACCATGAATTTTAAGGAGAGAAGGAAGGAATAATGGGAGAGTTTGGGGGTAGTAAAGGGAAGAGAGAAATATATAAGAATATTATATAATACAATATAAAATAATTTCTAAGAATGCACAAGTGAAATGAAGGAAGAAGAGTAAGAATGATGGTTAAAAGAGAATAGAGGCAGGGTAATGGGGGAACAGTGGGTGAGTTAACCAAAACTAAAGATTTGTGGGAAAGTCTCCTGGAAACCTGCTAGTTAGTAAGCTACTTTTAAAATAAAACAATTAAAAAGGGATTTTTATTAATTACCCTGCATGGGTAGACCATATCACTACAAGATAATGTGATTGTTAGATAAAAGTCACAGATCAAGGAATGACAAGGAATGAATATCTCTCTACAAATTATTATTGGTCAGTGTCATACATGAAGAGATCTCCAAAACAGCAAAGGATATTATACTTCCCTTGGTTACCCATAATAGCTACCTGACAACACCCTGTTGTTGTAGACAGTATACACTCATATAGAGAAACAAATCTCAAACTGATGGGGAGCTTCTCTTCCGGCTGGCTTTCATGGTGCCTGAATGGGAGAAATGCTATAAATTTTTTTTTGTCTAAATCTGGACTCCGAATGCTGCAATTCTGACTTGCTAGGCAAGATGTACCAATGGGTGCAATAGTGGCAGGCCTATTGCAGGGGTAATTAACTGATTTATGGTGGATTTGAAGCAGGGCATTTCATGTCCAGTACTATAATATGGGTCAAAAGCCCATGGCTTTGTTAGCAATAGCCCTAGAATAGAACCTGTTATTGAAAACAGTTCTTTTAAGCAGACACCCACAGCTAAACACTGAGCTGAACTCTGGAATCCAGTTGCAGAGAGGCTGAAGTAATAAGCAAAGAGGTCAAGACTAGGCTAGAGAAACCCACAGAAACAGCTAACCTGAACAATGGGTTGCTCAGGGACCCCAGACTGATAGCTAAACCAGCATAGGACTGTTCCAGACCCCCTGAATGAGGATGTCAGTTTGGAGGTCTTGTTAATCTATGGGGCCTCTGGTAGTGGATCAGTACTTATCCCTAGTACATGAATGGACTTTAGGAACCCATTCCCCATAGAGGGATACTCTCTCAGCCTAGACACATGGGGGTGGATCTAGGCCCTGCTCCAAATGATATGACAAAAGATCCCCATGGAAGGCTCACCCTTCATAGGGAGCAGAAAGGGCATGGCTTGGGGGTTGGTGGGGAGCAGGGGAGGAGGGGAGGATGATGGAACTGGAATTGGTGTGTAAATGAAGCTTGTTTCTAATTTAAATAAAAAAGAAAAAGAAAACAGTTCTTTTTAAACATGGTTGCTGGGTAATGTCACTTGAACAGAGACTCATTCCTCATACTATCCTACAGCTATGCAATTAGGGGCTGTCAGACTCAATTGAGTATGTTATTACTTAAAAGTCTGTAAAGATAAAATTGTCAACCAGTTGTTGGCAAAAACAAAGAAAGCAGAAGTAGACATTTTTTCTTCTTTTTGATTACTTAAAAAGTTAGCTGAAATTGCTTTTGGTCTTGGCAGCCATTCTGCAGTCTGCGAATGATGTCATATTTTCTTCATGCAGAGCTCCCATGGTCTTAATGCACTGAGGATCCCCTAATGCACTTCTGCATCTCCATGGTTTATTGCATGTGTCAATGTCCCATCTCCAGCTGAAGAAGAAATTCAAAATGAAAGCATCCACACTCAGGAAATTGCTTTAATGTGTTAAAAATTTGTTGGAAGATAATTTTCTAAGCTGTGGGCACTGTCTTTAAGTATCTTTCACCCTCAGCAATGGTGGGAAGATTCTCAGTCAACTGATTGCCGGAAAGAAGGTATCTGTCCGGGAAAGGTAGTCATGGTCTCAGCAAGTGGTGATTATAGAGTATAGCTCAGGAAGTGGGTAATTCCTTCACTGTGTTGTAAGATTAACACATACAGCACTTGACTGAAGTGAATGGGCTTAATGGGGGTTGTTTAGAGGATCAAGTCAGGGCTTCTGTGATGCTTTGAAGATAAAGATGAAGATAATGTGCAAATACCTATTATTGCAAATGATCTAATAATTACTGAAATAACTACCCATATCCAACCAGAGACCCATAATAGAAACATTAAAGTTCATGGAGTTTCAGAGTGCCCTGTGCTATTCTTTTGTGCAGTGTGAGCAATAACACAAACCACATCCCCAAGAACAGCAAAGTTCCTCTGCTTGGTCCCCAGCCTCAAGATTTCTCTGCCTCCTGGCAACCAAGTAGCAGAAAACAACAGATGCACTGGAGTTGGCTGTGGGGAGACCAGGAGGAGAATGGGCAGGCCAGTTCTTAGTTTGTTTTTGTCTCTGCAGTCAGTCCAACAGTAGATGAGTTTCTTCAATGAACCAGCTAATATCTGTGTGCTAAACTAACATACTGTTTTGATGTCATTAGACACAGACAAACAGTTTGGAACCCAATTGGTAGCTATGCTTCACAGAAATGTTCCAACACACCTGCAAGAAATTCTGAAATACAGACTTTGATCCAGATTTGCTCCAGGTCCTCACTGACTTCTCCTTCATGAAGTGTTTTGGGCTAGAGTAAATTTGGCCTGAGAGAGAGAGAGAGAGAGAGAGAGAGAGAGAGAGAGAGAGAGAGAGAGAGAGAGAGAGCTCTCCTTCTCAAAACAGAGACTTGGTTACAGCTGAGATGCCCATCGCAATTGGGCAGGTATGAAATAAAGATAGAAGGACCCCTAGGCGTATGATGGTCTAGAATTTAGGGGCAAGGCCTGTAAGTGATCAAATAGTGATCATATAATCATGAAGGGGAATGTTCCCATTCAACCTTGTGCTCCCAGGAAGCTTAAAACTTCAAGAAACATTTTTTTGGATGGCCCAGTAGGATCTACCTTATATAATGGGACATTATAGAGATGTAACCAAAAGAAATTTTTGTCAACTAAGAAACAATCTGTCAGTTCTGTGTTGGGATGTATAACAGCATATATCCATTGTAAACTTGGCTGGATGTAGGAACACTTAACAGATCTAGGCACATGTCTAGGCATTTCTGTGGCATTCATTGAGAGAGAAGACATACACTGAATGTGGGTGGCACCATTGTGAGGGCTGTGGGCCTGAATAGGATAAAAAGGAAAGAGGATAAAGGCAGGGAGAATGTTGTGAACTGAGACGGTCTGTCATGCCTTCTCCTCTAAGACGGACTGAACCCTCTACAAGCATGAGCAGGAACAAACCCTTCCTCCTTTATATTGTTTCAGTCAGGTGTTAGGCTCTCAGCAACATAGATGTAACTAGTATAGGAAGGACAGTGTTGCACTCAGGTCTTCAGTCTCAATCCAACCAGCCTCTTGGAGTACCTACTTAGGAGCAAATCCAGGTTTGAATGCATGGTTGTATTGGTTACTGCCTCTCTCACATACAGCTGGAAAATTCATGCTGAGATATGTCAGACCCATCTGATGCACAAAAGTCTTTACATCCTCCCCCTTCACTTTCATCCTTCCAAGAACACAGGGATAGACCTTACTTCTGGGCTCATCCATCTACCCTCAGATGATCATTAGTCAACAGGCTTACACATGATCAGGGAACACTCAAATCTAAGTGAGAGAAAGAGTCATGTAATGAGAGGAAGCCTGGAGTGGCAATGGCTTTGTTGAAAGATGGCAAATATAGGCAAAGAGGCCTAGGATAGACTCTCATCTTGAAATATCATCAAGGGGCAATAATGGGACTTCCTATATAGGTAATAAACAGCAAAAGTATCTTAGTTTTAATTAATATAAAAGAAAAATGAGATAATACTTTATAGATTTTATTTTTGGCACATTATTTTAGATTATTTGGGTGTAGATGTTGCAAAGATCATGGAGATGGTTCTATTTATTCCTACATTTCCTAAACATTGAGGTGTAAGGATTTATATTGAAGAGAAAAGTTTGTTCTAGTTAAATGAATAAATGAATATATACTGATAGCCTCATGGGTAATTTGTATGAAGATAAAATGTGGACTTAGAGATTCTTGGTGTATTCCCAGCATCCTCTGCTGCCTGATGAGGCCTCTGAAGAAATGGCTCCATCTCTTTACTGTTCTTGCTTAGATTAGTGAAGGAAGAGAAAGGCTCACAGGGATTTTGAATAGTGAATAAACTGATAACAAGGGATACCTGTAAAGACCATCTCCCAATAGCTCTGCACTTCAGGGTTTCATATCTCCCACCCAAATTGTGTTGAGTAAATATGTGCGCTACAATTTAGCAAATTCCTACAACTTCCCAGGTTCTGCACCACTGTTCTTTGTAACAGCAGCAATTGTTTTCAAGACTTTGCCTGCATGTTATTTGGACACATTCTTCCATATTCAAACAAAAGTTCAGATGCTTGTACATGCCAATGGATGCTGCATTAGCAGGAGAACAGCAAGAGCCCATTTACAACTGGCGCCTGTCCAGAAAACAGACACAGCTATTCCAGTGACACGAGGACATGGAATCCCTTCTGTTCTAAGCTTGGAGTGCAGAGTGAGAAGGAGCTGGCGAAATGGGCACTGCCAAGGCTGACAACCAGATAAGGGTCTTGACTGTTCCCAGCCCTGCTCCTGCCATACACCTCATAAAGTGATAACCTGGATAGAATTTCCCTACCAGCAACTGTAGTGAAGTGGGTTTAATAACACATTGCGTCAGGCTGACAGCTCCCAGAACATAGAACTTCAACCATCCCTATAATCTCAGTAGGAAGCTGCTGTCTGCCCTGCTATGCTGTCTTTAACACCAATCATCTAGTGCACCTACAGTTGACTCAGCCTCTGTGCGGAAAAGTAATAATAATAAAATCAGTGGGCAGGTCACATTTATTGAGGAATGATCAGGAGCTGGCAACTATTCTCTGCTATATACAGATGATCTAATTTACTCATCTGAAATAGCTCACCACAGTGATTTTGAATCCAGAAAATATAGGTTGGGGACATTAAGCAATTTTTCTAATGTTTCACAGTTAGCAAAGGTGGTGAGACTGGTTTTTTCTGAGGATGGCATCTGTCCCCCACAGTTCTCTTTCCCCTCTCCAGATGTCTAAGAATCCACAAATTTTCAGAAAGGCCCATCTGGCAATTTAATACACAAATCTACAGAGAAGTATCCCCACTATTTAGCACTGTTGGATTCAGGGTAAAACCAGAAAGGATATTTGATGAATGAATAGGTAAATTAAACCCACATCTGGAAGGAGTTGCTTTGTGAAAGCCCTTTATTAGTTGTTTTCCAGGTGATGCCTTCTGTATGGGAAATCATTTCACATGTAGATAACGGTTTTCTTGATAAAGCAGTAAAACCCAGACATCAGTCCAAGGAAATCACTGGTTCCTTCAGGAATAAGTGTCACAAAATGCCCCAAGTTTGGGATTAGCATCTTGAAGGAGCAGGAAGTCGGTTCCTAATGTCAAATGAAACCCACTTGCTTCCCTCACATTTTAGAACTCAGAATGAGCTATTTCCATGCAAAGGAACAGCTGTGCCCCTCAGGTACACTGCAGCTCCTCATTCTTGGCTTAGGATCATTTCAAAACCTAAGGCTCGCTTTAGAGCTAGTTGGACAGCAGGCATGGTCTCTGTGTGCTCTGTTAAGACATTGTAGAGTATGTTGGAGAGGAGCCACGGCTGCCAAAGAATCATCAGATGCAGTCTGTGACCTCTGAGGAAGGAATTAACAACCCCCCAATTAATGAGTATGGGTCCCTACCATGATCCACTCACCAGATGGTTGATCCAAATATGGGTCCTTAGCTACATTGGTTAAAGGGTCTCACTAGTTTCTGGAAGAAGAACATGGATGATGGAGGCACACAGTGTTTCCTTTGTTCTTTATATCTCTAATGTGTGGTGATGTATTATTTATGATTTATTAAAGCTTGCTTGAGGATTCAGAAAGCAAAGTCAGCCACAAGCCACAGAAGCCAGGAACACACCTTTAATCCCAGCAGCCAGAATCTAGGAGGTGGTGGCACACACCTTTAATCCTAGGACTCAGGATAAAGAGGTAGACAGATCTCTGTGAGTCCAATGCCACCCAGATCCACACAAGATTGATCCAATCCTAAAGAGAAACAGCTCACACATAGATGATCTCAGTACCTGAGGTCACATACCTTTAATCCCAGCATTAGGGAGGTATATAAAACAGGAGTAAGGTCTCAGTATGAGGCATTCATTCTCCAGTCACATTGAAGACAGGAGGCATTCATTCTCCAGCTATGTTGAGAATAGGAATGCTCCAGCTCTGTTAGAGGTAAGAGCTCTCTGGTAGTTTGGCTGATTTGCTTCCCTGATGTTCAGGTTGAACCCCTCTGGGTTATTTATTTCTTTCATGTTACACTAAGGAGTCAGGGTAAACATTACCAGGTTCTTATGAAAAGTGTGTGTTTAATTATTCTGAATTGTTCCTAGAGGTGGAAAATTCAAACTTTCCCAACCAGGATGAAAGAGACTGTTTGGTGAAGTAGTACAAGCAAGTGGACAGACCTTTCTGAAGGAGGCTTTTGAATCAATTCACATTCTGATTCAAAAATTGGGGACTGGATCCTACAAGACTTGAGGTATTTTTTCCAGTGTGTACAGAATGGTGTTTTAGGATTGGAGTGGTATGTGTAGAAATAAACAGAAAAGGACCATCAAGAGGCCCACAGAAGTCTAACCCTTCTCAGCCAGGTCATTCATTTCTCTGGGCACCTAGACTACATACTTCAGAGATAAATACCCAATGGTAAAGCAGGTTATTCCCCTTTTATTTATGACCCAGTGGCCTCTATATTCAGAATCATTTATGTAGTATCACGTAATTGAAGTTACTGGTTATAATACTTAACACTGAGTCATGCTGGAGCTCACTGGGTGGACCTAGGAAAACTATGAAATTTCTACCCCATGTTCTAGCTGATGTCTAAATCTTATGGCGATGCTTATACTTTGATATGTATCTCTTCTTCAGAAGTTCCTTTCTGAGGGTTGAAGAGGTAGCATAGTGGGTAAGAGTGCTTGGGATGAGGACATGAATTCAAATCCCTAGTATTCACATGGGAATCCATACATGCTGAGTGTGTCTGTAACATCAATATTGGGGAGTGGAGATAAGTAGATCCTGAGCATTTGCTAGGCAGCCAACCTCCTCCAATGGCAAGTTTCTAGTTCAGTGAACGACCTGGCGAAAGGGCTTATGGGGATAAGAAGGACACCTGATGCTCCCTAACTCCACGTGGATGCCAAGATATGTATAGTTGCATTCACTTGTACATACAACACACACATACATACACCATATATACAACATACACCATACATGCAGCATACACATACAAGCCATACATACACATAACACACAGATAGACACACAGGCACACACACACACACACACACACACACACACACACACACACACACACAGAGAGAGAGAGAGAGAGAGAGAGAGAGAGAGAGAGAGAGAGAGAGAGAGTTACTTTCCTACAGTGTGATATTTGGCAAGAAGGGCTTCTTTTTTTCCCTGTGAAGTGCACTTTGCTACATGGTTTTAGTCACATATGGGCCCAGATTGACCCCAAGGAAGGTGAAAAATTATAGCTCAGAACAGAGCACATGGTTTAAGATTAGCCAGGGATGGAA
The DNA here is from genome assembly GCF_003668045.3 of Cricetulus griseus. Classification (NCBI taxonomy): domain Eukaryota; kingdom Metazoa; phylum Chordata; class Mammalia; order Rodentia; family Cricetidae; genus Cricetulus; species Cricetulus griseus. The sequence continues at coordinate 20,035,619 of NC_048600.1, forward strand.
ATGAAGAATCTGCTATTTCTCTTTTTGCTGGTGAATCCAGATCAAGTTATCATTCAGTCATCCATCTCCATCCCCCATGTCCTTGAGCACACACATGTGCACACACTGCTGTGCACTCAGAGACCCCAGCCCGGTTCAGCCCTATTTCCTGTGTCCAGGCAGAGGCTCCCACAGCTGGGGTGGGAAGCACCTGTGTGGCTCTGCTTTGTGTCTGCTTCACTCACTCACTGTGAACCTGGTTACCATCTGCACAGGTAAGGCCCCAGCCTGGCCCCAGCAACCACTAACCCAGCTCCTACAGGCCCAAAGTCAACCTAGACATAAACCAGGCATCCTGCCATACCTGAGGGGGCCTGCTTCATGTCTGTGGTTCCTGCTCACACAAAGAAACCCATTCACACCCCCTTCTCATAGTTATATCTTCTCTTTGTGTTTATGCAGGTTAAGTCATGCTGGGAGTTGGGGGATGAGCTGGCAGAAGTCTAAACTAAGGGACTGTGCCATGGATGCATTCACTCATTTAGGAAACTGCCCTATGCCAGGCTCTTTGGAGACTGTCCATACAGAATGCCAGCCCTGACCTAAACCTCAGAGTCCAGTGGGGGCAATAAACTTGGACCTTCCTAATTGTAATCCAGGATCCAGGTGATAAAGACTCAAATGAGTATAGGGAAAGGAAGTGCTTTTGTAGGCATCTTAAAGAGGTACAAATTTCATCTCTCAGAATTTGGAAAGGTTTTTTTTGGTTTTGTTTTGTTTTCCTGTGGCTCTAATATCCAAATTGGGTGTTAAGGAATACACAGGAATTTGCATCCTCAGAATTGTTGTTTTTAGATAAATTTGGTTTCTGAAATTAGTAACTATTGTTCAAAAGTTACCAATTAGAAATTGGAAGGAAAATATATAGAATGTCAGAAAATATTTGTATCTCACAAGTCTCCTAAGAGATTTGTTAGGGATATGTAAATACTCTTAAACCTCAACAATAAATATGTATATTAATATGAAAATTGGCAAAATATTTAAATGAACATTTCTTTGTACTATTTATTAGGTCAAATTAACATCTAACAGTCTGCTCAATATTAAACTTTGGGGCAGGTAGATTCAACTAAACAACTAAAAGCAAAATCACATCATACTTACTGGGATGGCTATAATTGTTCTTTTAACAGATAACTTAGATTTTGGTTCAGTGTGCCCTTTTCTTTGATAAAATACACAATACTGGAAAATTGATACATTTTATATACATTTATGAGTCCAAAGCAGATATTTTAGGTTAAGGAAAATATACTGGTCTTACAAATTTAGGATTCCATAATATGGCTGGTTTTGTATAAGGTTTTTTTTTTTTAACAATTTAAGGAGAATTATTTTTCCCACTCATTCCCTCATGTGCCATAGAAAAACCTAGGTGTTGGACAAAAAACAAGCTGTGAGATCCCATGTCCTATCCCTTTTCTCATATAAAATAACACCCATCCTTAATGCTAATCTACCTTTAAAATATCCCATACGTTTAACATTTGCAGCATGATGCCTGGGTATACATGAAGAAAGTATACATAAATAAATTAATCTGTCCATCAAACCATGTGTTTGAGCAATCTTTTAGTTCATGGTGGAATCATTAGTGGCTATATGAATGAAGACCATAACTTATCCCTACATCAAGAACCAATAGTTTTCCAGGCAGTGGTAGAACCATTGGTGGTTGAGTGTTGACATGCTCACACTTCTTTAGCTCACTGTGGACAAATGCAGCTATTCTGAGCACACGATTACAAAGGCGGTGTTCTAATTTTAAGATAGCATTCCAGGGGTGGGGTGGGGTTGTGACTCAAGAGATGGCCCAGCAGCTAAGAGTACTTGCTGCTCTTACAAGAGACCAGTGTTCAGTTCCTAGTGCCAACATGGTGGCTCAAAACAATCTGTAACCCCAGTCTTAGGGTATCCAACACCCTCTTTTGGCTCTGCAGACACTGCATGAAGGTGGAACACATACAGGCAGGTCAAACACTCATACATGGGGTTAAAAAGAAGGTAGTATTTTTGCAGCCCTTCTCCCTATCATCTGGCTTTTACACACTTCCTGTCTCCTCTCCCACATTTGTCCCTGAGTTTTAGAGTGCATTGTACTAATGTTCTGTTAAGGGCAGTCATTTATTCCTACCCCTTTAACCCACAATGAGTTTCTTCCTTCACTGCTATTTGCTGCAGAGAACTTTGATCAAGACTGAGAGCAGCATTTGTTTAGGATTATAAACAAAAATATTTAGAGAGCAATTTGACATTAAATTAGTGAAACTGCACTATTAACTGCCTCCCTCATGGCTATAGGTAGGTGTGTATGTCCCCTGAATGCTTGGCAGCTGAGTAAGACACACATCCAGAAAGGGACCGAGCATACTCTGCTACTCTTCTTGTAGAACGTCATAAAAAGGCGACAGTCAATCATCTGCAGGATGCCCATGGGGTGCTCATTTTGCATATTGCTATTTTGGTCTAAGGCATTCCATGCAGGCAACATTCTCAAGAGACCCCTACTGTCCAAGGCATGCTTTGCTGAATGCCCACAGCAATTATACACTTCTCCAGCCTCACCACTGGAGAAACATGCATATTATTTATACAGGAAAGTCTTCTTTATAAATTCATGAAAATAGCTATGTTCCTTCTATTTACTTTTCTATTCAGTTCTGTGTTGCTACAGGGTTTATTCATATTGTTATATATCTAACTTCCTCTTTAATTTTCTTTTATTTTCTCCACTCTTTATCTTCTCTTGTATATTATCTAAATGTATTACAAATTCTTCACTATAATGTCAAAAGCCCTCATATTCTAAACTTTTGATCTCATAGATTGATGGCACTGTTAATAAACATTGTTATGTATGTTCTGTGCCAGAATTTGAGTCTCTCTCACACTCAAATACACATTTACATACCAAGGTATGTAATGCTAGATAGTAATGTGTATGATATTAGGTTTTAGAAGACTATGGTGATGTCCATGCTTGTCAGTGGACCCTACAGTGTGATTGATACCCTGAGTGTTACTCAGTTGGAGAAAATGATTTTCTTTTCCCCAACAGATAGCAATTGCAAATAGTTTCTTGGTTAGAGGTTGGATGTTGTGTCAACTTCCCTTTCTACATGCTGTAATTTTGTCTGGCTTGAACTTATGAAGGTATTGTGTGTGCTGTCACAGTCTCTGTGGGTTCACATGTACATTGTCCTTGTTATGTCTGTAGTCATTCATCACCCCTGACTCTTACAGTATTTCTTCTTTTTCTGAATAAATCTCCGAACCTCTAGGGAAGAAGTGTTAAAAGCTATCCCATTTAAGACAGATTACTCCAATGTCTTTCACTCTTTGCACAATGTCCAGTTGTGGGTCTCTGTGCTAAATTATCATCTTCTGCTTGAAGAAACTGTTCTGATAATATTGAGCAATACACTAATCTATGGTATAGCAACATTTTGTTAAGAGTCATTTTATTGCTATGCTCATTTAGGAGGATAATAGTATAGTAAGCTTCCCTTTAGAGCCCATGACCTACCTCCTCTCAGGTTCTTGGTTTTGTTAACAGTGTCAGATATAGGTTATATCACATGGAGTGGACATTATATCCAATCAAAAGCTGGTTAGTCACTCCTATAACACTTATGCCACTATTATATCAGTATGTTTTGTAGGCACGATGCTGTTGCTATTGTGGGTTCCAGGGTTTATAACTATGCAAGGATTGATGATTAGTTTTCTCCTCCAGTAGTGTGTATAGTACACCCCAACATCATGAATGCTGGTCAGTGGTGGAGGAAACCTCTAGTTGAGAACCAGGTCATTTTCTCCATATTGATGTGCCTGGTGTCTTCAGCAGTAGGGCCTTTGTGTCAGGTTGTGTCCTCAGAAGAGAATAATTCAATTAATCCAAAGTAGAGTATTTTTTATTTCATTTTAAAAGGAATCTAAATGTTGATATTCACAGCATGGAAACAATGCATGTGTTAGTATAGCTGTGATCCATCATTAATTTTTCCATAACAGGGAGTAATCATGGTACAAGGAACCACATCCCAGCTGAATATATCTGTGCTACATTGAGAGGTGTGGACATGTGGGGCAAATGGAGAAAGAATTACATAACTAGCATGAATAGTCAGAGAAAGTGTTTTAGAGGAGATGGATTTTACTGCATCTGCACTATATAACTTTCTATAATGGAGAAGGTTTACTGAGAGTTAATAGATGCCTATATACTTGGGTGGCTGGTTGGAAGATGTAGATAGCATCACCCAATTAAGATCCTAGGTATTTCAGGATAATGGTCCCTCCTGTGTCACCATTACCAGGAAACCACACTGGCTGGCAATTAACATATCTAGTATAATCTCATGCATTCATTCAAACTGACACTCTCATAAAAGTCTATCATTTCACACCAAAGCAAAGGCAAGGTCAAGCCACAAAATGTGTGCCAAAGAATGGTTTTTCTATAAAAGAAAAAAATGGATCCCCCAAGGTCTCTTTCCTTACCAAGGGCAAAGTATTCCAGTGAGAGATTATGCCACATGTTTCCATTCGAGCAGATGGCAGAAAGGTTTGTCAGCAATGTGGAACTTGTTAAGGACGAAGGCCTTGCTGATAGAGATCAAGAAGGCAGCTTAAATTTACTTAGTGGTAAGATGGTTTGTAATCCACTCATGCTAGTGAACATAATGCCTTTGTAATTACTTGTAAGTCAATTGAGAGTTTTCAGAATCAGCTCATGGGAAAAAGGTTTTTAATCTGCTGTGTAGGCATCGACTGAAAAGTCCAGAAATTATGCCCAGCTTTTTCCCAAGACAATATTTTGCATATATATCACCTTTTGCTGTGTTGATTATGAAATGTTTTTTTTTTTGTCTACCAGAAGGAGGTATATAGAGACCAGTTAAAGGTTAGTTTCAAGAAATGAATTGATGGATAATATCAGGATTGATTATCAGTGAAATCTGGCCATTAATCACCAGCAATTCAAGGGCTATGTTGTACAGGGAGGGCACACTTGGATTTACTATGGTAACTTGTAAATCCCAACTACGGTGGCTAACACAAGAGAAGTTAATTTCTCTCATATAAAGTTCACTTTGCAAAATTTTCCATAGTAGCAATCCTCCATGTGTTTACTTAACAACCCAAATTATTTGAAAATTTTATTATTATTATTATTATTTAATTTTTGAGGGAGTCTTATTTTTTGTCTCAGGATGGCCTAGTACTTCTGTTGTAGCCCATGCTGACTTCAATGAGGATGATAGACATAGTACACTATGCTCAGATTCAGGTACTTTGAAACTTAGCATCTCTATATCATCACACACTTCCATATTATCCAGGCAGGGAGGCAGAGTGCTGGGTGGTCCTGCATATGCCATGGGCAATTGACTGTTAAGACCCAAAGTGGTTCACATCTGTTCTGTCCACAACCTTTTGGGAAAGTACTAGTCTCCATTCAACTTCAATCTGAGCTTAGAAGTTTAATCCTCTTGTATATTAAGTAAGGGAAGAAAATGGATAATAGCAAGTTTTCAAGGTTTGTTTTAATGTAGATTGTTTAAAAATTGCAAAGTAACTTTATACATCAAGGATTAATGCATTTTAAAGATGAAAGGGAATATAGATTAGGCATCAAGTACATTGGTTTTGGGGACACAGCCCTTAATTTTACTCACATCACAATTATGGGTCCAGACAAGTTAGAATCCCTAAACTTATGTAACTTTTTGTTAATTTAGGATGAGATTTCATGGCGTATAGCTTGAGCCTTCAATGCAGGAGTATAATGGTTACTACAGCTTCTGACACAGTACTCAAAACTTTAGTTCCTATTATTAGCAGAAAAATGATTATCAATGGTTAAGAAATAAATGTCTAAAGTAGAGACTCTGAAATACTGTTGGGAAGCAATCTAGACAGATTGTTACTTGTGTTGGTAGGTGAACTTGAAGTTTAACTCCCAGGCTATGCTGATTCTATGGTCCCATGCTTGTCGCAGATTTGTATGTGCCAAGACTCATAGTTCCTATGTACCCATTTTTGAATGATAATGTATTTTCAGGAATCCCTGAGACAGCTCCATGTGCAGCCTTTCTACCCATTTAGCCTTGCAATACTTGCACAATTATATCCACACAGAAGACTTGGTTTAGTCACAGTTCCTCAAGCATCTAGCATAGTAAGTGTGGAACACCACTTATATTTCAGGAGACTTGGGCTCATTATTTTGTCATTTAGGGCTTGTATGATTTTAGACAATCTTAAATTATCAACTATAAAATATGAGTTAACAGGAGTCTGTGGTCATGAATTATTGATAGTGGTGTTCTTAACTTTTCAGGGCTAGGGAATCAAATAAAGATGTGAAGACACCTTGAAATATCCTAAATGATGAAACACTGATGTTGCTACACTGACTAGTGATTCTCCTGGCAAAAAAATCACACTGCTCGGAAACACACATTGGTATGATACTCATGGGTTTGTTTTGAATTCAAGGACCTATACTGGCAACTATTAGTGGTCTGAAAGTTCTGAAACATATTGACACATCTTTCTGTGACCCAGTCAGAATCTGCTCCCTGCAACCCAGATTGCCACTTTTGAAACACAGGAGAAATACACATCTTATAATTGGGGCTGCTCCTTCTAAACCAAAAATTCCTCAGTATACAATATGGTGATGACAAAGTTGGGAGTTAGGCAGTGCTGTAGCTGGCCATTTTGAACAATGAGACAATAAATATGCAGTTGCAGTTGGCTCTTCAGGGCATTAATTTCAGTTCCTTTAGATGTGTACCCAGTGAGATTGCTTGGCCAGATCATAGTTCTCAATCTTGCTTTTTGATGAGCCACCAGCTGTTTCCCATGATGACTTTGTCAACAGTTTGTGTATGACAGGGCTTTTGTTTTTCTGGAAGTCTTGGTAAAAGTTATTTGTAAAACTAAGCCTGTTAATAATGATGCTTCTGTTCATGGGATGGGGAGAATTAGAAAGATGAGAGTATTACAGTAGCCTTAACTCTCAATTTAATTATTTCTCTTTTGCCTACATCTTGCTCTTTGAGACTGGGTCATATATAGCTCAGGCTAGATTCAACCTTGCTATGTAGCTTCAGGTGACTTAATAAACCTCTGCTCCTTCTGCCTCACCTCCAGAGTACCTGAATTTCAGGACTGTACCCCACCACACCTAGTTTCTTTGAGGGTGGAGCCCTAGAATTCTTACATTCATGGTGAATACTCGGCATCTTCAGACCTCAGTTTAATTTCTCTACTAGACTATTTGTCTGTTGTTTCTTTGTTATTGAAAATTTATTGTTTTCCTAAAAATATTTATTAACACATCTTAGTTTTCAAATTTAATAGCATAAACCCATTTTTGAAGTTAAGTAAACATAGAAAAAAATCACTATACCTATTGTTACATTCTTGACTAATTTTCTAATACTTTGATAATTTTATTAGAGAGAGCTTTGGATTTATTTTCTCTATTTTTTTCTTAAAGAAGTTGGAGAAAAGCAGCTGCTGTACAAAATAAGAAATATATGTGCACATTTGTGTATGTATATATACATACATGAATAGTTTGTCTCTCTGTCTCTCTTACTATACACACACACACACACACACACACACACACACACACACACTCACAAATGTTTGCAAGTGTATATGTCCCTGTAAACATCCCTTTTATTGCCACCCACAAATTTTATATATGATAATTTCAGGCTCTTTTTCCATTTCATCTTGATTTCTGGTTCCTAGGCATTTCTATTTCTGTGAGCTCATCTTGTATGCTTAAATATATTTCTCTTGATAATGTGTTAATTACAACAAAAGTTTCTGGGGTCTCTTGGTCAGCCAACTATGTAGCTGGGATTGAGTACTAATCTACCTCTTAGAATTTATAATGGTAGGTTTTTCTTTTGTACCAAGATTGGAGAAACAATGCAGAACTACCAGTTTCTGAAAATTATGGGATTTTACAGGCAGGAATGTTCATCTATAACTTCTTAATAATCATTGTAAATCAGAGTCAAGTGGCTTCTTCCTTTCCATTTCTTCATTTGGGAACCGAGAATGGCATCATCTCTGTTGCTCATCATCTGAGGGAAAAAGAAGAATGTCAGGGAAGATGGTTGTAAATGCAGGAACATTTTTTAGAACACAGCATGCAAAAGGTTCGTGTGTGTGTGTGTGTGTGTGTGTGTGTGTGTGTGTGTGTGTGTGTGTGTGTGTACTAATTTTCCTTGTCAATTTGTAGGTGTGCTATATAAGTTCTGTAGGTTTTTTACAGTCTAACAAAATTATCATGTTCAGAACATGTGCTGAACACATTAAATGTTAAATTATGTGACATCAAAGGGCGAATGCTTATGCACTGCAGTGGAAGGAATAAAGAACTTGCACAAAAGCCATCTGTAAGGTCTGTAAGGTTTCAATCTTAGCCCCTTTATCTATGCATTGTATCAGGGTCCCATCTTTTATGACTCTGCCACATCCATACTGCTACATATTTTCTGGTGTTTGTCTTCTTGACATCACCTTATTAGAAATGTATTGTTAATAAAGCAATATGCATACACAGAATAAAAGAATGCAGAACTCATCTTTAGACATTAGGTAGTGGGGTCAACTTCTAAGGGATAGGTATCTTTACTTAATGCCCATAAGTTCTATTAATAAAACATCTTAAAACTACAGTCCCATCAATGAGATGATGTAAGTTACAATAATTAACTAGTCCTTTACATTGCTTAGAAATATTTTATAGACTCAGACGTATCACTATAATTCCTGTGTATTCTAGATGTTAAAATTTCCATATAGCAGTACAAAAGTATTTTTTCTTAACAATGACACAAATAAATCATACATATAAGCTATAACCACTTTATACTGTTGGACTATATCTCACATGAAGTTATGTGAACTCCTTAAGGGTTACCCAGGGTACTGGGTATACTTTTCCTATGCCTTCACCTGTACTCTGAGGAAACTTCCAAGCCCAAGCTCATGAGATTTTTATTGTCCTTCTAGATCTGTGAAGGAAAAGGTCACTAGATTTTAGACTTACATCTCCCTGATGAAAATTGAGAAGCTGATATTTGAAAACACAAACTAACAGTTTTACTACTATCCATTTAGACACCAATCCAATGAATATTGGCCATATACTAATTCAAGACAATGGAAAAACAGTGATCCTGAAAAATTATTTGAAAATTCTCAAAGTTTAGGATTTCCACCAGTGGATTCTCACTTCATTTAGTTATTAAGCTATAATTCTTTTCTGCATGACATTTTCTGTTTCATTTTCCTTTAAAAAATTCAATAGGTGGATGCATATTCATTATATATAATGATGTATTTTCTAAAGACATTTTCATTTAAGTATATCATACACTTTGATAATATCCACCCCATATTTCCTCTTTCCTTCCTTTTCTGCTAGTCTCATTTCTGCTTTCTTTAATGTCATATACATGTGTAAATGACTTCATGCATCTTCATAAAATTCACTATCCAAAAATGAGGGAAAGTACTTGCCATTTGTCTCTGGGTCTGGGTTGATTTAATTAAATATGATGGTATCCAGTTATATTGAATTTTCTTATCAATGCATAATTTCATTCTTTTGTATTGTTGCATAAAATTCCATAATGTGTTTACACCACATTTTTATCAATTCATCTATTGAATTACACCTAGGTTGATTCCATAGGTTTGCTATTTTGAATAGAAATCTAGTACATGTGGACATGCAATTATTTCTACAGTAGGTTGTAAAGTCCTTTGGGTATATGTTCAGGAGTAATGTAATTGAGTTATGGTAGTTCTCCTTTTAGTCTACAGATTAGCTAGACTTCCATAGTGGCAAGACTACCTTACACTATCATTAGCAATGAACAAAACATTCTTTCCCTAAACCTTACAGCATTTGTTAGTTGTTTCCTATTAATAGCCTGAAATCATCTTTATTACTAGGGTAAGCAAGATTCTCAATGTAGTTTTAATTTGCATTTTGCTGATGGATACGGATATTTGACATTTTTTGGCACACTTATTGGACATTTCTACTTCATATTTTGATAACTGTATGTTTGTTTCATTATCCTATTTAGTGACTGGATTATCTCTGGGTTTCTTAGTATTAAGTATTTCAAATTCTATATATAGTTTTGATATTAGTCCTTTGTCAAATGCCTATTTAGTAAATACTTCCATTTTGTAGGCTGTTTCTTCATTCAATTTTTCCTTTCACTGCTCAAAAATTATTTGGATTTTATATAAGCCCATTTGTCAACTCTTGATTTCAATTCATAAATTACTGGAGTCCTTTCAGAAAGTCCATGGATATGTCTGTAATGTGACATTTTCTCCCTGAAAACCATTGTGTCTTTATCTAGTTTGGGTGTTAGTGTAATGCTTGTGTCCTAAAATGACTTTGGTAGCTTCTTTTCCTTACTATTGTATAGAATAATTTATGGAACATATGTCTTATTTTGTTTAATTATTATAGAATTCAGCACTGAATCTCTCTGAGCCTAGACTTTTTATTGTTATTGTTGAGAAACTTTTATTACTGTTTTGATCTCATTGAATTTTATAGATCTGTTTAACATGTTTTCTTGCTTTAGTTTTAATTTTGATAGATTGTGTGTATCTAGAAGTTTGTGTTTCTTCTAGATTTTTCAATATATTGAAATGTTTATCCATTCCCCAATTGGTACTGATATCTGTTGTAATCTCTCTGTTCTCCCATCTTTAATATCGTTAAGTTAGGTCATATTTCTCTCTGTTTTATTAAGTTTTACTAAGAATTTGACAATATGTATGCTTATTTTGCCAAAGAACCAACTTTTGGTTTCATTGATTCTTTGCATTTTTCTTTTCATCTCCATCCCAGTGATTTCTAACTTGATCTTGAATTCAATGTGAATTTGTTTTTCTAGAACCCCAGGATATACCATTAAGTTCTGGCTGCTTTACTTTTATTCTCTCTTTCTTTTAAATTTAGACATTTACAATTATAAAAGTCCTTACTAGAATTACTTTAAGTATATGCTATGGGTTCTGTTGTCTCCTGCTTTCATTTCACTTGATTATAGACATTAAAATTTTTCTTACTGATTTCTTTTATACATCCATCCCTTATAGTATATTGTTTAGTTTTCCATGTGCTTGTATATTTTCTATACTATGTCTCACTACTCATTTCTAGTTGTACTCCATTGTGGCCAGATAAAAGATCAATTCAATTTTCTTAAAAATTTAAAGGCTTACCTTTTATCTCATACATGCCATGGTTTACAAAACCCCCTCAAAGTCCCCAAAAGAATGTGAATTATACAGTTTTTAGATGGCCTTTTTATTAGAGATTTAATACCATCAAAATGCAGAGTTATTATTGAACTGTATGTATTAATCACTGTCAATTTAATTGTTTTTATTCAATGATTGGTCATTTCTTTTTTCTCCATTTTTTATTTACATTAGAAACAAGATTGTTTTACACCTCAATCCCAGTTCCCTCTCTCTCCCCTCCTCCCTTGCCCCCCACTAACACCCTACCTATCCTATACCATTTCTGCTCCCCAGGGAGGGTAAGGCCTTCCACAGGGGGTCTTCAGAGTCTGTCATATCCTTTGGGATAGAGTCTAGCCCTCCCCTTTGTGTATAGGCTGAGTGAGTATCCCTCTATGTGGAAGGGGCTCCCAAAGCCCATTCCTATGCTAGGGATAAGTACTGATCTACTACAAGATGCCCCATAGATTTCTGAGGCCTCCTTACTGTCACACACATTCATGGGGTCTAGATCAATTCCATACTGGTTTCCCAGCTATCAGTCTGGGGACCAAGAGCTCCCCCTTGTTTAAGTCAGCTGTTACTGTGTGTTTCACCAGACTGGTCTTGACCCCTTTGCTCATCACTCTTCCTTTTCTGCAAGTGGATTCTGGTTCAGTTCAGTACTTAGCTGTGGGTATCTGCTTCTACTTTTATCAGCTGCTGGATGAAGGCTCTAGGATGGCATATAAATTAGTCATCAATCTCATTATCAGGGGAGGGCATTTCAAGTAGCCTCTCTGCTGTTGCATGGATTGTTAGTTGGTGTCATCCTTGTAGATCTCTGGACATTTCCCTGGTGCCTGATTTCTCTTTAAAGCTATAATGGCCCCCTCTCTTATGGTATCTTTTTTTTGTTCTTCTCTATTCTTCCCTCTACACAACCTTCCTGTTCCCTTATGTCCACCTCACCCCTCCCCTTCTTCCCTTCTCATTCTCCTAGCTGATTGGTCATTTCCTAAACCTCATTTGCTCATTGACTATTTTGTGTATCTCATGTTAATCTTTCTTTTCTAAGCATAGGAGTCCATGTATTTTCTATAGTATTGGCTAATGATCATGATTTGCTTTACTTTGTGTTTATCATAGAAAAAAATTATTGCTCCTTCAAATAAAAATAGCTTTTTGAGTAGAATAATATGGGTTGGCAGTTATTATCTTTCAGAGCATAGAATACATTTTATTACACACACATATATGTACAATTATTATATATACAATATATAATGCTATGGGGATATATATATATATATATATATATATATATATATATATATATATATATGACATGGAAGGCTCCTCTTTGGTCTTCCCTGATGAATTTTTTAAATGCCTCCTGTATCTATAAGTTCATCTAATTCCCTGACCTCAGAAATGTTGTAGTATAATTTTATTGGAAATATTTCTGGTACTTTTACTTTTTATTTTTCTGCTCATGATTCACACAGTTGTTCTCTTAGTTGTTTGCCATGCAAGTTGAATATTCTATCCATACCTTCTTGTTATTTTAGCTTTACTTCCAGCTGAATGTTTCTATCATCAATCTTCCTTTGAGCCATTATAGTCTGTTTTTGACTTGATTTGTTCAATTGAGGAGACTCTCTACATAATTGTTTGATTTAATTTCCCAAGTTTCAACCTGATTTTCTGTTTTTGTATTAAATACTTCTTTCATTCTCCACTTTGCCTTCCTGATTGAGCACTTGCACTTCTCTGTGCCAGGGTGCTGTGGATTGAATGTAAAAATCTCTCTTGTCAATGTAAAGACACTTGTTATACAGTTTAGTGGTGTTGTTGGGAAGGCCCAGGAACCTTTAGGAGGTCGAGGCTTGTTAAAGGAAGTGAGTCACTGTGTGGAGGTGAAGTTTTGAAGCCTAGGTCCATCTCCTGTTCATGTTCCACTTCTAGAGTATACATAGTCAGGCAGCTCCCTATTTAGGCCACAGTACCTTTCCCACTTGCATCTATATCTTCCTCATCATCATAGAGTGTACTCTTCTGTGACTGTGAGACCAAACATCTTTTTCTACCTTAAGTTAATTTTTCAGGATATTTTATTACAGAAATGAGCAAGTAACTAATACCAGGGATATTAGGAAGTCTCATGTCTGGCTCTGCCCAGACTTCCACCCCTGTGGTTATGACCCTGAGTTTTCTCACATGTAGCTAGAGGTATTCCCGGATCCAGGGCACAGAGCTTAGTTTTCTGATACTTGCACTAGGTTCTCAGAGTTGGACATGCTGGGTGAGAACTTTAGCTCTAGAGATGCCAGGTACTGACTCAGCAGAGACCTTTTAAAATGTTTTCTTGCTATGGTTCCAGCCAAATGCCATGAGAAGATCTTTCTGGCACTTGTGTGGTTTGCATGACCCAGGATCCTTGTCTAATAGGGCTCCAATTTAGGTCAACGATGCATTCAGTGCTGATTTTTCAGTCTCTTTTACAGTGCTTTGGTCTGCATACCTCTGTTTGATAACACAGCTGGCATGAAGCTTCAACATTATCTACTTGTCTTCTATCTATCTATCTATCTATCTATCTATCTATCTATCTATCTATCTATCTAGTCTTAAAATTATTGTGATCTGAAACTGCACTGCAGGTTTTCTTGAGGCTCTGTTTCTCTTGAAAGCCACAGTTTCAATCTTATGCATTTGCACGTATTATACATTGGAATGAACACTGGCTCTTTGGGGCTGAGCCCTCTAGAATGTAATCTAGATGCTCTCCTTCTATTCTGATTTCTAACGTTTATTACTTTGCTACTGAAACCAGTGTTTTTCTTCCATCTCCACTTCATAGGATAGCTGCTTTCTGACTGGCAATGGCCTGTTACCCAGAAATTCTAATAGTTGGTATGCTGGTACAGCTGCCATCTTCTTTCTCTTTTCTTAGAGGTATGGAGGACACCCCAATATAATCTTCTTGATACCATTACCTAATCCCTGTATACTTCTCCAACAGCTCTGCTCTGGCATATAAATCAAAAGACTTAATTTTACTAATAAAACAAAATCAGATCCATTTACTTTAAGCTATGTTGATCAGAACATTTCAATGGAATATAAATATTTATATTCCTCAAAATATCTCTAGAAATTTTCATCAACTGACTCCAGTTTCATGCAACATCTTTTTCTCTCTTCTCTCAACAATTTCTTAATATACCTTCTCGACAACACTTTCTCCTATGTCAAAATGAGCCCATTCCCTTGGTGTAAACCCAGACACACTTAGTTCTTGACACATCTCTAAAAGTTATACTATCCCACTCAACTAAGTACAGGTGATTATCATGCTTTCTCTCCTTTCCTAATTAATCTCATTCAATGATAAGGAAGAAGGCCATTGTCTTCAGGATATGAATTATCTCGCCTTTTCTTCTTTAAAACACACTATTACACCAAAACTAGGAGATGGGAATTTAGAGGGCTCCCTTCTGGAATGGACTCTGCAGATACCTAGGAACACATATTTACAAGAACTCTTGCTTCATTTACTCTAGTGGTATACTTCTTAATTTGAAGACCCTAATCCGGCAGACATATATTTCTAAAGCCTTAGCTTCCATATCCAATGAAAGAAAAGTGGGACTCAAGAAAGATGATAAAGAGCACTGGTCACCAGAAGTTGTCAACTTAAGATTTGTTTAGAGATGATGCAGAAAACAAGTGACAGAAGTATGTCTAGCCCTATACAATTCAGGTATACCATCCCGCCAGAGTCTTAGGGAATACTGTGGGAGAAAAAGAGGAAAGTGTATAAAAGGGCAAAGGACTACAAAAGGATATCCCCTAGACTTGAAACAACTACTGTAGTTATTAACTCATATAGACTGTAGTTACTTGCCATGGGTCTATGCAATACCAGCCCTATTAATAGTCATCAATGAAAGGGGGAGGGAACTCATGAGGCCCTGTGTTTTACCACTGAACTATTGGCTACTGAGAGATTTTAGGAGAAGGGAAATCATTGTGTTTAGTTTTATCCCATCTCCTGAGCCCACCGGGCTCAAACAGGTAACACCAAAGCTGTGGTCACGCAGATGGGTCTAGGTATTCTATGTAAGTCCCAAACCAAAACCAATAGACATGAATATGAGAATGGATTTCGTGGAAAGGTAGAGGTGGAGGAGTGGCAGGGGGGTGGAAGGTGAAAGTGTCAGTATGTAATGTATTCATATGAAACTGTTAAAAACTAATCAAAATTAAAGTTAGATAACTGTTTTTAAAAAAAATGGAAAAGAAAAAAATAAAACAAAACAAAACCAGGTGAGCTTCATCCACAGACTGTAAAAATATTTATTCTTAACATTACAGCTTGTGATACTTGGTCTCAATAGTAATTTGAAACTGGATATGGTAATATTCTTAGCAAAAGTTTTGTAACAAAGAGAACACAATAAAGTATGATCAGCAGGCCTAGTAGATTCGTGGAAATCTCCTTTCCTAGGGTTTCCTGAAGGGAACAACCTGCCTCAGGGTACACACAGCTGTAGGATTCTCATGCCTTTGGGCTGGCTCATCACATGTGTGACTTCATGTTGTTCAACACTCCGGCCTCAAACAGTCTTTTTCCATTTTCTTCCTAGTTATGTTTGACTTGGTAGCTTTGTTTATTTTCTTAAACATTTCATTTGGTTTGCATTTCCTAGTATGGTTTGGCTAGGTTTTTCCTGAGCACAGTCTTCTTGGGACCTCCTTGTCATTCATAATTCCACACCCTCAGAAAAACAGAATATTTTCATATTTTCAGCTTCCTTCTGCTTCCTGAGTCTTGGGCGCTGGTGCCATCCCTGACAGGTGAGATCTCATGAAGGACAATGCTTTATTAGGCCTACAAATACTTAAGTTATGGTCCAAGTCATGAGCCCATGCCAAAGGAATCTGCTTTCTCATCTTTCAAACAAGCTTTCTGACCATTGCTACTGGAGTACTGATTTTCAGAAAATACCATGTTATTCACATTAGATATTGAGTCTTACAGCTATGGAGACTTTTGCAAAGATCTAAGCAGAGGGACCAGTTCACTTCTTCAGTTCCAATCCCCAGAAGCAGCTTTGGTTTTACTTTACATCTATCTAACAGAGTTTTGTCTTCGCCTGAGGAAAGACATACATTCATTTCCCCAACATTGTCAACATTCCAAAGCAACTAGTCCTGGGGGTTCTCTGTGTGCAAATGGCCATTGCCCTTTCTGAGAGCAGAGCTCCAAGCTGGAAGCTCTTGGCTCCCTCAGCACTCCCTTCAAAGAGGAAAATACCAGTGCCTCCTGAACCAACAATGAGACATGTTTGACTAGCAATGATGAAATGCTTTCTATAAACACTCCCTACCTACCCTACTTCTCTTTCCAGGACTGATTCACCACAGAAATATTTGTGTCACTCAAGTTCAAGTACATGGAACCACACCCTTGGGTGTCCGTGGTTTTCAGTGCCACAGAAAGCAGCATGGATTTCATCAATGAGGGTGGTCATTAAATAAGTAAACCAAAGTAAGCTCATGGTCTCTGCCATATCTTCCCACTCAGCAGATCAAGTCAGGACCATAGCTTACTGGGTCAGGTCAATAGTGCATGCTGGGAACCCATGTTGGACAGTGAATTTCACCCAAATATTAATGACCTACCAACACAGAATGCACATTTGCAGTATGCTAATCTAAAGGTACCAAGGTGTCATTAGCAGACAGTGCAATCTTATTAATTCAGAGCCATCTACCTAAGAGTTGGAGGCCCTAATTCAAGTTTGCTTTAATTCTGTGGAAAAGGAATCTAACATTTTTTTTCAGAATCATAAAGAGTGTAGGAGTATAAACAAGCTGCCTATTGGGTTTGGGAGAGGGAGAAAATACTGAGGATTGTTAGACAGGAGTATGGAATAGATATATCCTTCCATGCCAAAGGACAAACAGCCCAAGCTCTGCTATACACAAGTTCCTTGGGGAGTCTTGCCACTGTGAAACTATAGTTCCTGGGATCCTGGTTACAGTTTGAGAAGGTATGGTTTCTCCTTACAGAAAGCTAAGCTTAATTTTCATTGACCTTCATGATAGATAAACTGATTAAAAATTGAGAACAGTCAGTGCAAGCCTATGATGTAACTCTAGCAGAAAATATTACTATTATAAGTTTGTAATTCTATACAATAATAATAAAATTCAGAAAAAATCAGAATGCTTATGCATTAGGCTGCTATTCTTTTGTGCGCAGTAGGCAATGTCTACAAGGCAGTCCAAAGTCTTGACACTGAGATACAACATCTTCACTTTAAATATTCATGCTCAAGAACTGTACAATAAAGTTATCACAATGCAAAGAACCTCATCATGTTTTATGAAACTGGACCATTTTGTGTTGGGCCATATGCAAAGCTATTCTTCAGCTTCATGGACATGTTCAGGCTGAACATGACTGTCTTCCATACTGTTACAGGGAATTGAGTAAATCAGCAGTTTCCAAAGTAATGTTTTCAATACTGGATTGAGCTTAGGATTCTAATTAGGGTGATAAAACTCAAATACTTGTTAGGAAGAGAAGTAAGGGTTGGAAACAGTTGATGATAGCACATTCAGAAAGCATCTTTAACTTGTCATTTTCCAAAGCACCTCAAGTTCGGAATCTCCAAGGACCTTGGCTTGCTACTCCTCCCAAATTTATTCTATGCAGTAACTTTCTTTGTTTCCAAAACTATTAGCAGTATTTAAAATACTGAGTTTTAAAACACATTCAGTAAATTTAGAGTCAAACAGATTTTTTTTCTTCCCATAGTTATGGAATTGAAGCCAGAGGATGTTCTATCAGAATGTACTGGGAAATCAGCCATGGAATATCTATCTATCTATCTATCTATCTATCTATCTATCTATCTATCTATCTATCTATCTATAATATTTATAAGATATCACTGCCCGTTATGGAAGCTTAAACTTCCTACAATATAGATGTGTGAGCACATATTGTCTTCCCTCAGTTTCACATTCCTTTATCTACAATGGTATGTCTGAGTATGCGTGAGGAGAACCCATCTCCAGAGCTGTGCCATGAACTCCATGTGAAGAGAAAAATATTTCTTCAGCATTTTGGTCCCCTGTGCAGGATCCCAGTCACACCTCCTCATGTTACTACTAAATTAGTCAAGCTGCTGGCATGCATTTTCTCTTCAGAGGAGGACCTTGTCCCTTACTGAGCTGAGGCCTTGTCTCCAGGCTCCTCTTAATCTGATTGTTTTCATTCAATTAAATCTTCCCAGCAAATATTTTTTCTTCAGCTGCAAAAAAGTGTAAATCAACTAAATAGTTTGCAATTTATGTATCCCCATTAAAGAAGTCTTGCTAGCCAAGGTAGTGGCCCTTGAGGTTATTTTGCCTCTGCTGGGCAATAATGGTTGTTACTAGGAAGGGAAAATATCTCATGGGAGAGTAATGACAGAAAGTGAACCTCACCTCAGTGATAACTCTCATTCATCTGTCACTTACAATATGCTGGTGACTTTTCATTTTCGTCATTATACCTGGCTATGTAGGAATTGTTCCTACAGCTGCATAAAAGAAGGTTCAGAAAGATGAGCTATGTATCAAGGGTCTTCCCATTAGTGAGGTCAGTATCCAAACCCAAGTATTTGTGGTATCAGTTTGTTTCTTTGTGCATTACATTACCAGCGTTCCCCTTTAAAAGTGACCAATGAATTTTTAACCCCATTGGTTTGAAGATTCTTGACTTAACACATTAATCTTGGCTGGGCATTTTTTTCTTTAATGTCAACCTTCTTGGGATCAAGACCAAATTGGATTTTCAAACTTCCTCTAACATTATCATGGAGACACCAGTGATGAAAACTCACAAGTCCACCAACATTAAGTATTAACATGTAAAGCTTATCAAAAACTGAGAATCAGTTCTGTAATACTGGGTCCATGAATCTGTAAAGGATAATGTCACCCATGGCTTGCTCATGTGTGCTAGCTTTCTGTCACTGTGCATAAACACTAGACAATCAACTCAGGCTGGAAGGATTTCTTTCTTTTTGTTTTTAACCTCAGTTTAGAGGTCTCGATGTATGGTTATTTGGCTCTAGAATGGCTGATTACATCATGCTAGCCAAGAAGTAAAAAAAAAAAAAAGAGGTAGAAAGAGACTGGGGTTACAATATGCCCTCAAAGGGCATGGACTACATCAAAATTCCTTCTGCTATGCCCTACCTGCTAAAGATTCTGCTACCTTTCGGCAGTACTGCAGGTTAAAACAGGCCATAACACATGGACTGTTGGGGACTTCCAAGTTCTAATCTTTGGCAGTATGCAGTATTGTTAGGAATAGAGAATCTCTACTCTTGCCTTTCCCACTCTCAGTCTATCAGTTAAGAGCAATCAAGTCCCCACCATGACTCAAGTCCTTTCTGTTTTACAAGGGCTGGTACTTAAGGTTAATCATGTTAACAGGGGTTGGAGATATGGCATGGTGATGACACAGGAGTACAGAGCATGTCTAGTGGCATTGAATATGTTTTAAGATCCGAGAATCAAAAATAGCAGCAATAGAAATAATTGCAGAGTACTGAACTCGAAAACACAGGGATTCTTTTCTCAAGATACATTTGAAAATGTGTCTGACTCAAGAGTGCCCTTTAGAACCTTTCTTTGTGGTGGCCAAGATGAGGATTTGAGGTCAGAGGAAAATGAATCTCATCCTGACCCTTAGTAGCTCTGTGACCTTGAGAAGCCATTTGTCTTTCATGAAGCACGATTTACTGAACCTTCAAAATAAGCATGGTGATGCTGACTGTGGAAGGGGTCCTGCAAAACTTAGATGAGATAATAAAGGGAGGATCTATAGCCTGGCATGTGGCTGGTATTCAAACTGGTGGCAATAATTTGAGGCTCTGTCCCTGCATCATAAATATGCCACAAAACTCTCAAGGAAAGTACAAGAAATAGATCCAATAATTGCATAGCTACCAGCACCAAGGGTTTAAACTGAGGTTTGATTACTATTTCAGTTAAGGCTTTTTCAATTACAGCTCCATGTTTTATCTTGGCGTTGTTAGACTGGCAGATATATGTTTAAGGTTGTTTTTTGAAAATCTTAAAAGTCATCATTGAAGAAAATTAAAGCCAGATGTTTACCTATTAAAATTTGGGAAAGGATAAAAGCTAAGATCTCAAAATTGAAATAATAAAAGAAATACAAAATATACTTAAGTGATACAAAGCACACCCGTGCGCACACACATACACACACACACACACACACACACACACACACACACACACACACACACACAGGTTGACGGGTCAATAACAGATTAATTTTGAAAATAAAAACAAATGATTTTAATATCTTTAGAAGGAAGGCAACTCCCTTTGGACAACATAAATGACATTTATAAAACCAATCCAGCATATGTCAATCTTGGAACAAAATGACACAGAAGAGATCAAAATGGTAACATGGAAAAGGAATTATCTAGTAGATGGCAAACATAATGAAAATATGACAAGTGAACAGCTGATGTGTCAACCTGGTTACTCCTCATGGTTTCCCAGAATTCCATTCTCTCTATTCCTCCAGATGAGATTTATAGCAGAAGAGCACTGCACTTGATATATGCAAAGCAGGATTCCACCATCATTCTGAAGGTGAGCATGGTTATGCTGGTGGTAGTCCTAACAACAAAACTTTAGTTTTCTATTTACTTTCCCAGCAGCTGCCATTATAACCTCATTCTGGTCTCTGGATGTGGCATGTTTGATCTTTTTTACCTGAGCCAGTGCCTTAAAAAATCTGGTCTCTCCAGGTGTTTAGTTTTCTAGATCATTAAATAATTATGTAAAGATTCATTTCTATTGTCAATTCTTCACTCTGAGACTCTCAGAGAGAGTAGGCTTCCAGGCTTGTCCTTGAAAAACACATACAACAATGGCAACTTAAAACTAACATTTTAACAAAAGTGCCAAGTAGATCTGATACTTCGAAAAATGAAGAGAGGAGAGTATAAAAGGAAGCAAGTATGAGAAAAGCATAATTATTTATGTGTGCTAAAATTAAAAATAGAAGCCATATGAATGGCACAAGCCTTTCATCCAAGCACTTGGGAGGCCAAGTCAGGCAGATAGATCACTGTGGGTCTAAGGACAGCCTGGTCTACATAGTGAGTTCCAGGGCATCCAGAACTACATAGTGAGACCCTGTCTTGAAAAAAAACAGCAACAATAAAAGTAAAAATAACAAAAAGCAAACCTAGAATAAAGGAGTTAGTAGAGTTGTTGATATTTATTAAATATTATAATACTGGATATGTGAAGGAAATCTCATTAGAAATAAGAAGATAAATGAGACTATGATAGACACTTAAGTAATTAGTTATAAGATATGTCATAAAGACATGCAAATAAATGCAAAATGCATATTTTAAAGGGATAACTGATTATGCATCAAAATGATAGTTTT
This sequence comes from Cricetulus griseus, assembly GCF_003668045.3. Lineage (NCBI taxonomy): Eukaryota > Metazoa > Chordata > Mammalia > Rodentia > Cricetidae > Cricetulus > Cricetulus griseus. The sequence continues at coordinate 20,057,469 of NC_048600.1, forward strand.
TCAAATTAAAGTATTCTTTCAGTTTAATAAAAATAAAATGATTAGATTTTCTCCTATAATTGAGTACTGAAAAATGAAGTACCAAAAAATGAAGAAACATAGGATAGTTTCATGTCAGAGAGGATAAATATATATATTTAATTTTTCTTTACTAATAAGGGTAAAATGAAGACTTAAAACATTACATTTAAGAAAATCAGAAACATTTAAATTACTTAAAGTAATAAAATGGTGAAAAAATTAATAAAATGTAAAAAACATAGTTCAGAGAAAAAATATGGTTTGCCAAGTTACTATTTATTTCTAGAAGTTGTCATTCTGTCTTGTCAGTTACACAAATTTAAATCTTAAAACTTTTCATGAAATCTACCCTTCACATATTTGTCAGCTAGGTATGGTTTTCAAGATCAATTTTATTTTTATTGATGTGTATGTGCATGGATGTGCAGATGCCCATGGATGCCAGAAGAGGGTGTTGTATATCTCAGAACTGCAGTTGCAGGAGACACTGACCCGCTCTGTGGAGGTGCTGAGAACTGAACGCCTCAGAAAGAACAGCAAGCTCTCTTAACTCCTGAACCATCTCTGTAGCACCAACAAAGTATGTTGGGAAGTATCTAGAGTTATTTAGTGTTGACTAAATGATTAGTTGCATTTCCATTAGTTGTAAAAGAAATTGGGGAGGGAGGAGAGATGGCCATTGTTTAAGAACACTTACCAGAGGACAAGGGTTTGGTTCTCAGAACCAACATAGTAGCTTATAACTACTTGTAAGTCCAGTGCCAGAATCTGACCTCTGCAGGCTCATGTTATTCCCTCATTCTTTCTGATGTTTACAGAGCAGCCCAGTCCTCATTGCCACTCAGGGTGAACATCATGCATGACATTCACCATATATGTGAAACTCAATGTAACCTTCACTATGCCCCTAAAATTTCTATAAGTGTTTATGTTTTTTTTCCATTTTATAGTGTTGCTCTGACCTTGTTCATACAAAGAAACTTAGACACAGTTTTCTCCAGGCCTACAATGTGATTCACCAAGTGTTTGTTGTGATAAAGATTAATACTTAAGATACAATTTTATGCTTAATGTGGCAGTTGAGTACTACAATGTAGGTAATAATCACATTGCCTCAAGTTTATAAAGTAAAAGACATTAATTTTCTTATTTTAAATAAATTTTCTAAGCAAGATCACTATGGTATGCCTTTATTATGTCATGGATCTTTAAAAAGTCATGGATCTTTTGATGCCATAAAACTTTAATCAGAGTTAGCTTTTGTAGAAAATTTGCATCATTAATAGAATATGGCAACATTATAGGAAGTGCTGGTCACATGCTTGGAATTCAATACACACACACACACACACACACACACACACACACACACACAATTAAAGTGTGTACTATTTGAATAAATAAAATAAGCCATGCATGAGACAAGGATCAAATGAACTTAAAGATCGAGCGTAGCATAGGGGGAAGAATTTTCTTCCTGATGAGTTGGGAAAGTCATCATAAAAGTGTTAGTCAAACTGGACGGCATGTACAAATGGCAAACAAGGTTGGAGAAAGTGTAGCAGGTAGAACATCTTGGGTTACATGAAACTGTACTAAAAGCAGAGTCATTGGCATGTGAGAGAATGATAAATGAGTTCAAAGATTTAGGAACATTCTTCAGAATTTTATAGACAGTATTTGATCTGAGTGTGAAGTGATGGCTTCGATATTCACAACTCAAGTTGATCTTACTTTGGAACACTGAGCTGGCTATTTCTCCCCTTCTCATATAGGATATAATGATGCATAATACTTTAATAATATCAGATGTCATTGTCTTTGGAGAAAGTTTACTCAGAAATGAGAAATGCAACCCAGTTACATCATGGAAGAAAGCACCCATACCCCCAAGGGCGAATGGGGGCTATCAGTTCAGGTTGCCCTTAGAAAACTTGTCTGACTGCTCTTGGAAAGATAGTAAACAAGTGGAAAAGTGGAAAAGCAAACAAGAGTTTTCTGTTTGACTCTGTGGCACCTGTCTCTTTTCTTCTTCGCAATGATGAATTTTTCATAAGGCCATATGACTCAGGGTGGTATGACAAAGATGTCCTGGTAATATAGGCTGAGCTCCCACGACCTGAATCCAAACTAAGTATTTGAGTTTGTGATCTTGTATATATTATTTCCTCTCTTTGAGTTCTTGGGCAAAAGCGTTTTTTTTGAGATTATTCCCAGCTCCTAAAGTTTGAGTCTCCACCATCTCAGATTGTCAAACCAACTGGGTTTTTCTTTTTGTAAATGTGGGACTCAGAATAGAAATGCAAACAAGAAGAACATAACTAGAAATACTTCATGGACAGCATGCTATTGGTAGAGGAAGACAATAGCTTTAGTAGTACTGTCATATGTACGTGATTTCTTCTGTAATGAGTATAGTCAACATCTCATACTAACTGCTGGGTGCTGGTTAGCTAGGAGTTGAGACTGGAATTGATGTGGCTGGTAGAGTTCTTCTGATCTTTTCACATAATTTTATGCATAAAATTTATTTGTCTTTGAGTGAGAACAGAGTCTGCTCCAGGGGGCTTTCTGTTTGCATATTATATCTCAAGAAACAATGATTACACAAAGACAGTGGATCCTGTATTCCCTGAACACAGTAGTAACAGGAGTGTCTGATCTGGTAACTACTGTCTTCTCAGAAATTGTTTTAATACCAATGCTTTATGGCCCGTGCAGGGACCAATGATCTGTGGCATTCCTCTGAGAAAAGAGAAGAGGATTGAGCTACAGTGCCAGAGCAAAGAGAAGAATTTTCTGGGTGTGTAGTGCTGCGTAGGAGGATTTGTTGTTGTGGAGGAGCCTTGTGCAAGGACACACAGAATAAACAGACAAGAAACATGGCAGATAGGAATATATTCCCTGACTCTTCATCCACAAAGATAAAGGTTGATTTTAAAACACAAAGTAAACTCTTGTATCAACACTGAGAATGATGAGAAAAATCATTAAAGCTGTGAGTGTGTGTATGGGGGTGGGTGGGAAGTGTCTGGCTACTGTACTTTAACAATAATTCTTCTGGACATTATACAAGGTCAGTAAGTCACCTTAAGACCACCCTGCTTGAGGATTTGCTCACCACACAGAGCTGCATGGACTTTCAGCTGAGAAATGTCACCAGCACCTTTCATATTTATGGTGACTCATAAACAGGAAACTAGTCTTGTCCATGACATTGTAACATTTTCATACTTCAAATCCTTTTGTGAAAAATGAAACACACACACACACACACACACACACACACACACACACACACACACCAAACAAAACAAGGGAACTTAGCTGTCTTCTGCTTTCTGGGCCAACATAAATATTGCCAAATTAGTAAGGCATACTGAACAAATTAAGCGCTAAATGCAAATTTATCGACTGAAATCCAATGGCAGAGTCACCAAAGACTGTGTGGTGGTAAAGTACAGCCCTGTAAGTGTGTGTTTGTGTTGGCAAGTCTCTACAGAGAGACATGGGAACAGTAATAGAAGGAGAGCATTTTTGTTACACCCAAGATGATCAGTTTATCTTAGAAAGTCCAAGTAAACATTGTCTAACATATATTCACTGAATTTGGAGTCACAGTTGCTACCAAGAGGGAGATTTAAAGAAATTTGCTGGCAAAATTCCTTAAAAAGAAAACTATCATTTTGAAATGTTCGAGTTAGCACTATAAATCACCAAGTGAGATGAGGCATCTTTCCTCATTTCTGTGCCTTGAATTAGCCCCAGCAGTGCTTCCCTGGGATGACAAAGACCTTTCACTTAAGGATATTTAAACCTTTACAAAGTAAGGGAATGATTTATGTTAACATTTTCCAGTGTCCCAAGTGCCATATGTATGGTATATCCCTTTCAGCTAGTGACTTGTTTATTATGTCAAAGCTTTTTTTTTTTTAAGTTGTAAGTGTATGGTCTTGTTTCAGTGATGGACTTTGGGGATGTTAGAATAGAGAATAGACTTCATTCTCTTTAACAATGGACCCAATGGTGTCTCTTCTCTCTTTGGAAAGGTTGTTTTATCTGCTTCCACAAGAAAGCCTTCCAAGACACACAGACTTTCATTAAGGTCTCTGCATTGGATGCTAATTGTTCCTTGGTGGAGTTTCTGCCACCTCCCTTGTATCTTCTTTCATACAAGAATCATGTTTGTACCCTATGCTGCCCAGTTTGCAGTAGCTAGGGAATGGGATAAGACTAGATGTCCACCAAGCAGATAATGAAACTGGGGTACATGTACACACTGTAACTCTAGTAAAACACCAACAGAAATCCAAATTATGAAATTTGCAGTAAAATGGATGGGATTGACAAATACCACATCGAGTGAGGTAATCCAGACCCAGAAGGACAGAGACCATATGTTGTCTCTCATAAGTTAATCTTAGGCTCATACTTTTAGATAGTTTTCATAAGTTGGAGTGAGTGTCAGTAGAAGACCAGAAGGATGAAGAAGAAATCTGTTAAGGAAGGGAGAAGCCTGAAGTATGTCTATGGAGTAGTGGAAGGGGATAAAAAACATGTGTAATATGATAATAGATGGAGACATATGCTAAGGGGAAGAAAAGTTTATAGAGGAGTGGGGTGGAGGAATGAGGATTATGGGGTACTGTTCCCCTTCAACAGAATAATTGTCATAATCATTTATTCAACTTTTACAAGTTAGTTCCTTATTGAGCAAAGCTCACACTAGTAAATATGTTCTTTATAGGTTGCTTCAGATGATAAAGTAGATATTAACTGTTCATGAAAAAGATTACAGATTATATTTCAGAGAATCCACTCAGCATGTTGAAAATGTGTTACTTCTACGGCACTTATAATAGTTAAAGTTATTTTTTAAAGTGAACTGATGGAGGCCGAGCAACTGCAATATGAAATGTTCCTAGAGCCAAGCTCTTTTCTGCTACAGAGTATTCTACATCTCAGGTCTATACCACTGGTCGTTTAGAATGTGGTGTCCTTTTAGGGAGTTTAGCCATAGCACCTTCTTTCTTTACCTTTTTCTAAGGCCTGAACAAGACTTAGGTATCCAATCACGACTCTTCAAGCACCTGATATTTGATTGAATCCCAGTCAGTTAGAAGACTAGTAATTCTATGGGGCTGCCCCGGTCATGAATTTCAAAAACCCCATTTTCATCCATAGACATAAACATATACATGTCTGCATACTCACATCAGTGAAGCATTCATAACCTAGGCTACTCAAATGCTAATAGTCACCTGCTCTACACTCAACCATCCTTCCACCCACCACCAAGTTATTGTTCACTACTAGTATATTGTATGGGAAGAGAGATCAGCACAGACACATGCAAACTGAATCAAGTCAACACTTGCATGCATGGGCTATAGGTACACAGAAACCCACACATACTTTAGATGTATTTAAAGTTAGACCAACTTGGGGAAGTGCCTGAATATCTGCCCATGGCAGTCACAACACTGTAAAAACATCACAATGAAAACAAAATCTTATTCCCTGAGGGCTATAGGCTGACTAGAGTGCTATGAAGGGCCCCCAAATCCTGACTCTACTCTGACTTTGCTTGGGACTTGTTGCTGAAAATACATAATTTGTGCAGGATCAATGAGAAGAATACACTCTTCTCAAAGTACCTTTAGGAGTAGTCTCAAGTGCCCAAGACAATCTTGCTATTGTCTCCAAATCTGTAAACTGTTGCTTTATTTTAAGGAAGTTTATTCCTAGATAAAAATCTTCATAACACCCGCTGGAAATGGTAGGCATTGCCAGAGAGGGTCACATTCATTGTTGCCATATAAGAGCCCCATTAAAAGCTTGAGGACAGTTGGATTGTCCCCCTTTCTTGAAAACTCTGGCTTTAGGAAATAGCCAGTTGCTGGCAGGGTGCACAGTGCTATTAAGGCCAATAGAGGGGCAGGGAGTTTAAACTTTAACTTCAGTAGACATCATGGGACCATCACAGAAATGAATCAGAAACACCCACTGAAAACATTTTTCACAGTCACTGTGCAGATGACAGGCGATAAAAACTGTTAGCAAAAGTGGAATGTTCCAGACTGATAGCATCTTCTACCTGTGTGGATGGAGGAGGGGAGTGTCTCAGGAGTTTTGCTGCTGAGTTATGACCTACAGAAACACAAGGGGGGAGTTGTATGTTAGGAGAAATTGTCTCCCCTAGTTAAAAATGCTTACCCTTAGGGGCCTTACCCCAATAATTCCCCCACTTTTATTTTAGGAAAAGAGGAACCAAAACATGAAAAGATGAAATAAAGAGGGAATTGTAATTGTGAAATTACAGTTAGAGCAAAAGCTTTTCTTCTGGTCTCAGACTGTCATGATAGAATCTCTTCTTACTTTAACTTCTGCCACCTTACACGGCATTTCCCTCTACTCACTGCGTCTCCCCCCATTAACCTTAGGACTTAGGCATCTTGCCCCTCGAAAACAATTGTTAACTCAGTTTCATTTTGTGCTGCAAGCTTTCAATTTATCCTTGTGTTTATTAGAAATGGTTTGGATAGCATTTTAATGGATTTATTTAATGTATTTGCTTAGGAAAAAGTTAAAAATGAATTATATTGTGACGTAGACAGCCCTTTTGGTTGGGATACCGAAAACTTTCAGAACACAGTTGACCATGTTTCAGAGAAGATCTCCTGACTTCTCTGTTCAGGTGCTGATGGCCACATCTCTGGAGTCTGTACAGGTTAGCACTATGCAGAACCGCTGCCTGTTGGAGCATGAGTGGTTGGGCATCAAAACAAAGTCACTTGAATTGTTAAGTGACTTCCAAGGGGATAGTCATGCTGAGAACTCCAGGTCTGGATTACCAGACTCTGGTTTAGGGACAAATACTTTTTTTTTTATTTGTGGTAGAGCTTGACATTTTCTTTGAGGCCTTCTCATATCCAACTGATACTACAGGTAGATAAAATTAGGACCATAACTCGTGTAGCAGCCTGATCATTTCTCTTCAGGCACTCTGCAAAATGAGCATATAATCCTAAAACTCTGTGGGTATGCCTTTGAAGGTACAATTCAGTTAAAGACCTTGAGATGAGAAGATTCTCTGGGAAGTCCAGTGGAACCCACAGAGGTGGAATAGGCAGGCAGTTAAGTGAGAACCAAAGAGGATGTGACAATGGGAGCAGAGATTAGATGGGCACACTTACTGACCAAAGGTCCAAGTCATCTATAGGTTCTGAAAAACCCAAGGAAATGCTGTGTGACAACTCTTTGACCATAGCTTCAGAGACTCACTTCATTCTGGTGAGCTCTAGAGCCTTGACAAATGTACATTGATTAAAGCCCCTGGAGCCATGGCAGATTCAGTTGTAAGGGGACAAACCTAGGGAAATGATATTCATCTTCTACTTGTCTGAAAAATCTCTCCTTTCTCTCTTTCTTTGGTTGGTCAACTGTTTTATCTTCCATGAATGCCTCCCAGTGAAGCCTCCCCTCTGACTCAATTCAGAGTATTCCTAGGGGCTGCTGCCACCCCCAGCATCTTCTATGAGTTCATTGTATGAGTCTCCTGAATCACGTCTCCCACATGCTGGAAACTCCTCATGGGCATGAACAGGTTCCTATTCATCTTGCAAAGGAGTCTTGAGTCATTACTTTTGAATGAATACATCAAAAAGGATGTGCCAGCTCTCTTTCAGATGCTCAGCGTTTTGAAGCTTTCTAGTCAGCACTGAGGCAAAACACATGTATCTTCTCCAGAGTATCATTACTGTCTTTTCCTCTGGTCCTTATATATGGACAGTTGCAGAGATGACCTAAGAACCTGTGGACCCAGACAGGTTCCTATGGAGGGACAAGGCCTTGGAAATGTACTATGATCACTGATCTTTGCTCTAGAAGAGCCCTTCTTGAGATGGATGCTTACCTAATGAGCTGCTGTAGCATCATAGACAAAAATGTTTCTTCTTTGATGAGGCCAACATGTTTGCTGATACCATCCGATGCCCAGACAAGCTAAAGTACTATCTTAAAGGGGATGCTCTTCCTTTAGGATGCTGAGGAAATGCCATTGCCAGACATCATGTACTACATGAGGAGGTACTCCTAAGTTTTAGCAAGGGCTAATTGCAAACACCTGATCATGCTTATGAAAACAATCATGAAGGGATATTGTTCACCAACCAATCTCTGCTTTGAACAGCTGTTAAACTCTGAGTTATTTTAGAAAGGATGTTCCTAAGGCTCTCTCTCTCTCTCTCTCTCTCTCTCTCTCTCTCTCTCTCTCTCTCTCTCTCTCTCTCCTCTTTTGCTTTCTGTATTTTTTTCTGCTTCTCCGACAAGCAAGACTATGACTACTGCATGGACTTTGGCAGATACCCAGGTGTCTAATCCCTGAAAACATAACAGGATCATTTACCCTGTTTTGCTATGTGAGAGTTTTCCTCTCTGGAATCCTTTATTTTAGTGTTTGTGATTTGATTCACATCCAACAGTTAAAGTTGTGCACAGCTCACATGTCATCATTGCAAAAACACTTTAGATATTGATGGGAGAAGACTTCTAAGATCTGGTTGATTCTTCTTTATCAATATATCGTTCTATATTATAGATGTAAGACAACTTAGCCGAAAATGTATATTGATTAAAATAAATGTCTAGGGCTTCAGGGGAAGGGAGCACACACACAGTTCCCAAAGCAGTATGGTAAGGGTCATGGGACTGCTTTTCCCTCTGAGTAATAATTTTTACCAACTATGTGCTACATTCTTTAATATTCCTGCCTCTACCTTCTGGACAATGGTCTAGCAGGCTTAGAAATTGCAGTATCTTGCCTCTTTCAGAAATTTGTAATAGTGTACCTCAGAAGTCTGTCAAACATAGAAACCCAACCTAGAAATTTGACTTGGAATTTAAGTACACCCTACTGAAAACTTTTACCTATAGAATACTTTTTCATATGTCATACAATCAGAACTCTGTCCTTTGAATTTTGCTAAACTCCACAGTTTTTAAAAGTTATTATCAGGGACCATCTATAGTCATGCTTTCTAAATTGTGAACATTTACCACTCATGAAGTAAATGTCACTGATATCATCTCAGAGCGTTCTCAGAGGAGCTTCGGGGTTGAGGGGTACCAGTCATCTAGTCACTAACTATTGATGGCAGAGCTATGACAGATTCTAATTTCATTTCTCCCAAATTTTGTTTGTTTCTCCCTTTCTATGCTACTAATAGGTTCACCAGATGCCATCTTCTTCTAATATCATCCTCGAAGTCCAGAACAGGGATGCTAATGGAATCTGTTCCTCCCCTAATTTTGGCCCCTACACTCACCCTTCTGGCAACTGTAAGGAAGGAAAGAGAGACTAGCTAGTTACTTCTTAAGTGGAAGAAGTCTAGGAACAAATTCATGTCCACAGGAGACATGAGGCCCCATCACACCTGCATTTGATATTTACTGAAGGGGGCGAGGTGAGATTGCTCAACTCCGGATCTTAGGATTGCCCTCAGTTTCACTACTTCATAGAAGATAATCTCCCAGAAGCAAAGTTTTGGGATAGACAGTTATCCTAAATGATGCCAGGGCATAGTGGTTAGAGGACTTTCCTATCCAGTGGCCCAAGACTTGTTCAGTCAAGTAGAAATGAGCTGTAATTCCAAGGTTTGATCAGAGCCCACAGCCAGCCTTTTATTATTTTAAGAAATCTTTGTTGCTATCCTTAGATATGGTGGTGTGGATGGGACAAGCCTAGGGCTCCAGGAGACAGCTACATTCTTCTAGAAATAACAACCTTTTTTCTGTACACAACACTGTGGCCCCTTAGGCAGTGCTACTACATTCCAGAACTCTGCCCAGATAGATGAATAGACATGATTTCACCTCATTAATTATTGACAGAGAGTGGAGACTCCAACAATTATATACCTAGTGTAGCTTTTAAGGAGGACAATTCCACTGAGGACCTGTGACAGTGACACTTTGTTTGAGTAATAGGTCAGCTGATCTGTGCAGGGCCCTGTGCATTAGCTTTAGACCTCCTCACCTTTCATACTGTGTCCCTGCTTGGTGCCCCACAGCAAGAATGTGAGCCCCCTCCCAACCCCATGACATCTGTGATTACCCAACTGAGCTTAGCCATGTTCTAAGAAGTCAGTACTGAGCATTTTCAATAAAACAGAGCCATGTCCTCGAGCTGTAAATGCCTCCCAAAGACAATCAGACAGAACTGCATTGTTTCAGGGAGAAGGCCCCTCACATAGTGGTCACGTTGTGGTTACTGGGAGCCTGGTGATTAATCCACGCAGAGGATGTACAGGAGAGCAGGAGCTGGCATCTTTCCGGCGGATGGGGATGCCTTTAGACTAAGGTTTGCTTTGGTTCTGCATATACAACCCCCCCAAACACAAGCTTTCATTGTGAAGTTTCTTGGCACCCTCATGTTCCCAGTGTGAGTTGGCTTGTGAGCAGGGACCTCCTCCTTTCATCTGGGGAAACTGTGTTATGGAAACTTGAATGTTTTCTACACTTCAAAATTGTGCAGTGTGAGTTGGTAGTATTTCTCAGTGGGTAGAGGTATTTGATACCAAGCCTGATGTATGGAACCAACACAGCAGAAGGAAAGAACTAAGTCCTGCAAATTATGCTTCTACATCTACACATGCACCATAACATGCATGTACCCAACACATACACATGTGCACACACACTCATTTTATAATAAAATGCTTTGCACTATGCTGCACACACTTACACTTCCAAATGTGCACACTGTGAACTTTAAATATATCAGAAACAGAATATTGGGCAATGGGTTTTTGGGACATACTCATCGTTGGATGTTGGATGCTGATCAATAGGTATGCACTTAGTATATATTCTCAATCATCTTAAAGGTAATATTTACACAAACTCTGGATCGCTTAGAATTGTCTGGGTGACTCACATTATGCACAAGGGTCCCGTCCTCCATCTGATTGTTATGGAGGAAGAGAATAGTCCTGCAACCAGTGTTGCCTAAGTAGAACTGTCAGAAACTCAACAGAGGGATGGAAAGAAGTGTGATGTGTGAGTGTCAGCAGTGACTGGTCCTGAACCTTAGTCACTTTCCTTGGGTTTCTGTCCCCTCATGCACTTAAGACTTCTCTGGAGGAATACTACATGAGAAATGTATATGTGTTCTTCCTCATCCAGCTTGCCCTGAATGCTGACAGTCTAGTGGAAGATGATATCGTGTTTGGACAGCTATGAAATTTTTTTCAACATCATCTCAAAGACTGGTGGTTTCTCAGGCTACTTCAGACCATTGGACTCAATTGATAGTGCCAATGAAGTGGCAAATGGGTAGGGATGGTTTAGAGTTAATTAGAGATTCAGCTAATGGTTTAGAAATAACCACAGCCACTGGGAGTAGGAAATGAGTGTCAGACTTCAAAATTGTTTAAAGACTTTTTATTATTCTTAATGATCTCTCTCTCTCTCTCTCTCTCTCTCTCTCTCTCTCTCTCTCTCTCCCTCTCTCTCTCTCTCTCTCTCTCTCTCTCTCTCTCTCTGTGTGTGTGTCTGTGTGTGTCTGTGTGTGTCTGTGTGTGTCTGTGTGTGTCTGTGTGTGTCTGTGTGTGTGTCTGTGTATGAGTTTGTACATGTGAATTCAGGTACACAAAGAGGACAGAGGTGTTGAATAGCACCACCATGGCAGTCCATGAGCTAGAGTTAAAGGTTTCTTTGGGTCACCCAACATGGGTATTAAGATCTGAATGCTAGTTCATACTCTTAACCACTGAGCCATCTCTCTGGCATCACAGAGTCCATAACATCATAAGGACTACCAGAGCCTTCAATTCATATCTTTAACATCTAGATCCTTCACTGTCTGAATTAAAGGTATGCCTTAGCCTTTGAGAAAACCTGGCCCAGAATGCAGCAACCCCATGTCTTCCAGAAGCAAGCCTTCTACCTAGGCGGGGGAGGATGAACTGTTGTTTATTTTTATAACCTAGCATCACTCAGAACAGGCCTGAAAACTCAAAAGACAAAGCAGAGAAAGTTGTGCCCCTTTATTTTGTGCTCAAGGCCTTTTAATGGCATGAAACATCTCCTTGTTCCCTTATTGTGTAAGAGAGCATGAAGCTCTGAATGGGACCTTTTATAAAGTGGAAATTCCAGTGCAGCTCCCCTTGTCCCTGACTCATTTCCATGCCAGATGACAGCCTCGGAGGCTTTGAAGTTGCATATTTGAAGGAAGTGCAACCCACCCACACCTCTGACTCCACATGCCTACCCATGTGTCAGCTCAGACTCTTGGAAGGGCGGCGGGCTACCTTGGTGAAGAGGCTTCTGGATGGAAGCTGATAGGACCTGGAGTCTAGAGCATGGTGATAACCTCATGATCCAACACACCCTGTGGCTGAGGCTGTTAATGACAGTATTTCTAGAAGCTCCATCTGTACAGGCTGAGCTCACCCTTTAAAGAACCCATTCAAGTTGCCCATGGATCCTGGCTGTAGAAAGAGTATAATAACAGCAGGGACTTGTCCTATGTAGTATAGATCCCAACAGATCCTAGTCCTTCCCTAGGGAACAGTTCATGTTTCATGTTCCTGTTCACCTCATTTGTATGTGACCAGGTTTCTAAATACATCTGGATTTTCCAGGGCTGCATGGATTAGAAATGCATCCAAACACAGGGATTGCTTTGTGCTTTGGTAAGGAAATGAACATATGACCAACTTTATTTGTTCAACACATACTATATCATTGAAAGTTTTGATAATCCTGTGCAGCTATCTGTATTGCACAGAGGAAAACTGGGAAAGTTCAAGGACTGTTAGAGTTAGTAAGTAGAAAGATCAGACTCACAACATAGATGAGATTCACAACCACCTCTATTTAATTCCAGCAAGGGCTATTTCTTTTAAAGCATGCTTATTTTCAGAAGCCTTGCCCACTAAGACCAGTGTCCTCTACTCTTAGCCTACAAGATCTGTAAATAGTGCATCGTGGGTAGGTTAATTTTTAACTTTGCATCTTCTGGCTGTGTGCTCTCCCTATTGGTGGCATTTGTTCTCCCTCATCTGCCCTCAGAAATTCAGAATTATTGGGGTCTCCATATTTCTCCCTCAGCCAAAGTGCATTGCAGACCTACCAGCTCTTTATGTACAGAATATGGACATTAACAAGTCACTTTGCTTTCTTCCACTTGGACTGCTGTAACAAAATGCCACAGCCTCAAGGGCTAAAAAACAAGAATGTTTTCTTTTTCAGTGATTTAAAGGCTAAGAAGTCCAAGTTCAAGGTGTCTTGTGTCTTTCCAGGATCTACTTTCATGTTTATAGGTAATGCCCTTGAGATATATGCTCATGTGCTAGAAGGTCCAAATGCACCGCCCCAGTCTCTGATATAAGGGTCTTCTCCATCTTGTGAGCTGGTCCTCAAGACATAATCACCTCATACTATTCACCTTGGGGTTTATTGATTTAACATGAGATTTTTGGAGACACAAACTTCTAAGCTTAGCAGACCTCCTATGTAAACATCCTTTAAATTCATGGGGGATATGTAACTATTAGTTAACTGAAAGTCACCTCAGGGAGGCTCTGTGTCTGAATAAATTCTATAATCATGAACCCAGATAGGTGTTGGGCCTTCAAATGGAAGAACGAGGAGGAGGGCTATAAGAAAGCAGCCTTCAATGTGAGACACAATTTGAAGATACTTTTCCTAGATTCATGTGCCATTTTTTCAGTCTACTGATCTATCACTTTATTACGTAGGGATTGTTATAATTCAGTATAACCTCATTTGCCTGTTTGTTTGTTTTTTAATTTTTTATTAGTTCAAAATAGAAACAAGCCTCCTTCACATGTCAATCCCTTCTCCCTCCCCTCTTCCCATTCCCCACCCCATCTATCCTCTGTTCCCCAGGGAGGATAAGGCCCTCCAAGGGGAGCCCCAAAGTCTGTTATATCATCCTGGGCAGGACCTACGCCCTCCTCCATGTGTCCAGGCTAAGAGAGCATCCCTCCACATGGAATGGGCTTGCAAATTCCTTTCTTACTCCAGGGATAAATACTGATCTACTACCAGAGGCCCCATGGAGTGCTGAGGCCTCCTCATTGACATCCACATTCAGGGGTCCATATCAGTTTAGGGTCCATGAGCTCCCTCTTGTTCAGGTCAGCTGTTTCTGTGGGTTTCACCAGCCTGGTCTTGACCTCTTTGCTCTTCACTCCTCTCTCTCTGCAACTGAGTTCCAGAGTTCAGTTCAGTGTTTAGCTGTGGGGGCCTGCCTCTGGTTCCACTGGATGAAGGCTCTAGGATAGGGGAAGGGCATTTACAGTAGCCTCTCCACTATTGCTTAGATTGTCAGTTGGTGTCATCCTTGTAGTTCTCTGGAAATCTTCCTAGTGCCAGATCTCTCCTCGAACCTATAATGGCTCCCTCTGTTATGGTATCTCTCATCCTGCTCTCCTCTATTCTTCACTGAACTCAACTTTCCTGCTCCCTCATTTCCTCTTCTCCCCCTCTCATTCTCCAGATCCCTCTCTCCTACCCTCATGCTCCCAACTAGCTCAGGAGATCCTGTCCCCTTCCCCTTCTCTGGGGTCCATGTATTCTTCTTGTAGAGTCCTCCTTGTTTTCTAGTTCCTTTGGTGATATGGATTGTAGGCTGGTCATCCTTGGAATCTTGAAATTCACAGGCAAATGGATGGAAATAGAAGTCATCCTGAGTGAGGTAACTCAGTCACAAAAGACAAACATGGTATGTACTCACTCATACATGAATTTTAGGCATAGAGCAAAGGATTACCAGCGTATTTGGTTTTTGTTGTTTCAACTTTCATGTGATATCCAAATCTCTTTCAAAATCATCGAATTTATGCCCCCTTTTGTGTTCTAATTCCTAGTTTCAGGTTGTATTTCTAAGTCTTTAATCTGTTTTGAGTTGATTTTTAAGAGTTGGGTAAGGCCAATTTTCACTCTTCTCTGAATGTGTATCCAACCTGTTATAGGACCATTTATTGAAAAGAATGTTCTTTCCTCAAAGTCTGTGTTATATTTGCCCTTTGTTAAAGTTTAAGTGACTATATGGGTCTCTCCTATTATATTGGTTGATGACCCTTTGTGTGTGTGTGCAAGGACCAGGATGTTTTTTTTTTATTTCATCTTTGTAGTGTATTTTGAAGGGCAGTATTGTCTTACCTCCCTATTTTTTTTAATCAAAATTACTATGACTATCTGCTCGTTATCCAAAATACACAAAGTGCTCAAACTACTCAATGACATGAAAATGAATATTCCCATTAAAGATGACAAAGGACCAGAAGAGTTATTTCTTTTAAAAGAGGATACAAATTTAGCCAATGTGGACAATAGGCACATATTAAAAATGCCACATCTATAATGAACAGATGGATACAATTGAGACCACTGAAAGATTCCTCCATACTGGATGGATTGACTATCAAAAGAGTGAAAGATAATGAATTTTTATTCTGAAAACAAGAAAAAGCACCCTGTTAATTCTATTACATAGTGGAGTTGATGTGGAAAGCAATATGGTAGTTCCTCAGAATAGGACCACAGCACAGTCCAGCAATCTCATCGCTGAGTACATATTCAAAGAAATTATAATTGCCAGAAGGAGTTTGATATTTCTATGTATAAAGTAGCACTACTCACAAATAACCTAAGTTTATAAAAATGCATAAATATATTTAAATGGTGGTATATGTAACTAGTGGTATATTATTGTAAGAAAAAAAAAGAAAGATAAAGGAGCAAATGGGAAATCCCATCATGTATGATAACCTGGATAAACCAGTGGACATCATGTTAAATGAAATAAGCCAATTGCAAAGAAGTAATACTGATTGGTTTTGCTTATATGTAGAATCCAAGATAGATGGGCTCCTGGAAATAGCAAGTAAAGTGATAAAATTACTAGATTTCAGAGTGATGAGTTGGTAGAAAGGGGAGGTGGCCAATGGGTGCAGAGCTGTAACTGGATATGCAGAATCCATCCCAGTGTTTTATGGCAGTGAGTTATTAACAATGGGCTAGAGATTTCTCAGCAGCCAGAAAAGACTTTAAATATTCTTACCACATGGAAATAATACATGTCTGAGGTGACATAGATGTTATTCACTGTGTTTTGGTCAGGGATATGCATATGCCAAAATGTTACTTTGTGCCTCATAAATATATTCCACCATTATTTGCAAATCACAAATAAAATGGAGCTAAATTTTTAGGAGAGGAATTAAATGTGGAGAATATTGTGGGGGAATATCAGCTATTTTTCCATCTAGCTGTGAAAACATGAAATTAGCAAGTGCCTTATAAGCCTGTTAATGGAAAACTGGGAACCAGTACATATTATATGACTTGGTTTCATATTTGCAGAGCACCAAATCTTTGGTTGTGGTGGGTGAGATAAAAAAATAGAGAGACTCAGCCATGTCCTCAAGGAGATCATGTTCTGTCAAAAACAAGCTGACTTTTCATGAAGGAAGCAACATGGAAAGAAATTGAAGCTTAGTTTGCCTGTGACATATGTACAAGACTATAGATATATTGCCTTAGCTAGAACCTTGCCAGGTCAAATAAGAAGCAAAATTTTAGAGTCATTCAGGCAGCAGGAACAGAATGAGAAATCAGAGGTGAAAAAATTTCAAGTGTTAAGAATAGTTATGACAAAACATTAAAGAAGGTAGAAAATGTCCAAACAGTCACTACTAGCCTCGCCATGTCATTGAGTTTAAAGTTCTTTCATATGTGAGCAATTTCAAGTACAAGCATGGAGAACAATTATAATTTACACACAGAATGCTTCTGTGGGCAATATCTACTCTCAATGTTTCATGTGAATGGTCTTGTTAAATCTTTGCTACCATTATATATTTGATTCTTGACTTATTCCCACAGAATATGTAAGCAAAACCATGCAGTGTGTCCATGGTAGAGCTGGGATCCTACCAAGGTAAATTCTCAACATGTATGCCTTCTGCATCTCAGGTTTTATGGAATAGCTTCTCTGGATCTAGGGGTTGTCCTCTCTGTGCTTAAGAAGCTCATAAATATGGAGGGCAAAGGTTAATCTTGGACACAGTATTTATTCATAGACTGACAAGAATTCCAGTTGACGCCAACAATGCCAGAATGGCAAACACTATTTTACTGACCTGGAGGCCTCAACCGATGGGTCGGGTTATGCTCAAGTTTTAAGAAACATTGACTCTAGTGGAAACAGAGACTGTATGGAAAATGACCTCACTGACTAGTGAAGGATTGAAGCTGCAATGCCTGGCTTGGATTTTGGCCTCATTCCACCTTTTCCTCCTCCCTGGCTGCTCCTGTGTCCATGTGGCCCAATCCCAAGGCTCATATACAGAGTAGCCTTCTGTGCACAGGGAGGTAGCTGCTGGCAGATGGCTGCTGCATCCATTCAGCTCCAAGGAGGAGGAACTTACCAATTTCAGTAGCAATCTGCAAGATTATCCAAAAAGTATAAGGTATATTTATGAAATGGCTGTATTTCCCCTGTCATAAGCATAACTGAAAAAAATGGTGTGACTCATTGAGAAATTTCACTGAAAGGAGCAAATAATCACCAGGGTGTGACTTGCTCCATTAGTACAGTAAAGTATTATTTTTTGTTCCAGAAAACTCATCAGTCTTCTGTACTAGTTTTGTGAGGCTAGCAAGCATCATTTTATTTCTTGCACACAAGAAAACCAAAATCAGAAAGTTCATGGGAGAAAGAGCCAAGATTGTCAACTCAGTTCATTTGACTTTGGTTCTGTACTTTTGTTCGCTATAATTTCGCTTTCCCTAGTCTTCTGATTTCAAATCATTTGCTGTGATTCTTAGTCTAACTTTTACTATTGAATTTATTATAAGCCAGGATACCATTTAGCTTGTATGGTCCAGTCTGACATTTTGTTGCTAATGGGTTACACCATTAGCATACCACACCACAATGGTTACAAAGTATTTTGGTTGTTGTTTGTGTTTTCTTACAATTTTTTCAATTATTTTACTGCTGTATATCAATCACATTTGTGTCAACTTATATGATCAAATAGCAAGATGATATCTATTAGAAAAAGCAATAAAATTTGGCAGAAGAAATGTAAGAGCATAGAGATCAATTTGGGCAGGAAAGAATCCAATATAAAAAAATATAAATCTTAACTGTGAGGCATTTCTAGAGATGGATGAGTTATTAAGTTCCACACCTGCTAGGAGCCAATGAAGAAGAAAACCTGGCTGAATATAGAAAGTACTGTATTCATGAGAAACACAAACCAAAATCATAGTAGATACAGAATTATCTTCCCAAGTTCTTTCAAATAAAAACACTGTAATTCATCTGCCATGCCCCCCAATCTTTATAAAACAGATTAACAATGAGTTCAAAGGCTTGTTTTCACAGTTTGCTTAAACCAAGGTACCCAGCATCCAGTACTTAGTTCTCCAGGGCACTTAGTATTTTGGTGACATTTTGAAGTTATTCACCTAGTATCCATAGGTAGATAGAAATTACTGGAAATTTACAAAAAGAGTATCTTTTGAAAATGAGAAATTTGAAAGAACTGTGGGGGCAGAAATACACCCTCTCTTAAGGCACATTTCTTAACTGATTTAGTTCTTTTATTGTACCCTGAAACATGGAAAACCCAGTTTCCTTTTATCCTATGATTTAGCAGGTGGTGAATCCTGTACATGTGCTTGGAATTCTCTTTACCTCCTGCAGTGAAATGCTTGTGACCATTCATCTTGTCACTCATTAATCCACCCTTTAATCAGACATGTGTAAAAAATCATGCTGTACTTGACTCTGAATATAGATAGATGATAGATAAATAGATTATAGATAAATAGCTAGAAGATAAATGATAGATGATAAATAGATGATGTATAGATAAGTAGACTATAGTTGATAGAAGATAGATATGTAGACAGATAGGTAGATAGATAGATAGATAGATAGATAGATAGATAGATAGATAGATACACAGACAGACAGATGGCAGAATGCTACCATGGAATGAGTTATAGATCAAAACAGAAGGCTGAGATGCACAGGTACAATCCCAGGAAGCTTAATGAGCATTGTGACAGAGGCATTCCTAATGGTGTGGTGAGGGGTAGAAAAGAACTATCATTATTTTGGAGAAGGCTAAATAAAAATGGATACTCAATGTGATGTCCAACTCCAGTCTTGACAGAAATTCTTCAAAGAAGTTGAAAAATAGAAGGAGATTGTTGATAGCAAGCCATATTAATTACATACCATAGGATGAGAATGGAGAATATGTTTTGAGCATATTCTGAAGTTTTAAAAAATCTCATTTAGTAAGATTTTGCCAATAACACTCAGCTTTGAACTATATCATTCATGACACAGTCAAGAATCCAGCCCAGGCCTTCTATTTTAAAATGAAAATTTAATATTTGGCTAATTTAAATATATTTTTAAGTACAAAATGATTCATAAATTTATGTCAACTTTGCACAGTAGTTATGCTAATATTCTTTGTATTGTTCCAATTTTAGTGTATGTGCTGCCAAAGCTAGCTACCACTACTAATTTAAATTTGAAAAATGTTTTTCTGATTTGTATTTATTTTTCTCTATTAAGGTACTGGTGAGAGAGAGAGAAGGGACAGAAATCACACTTTCATGTGCTGGGTACATGCAGGATTATCTGCTATACCGTAGACTACTCCTCTTAGATATAGCATTTTTGTTTTTATTAAGATTTAAACATCAGTGGGTGATGTTATATCTCCCATGATGTACTCCACAATAAGGAGGGTTAAGCTTTAGATTCATGGTTTTGTATAACTCCCCTCTGTGGGATTTATGCCTAGTTAACATGACCAAGAAAAGACTGTGTTTCCTTCAACCCAGTTATATAGATACTAGTCCCAAAGCCATAGATTTGCAAAAGACATACTCTATGAAGTTTTTCTTTTTTTAATTTTGGGGAGTGGGAAGACCACATTGCCACAGAAATAGAATGCCTTGGATTTTGTCAAGTTTAGGTTAAAGCTCTTTTTGTGTGTGTGTGTGTGTGTGTGTGTGTGTGTGTGTGTGTGTGTGATGCTTTGAGCTGTTCATAAACTGAAGAAAAGAATGAAGTCTTTGCAGATATTAATGAAATGAAATTTGTTCCTGAGGCTGAGTTTAAGAAGGTAAATCTTTGGTGGAACTTAATAACTTCTGAAGACTTAGGTTCCATCATCCCACATTTTCAATTTCTGCAAGAGCAGTGGGGGGTTAGTATGATTGCAGGTAAACTTGAAATGCAAATTTAATAGATTTGAGAATTGAGTCCCAATAAGTGAATATCACATATATTTGGCACAACAAAATAATAGAAATAATTGTATGCATATACAAATTGATTTTCTTTTTTTCCAACTTTTTTATTTGAATTAGAAACACTATTGTTTTACATGACAATCCCAGTTCCCTTCTCCCATCCATCATCCCCTACCCCCCCCCCAACTAAAACCTTATCTGTCACATATCTTTTCTGCTCCCCTTGGATGGTGAGGCCTTCCATAGGGTGTCATCAGAGTATTTCGTATCCTTTGGGATAGGGCCTAGGCCCACCCCCGTGTGTCTTGGCTCAGGGAGTATTCCTCTATTTGGAATGGGCTCCAGAAGTCTACACCTATGGGCTTCTACAGGAGGTCCCATAGATTTCCAAGGTTTCCTCAAGAAACCCATGTTCCTGGCATCTGGATCAGTCCCATGCTGGTATTCCAGCTATCAGACTGGGGATCAAGAGTTCCCTAATGTTCAGGTCAGATGTTTCTTAATTTCTTTTTGAGTATACTCTTCTCTTTTACCATAGAAAAGACCTTTGTTTTTTCAGGGAGAAAAACAGAAAATAGAATCTTTATTATGGGTTTTTAAAGAATTCCCCAGTCAGAGCTATCTCTGCCTATGTTTCTAGTTTGCTAATATTGGGTCATTGCAGCCAATCAGTAGACTTAATACTGAGTTTCTTTCAGCAATCTGAGTTTACCAGATTCCGGCTCTGCTGCTGGCTGAAGCTCGTTAAAGCACCTTCTTTGCTGCAATAGTCATTTTCTCTCATTCTGTTTAAAGGATCCATCACTCATAACATGTTAAATGATTTTACACTGCACAAAAAGTGCTGAAGCATTCACATTTTGGCTGATGGCAAACCACACAGGAATGGGGTTTTAGTCTTAAAGAAGAGTTTGTGCCTGCCCTGGGTCTCTGTTGCTCCATTTTGGCATTCTTTGCCAACTCCACATTCTCCAAGAAAGTGTAAATCCTACCACAGGAAGCGAGGTGCTGAATATGTACCTTGGCTCATGACATCACCTTTGGGATACGACTGCAAAATGTGTGAGCTTATGCATGTATATACTGGCTCCTAAGGTGCCAGAGTTTATAGCTATATATTTTGAGCAAAAATCCATTATATGAGGAATGGAGAATAACCCTTCTGCCTCTCAGACAACTATTCTGTCACCCCAGGGGAGTGTACTGGTCCAGAGTTCCAATGAATAGGAGGTTTTACACCTGATACTGCTACTGATTTGGGCCAAGGACTTGGGATTTGGGGTCTACATAAGTCTGATAAGCCAGTTGGTGACTGTATTGCTTCCAAAGAAGGTGCTACTTTTTGTTATGTGGCTTCAGACTCTCCAAGGTCATTAAGCAGATGCACATCTGAAATTCTATCATTATAAGATAGACTGAGCAGCTTGTTACCGAGTTCCTGAGAACAGACTATTGGGAAAATACTTTCAGTTCGGTGGTTAGGTGGTTATTGAGCTGGAGTTGTGGTGTCCTCCAGCAGACAATCTAGCGCAGTCTAGGGATATTTTCAGTTGTGACAGTGAGTGGTAGAAAGTGAACAGTAGTAAGTAGCTCAGAGTAGTAGAAGTGTGATGCTCTTAAGCAGCCTGCAATGGATAGGATAGCCCTCCACAATGAGGCATTCCACATCCTAACATGTTCATATTTGAGATGTAGTCTTCATGTCAATGAGGAATTTAGAAAGCTTATTTGAGAAGACAGAGGGAAGCATTATCAAGATTCTCTTCCCTCCTATAGGACATGAAGCCAGCAACACAAGAGAGATTCCCAAGGAAAGAGTCACCCTTTCCCAAATTCATCAGGGTCTGCTGTTTTGAAGAAGCATAGTTTTCAGGATTTTGTTGCTGTTGTTCTTAAACTCAGAAAGAATAAAAGAAGCAGCATGCCCCTGGACTCTACTCATAGACAGTATGGTTCAGCATGAAATAGGTTTCACTAGACAGAATGTAGAACACAAGAGGCATGTGAACAGCCTGTGGTAACTCCTGTGGAGTTCTGGAAAATTCCATGGAGAAATCTGGACATAATAACCAGTTTCTCTGAACTAGTTGGGTTTTCTTTCTTTGTAGCAAATACAAATTATCAGCATTATTCACTCAGTTGCACACAAAATTCCAAACTTGCAGAGAGCATTTGGCTTTCTTTCCTGGTTTGTGGATAGCAGGTGCAAAAGTCTCAGATACCCACAGACTTTCTTAAGAGGAACAGTGTGTAAGGCACGAAGAAGAACAGCTATTTGCCCCAGGCAAATTCTCCCAGAGTCATGCAATTCAGCTATTTTAAAAATCACATCTTGACATGGCTCTTGTTTGTTAGACTATGGAAGATTTTTTAGAAAGAGCTGTGGAAAGTAAGACTGGGGGACAGACAGATAGAGGTGTTGAAAGGTGTCCCATTATTTTGAAAACTTGCCTTCCTCATCCATCAACAACACATGCCCCCTTTCACACTTATTCTACTGATATTTAAACTGGTCTATAGCCCCGTTGTCCTTGCATATTCCACCGTGGAGGCATCCATAGCAACCCACTAATCTCTCCCTAAACCACAGGAAGCCAGGCTCTTCTTGTTCCCCTCACCCATTTGCTCATAAAGAACTGCCCAGACCTTCTCTGGCACTTTTTGCTCAGATGTCAGCTGCATGAAGTCACATGGTAACCACAGAGAGACTTTATGCTGTGTGCCACCGTTTAGTGTTAACAAAGCGCTAATGCTGCCTGGCGTGAATAAGGCTAGTCATTGTGGCCAAACTTTGGAGAGGTGCAAAGGGCCAAATGTCAGACTGCCAGTTAAGCAGCAAGGTGGAAAATTCTTGACTTCCTTGGGCTCAGATGAATTGGTTGGTTTAAAAAAATTAAACAGGCAACAAGAAATGTTTTATTCTTTTTAGTGATTCATGTAAAGTTGCACAAACATTACCACCCAGTCCCATTGATAGCCAAGTGTTGCATCTTCATGCATGCAGGTAATGTGCTCCTATACGTAAAAGGATTTCATGGTGCTCATTCTGTTGCTGGTAAACTCTGTGCAAGAGAAGCAATGTTCAACACAATGTCAATGTTCAACCTTTTCCCCAAAGGTCATGTTAAACTAATTAATTATCTTCAAGGATTTATAGTGAGTTATAGAACATTGATGGTTGAAGTATCAATCATCCATTCACACAGTAAAATCATCAATCATCTATTCATATGGTGCCTCAAGTATCACAAAAATATGTACATGCATTGCCTGGTTTAATCTTCTCAACCATCAATCACCATTGTATTTATCACCTATATGTGCCTGTCTATTGGACCTGCAAGATTGACTGGAAAGTGAAATGATAGAACTTGACCAGATAATAGGATGTCTAGGATGTTGCAAACTGGACTGACACCACGGTCTTCTGACCCACAGTGGTAGACTTTGTATGAGCGGCATTGTTTCCCTCTCTTCCATATGGATACAATTTAACCTATGTATGTTTGGTTAGTTGTTCCTTTACTTTGATAACAGTGACATACTTACTTGTGTTACTGAAATATTTCTACACAGAGAGGTTGTATGCTGGATGAGTTGTCCCTTTATTTTGATAATAGTGACATTCTAATTTGTCTTATTGAATTATTTCTACACAGGGAGGTTGCCCTAGCTCATACACAGGCCTGTCTGAGTTATATCTATGGTTAGAAAGGACCTTATTTTGCAGCTTAGTGGCTGTCCTCAGATTTTCCCAGCCATTATTTTCCTTAGAGCTTCTGCCTGAGGTTCTCAACATTTCACAAAGAATTGTGTAAGGAGCCAGAGTGGGCTATTTTATTGTATTTTACAGATGGTCAAATTGTGTCACAGGGACATAAAGTAATTCATCTAAAACCACATTCAACATTCTATGGCTCCAGAGGCAAATTTTTGGGCATTTTCTTGCATGTAAATTCTTCAAGAATCTCTCTCTCTCCTTCCCTCTCTCTCTCCCTCTTCCCTCACCCTTCTCTCTCTTTCTCCCTCCCCCTCCTCTGTCTTCCCTCTCTCCCTCCATTTCCCTCTTACTCTCCTTTTCTTCTTCCTCATCTAATTCTTTCTTCTTTTGAGAAGATAATATTCAGGGAAGAAACTACAGACATTTTGCACATTGAGCCCCTTGGCCTGAGGGGTGATAATGACTTTCTCCTCTTTCCTAGGACATTGTACATATCTCTGTGTAGTGCTTACTATATCAACCTGGCACCATGTGTTTGTGCATGCCTGTTTCCTCCTCAAGGACAGAACTGAAAACAATCCATACTGTTTAGAGGTTTTGTCTTCTCTTTTCTCTTTATTGTGGATGAGCAGACTTAGATGAAGAATCACTGTCAAGAGAATATGAGACAAATATAGACCTATTATTGTTATCTGATTACTTTTAGAAATGTGTCTCACTCTATAGCCCAGGCTGGTCTAGAACTCACAACATAAGGAAGGCTGACCTCAAACTAATGAATGTTTTCTTGTTTCAGGCCCCAAATATTGGTCCTACTGGCTTGAGCCATGACATTGGCTTTGTTTTTATTTTTTAAACTAGCAAATCTTGTAAGCATGCAGCTACAGGTAGCCAAGAAATTCTCCAGACTAGAGTGATAATCAGGACCTTTTTGCACTGGGGAACATTAAATACCTCATGTGCTAATTTGTAGCACATTCCGGCATTATTCCTCTGTTGAAGGATGGGAGGCAGACATAGTTTACATAAGTGGATTTTTGTTTGTTGTTGGGGAGATGGTAAAGTGCTTGCTGTACAACCAACAGTACCTGAACTCAATCACTAGAATTCACATTAAAAATATCTGGGCATAATGGTGTGTATAGTCCTAGTGACAAGGAGGTGGATTTAAGCAGATCCCCATGGCTCACTGGCTAGTCAGCTTCAAAACCAAGTGGATGGCTCCTAAAGAGCACTTCAGGCAGGCTTCTTGCCTCCATACATGCCCTCAAACACATGTGTACATACCTGCACACAGGAATACCCCCCACACCCACACCCACCGACCCACCCCTCCATCCCCCCACACACCCCAAAGGAAAACAATGCTAAATACAGAGTAACTGCAGAGAAGACTTTCCAAGTAGAATAAAGTTTTAACACTAACCAGTATTTGACTCCTTAATACACGGAATGCAGGATTATTCTATGAGAGCTTGGTCCTCTCTGGATGTATTTATTTATCTTGGGGCCATGTTGTTAGGAAGGTTGTCTTTCTGCTTTTGAGGTCAATTTCTACACAGTCTTCTCAAATTAAATACAATCACACCCAAAAGGAAAAGAAAATATAGAAGAGAATAATTTCCTTTGTTTAGAATACATTCTTTTCTTTCTTATTAAACTGTTAAAATCTTACTAATCAGTGAAAATCAAAAAGTCTTCTTTCTCGAGCATCTTATGAAGGTCATCCTGCCCCTCCTACAAAATCCCCATGGCAGTATATTCTTTGACAATAAGTGGAAACCCCAGAGAGCCTCAACAAGGTAGCATTAGAGAAAACACAGCAGTCAAAAGAGTCAGTCTCAACTGCAAGAACATACCAAAGTACTGGAATGATGTCTAGCAAAGTTCTTTTGTAGGCTGGTCATTTTGACCATCTATTTCACACATGTTTAAGAACCATCAATGGGACAACCTTTATATCATACTCTGGATTTTAATCTCAGGCATCCTCCCACCTCAAAAGCCAATGTGAGAAAATTGGTATCCAAGGTAGTGATCCTTGTCTAATAAAGGACAGATTCCCTGAATGCTGGCTGCTTCCAGGGTCCTTCCCAGTCACTATGGATGAAATCCATAAATAAAGCTTGCCTGAACATCAGAGTGAGGAGCCAGTCACTAGAGAGACATTTTACCTCTCTCTATGGAATCCTCTGACCAAAGAGGGCAGGATCCTGTCTCTATGAATCCTCCGATTGAATGCCATGAGCTCCTGTCTCTTCCTGCCTTATATTCCTCTCTCCACCCAGCCATATCACTCCTGCCTCCACCTCCCTAGTGCTGGGATTAAAGGTATATGATTCCTAAGTACTGGGAGACTAACTAGGTCAATCTAGTATAGCCCAGGGTGGCCTTCAACTCACAGAGATCGGTCAGCCTCTGCTTTCTGAGTGCAGGGATTAAAGGTGTGTGCCACCACTCTCCGACCTCTATTGCTAACCAGTGTGGCTAGCTTTGTACTTTGATCTCCAGGCAAATTTTATTTGTTAAAGCACAAACACAATATCACAAATGCAAGCTATGCTCATACTTGTAGGTAAATTTCTATGACAGTAAAGCTCACAATTTGAGACCTGACCCCTAGTCATCTCCCTAATTGTTCAGCTTGCTATTGATAAAAGGACACACAGACAGAACATGGATAATATCAGTGGTTGGAGGACTAAGAGGATTATACTGACATTCTATAGCCCCTCCACTTGTGTTCATTCTTTCCAGGTTCCTTAGGTAAGAACATGAGGTGCACACTGTGCATGTATTGACCTTAGAACCAGACAGGGGTCCTTGGTCATGGCTTCTCCTGCTATGTGACTTTTTGATGCTACATTCTTTCTTTACCTCTGTCTCCTGGTTGCAAGAACTTTTCTATCTCATATATGCAATCATGTTAAGAAATACAGGGCTATATTACTGTTAGATACTTCCACTGTGATCTATAGGAACACTCTTCTGGAAAGACTTTATGTAGGTGTTCCACAGCCTGCTACCCTCCCCAGCACACAGGAAACTGGTCTTTTTTTCTTCCTGGTTGCATTTGCCACTTACCCTACTGCAAACAGGAATTAAGACTTTAGACAGCTGCTTACTACATAAAAATTTCAAGTTAAATATTCCTATTACATTTTCTTAGGGAAAAGGTTCACTGGGCCAGATTAGCCAAGCTAATATAAATATGAAGTAATGCCAGTGGCTGCCTGCAGAAGGTGTTTTCAACTTTCCATTTGACTTAAGCGTTCAGTGTGCTGAGGTGTCTGTGACACTCTGCTCTGTGGCACATTTGTGAGTGGGATGATGTTGTAATGGTCCCATAATGGCGAATATTATGTTAATGGAGATTGATGCCAATGTGCGGTAATATGTATTTAGACAGGTGGAGGCATTCCCAACTGGCAGTGTAACACATGTGGTTTAAGAATTCACACAAATAAGTGGAAAGCAGAGGCCACTAATCTTATTCTGGACTCTGCCTTTGACCTTGCCCGAGCATTCAACATTGTTCTCTTATGGAGTCTATTTTCAGTCTTATGAAGCAATAATACAAAAATATCCCAATTGAAGGATTCTATTGAAAGAATGCTTCGTTACCACCATAAACAGTGTTGTCCCTGTGTACCAGTAAAAAAAATCTTGCCTGGAAAGTCAGGACTGTAGCAAGGAGGGTCCTGATCTGGGTAAGACCATTGAAGTCTTTTTCCCCATCAACACCCTATAACACTTTTGGGTATTATGGAAGCTAACTGCTATGCAGAGAGTTTCATGATAAGATCAAGATTGATTCCTTTATGTCCTGTAAGTGAGGTGTGCAGTTTCTCCAGCAATGGGATCTTACTGTTTAGTTGATGTGTGCAACCAAGAACAATGACAATGGCTTATGTTGTATCAGTGCCTCTAAGGGCTCTGTTACCATTAACTTATGAGGAGGTAACCCATGCATGGCATCGTGATTTTCATGTAATAAGCAGTATCTTCTGGGAGCAGTATTTTTTGTGTACATGAGATACTGCTCTTCAAATTCTTCTGTAATTCTTCAGCTAGCTTACAAACTAGTAGGGTTCCATAAGGTTTTCCCCTGTATCCTTAGTTTTGGTTAACTTAACCCTTACTCCTAATTTTCCTCATTCTCTGTCTCCATACCCTCCAAACCTTTAGGTAACAATATTCTGCTGCCCTACTGTATTTTCACACCACACATGATCTTCTATCCTCTTTTATTATATTTTTATTTGGATTATAAGAGCATAGGCTTCTTTGTAGCTTCTTGTTGTATACTTCGTTTTGACTCACCATCCCCTATCTCCTCATTCCCCTACCCTGCATCACTCAATTATCTATATCAATTTCTTTGTCTCCAGTAATCTCCATGTGTATATTATGCCCATTATAATCTATGATCCCCACTTCCTACATTCCTCCTCAGATCCACTGGCCTATTACTAGTTTCCACGTACTCTAAGCTAAACATTCAAAGCATTAGACTTGAAACTAGCGCCCTCATTTGAGAAAGGATGTGTGGTGTTTGCCTTTTGGGAACTAGATTACCTCACTAGGTATAAAAGAGACCTGCTCCAAAGGAGGAAATGAATGTCTGGTATTGTAAATATAGTCAAACCTCATGGCTACAGAAGCCATAGGCCCTAGGGGAAGCCTATTGGTGGTGTTTTACTAAATAATCACACTTCCAAACTCCTTTCTGAATATTAATTTCATTTCCATAGATTATGCTTCTCTTTGTCAGAGAAGCTCCTCATTAAAGATAATAGTGATTAATTAAAAATGCAGAGATTCATTAATGGTTTAATATTATGACAGTAAATAACTATGAATGTTAAGCCATAGACAGAACCTGTATCTCACCCCCAAGGCTCACTGAACATTGTAGAAGAGGGAAAGAAAGAATATAAGAGCTAGATGATATAAAATGCTGGCTTCCGGGGGCACAGCATAGTTGTTTTATACATCACACAAACTTATAAGAACTATAGTTACCCATATGATACTGCCGCAAGACCAAGTGATTTCAGAATTCTACTATGGATATGGAGAGGCTTGTGATCCACAGCCTGTCCCCCAGCTGAGAAGATAATGGCAGCTAGTTTATGGCTACAGAAGGAGAGTCATTTTCCTTTGGGGGTGTTTAGTACATTACTCATGCTCCAGTCGATGACTGCAAGCACACATGAATATGGGCAGCACTAATTAGAGTTGGTGGCTCCTTTCTTTAAAAAGAAAAATCACAAAGTTGGGAGGGAAGAAGAGCTAAAAGGAGAAAATGAGGGGGTGGCTTTTACATGTATGAGGTTTTTAAAAAATCAGTAAGTAGAACTGTAATTCAGGCTCTCAATAGGGTGGGGGTGGAACAGGATACCTTTATCACCTTAAATAAGACACAGGTTATCACATCTTTCTGAATGTGGTCTCCAGGCATGTGATACCTAGTGAACAACTGTTAAATTACAGTCACCAGAATAATCCAGACGGTTCTTTCACCTTCCTTGCCTTCTTCACCCATATACATAAAACAAAGGAGTTCAGGTGTCATAGGCCATTCTCTACTAGTAGCCTTCTCTATGCATTGGGATAAAACACTTCATTTATTGTCAAGCTTAGGTAGGGATCTTGCCATTGCTTCCTCTTGAGTTGTTCAAATAGAACAATCCCTAGAACATGCCAGGCTGCAGCAAAACACCACAAAAAATGGAATTGTGTAAAAGAATAACTTAAGTAGAGTTCTACAGAGCATCGCTGAGTCAAACACATGTTTATGTAACCTTTCCCTGGTCAGCAGCGCTATCCAATCCTTCCTTCAGAGATATCACAATACCCTATCTGTTATGTCCCAGTCCCACCCACAATTACTATCTCAGTCATCTTTGGTATATCTGACACTTTTATAGACCAGGTACCTTTTAGCAAAAACTTTCTCATAATTTTATGGGGATTCAAGTTTAAATAATAGAGAACAGAGTGCAATAAAAATCCCATGTGGAAGAAGAAATAGCACCCCTCTCTTGGTATGCATGACAGTGCCAGTCTCTGAAGGCTCTGGTTCCTATGTAAGGGCTGACAAGGGAGCCAGTCTTCTTGGCCAGGATTTCTTCTCCCTGTGTGGCATGCCTTCATTTCTGCCAATTCTGACTGTCTTCTAAAGCCTTCCATGTGGGCACCATCTCTACTGCTTCTAGGATCTACAGAGAATGTTTATATTTAGCACCATTGGGATGATGAATTTTTGTCTCCTTAAACTCCTCCATTTACAAAACAAAATTTGGTGGGGCGTGGGTAGTCAAGCCCAGGCCTCTACCACCTACCTTTGTGGAAATTCACTGAGTGAAAGATGGAATTCTGAGGTGATGGATTGTGCAGTGTTTGAAGATAGTTTGATCAGGCATCACCAAAAGAGAATCAGAAGCATTAATTACTGAGAAAGGATCATTAGCTTTCTGTTGGACTTCATTGTAGGTACATGCCAATAATATAAGAGTATCCAGAAAGAACACAGACTAAGATGGAGCCAAGGAAGTTTTAGCTAGATAAACAAAAGAATGTCCATCAATGGAAATGTGGTATTTTAGGAATCATGGGAGTGGAAGGGGTTACTCTAAAACCAGATGGATTCAGACATAGTTATGTGACCAGCTAGCAAAGACATAGAGGACAATTTCACTTTTGACCTTGTGGGTGTTGGAATAGAGATGAAGTCAAACATTTTAGAAAGTTACTTGCAAGGATGAAATATTTGCACTCCAGAGATATGTGACTGGAGAAAAACATTCTCACCCAGGATCTCTCTTTCTGTCTCTCAAACACACACACACACACACACACACACACACACACACACACACCCCACACACCCCACACACCCCACATACCCCACATACCCCACATAAACATACCCCTTGCAAAGGCACACAAACACCCCTATACAAACATACTCCATATAAGCACAAATATATCACACACAAACACCTCTCATAAACATACATCATATATACACACATACACAGACACATAGTTATCATAGGTAGTCTACAATATTTAATACCTGGCAATCAGATCTCTGCCCTGGAATCACTGGGTAATATTACTTAAGAGAGTCTGGCTTATTATCATAAGTAGAAAAATGACTTATTGCTTGTTAGAAAAGTAATAACCTAAAGAGGTTGAAAGACATCTCTGGGAAGAGGAAGAAGATTCGGGTAGAAAGATGGAAGAAGATAGCCAGGATATACTTACCTTTTGGGTTTAAATACTCTTCAGTGGGCCCCAAGAATCCAGTCCTGGATCCCATCCAAGGAGAAAGCCTTCCCAAAGTGTGCACAAAAGATTCTTAAGTACGCTCGTAAATGTGACACCAAGCAAATACTGGCCCAAGTTCATCCCGGTCATAAAAACAGTTGCCGGGACCATTGAGCAAAATGACTTGAGCTGGAAAAAGCTTCTCCTAATTGGGGATCAGGTAAGTGACAGATTTCAAGTTCTATTTAATTTGGTCCTGGACCAGTTATTTCTGGTCTCTGGAGTCTTGTCATGAAGAAAACCAATATAAAATAGAAGACCAAAGAAAGCAAGTGAGCGGTTTACTGTGGAAGCGTGAGAGTAGCCTCTTGGAGCCACATCACTTCTGTAAAAGTTGGGCACAGGGTGCATGCTCTGAGTCATAGCAATTTGGGGAATCATCTCTTCTTTATTCTTCTCTTAATTATCCCAAAATCAATTACTTGGCCTCTAGTAGGAAAGGTCACTACTAGAGGAAGTTTATCTGTCATATCCCTGAGCCTAAATGTGTTCACTGTAGGAACCTGCATATCAGTGTTTTAGGGTATCCATGTCACAATCACATAGACACATGCCTTAAATAGCATTAGGTGTTTATCACCTAATAGCTACAAAAAAATTGTGAAAGATGCCTGGTGTTGGTGGCACACGTCTTTAATCCCAGCACTCGGGAGGCAGAGGCTGGCAGATCTTTGTGAGTTTGAGACCAGCCTGGCCTACAAGATCTAGTTCCAGTACAGCTTCCAAAGCCACAGAGAAACCCTATCTCTAAACACCCCCCCAAAATGTGAAAGAACTGAAGTTGAGGTGTCTATAGGTTTGGTTCCTTCACTCTTCCATGCCTCTCATCTAACATCTGGTGACTTAATGGCAATCATTGTCCTCCTTTGGTTTAAGAAGGCCTTATCTTCACCTCTGGCTCCATCTTCACATGTTCCTCTTCTGGTGTCCATCAAACTATGGCAAACAAAAATGAGAAGGAGCCATTGTGAATTATACTGTTTTCAAGAATTCAAGGGAAAAAAAGCCTCAACGAAGACAGTAATACAGGAATATCACCTCAGTGACCTTGTGCATGTTGATAACCTACCTTGATTTCATAGATAAATGCCAAGAAAACTTAGGGTGGTTTTACTGAGTTAGGGATGATAAGAACCCAATAATTTGCCATGGTTCATTTTCTTTGGAATTAAGAATTCCAAGTGCTGAATGTGCTACTTAGCCTTGGATTCTTTTCATTTCTTCTTTTATGAGTCTCTGTTGCTTGTTCCCATTTCTCTGCTCTTTCTACATGGTCCTCATGTGACCCTGCCATGCTGTCATGCATCTTTTCTGGAGAGAGGTGGGATCCTGCAAGATGGGAGTAAGAAGGGTGGCCTCCATTGTCACTGTGGCCTCTTCTGCCCAAACTCTGGGGCCTGTCCACCAAAACTTTCTCAGTGAGGCTGGCCACAAACATTTTGTGGATTATTTCTTTCATTTTACCTCCAAGAACTCCTCTTTCTCCTCGACAGGGCTTTTGAAAACAGTGGTTAACTGCTTGCAGCACAGAGCCATTCATTCTCTATTATTTGAAAGGGAATTTAGCCTTAACAATCCAATTTCAGCAAGTAACAAAGTATGGTCTTTGTTTACCAAACAATAAAGAAGGGGCCAAAGTCCTGTTTGTGCTTTAGCAGTCGTTGGGAAAGAGAGTTGTCATTTCTCTGAAATAGGAGAAATATAAAACAAGAGGAAGCAAATACATACCAATGAACACACACACACACACACACACACACACACACACACACACACACACACACACACACAACTGCTACAATCACTGCCACCATCATCACCAACATGTTGATTCATATTTCAAGGGTAATTTTTGGACCTTTTGCAATATGTTAAGCCAATAAGGAGGGGTGTGTGTGTGTGTGTGTGTGTGTGTGTGTGTGTGTGTGTGTGTGTGTGTGTACACATATTCAGATATTCAACTAAGGTCTTTTATTTGTGAATACCTCATTAGTCATTAAAGTTGGAATTTGCCTCAAGAATTTCACTTGGCATTTGACATTCTTTGAACCATACAGGGGTTGTGAGTCTTAGTCACTGTTTCACAGAAAACAACGGAACAGGGACACTTGACATATTGAATAAGGCATTTCACATTCAATGTGTTTGCTATTCATTGTCAACTGATTGTTCTATTGGATTTTAGAGATTGAAATTGATGCTTAGCTGTGCCCATATCCTCTTCAATTTATCTATTCAAACTTAATTTTTTTTAATTCTGGAAAACCATTCCTGGTCTTGTCTCTAAATTATTTACTTTCATGGTATTCATGTAAGCCTTCTCCTTGGGAATCTTTAACTTACTTGATTATGCTTTTTATAACTTCAAGAAAAATACCTGTGAAGCTCAAAGGTCTGTGGAATAGTAAGAGACAAGGGAGGACAGGAGGCATGATGGACCTTTCGACTGGAACAGCTGTGGGCCATCAACAGCCAACTCCATTCTGCTGCTTGGCACCTAAGGGAAACTTTTCCAGAGCTGTTCTCCCCCTACAAGGTCTTCCCATAGGCAAGTGTGAGTGGTTTTTCTTACCCTCATTCAAGAGTAACTGGGACCTTCAATCGTCTTTCTACCCTCTAGAGAACATGCTAGAAGAGAGAGAAAATCAGGAATTGAACAACTGGGAGAAGGCTCAAGTTGCCATCATTTTAATTCCCATTGCATTTTAAATAAAAATATAATTATAATCACTTTATTTGCTCCTTTTTCTCCCTATAAGCCTTGCCCAAGTTCCCTGCCTCCAACTCCTTCCATGTGCCCCCACTTGCAAATTGATAGCCCCCTTTCCCCTGATTCCTGCTGTTGTATGTGTATGTGTGTGTGTGTTTGTGTGTATGTATGTATGTATGTATGTATGTATGTATGTATGTATGTATATGCACAAATATATGAATACAACTTGCTGAGTCTGTTTTTGCAATTTTGTGTCTATTTTCAGGGCTGACT
Organism: Cricetulus griseus; assembly: GCF_003668045.3. Classification (NCBI taxonomy): domain Eukaryota; kingdom Metazoa; phylum Chordata; class Mammalia; order Rodentia; family Cricetidae; genus Cricetulus; species Cricetulus griseus. The sequence continues at coordinate 20,091,857 of NC_048600.1, forward strand.
TCTTTGTATTGGATAATCAGTTGGGGAGCTCAACCCTAGGAGAGGTCGCTGTCATTTTCTTAGCACTTGTTTGTAGATCCTTGTTCAATACTATGATTTCATGAAATTTTTCTTCTGCATCAGCATGTTTCTTGCTTTTGTCACTGTTTGGATCCTGTTTATCCAGTCATTTCAAGGAGAGACTGTTTCACAATAGACTTCAAGGTATTCTGACTCTTATAATTGATTCCATCCCCTTTCTTGTATGTTCCCTGAGCCATAGGTGTAGGAGGTGTGATGTAGATGTGTTCATTAGGGCTGGGCTCTTCATGGTGCATTGGTCTCTGAATTGTGTCCAGTTGTGTTTTTCTGTTATGATTCCCATTTGCTATAAAGAGAAGTGTCTTTAATTAGGCTGATAGGTACACTTATCTGTGGGTATAAAGGTAAGATTTAAAAGTAGTTAGGGATTTTGCTGATTCAATAAAGCAGTGATATAGATTCTTTTCTAAGATCCATAACCTCACTAGTCCTGGAAAATAAGCTACATTTCTAGTACCAGGCATGATTTCCCTCCTGTTGAGTATGCTTTAATTTCAATTAAACAGTTGGTGGTTGCCACCAACATGTGAGAACCATTTACCACACCCTTTACTGCTATCTTGCCAGCTGGTCATTGCTGTGTTTTATAGGAGCTGTAAGCTGAGTAGGACTATCATTTGCTTCCACGTTGTGCTCTTGATGCCTTCCAAGTAGTTAAAAATAACTGTTCATCTAAGCACTTTGTAGCATTTCCAATACGAATTTGTTTGAAAATGCATGGCCATCAAAAATCCGGCCTCACTCATCATGATCTCTTATGTCAACATCTAAAGGAGGCAATGCATGTGATGATGTAGCTAGGTATAGAAGCGTAGTTTGTTTGGATCTAAGATCAATAATTCCTAATACTTAATAGAAAATGGAAATAAAACGGGGGGGGGAACATAAACAAAATTATAGTTATATGTAGTTATATTTCATCAAGTTTGGCTAACATCAAGTGCAGAATTTTCCATAACATTAAAACAAAACAGAGATGTTAGATATGTCTACCACAGAAAATGTAGTGTTGGAGACCCTTGTGAGTATGGAAACTCTCTAACATGAAATAATGTATATGAATATGAAAGGATTAAGTTGAAACAATGGAAGAGTCACATATATAGAAAAACTAACATATTGTAGAGAACATTTCTATGACCAAATAAACAGAAGAGTTTGTTGTTTGTCGTTACTTTTCAATGTTGGGTCCAAATTCCTATGAAAGGTAAAGCCTAGAGGTAACAGTACAGCTTTTGTGGCTCAGGAGATCTGGATATGGCTTAGTAGGATACCCCCACTGATAAGAAGCAAATTTATTTTAAAACACTTTGAACTAGAATCCCAGGTCTTTTAAAAAATGATATCTCTGGTGTAACTTCCATTATTTCCCTCAAAGAGATAGGACTCCTACAAGCAAACTCAGCCCCATGTGAAAGGGGCTGAGTTTGGGGAAATAAGATTGAACAGGGAAAAATCTTCCAAAGACAATCAAAAATTGAAAGCATGGGCAGGCAGACTTATATGGCATTCTGAAACCTGATTAGGGAAGACGAGACATCCTGGAGTCCTAGATATGGTTCATCTCACTTTGTCACTGACATCCATGTGTCCCCAGAGCTTGACAAGATCTCAAGGACCTCTTCTCGGCACATTAAATATAATGAGGAAGCACACACATTTGGAGTAAACCTTGGCATGTGCTACTGGAATAATTTACGGCATGAGAAATAATCTTTATGGCTAAATACATGAAATGCTTTTCTAATAAAAGCATTCAGGCTGAGACTTGGTCTTTGTTTGTATGTTTGGAGTAGTTTACATTTTTTCCTCGATTGTTCTCTGTTGAGGTTTGCCATCCCAAGCTGAGTTTCCTGGAGTGTTTTTATTTCATTTCATCAGGATTTCATATTTATTAGAAAAGTCCGTGGGTACAATAGTCTTTTGTAGTCTTGATTTTGTCACTTTTGTTGTAATTTGATCGTATTTGCCTTGTTTTCTAAAAGTTTCTCCACTTTTGGGGTTATTTCCAAAGAGCCAAGTATTATATTATTATTTCTGTACTTCGTTTCCAATGTATGTGTTTTATGGTTAGTTATTATTTTCTTTAATCTTCTATTCTTAGAAGAGTAATTTCTCACTGTAGAACAATCAACTTTATTTGCTTTTCATAAAGAATACACTAGATATTGTGCATTTCTCATTGTTGCAAGCATGATGACAGTACTGGGAGAACCATTTTCTGAGCTTTTTTCTCACCTTTTGTTCTAGTGTTTCAGTGTTACTTTGTGGACTCTGCTTCTTGAACCATAAACTCCAGTGGGTGTGGCTCACAGTCTTGGCTCATGGGAAATAGTCTGCAAATATCTTGTCATTTATTTTGTATTCTTTTTCACGCTTAATTGTATCTATTTGGATTTTTTTCTCTACAAGTATTACTTGTACTTTTATTTTCTAAACAATAACCACAAATACCATTGTACTACATTGAACAGATCTCAAAAATCATCCTGCTTATATCTACTTCTCTGCTTCATATATAAATAAGACACCAAATCTCATACTTATATTTATATTCATTTTTGATGAACAGAATTTCCTCACAAAAGACAGATAGGCCATTATGATTTGACATTGATATGATGCCTTATTAGATCGTGCAAATTTCACAAAATTATTATCAAATAGTCTTTAAAAATTCTTTGCCAGTTTTCTAATGTGTAAACGTCAAATTTTCATACATTCCATCTCTTATTACCCGCTTTATCTCTTGCTGAAAATCTTCTCAACAAGTCACGCTCCTACTCACATACGTTTAGCTGACTCAGGACGGGTGGTAGATTATTTATGGGAATGTTTTTAAGCAGTCATACCCCTTCCTCCATTACCCACCTGTAGTGAAGCCTCATGACCTCCTTTATTGCCATAGTAACATATCCACAGGCCCAACCTTGTACATGTTTATGCAGCTCATCTTATCTACAGTGAGCTCATCGGAGGACCAGCCTCTCATGTTCAGAAGACACTGTCTTATAGCATCCATCCCCGATTTCTCTGGCTCTTATCATCTTTTTATTGATTCTGATATTTACTGAGCCATGGTGGGAGAGGTGATACAGACCTCCCATTTACAAAATGGAATTCCATGTCCATTTACCAAAATAATAGTAGTTAGTTCTCCCCTAGGGCCTATGACCTTCCCACACATTAGTTCTTGGCCCGATTTTCAGTACTAAACATGAATTCTGATCTGTGAAGTAAGCTTTAAATTCATCTAGAAAGCAGTTGGTTACCCTTGTAGCATTCAAGCCATTATTGCATGAATGGGCATACCTTGGCAGACTACTCCTTAGTATAACTCACAATGTTCATGTCTGGAATACCCTTTGACATTTTCTAAGTTAGATTTTGTTTTAAACGGGATTTGGATTCAGTATAATATTTATCCTGAGGATCATCTACTTTATGACATCGGAGAACAGAAAACCTAAAACAACAAAATATTTTATCATGATAATGCTTGAGAAAATGTTAAAAAGAGATAGAAAATCTAGTAAAAAGTGAATACACATATTTCAAAATCTCATGTCTCAAAATTTGTAAAAATATGATGGATTATAAAATTATAAAACATTAAGTGAAAGAAAAGCGTCAAAGAGTATCCAAATTTTCTTTTTGATTCATGTTCGTTTCTTCTTCCTTTTCACCTTCCTCTTGCCCGTCTCCCCCTCCCTGTGCCCCTCCCTCTCACTTCCTCTTCCTCCTTGGCCTTCTTTAGTGTGTTGAGTACATGTGGTTTTGGAGGCCTACACTTTTTATCCTCAATCTTTTCGGGGTTCTTTTTCCTATTTCCTAGCATTAACTATGGATTTTTTTTTTAATTCCTTGGCAAATACCAGAGTTTCAGAAACTTTCATTTCTTCAGTGCTTACATAGCACTTGCATCAACCTTAAAGAAGGAGGCTGCAGACTTCTTGACTCCCCATGGGAAACCTTATCCCTTTAAATGGGAATGGTGTGTTTTAGGGGAGGTGGAAAGTAGGGGGAGGGTTGGGAGCAGGAACTGTGATTGGTATGTAAAATGAGAAAAGATTGTTTTAAAAATTAAAAAATGATTTTAAAAAAGAGGCTGCAACAATATAAATCTTTCCTTTTTATTTTTTATTTAAAAATTTATTTTTCATTTTATGTATCAACCCCAATTCCCCCTCCCTCCCCTTTTCCTGGCTCCCACCACTTCCTCCCCACCCCACCCCATCCACTTCTTACAGGGGGTAAGGCCTTCCTTGTAGAATCCACAAAGAGCATACCAAGTTGAGGCAGGACCAAGCCCCTCCCTCCTGTATCAAGGCTTTCTTTGAATGGATTTTCTTTACTGCCCCTTTGAATGTACTTAACTAACTAAAGTTAGCTTTTGTTATACACTTTATGGTTAATTTACCCATTTGTTATAGTTTCCTAATTTCTCTTTCCTATATGAATTAGAAAGAAATAGCATTGCCGTAAGAATTTCTCCTGATGTAATACCGTTCTAGGATGCATTATATTATCAAACGTCTGCATTGATACTGCATCAGAAAACATGGCAAGCAGGTTCATATATATATATATATATATATATATATATATATATATTAATTTATATAAGTAAATATGTATCAGTATCTTATATATTTTGTCTGTGTGTGTATCTGTGCATCACTGCATACCTGGTCCATGCAGAAGCCACAAGATGGCCCTGGGTCCCCTGGAATTAGAGTTATAGACAATTGTGAGCAGCAGTGTGGGTGCTGGCAATTGAAAACAGGTTCTATGGAAGAGTAGCCACTGCTTTTAACTGCTGAGCCATCTCTCTAGCCATTGTTTGTTTGTTTATTTATTTGTTTATTTTATGTTGTGTCCATGACTTGTGGATGTTAGGGGACAAATTAAAGGTGTCAGGTTTCCTGCCACCATGTGGACCTCTGTAACCAAATAAAATGCAGACTAGAGGACAAGTACCTTTGTTTTGCTGACCTATTGCTCTGGCTTTCCACATTTGGAGGTCTAGAGATACCTAATATTGTGATTTGCATTGGTCAAAACTCAGTGAATACCTCTCTCTCTCTCTCTCTCTCTCTCTCTCTCTCTCTCTCTGTTTTTATAGCTTGAATTTCTTATGACTTCTTCCTGCATATCTGCCATTGTTCTTGATATTTACAACTCTTTCTCTCCATGTGATATTGATTTTCATTTTATTGTTAGATATTTTTGCTTTTTTTCTAATAATATATCTTTGCCTACATTATAAAGCTTAAAATATTTGTTGTTTTGTTTTGAACTTGATCATCACATAAACAATTCTGGGTGGTCCTTTCCCTTCCTGTCAGAAACTTTGATTTCTTGAACCTCACTCAGCATACAAAAGGGTGTTTCCCTCTCCTCCACTCTCCTTCTCTCCCCTCTTCTTGCCTCCCCACCCTTTCTCATCCTTTTCCTTCCCTTCCTTCTTTTCTTTTCTTTCTTTCATCCTTTGTTTTCATTTTTATTTTGAGACTGTGTCCCACTATGGAGTCCAGGCTGGCTTCAAATCCATGATCTATCTGTCCCAGCCTCCTGAATTGGGAGATTACAAGCATTCTGTTCAAGTTCTTCATGTACTCAACAAAACCAACCAAACAAACAAGAAAACCATTTTTTTACTGAGATTTCCTTCAGAAAAATGAGGTTTCTTCTTTATATAACCTATATGATGGACCTCAAATTAATTCCTCATCCCCTTTTTATTTGCCCCTCTAATTGGTGGATTTTAATAGTTTCAATAAGCTTTACTTTCTATTGCAAAATCAGAACAGGCAGTTGAAAATTCAGATTTGGAGTTTAAATCTTCAATATTTTTGTTGCTGTTATTGTTGTTACTTTAACATAGAAGAAGACCCTTACAACATGAATTATTGTCAAGTATTATTTATTTTTTGTTCCATTAATTTTGCCAAATGTAGTCATATTATCCGCGGAGAATTTTGTCTTTTGTAGTAAATGCTAAACATCTCTAGGCAAACATCTACCCAAGCCTAAAACATGTAGGAGAATGTGTATACATTCTCTATGCACTCACTTAAACAACCATATACCCTTATGAAATCACAGAACACAGTGGTGTCATGAGCAAACATTGCTTTGTCAAAGACAGAGGAGGGATATGGTACAAAATAAAAACACATGATAAATATTTGGCTGTGTTCTTGTTGATTCTGTTAATGGCGAAATGATTGATAACTTCTCTTCTTGGATATTAAAACAACATTCTTGAGCTCATGAGCCCATCTTCTAATGAGAGAATGGACAATAGTACAATCCTGAGAAGAGAAAGTTGATGTGAGCAGGGGCAGACTCCCAGTGTCAGCAAACCTGAGCGGCACAGGCTATGGGCTACAGGCTACGGCTATGGGCTACAGGCCATGGGCTATGGGCCACGGGCCACGGGCTACGGGCTACGGGCTACGGGCTGTCTTTGCTGGTGTTTTCTATTATAGAAATGGGAAAGTATATTTCTGAAAGAAGACATTCTTTTTTTTAATGTGGACTAGTTTATATTTTGTTCTGCTCAGAGCTGAGCTTCATGACAGAGATGCCTTTCTAACATGTACGGCCATTTGGTATCCCCTGAGATATCACACACATGGGAAATTGTGAAAATATTAGTGCTGAGCCTGGAAGCTTGGGACAATGACAGAGATGTGGACCCAGTGGGCGCTAGACAGGTGATACAAAGCCCCAGTCACCATTCACTGGGCCAATCTGTGTGTGGCATGCCCACAGACGTTACTTCATTTGGCCTGCACATGTCTCCATTCTGAGATGCATCCTTGTTCTTCCTTTGTAAGTGAGGGAAATGGGAACCGTGCATTGAACAATGTAAAGAAGCCCAGACTGAAGCTAATAGTGACAAGTATGCCACTTAATGGCTGGGAAGCCTTCAGGAAGTCATTTTTTTCTTTATTTTTAGCCCATTATTGTGGACTTGGCTTTATTTGCAAGGTTGAACTCCTTACCAGATCTGGTACCAATGACTGTTTGCTGGTCTGTCCCTCCCAGAGGCCAAGGACAGTGCTGGCACACACAGTGTTTTTCTTCATATTCATGTGATTGTGATTTACAAATATACTATTCTTTGCATATTCCAAATGCTCTCTTCAGAGCAGATCAGAGCCTATTACCCCACCAGAAGCTGGCTCAGGAAAAGCTCCAGAGCTGACTGATGGCTGGCTTGGAAATTTATCCTCTGCAACAGGCCAAAGAAATATGCCAGTTCACTCGGCAGGAGAGCAAAGGCCCCTTGGAGGGTGGGACACAGGCATTCTGTGCTACTCATTCTGCATGACCAAAGGTGATTATCAGGATGCCAGTTTTTGAGCCAGCCCTGGGCACTGCAGTTACTAGTTATTAATACTATGAATAAAACTTTCAGATTCATTCCCCAGGAGGTAAAGACAGCCAAAGAAAAAAGTCACAGTGCAGTGTTGACTTAGGGAATTGAGGCTACACAGAGAGCGTCACTTTTTGGGGGGTTAGAGAGCAAAGGCCAGCAACACCTTTCTTAGAGATACTTGCCAACCAGTAGGTATCTGGTCATAATGTGTACAGTTTGTAATATTGCAATTGGACAAGATATCTCATTTACTAACAGATCTAAAATTCAAAAGGAACAAGTTTATCATCATGTCTTGAAGATGGGTACTAGTTTGTGAACTCTTTATTTATACCTTAAGTATATGTGACCTATTTGTCTATGAGATATGTGAGTCTAAAGAGATAACTGGCTGAGGTTATTTATTCATGTTAATAAGTGAAAGGAAGAGTTTTAGTAGTACAAATGCCTTCATTCATGGTGGTTTCATTGACACAAAAAGATGGCTCCTCAGAGATCACTGACCAGTCAATCTTAGGAAATGGAGTATCATAGCACCTTTTTGTGGGTGAACATCCCAAGCAGTACCTGCTTCTGCAGCGTATCTTCAGACTGGAGTAATATACATATATAGGGCACTTGAAAAAGAAAACCTCTTGTAAGAACAAAAAAGTAGAAATGTATGCCTAAGAGGCTTTAAAATGACACTTTCTGGGGTTGTTCTTGGATTAGTCACACTGTCACTGCTAAGCCTCTTTGGAATATATTTCTACTTTGATTGCCTTTAAGCAAGGCAAGCATACTAATGCATCAAGGACAGAAAGCACTCACAGCTTTATGTACTTCCCCCATAGCCTACTGGTATTGGTACCTATTTATTTCTTTTTCATTTTTCTTTTTTCTTTTTTCTTTTTTTTTCCTGTGGAACATTTACTCTGAATTTGCATTCTTGTTGCCCAAGTATGCTGATCACTTTTCAAAGTATAAATATCTACAATTAATGCATCAAATTTTTCTTTAACCAGATAAAGGTGATCTTAATCAGTGGAATAATAATAACCAAGTAAAGACATTCTTCAACTGATGTCTATGTGTTTGCTGACACAAACTTGTGTGTGTGTGTGTGTGTGTGTGTGTGTGTGTGTGTGTGTGTGTGTGCAATAGACATGCATTGTGCTGATTTTGAAATTTAATATCCATTTCAATCCAAATTTATGGCAGAAAGAACTATAAAGCTGCAAACAAAAAGCTTTCAAAAGTAAAATATATGCAACCTCTGTATCTCATTATACAATCTGGGATTCTCCCAAGGTATTCCTTAGAAATGCAGTCTAGGCTTCAAAGAGTCTATCAATCCTCTTGCACTGAGTGTTAACCCCACTTCTGGCCAGAAACCTTATATACCATCTCAAGGGAATATAGCTAGGGTCCTTTTTCCTCCCTCACCTAGATGGTCTGTTAGCTTTTCAGAGCTATAGCTGTAGATCTTGGTTGTGATACATTTTAATTTTATATGTGACCCTTCCACATTTATGAGTCCCCAATCAAGCTTTGTCTTTCTTGCCTTTTTGTGGTGACTTAATCTTTCTGTTATTTCAGTAATATAAACAAATCCACCTAGACAAAATTCTGTTACCCTATCTGTGGTCAACAAAGGCTGATGAAATACATCCAATTATCTATCCTAGAGAAAAAAAATAAAGTATGGCATATCAGCACAGAGGTGATGACAGGCCAAGACAATGAATGACATGGTGAATAGGCAACAGTTTCAAGGTTAAAATGTTCTTGGTGTCAAATCCTTTCTATAGAACTTACAAGTCCTGAGAATTCAAAGAGATAATTTAACATTTCCAATACTTTGGTTCTCTGCAAGACAAATGAAATAGCTCTTTCCAATGGTTCCAGTCATGGTACATATGTGTATTAGACATATACATGCCTTGCTCACTGGCCGAGTGGCTGGAATCATAGTACTAATGACTACAGCAAAGATGGTGTTGGAAACAGTGTTAAAGGATCTGTGTAAATGGCTCTGGTGGTAGTTGTAGTGGGAGTTATAATGTGATGGCAGAGGAGGTGGTTATATGGATACTGTTTGATAGTGTTGGGTTGGTGATAGTACAAGTCTTGAAGGTAGCATTGATGGTACTTGAGATAATAATGATAAATGGTAGAAATAATTGGAGGTAGAGAGGGGGGCACTTGTGATGGTAGTAAGGGTAATGGTGTTGGAAATACTGCTAATGATTTTTAAGGTAGAGGTAGTAGTATTTATAACAGGAGAAATGATAGTGACAATAATGAGAATTTTGGAACTAGAGAAGCCAGGATTGGTAGTGTTGAAGTCAAAGGTGTTAATGGTAGAATTTTGAGTGTTGGTGATGAAAACTTGGTACATCTTGGATGTTGGCTAAATAAGGATCAGTATTTTTCCTTATGGTATCAGTCTAAGAAGCTAGCAAGTATTGGGCGATATTAGTTTTAGGTGTGTTAGTTTTGTTTATGTTGCATTTGTTTAGCTCTGTAAAGCTGTGTTACTGTGAATGTTGAAATAATCTGATAGTCTAATAAAGACCTGAACAGCCAATAGGGAGGCAGCAGAGAGAAATAGGTGGGGATGGCAGGTAAAGAGAATAAATAGGAGGAGAAATCTGGAAAGAAAGGAAGAAACCAGCAGAGATAAAGGAGAGGGGGGGTATCAGCGGCCAGCCACCCAGCTACACAGCAAACCACAGAGTAAGAAGTAAAGTAAGGTATACAGAAATAGAGAAAGATAAAAGCCCAAAGGTCAAAGATAGGTGGGAGAATTTCTGAGAAGTGGGTGAGAAACAAGCCAAGCTAAGGCTGGGCATTCATAACTAAGAATAAGTCCCTATGTGTGATTTATTTGGAAGATGGGTGGCAGCCCCCCCCCAGAAGACCACAAAGCTAAATGAGTAAAACATCACATAACAAGCAAGAATCTCACAGCAAAGGCTGCTCCCATCCTTGCTATCTGCCATTTTGTGTAAAAATCTTACAACTGAGATCCTATTCATTAAAATTGCTAAAAATGTTCATATCTAAGGCTCTTACAACTTAAGCACATCATGTACTCTTTCTTCATCTACAATGATATATTACAAAATGCAAAATATAAAAATAAGACCTCAGAGGATAGTAATAAAGTAGGAAACCCAGCTTCTGCATATAACCATTCTTTAGGTTATAACCATTATCAACAACAGAGTCTTATATAATTCTTAAACAGTTAAACACATTTTCTCATTTGAGAGTTGCAGGAATGGGTGGGGAGCACAGAATTGATGAGAGCTGAGATGGGGCATGGAAGGTTTTCTATACCTAGGGTAACTTTCCAAGGTCACACATGCTGTTGGAGATGAAGACAGGAGTTTGAAGTTCAGGCATCTGTCATGTTTGCTCTTTCACTATCCCGACTCCCCAAGCAGAACTTAGGTTCTCAGGAAGGCAATGTGTTCTGGCTCTTTTCTTGCCATCAGCACCTCATGCAGAGCCAGCCACACACAAGTGGCCTCTAAGTGCCTGTGACAAGACCTGGTGAGAGTAGTTCACACCACAGATGAATATTCTGCCTGATGTAAATACGTGATGCCCGAGGGTATTATTACAATGACCTCTCTGTGAGCAAAAATCCTGGGGCTCTGGAAGTTAAACAGATGACACCAGCCTTAAGGAACCCAGAGACATCTTCCCTGAGGATGCTTCCGGATGCCTCTGGACAAGGCTGAGACATTAACCTCTTTTCTGAGGTCTCGGGGAAACACTGATGATTCTTGCTCCGTTTGCGGGGAGCAGAGCCTGATGTTTGGGCTGAGGCTGAAATGTATACCACACATCTGGCGCTGGGACGATTGGGAGGCTGCTGTGGTCAGCAGCCAGGGGAGCAAGGCCATTTCAGGGCGGTTAAGCTGGAGTAACTCGAGTACAACAGGGTCTGAGTCATCGTCCTCAAGGGGAGCTCCCACTTGGGTGGAACCTGACACCTGAACCTATCTGTGGCTTTGCCCTGGCTGGCCCTGTCCTGCCCTGTGCTGTCCAGGACAGCTCAACTTGGACAGGACAGGACAGGCCCCCACTTGGTTCTAGCCCAGAGGAACTGAGCCCAATCTGCAAAGCCGGGAGCTCTGAACAAAGACAGTGATGTCAGCAAGGGTGGGACACAGTTTGAGATGAGATCCTGAAGGCCTGTGTCTCTGGGTTACTGTGTCCATTCCTGAGCCACCCCCTGCTTTTCCCCTGACTTCCTCCTCCTTCTCCCTATCTCCTTCTCCCTATCTCTATGTCTGAACATCTATGTGCATATCTGTGTGAATCTTGAGGATGTCATTGGCCTGTGTGTTTTGGCATATATTTTTTCTACAAAAGAAAAATGTAGTTGACTTTTTTTGGTCTAGAATTTAATTGGTTGTGAAGCGCCAACTATAAAGGGCTTTTAAAAATGACCCTGGCATTCAAGGCTGTGACCTGAATGACTTTTAAACACAGACAATTCAGTTAGTCACTGTAGCAAAGTTTTCCATGAACATTATATTGGCTGCCTAGGAGTGTCCATATAGGACTTGCATCGTTGTGTAGAGCAATAGTGGCCATGGTGGTCACAGAGATCATGGTGGACTAATGACCCAAAACATCAGCCTAAGTTTAGCTTTGCTGGGTCTGAAGGAAGATACACAGGTAAGATTTACCTCCCTTCTTCAAATATGACCATCCTTTGATAAATATAGAAACTTTATGTCTATCATTTGTCATATCAACATTCAAAATACTTTAGAAATGTCACACTGACAGTGCAAAATGCCACTTGTTTTTCCCCACTCTCAGAAAACCCCTTGTAACAGTATCATATGTCAAGGTACAGAGCATTGGCCTTTGATCTTTGTGGCCCACTCCTTGACTCCTCCAGTATACAGTGGACTGGTTGCTGTCTGATGCCACTCTGCAGATTCAGAGTAAGTTATAATAGATAGAAGCCCAGTAAGAAGGGTACAGGCCCCACCTCTGGACCTGCTGTAAAATGGATTCCATGAAGGAGGAAACAACTGAAATGTGAATAAAGAAATCAGGGCCTGGAGGTTGGACTCTGAGAATGAAGTATTTCTGCTGACTCACTGAAGAGACAGAAATGAAGAGAAGTAAGAAAGGATGAGAAGGATGGAGGAAGGCAAAGAGCTAGCCAGAGAGACACAGAGAAAATGTCAATCCAGATTGCTAGATAGAGTAATCCGCTGAGGCATTAGGAGACCATGCTAGAAGCTCCTCTTACATTCCAACTTATTCTGCAGACTGTTCAGCAAACTTGGCCTGCACAGCCTGTGGTGTCTCATCTCTTGGTATAACACCAAACCTAGTCATGAGAAAAACACTAATGCAACAACCTCAGCCCCACCCCTCCTGCGTCCTTGTTGTCCTCGGATGAATCACAGAACACACATTTAGTGGTGACTTCAGGAAATTCTGAAAATCCTTCACTATCTACTCACACATATCTGATGGCATTCTACCCTAAGGCAGGAAGAGTTTTGGTGAAAGCATTCAAGGTATTCCTAAGGAACAAAATGCAAAGTCTTAGATGCTAAAAAGTCCTAAGCATTTAACAAGTAATACTCATTTAAAATAGTTTACACAGAGAATTGTGATTTCAGTTTGTTAAGTAAGTCTTACAGATAAGTGTAAGCCTTGGTATAGAACTCTGGCATTGAAGATCCCTCCTTGAGATTTTTTCTATCCCTTATGGATATACCTGTTAGAAGCTTTAGGGTCTGTGTTTGGAGATGGGGTACCCAAAGAAGCATGAGGAGTTTTCTTACCCCTTATCTGTACTACAGTTAGTCATTCCAGAGCATTGCTCATTGGTTTCCCGTGGATAGCATGAAGCTCGCTATGATGACTTTCCCAGAATACACTATGGCACTCAACATGACCTTGGATTGATGCAGACAGATCATGAGAAATTTCATGATGGCTGAAACATGTATTGTCAACATCATTTTTCAGAGGGAAGATCTTTCAGATTCAACCAAGGATGGGTTCATATGATTACCCACAGAAACTGCTGAGAAGGTTCTTAATGAACAGATGCACAGCACAGCAAGAGATGTTTTGACCCATCTCATCCATTTTTTATTAGTGAGCTCAGTTTTAGGGTTTTGGACAGCCATGCTTTGAGTAAGGACACTTTACATGGATTTGAACCACTTTAGCAACCTGAGAGAATGAGAGGGTACCAAAGACTTAACAGAGAAAGGCTGCCTGGGGTTCCCTGACTTCTTAGAAAGCAAAGTGGCACATCTCCATCTATCACCATAAATGGCCTGCCTGAACTTCTAGTGTCTTCAGTTTGCGTCATAATATTTCATTCAGCTACCCATTCGTTACACACACATTCTGAAAGCAAATAATGTTAATGTAAACAATTTGGGAAGCATTGTTCCATCTGCTGAAAATTTGCAGTAGTTGGTTTGCCCCTTGTCTAAACTGGGGCAGCTACTCTCAGGCAAGTTTGGGAGGTAAATGAACTGTCTGGATGCTTTTCTTGGCAGTCTCTCTTATTAGTGGGAGGTGGCAGTAACGAGAACATGAGGAAGACGGAAAGTGTTTACTTAAAGTCATGGCCAAATGGCGAGGGAGAGTTAAGATAAATCATAAGCTGTCAATGATGACAACTTCAAACTGCTACTAGTTCACTCCTGTTTATGGAGTCTCAGATGCTACATTTGGAATGTGAAAGAGCTTAGAAAAAGCCTTATTGGTAGACGTTGCTGATTGAGTACATCAGTGTTAGAGGCAAAAGGTAGCAGCCTGCACACAAGGAATACTCATGGCAACATAAGGCCCTGCTCCAGTCTTTTTAGTTGAGCCAATGTCCAGTGAATGGAGATCCCTTGCTCCAGTCTCCCATTATGACTCAGTCTATGCTTCATCTGTCACTTGCTATACTTTTGTCATGCAGCAAACCATGAAGTTATCGAGCTTGGTGCTTGTCTGGCTGCCTTTCTTGTCTAGATGATTGTGCTGGGCTACTGACTTCTGAGCTGCAACTCAGACTTTGGCATATGTAAACAAAAGGGTCTAATTGTTTGAGGACATTCCTCAATGACTTTCACGATTTCACACTAGATTCTTTGGCTAATGAGCATTCAAAGATTTGGTGCTTGCCAGATATGATAATGACATCCTTCTTTCTGGTATCTGTACCTTCAAACTGCCTTCCTTGAAGAATCTTGAAAGAGGGAAATTCACCCAGAATTTCCATTGGAGATATCCTCAAAATCATAACTCATTTCTTTTACAGAAGAAAACCAGACTAATATTATCTGGCAAAGTTTTAAAAACCAAAATTCAAATTCTTGGTTTTAAAGAAGTGGCGATGAGATTTGAGGAATAAAAGGTAGGTTATGGTTTGAATAGGAAATGGCCCTGCCCTACCCAGCTGGCTTGTGTACTACACCCCTGGTTCTTGGTAAGCGGTACTATTGGAAGGCTGAAGAAACTGTGGGAAGAGCTCTAGTTGCAGGAAAAAGGTATAGCATGAATAATAAAAACCCAGTGACAAATATTGGGGTTCAAGGTGAAGATCAGAAGGCAAAACATCTAGCCAGTAGCTTTGACCTTTACCAAGGCTGAAATGGAGATCCTGTCTTCCCTGTGACAGGAAACTAAATCTCATATGAGACCCTTTGCTTCTTCCTTATATACTTTTCTAGTGCTAGTACTAAAGATGTGAACTTTGTTACTCTTTTAGATTGATTCATTATCATGTAGCCCTGGGTGGCCTTGACTCAGAGAGATCCATCTGCCTTTGTCTCCTGAGTCCTGCAATTAAAGGTGTGTGCTACTACTGCCTAGCTTCTATGGCTAACTAGTGTGACTGGCTTTGCATTCTGACCTCCAGTGGCCTTATTAATCATAAACAATATATCACCACAAAAAGGCCTCTAGGGATTTCCTTTGAGGGTTGTTTGGTTCCTCCAAGTCTAGTGGTTCTAGACCTTCCTGATGCTTTAATGCAGTTCCTCATTTTGTGGTGACCCCCAACCATAAAGTTATTTTCATATCTATTGTTATGAATCATAATGTAAATATCTGATATGCAGATGATCTTAGGTGATCCCAGTGAAAAGATTGACCCCCAAAGGAATCATGACCCACAGGCTGAAAACTACTTGCTGTTCTTAGCCCTTCTCCTTTCTTTATGTCTACCCCTAGCTGATCTGTCAAGTTTTAAAACCCTTCTTAGTTATTTACATTGTGTTGAAGATGATAAAGTACCTGATGTTAACAACTGAAGAAAGGGGCCTTGTAATGATATATTATTTATGATTATTAAAGCTTGCCTGGGGATTCAGAAAGCAAAATCAGTTACAAGCCATGGAAGTCAGGCACACACCTTTAACACCAGCAACCAGAAGCTAGGAGGTGGTGGTATATACCTTTAATCCTAGGATTCAGGATTAAGAGGTAGAGCAATCTCTGTGAGTCCAAGGCCATCCATATCTACAGAAGATTGAATAAGTCCAAAAGAGAGTTATAGCTCACACCTTTAATCCCAGCACAAGAGGGGTATAAAAGACAGTAGCAAGGAGAGTATGAGGTATTCATTCTCTAGGCAAATTGAGGAGAGGTTACAGTCTGAGGCATGGTGAGAGCTGGTGGAGACAGGATCAGCCCACTCAGCCTGAGGTAGAGGTAAGAAGTTAGTGGCCAGCTACTTTGTTTTTTGAATATTCAGCTTGAAGTTTGAACCCCAGTATTAGTCTCTGAGTCACTTACTTTTCATGTTACAGGGCCTGAGGAATGAATTTGAGGATTATAAGGGACAGTATATTAAGAGTGAACTCCATTTAATCTGCTATGGGTTGAATTCATTATTCTCAAAAGATATAGTGGTCTACCACTCTCATCTTGGAATGTGACTTAGTTTGGAAATGGGGTCTTTTCCTGTATGAAGTTAGTATGAGCTCTTTAGGGTGAGTCTAAATCCAACTGTTCTTCTTAAGGGGAGTTTTGGACATGCACACATGCACATATTCACACACACACACACACACACACACACACACACACACACACACACACAGGAGGAAATCCATGTGCAAATGAAGACAGAAATTTTAGTGATGTGCCTGTAATCTGAGGAATGCCAAAGGTTGCCAGTGATTACCAGACACAAGGCAAGAGACACAGAACAGACCCCATCCCAGCCCTCAGAAGACAGTGACAGCACCGCCAGCACCTTGATCTTGGATCTCTAGCTAAAGATCCTTGAGACAGTAAACATCTGTTGTTTAAGCTGCCCAGTTTGTGGTGTACTCCCAGAAAATGAATGCAGAACCAGATGGTAGACTGAGCTTTGAAGTAATTAGGCTGATGGGGGAGAGAATGCAAGATAGAGGGAAATTATGCATGTATCAGCCACTAGAAATGGGGTTCTAGAAGGTTCTGACCAGGAAAGATGACTGTCCCAGTCAGGGTATGTCTCTAGCAAGCTAGGCAAGGCAATTTGATACTATTCAAAAGCATAATTGATGGATAACAAAGAACCTTGGATGATTTCAGATTGGAGAGTACTGTAGCATTTGAGCAAATTGTTCATCAGGAAACAAGTAAGCTTTCTTGGCTGAGAAAATTATACACCTTTATGCTCTCTCTCTCTCTCTCTCTCTCTCTCTCTCTCTCTCTCTCTCTCTCTCTGTGTGTGTGTGTGTGTGTGTGTGTGTGTGTGTGTGTGTGTGTGTGTGTGTACATATGAATCAAGGAAATCATGTGCCATAAATTTTCAAAATACACTTTTAAAAAGAAGGGATAATTATTTTCCCCTCCCCTCAAAAAAGTTCAGTAGTTAGTATTTCTTACCACTGAAGCTTCTTTGGTTTGTTTCAAGCAGTTATGTTTGTAAGTTCTGGAGCATCAGTCTACTATAACTTGACTACAGAAAGGGAATGTTTGTAAAATACTCACTTGATTAAGGTAGCCATGCACTGGAACAATATCCTTCCCACACGAACATCTCTTAGAATTTTCCAGACTTTTTACCTTTTCTAAGATGACTACAAGTTGGGCCTTCTGTCAATCTGATATATCCTTAGTGTCTTTCCTGTGGTGACTACTGAAGAAGAGCATTGTTTTGATGGGATCATGGCCTCCACTCAAATTTAACCTGGAATTTTCCATGTATACTAGTATCAAGGAGGAATGAAATATCGTCTCTTTGATTCTCTCTGCACCACTGACAGATCAATGAAAGATTCTAGAGAGGCTTCCTAAAGACCTGAGGACATGAGCAATTCAACTCACAAAATCACACAGACCTAAATCCTGCTTGATAGATCACAACAGTACCTAAATAAATTTCATGTTTCCCCATGAAAATGCAAGCCTGTCAGTCCTGTTTCAAGGTGACCAGTGTAAGTTGGTATCTTCCCAATGGAAGATCTTCCTCCCCTTCTTCATAAGAGAGCATCCAGCTGCCTCCAGAGGACCAGCCACTTCAGTAAATACAACCAGACAGAGATTAAGATGAGTAACTATGTCAATGCTGAATGGGTTCAACTATTCATCAAGTCACCTTCAGATGCTGATTATAACATAACAGACACACTGTCTTATCTAGTAGAAGTCAAGTTTCAAGGAGATGAGAAATCAGGAGGAAATAAAACAGTTGTTCAGGGGTGAGATTGTTGCTGAAAAGAAAATTAAAAGATGGTATGCAAAGTAACAGGGACTGAGGCCCTCACAGGAAGGAGGGAGATGAATGATGCTTTCTGAGAGCAAGAAATGATCACTTTACAACTTGTTGAGTAACATAAGTGATGTGACATAAGGATGGTGCTCCGGAATTATAAAAAAGGGAAAGCTCCTCCCTTAGGTTTTATTCCATGGAATATGAATCTGTGAATGTGCACAGATTTATTCCCATTGCTCTTCTTCATGTCCTCATGAGGTTCAGGAAGAGATTATGCATTGCATAAGTCAAAGTGTTTGGTTATGATAGTAATTTTTAAGTATTTATTTATTTATTTTATTTTTAGGATGTGTTCTAGCTTCACCAAAAAGAAACAGTAGCTGTAGCAAGGAACAGCACACACATCACACACCACAGTATTTTCTCTCTATCATTTTGATTTAAGTATTTAATTTTAAGAGCTTTCTAAAGTTCACAAGTCTGTCCCCAGTAGAAGTTTCTGTTCACACCAGGTACTCTCAACTTCCTATTTCAAAGTTTTCACTTACAATCTATTTACAGTCTTACAAAAGTACAATATAAGAGGTTAATGAGTACAGTGACTGTCCTCAGCATTTAGACATGTCTCTCCTCAGAGATGTGGCGCTTTTAGAGGAAACAGTTGCTTGAACAGGCTAGGGAAGCTAGCTCTGCCATTGGCCATATGTCCTTAAAACTCTTTTCTTTATTTTCCTCAACTATGAAATGAGATTAGTAATACTTAGTCATAGCATGATTGTAAGAAGTGCTAAGCATCTGGTCAAATGTGTGGCATAGTTCTGCACAATGTTAGATGTCGGCAAATATACCTTCTTCTCATTTGATGATACAGGCATTCATTCATTCATTGCCTGGAAACTAATCTAGGAAATGAGCTATTGATTTAAGCAATGTGGACCCCACCATGGTAATATCACAGTACAGTTTCACAGCCCTAAGAAGACACTTACCATATATCATAAAAATAATGTCTAAAGCTGAACACAATGTGGAATGAGATCTAGATTGACAACAGGTAGTTTATTTAGTGATAGTACTCACACAAGTCCACTTAGCCAGGCAGCAGGGAGAGAGAGAAGAGGCCTGCATGCATGGCGCTAAACTACTTAAACCTTTTCCATGTCATTCTGACACATGTGATTAGCCACAAGCAGGCGTGGTCAGCATTACCTCTAGAGAGAATTACCCCCTACAAATGTCTCTGGAAAATGGTAGAATAACTTCTCAGTGTGATGATGCCTCTTTCTCATATTATCATAGTACTTTAGACCATAATCTCCCACCACTTAAATGAGTACATTTTAAATTTGCCACTGTAAAAGTGACAGATAGGTGATATGTGTTAATTAGCCTGATTGAATCATTGCATATTTTATACATTCTGTTATGATTTGTTCTTCAAAATATTTGAAAATAAGAAACCTTTGAGACAATGCTGCTGATAGTATAGAGAACAATGCCAGTCTTGTGTCACTTACATATAGAAAACAGAGCAGCACTATATATCTTACATACTTCCATCTAGGTCAAATAGTAAGAATTAGTGAGAAAAGGAATCAAATTGTCTTCTTAAATTGTTCTAATTAATAGCAAATTTCTATCATAAGAACCTCAGATATTTTTAAATGATAACAATCAGATAGCGACTCAGAAAACCTCCAAATATATTTTCTAGATTTTGACAAAAAATGAGCTTTCTGGGCTCTTTTTCCACTCTCCATAATTGTCACTGTGATACTTGATGGTTATGGTCCTCTGATGCCATTTTCCAGGTAATGGCTTATGAGGGTGAAGTTATCACTTCCAACCTTGAACTCTACCAGGTAAAAGTCAAGATCTATGTGCTTCATAAAGTTCTTAATGGAATTGTGATGGTTACAGGAACTGGGAAAGCAACCAGTTCATTCTTTAATCCTAATCTTGACTCCTCTTTATTATTTTATTTTTGATATTATAATTTAATTACTATATTTCTTTCTCTATTCTTTATTCTTCTTTCAAACTCTCCTATATACTCCCCCCAACTCTATTTTTTGTCTTTTTTTCACTAATAGTTGATATATATATATATATATATATATATATATTGCATATCTTATAACTTATTCAGTCCATATAATGTTACTTGTTTATGTATTTTCAGGGCTAACAAGTTGACACTGGGTGATCTTTCCTCTTTTACCAAGGGAATATGTTTCCAAACTATTTCAAATTCTTAGCATGATGGGAAACATTTAACTAGTGTTAGAGCAACTCACTAAATGCTAAAGTTTTGTTTCTACTCAGTCCCTTGATCAGATGAGGTGTGAAGGCCTGGGCCATGGTTTTGGCCCATTTTTTGGCTTCATCTCAGGGCTTACAATTCCTTTGTTTCTGTCACTTATAAAACAGGCCTAGGATCTACTTGCCTCATGGTGAGAGATAACTTTTTATAGAAGAGCTGGGTTTTTATTTTGTTTGTTGTCTTGTTTAAAGACCCCATTTCTGAAATGTCTCTAGGTTAATTTTATTTCTTTTTCCATGTAGTACTCTACTTATTTATTACCTCTGTCTCCTGTCCTGTGTGAGCTGCCCAAAAGATGTGAAGATGGCAAGATAAGATATTCCAGTTAGAGCCAGGGGTCTGGATCGGGATCTGAGAGGATGCCATGTGCCCTAGACACAGTACCAGAGCGTTCTGACTGTGTTTATGTGGCATTGGCCAAGCTGATAATAAAGAGAGCTTCAGTTTCTCATTTGCTCTACTTCTTGTTTTTATAGTCTCTTTGAGGACTTTACAGGGAAAAGCTGTGAGATTAGAACAGGATTCATGATTTCTGGTCCTTTATTCCTAGGACAATGCCATCTAACATTACCAAAATGTCACCTCTCTTTTTCTAGATGAGAATACAGCCATCTGATTATTTTAGAGATTCAAAAGAATAAGCATATTTCTTTACCAAGTCATTTTTGTTCATCAGCATTCCAACACATGTGGAGTCTGGAGCACAGGGAGATAAGGATACCATCAGAGAGGACTGGGTTGGTGACAAAGCCCATAGATAGTAGGTCTCAACTACAAAAGCTAGCATGGGTCCAGACTTTTTGGGGTGATGCCATTAGCATGGATGTGCTTGTCTGACTGGTCACTTGCAAAATGACAAAAACAAGGATTCTTTTTCCCTATGTTGGAATGCATGCATTTCGTCATGTGGAGTAGCAAGAGATGCTCATTTGTCATGTGGAGAATTATTGGCCTATTACCACTCCCCACTCTGCTACTCTGTTTTGTCCTGACAGGTTAGGCTGAGTTGTTTTTGTCAGAGGTGAAAAAATGTCTATATATTTCAAATATTGGTGGCTTAGCACGGAAAATTTAAACTAAATCAAAGCCAAAAACACAGTAGGCTTTAATGAAATGTGAGAGTACTTAAAGTCTTCATTTAATCCTTCCTTCTTCCCATCGGGGCTGTGGAAAACAACTAGTTTTGTTAACAGAATGACAAAGAACCTGACCTTTCTACTGACTGTCTATAAGCACCCCAAATGAAGGACAGGTTAAGATGAGAACACATCTTAATCCTTGATATATGTCTGTGGTACTTATCCTATGCAGGCAACTTACAAGTTCCCTTTGAAAGAGTACACTGACTTTGTTTCCAATTAAATAGGTGTAAGAAAGGACTTTCTGAATAAAACTACATTCCTTCAGGAATTAAGGCCAACAATTGGTAAGTGGAACTTCATAAAACTAAAAACTTCTTCACAGCAAAGGGAAACAGTCAAATAATACATAATCCCATAGAATGGGGGGGGGGGATTCTTGGCAACTATACATTTAATAGAGGATTAATGGCCAAAATAAATAATGAACTAAAAAACAGAGTTATAATCACATTTCATTTGTCATACTTGTACTTTGAATAGAAAAATACAATCAAGATAGTTGGGATTTACAAAGTTAATGATCATTTTTGAAGAGAATTTTGATAAGCATTATTGTCTGACTGTTGCCAAAATGGAAAAATAAACTCTGTGAATCTGTGGAGAAGCAATGTTAAGAAATTGCTCTGAATGCTACTGATAGAGAAAGGAGGGGATGAATGGACAACTGAATGTTGTGCCATGTATGGTATCTACAGATGATTTGTCCTGGGACCCTCTATTGACACTTAGCTACTTTATAGAAAATGACAATATATTTCTATCTGACCAGCATAGAATACTTACATACCTAATACAGTGCATGCCAAGTAAGCAATTGTTGTACGGTATTGTTTAACAGATAAAGGAAAAGTAATAGCTCCTGTATGGTCAAAAGATTTTTGGGGTATAATTTTGATCTGTGATTGGTTGTGTTTTTAGACTTGGATCTTGTAATTGCAGAGGGGTGCTTGCAGAAGAGCAAAAAGTATAGGGGAATTGTACAGAAGTCAGTGCAAGCACACATATAATTATTTTATATCTCAATGATAAAGAGTAACTTTTCATTGTATAAAAAGTGACACTGAACATAAACAAATTATTAGCTATTGACAATTAATATCTATCTTTGTCATTTTCTTTATATCTTTTTCACTGTTGTCATTTAGAACATTTGTTCTACTAAACCAGAAGACAGAGCTTTGAACTCAGGCTCAAGGGGCACTCAGCTTGCACCTGATTGCTGTTAATAAGCTCCTCCCTGTTTCACAGTCGCACAGTCTTCCTTATCTTTCTAGGTACCAACATTTAAATGTGTATTTCAGTTATTATTTTCCTCAGACAATTCTAGAGCTACTGTAGTGAAAGTCTGAAGTGGACAATAACTCATGAAAAATGCCTTTGGATGATTTGTAGAAATCTTGTAAATATTAATATAAAATAATACTGTTGTGAAGACTATGAAAGACACCTTATAAAGCAAAGTTAAGAGATACCCCAGTTCATATTCAGGCAGTTTTAATCCTATACTGTAACAACAACAACAAAACATTTCTCTAATAAGTGAAGGAAGGACTGGTGATTGCATAATTATGTTCTTTGACTGACTATTTCAAAATAAGATAATGTGTATGTTCTTAAGGTAAGAATAATCTATGAGGGACAATCTCATGAGATTAATGATTAGGACACAAGATGCTATTGGTACACAGGTAAGAAGGAAATGCCAGTGTTCATGTGAAAATGGAGAATACTGGTGTGTTCTTAGGGCCACATGACAAATTAGACCATATGTAATAACCTATTTGGTTATTTAGCAAATGTATAAAAATCCTACTATGAATCCAGATGAATTTTTTTTATAAAATCCAGAGTACATGGGAGCAGATGATGGACTGAAAAACAAAGGAAAGGAAAATGTCCTTAATTGTATGGTATGAGATATAGTGACGCCTGATGGGAATCAGAATTGAGGTCTTCCTTGTCCATAATTGATACAAAACAGTATATACAAGTTAAGTCTGCTTACAACATAGAGGTGTGGGAGAAATAGCCCTTCAACTAAAAGTAAGAAAAATTCAGAGTCTTTGAGGTTATACCTCTGACTTTCAAATTCTCAAACATTGATTGACAATAGTTCATCAACCTTCACATCTGGGGGAGACTATATGACCTACAGAGAAAATGTAGAAGATGTAATCAAAAGTTGTTTTGGCAAGAAAGAAAGAGAATTGCAATAGTATAATTTGAATCTTTGGATTGCTTGGACAATGCCAAGATCTGGGACTGAATTCTAGGTAAGGCAAGTTTCCCAGCCTCCTATTTCAGTCATGTCGAAATCAAGGAGCAGAGAATAGTAGTGGTGCACAGATAGTTTTCAATCAGTGCCCCTTTTCAAAATTGAAGTTTGTCATCAGAGACCTATCATCTCATGGGGACTAGACTGCCATGAGTTCATCACCACAAACCATATACAAAACTCAATGTATGTGAGTAGTCTAGTTTTAGATTTCCTTCTAACTCTGCATAAGTGTAATAAATACTTTCTTCCAAAAAAGAAATGTGATATATCCATTCTAGTTGCTAACAAACACCATATTTATATTCCCAATACAGAGGGTATAGACAGCTCATATGGAAGCAAAGGTCACTGATACTAGTATTTTTCCTCTGTTGTTCTCACTACTCTTTATCTTGACAAAACAGAACATTTGTTTGGAATGAACAACAGTGTTTGTTTCCATTTTGATAACAGTAGAAGAAAACTTCACATACCACTTGAATTTGGATGATCCCATGTTTTAAACTAAACTATGTGGTTACATTCTTCAAACACAGCTGGCAGGGTTGGGCTTCCAAAAGTGCTATTTTGGTGGCACTGTGGGACACTCTAAGGGATGAAAACTTCTACAGTCTGGCTTGGTGCTTGGAGTAATTACTTAGGAGGATAGAAACTACTTGAATGAGCATAGCTTCAGGGTTGTGAATGACAGGGCTAGGCAAAGCCTTTTTAGGGGTGAGAGTGGGGAATGGAACTCCATACCAGGTTCTGAAGTGGCACTAAGAGTTGGAAGTAACCTTCATATGTTTGATGTGTGACAGATACACATGAGGAGCACAGACAGTAAAGGCTTGAAGCGGGTGGGAAAGCCATCACTTTCATGTAGGTCTTAAAAAATTCTTCTCTAACTCCTAGGATCTACATGTAAAAAATACACTTAAATTTTTGAATATGTTAGAGACATCACAACCAAGCAGTGCCATCACCAAACATCTTTTGGGTTTCAGAGATTTGCGGGTATAAAGAGAGTCCACACTTGATTGGAATTTGAGGATACAGAATGAGGAAATGTTACCACAGAGTGTTCCTTTCTAGCACTGCAAGGGTAGCATTGAGGACTAGGAGTGAAAGGGTGAGGCTTTAGGTCAAGGAAGAATTGAGAAGAGGGGTTGGAGATGAGGAGGAGTGCTGTAACATTTGCTTCACACGAATTTAGCCCTAGGTATAATCCTGTCTTAATTACTATTTATTGTTGTGATGGGATACCATGACCAAAGGAACTTACAGTAGAGAAGGTTTATTTGGCTTTACAGTTCCAGAGGGTTAGGGACCATGACTGTCATGATGAGGAGCATGGTGGCGATGCAGGCATGGCAGTGAGCAACACTGGGACAACTTTTACCTTTATCTGCAAGTGGGAGGCAGAGAACTAATTGGGAAAGGCATGGACTTTTGAAACTTCAAAGCCCATCCCCACTGACACACCTCATCCAACAAGGGCATAGGTGCTGACCTTTGCCAAATAGTTCCACCAAACTGGAACCATGCATTCAAGTATATGAACTGTTGGGGACCATTATCACTCAAACCACTACAAATGCCCAGAACTTGAGGTGGAGGAAGAGAGAGAGAGAGAGAGAGAGAGAGAGAGAGAGAGAGAGAGAGAGAGAAGAGAGGGAGAGAAAGAGAGAGGGAAAGAGACTGCAACCCTTAGAGATATTCAGAAGGACCAGGAACTAAGATCCATATCCCTTCAAGCTGGAAAGAATCCGTGGAGCTTGGAGCAATTTAGATAAACTTTCAGCACATAATAATCAGAGCACTCTATGAACACAAGAAAAGAGATTCCTATTCTTGTGTGAATTGGTCATGACTTCTGAACCCTGTTTTACCCTTAGGAAATATTTGGGATTCCCTACAGTAATCCGAACAAGCCTACATACATTTAGAAAATGTACGCCATTTTGTAAAAGGGCCCTTCCTGTTCAAGGCACTCTGAGTCCTGACAGCATGTTAACGATGACGGCAAGGATGTTGTAGCAATTGGAAGGCCTCCGAAGTGGGGAAAAGAACTGCCTCCAAGAGTAAAAGGTTGAATGATTGTTAGGCGGGGGGCCAAGGATATGGGGAACGGTTCTGCCAATTCTCCACTCCCCCTCCAAGTGCTCCAGCTTCCCAGCTGCCGCCAAGACACATTTTATTTTTTCTGACATGAAATATGTATATAATTCTAGCCTGATTTTTTAAAACACAAGAGGGTTGATTCTGTTTATGCCTCCCTTTACTCCCACCAAGTACAAACATTGGCCTCCAGCCTGGTGGTGACGACAGAACCTAACAAACAGAATCATAGAGCCAGGAAGTAGATGGCTGAGTAAATAGGCCCCCAAATACAAACAGTTTTAACCAGGTA
Organism: Cricetulus griseus; assembly: GCF_003668045.3. NCBI lineage: Eukaryota > Metazoa > Chordata > Mammalia > Rodentia > Cricetidae > Cricetulus > Cricetulus griseus. Next base: position 20,118,147 of record NC_048600.1, read on the forward strand.
GGTGTGGGAGTGGAGAACCTGGACTGAGAGGCTTGGGCAAATTAACTGTCTGGGAAAACAGTAATAGACAAAGGTTGACTTTTGGCTCTGAGTTTAATACTGTTTGTCTGGTCTCTGCATCTGGACCTCAGGCTTTATAAATCTCCAGGCTCAGATACTGTTGGCTGAAGCAGAAAAAGAGTAGCCTACTGAAATAAGATCTGTTTTACAAAGTTTTGTGTATGTGCACTAAACCCAGGGTGTAGCATCTTCATGTGCATATATGGTTCATGTAATAAAGGGTATGCAATGTAAATGAAAGGCATTGGGTAATGGAAAATATGTGAGGCCACAAAGGAACAGGTTTGTGTTAGAATACATGTGGTGCAAGAAGGCACAGGCACACTGATAAAGGAAGCCACCCTGCTATGCATGCTACAACTGTTGCCTCGTTTCCTTAATCCAGCTGTGGCTGCATGTCAGCTAGGGGAAGAACATTAAAAAACACCTCTCCTCTTCCAGTAGGCAGGAATCCATGGCAACAAAGATCAAGCATGATTTCTCATGCATCTTACTGTTTGAAAAATCATTACAGAACATGCATTGTTTCTATACTTCTATGAGCAGAGTGGTTCTGTTTTCAAACGCTTTGTCCATTCCCAGAAACTAGCTCACTGTATTTATTTTTGTTACGTGCACTTTGAATGAGTAAGTAACAAGTAATAAATGATTCCCTTTCTTTGTATCTTGACTCTGAGACACCACAGGGAATGGTATGAATTCTGCTTAGGATCTGCTACTTGAGTTTTGTTTTAATCAGAGGCGTAGAAAGGATGCTTCCTCCAAGCTCCAGGAAGATGTTTATTATATTACATGTAGATCCTTCAGTATATTGCTCTTTTAGTCTCAGATACCAAAAGCATGCTTGTTGGTGTGGTCAGTAACCTTAGAGAAGAAAGTGGCATGTATTTCTCCAGTGGCCCTCGGTAGGCCTTGTCCAAAGAGGAGTTAAATATTTATGGAACTCCATAGATTCAAGGATATTTATTATCTTGGTGTTTGAATCAGGCTGTGTCTCATTTTCTTACTTTAAATTTATTGAGGAATGGGTGGCAGAAAGGGGGAGAGAAGATATGAGATTTGGAAAGGGAAAGTAGAATTACTCGAAGTCAAGAGTTAGGGGTAGGAAGGGAAGGGCAAGGAGCTGGGCAAAGGAGTGAAAGGGAAGAAAGATTACATCTGAAGTGAACACACCCATTTTTCTTGTCCTTATCACTAAATGTGGTATTTACATCAAATTAGACATTATAAATAAAAAGGACCAACCTCCCCTGTGTGGTTAGCTCCTCTAAAAGCTGGTGCAATTTGCAAACATTCAAATTAAAGCTTCCAAAGATCTTGGTCGTTGTTCTAGTATTCATGTTTCCCCTTTCTCTCTGCTTTTCTTTTCTCAGCCAGAAATCACATGGCTTGTGTGCCTGTCTGCCTTAGAACAGAAGATCAGATACATGTGACAGTACCACAGTTGGCCCCAGGTGTGCTCAGAACCTGAAGAGGTTCTTCCTCAGGGATGATAATTGAAAGCAGCTAACACTTACAAGAATCAATACCTCAGCTCATGTACTTGTGAGAAGATGCCTCTGGCTCCATGCGTTAAGTTAGAACATTGTCTGACTAAGATTGGCTGGATTAATGCTGTCCATTTTTAATTCCCTGCTTTTGTCACCATGCCTCCTTGTGAGCCGTGAGATTCATCACCATTCTGCAATTCCCTTGTGGCCTCCCCTTTCTATCTTGTTTAGATGTCTCAGCCTATTACTATGCTTGTCTTTCTCCAACTGATGTTGGGCTGGTTCCCATGTGCCTGAGTACAAGCTGGAAAGCTTTGGAACAAGAGTGATTACTAAATTAAGATGGTATCTCAATAGCAGAAAGGGCTTTTCTCAGCCAGGACAAAAGAGCATCCTCTGGCCGTCTCAGCCAATATGGAGGACTACTGAAAAGTTGCAGCCAAATACGCTTTATTGGGCAGGATGGCTCAGAGGATGGCTCCTCTGAGATGTGTTTTTCCTGAACAACACAGTGTAGAACATCACAGCTTTCCTGCTCCATAATCACAGGGACTGCAATGAGAATGACTGTCTCTAGACATCTAACACCATCCATGAGGTATATGTTCTTAAATACATAATATATTTGCCCTAAAGAGAAGAGGATAAACACTATGCACCAACTTTTATCTCTCTAATAGGAAATAAGGCCCATCAATTGAGGTCCTTTTGCATTTCCATACATACATTTATTGGATAGAACCAATAATTACCATCCATGTAAAACCTATATCTTCTCATTAATATTCACATTTTATAACTGTCTTTGTTCAGAGATAAATACCATATGAAAGTTTAAATTCCTTTTCTGCCTGATACAATTATGACTCTTTAACCCCACCAATAACGAAATATTTAAAATATGAAAACCATCAATAGTATTTTCCCCCAAACTCCTTGCATGATGATCTAGACAACTTAAGGAAGAGTAATGAATGGTTATCAAGAATAGAGTCATGGGAGTTTTTCTAGAAACAACTAAGAGAAGATCCACAATGACTCTTCAAAAAGTAGTTAGGTTAAAACCTGTTTATCAATTGTTGTTACTACATCTCATAAGTTTATTTTCATTATCTTCATTATCAAGAGGGAACCTTGGGTCTCATTCAAGAGAGAGCACTGGCCTAAAAATTTGCAGATAGTATGTCTAGATATCACCATCCTATAGTTCCTCTTTGTCCCAGTTGTATTTTGTCTTGTTTTATTTTATTTCTCTCTCTTGTAGTCTACCCACTTATAATAAGGGGTTCAAACAGATTATCTTTAGGGGTTCTTATCACTTTGAATATTTTATAATTTATTGTCCTGGAATTAGGTAGAAGGTGAGTGCAAAGGGTTGTAACAATAGCAGTGGATTCTCTGGAGACCAAGATTCCTACCATGTTGCCTGTGTTTCCATCCAGGACAAGAGTTTTATTATATCACTCCCAGCTAATCTATGACCTTCTTGTAATCCACAAAACTGATCTACCATGAAATGTCCTGGCTCCATCTCCATCCTACCTCCCATGTTTCCTAGATCCTGCAACTTCTCAGTCATGTACAGGCTTCTGAGCTGGGTACTTGTTTACTCAGAGTTTCAATCTTCTGGGAATTCTCATTCAGGACTCTCTGTTCTACATTCATGTCTCTCTCCTCTCTGGGCTCTTGGCCTCCTTACTGATTATTCTCTTGTATGGCTCCTTTCCCTTTATGGCGCCTCGTTTTCATTTGGTTTGCGTTGTTTGTGTCAGTATATTTAAGCTCAGGTCTGGTATTTCTGGATCGTTTCTAACAAATTGTTTACTTTTTTCCCTCCCTTCTTTCTCTCCTTGTTAGATCATCTGAGTTTTCCCATCATTTCTTTCCAGAAGCAATTGCAGAAAATTTATCAATGCAGCTTAAGCTTTTTCCATTTGTTTACTGGAAACTTCCTTCTTACTCCAAATCATCCTATTCCCAGGCAGAGTCACCTTCTATGGGGTAGCTCTTAAATACTGAAATTTGTTTATAAACAGGAACAGTATATGTGCAGTGTGATAGACAGAACTTAGAAGATGAATGGTTCCTTTTTGGAAGTGTCCTGACTAAATCCCCTAACTTTGTGACTAGAATGATAGTTTTGCCATGCCATATGGTAAAAAAAAAAATAATCAGCATTGTCCACAGAGACAGAAACAATTCACAGGGAGAAGAAAAAGGGGAGAGGAAGTTGCAGATCCAGAGATGGGAATTACGATTTAGGTTCACTCGATTATAGAGACTAAGAGATCCCAAAACATTTTTTTTTAATTTTAGAAACAATCTTATTTTACATATCAATCCTCCCATTCATTCACCCTCCCATCCTCCCATGCTTCCCACCAATGCCCCAACCCATCCCCACTCACCGCCCAAGGATAGTGAGGCCCTCCATGGGGGTCCATCAAAGTCCATCACATCATTTGGGGGAGGGCCTAGGCCCTCTTTCATGTGTCTGGGCTGCAATAGTATCCCTCCATAGGGAATGGGCTCCTAGAGTCCATTTGTGTACTAGGAATAAAAACTGGCTCCACTGTTAGAGGTCCCATAGACTGCTCAAGCCTCCCAGCTGGCACCACCATTCAGAGGGCTTGGTTCATTCCAATGCTGGTTCCCCAGCTTTACTACTAGGGTCTCTGTGCTCTCACTAGGTCAGGTCAACTGTTTCTGTGGGTTTCTCAAGCATGGTCTTGGCTTCTTTGCTCATCTCTCCTCCCTCTCCACAACTGGATTTCAGGAGTATGGCTCAGTGTTTACCTGTGGGTGCCTGCTTCTGCTCTGATCAGCTACTGAGAAATCCCAAATCTTATAATCTGCTATCTGCAAACTGGAAACCTAGGACACTGGGGATATTAGTTTGACAATGGTGTAATTTCTAGTGTAGGATAGGAAAAGAATAACCTAATTATAGTAAGGCATTGAGAACCCATTCTTCCCCCCTCCACCTCTTTGCTGTATTTAGGTTCTCTAGGAACTAGATGAAGTCCATGTGCCTTCAAGTGAGCGTCAGCTCCAAGTGAGCCCACCATGTCAGATGCTCAGAGCATCTGAAATGACTGTAACAGTCATACAGAGAAATAACATCACATTTAACTTGGGCACTCTGTTTTCCAGTCAGCTTGTAATGTGGATTTCATCATTCTACTAGACTTGATAAAAAGATCAGCATGGTGGGCCAGAGCTGGTCATGAGCTTTCAAAGGTAGAACTTTTCCTCTAACTTCTCAGTTGAAGTCAGGGAGACTTGCTGTGCCAGGCTCGACATGCTATGGCCAGTGTGGAGACAGAGGGCCATGTAGAAAATACAAAGGGCACCAGGAACCACATAGAAGGGCCAGCAAGTAGCCCCTGGCCAATATCCAGCAAAGAAACAAGGACCGTATTCCAACCAGCAACTTGAAGGAGATGAATTTGGCTAACCATCTAAATGATCTTGGAAGTAGTTTCTTCCCCAGAGCTTCCAAATGACAGCCATGCCTGGCCAACACATCATTTTTTCCCTTGGGACCCAAAGAGGAGAACCCGGTTACCATGTGCCTGGACCTCTGACCACAGAAACTGCAAGATGATGCATTTGTTATTTTAAGCTGGTAAATTTATGGCATTTTCTTGCTCAACAATGGACAGCTAATAACCCCAAATATTTTGCTACTTTGGTACATCTGTTTTCCTGACTCTGATTTCCATGTCCACAGAATGGAAATCTGTTGGATCATCAAACTAACGGCATTTCAAACCAAAGAGCTCCAAAGCAACAAAGTTAGAGGGAACCACCAATTAGTCTTTTAAATTATTACAGTTCATAATGAAAATATTTCTTTGTCTGAAAAGAACTGGAAGAGACTGGCATAGAATTCCCCCCAGTCACTAGCACCATAGCTAATTAAAGACTGTCAGCCATACAGGAGAATGGGTTGAAAATGGGTGTAAGTGGTTTTGACCAGTTACTACTTTCAATGTATTTTCAAAGTAAATCTAAAAGAGTAATATCTGTTTGCAGAGGTCAAAAAAAGAGACTAGACTAAAGCAAAATCAGATAATAAATAATAGAATAAAATAAAGTGAAAATAGACAAAGGTATGTGAACTCAGCAATGGTTATTGCTTTTGGAAACAAGGTAAATTTGATTGGTGAGATTAAAAAACTTAAAAGATAAATTGTATTTTCATTCTGATAATCTTTAATTTTAAATGCTAAACACAGCTAAGAGGAGACTGTGGTCAACTAGTTAACTAACTGAAACAGGTTTTCACATCAAATTGCTCTGAAGTTTTGAAATTCTCAAAAGGCATCTGGCCTTATGATCAGTGATAAATCCCTTCAAGCCATTGTGGTGACTCACATCTGTAACCCCAAGAGATTCAGAGAAGAGGCAGTAGGCATACCACACATTCAAAGGAACCTCAGATACCTAAGTGTTATATAATAAATAAAAGCCATCCTGAGCTACAGAGTTTGAATCTGTTTCAAAAAATCAATCAATCAACCAGTCAACCAATGCATGGAATTGTGATGGTATAATTCAGTAAGTATCTCAGTGGGGGAAAGACAGAAACAAATGGTCAAATTTAGTAAGTTGGAGATTTTAGCTGTGGGTTTTATATTTATTCATCTCTCAAAGAATTGCAAAGTCTTAGGTATCAGAAATTGTTATTGTACCAAGGAACTATAGGGGAAAATGCTATCATTGTTGTATTGGTTGTGTTGGGAATCAGAATATAATCAAGTGTTACTGTGGGCAAACTTATGGCTAGTGTTTTTCAAGAACAAAGGGTGGTAGAAGCCATCCACAAGAGTGGGCCTTTGAGAACCTCAGACTATAATTGGAGTTCTTAATTGGTCTAAATAATAAAAACCTGGAGTCAGATATAGAGGAAAATGCTGAGAGATCAGAGAGAAGAAGAAGCAAACAAAAACTACCTTCACCTCATTAGCTTCCCAGTGGAAAAGAGAATGAGTTTCTGTTTCTTCCTGCTTGTATTCTCTCTCTATTCAGGCATCTCACTTCCTATCTGTCGGTACAGAACTCCTGACCTCTATGATTAGCTAGTGGCAAGTTCCATCCTCTGATCTTCAAAGAAGCTTTATTTGTACAAGCACAATATCACTACATCAGACAGTAAAGTTTGCAATGATTTTGTTCAGTAATTTTCCAAAGTAAGCTTCTAATGGAAAAAGGCAAGTTCTAAATGCCCTGAAAATAAATATCTTATACTAAGTTTTCCTAACTGAGGCCATGGTAGTCTCTTTCAATCCAGTGGGGCAGAGAGTAAATAGTATCACTGAAGCTGGCTAGCCCAATGTTTTGGATTGGATAGGCTTTACCGTCCCTAAAATTTAGGTTTATTCTGCAGACTTTATTCTAGCAGTGCTGGGACATAGAGGCCAAGTGGGAGGCCTTTACCTCCTCAGCATGAGTTCCTGCTGTTTAGATGGTTTTGTTACTTCAATGGTGAGTTGTAATAAACCAAGGCTATCCTCAATGATCTTTCCCACGTGTCCTTATCATCTCATGCCATCTTCCATGCCATAACACAGTAGGAAATCATGGCCCAATGTGGCTGCCTCATCTTTTAGGTTTAGACCTCCAGAAATATGAACCAAATAAACTTCTTTACTTTATAAATTGCTTTGTATTGGATATTGTGTCATAGCAACAGAAAGTGGGCCAAGATATGATGTTAAATGAAAGAGGAGAAGGGAATAAATGAGTTCAGGAATATAAATAGTGTTGGGTCTAATGAGGTAGAGAGGTGAGGAGAGAACTCTGGGTGGAGAAATGAGACAAGGAATGTGACAGCAATGTTAAATGAAAATCTTAACACGTTTTCACACAGTTCTCAGTTAAAATGTCCCTAGTTTAATGATGTCTCCAAAATAGGTAGTTGAGATAAACAAGATAAAAAGGACTTTAACAATGCAGTTGAAGTTCCTAGGGAAAGAAATGAATCTTTACAGTCAATCACAGCTGATAATCCAATACAAGCTATAGTCCCACATACTGCTGTATGACAGTTCCTGCCATTTTCATGTATTTTGAGAAATGTTGTGTATTTACAGTGTGTACTTATTTAGGTACTATCATTAGGATAATTTCCATTTAGAAAGAAGGAAACCAAATGTCTGAATTTATCTAATATATCCAAACCACACCAACTGGTAGCCATGATAGCTGAACTTAAACCTCATTCCCCAAATGATGGGTGGACCATTAGAGTGATAGATCAGAACCCAAATAACTCTTACCCTTCCTTATTTAAATGGGCCACATGGATAAGACAACTTAATTCTGCCTCCCTCCCTCCCCGTGGTAGGTTCCCATCCTGCTTCCCCACATCCAACTCTGGAAGCTGCTTAAGAATTCAATTGTCTTTTCTGGATATAGTTCATTGTTCAAAGAGTCATGAGCCAATGTTTCTGGATAGCAAATTAAATACTCATCTGCTTACTGTGTCAAAGGAGAGTCTATTTGAATTTTTTTGAGTGAGAGACCATAAGAGGAGAAATGAGAGAAGGCTTGATAGATGGTGGGGAGATTGGGGGAAGGGGAAGCAGAGTGATGGTTCCAGGAATATGGAGAAACTTGGAGGAATGCCCAGAATGTAGAATGGGAGCTAGGGAGTGAGACATGAAGAAAATAAGGGAGGTGATAAAGACAGACTCAAAGGATAAGGAGGCCTTGAATGTCAGGACAGGAAATCTGAAATTAATGGCAGAGGGATGGAGAAGGCAGAGAGATATTTAGGGAAGAGGGGAATCATGCTATCATGGGAACCCTGGAGACTTGTCTTGGGCATCAGAGTCTGAGCCGGCTGGGGCTAAGGCGAAGGAAGTACTGTGAAGGGGAATGAGGATTTCCAACTCTCCTGTGCCTCACACATAGATAAATAAAGCAAATAAGGACCATAATGAGGAAATAAATGTCATAAAAATGTTTGATAGCAGATGGGACATACAAACATGAAGAGATGCCAATAGCCTCCAGCCAAGAGCAACAAGGAAAAGAGTTTAGTCTACATGACCTCAAAGCTCTGCTCCAAGTTGTATATTCTCTGATTTCTCCACTTTGGTTCAATTGAATTCCACCAGCATTTTCAGCCACTGCCTATGTAGAAAACACCATGTTACACATCATTGAATATAGATTTTCATCCCTAACTCTAAAGAAGGTACATTTGTGTTGGGGAGAATAGCCTGAAAAGTACATGGAATGTCAGAGCCAGTAAGTGCCCTGCACAATTTTACTTGTATTGTAAACCCTAAAGGAAAGGTAGGGAAATTTGAGTAATCAATGAAGGTCATGGTTTTAGGGCTAGGCAGAGAAGGGTAACATAATGTATTAGGTAGAGAAAAAACACATGTTTCAAGAGTTAAAAAGTGCTCTAAGAAGCTTGGAGAGGTGGCTCCATGAGTAGAGCATTGGTGGCACAAATATGAGAACAAAAGTTCAAATCCACATAGAGCTAGACATATATAGCCCAGCCCTCCTACAGATTTGTGTGAAGTAGAGACAGGGATCTCTATGAGTTTGTGGTCCTGTAATACAAAAAATAAAGGACCTAGAGACAGATATTGGGGTCATGCTGAAGACCAGGGAAACAATGTAGCCGGCCTCTAGCTCTACCTCTCACTCAAATTGAAAGGGCTGATCTATGCACAAGCTTTTTACCAAGTATCAAACTGCTGCCTCTCCTCAGTGTGAATGAATGCCTCATACTGAGACCTTGCTTCTGTCTTATGTACTTCCCTAATGTTGGGTTTAAAGGTGTGAGCTATCATTCTCTTATAAACTGATTCACTCTTGTGGAGATCTGGGGGGTGTCTTAGACTTTCTTAATCTTGAGTTCTAGGATTAAAGGTGTGTACCACCACCTTCTAGCTTCTGACTGCTAGGATTAAAGGTGTGTACCTGACTTCAATGCTTTGTGGATGACTTTGCTTTTCTGAATTGTCAGTCAAGCTTCACTAAATCATAAATAATATATCACTACATGCGCCAATTAGTCTGTCAAGCACAATGGCAAACAACAAATAGGCTCTATCTTTGGTAAGGTGGAAAGTAAGTACTAACACACAAAATTGTCCTCTAAGTTCCACCTGCATACCTTGACACTGACTAACTCATACTCCCATATATTAACACATGCACATGAAACCTGGCTTGTTTTTAACTGACAGAAATGATGGATGCTCTAGCCACCAAGAGTGAAAGTGAGCATCAAATTCTCCTCTGAAGGCATTGGGCTCCATCATGGTATAATGTCAGGCTCTGTCTTAGCTGACTTGAGTGGCATTTCCCTGTGACTTCGAAGAATTGAGTTTCTATTTGTTAGCATTGACTGATTTGAGAGCATCTCTCAGCTAAGGATAAGAAGGAAGACAGCTCTTTTCAATTCCAAGGATCCAATTTCCACCAGCAAGAAGATAGAAGTAGGAAAGACCTAAAGTCCAGACAGGAGACTAACTTGGGGGTTTGCAGCTTGATGTCCTCTGAGACCCTGAAGAGGGTATCCAGTTAATTAATGGATTCCAGCCCCAATGAAAAATGATGAGGTTATAGAAGATGTTTTTAAAAGTCACTAAGTTTGAGGTAATTGGTTTCTCAGAAAACTAATATTGTCAGTATCAGATTAAGGTGGAACTCTTCGACATGTTGGGAGTTGTTAGAAGAAAAGACAGAAAAGTTTGCTTAGGGTAGGGCAAGTTTTCTTGTTAATTTAAAAATCTATGTATTGGGCAGGGTCTGGTTCACATTCTGGCTAAATGAAATTCTCCACAGGCAAGGCAACACTGGGGGATACCGAGTGGTTTGCTGTATTCTGGGTTAATGTTGATAATGCTTGTGGAGCAAGTAGAAAGTGGAGACATAGGAGCAGGTGAGGCACTTGTACCGTCCCCTGACCCTGAATCTTGCCTGCCAGAGTAGCTGTCCATTTAATCCCACTGCTGTGATTTCCCATGTGGTGACTGCTCTTTTCCTACTTGCTGAAGCCCGTTCAGTGTTAGGAGATGGAAAGCAAGAGGAAGTAGTGAAGTATAGGTAGCTAGAGCTACCACAAAAATCCCTGTTTGAAAAAGAAGCTAGAAACCAACTGTGTTTGCGAAACCCATGATGTATGACTCTTTCCTGTAGGATTTTGCATATGTTTACTTGAATAAATTTAATAACAAACCTCTCACTGATACAAGATTGAATTGTTAGATCATGTGATTCATGAAAAGAATTTCTTAGACAGAGCTGTAACTTAGTTGAATTGTGATTTTTAGAGATTATAGGTTCCTTTATGATTGCCAATTTAAAATATGAAAAATGGCTAGGGAAGGCCTGTAATCCCATAATATTCAGGAAGCTGAGACATGAAGAACCCAAGTTCAAAAGCTTTACTGGATATCAGAGTAAGTGACAGCATGGTGATTTGGTTAAGACCAACTCTTTCAAATGTAACAAAGAGGCTAGAGTGCAACATAGCTTGGTGGGTGAGAGAACACTGACCTATCACATGAGAAGCCATAGGTTTAATCCATAGTGCAAGTGGAGGGGGAAGGAGTGATTACCTGCTGCATGAGCTAGCTTGTTGGAACCCATTCCTTATGAGGGGATGCCATGACCAGCCTTAAGGCAGAGGGGAAGGGCTTGGTCCTACCCCAACTCAATGTGTCAGACTTTGTCAACTCCTCATGGGAGCACTTACCTGTTGGGAGGAGTTGATGGTGGAGTGAAAGAGGGGGATCCAAGGTGTGGGGGGGAGGGAGGAGAGCAGAAGGGAGAACTTTGGTTGGAATGTAAAATGAAATTTTTAAAAAAGTACTGGGAGAAGAGAAAAGTATACAATTAGGTCTAAGATTTTTCTCTGACTCAGAACATTCAAAGCAATTTATCAAGCAGTGTGGACACATAGTAACAATTCCCTAAATTGTAATGTTGCAATCAGTCCGGATCAACAACCACCCACACATCAAACACAGATGGGCAGACTGGACATTGAGGTAGAGATACATGACACTTCAAAAATAAAGGCAGGTCTCTGACACTGAGATGGTTAAAGGAGGCCCCTTGTATTCATCTGTCAGCTCTGTCAAAAGGCTTCATCTTTTAGCAAACAATGAATGGCTACTCTAATAGCAACTGCCTCTGAGAAGCATTCCTGGGAAAGAGTATCAAAACCACAATCAAATGATCATGTAGCTTCCCATGTCAAATACAGCGAGCCATTCATGGGTGGGCTTTGGCTAGAAGTCCAAATCCTTAGATGGACCCTTGAGCAGCTAGTGCTCAGAATGATTTCACTGACCTTGAAATCTGAGGAAGAAGGGCATGGGCCCATCAGAGACACAGTTTTAAAAAAGTGGCCATTCCATCAATTGTTAGCAACTTACATACTTAAGCTGCCTTTAGTGGAATATATTTTATTTGTAATTGAAAACAAATGTATCCTGAACTCTATGGCTGTTTTTAAACCTCCATGGCTCTAACTCTTATCTTATTATTTTTCCATTAATTAAAAAAACATGGGCTGGGGGGTTTATTTGCAATTATTTAATGGGGGATTTGAAACAGACTTTGTTATGTCGTGTTTGCCCCGCAGCACCAGCTCAGTGTTTGTCATTGTGATTTTTGTCATAAACTCCTCTGATGCACTAAGTTAGTGAGAAAAGATATAAATGCACTTTGGCTTCTATTATTTGAAAAGAAGAAACATTTAGATTCATCAAACACTTCCCTCCCCTTAGTGTAACAGGAAGGCTCTCAGTAACTATGGCCAGCTGACCATTTTAATCTTGGTGACTTTCCTAAGAAGACTTGCCTCTGGTTGTCATTAAGTAGAGTGTTGAGGGCTTTGAACTGCTGAGAGTATCATGTCTGTTTTAAACTACTTGCAGGCATCAAAGGTCCATGGCATTGTATTTTTTCACATGAGATTATGTTTTCTCACAATATACTGAGAATATTTTATTTCAGAAAGATGTTCTATAGTTCTATAATTTGATGCCTAAAGATAGAAGATAGAAATAGAAGATAAAGAAAGTAGATAGAAGGGATTTGGCCCCAATTCCTAGATAGATGTGACATGTGAGAGTTACTTCATATTCTTGGATCTTAATTTTGCCATCTGTTAATAAATTCTGAGAGAAAACCTGGCCCTCTTGCCTTTGGAGGCTGTAGAGGACAGCAGTAGGTAAGTTTAGAAATCTGCAATGATAGTCCTTGAGGTCAAGACCATGAAAACAAGTGTCTTTCTTACCATTGATCTGGATGGCTTACCCTTAGAAGAATTAAAGATGTCATGTGCTCAACAAGCTTTATTTCAGTTGTTTCATGGTGTAAAGCTTTAATGGTTTACCATTTAAGATGAGTGTGCAGAAAGCAATCTCAACTCAGCTATGAAGGATTCATGTATCTTAAAGGGTAGTACCTATTCTTTAAAATTATGAGATGCTGGAGTACCTCCGATGGATGGGTCTCTAAGTATCTTTTCTCATATTCCCTTCTACTGGCTTTTCTTAATTGTTGCCAAGATGAGCTAAGGCCTCCCTTTGCTGCTGCTTTGTCTTATGTTGTGACTGTCATTCTCATTGCAAACTGAAGGTACATCTTTGAGCTTCTTGAGTTTTAGCTAATTACAAACACAATGTAAAACACTTCATGATTTTTAGCTAAACACAAATATAAAACACACATAGAAGACAGTGACTGGAATGCCTTGATCTCCAGGGCACACACTATATAAAGAGAGAATAGACTCCAGCAAGTTTTCCTCTGACTACCACATATGAATTGTGACACAAGCCCCCTTGCCATCCTCATAAAGCAAAACATTACAAATTTAAAACATGCATTATATCTTGCAGTTGGCCCAGTGTGCCAGTAGGAGATGTTCATCTAGGGGCAAGTCCTGGAAGAAGGACAAGTGAATCACAGAATGGACAGAAGTTCTAAAGTAAATACTGAGACTCTAGAAGAGTCTGATGGAAAGAGAAACAAAATAGCATTGAATTTCAAGAGGCCAAGTGGAGAAAAATCACCCAGTGGTCAATTTACAATTAAATCTCTATACCAGAACAACTGTCCAATATGCATGGCATATAAGATCCCGTTAAAGCTGGACACAGCCTTTCTAGCCACTTTGTTTAACCAGTCATGTAACACTCAAATGTATTCTGTAGCTGAAGGACCAGGAATGTTCCCATTCTATGAGGGTACAGTGTTTTGATGTCTTCATACTTTTGTATGTGCTGTCTCATACCTCACATGTTGGTCCACTTCTCGTTTGTCTTCACTTCAAAAACTCTGAATATTGTGATGTAAGAATCCCAAGCCTCTTTTATATGCAAACCATGAGCTCCTTGAAGCAGTTCTTGAGCTGTTTTATTCCTATAACTAGAAAGTCAGTCATGTGTTTGGAAACTATGTCCTATTGAACGTATTTAGGATCATCTATATCCAATAGAACTGTGATGACATGGCTGTTCTATATTTGTGCTGTCCAATCAAATAGCCTTTAAAAACTGAGACTTTTGAACACTTGAATTATGACCAGTCAGGCTACAGAGATGGCTCAGCAACTTGCTGCCTAGATGGATGTCCTGAGTTCAATCCCAGAGGTACATATAGTGGAAGGATAGAACCAGCTAGAGTTGTTCCTTGGCTTCCAATTCTAGTGACATATATGTATAAAACCCCGTACATGTGTGTAAGTATAAATAAATAAATGTGATAAAAATTAGAAGTATGTTACTAGTGTTACTGTGAAGCTAAAATAACTATTGCAATTAAGTTAGATACAGTATGAGAATGATGTCTGTCACACTGGGTATCACAGATGCAGATCCTGAGACAAAGATAGCTAAAATGCTTTTAAGAACTAGTGTTCAAGTTCTAGAAATTAGGATTGCTACAAGCCACACAGAGTGACATTTTGGATGTGAGATGACATCATCCTTCCTACATTTCCTCCTTATATGATATTTACCATAGAAGTTAGAAGATACCAGTGTGAATAGATTCTGCTTTCTCCTTCTGATTGTGTGTATTCTTAAATGACTGACACACTCTGGATGGTTTCTGTAAGAAGGATCCTTTCCCAGAAAAAGAAGATTTGGGAATAGAATCAAATGAAGTGATGAGGGATGAGGAGTGAATGAGTTCTTGGGGTCAGCTAAAGTGGCTGTCCTAACATGAGGCAATGTAAGGCCCCTCTCCAGGGTGGAGTCATCTTGCCTTTAGCCCAGTCATTCCTACCAGGCCAGGGAAGATACAGGGCAGCCAGGGAGACAGAGCATGTCTGGGTCTGGATGGAAAGAGATCACTACGGGGTCACCCACTGGAACAAGCTGAAACTGAGCACAGCTGGAGGTCACACTCCATGCTTTCCAGATGCCTCCCTGGAACAAGCTCCCATGGCCTCTCTACAAAGGAGGTGCTTGAAATAGAAGTGAAATTCTCACAGCTCCATAGCCATGTAACCGGCTTTCCAGAGTCACGATATTATATTAATGGTATTCATGAAGGAGGACTCCAGGGATCATCACCTTAAAGAATTCTTGCCATTAATTAGAAAAGGCCATGGGTTCTCTGGATTAGATAGTAATTTGTGTATTTATTTTACAAAATTATGGACCATAGCATTCATTAAAATGCCAATGAAGTAAATGTAAATAAAACCAAGATTCCTGAGTGTTGTTGTTCTTCGATTCCCACTTGTTCCACCTCACATCAAGAACATGACAACCAGGGAAGCAAGAATAAAATGTTCCAGATCATATGTAGAATTTGTGGCAGATTGAGGCAATTAGGGCAGAGGGCCTAGAAGAAGAGCTCGAGCTACCCTTTAAAGGACCTATCCTATCCATCTAAATTGTCATCAGAAGTGTTGGAAGTGATTGTTCTGTGTAATATTTAAATACCATGAAAACAGAAGACTTTCTCCAGTCCCCATTATATTTCATGAGAAATGTTGTGCTGTTTATTTCAAACTGAGAACAAAAGTAGATCTTCTTGATTCACTACAATTGATCACATCAAAAATAGAATTTACAGGGCACTGGAAAATGAGCACAAATGATCTATACTCTCTTAGTCAACCCAAATATTATTTTGGGGTAAACATGATAGGACTACCACATCCTCAGAGCATCTATGGTTGCCTGCATAAGATAAATCAGTCAGCAGTCCAGCATGGATAGGTTAGGGGCTCAAAAGGCCCTACCCTTAGCTGAGAGGATTTTGATAGTTGATGGCTTCTCAGGAAGGGAGAGGCGATTTTCTTTAAGGGTATAATCTCTGGTATATTGACCATGCCTACTTCGGTGAATGGCTTCATACCTATTAGATTTTGGACAGCATAAAGTGGACTCAGTGTATAGTAATAATAATAATAATAATAATAATAATAATAATAATATGGCATAAAGTAAAGAATGGAGTGTGGGTCATGGAGTTCTGATGAGTGGAGAGACTAATGTGTTCAAAATTAATTATATGCATATATAAATTTCTCAAGTGATAAAAACACTATATTAAAAATAGTCTCTTTGAAGCAATATATTAAAACTTAGCCACAACTGCTTAATGTAGCTTGATTCAACAAAGGAGTCCTCACACAGGGGTATGAACTATGGAAACATGATGACTGCATTTTCCTGGTTTGGCAATGAAGTAAGTGCAGTTGATTTGTTCTGGATGAAGCCATTGTTTCCAGCACTTCTCAAATAAAAGGAATATGGTGGTATTTCTTGGTAAAGGCACTATTACACAATCTGTATGTACAGTTTTTCCATGCATCCTCATGAGGGGCACTGCCTCTTAGAAGAAATGCACGGGGTTCTGATTCAGAGCATCATTGGATACAGGAATGATCAATTTCAGTGATGTTAGTGGCATTTGTGCACAGGTGGGGCAAGAGTTAGGACATCATCATCAAAGCTGATGGCATTTGGTGCAACCACACATTCCAGAAGGAATGCCGTCTTGGCATTGGATCTTGTTCAGCCAACTACATGACAAACAGGCTGTTTCATCCAGGTCCCAGATGAATCAAATGACCAGTACAACATTCCTAGTTCATTTAAAATGAAGACACTATTTATTATGCTTTCTGTTTTGTTTATTCTCATTGGGCTTTTTCATAAATAAAAACAAAAGTGAGGATTGTAGAGTTATGAGTATTTGAGGCATCTATGTTGGGGTATACCAGTTGTTCCATATCACTATTTCCCCCAAAGATCTTAATTAAATTCCAGGCCAAGAAAGCCCTGCGGGAATAAGACCACACACTGCACTTACAAATGTGCTTTAGGGGATGATGGATTGCTTTCTTACAGGGGCTCAGTTCTTAAAGACATCTCATCTCAGTATGGCTTATTTAGATATCTATAGACCATTCAGTCAACAAATCTTAGAAAATCTCTTTCAGTCCTTGTACTTAAAAGTAAATAGATGCATAGCCCACACTATTTTAGGAGGTATATACCATATTTCCACTAGAGAACTGTGGGGATGATTGCCTGAAACACTACTTGCTGGAATGATAGGAGTGCTCTAGAGAAACACATTCAGACATTTTTAGGGCTAGTCATAGGACTCAATAGCTCAGATGTACAAGACCTTCTAAGTAACTCAGCTGACTCAAAAGATAGGGCTTTTCATCCTTGCAGAGTACTTATGAATTCCAATGCTCTGTGTGCTTTCCTTTAGTCAAAAGTCACCACCTGTGACCTTTATGTTCAAGGATTCTTCCATGCTATGAAACCACAGATACCTGCATTTCATCTTAACATTCTGACATTCATCAATTCTTCATCATGAGTAGGTTTTTAGATAGTTGTTTCCCAGAAAGAAATTTTGGTCGTGATCTATGAGTCATAATCATTGGTATGCTGATTGCTGAAGAGAGGGAAGAGAGATTTCACCCTCAAGGTCAGGAAACACAATAGAAGATGAAAACTGCACATGAGCCACTTGAAAATACAGGATGGAATCTCTATACATGTTGGGATTTGAATTTCAGGTTTGAAGAATTGCCCAGAAACACATATGATTGGAGATGGACTTGAGTCCTGGATCAAAGTACTTAACATAGTGGGCTTTTCTATTAATGTGACTTACTTTTTTCAGATACCAATCAAAGATACTATGAACAGACAATTCTGACTCTTACCACATTGAAGGCAAGCTGTGACTGGATTTCAAGTGTAGCCCACATTTTGACATTTCTTGAAATAGAAAGAAACAGATTACAATATCTACTAAATTTCCCAAGAAAAAGCCTGGTTTTGGAGGTTTGGAACGATGTGGTCAGGACAATATGATGTGCTCAAGGAATGTCATAAAATGTCAAATCTGGAAGATGGTATTTTATAGAGGGCCTAAAGATCTCTTGGCCCAACAAAATTGGGTTGACGGTTTGTTTTTCCTTATCTCACAGGAGGTCTTCGAAAAAGTAATTCTTAGCACAGGTCTCAGTGGGCCAGTTCTTTCAACCACAGGATCTTGAGGTTTTGACAACACTGATTACATTTTTAGAAAGAACAGTTCTCATTGTTGGCTCAGTAAGAGGGCCAATTATTTTCGTTAGACAGTATTTGATAAGCACCTATTCTTAAGGGATAAGAAAGCTGAACTTGCAAACATGCTTTGTTCTGAGGTCAAGTCCTTCAGATAGCTTCCAGAAAATATAACCAACTATTGACCTGAAAGACAACATAACACAATAGCATCTTCCTGGACAAATATTTGGGGAAAAATTAGTCAAATCAGTGGCAACGGAAACACAAATTACAGATTCTTCACAAATAAGGTTTATAAATATCCTATAATGTGAGAAGTGTATTTTATAAGGTGAGAATTAAAAGGAAAAATCATTTCCTATGTCATTATTAAAGAAACTTAAGTTAGGAGAAGTCTAGTTGGAGTCTGAAGACTTGGATATATCAACTTTTCAGTTCTGGGTCTAGGATTATCTTCCTCCCCTAGTTGCTCCATCCTCTTTGTCTTGACTTTCTGGGTTACCCTTAGTGATTGTTAGTCTCTGTGCAAAGTCACCCTTTGAAGAAGCCATCATAAAACTTATAGGAAGTCATTATTTGGTTGCACATGACCTATTGACCTTTGCATATCTTCAGTTGGAAACATTGGTTGTTTTGACTGGGCAGCACTCTATGATAGTAAATAGCAAATGTTTTGGTCCTCCTGGAAGGCTCTGTTGCCAGTATAAGTATTTCCATAGCCATAATATATCTGAAATTTCATCATTTCTCTCTCCCAAAATTTCAGGTAGCTGTGTCTTTCCCTACATGTTCGTTCACTGTACTATTACTCAGGGTAATATGAATACCATGTATGCATGGAAGTAATGCTACTTTAGGACTCCCACCACAGACACTTGATAGGTGAGAATAAGAGCCATAAGTTGAAGGACAGGAATGAGGGACCTCATTTGGGCACAGCTTAGTGAGAAACTGTGGGAAACACTTATCAGAAACTCCTGAGATCTCCAAGGAATGATATTTTATTACATTATGGGGTTCTAAGATACTATAAATCCTATGCTATGAAGAGTACAGCATTGGGTATTCTATCAGTCATTCTTTTTGATCAGTATTTTGAGTCTTATTTGTGAAACTAGGATTGACATATAGCAAGCCATTTGTATAATATTTACCTATATAATGTATATATTCACATATATACATTAGCAACAGATTCATGTGTGCGTGAGTGCGTGCGTGTGCGTGCGTGCGTGCGTGAGTGCGTGTGTGCGTGCGTGCGTGTGTGTGTGTGTGTGTGTGTGTGTGTGTGTGTGTGTGTGTGTGTGTGTTTTCTTAAGCTGTTCAGTTTTCTGTTTTGAGAGTATAAAATTAGAATTTATGTTGCATTCTGAAAAAAACAACAGACCTTCCCCAAGGCTTTTCTCCATTACCAGACTCAAAAGAGTAATAAAGCAAAAATCCAAAGCAAAAGCAGACAAGGGGTAAATGAGGGACACTAATGGGGCACATACTTGGGAGGCTATGTGTTCGTGATTCCTGGACTGAGCATCCTATACCAAAAGCTGCTCTGTTCTCAAACACCCCTGCAGCTCCCACAGTGACTTAGCCTCTTCACTCACTCTGGACTCAGCATTGAGCCCTAAAATGACCTGCATTTTAAAGATATTTCTCCTTATTTTATGACTTGCCATGACCCCCCTGAGGCAGGTCCCACACAATCCTGGCAGTTTCAAGCTACTTCAGAACACACCTGCTTTCTGTTTGAGTTCTGGGTCAAGTCCAGGAAGACCCTTTATATTCATATGTTGGGTTGTCATGGACACCATAAAATAGGAATATCCCGAGTCACCGAACAGGTATTCAAGAAAAGTAAGAAGTTTTACATTCTTTTACTGGATTGTTTTTAATGAACTGTGGAGGGCCAGTTGTCAGAAATTAAAAAAAAAAAAGACAATTGCACTTTGGAGAGGTCCATGGTGTGAGGATCAAGCAGATGAAGAACATGGGAGATAAGAATGCTCCTGACAAAGAGTTTCCCTGCATGGAGAGTCATAAATGAGATGAGAACTGGATATGAATAGCTCAGGGTGTGACAAAGCAGGAAAGGGTAGACACATTGAGAAAAAAGGGTATGGCATAGGCAACATTCCTCAACTGTATATTATAATTAGCTCAGTACTCCAAATCCACTGAAGGTACAGGCTATGTAAAAATTACTCTGATTTCCCTCTCACTGGGTTCATTGTTCATTCTGAAATAGGCATGAGTCACTTAGTAATGGGACCACATCCTGAGCAGTGCAAACCTAGATGGTATAGGACAACTACTTCAAGTGGTCTTGATGCAATGAAGAGATACAGAGAACACAGTGATGGTTGTATAGCATAGCATACAAATTTGCAGCAAACTTTGCTTTTTTATTAGTGGGGAAAGTGTGCTTTAAAATAGTACCAGATATTGGATAGTGAAACATACATTTC
Source organism: Cricetulus griseus (assembly GCF_003668045.3). Lineage (NCBI taxonomy): Eukaryota > Metazoa > Chordata > Mammalia > Rodentia > Cricetidae > Cricetulus > Cricetulus griseus. The sequence goes on from NC_048600.1 coordinate 20,138,703, forward strand.
TACCATGGTCATTTAGTCTCAATATTAATAATGTATACTGTACATGATTGTATATGCCATTCTTCAGTGATTGACATGGTAGAATTTGTTTGGTTTTTGTAACAGAATCACTACAAAATTTTGTTAATGCATTTGCACTATGATGCTATAATGGTTGTCAGTAAGAGATAGAGAATTTTCATTCAATTATAATCTTACGCTGCCACCATTGTATATACGGCCCATTATTGACCACAATGTAATATATAATACTATAGATAGGGAGAGAAGGAGGGAAGCAGGCAAGAAGGAAAGGGGAGGGAATAGAGGGTAGAATGAAGTTGTGTTTACTAGTTCTGCTTACATTTAGAAAACGAGAATAGTCTCTTTCTGTTATTGATCCATTTATACAAGCACTTAATAATTCCTCCTTGGTAAACAATTACACTGAGGCTTGAACCATGATGCTGCTTTATAGAAGCCAGAAAAGAACCTCACTCAAGATCAATACTCTTCACCCAATTTTGTGAAATACAGTGAGGTTTAGCCATTTGATTTGAACAACGTGGCAGCGTGCTCTTCTCCCATGAGTTATAAGTGCTGAGTTATTGGAGAAATGCTCATACAGAAGTGGCCACTATTGTCTCCATTAGCTCCCAGGGAGATGAACTTCTTTGTCTATCAAGCTTAGTAGTAGGCCCCAATCCTTCAGCAATTGTCTACAAAAGATGTCTCCCTAAAGAATAAAGATGTTTTTGGATAAAACATAGTTTCACTGAAAAGTGATGTCATAGGAAGGAAGGCCTGGCCTTTTTTTTTTTCCTTGGACTTTTGCTATGAGTAAACCTTTGGGGAAGAAAACCAAACCATGTTTTTTGGAGCTTGTATTCATGTGTGACTAGAAGAGAAGCAGAAAGCCAGTTGCAGGTGTGGGCATCCACTCCTTTGCCATAGGCCTTCTAGAGAAAGCTGTGTTTCTGAGAAAAACCTAATGAAAAGGGCTCAGGCTCAGGCAGACACCCCACTGTGCAGGAAGATTGCTTCCAAGAAGCGATTCATTTTTAGTTTAACAACTGTGCATTTGGTCCCCACACAATTTATCTTCATGCAAAATCACATACCTGTGTGCCAGATGTGCACAGCTGCATGTGAGCTGCTGATCTATCTGCCTCACACGCCAAGTGCCTATTTCTTTAAATTAGAGTGGGTTGGGATTTGGGCCGTGTGAAAATTTCATTTTGAAACCAGAAACTGAGCCACCCCTGGCTATACTGGGGTTTGAACATAGCACAATGACGAACCAAGGTTGAGTTAGTGTTTCCAGGACCCCCCAGAAACTCACCTTTTCATGACCTCTGGAATTCAGCTACATTCTGGGTCTGGAGCAGCTGACCTATCTGGAGACCAGGTCCTGCCAAAGTGTGCGGCCCTTGTAAATGCTTGTGGTGAAACTGAAAAACCTCTGCCCAACCCCTGGGAGCATTTGAAGCAAAATAGAACCTGACATTTCAGTTGTGTTTCAGTTTTTACTCTAGACTCAGAAGAGGAAAGACCACAAAATACCAAATGAGGCCTAGAAACCCAGCAGTGGGGGCATTGCAATCTGCCCCAGACCAAGAAACCAAGGTGATGAGAGGCTTACTTCTCTGGAAACCACCTCACGGCATGCCTGAGAGATCCATGGCAGGATACATGGCACTGCCTCTCGGGTCTTGCCCATCTCTCTTTTCAAGGCCAAAGGCACTCAGAATAAAAAGAGGATCAGCTGTTCTATGGCAGACCATGACTTATGTATTGGGTGTCCACTAACGACAAGTGTCAACTGAATGCCAGGGACAGGGTAGAAGCGTTGAAACATGATAGATGCGCAGTACATGTTTGATGCCGATGAGATTCTTGAAGCCTGATCATGTTCTTGGGAACTACCAGATGTCTGGTCCCATGCACAAAGTCTGCTAATTCTCACACTCACAGAGATGAGTGATATTATGTTCTCAACCATAAGAAAACCAGGGCTCTAAGGAGTTATGAAACTTATTTAGAAACTCATGCACCCTAAGCATGGCAGCCAAAGGCAAGATGATTGGGCTTTCTCTCTACCCCACTGTTGTTATTCCTCCTTTCTCCTGTCTGTTCAAAGAGGTCTAAGAGACGTTGACTTCTCAGAAAGAAAACTTCATATCCATGTTGTGGTCTATGGGCCATAGCCCTTTAATTGTACTTGGATTGAGACTGGTAGAGTGACCTTCTGGTTGTCACACTTTACATTCCTTTCTGCTTTTCATATGGGCAGGCACTGATAAATTAGCCCGCACTACACAGACTCAAGTGTGTATTTCAACAAAATTCTCCAAAAACATTAACCAGATGCAATTCAGCTCACATTGTGTCTACATAAGGAATCCATTCCAAACAAAGGTAGAGGATGCACAGTGATTTTTAGCCAGATGAATGGCTGCTAACATTGACTAGGCTCACTTGAGAAGTCCTTGAAGGAATAAGATCTTATTCAGTTCTTGAATTTCATCTTTGAATGTGGTCTTGGGAAGATGCACATATAATTTAGTCTTCTAATGATGATCACTCAGATCACAAATCATTCACAGGTTGTGGTTCCTTCTAGACACCTGCCACACTCAAGGCAGTTTCCTATTTCTGTTTTAAAGAACCATTTCAGACATTGCTGTCTTGCAAGCCACTTAGAAGAAACAGGTCACCATTCTGTGAATAAAATGGACTCCTCTAAGGAATTACATCATTTATTTTTCAACAAAGATTAATTTAATTTGATTTAGTTTAAAAAGAGTGTATGATCACAGATTCTGATAACCAAATCGATGCCTTCACATAAACTCCAGTCCTGGCTTAGCTCTCATCTGCTGAAAGAAATAAAAGCTCTCAAAGGTAATTGGTGTATCACTCCTCCCAGGGAGAAAGAAAGGGTAGGCTTTCAATTTTCTTAAACATAAAACTTAAAATCCACATATAATAATAAACAAATGGTTTAAGGCATTTTATGTCATAAATGCGCTGCCATTATTTAGTTATGAATTTTCAGGTTTGGGAATTATTGTAAAGCCCAAGGGTCATTGTGGAATGTCTGTATATTTGATTTCCAAAGCTCCAGATAGATTTTAATGTGTTCAGAGTTATACCACTGCAGTCCCTGAACTATTTCCATAGCCTCAGAGATGTGCCCTAATAGTAGGGCCTCCATGTCTTCTACTTAGTGAAAAGTGTGAATAATAGCTCCATATATATATATATATATATATATATATATATATATATATATATGCATTTACTTTTAACATGTGTTCCCACATAGCCAAGTGATTGAACCCAGTACACTTAACAACTTAGGAAGAGATTCATTGAATTTTCCCAGGTCTCTTCATGGCCAGAGTTATTTTGTAAAGAGACCCTAAATGTGAAATAATCAACATGTTAAAGTAATCGAGATGTTTATGATTTGATAACTCTTCAGTGCATTGTTTAACAACATGTTTTCAATTTTCTCTCCTTCAAATCGCTCCAAATAACCCCATGATTTTGGATGATTGATTATGGGAATGCCGCTTTTACTGTACATCCAAGATAATTTTAAAATTACATCTTCTTTTCATTGTTAGGGAGTAAAATCATTTGCAGGTCTTGACATGATTTATCAAAGAAAAGCAGACAAAGACCCAGTCTTGGTCTCACTCCATTAGAACATTATTACATGAACCCACAAGCAAATCATGAGGCTTTCTGGAAGTGGGGTTCTAGTCCCAACACGCTAGATAATCAGGCCAGCAGCTAAAGAAAAGTCACCGACCTCCTGGGTCCCACTTTCTTTTCTTATAAAAACTTACAAGATAATTGAGATCCAAATTTCTTCCCTGGAGATTTTGATTTGTTATGCTCGGGACTGGTTCTGAAAATATTAATTTTCTACCAAGATTTTGCTGCTTGTAACTTGATCACACCGGAAAACACTAAGTTAAGTGAGTTCTCATCGCAGGTTGAAATTGTGTAACTTCAGAACTGACATCTACTAGAATCTACACTTTACATATAGCTGTTTTATTTTACCAAACAATGGAAACCTCCCTTTATCATATGGCTTATTTCAATTTCCATTTCTCTGACTCTGTGCTTCTGTTTTCAGGCACATAGCTTACTTTAACCTACAGAGCACTCTATGTGGGCACTGCATACCTCATATAAACCTATAAGCCTCCAAACTCCTTGAATTAGCACAGTAGAGTTTAATTTTCTTGCTTTAATGATTGTAATGTATGTATATGTGGTCCTCTGCAAGAGTAGCAAGTGCTTTTAATTGCTGATTCATTGCTTCAGCCCTGGAGTTGCACTTTTCTTATATATCAAACACTTTTCCATTTTGTAATGCTGTCTAGATCACATATCCTTTATGTGACAAGAAAGGTAGGAGATATTTTATCTTAACTATCTTGATACTTTGCTCAAGTCTATTGGTTGGAGCTAGTCGTTTAATCCAAACCCAACTGGAAAACTATGAGACACAAAAGAATTTAGACTTACCTGGTGAAATGAAGTGTTGGGAATCTAAGTTTATAGCTTGGGAAACCAAGGCTCATGAAGACTGGTTAAGAGTGAGACTGGAAATAGACTTGACAATGGCTATCAGAATGAAGAGTGGGAATCAGTATTTCTTTAAAAATAGGAAGGCATAGTTTCCAAGCATAAAACTCATTTGTTTTCTTGGAGTACAGAGGATATTCTCCCAAATATATACTAAGAATTTATATCTGTGAAATTGTCCTTGCCAATGTCATTACAACCTGAAAACAAAAGATGTTTCCCTCCATCAAGCTGGCAGATGTTGCTGCCAACATACCAAGAATTCTACTAAGTCTTACTTTCTATGATATTTCTAGAGTCCGACCTGCTTGCTACAATGAAATAAAAATATCACAATGTCAATAAAAGCAAACTTTTAGCCTTATTATTTAAAGTTCTTCAATAACTACCTCTTACTTCATTACCAAACATGTGAAATAACATTTTGGTCCATTAAGAGCACACCTGTTGTAAATAGATACCTCCTCTTTCTACTCTGACTCTTGAGGAATTCCTCAATAATTCAAGAAGCAAGTTTAAGATCGTAGGAGGATACCTTGACCTATGCAACTAGAATTAAGAAAGTTTTGTTTTGAATTGGAAGAATGCTAGGCTGCAATAAAAGCAAGTCAAAACATCAAACAAAAAGAGCAAAATAGCAACAGAAGGAAGTGGCATCATGCACGTGTCAACTGAAGTGATATGTAATGGAACTTGGGGAAAGGTGTGTTTACTGATTCTTGTTCATAGGGTGAGAAAAGGTATCTGAGGATGAGAGCATAGTGGCTTACTCTTGTAAGCTCAGTGCTTAAGAGGCCAAGGCAGAGGAACTGAAGAGGTACTGAAGAAAACTTGGACAACAGTGAGACTCTGTCTTAAACAAAATAAACAAACACGACATTGAGATTGGGGGACAAAGATGAGAGCTCTTCTAGTCTGCCAGGATGATTCATCCTTTGTCAGACCTGAAGTGAGTTGGGAGCTGAGTGCCTTCCAAGGAACTGAAGACCCTGAGAAGGAACATTTGAGAGGTGGAGAATCTTAGCTATCAAAATCAGTTGACCACCAATCTGGTTTGAGCTAAAGTCCAAGAGCCTAACTATGATACAAAGGATTTTAGGTTTTACTCTGGAAGAACTAGTAGATCTGTGAAGATGCTCACTAGGGGATAAAGTATGTGATGTTGAAAGATGGCTCTGGTGTCTGAGAGAGATAGAATGTTGTAACTGCACAGGGTCACTGGGTAAATCTCAAGAACTACCTGGCACTGACAGTTGTTTTCCAATGCCTGTTGTTCTATACCTGTGGGGAATAAGAAAAAAATGAGTGGTCATCTGGATGCTCACAATAAGTGACATATTTCAGGTTAGCTTACAGGTGTCATGGCCATGGAAATAAACCCAAGCAAATGATACTAAGATGTAAAAACCCATGGCTACTACTATGTAGACTTCCTAAGGAAGAGATAGAAAGTATGTTTCTCTTGTCTTCTTACCCCTAGTTAGAATGAAGATGGCATGCTTATCCACTTAGACTATTTTGGTATTTCATTTGTTTATTGAGACAAGGCCTCACTGTGTAGATCAGGCTGGTGTGGAACTCTTGGGGCACCACCTGTTTGTATTCAGACACACCGAACAGGACTAGGATTTTAAAAGGCTAACTTGATTTTGAAAGGTCATTTAATTTCTTTTTCTTGCTTTTTTACTCTAGTCAAAAATCTGGAGCAATATTTCTGGGAGTTTACTTATAGGTTCTGTATCCTAATTTTACTTTCATCCTGAAAATACTACTTTGTTTAAGGACTGCAGCTGACTAGTAAGCTTTGTTATCAAATGGAATTCTCCTTCTCACATTATTATTCTTTTACTCATGATTTCTATTAAGAGGCAAAATTCCCTTCATAGGCATATGTGTATCTGTAGTTTGGGGTTCATTTGTGTTGAGGTGTGATGCATAAATATGGAGGTTAGTGATTAATTTGGGGTATCAGTACCTAGAAGTCATTCTTCTTGACATTTGAAAACATTTCTTTCTGACCCAGAACTTACCAATTAGGCTAAGTTGGCTGATCACTTAGTTCTGATGATCTTTCTGTTTCTCCAGTGCTAGGGTCACAGACATAAGCTATTATATAAATATGTCACTGTGTTGCCTTCCATACCCAAGATGAGTTTTCTTTACAATTTGCATGTGCCTGTGTGTGTGTGTCTCTGTGTGTGTCTGTGTAACATGTTCTATGAAAAAGTGCATTGATTTATTTCTACCCCATTCTACATTCTATTTTTTTTATTTTGTTCTTTCATTAAGAAATACTGGTTGGTGGCACACGCCTTTAATTCCAGCCCTTGGGAGGCAGAGGCAGGCGGATCTCTGTGAGTTCGAGACCAGCCTGGTCTACAAGACAGCCTCCAAAGCCACAGAGAAACCCTGTCTTGGGGAAAAAAGAAATACTGGTTGGAGCCAGGCAGTGGTGGTGCATGCCTTTAATCCCAGCACTTGGGAGGCAGGGGCAGGGGGATCTCTGTGAGTCTGAGATTAGCCTGGTCTACAGGAGCTAGTTCCAGGACAGCCTCCAAAGACACAGAGAAACCCTGTCTTGAAAACCAAAAACCAATAAATAAATAAAAGAAATACTCGTTGGAACCCACTAAAATGGTTCTATAACCTACTGATCACATTTTTTAAACAACAACAAAAATCCTCCAAGAGAAAAAAGTGACTATTTATAACACCTCTCACATCCCCCATAAATAAAACTGCAGTTACATAATAAACCAGATTCACCAGAGGCAGAATAACCAATGGGGCTGCTGTTTGATGGGGGAGGTCCTTCTGTATGCTGTGAAAGTATGTTTTTCTTATTAGTTGATGGATAAAGCTGTTTCAACCAATTGACAGGCAGGAAGTATAGGTGGAGCTACCAGCCCAGAAGAATTCTGGGAGGAGAAATGCAGAAAGTGAGTCTCTAATGAGATGCCATGTAGTTGCCAAGGAAGCAACAGGTCCAGGCATTCTCCAGCAAGCTAAGACCATGTGGAAACACATAGATGAATAGAAAAGGGTTAATAATTTAAAAAGAGCTAACCAATAAGAAGCCTAAGCCATCAGACAGACAGTTAATAATTACTATATGCCTCTGTGTGTTTACTTGGGACTAAACTCCTGTGGGACCAGGCAGTACAGAAACTTCCCTCAACACCTGTTTCACACCAGTTTCTTTCCAACTGGAAGACATACTTAGGAGAAGCACTTGGAACCATTAAGTATGTGCTCCCTGGGAGATAAAACCTCCACCTTCTAAACACAACTTGATTTTCCTTGAAGAAAAGAAACCACTGTGTAGCTTTGGAGCCTATCCTGGCACTTGCTCTGGAGACCAGGCTGGCCTCGAACTCACAGAGATCCACCTGCTTCTGCCTCCCGAGTGCTGGGGTTAAAGGCGTGTGCCACCAACGCCCGGCCAAAGACCACAGTTCTTTTTTTTTATATATTATTATTTTTATTAGTTCAAGTTGGAGAACAAGCTTGTTTCACATGTAAGTCCCTTCTCCCTCTCCTCACCCCCATCCCTCCTCCTCTTCAGAATCAGCTGACCTGAGCTATGAGAGAGATCACTGACTCTGGTCTGACAAATGGGGAATCTGCATAAGAGCAAACTAGATTCCCTTAAGATAGGTGACAATGGTGTGACTGGGACAATATATCAGGCCACTGGCAGTGGGTCTAAGACCTAATACTAATGCTCAAACTGACTTAGTGGAGCCCATTCTATATGGAGTGATACCTTGCTCAGCCTAGACACAGGGGTGTGGGGATGGAGAGGTGCCCTGGTCCTGCCTCAACTAGATGATGGGACAGACTTACTAGACTTCCTAAGGGAGGCCTCACCATCTCTGTGGAGCAGATGGGAGGAGGGGAGAGTGGAGGGAGTGGGAGGAAAGGAGGGAAGGGGAACTGGGATTGGAATGTAAAAAATAAAAGAGAGAGAGAGGAAAAAAAAGAAAGAAAAGAAACCACTCAGCAGGAAATTGACAACTCTGCAAAATGGTATGTGTTATGATGGTAATCAGTGGGCCAATTCTTTTATACACGATACAAACTTTTATCATTATTCTGCTCTGAGGAAGAATGATTTTTATCTTTATAATTTACATTTTGAAGTTTCAGGTTTGCAGATGAGAAAAGCACAGCCTAAGAGATGTCACATTCAAATCCACATGATCTAGAGGCAGTGCAGCTCAGACTTGAACCTGTGCCTGTCTCAAACCACAGTCCCACATCTCAAGTGAACCTTTACTTAACTGCTTGTTGCCTGCCTATGGTCAAAAGTCAGGAGCTCATGAAAGAAGCAGAGGGCTCTTTTGGACAGCTTATGAGATTGCCTTGAAGGTGACATAACAATCACTGGCTTTGACCATGAAATTGAGTACCACACCTTGAGCTGTAAAAATCCTCAGATGCCAAAAAGATCTTCAAGAATGGAGCCATCGTTGCCAATAACTCTCTGTGAGTGAGCAAAATCTTTTTCTATCAGTTTTAAGTGACTCTTATTTCAGGCGAATGTTACTCACAGTTCAATCTAATCCTAAGTAATACAACCACTGTCCTGAAGGAGCAGTGGCAGAAAAATGCATATCATGTATCCATCACATAAATCTACTTTTATAAGGGAATGAAATCAAATTATTACTTCCAATAAAAGGTGTCTTGCAACATGATCCAGAAATGTACAAGTGGCATTTGCTTGAGGTCTCTCTCCTCTCTGTTTCAAGGTCACATAAACATAGTAGTACCAACAGAGATGGGCATCCTTGGGAATGGTTTTTATGGCATTGGGAGATGTTTCTCTAGGAAATGAAATCTCCCAAAGGAAAATAGCTGATTGTCAGTGTTTGGCCATTCTAACATATTCTCCAATTTGTTGGTCACAAACAAGTTGAAGAGCTGTCTTGTGTTCTTCTTTCAAATCCTGGAGAAAGAAACAAAGAACAACAACAACAACAAAAAAGACAATAGTGGATAAGTGGACTAGAAGAAAATGAAATATAAATAAACTACACTTTTTGTTTTTACTGAACAGAAAAGTTCAATTAAAGGGGGGAGAAGAGAGAGAGGAGAAATGTAGGATGCTAATTTGAACCATAGCCCCATGTCTAATGCTTTTAGGCAAGGAAAGAAGAGAAAAGCAAAAAAGAAATCTGAGTCAGAGGGAAGATGTCATGGTGAGTTTCAATGGGATGGATTCCTTATTAATTCTAAAGAACACGATGCAACATGGATTTAATTATACAAGTCAACCCACCCACATTCCTCTGTTGTTCTTCACACACATGGGCTTCTGAGGACGACGAAAGGTGGGTGGGGAGAAAGGGAAAAGGAGGGAGACATGGGGTAGCTCAGGCCACAGAGAGTGGCCCTGTCGTAGGGCACAACTTCTCTAACCTTCCCTTCTAAAATAAGAACTGCACAGTCCAGTTGCACCCCCACAGGAGCACCTACTCACGTGGCTCAGCTTCCAGTTGGTCCATTTTCCTTGGCTTCCAAGACATGCCCATTCAGTCTTATTTATTGTGAAGGGGCTTTCCAGAAATTCTGAGGCATGTAGAGGGAATATCCTGGGATGTGGAGATGGGGTGGGTGGATGGGATAGGGACTTAAAAATCTCTCACCTGCTTTTAATTTTGTATGGCATGTACAACACAATCTCACCAAGATTTTCATGAAGAGTGGGTCTCTATTAAAATACCAAGGCAATTACATTCATTTGAAATCTGAAGCAACACAGGTTTTTTGTTTTTTAGTTTTTTTTGTTTTTCAAATCTCCCTGAGACTCCAAATTGTGCTATCAGCATCTTCCTCTTCTCTATAGCAGTGAAAAGCTCGTTTCCTCTGATCAATACCTCGTTGTTTCTTCCTGTTTTCCTATTCTATTTTCATAAAATATCTCTAGAAGAGTCTGAATATCTGAGGGAATACTGCTTACTCTGTCCTTGGCTCATGATGTCTGACCATATACACACCTTCAACACAAGGCATCTCACTTGAGAGGGACTACACTTGCAGAATAAATAGGCCTATGAAGTCACTGAGTATCAGAGTTAGTTCCTGATAAAAACAAGCAAACAAATGAAAGCTCACTGTAACTCTTCTAAGCAAAACTAATACAATATGGGGAATAACGTACTTAACGTGACTCTGAAAGGCTAAGTATATGAATGACGCCATGGATCTACATAATCAATGGAGATGATAGGAACTGCTGCAGCTTCCATAGCATGAAAAATGGAGACCTGGCAAAGTGCTTCAGGAACATGACTGGAGGGATATAGGGCACTTCCTTCAGAATTCTTTAACTAGAATTATACCATGAATTGAAAGACAATTGATATTGTCTTTCAATATGTTTTGTTTCTCTTGGTACTACAAGCTCCTTTCACGTACATGTCACACTGTGAAATACCATTTCTGCTCTTCAAAGCCCCCTCCCATGAGAATTCAGAAGGATATACTCAAGGAGTTGTCAGGTGCTGTAGTACCAGGAGAGCTGGTACCAGGAAGGGAGCTGGGAATAAGCACATGACCCAGTGCCCATGTGATGATGTTTATTCATTCCACTTCCTCAATATTCTGGGAGGGGGACATATAGCTAAACCTCTAGCCACAAAGTGATAGGACTTTAATACTCCAAGTTCCACCATAGAAGCAAGCATATTTAACAGCTAACTTCTTAGTATTTGCCAATCATGAACCATTTTAAAGACAATTTATTTTGAGATAATTATAGAGTCACATAAAAGTAACTGTAAGAAATAACACATAAATCTCTTGCATTCTTTTGCAAGTTTGACTTTAGATAGTCCCCCAAAGGTTCATGTGTATGTTAGGATAGGTGGTGGAGCCATACTGAGTTAGGGTCTTTATGTCATTGATGATCAGTCTTCAGAGATGAGTATGAGGCCCAAGACCCTTCCCTTTCCTCTGTTTTTTCTTCCAGGCTGTGAGGATAAAATTTTACTGCAAAAGGTACTCTAAACTCTATCATGTTTCCATAGGTCCAAATCAGGAAGACTAGTTTGTCATAGAAATATTTTTCATCTATAGCTAAGTACATTAATTATTTTACATTATAGTGGGAAACTAAAATGTTCTTCACCACATTTCCTCAAAAACATTCTTAAAATAACATTAAAACTATTGCCATAGTCTACCCATCTTACCAAGATTTCCCCAGTTTACTTGTATTTGTGTCTTCACTTTCTACCTGCATATTGACTTTTGCTCACATAAGTTCTTGCTAGCTGTCTTTCTCCAGGCTCCCACAGACTATCCATTTGAATGTGTACTTGTGCCCTTTCCAGAAGCATCTTCAACACCTATCTACCCTCACATAGCTGCAATGTTCATTTTATTTCCAATAAGGAGACAACACATTCTATACCTCAGTCAATTACATCATCTACTTTTCTCCAGGAGTCAGGTATGAAAACTGAGAATTTAGCTCACAAAGTGCTCAGTCTCATGTTTCCAACTGGTACCCAATACACAGTGATTGAAAAGTAGAACAGATACTTAACTCAGGTTAATTGCTCTAATTAAACTGCCACAGCAAAATTCACCCTTCTTCCCCAGTATTCACTTTCTTGATATTAACAGTGTCCCCCTTAAATGCAAGCTCAAAATCCATTGACTAGTTAGCCAGTGCTTGCTTATAAGACCCTTTCTCATAATTTTGACATTCAAAGACCTCCTTAATATGTCTTCAATGATTCTTTTTAGAGTGTTAGAAAATATTTTCTGCAAATGTCATATGTTCCAGGGTCACACACCATTTACCATTTCTTGGAATGCACACCGCAACTTGACAAAATGGTTTTGCATATTTTCAATTCTAATGCTAAAAGCCCTATGATGCTTCTTTTTCCAAACAAAATCTTACCTCAAATCTTCTCAGAATTCATCTATACTGTGAATACCTTAGAGTGAGCTTCCTGGCAACTCATCTTATGTACTTGTGTTGTGGGATAGGTACACTCAGGATTCCAAATATCCTTTTAAGAAGACATAGAAGCAGCAACAAATGCTGGGGAAACTATTCTAAGATCTAGGAAGTCTTTGGTGGCAAAATCAATGGACATGATGGGAACTTCAATACCAAGATTGAGAAATAGCAGCTGCCATGCTGGAGGGCCACAGGGGAACTAGGAGCTGTGATAATAGGTACTTATTCTGAGCATGGTGAGTTTCTAGAATCTTAAATGCATTGCAGTAAACTTCAAAAACAGTAACAAGATGGGTACCACTCACATGTTTCAAATGAATCACTGCCGAAGGTGGTGAAGTAGCTTCCTCAAGTAACACTGTTAAGTAATAGTGGCATCTGAATTCACCCTCTGTGCCCATGGTTTTTCCATCCTGCTTGGGGGTCTGGGAGGAGAGGAGGGAGGTGAAACTGTGGTCAGTATTAAAATAAATGGAAAAGTGTTGTTTAAATAAAAGAAAAAAGTTTGTGCCTTTTGTTTTTTTGTATAAACTCACCTGAATGCTAGCACAGACTAAGGTAGCAAGAGAAAGTGTATGTTGAATTAAGTGAGAGAAATTTACACCAGTGCTACAATCAAAAAGTGATACTCTTAGCAACAATCCATTTAGAAGCTTTCTCTGTCTATTCTAAAATTTGTTTCCAGCATCCTGTAAGGGAGTGAAGTTCCCAGAGTTACCTCGAAAGATTAAAAGTGTCTCTCAAATGTCTCCATGAATGGTTCTGAGACATGGAGAGATGTTAACTAGAATCCATTATGGTTTGCTTCAATAAGAAGTGTAAAGGATGTTTGCTTTGTCATTGTAATTTAAACAAACTCGTCTCAGGAAACTGGAAATTTCAGGCTAACAGCAACAGCAACAATAAACACATACATCTTCATAGATTTTGCCTTTCTCTTCTTGGGATGATTCATGAATAACCCACAAAACCTTTTGCCTCTTCTTTTAGTTTGTAGACAACTAAGAAAACAGCTCTTCAAATCCACTCACCCTATCCACTTTATCAGTAACACCCCAACCATAGTCTTCTATGCAGTCCTTCTATGAACATCATTCTCACTTAATTCCTGCCATGTCCCAAATTTGAAGGTGTCTCCTTAACTGATAGTCCATCAGATTCCTTGACATTCATAGATTTCATTTAACACATTGGCCTTGTTTACAATTAAGCTCAGGTTTTACAAACACCTGACAACTCCTTGAGTATATCCTTCTGAATTCTCATGGGAGGGGGCTTTGAAGAGCAGAAATGGTATTTCACAGTGTGACATGTACGTGAAAGGAGCTTGTAGTACCCAACAGAGGCACTGATATTTAGCTGAGAGTATCTAATAGCTCCTATCCATGTGAAGTGTCCTTTCCTGCCATGTAGCACTCTGATTTGTTATACCAATCCCTCTTTGCTCCAGGGATTCACAATGAACACACATTCTCAATCTAATCCTCCAGTTGTATTTTATTTCCCCCAGTCATCACTTCCACTCTTCCCCTGAAAGACTCCTTATTTACCCTGACCACATCACATGATATTAGATAATCTTCAAATCCTTATTTATGGGTATTTCAAGATTGCAACACTCCTTTTACAAGGCAGCTATTTGATTCCAGAGTGGATAAGCTACACAGCTACAGTTGGCCCCCCATCATGGCTTGCAAAGTGACAGAGCACTAAAGTTGGCTTTGCTTATAAAACCGTAAATAATAAGACACAAATCTGAAAACAAACAGACCAGAGTGTACCCGGGCAAATGCCAATGGGGTCCATTGGAGTGATGTCACTGTGCCTACATGATATGCATGTAGGGTTAGCTTAAACCACAAATGTGATAGCTGCTATGCAATTGTGCAGCCTAATCAACCCTTTTACCAACAATTTTTGGTTAATAGATACTTAGTCCACTTGTGCTACCAGACAGCCTTGCAAATCTACTACTACAAGAAATACATCCCACTCCATAACAATACAAAAGCATACAGAGGTTGTTCTAACATTTTTGTCAGCCCACATGGCCAGAAAATGGCTGGCTAATCTTTGGTTAAATCTCAGCCCTATATCTAGAGCCCTCACATTTATCCCCATAAATGCCTTTAAGAACCCATAGCTTGGTTCCATTTAGAAGTGTCACTTTTGTTCATTCACAAATATCCCAGGATGGCTTTTCTCATGATGAGCTCAAATTTACTTGCTCCATACTTCCTCTCTATCTTCAGAGCCACCCAGGCCATGTTCTTGATCATTTTGCTGTTTGTTCAGTACCTCTAAGTAATATGAATATATTAAGAAAACATCTAAAATAACATAACTATAAACGTTATAATTTATTCATGTCATAAGACCTGATTTTTATTAAAGTTCATATTTCCAAAGTATACTCCAGGATGACAAATTCCCAGGAAAAAGAGTAAAATATTAAAAGGCAAATTAAAAGGCTAATATAAATATTGTTCCAAGTTTGGAAAAATGCGGAAAAGAAAAAAACATCATATGAGAAATATGTCTAGGAAAGTGATGAATAAAAAAGTGTGCTAGTATTTCATCTCTTCCTGTAAATACCCTACATGTTTGTCCAGATTATCTAAAATAGTATTGATTATTATTAAAGTCAAGGGGAATTCACTGGTGGTAGTGGATTGTTTCAATCCTCACAGTATGTCCAAGACACTGAGGTAGAGTGTGGAGTATTGACACAGGTACTTTAACCAGCCAGTTTGATCTGGGATTTCCTGCATTAAAATCTTGTTAGGTCCTTTTGAAACATTTTGTTGAGTATAGAAATATCTCTCTGTCTCCTTGCTTGTCCCTTTTCTCCTCTCTGTCTCTTTGGTTCTTTCTCACCTTTTTCTCTTTTCTTCTCTCTCCATCCACTTTCTAAAAATTGTTTTATTTATTTTTTGTGTACTAACTACAAAATAGCCCTGTTTTCTGATGCTTAAAATTATTAATAGTACATGTAATGACAACAATCAGAGTTGATGAAAGCTGAATGTGTAGAGTTGATAAATTCCATTGATAAGACACATTTTAAATGTTTGGTATAATTTAGAATGGAGATTCAACCTAGGAAAATTGGCTACATTAGAAGTGGTGACCACAAAAACCATCTGTGATTTCCAAAATGATAATAAATGTTTGTTATTGCAAGAAACAGAAAGGCTATAATCCTAATTTATATTATTTAAGATAACTGAAAAATCAGTTGAAAATAATTTGAACTACATATGAAATGCAATTTGCCTAGCTGTATGAATTGAGAATTATGTTTATGTAAACCATTCAAATAGGCATTTTTGATGAATATTCAAGTGTTGAAAATTTTATGAAGGAAATAATCTTACAGAAAGATTTTGGGAGAGTGAGGGTTACTGTCCTCAGAAGTGTACTCATAGGTGAGTCTAACAGAATAGTTAGCCCCAAACCTGTGGTTACACATATGGCCTGGTAAAACTCAGTGGGCAACAAAACAGTGTGAATTCTGAAGGGATTTGTAGGTAGGAGGAGGTGTTGATACGGATGAAAAGGGATCAGATAGGACGAGGAGAATAATCATGATACATATATGAGATTGTTAAAGAAAAAAGATATTTATAAATCATAATAGAGTCCCTGTGTGCTCATGTCCTCTTATTTCCTGAGCACATAACAGTACCAATGGCCACCAGAGGAATGGCATCAGTGGCTCTACTCTATAGATATCTATGTCTGCTGTACATAGGTGTCTAGTGAGAATTCACTTAGAATACAACATTTCAATAATCACCATCACTCATTTTACAAATTGCCAGTTTACCTCACTTACAGATGAATGTTGAAATTTAATTTTTAGTATATACAAATTCACACCAGAGGTCTCTGGCTCCAAAGCATGTACTGAAAATACTTGAGACTTTGGTAGCCTCTCTTCTTCCCTTTTTGTTCTGCCTCACTTTGGGTGACCTCAATGTCAAAATGAGGAAATTGAACTGAACTTTGTAGATACTGTGTGGTGTTAAGCAGAGGCCTGGAATCAAATCCTTGATCTTTTTCCTTGTTTTTAAGTAGTAGTTGTAGAATTAGATTATGATAGATGCAAAGAGGCCATTACATATTTTAAAATTTAATGATGGTAGCTTGCCCCAAGTGACTGACAACAAGAACAGAGAAAGGAGAAATTATAGACAATACACCATGTAAATGGATACACTGGAATTGGGCAATGAACTAAGCAGGACAGAGTGGAGAATGAGGTAAAGAAAAGAAACTTCTATGTGCACGACTGAGAGGTTTCACTACAGGAAAAGGAGAGGGTGGAATAACAGTACATACTATATCATGGCCAAGCTTTGATTCACATGTGAATGCATGAGCTATATATGTCTTTAGTTATGCAATATATCAATACTACATTCTATTAGCTAAAATAATATTGAGGTTTCTGTATTCTCGTTTTCCCTTCCTTATTAAAATATAAAATCTCTGTATTATAAAGTAAATTCAGACTTTTTGGGTTTATTCTTATTTTGTAGATTTGTTTTTCTTTAGACTTACCATTTATTTATTTATTGGGACCTACTGGAAACCATTATTCATTTACTTCTCTCTTTCCTAATATGGATGCTAAACTGTAATAACTGAGTAGAATTTAGGGAAATAGGGGGTGAGTAGATGTTGGATGGAAGAGTAAGAAATGCATGGAATACAGTCTTATTTTGGTCATAGGATGACAGGCATCCTCTCCATCCTGGTGTAGCTCTTGTGGTATTATTTTGGAATACTATGTGTTGTTATAAAAAAGGCATGTTGTCACTAGAGTTCTTCAAAGATCTTTACCTAATTAGCCTCTTGGGTGTGAGTTCAGAACATTTCTTATACTGGTGACTTATTCCTAGTCCTGTGTCTAACTCATTGAACTCCCTGACCTCTCTCTGCATTGTGGAACCCTGGCTGTTGTCCTTATGTACCTATTAAAAGCCAGGGATCCATGAGGCTGCTCTGAACTGAGATTCACTTGTGTTTCTCAGAGACCCAGCTTACACACCATGAACCACCCACCCAGGGAATGATTCTTAGTCTCTTTTCCTACTCAGCTGTGCACTAGTTGCTGTCAGAAGAAGGATAAAATATCTATAGTATACCAATTTGGGGAGGTCTAGTTCTCCTCTTCCTCATGAGCTAACTCAGGGAGGGACAGTCAGGGCCTTCCCTGCCATGGAGGAATATCTAATCTCAAGACTTCTAACTTTACATTCTTGTTCTTGTTTCTGGAGTCAATTGGAGAAGACCAACAATTCTAAATATTCATCTCACCTGTTGCTCTGAGATTTTAGTATTTAACATGTTCACACATTATTGATGTTTAACATTAAGAATCAGCTCCTCTGTTCTCTGATTCCCACTCTGACAAGCAGTCCATATAATGGATTGTCTTAACTGGACAAGTTATTTGGAGAGAAAAAAGCAGGAAAAGGATGTTGCTTAGAATCTTGCATCACTACTTTAAATTACACCATCAGTCAGTTGATATAGCAGAAATCGAATAAGAAGACTCTAACTGGAACTCAAGCAAAACCCAGCTAAATCCAATTCTATGTCTTAGTGAGCCTTCTGGAAGTTGCTATAGGCCAAGGGACAGAAAAATATATGAAGATCATATCTCCCACATCAAACTGATCATCATATCATTGGATTGATTTTGAAATAAGTCTGAAGCCCCAAATAAACTTAAGCATAGCTTGAGCAGGCAGAAACAGTCTCCATCTACAGGGTAAGAAGAAGGCAACAACAAGGAGGGTGGATGAGTAGAGCAGATCTCTTTACTGTCACCTAGTTTAGGTTTTGCACAAGTAATGGGAAAGACACAGCAACACAGATTTTCAGACATGACATATTGGGGAACTGAAGACTGGAAAACTAAAGATGTAAGTTGTAAAATTTAATTGCCTTTCATTTTCTCCATGTCACTCATGTCTTCCTGGAACTTCTTGCCACAAATGGAAAGACTTTTCTACTTACAGTTAAATGATAAAAAGCTGGTTTAGTTGTCTAGCCACTATGAAAAATGCCATAGACAAATGTGGTAGGGCATACTTAGAGTGAAATAGTACAGAGACACAAAATAAAAACATCTACATATTAATTTTATTAACCAAATGCAGTCAGTCAATGATGTTAATTCTGCATGTCAACTTGATTAAATTAGGAAACATGTAGGGCAGTAGTGAGGCTCACCTTCACGTGTCTGAGGGTGTTTCCAGGGAGAATTAACTGAATGGGAAGAGTCATCCCTGAATGTGGGCAGTATCATTCCATGGGATGGGGTCCTAGATTGAATAAAATAGGAAAGAAGAGAAAACAAAACCTGGATGTCAACTTTCCATCCTCTACCTCTCCCAACCCCCCCTCTCCCCACCCTCTCACCCTCTCTCTCCCATCCTCTCTTTTCTGATCCAAAAAGATGTGCCCAATCAGATTCATGTCCCTGCTATCACAGTTGCTTGCACCTCTATGTCTTCAGTATGATGGTCTGTACCCCAAAACTATGAGCCGAAACAACTCTTTCCTTCAGTAAGTTGCTTCCTGTCTAGAACTTGGTTGTAGTAAAGAGGAAAAGCAACTAATGTATTTAACAAACACTTTGAGAACCTACTTACTATGTGCCAGACCAGTGTTATGCAGAATAGAGATACAAAAGAAACACAAGTCATATGGCCTATTTAGGTATACAGCATGAGGTTGTAGGGAGACATGAAAAAGCTATTTCTAGAAGATGATTCCATGGCTGAAATGTATCACAGGTATAGATACAGCTCTATCAAGTGAGGACAGGAAAGGTTTCCTCACTGAGGTGCATTTTCAGGACATGGGGAGTAATCAAGTGTACCATTTGAAAAAAGAACATCTTAGAGAGAGGACACAGTCATTGATAAGGGCCACATGCCAAAAAAGAAAATAGAATGTTTAAGGAAATTACCAGAGTTCGGAGTAAAGGAACCTCAGCAAGTACATTGAGGAAAACCAACTGAAGTGAAGCTGTCAAGAAAAGAGAGGCCAGATCAAAGATTCTGTCACTGTTTGTCTCCTGTGAGACTCATTTTTAAATTTAGCCCTCACTGTGAGGCATGGACAGGGTTGTAGGGCTAGAGAGATGTCTCATCAGTTAAGAGGACATGCTGCTCTTTCAGGGACCCTGGTTCCGTTCCTGGAATAACATGTGAGGTCACCAATCTGGTTCTAGGTTATGTGATGTTCTATTCTGGCCTCTGGTAACACACCACACCACACCACATGCACACACACACACACACACACACACACACACACACACACACACACACACACACTATAATATACACACTTCGAAAAAACATTATATACACAAAGTAAAAATAAACATATCTTTTATGAAGAGAATTGTATCTAATGTGGTTGTGATGTTTGACAGTCATCTTTGGAGGAGAAATGAAGGTTCTATGAGACCTTGTTCTGTGTCACTATGTGATAGCCTATGCCACATTGAGAATCCAAAGAATCGTAATATGACTCTTTACCCTTGGACTCCTCATACTGTCAGCCAAATAAACCTTTATCCCTGAAAGTCACCTTGCTCCATGTTACTCAGATATTGGCAATGAAATATGGAGTACCCCAGGCTCATTAGCTCACTTGTAAGTCAGATTCTTGATGGTACAATAAGATGTCTATGAAAACAACTAGGGAGACAGACTTTTGGTAGTTCAGATTTCCAAATGTTTGGTCCATCCTTGTAGAGAGTAACACAGTAGCCATGAAGGAGGGTGATTTGGGAGAGAATGCATCTGCTTCTTCATTTTTTTCCCTTTTTTCCTTCTGGTGCCAGAGACTCCTGGTTTGTCCTTTCCACACCCAGGGCAGGTCCTGTCCACCTCACTAATACTTTGAAAATACCTGCAGAGGTACACTCAGAGTGTGCTCTACAATTGTCACATTCACATCTTAGTTCAATCAGGATGACAATAAGGATTAACCATCAGAGCCCATAAGCCATTGGTTGGTTTTTAGCAGGAATAATATCACCAAACATAGCCCTTTAAGAAGGAACATCCTAGAGCTGCTATTGTGTTCATTACAAAGAATACAGAGAGCAAACTGGAAGGTTGTCATATGATTTAAGATTTGGAGCCAGAGTAAAGCAGAAGGAATCCCCATTGGCAACATACCTCTGGGTGTGTGTCCAAGGTGTTTTCAAAATGATTTAGCTGAAAAGAAAGGCCCCATCTAAATTGGAACAGCCCCATTTCATAGCCTGTAGTCCCAGAATAAATAAAAAAAAAGAGAAATGAGTAGCAGAATTTTATTTCAGCTATGTGACTGCAGATGCAATGTGACTGGTCACACCCTCTTGCCACTATCATGCTTTCCCTGCTATGACTGACTGTATCCTCAAACTTTAAGCAAAAAGAAACTCCTGTTTTAGTCAAGTGTATTACTATGTCAGTGAAAGTAAGCACTAACACAAGATTTTGGCAAATTTCTTCCCTTCAATGAGGCATGATCTGCCTCTCTGTGGATGCTGTTTTTCCTGCTTTCACCTTTATTGAACTTTCCATTGTAATGTTTTACAATAGAATTTGAGAACATCAAGGGAATCCTTCTTTATATTCCTTTTCCTCGGCTCTGTCAATATTTGATACCTATGGTGAACCCTTTCCTATATTTCTTGGTTGTTTTTCTTCTTCTTGTTCCCTTTCTGATCAATGGAATTCCTCCCTGCTGTTGCTCTCTCTAGTTCTTTCCTCTCCATCATCCCCTTTACTTCAGGCTATATACTCACATCTGAGAATTTGGAGCTAGGCACCACAGATGAGATAGAGCATGTGGGGTTTGTCTTCCTGAGTCTGGATTGTCTCATTCAATGTAAGATTATCTAGGTTTATCCATATACCTGCAAAGTTCCTTTTTCTTTCCTGATAAATAGTATTCCACAGTATATATGTATATACTATGCATATATATATATATATATATATATATATATATATATATATCACATTTCTGTTATCTATTCATTAGTCGAAGGATATCTAGGTACTTTCTGTGAATAGAGAATCAAGGAACATGGGCAAATATCTGTAGATACAAGTCCCTTGGACATTTGCCAAAGAGTGGTATATGTGGGTCTTATGATACATTTATAAACAGCTTTTTAGAGATTTCTCCACAGTTTCATTTTCTCACCAACATTTATTATCCATTGTTTTGTTGACCTTAGCCATTCTAATTGGGGTAAGATGAAATCTTGATATTGTTTTGATTTGCATTTTCCTAATTGCTAAGGGCAATAAACATTTCTTTAGATATTTCCTAGTCACTATTATTTCTTCTCCTAAGAACTTTCTGTTCAGACACCTAGCCTACTTTTCAAATTTATCATTATATCCAGAGATAAGTGTAGCTCTCACCCTCATCAAAGAAACTTTTCATTTCCATAGACTATTACAGAAAACCATAGGCAGTCAACTTGCAGAGAACAACTGATCATACAGGTTAGTCAGCATGCAGAGAACAACTTATCCTTTAGGGAACATTTCAGAAGAGAGTGAAGAAAGGCTGTAAGAGCCACAGGACTATAAAATCTGCTGTGAAATTTTGTTTCCTAGAAATGATATGGAAGTTTTCCTTATGATACCTCAACAATGCAGTTTAACTAAGATATGAACAAGTACAACACCAATAGACATGTTAACCTGGAGGATGGAAATCTCAAGGGGCCCCAACCCTAAACAAAAGCTGTAGGCAACTAAGGAATACTAAGAGTAGGAGACATAGAAAGAATACCCTAATTGGTTATCTAATATCACTGGTCAGCCCTGAAATACCAAATTAGACTGAGAAGTTGGGGGATCTATCTATTATCTATCTATCTATCTATCTATCTATCTATCTATCTATCTATCTATCATCTATCTTTTATCATCTATCTTTCAAATATCTATCATCTATCTTCTACTATCTATCTATAATCTATTTATCTATCATGAATATATACACACACATATGTAAAACAGCAATTAAGAAAAAAAAGCCATGATTTTGAATAGGGAGCATGTAAGCATAAAGGACATATAAATGGGAGGGATTAGGAGGAGGATAGGGGGAATTACATAATTTTATTTTAATTGGAATATTAATTAGAAACAGTTTAAATGGCAAATATTTGGTGTTTTAGAAACTTCTCTTGTTGGTGTTGTTTTAAGTGACATTCCTTGAGAAGAAGAATACTGAGACCCCAGGCCACCAGCTCACTGTGCCATTTGTGATAATTCTTGTAATCCTTGTGCTAGAATTCCCTTGCCTATAAACTTGGGACACATCATGTGTCATATCTAGTTCACAGAGAACAAATGTGTTTATCAAATGTTTGGGAACATTAAGAGATAAATAAGGGCAATGGGACAGGACAGGCTGAGAGGTCTAAGCCAGGCTTTGCTCTTTTACTAGATCAACTGAGGCAAGCTAATATTTGCACTTGTAAAATGATGTCTATGTTCCCTCTGGCTCTGATTTCCTCTAGGATTCAGTGGTCATTTTTTTGAATAATTGATGTCATCATTTCTTTTCTTTTAGGTGCTGAGTGTTATAAGGAGCTTTGATAATACTAGTTGATTTAGTTGATCCCCAATCTATCCCAGTTTTAAGGATGAAGAGAGAGTTCATTCTTGCATCCACTTTACAGGTAAGACTTAATCAATAATTGACTAGCAGATCACAAAATTGGTGGAGGCTGGAAATTGGAACTCAGTTCTTTTGTCTTTCAAGACTATGTTTCCAAACACTCAATGAATGGTGTATTTGTGTTGAGTGTTAACATTACTAGATAAAAATCTCAAAGTCGGTTGGTATAGAAGGAGGTAGAAGCTGATTCAGAAGGTGTGAGTTGCAGTCACATTGAAGTGTATTCCTTGGTGTGCAATAGTTGTTCTCTGTGGAAAGGCTGCTCACTTTCTGCATATACAAGGAAGATTTTACCCTGTGTATTCCATTGATGTTGAAGAGGGTACCATGGGATCTTGGAGGCAGTCTGTGAGTTTCTAAGCACCATGTAGCTATGAGGTTTGCAGACATATAATTCTTCTGGTTACACAAAGATGCCATTGCTATCTAATGCTGGGAAGACACAGCATGCCTGCGTTGAATTGGTCCTCTCCTGATGGCCTTGGTAAAATACCTCTCAGAGAGACCACATTCTCTGTCCCATTCAATCCAAATATTTAGCTTCAAGGCTGCCTCAGCTGCATTTTGGCAAGAAGTAGTTGGGAGGAGGCTGCTCTGAGAGGCCTTCCCTTTGAAGTCCTGGGTGTCCTACAGTGATGTGGGGCCAGGGCCAAGCATGTTGGCCTTTGAGGCCAGCAGCATGTTTGAGGCACTCTGGGGACTGCTGACTTCAGCTGAGTGAGCCCAATTCATAGCTAAAGCTGTCAGAGAATTCTCCCTGTGTTTCAGATCACAGGTACTGTCTGAACATGGCCTGAGGCAGTCCTATCTGCAGCTGAGGTGTGTCTAGTGTGTCTCCACACAATGTGTATTGTATGGGATCTTGGCTCACTAATGGTCAGAAAAATGAAGGGACGACTGTTATTGATCCTTGAAGGAAATCTTTGGGTGCTCACTATCATGCTCAATGAAGTGTTTGGAGGAATTTATGCTTCCTGTCCTTGAAGCCTTATTCTGAGTGCTATTTCTTCCAGGGACATAGGACTCATTAATGTAAACCCATGACCAGTGGTGGGTCATTTTGTGCCTAGTGTATGAGCAGACTACCCAGAACAGAAAGGTTTTTATTACCTGTGTGTTATTATACAGAATCACTTAAGTCTTAACAACTATAGAGAAGTTGATACAATTGTTATCTCACTACAGAGATAAGAAAAGTGAAGCATGTAGGTTTTCCAATACATTTTTGTTTGTTTGTGGTTTTGCTTTGTTTTGTAATGGTACCATAGAGTTTATCTGAGGCTCTACTGCATGAGACACTCACTGAATAGCAAAGCAAAATTGAAAGGCTACCTTTTATTTAGCCAAGTAAAGACAATTTACTTCTTCTTATAAACTGATTCTAAAAGCTATAGTTAGTCAGCTATGGTGGTATAACCTGGTGGGTTCCTATAAGTTTGATGCCAGTACGGACTATGGAATGTTCCTGGCTAGTTGGCAGCACAGTGAGACCCTGTCTCAAAAACGAAACAGAAAAACAACCATAGCTATTTCCATAAAAGATGGCTTTTCACAGTTTCTCATTTTCAGTTCTGTGATGCCTTGTCTCCATTGTCAGTCTGACTGAATGATAATCAAGCAGGAGACACGACTCTGGGAGAGACTGGGGAGTGTTTCAAAGGAGGTTTAACTGAGGGAGGAAAAACTCAAACTGTGTGCAGGCAGCACTATGCAGAGATTGTGATCACAGACTGGATAAAAAAGAGATAGTGAGCTGAGAACAGTCAATTTGATGTTTCCTGACTAATGTGACCATGCTTCTATCACCACAGTGAGAGGCACTTTTGCCACCATAACTTTTGGCCATGATATACAGAGTTCCCTCAAATGTGAGATGAAACAAACCCTGCTTTCACAGGTGCTTTTGTCAGGTATTTTGTCATGGCTTCTAAAACTGATAACTACGATTTATTCATAGGCATCTTGAGGTGTTCTATATTTTTCTAAATGACTTATGAAGAAAATATTTTGGAAATTCCTGTACTTGATTCTAAATTTTTAACACAGACTAACATTGATTTTGTACAATATTTGATTTAAAAATGTAGCCATAGTTTTTTTTTTTTTTTTTCTGGCTTGTAACTTATTTCCTTTTCTCTGGAGATGCCCTACAATCCAAATAGCTAAATACATGTTAAATGTATTGAAAGGATTGGCATTTTGACCCTGAAAGTATTGCCCCTAAAAGTGGAACATGAAGTCAAGGGGTGATGTGGCTGAGGAGGGAAGAATGTAGATTCAAAAAGATTAAGAAGGTAGAGGAAGGTCTTAGGTCTTGGGCACTGAAGAAGAGCAAGATATATGGGAATAGAGATGGCCTCTCTCCAATGGTCTCATTATTCTTTATCTGTCTTAGAATTAGTTGCACAGGGGAAAGTACATCATTATTCCATGCTATTTCCTTATTTGGGTAGCCAGGATTTAACCTCAGCTCAAAGTTATGATTGAAAGAACATGGTGAACCTTTTGGGAAAACAGAAATCTTGACAAACAAAAGAGTAAATGGTCTCAATATTTATTAGAAGGCACACTCTTCCACTTTGTAGAGCTAGAAACACTTCTGAAATCTTGACATTGAAATGTGAGCTTTAAATATATTAATGTCCATGTGGAAAGAGAACCCACCTCAGAGGCTGTTACATGAGATATTGTAATGACCTCGGTGATCCATATTTTGTTAGGGAGACATTTACTGCTCAGTCCACAATGGCTAGAGAAATTCTTGACATGGGAAAATAATACTTGTTGAGTGGATAATGTTTAAAACAGGAAAAAGTACTGGAAGTAAAGGGAAGAGAATTAATAGACTAAGTGGGAGCAGCAGAAGAGAGAGGTATGACGAGAAAGAGAGGGAAGGAGAAATGCTTTCTTCTTTTGGCTAATCAGAACATTTGGAGGTTATACATTTATTTCATGATGTTATGTTTGGAATTATTAAAATCCATTTCCCCCCTAAATTTATAAAATCTAAAGAATTAAAATCAGATGCTCTCAACTTTCCTAATTCGGTGACCCTTTGATACAGTCTCTCATGTTGTGGTGACCCCCCAACCCTAAAATTATTTTGGTTGCTACTTCATAACTGTAATTTTGCTACCATTATAAATTATAATGTAAATATTTGTGTTTTCTGATGGTCTTTGGTAACCCCTCTGAAAGGGTCATTCGACATCAAGAAGGGCATGACCCACAGGTTGAGAGCCACTGTTCTAAGTGAAGAGTTATATTTACAAAAAACAATACCATATATAACATCATGTAACCATCAGCAGATTTTCATCCTTTCTCTTTGGTCTGGGAGATGTTTCTTTCTACAGTCTGCACCCTTACTGACTCATCTTATGTTTTACTTCCCTGTCCAACAATTTACTTCTGCCTGCCTATAAGAAGGAAATATGTGGGTTTGCAGAAAAAATACATACATAAATACCTCCCAGAGCCACCTTTAAATGCATTTTCCAAGGCATATCAAAATACCCTTGGAATTTGTTGTGAAATTTTGACCACATCCTAGTTAGCATGAGGTTAAAATTAACAGTAACATATGTTTCCGAGATCTCAATTTGCAAAATATTAATAGAGTTCATGGGCAGTTAACTGCAATAAAAGGAGGAAATGAAGTTTATAGTGCAAGGCTCTGGGGATTACAGCCTTCTCTGCCCCTGAGCACATTCATATCCCAAAATGTGACTTGAAGTGAAGGAGGCAGAAAAGAAACACAGAAGGGAATTGAAAGGTTGGAGTCCAGGGGGTATCTTCCTCCCGCCCCCCCCCCATGGAGGGTCTTATGTGCCCTATTAGAGTGAGTTTCACCCAGCCTTAGCTTCTTCCTGCCATCCAGGGCTTGTACATCAGCTAGTGCTGGAAAAACAGAGATGTGCAACAAGATTCATAGTTGATAAAACATCATGAGAATCCTGACTCATTTCATCCTTTCTATGGAAATGTGATTTTTCCAGGGTTTGTATTTCCAACTGACAAAACAAAACCTGATTGTTTTCAAATTAAAAGACTATTCATAGATGACATCCTGGGTTGAGAGTGAGAAGACATGGACTTTACATTCTTTACTATCCTATCTTTCTGAAAATCATGACTCCTCTTTGACATGTGATGCACATACATGCATTCATGCCAATCATACATACATATAAAATAAAACACACATGCAAAACAGCAAGTCATATCCTTTTCACTCTACCATGTTAGGTAGGTAGATCAGTTCAAGAAGAGAAATGAAAGAAAAATGAGAAGAAGGCATTGTGTCTTAGGTTTTGCCCTGTCCTTGTAGTTGAAGGCATTATGCAACATGCAACTTCTCAGTGATCAAATGAGAAAGGTTAAGGAATCCCCCACTGGATCCAATCCTATCATCTTTTTGTTTCTTGCTAATTCAGCACAATGTCCCTTAGGGTACTGGGTAGGAGGCAGTGATTTGGAGACAACTCATAGCCTGAATCTGCAGGCTCAACTAAAGGAATAATGATTGATCTAGAAGATCATAAGGAATGAGGTGTCTTGTTATTTTATGTATCTATTTTAATACAATTTGACCTTTATCTTTGGGACTTCTTAGAAAATAATACTAAATAATGGGAATTCCATGCAAGATTTATGTATTAGAGTGATCAAAATCACTTCATGCTAAGGTGACCATGAATGATAGCAAGAAAGGTTTCTACCTTCTATCCTTCAATGTGTGGATTGAAGACTGAAGAAGAGTTCCAGGCTAAGAAAGGTTTTGAGTAAGGCACTAAGGTGTGGAAATCCAAGATGTGAGTTGATGATCCCTAGGGAACAAGTAGTGAGTATGAAGTAAAGGAAAGACATGTGAATGATGACCTTCTGAAGCTTCAGGTGTGGATGCAAAAGTGTGGGGCAAGGAGGTTATCTAGGGACAGCTTCAGAGTCATGGTTCAGGTTAGTGTATCTATTATTATTATTATTATTTTATTATTTCTACTCAAAATATAAATATAAAAATCTATGATGGATGAGAATCCTACAAGCTTTCCCTGCCTACTCTAAACTCTTGAACCTAAAACTTGAATATCTCATTCCCTCTATTGAATTGCTTCATGGAAATTCTTGTTTTTATTGGCTCATTCTGAGTCCTCTGATAGCAGAAGAGGGTCATTATTTTAAAAGAGCATCCAGGGAAAGGCTCTGTGGTAGATGAAACTCCAGGGACACACTCCTCTGAACTTGCAGGAATACTTGGTACCTAAGACACCGAACAGTCATACTCAAGGCACAGGTGTTCAGAAGCCTCCATCGACCTCACTTAAAAGGGTCAGGGGAACTCAGGACTCTATGTTCTTCTTTTATCATCCAGTAGCTAGACTAGTGATCTGGAAGTGTGGTTAGATTCTAAGCACTTTTGCCATAGTGGGATGAGAATCATGTTCCTTCCCAGGTAGCCCTGCTTCCATCTCACTTCCTGCTCTTGTCCTTTGGGTTGAAATATTCTCTTGTGTGTGTTTTATCTCTCTCATAATGAAAACACCTACCTTATTCAACATCCGAGGTCCCCTAGGACCAAAATTCTACTGAATATTCTTCTCATTTACCTGGGTCTAGAGCTCAGGTTCTCTTTTGCTAGATGCTGTCTCCATTGTTTTCTAAGCTACATATTCAGACAGCTGCAGCCTCCATGCCATATGTTGCATGTTTCCATCTCCCAAGCATCACATGTTCCTCCCCTTTGATTCTGATTACTAGCCATTGGGTTTTGAGCCACAGTGGCCTCCACAGAGAAACAAGAATGCATTTGCTATCATGAAATCCTTATTTCACTCTCATTAAAAATATTTTGGATAAAGGATCCCACGATCCTAGTTCATTTTCTTTCTGAGAATTATTTGATAATTACTTGATAAAATTTTAGGGTTACGATCAGTTTCTGTGGATCTTGAGAACACGGAGAAATGGAAGGAAATATGTGAAGTTTGTTCTTTTACTCGATTGTTTTAATGAAATTTAGCATTTGCACCAAAATTGCCTTTTAAATTGTGCACACTTTGTGCCTTCTGTTATCTTTGCCCAGCTCCCTGCCAGAGGCAATTTGTTTTCTAAAGAGAACAAACATGTTTGATGCATCAATCCACAACCCTTCATCTAGTTGTTAACTTGACAGGTTCAAGAGTAGTGATCAACTGGTATGCAAGAACTATGAGTAGAATTTGAAATTGCCCTTACCTACTAGTCCTTACCCCTGAGAAGCTTGGGGTGTATTTTACATATTGAAAAGTCAACTGACTGTCAGTCACCTAAATCCCCATCATGGGTAGAGTCTTACAGTTCTATTTCTGTTGTCTTACAGTTCTATTTCTGTTGAGAATGTTATGGTCAAGGCAAGGATCCTGTCGTACCTATACATACACATTGAATGAGACCATCTTCCAAGTGATCTCATGCTTAAAGAAGACATAAGCACAAACAACTCGGGTCTGGTCTCCATATCAGAAGTGACACATGGACTTTATACCTTTTGTTCTTTGGAAGATTCCTTTAAGCAATTCAAGTTCCCCTGACAAGTTCCAATTATTTATGCTGAAGTTCTGGTGCTATAGGGGAAGCTGTCATGTGAAATCTGGGGGATACCTGCATGCTGGACAGGATGTGTGCAAGTATTTTCAGACAGAGAGGAGCTTGGGGTCTCTCATTGGGAACCAAGAAGTACTTGGCTGACTTGGAGAATCACAGTAACAGAATTTTGAGCAACAGAATGGTTAAATGGCAGGCGGGTTTAGGTTCTAATCCCATTGTTGAAAACTCTGGGAACATAAGGCAATTTCATTCATTCTCTTTGCCCTGATATCCAAGGATTCATCAGAATTAAAGTGAACTTATTTACAAAATATCCAGACAGAATTTGTTGTGACGCTATTACTCATTACACAGAAGCTATTTACCATGGTAACAAACATTCAGGCAGGTTATTGGAATTGCTTCATCAATGTCTCCAAGGGATGGTCTCTTTAATTTTAGGGAAAATGTCAGGAAATCTCTTAATAGAATCCTCCCTTTCATTTCTTTCCTTTGTTTTCCTTTCCTCCTCCTCCACTCTCCTCTCTTCTCCTCTCTCTTCCTCATCCTTCTCTCCCCACTTCAGGTTCTCATGTAGCTCAGCCTGGTTTTGAACTTTCTATGTGGTCAAGGCTAACCTTGACCTTCTTATCCTCCAGCCTCCACCTCTGGAGAGTGCTAAGAGAAGACAAAGCAGCAGAAGAAATTCTTCTTTAAAGGCTGCAGCAGAGAGGAGAGACATGATGCCTTCTGTTTGGAGTAGAGCAAATATTTGAATTGATATCCTGTTCTTCTTTGGTAGAACCTCCCTACATGCTTGTCCATACATGTGCACCTGGGCATACAGATCCAAACTAGCACATGCATGCACATAGGCACATGTGGGGCTCCTAACTTCACTTCAAGCTCTCACTCATGACCACCTCTCCACTGTTCTTAAGCTCCTGGGCTTTCTGAAATGAGACGGAATGGATGTTCAATTTTGTTGAATTCTAACTCATCAAAACAGCGCTGTTTACCCCCTGCACTACTTTACAAGGCATGTCAGGCATTTTTTTCATGGGGATGGAAACCATATTTTACCAGTAATAAATGGGATATAACCCCACAAGACTGTAGCTCAATTTCAAGCTCAGAACCCAGGAGGTCAGAATGGTCCTATCAAGGAAAATCACCAACTCCCATCCTTTGGAAAGCAAAACACATTCTGGGGGCAGGGGAGGGGACTAAAAGCAGAGCACAGCAGGTTCTAATATTTTTCCACTTGACTCTCCTTAATTAGTGTTGACTAGCTTAACGAAGCAATTAAGGGGCTTATTTGCTTTTTTAAATCACATGTGAAATTTAAGAAACCTTGAAATACAAGAAATATTTGTCCCCAAGATCTTACCCCACAAGGGATATCAGTTTGACTGTTCTCCAACCACTAGAAAGTGAGGACAACCAACTCTGCTCTCCACGTGAGGCCTGAGCAAAACAGAACTCAGTAGCCAGCTGCATTTGCATCTTGGATGCTCAGCTAAAACCCCAGCCAAAAGCAATAGCAATGACTTTTTTTTATACACACAACTTCAACAAGACTAGGGACGCTGGTACCTAGTACTGAAATTTGTGTGTTAGCAAGTGCATTGCCCATGTTTCTTAATGTTGTTTCCACTTAAATCCTTAGGTCTTTCTGTCTTCTCTTTTTCATGAGTGTAAACAAAATGAATCAGAGGTAAAGGACAGGCCCAAGTTCACTCTCCTGGCAGTGTGAACTGAAGGTCTTCTCACCCCACAACACCTGGCTCTTGCATGATACTATCTCCCCTGTGAAAATCCTTCACCATGAGAATTATGGCTGACATACATTGAAAACTACTAAATAACTACATTTATTAAGTATGTTTACATTGTTATACAAATTAATATATCAAATGTAAACATATTTTGAATAGCAGACAGAAACAAGAGTCCTGTTAAATATAGGCTACTTTTAGCAACTTCATGGTTGATTTATCTTTGTAATTTATATATAATCCTAATAGTTTATATAATTTTCTAACCATAATTGTCATACCATTTGTTTTAATTTATGTATTGAAATACGATTAACATACACAGCTGTATAACTTATAGAAACACAAATTGAAGACAAATATATATTAATATAATACATAAACATGCTACATGTCACATGACATAATATAATATAAATAATTTCTAATATAAACTATACCATGTCATATAAGAATGCAGCATTACCTAATATAGTGAGATACACATCTTAATATAGTATGTAATTTATGATATATTTAATGACAGTTACATCACAATTAAACATATCTGTTTATACAATTGCCATATGCTGACACACAATATTATTATAGTAAATAATATTCATTGGGCAGTATTCTATATTAAAGTCAAAAACAATGATATATTATCTGGGCTCAGGAGGTGACTGAGTAGGTAAGACTACTTGCTTAAAGTGGGAAGACTTTAGTTCAAATTCCAAGTACCCATATATAAACCTTTGCATAGATATGCATACCCGTAACCTCAACTTTAGGGCTGAAGGTAGGTGGATTCTAAGAACTCACTAGCCAACGCACTTGGCTGAAAGGGAAAGTTCCTGGCTCAATGAAGGGATATTGTCTCAAGGCATAAGGCAGAGAGCAGTAGAGGAAGAGAATTGGCATTCTGCTCTAGTCTCGTATGAACATGCATGGACATATGCACCTGCACACTCACATGCATGCTCCATGCACACATGTACCACATACACATATGTTCCCAAATACATAAATAAAATAAAGAATACATATATACATATGTATATATATATATATATATATATATATATATATATATATATAGTGCTATGTTATCTAGTAGGACAACTGATAAAATGGCTGTACATTATTTTTTTATTTTTTTATTAATTCAAATTAGGAACAAGCTTGTTGCACATGTCAATCCCTTCTCCCTCTCCCTCTCCCTCTCCCTCCCCTCATCACCACCCCTCTTCCCCCACCCCGGACATACTCCCCACCCCATCCACCCTCCACTCCCCAAGCAGGGTAGGGCCCTCAACAGGGGCTCCCCAAAGTCCACAACATCATCCTGGGCCAGGCCTAGGCCCTCCCCCATGTGTCCAGGCCGAGAGTGGGATTGACTCTCAAAGTTTCTTCTTACACCAAGGAAAAATACTAATCCACTACCAGGGCCCCCCTAGAGTTCAGAGGCCTCTTCATTGACATCCATGTTCAGGGATCTGGATTAGTCCTGCACTGGCCTCCCAGACAGCAGTCTGGGGTCGATGTGCTCCCCCTTGTTCAGGTTAGCTGTTTCTGTGGGTTTCACCAGCCTGGTACCCACCCCTTTGATCTTCATTCCTCCCTCTCTGCAACTGGGTTCCAGAGTTCAATTCAGTGTATATCTGTGGGTGTCTGCCTTTGCTTCCATCAGCCACTGGATGAGGGCTCTAGGATGGCATAAAAAGTAGTCATCAGTCTCATCATAGGGGAAGGCCATTTAGGTTATCCTCTCCGCCATTGCCTAGATTGTCAGTTCGCGTAATACTTGTAGATCACTGGAAATCTCCCTAGTTCCAGATCTCTCCTTGGACCTATAATGTCTCCCTCTGTTATAGTATCTCTCATCCTGCTTTCCTCTATTCTTCCCCCAACTCAATATTTCTTCTCCTCCATTTCCTCCTCTCCTCTTCTCTTCTCCTCTCATTCTGGCAGCTCCCTCTCCCCTACCCTTATGCTCCCAATTAGTTCAGGAGTTCCTGGCCCTTCCCATTCCTGGGTTCTATGCATTTTTCCCTTAGAGTACTTCATGTCTCCTAGTTTCTTTGGTGAAGAGGATTGTAGGGTGGTAATCCTTTGCTCTGTGTCTAAAATTCTATATGAGTTAGTACATACCATGTTTGTCTTTTTTGTGACTGGGTTACCTCACTCAGGATGGTTTTGGATTTCAAACTGGAATATGAATATCTGTTGATGGCCATTTCTTTAGAAACAGTGCAGAGTATCTTTCATGTCAAAACTTCTATGCCTAACAAACCTGCAAAATAGGGGTTTTTTTGCAGATTTTTTTATTTGAATTTTTGAATTCGAAATAAGATTGTTTTACATGTCAATCCCAGTTCCCTTCTCCCTCCCGTCCTCACTTACCACTCCCACCCCAGCTAAAGCCCTACCTATCACATATCCTTTCTGCTCCCCCTGGATGGTGAGGCCTTCCATGGGGGGTGTTCATAAGAGTCTATCATATCCTTTGGTATAGGGCCTAGGCCCACCCCCATGTGTTTTGGCTCACAGAGTATTCCTCTATGTGGAATGGGCTCCCAAAGTTCACACCTATGCTAGGGATAATTACTGAACTACAACAAGAGGTCCCATAGATTTCTGAGGTTTCCTCACTGAAACCCATGTTCCTGGGGTCTGGATCAGTCCTATGCTGGTATCCCAGCTATCAGTCTGGGGATCATGAGCTCCCCCTTGTTCAGGTCAGCTGTTTCTGTGGGTTTCACCAGCCTGGTATGGATCCCTTTGCTCATCATTCCTCCTTCTCTGCATCTGGATTCCAGTTCAGTTCAGTGACAAGTTGTGGGTGTCGGCTTCTACTTCTACCAGCTGCTGGATGAGGTCTATTGGGTGGCATATAAGCCAGTCATCAATCTCAGTATCAGGGGAGAGCATTTAACGTAGCCTCTCCTCTGTTGCTTAGATTGTTAGCTGGTGTCATATTGTACATCTCCAGACATTTCCCTAGTGCCTGATTTCTCTGTAAACCTAAGATGTCTCCCTCTATTATGGTATCTCCATTCTTGTTATCTTCTATTCTTCCCCTGACTCAACATTTCTGCTCCCTCATGTCCTCTGCATCCCTCCTCTTCTCCCCTTCTCATTCTCCTAGCTCCCTCTCCCCTCTTCATGTGATCCCAATTTCCTCAGGGGATCTTGTCCCTTCCCCTTCTCCAGGGGACCATGTATGTCTCTCTTAGGCTCCTCCTTGTTTACTAGCTTCACTGGCAGTGTGGAGCCTGAAGTTGCATAAACAGTTTTTGCCCTTTAGAATCACAGAGCTATCAAAAGAGACATGGATAAAGCTGGAGGTTTCTAATTTAATAATATAGCCTTGGGGCTGGGGAGATGTCTCAGCAGTCAAGAGCACCAGATGCTCTTCCACAGGACCTGGGTTTGATTCCCAATGCCCACATGGTGCCTGATATCTCCAGTGCCAGAGGGTCTGATTCTTGCAAGTACTGCATGTGCACATAGTGAATATGCAAACATTCAGTCAAAACACAATACACATAAAATAAACATCAATAAAATCATATCCTTTGAATTCTCCCAAGTTAGATAAGTATGTTGATGGAGAAGAGAAATGGTACAAACACAAGAAGGCATTGTGTGTTAGGGCTTGCCCTGTTCTTGTAGTTGAAAGCATTATGGAACATACAACTTCTCAGTGATAGAGTTAGAAAGGCTAAAAAACCCCACACTAGATCCAACTCTACCATGTTTTGGCCTCCTGATTGTTCAGTATTTCTTGGGGTACAGGTTAGGAGACAGTTATTTGGAGTGCAACCCATAGCATGTGTCCTGATGCAGCTGCAGGTAGGTTGGGTACCAGAACCCCTGAGTGTGACATCCTTGTGAGCAGAGTTTACATGATCAGAGTTTTCATGATCAAGGCATTCTCTTGGACTCAATCTATTTTCTCTCTGCCTCAAGGATTGCAGATTAAATGCTTGATATTGGAATGGTGGCCAGGAATAAGACAGATGGGGAGGAGGTGCCAGATGGGTACTGGGTCAATAGTGCCAACAGTGGGAAAAAGCATTCGGGTCCATGGAGATCTCTTAACTATTTACCAAAGAGGGGGGATTGTTTATTTTCTAGGTATCTCCCAAAGAGTCCATTTACAAGCTCCCTTTATGACTTCAAACAAGCTTTCTGGCAGAGGCATGGCAGCAGAGATAAGGGGAGGACTAATGAGTGCTCTCGCAACACATTTCAACACCCAGATCTATGACTACCCAAGTTTTGTTCCTAACCACCAAAATTTATTTTAAAATACAAACATGCTTTTAAGTATCTTTTAAAATGCAGCTAATAGTTTTATCTTGTTCCTGGCACCATTTCCTCTGCTTGATAGGGTTATAAATAGGGTATTCCACTTGGCAAGATTCTTGACTGTGGCATTGCTGCAATGGTTCTATAGTTATTCTAACAAAACAGCACATAACTGGCATATTTCCCCTCAAGCTTTCCTAACATTTACACTGCCATCTACATACTTTTCCTTTGACTTCACTCTGAAAATCAAATGCTCTTCTGACACATACCAGAGACTTGGCTACTTGGACATTTGGTGGGGGCGGGGGAGAGAATGAAGAGAATGAACAACGTTGTCTTATTTCTGATGTTAGACATTTAATACATGCAACACTACAGCCATTTGAAAACAGTGTTTAAGCTGGTTCTCCTGAAGCTCAATTCTGAATGAGAGACAAAGTTCCCTGTTAATGAACCAATATTAATAATAACAGTATCACTTTCTTGGGGTTTACATAGTTAATTTACTACATTCAAATAAACCTATAGAGATGTGTGCCAATGGCATGGCATGTATAGTAGGCTGTGTGTGTGTGTGTGTGTGTGTGTGTGTGCGCGTGCGTGCGTGCGTGCGTGCGTGCGTGCGTGTGTGCACAAGAAAATCCATGATGAGTTTTACAAACACAAGTGGTTAAGTTACAATTGATGCTCGAGAGCATACAAATTTTCATTGTTAATGTTTCAAATAAATGTTAGATAATATACACGATTATGTAAGAGGATGAAGATGATAGAAACTATTCACTAAAGTTCAGAGAAAGAAGACACAAGCATACAAATATTTGTAAGTCCTTTTCTGAGATGTATGAGGCACCTCCATCCATAGCTTATCTTCACCTTCCCTTCAGGTTTAAAAAAGAACGAACATTTAGGCACTAGTTTTGGGAGTTTTTTGTTTGGTTGGTTTGGTTTGATTTGGCAAATGGCAAAGAATTCTGAAAAGTGAGACATTTGAGCAGACAAAATGCAGATAAAATTTACCTGTGAAATCAGATAAGATTACTCCACCAATATCACATGGTCAATCAAAGCATCATTAATGAATGTCAGAAAGAGTCCAAGTACCCATTGATTATTTTTGAATTTCTGTGTGTTCTGTTCCTGCTCTTGCATCCTGGAGTAAAGGCCAGTATGTTGGATACGTATCCTGTGTGCTTTCCATCCATTTCCTGTGTGTCTCTGGATGAGGATTCCCCATTATGAAAACAATCTAGAACTTATTTGTGACGCCCTTTTGGAGTGCATAAGAAATTGGTGACTGGTGTAGTGGTGTGGATGAGTGTGTGTGTGTAGTTCTTCTTGTGTTCTTTTCTTCCTTTAAAGTATTTTAGGAAACATTTACTAAGTTTAGCACCACTGTTTACTGCTTGTGGTTTTGATATTTTGATCTTCTATCCTTGTGAATTTAACACACTGTAGTCTGAAGAAGCCAGAGTTTGTATCTTTGTTTTAATATTACTTTAAGGCACAGAAGGGAATGGGCACTTATCAGTAATTGAATAAAAAGAAACAAATTAAGAATATGATGTCTTATGGATTTGATAAAATACAGGCAATGTATTTGATGAACTGTTTTCATTTTGTATCTTGTGAGTTCTTTAAAGACTGAGAAAAATTGACTGAGGAGGATGATGACAAGAGAGAACAGTTTGAGAGAGGAGAGAGACTGAGATGTGGGATGTCTTTCTGTATTCTGTGAATATGTGTTGCTTTCATTGGTTGATAAATAAAGCTACTTTGGCCTATGGTAAGGCAGGAGAAATCCAGAAAGGAAATCCAAGCAGAGATATAGGAGAAGGGTGGGGTCTGAGAGCTGCAGTCTACCTGCTCAAGGAACAATATGCCAGCAGACTGGTAAACACCACAGCCATGTGGTAATACACAGATCAATAGAAATGGGTTAATTTAAATGTAACAGCTGGCTAGGAAGAAGCCTGAGCCATTGACCAAGCATTTATAATTAATTTTAAGTATCTGAGTAGTTATTTAGAAATGGCTGTGGGGCTAGGTGGGACAGAAAAGACTCTGGTTATGAGACAGATTTTACCAAGGTTTATCTGGGTCAATGCACTATTTTTAAATGGATTAATATGCTTAACCTCCAACTATTATTACTTCCAAACATTTTAAATATTTAATGTGAATTTATATAGTATAACAAGACTAAGATTCTTAAAAATACCTTGTGTATAGCTTATGTTAAGATGACTTGGAGTAAAGGAGACAAAGAAAGGTAAAAGAATTGGAAATTGACATCAAAGACGACCATAAGCCTGTGGTTCCCTAAGTCTGTAGACTCCAGGGTCTAAAACATAATTTCAAGAGAAGAGTTTGTTCCCCAACAAATTTGTGAGCTCTCAATGTGAAAATGGTGTCCACTCTTTTATATTTTAATTATGCTTCATCTTCATGCATATTATACACTCAGGGATCTCCTCATTGACTTTGTCCAAAATGGTAGCCTCTGACTGTATATGGCCTTTAAACTTTCAATTAAAATTAAATTACATTAACCCTTCAGGTAATGAGTTGGATCAATCAACATTTTATGTGCTCCATAGCCATCTATGCATAGCCAATGGCTATTTCACTTAGTTATGCTAATCATGACATACTTTCCTTATCTCAAAAATTCTGCTAGACAGAGAGCAGACTTTGATGAAAAGCTTCTTTTCCAGGCTTCCCCTTCATTCCTCCTTTTAAGAACCTAATATTAATTCTTCACTGCATATATCCTGGATTTGTTGACTAGAGTAAATTCGTTATTTCCTCTGCTGGGTAACAGTTGAATGCCACTGTCATTTAAGATTTACAATGCTTTATTCTTTTCCCTAAAATATATATTTCATATGGAGAGTTCTGATGTCTCTGGAACCTTAGGTAGTACATTGTACCTCAGTTATACATCACTCTGGACTCTGCTTTAGTGTGCTTCCTACCGTAGTCTTCATTTTCTGTCCTATTGGCAGTCTGTGCTTTTGTTGAGGTGTGCAGATTGGGATTGTTGTTTTATCTTTTATGACATCTGGTTTCCGTTGCTTGTTTTTGTCTTGGTCTTTCTGTCCAAGGTTAGAAGGTATTATAAAAAAGAGCTAAGAAATGAGGGAAAGGGCACATTTAACATATTTTGAAGGAGGAAGTGAAAGGCAA
Source organism: Cricetulus griseus (assembly GCF_003668045.3). NCBI lineage: Eukaryota > Metazoa > Chordata > Mammalia > Rodentia > Cricetidae > Cricetulus > Cricetulus griseus. The sequence goes on from NC_048600.1 coordinate 20,177,832, forward strand.
TGAAGAAATACAATTAGCTATCTATAAAAGAAGAAGAAAGAAGTTGGCCCACATACTAGCTAGAATCCTATACTTAGAGTCTGCTTCTGCCACAAAGCTTCATGGAACTGAATATATGACTTATCATCATTAACCTCAAGTTTTTCTACTTATGAATCACAAATATTTATGCTCATCTTATAAGCTGTTGTAAATATCCCACAAGGTCATGTGGTGTGTGTGTGTGTGTGTGTGTGTGTGTGTGTGTGTGTGTGTGTGTCCTAAAATACTAAAGAGAATCCATGTTGTCATGTGGACATGATATTGCCTATGTAATTATGAACACATAACAGCTATGGAGAATTGTGCAAGACCTACACAAAGTATCAGACATGAACTTAGGAGTGGAGCTAGTTGAGAATAAGGAGGGGTGGGTAGGAGAGGGTGGGTAAGAGTGAACAATGAAGAATAAATATGTTCAGTATGAATTGTCAAAAAATGTAAAATATGAAAGACAGAAGCTCCATACATATGTTAGGCTGGTGATTATTGTTAGGGTCCAAAGAAAAGAATGTGGAATGGGGAGAAACACATGGCCCTGGTTCCCTCACAAACACACTTTGTTCTGTCAAAGTTCCAGTAGGCTCCTTGTGAGTTATCCACAGGATTCTCTTTTTATCTAACAGAAATATTTATGTATCTATATGCCTCTATAATATTTTGGTATCCCACCCTCTTTGGAACATTGTCATGGCTGTTGAATGTTTACTTTTTTAGGCATTCCTTCTTCCTTTGAAGAAATCCACAAAAGAAAGAGCAAAAAAAACTTTGGCAGGTTTTCTAGATCATGATTTACAGGAATGATTTCTGAAAACCAAGTAGACAACGACCAAATGAAATATCAAATAACATCTTTAAAGCAGTCTTTTTTGTATATGGCCCAAGACAGACAAGTGAAGATGGGGAAGCCACAAATGCACCCCAGAAAATTAAAAGGCACCCAAATTTGCTTCCCCCAAAGTTGTCCATGTTGTTGAGGTTGTTTTAAGGGTATCTCTAACTAAATATTAATAGGTGATTTCTTGTCTTACAAATCTTACAGTATTACTATTAAATGCAAGTCAAATTTCATATTGAACTAAATGCAAAGATTTAAAAGATAATGTCAAAATTACAGTGGGAGCTAGAAGAATTTAAAATCCTAGTGAAACTTGGAACAGGAAAATATGCTTTTTGTATTATTTAAAAAAAAAAGTGTAGGGAATCAGGAAATGTAAGAATGGCAGGTATGCAGAAAATCATTGGGAGGGAGTACAAGACTCACCATGATGGTTCTGATAGTATAGCTCTGTACCAGTAGATTCTCAAGCAGCATGAAGGAGAGACTGTAACCAGTGGAATCAAAAGGCACAAGTCTAGTGCCAATTCCACTATTTATTTGGTGACAAGACGTAGAATATGTCATAGAAGGTTTATGAATCTCAGTCTTTTCAGATTGAATAGAGGTAATTCTGCCAACTTCATGAATTTGCCACTTCTTGGGAAATTAACTAAGACATAATGGACTCATTCCTTGGATACAATACTTTTTCTCAAAGAGTTATCTTTTTTCTGCCTAAATGCACATTGTTTTGGCAATCGGAAATTTTATAATATGCATTCAGTAAGCTTATAATATGCATTTAGTATGACTCACAGTTTTGAGTTTAGGATCCTATTTTGTATGATGGTAATGAATGAGAAGAACCAATTTCCATATATGGTGTCTGACTTCTAAAATACATGTGATCCCTTTATTTTACTTATTCATTTGTTCATTCCTTTAATTTATGGTTATTAAATTCCAATAACTAGAAATCTTATCAATACAAAGAGCTCGATTTTTAAAAAACACATCACAGGAAAGATCTTATTAGGTAGAAGAATGACTATTGAGTCTTTTTATTTAAGAAGTCACACTGAACATATACTTTGAGAATTAATGGAAGAACTTTTGTCCAAGCAAATACTTCAAAGTTTTACTTAAAAGATTATTTATGACTGTGTGGAATCTCACTCCCATGGCTGGGGTCAAAAAAATGGGCACACAGGTGTCTGCCTATTTGCACAGGCATGAAAATATCTTTGTGAAATGAGCTTCAGCCTTTTAAGTTACTGTCTTTCCCTTTATAATAATAATCTCTTCAATTTTACAAGGTCTATATTATTTTTAGGTAAGAAAACACTGTAGGGTTCATGTTTTATTGTTCCTTACAGTTATATAAATTATATTTGGCCAAAACAAATGTAATTCCTACTGTGAGAACTGGGAACCCAAAATGTTGATTTTCCTCAACTTATAAACATTGAGAGGTGGATGTTGTACTAGGTCACAATTTTCCAGTGCAGAGCAAAATATCGAACTCAGTTTTAGTAACTAAACTGTATGTATCATTTAAATTTCCTGTTCACACAGAATGTATTATATTACTCTGCCTAGCAAGAGACATCTTTTGTGTTGACCACAAATTCTAAAATACCATTTGATTGAATGGAAAACATTTTAGCTATTTGCTAGTAAAAAAAAGTTTCAGTGTTTAAATGCTTATGGCAATTCTGCTTTGTCTTTGGTAGTAAATACTGAATTTCTCATAGGTTTGAATACCATAAGGTTTTTGCAAACAACAAGTTCTAAAGGACAACTAGGATCGTTTTCAAACTATTAAATAAATCTTTTTAGTGTCTCGGAAGCAGATGTTCCTATCTTTGTAGAAATGATGAGCCTTATTTGCATGCTTATTATATCAACTTCAAGCTGCATTGTAATTATTTACTTACAAGCTCTTCTCTCCAAGTAAAGTTGTTTGTCAAATAGCGAGGTAATAGAGCATATGGCTTTTACTCTGGGCAAGTGCTTGTGAGTTGGAGCCTTAAAGTAATACAGGAGAGGCTGAAGAGATGGCTTAGTAGTTAAAAGAGCTTTTGTTCCTCTTGCAGGGCATGCAGTTCAGCTCTTAGCACCCTCAACACAGCTGTCTGTAATTCCAGCTACAGGAGATCTGCCACCCTCTTCTGCCATCTGTAGGCAACTGCATCCATGTGTGCACATACTATGTGATCATGCCTGCTTATCCATAGTAATTGTCAACACTTACCATGCATAGTGGATTATCTTTATTCATATATACACATGCAATGAAAACTGAGTACAGAACATTTACACCATCTTAAACATTTCTCATTCCTTTCTGTTGTAAATATTTAGCATCCTTTCTTGAAGCTTTTGTAAAAATAGATAATAAATTATTGTCAGCTTCAGTTAACACACTGTTATATAACACCAACAGTGACTCTTCCCATCTAACTATATACATATATACATACATACATACGCACACACACAGGTGTGTGTGTGTGTGTGTGTGTGTGTGTGTGTGTGTGTGTGTGTGTGTGTGTGTGTGTTTACACAGTAACTGGATTCTATCCTTTCCTCTCTAGCATCCTCCCCAGCTTGTAATAACCACTTATTTACTCTTGGTTTCTTAAAGACTGATTTTTATTTAGATCCCTCAATGGATGGCAAATTTATTTTGTCTCCTGACAAAATTCTCATTTCATGGAGTTAAGGAGGGTGCTACTTGCTCACCTCTCCTGCTTCAACTGACAGCACTCCATTCTTTTGTATGGGTGAACACTATTCCACTGTATTGATGTACAATTTTCTTTATCTATTCATCTTCTAGTTCTGTATCTTCCTTATTATAAGCATTGCTGTAAGAATATGCATGTGAAGGTGTCTCTTCAATGTATTGAGTTCATTTCCTTTGGATATATGCCTAGTAATAAGTTTCTGGACAAGATGGAGTTCTGTTCCTCATTTTTGCAAGGGAACTCTGCACTGTTTCCCATATTGGCTGCACTGGTTTATAGTCTGCCAACAATGTATGAACTCCCCCCCCCACATACTGCTGACATTCACTATCTTTTATCTTTTTAGTAATAATCTCCATTTCAACTGGGGAGAGATATATCTTATTGTGGTTTTGTTTTATGTCTTCTTGTTTGTTATTTGAGTTCCTTATGTATTTTAAAGAGTGATTCCAAAATTATACCATTATACAAGTTTTCTAGATACAGTGACTTATAATTTTCACAATGAGGGCAGAGGGATTGCTATGAGTATAAGACAAGCCTAAGCTATACAGTATGTATTAGGCAGATCTAGGCTTCATAGTGAGACTTTGTTACAAAATGAATAACAGCAAACTATGTATAAAATTATTTTATTTTATACCATGTATCATATCTTTATCTAACTATTAGGATGTGTGAAGCCAGAGTTCCCATCACAGCACCTACATAACACATTGGGAAAAGCACCTCTAACTCCAACCCTGAGTCGGACAAAGACAGGAACATTCCTGGCGTTTACTGGCTGTCAGTGAAGTTGAGAAAACATGAACTTCACATTCAAAGAAATAGGCAGAAAGTGATAAAGGAGGAAGCTCAGTAACCTCATTTGCCCCCTCCTGTGATAAAGGAGGATGCTCAATAGCTTCATTGGCCCCCCTCCTGTGATAAAGGAGGATTCTCAATAGCTTCATTGGCCCCCCTCCTGTGGTGTGAACACCTGAGCACATGTGCACATACACTACACATTCACACACATAAAAGCATAAATAAATATAGTTTTGAATTATAATTTCATTTCATTTCCCCCATCCATTTCCTCTCTCTCCAAACCCCTTCATGTGACTCCCCACTCTCCCAATTTATGGCCTCTTTTTTCTATAATTGTTAAGGTATTCATATACATATATATTCCTAAGTATAACCTCTCAGTCCATATACGGTTACTTGTTTGTTTTCTGGGCTGGCTGTTTGGCAATGAACATCCCATCAGTGTGCTCCACCTTGGAGATGACCATTTCTCCCACTCCAAGATTTCCTCAATTGTCTGCAGTTTTTCTGTGTAGGGTTGAGACCTCATGGGCTTTTCTCTATCCTGTCTGATAGCAATGTTCATTGCTATCATTTTTGTCCAGCTGAAGTTTGGGTGGCCATGTTGGTGAGAAGGTATGGGTATAGCTTCTGGTACCACTAGGAGACATAAACTCCTTGATCCTTTGACTCTTGCAAGCTTTTCTACATAGCCCCGCTTTCCCAATGTTCCCTGAGCTTTAGGTACAGGAGTGTTTTGTATGTATCCATTGGAACCAAACTCTACTACTCTTCATTTTAATTGGCTGTTGTTTTCTGTAGTGGTCTTTGTCTGTTAAAAAAGAGAAGCTTTCTTGATGAGGGCTGAAGACTATATTAATTTGTGCATATCAGGAAAAATGTTTGTAGATTGTAATTATGCTGTTTTTGTAAATTAATGGTTGTTTTTTAAAAAATGTTTAATATGCAAAAACAAGAATGCTCTATGGGGGAATTGGAAAGGAAGAGAAAAGGAAAACTTTTCAAAGAGTTGAATTGTTTTGAAAAAAGAAAATCCATAGTGATCTGTTGTTCAGCAAGATGAATGTAATTACTAGTACTGAATTGTGCATGTAACTGAATTGTACTAGTAACATGGTTAATGTCATGACTTTATTTTGCATCATTTTCCTACAAATAGAAAAATGTTAAATTTATTTCACTCAGCCAGCATTGGAGAAGCCTCCTCCTGCAGTAGCTGGGAGCTACTCTCAACAATGCATGGAAAGTGATAAACTTGGAACACTCAGCACTAAATGGGATATTTCCATCAAACCTCTCCCTTCAGGGCTTAGGGAACTATGTGAAATAGGAGGTAGAAAGAGTCAAAGAGGATAGATGCCACCAAGAAAACTATGTGTCAGATACAGTAGGACTGAGACACATATGAACTCACAGAGACTTTGACAGAGAGTAGGAAGTTGACAGCATTTGCTAAGGAAAACTTGGTTTTGTCCAATGGAGTATCACTGGGTGTATAAACCACACTTAAGGGTAGGTGTCATACCCAGCAGTAGATAGATGGCCAATAAAAATGAGCCCAATAGTAGGCAGAAGTTACTTTCCCCCAAACAGCTACCATACAAACACACAGAGGCTTATATTAATTACAAATGCGTGGCCAATAGGTCAGGCTTGTTACTAGCTAATTCTTACATTTAAAGTAACCCATATTTCTTATCTATGGTTTGCCAAGTGGCTCATGGCTTGTTACCTCATTTTCTATAGTCCTGTTTCCTCTTTGTCTGCTGGCTTCTCCCCTATGACTCTAACCCTCTTTCTTCCCAGTCCTTAGTTTGGTTTTCCAGCATATTAACAATGAGAGAAAAGCATTTTCACAGTGTACAGGATTAATCCATAGCACCCAATGACATTTTTAGACAAAGCAACAACAACAACAACAACAACAACAACAACACACACACACACACACACACACACACACACACACACACACACACACACACACACAAGCATTCACACACCCCTCTGACATTCCTTCCTGCTCTGGCAGCCTGGCTCATGGTCTAAGCAGGTGTGTTCTACAACATGATCCTACCACTGTTTGCTGTCTCACCATAAGTCCAAAGTAATCACAGAAAGGGTCCTTCAAAAAAAAAACATCAAAAATTTGTTTTGGGAGTTTACTATCTCAGATATTTTGTTATCACAACAGATTGTCTTGCAGATCTATTTTTTGTATGTTTGTTTATCTGAGTGTTTTGATAATTTTGTGTCTGACTTTGGAAGGTTTCTTTTTTTGTTATTTTTTAAATTTTTATTTGAATTAGAAACAAGATTGTTTTACATGTCAATTCCAGTTTCCTCTCCCTCCCCTCCTCCCCTGTCCACCCCCTACAACTAACACCCTATCTATCCCATACCCTTTCTGCTTCCCAGGGAAAGTGAGGCCTTCCATATGTGGTCTGGAAGGTTTATTTCAAGTGCATCAGTTGGATGTCAAAACTGAGACATCCTGCTCTTCTTCTATAATTCAAGATTCAGGTGACATTAACACAAACAGAGCTACTTGAAACTAAGACAATACCCAATGTGTGAAAGAAAAATTGAAATGAGTCAGTTACCACCAAATAAATAAGTAAAATCATTAACCAAAAGAAAATCAGTGAAGTATGACAATCAGGGAAGGACAGGGATCACACATAATTAAAAGGTGAAAGAAAAACTTTCACAAACAGTTGAATTAGTTATTGTGAAACTAGTTATTAGTTATTATGACAGAAGAAACATTGAGAATGTTACTGGGGATTTAAGACATTAGCTGAGAAGCTTTTTTTTTCTTTTTTTTCTTTTTTTTTTTTTTTTGCTTTTGAGTTGGGGTCTCATTTCATTGCCTGTATTGGCTTAAAACTCTCAGCCCAAGTGATCTACTTGACCCAGATCCACTGGTAGATAAAAACCTCTGTGAAACATTAAATAATGACCTACAATTTAAAATCAACAAATGTGTTATGATATAATGTTAAATGATGAAAGTAATCAATGGAAGATCTATTAAAGATGTGGGAAACTAATATTAAAATTCCAAAAAAACAAATCTATGAAACCTTGGTATCAAAATTGTTAGAAAATTTTGAACCTAGAATATCACTAGCTAAAACATTATTTAAGTGAAGAGACAAAAATCCATTTTCATATGTACAGAGACTAGATAGTTTACTTACCAAGAACCATAGTTAATAGCTTTACCAAACAATAAACCTTGTTCTGAGTTTACTGGCTTTTATACCATTCAAAAGTGGCCATACAATTTTGAATAGAAAAGGGACAGAATATGATTTTTGTTTTCACCCAGTGCACTGGCTAGTCTTATGTCAATTTGACACAAGATAGAGTTACTTGAAAGGAGGAAACCTCTATTGAGAAAATGCCTCCACATTATTCGAAGGTTTTTTCTTAATTAGTGATTGATCGGTGAGGACTCACACATTGTGGACAGTACCATCCAAGTGCTGTTGTTTATGGGTTCTATAAGAAACCAGGATGAGCAAGCTAGGGGCATCAAGCCAGTAAGCAGCACCCCTCTGTGGTATCTGCATCAGCTCCTACCTCCAGGATCCTTCCCTGTTTTAATTTCTTCCCTGACTTCCTTAGTTATTAAGTGTAAACCAAACAAACTGTTTCTTCCCCAAGTTGTTTTTGGTTATGATGTTTCATCACAACAATAGAAGCCCTAACTAAGACATCCAATATTCTGATTTCTAATTGGAAAATTGACTAAAGGGTAGCAAGAGAAATGAAATGTTGATGGGTGGTGCAATAACAGCTTTGTTGGTAAACAAGAATAATGTATATCAAATGATCCTAAAATGCAATGGATTAAGCAATAGAGTTCATTCTTGAAAATCTAAGGATCATCCTAGTATGAATTGACCAATTACAGGATGAAATTTGCAAGGTGGTACAAGCTACAGCATTATGGTTGTTTCATCTCCTTCAGATGATCTCCTTCAGCTGGCTCCAGGACTTAAAGCCAGCTTGACAGGCTCACCTCAAAGTGTTGGCAAAGGTCACAGCAAAAGATCCACAACAGAAACACAAGTCAAGCCACTGCCTTCATTCTTGGAAAACAAAATCGGAATTGAAGCAAGGGATAGGAAAGTAGATTGCCTACCATGAGCTAGATCAGAAAGAGGTGATGACTAGGGGACCAATAATTCCACCTACTCCTTCAGCTGAAATATGATGGCGGCTTGCTTGCATATTGCAAGACATAGTGGAGAGCCTGGAAATGGTTGGGTTACGTATCTCTTTTACAGATAAAGCTGATGTGATGTGTGAGTAAATCAGACATAGCAACACAATCAGAGAGAAATGTAGGATATGTTCCTCTATTCAAGTGTTCATAAGTATCCCTTTCCAGTGATGCATTATAGATTGATAATGTATCCTTGCTGTGCATTGAGTGAGTTTTACACTTCCCTTGACAAATATGATCTTCTCAAAGGTTGTCTACAAAAGATTAGCCATCTTCCTGTGTGTTGCCTTATGACTGAGAGGTGGTTGATTGCAACAGTGAGTAATGTATATACCCAATAGTGTCAGTGGGTATAGAAATATCTCCCCCTAGAATAAATAGGGTCTTGTGGCAATACAGCCCACTCCTCTAGTCCACTAAGAATTCCTTTGGAATAAAAATCCAGCAGTAGTATCAGACTAGAAGTGGCTTCTTTCTACTGGTTGGTCATCAGCATAACAATACCAATTCTCAATACAGTCCTGGCCAATCCTTCTGCCACCTTTTCCCTCTTTAAACATATTAAAAGTATAAGTCTGCTCTGAAGACTATGTTTGAGACATTATGGTATGCTTAGAAAGATTTTTATCATACATGGTTAAAGTTTTAGAAGTTTTGGCATCTAAATTCATAAGTTTTAATTATTTGGAATATTTATTGTAATAAATGCTTTATTCCCTAATGACGATAAGTGAATGAGACATCACTCCATTGCACTTTTGGGGACTTAGGCAGCAGAAAGTAGAGTATGTTCCATTTGACAATGCAAAAAGTGTGTGTGTGCTGTTTGTTTTGTTGCCATGTAGACTGTTCAGCCCCAAGATACCTTGGCCTGGACAGAAGCCATGTTGAGTGGCAGGGCTACATAATTCTACCTTCTTAACAATCTGTCTTGGGACTCAGTGTTCCCAGATCAGGGATCTGTGCATCAAGAGGCCTATGGGCCTTATAATATTCATTTTGGTTTGTCTTTAAGCCAAGGACTTTTACAGAAGCCTGAGTCCTAAAATTCCTGCCCAAACAATGACCGTCATAGAAGCAGTCCATCCTTGTTCATTACTGCAGCTCCTGCTGACAGGGAATGGGGTGCAGAACCTTCCCACAGGAAGAGCAATGGAAACCATTCCTTTACAGGTGGAGGTTTCTGGCTAAAATAAGGAATAAGAATGAAATTAGCCATTGGAAATTTCATTCAGGTCAGTTCAAGCCTTGCAAAGTACAGCAACTTCAGAACTTTCTCCATTAAGTAATCAAGTCCAATTTCTATCTTCGTTCTCCTTCAGCAGGCAGGACCAAGACCCTTGCTGATTGCCTTCCATTGCTGTCAGAGACCATAGCGATAGATTATTCCTCAGGAGCTCTTATTCTTGACCCTGTGTGGTTTGTGATCTGGTCTGGAACAGCAGAGTCACGCACAAACAACACTCATTGAACAAGGCAGCCTGTGATGGAGTGGTCAGCCACACGGTTCAGACAATAAGGATTCCAGAGCCAACAACAACTGCTAAGTGTGTCATAGAGCCAACTTTAAGAGAAATGGGATTGTGACAAAACAGTATAAATAAGATGCCTGATTTGGATCTTTCAGCCTCTACTGTTTCCTTTCTTCCAACTTAAATTTCCCTGAAATGGATCAAAACCCCTTTGTAGCAGTAATCACTTGAAAATGGAGTTTAACTAATGGGCACCCCTTCTAAAGAGACTTTCTAATTTTGGACAGACACACCACCCATCCATCACTCTGACCCACTCCAGGAGAGTGATGCATAATCCATCTCAGAGCTTTCTGCACATTGTTCCCCTGTTCAAACACATAAATAGCTTCCTACAGCCAATGTCAGTTAGTCTGTATGGAGACACTTCGTCTCTCCAGGAGAGGCCTGCCTTACACAACTATATCTGGTTTATAGCAATGAGATAACGATAAAGAACTCTTCGTTGTGGTTTAGCCACGTCTATATGCTTACTTTACATTTTGGTGACCTCCGGATTACCATAGTAGGTCATGGAATGGACAATATAGCCGCTTCAGCGTTTTCCTTTGTGCCATGTCTTACCAGCTACATGACACTTAGCTCCAGTGCATCCCTGTGAAATGTCATTAGAAGTGTTTCCACTTCCCTTTCATCAGAGAGTGCAGCATAGATGCTTGATAAAGTTCTAATTGATTGGCTTTTAGTTTTAGTGGGCTCAAATATGTGGTAATTGTGGATGTAGGGCCAGAATGAAGTGAGTGACATGCTTGGTGCACAACATTGAAGGCTCATTTCATTTCATTCTTGGCAGTAGTTGACCTCACTCTTGAATGCTGATGATCCAGAGTCAGTATTGGCTCAAATGGCTTAAACTGGCTCCTTTGCGCTTATTAGACTAGAAGTAGCACTTGTTTTGGATGTTGTTATGTAAGACACTTGAAGTTTCTGTTATATTCTGTAAAGGCAGATAATAACTTTATTTCTCAGAAATAAACAGGACCCACCTGGTGTCTGCACACATGTTAATCATCTCCATCTCTACAGCTACTCTACACTGGAAGCCAAACAATTAGGGTGAAGATGGCAGTTCCTAGCTGGGCTACACTAGAGGTATGGTTTGCTGTAAAGAACTGGGTTTGGTGTTAGATCTACTGGCCATCAAAGACCAGCTTCCTTCAGCTGCTGTGGGCGAAGCTGTACAGTGAGGGCAGGAGGAATAGAAAGGAAAATGATGGGGAAGAGATGACAGTTATGGTGCTATCAGGGAATAGATGACAACTATGGCAATTACTTAGAAAACACAGAGCACTGAGTAAAATGTGTTGTTATTATTATTGTTAAGATTATGGTGATTTTTAGGGTGTCTTCTTCAAAAACTAACAACAGTTACTCAAGGGCACAGTTCTGTGTACATGTATCTGTACTTGTCAACATAATTATGAAGCACAACTGGGTTCTTGGACAAGAAGACCTGTTTTTTTTTTCTTTGTTTTGTTTTATGTTTGAAGAGGACAATTGTATGAGAATTTAAAAGGGAATCTTCAGGGCTGGCAGACAAACTGCAAATCTCTTCAGTGAGGAAGGCACTCTCTCTCATTCTACTATGTGGCTCCTGGGGGTCAAACTCAGGATGTCATATTTGGCAGCAAGCACCTTGACCCTCTGAGGCACTTCTCTGGACAATGCATGAGTTTTTACCTGATAATGACAATGAGATATTACATGCAAACTCCTTCTGAGATGTTGCACCCACAAAGGGAAAGATACTATTGTGTGAGGCTTCTAAATAAATACCTTTATAGGAATGAGAGGCCATTACTTTTATTCACCACTAATTCAATCAAAATTTCAATTATAGGGACAATGTGACACATGAAAGTCTAAGTTACTAATGGCCCCCATTGCACACTGTAGATTTTTTTTCTGGGAAAAAGAAACAGTACTTCAAAACTAAAGGAGTAATATCTTCATAGCTTCTAACCAAGTTTCTCTCTCTCTCTCTCTCTCTCTCTCTCTCTCTCTCTCTCTCTCTCTCTCTCACACACACACACACACACACACACACACACACACACACACTCCTCATATATACCAAGATGCAAAGCATTCATGGGCTTTCTAAGTCTGTTCCATGATGCTTCTGATATGGCTGTGTGTGTGGTAAGAATGTGGTAAATTCAGTATAGCAGCTTACCCCTTGAGAGCATTTCTGTCATTAGGCATGATGTTTCCATGACTTATTCTGGCAAGAGCAGCCTGGCATTGAGTCAATGAATACATATATATGTACCTATGAACCATAATTAATATTGCTTTAGTTAATTAGGCAATTGTGACTATATCACCTTGATTTGAAAAATAATTCACTAAGCCTGAATGGAAAGAAACATAAATTATTTATTTTTGGCTAATGTTATTAAAAAGATTTCCAAGGCTTTTTATTAATACTAGCCAGAAAATTGGGATTTGTATATAAAGTTTTACATAATCAATATGGAGGGAAAAAAACTAATTTGGTTTCCCTAGGCTTGCTAGGGGGAAAAAATCAAGTTTTGAATTTGTGTTGGGAGACACTTTTGATTGAAAGTCTTGAAGGTTTTCCTGATGCTAAATTCAGAGGCAGTGACACTTGAGAGAGTTTAAAATTATCCTAAGGAAAGTGGCCTTTAAATATAGTATTAAGTAGAAAAGGAATGGGCCAATGAAATGGTCTGATATTAATAGTCCTTTAATAATTTAATATTTAGGACAAGTAAGCAAAGCCAGATGTTAACTGACATGTCTCCCTTCTGGGTCAGAGTCTGAGCATTTTCCTCCAGTGTAAACACCCCTGCCTTGTGCCCAGGCATTGAGCATGGGCAGAAGACCAAGTCATACAGCCTTTCACTGCCCAATCAGTGTACAGTCACTACGACTAAAATAACACAAAACAAAAAAAATTAAGAAACAAACTGTTCTCTCTCTCTCTCTCTCTCTCTCTCTCTCTCTCACACACACACACACACACACACACACACACACACACACACACACACACACACACGGAAAGGACAAACCTGGTATTCATAACCTCACATTCTCTCCTAGTAACATCCCAAGGATTTTGGTAGCCCACCACATTCATGGCTTGAAAGCTTCCAGGACTCATTTAAGAGTCTCAGGGAGTCTGATTTACTTCTCAATGGCCCATTCATCCTTTGAACATTTACTCTGTAGCCCATGCAGTTCTAACCTAAGCTGGATTTCAGACACGAAAACTGACCTCCAACACCCACTCCTTTTGCCAAGTCCTAGTCAAGGAGGGCTCTTGGAATAATTTTGAGTTGCTATAATGACAAGTTTAAGATTCAATTATTAAGCATAGTAATTTATTTTTACTATGTTTGCAAAAATGGCTTTGGTCCAGCTAAATTTGCTCCCTTCACAGCCAAAAGGCCCAAGATAGCAGCGATGATCCTCACAGCAAAATGACAGAGTAGTTTACTCTCTGTTGTTTAATGCCACGTCAAACAGAGGGATTTCTATGGGACTAGGATGGAGACATTTCTCTTTTGCCTTAGTTTGGGCAAAAAACTTGATTTCCTTCAGATAGCTGTAATGGATGGTGTGGACGGCAGAGAGCAATCAGGCTCAGCTTGAGGCAAATGCCAAATGTTTCCCAGAAGGATAAATCTTGTTTCCTGCCTTACTTCACAGAATTAAGCCTTAAACAAGTCATGTTCTGTGGCTTGGATGCTGTGTTTATACCAGCGTTGGCTCTCTGGCTCGTGGTTGGGAACATTGTATTGGTCTGTAACTCGGGAAGGTTTCCCTGAAGAAGTCATTGCCCCAGTATCTTTATCTCCTGTTCCGTTTTATTTGTTCTATTAATATGAGCGAACGAACTCCGAGTTGTAAGGAGATTCATAGAGACAGTGACATTGGCCAGGTGCAGCTTGCAAAGCCTGTGATTTAGCATCGTGCTTTGGTTACTGTCTTTCCCAGGAGTTGTATGAAAGATGCCTCTTCATAAAGGATTTTTGTTTTGGAAAATTATAACAGCACCCTGTCTCTACACAAGGAGCATTCTGAGCCGATTCAGTAGGAAGGTCTCTTCCGGAGGGTTGAGGGTAGGCTCAGACCTTGTGGTCTCAGGGTCTTAAATGAAACCAAATCCTCCGGGAACTGCATTCGTTTATGGTTTAGTAACAGGCCACTTCCTGTTTCGAAGCGAAATGGGCTTGAAGAGGCTTATAAAAAAGGCTCAAAAGGTTTCTTGGACATCAAATGACTCTAGTAAAACATTTTGATGAGTTAAGTGTAAATGCATCAGCAGCATACGGATTAAATTCCCCTCTAAATAAACATTAACAGAGAACATGTTTGGCAAAATGCATTCTGAGTTTTTGCAAAACTGAAAACATTTGAAAAAGGAGTGTGAGATATTTGATGAACTCAGAGAGCAGCCGGGTTGCCCATCCCATCCCGAATATTTTCTTTGGATGTTCTGCAGATGTCAAATAAATTAGGATGCAGATATTAAAACCAATGTAGGCTGTAGAAGCCATCAGCAGCCTGTCACTAAGAAGGGCGTTCCTATGGATACCCTACTCACGTATGTGTGGCTGAAGAGTGCCCTGAGGGACCTGTAACCCTTTCCTCACTCACGGGCAACAGTTCTTTCCCAGAGTCATCCTTCCAGATCCTTCTATTATTCATGGATGACTCCTGCATCTGTTTTTCTGCCTGTGAGCTATTTTGGCTCCCACAGAGGATTCTGGTTTTGCTATATATCTGCAGTTGGAACCCTAGTGCCACCAGGCAGATGACAGCCTTGCTGTAGCTCAGGCCAAGGCCCTTTATCCAGAAGCCACTGCCCTTGTCAAGACTCTCATTATCTCACACCATCTTTTTTTATGCCTTCCAAGACAAAATTCATTAATCCTTTGGGACATTGTAAGTGTTGTCACACAATGGAATAGAAAGAATAAAGCAGGGGTCCATTTTAATGTACTGTCATCTTGCCCCAGTCACTAAATGGGTATTTAACTTTTACTTCAAGGATTAAGAAGTTCAAATTCATCCCCCTCCCCCATGTGTGTACATGCAATTGTGTATATGTTACATGTGCATATGTGTCCATGTGAGGCAAGCTTGGCAATTAGTCTAGGCTGGCAGGCCACAGCCTGAGATATCTGCCTGTTTCCACATCCCTAGTGGTGATATTACAACCATGCACCACCTTATTTAACTTTTTACATGGGTACTAAAGACTGAACTCAAGTTCTCATCTATACACCACAAGCATTTTAGTAACTGAGTCATCATTCCAGCACTCACATTTTTGAGCCAGAGTTTTTGAGTTTATTTTGAGCCTTGTAGTGTGGGCTAAAATCCCATAATTTATAACCACGTTGACTTGATGATCACTTTGACTTTGAACTATACATGCAGAAAACAGATTAGAAGAAAATGAAAAGGTAATTAGGTAGCAAGGATTCTATTTAAATCTTCCAATTGAATATTGGAGCTTTATACTGTTGCCTTTGGTACATAGTAAGTGAACACCACCTGTACTGTATAGAAAAGAAATGTGGCACTTTCTAAAACACTTACTAAAGCCTGTATAGATGGTACCCATGGATCACTGTGTGTGTATTCATCTTTTGTTTTTTGCCACCTTCATGCATTTGCTAAAGGGTTTTTTACTAAGGCCAGTGAAGGCTGTGTCTATTGACCTTGAATCTCTGTACTTTCAATTTATTCTCCATATGGTTGCCAGAGTTTCTTTCAAAAGGGGTAGGCTTGTCATTCACCTGTTCAATAATAGTTGATGCCTACCAGGTGCTTCCAAAATAAAGCTCAGATTCCTTAACTTGATGTTCAAACCCCACTTGCCTGTCCCTAGTTCTCCTTTCAATTCATGTCTTACCACTTCATAATCCAGACCCCCCCAAAAAATCCTCAGATTCCACATGTTCATATATTCACACAGTTATCTATTCTCAACATTTTATACACCTGTAAATATTTGCTAAATTAAACTTTAAGTGGAACGTTCCTGCTGTATTCTGTTATACAAGATTGGAAGAAATGATGTCTGACTTAGCATTCTGTAACACCAGATTCTAAGAATTGATTTTGTAGATAGTTATATTGTAGCACTCATCTTCAGAGGTTATCATCTCAGTGATTATTAGGGACTGTTAACCTTCTCATATTGTAAGTAGTTTGTAATTCACAATCATGATGCAATGGGAACTTAGTATAGCACACAGTAGATGTAGAGACAGGAAAGTCAAATCTATGGAACTTTAAACCACAGGGCATTTATAGAAATGCCATTTGGCATATACAAAGATATTGTTATCCCATCTCAATTTTCCTGGTTAGAAGTATAAAATACTGCATACTGCTCTTCTTGTTTTAGAAGATGAAACTAGAAGTTCTATGGCCAAATCCAGAAATCAAACTTTGAAAGAGCTATTCTACATGATAGGGGGAAAGGAACATGTCTCTCTGTTTTCCTGGCTTCAAAAATCACTGACCAGTCAAAGAAAACTGTCAAAGAATCACCAATAACTGAAACCCTGAAGAATGTGGAGCCCAGAGAGGGGCAATGGAAGAAAATGATCTACTGACCACTGATAAAATATCAAGGCATGATTAATGTCACATGTGACAGGCAAATGCCCACTGAAATCTGACTTAGATTATTCTTTAACCATCATGTTTTGAAGTCTGGTATCCTCAAGTGTAGGTCAGCAGGAAATCAATGGAAGTTATTAGACTTATAGATAGTTGTAACTTAAACATACTAATTGAAATGTACCCATCATTTCTGCATACATACAAGAGAAGAGAAATGGAACAATATCCTAGAAGCACTGTTTTTCTGTAAGGAATGTATAATCCCACGTAAGAAATAATACCTTAAATTTATTATTAGAAAATTTCATATATTTATGCTAAGTAATTTGATCATATCCATCTACCATTAACTTGATTTTAATGGTGACCCTATAGACGTCCATCGCAGAGGAACTTATGACACAATCATATTTTATGCAAAGACCAAACAAGTTTCATAAATGTTGAGCAATAGGTATTCCTCTTAATAATAAAATAGGTGCAATTATTAAATATTTTCAGAACATACAAATAGATTATAACAATATATACCGAAACAATAAGCACTTGATTCAGAATGTCAAGTTGTCAGTGTTCAGGGAAGTAGTTTCAAATATTCAGTGGAGATGGGTATGCCAAGTACACTTGTCTCCTTTACTTATGCAAAAGATGATACGAAGTATTTAGATGGTAAATACTGTAAGCAATTTTTAAAAAATCAATTATCTGTCGAATTAAAATCACTAGGATAAGCTTAGATTCCTGACAGCAAGGGAATAAATGGATCTCCTCTTTGAGCAACATGGAAATCCACGCTGCTTATGAAGCCTTAGATTGCTTTGTACCCCCACTTTCCCACACCAACCCTACTCTCGTCCTTCATCTTCAAGTTCAGTGCACTTATTTTTTCCTCTTCCTCACTAGACTTAACCCCAGTTCTTATCTTACCACTTTCTATTCACAGTGGGAAAAAAAAGAGATAAAATACCTCGTTTACTTGGTTTTATGAACATACTCTTGAAATGTGTCAATTCATTGTACTCAGTGACTTGTTATCCAGGAACTACAAATTAAGAATTGATCCTTCATCCCTATGTCCTAGCATCTTGGATACAGGAAGGTACTCTTCATGCTACCAAAAGAGAAACACCAAGCCACAACTCATTTGATCTAATGGTGTCCTACCTGTAGAGTATGCTAGGACAGTGGTGGTGCAAAGCTCATGGTAGAGTAACTGGAAAAATAAGAGAAAGAAAAAAGAAAAGAAAAGACAGAAAGACTTGAGCTCCTAAAGTTTTCATCTCTCAACAAACTGGATCTAATTAAGAATCAGTAACTCATTTCTCTGCTAACCTCACCTGGCAAAGAGCTGGATCAACCACAGAACAGCTCTTTCTATAAGACTGAGTTAATTCTGCATAGAACCTGAGATGCCATCTAAATGTGATGTATGTCCAGATCTGACCCAGTGAGTTCCCATAATCACTGAGAATGTGTTTCAGTCTAATGCCAACCCTTCTGTAAATCAGATGAAGGCTCAAAACCTAACTATGATGATGGGAATGAATGCTCCCCAGAAACAACTTCCCTGGGAGATGGAGTGCCTCTGTTTCGTAGGAAGACTTCATGTTGCAAAGGCAAGAGCCAAGGATTGCCAGTCCAGACTGTGCAAGAAGCCGTTTATTTGTTTTGTGGGTGTTTTTCTCCTTTGTAAACATGTTCTGAGGCCAACTTATCTGTACATGTTTTATAATGTGGGACTATAAACACCAGCATTCTCTTCCAAAAATGGAACTTCAGGACTTCCCTCGGGAGCTTGCTCTTATTTCTTCTGAGTACAGAACCTGACATTTGGGGAAATGTTACATCTCTAATGTTTAGGGGGTTGCTAATCCTAACATCAAAGGGAAGAAATGCTGAAGTTCTGAGACACAGAATGCAAACCCACTTCTGCTTCTGCTAAGGACAATTCCTTGGCACAGTCCATCTAATGGAGTAGAGAGAGAAAGAAAGAAATGTGTAGGTGTTGGAAGGGACAGCTGGCACTTTGATGAGACTTTTCCTTTAACCATATGTTCTGAGGTCTCTGCACATAATGAACCAATATTTCCGTTTTTGAAGTCATTGCTGTGTGGTTGTATTTTTTCCCATACTCCTTTACTCTAACCTGGACATGGGATGCTTTTAAAGAACTATTTCAATAGAGTCTATAAACAGTAATGAAACCTCTACACATTGAGATCATTACATGCCTTGCCACATTGTACACTTGTGAATAAATGATCTTTAAGCAGATACCATAATTCTTCCAAATGGCAAGGGACTGTCCTATAGAGTGACTAGCAGTACATACATTCTCATCTCCAAAATTCAAAAGCCCATACATCCACCCTCTTACATGACATGCTTACCTGGATTTTAAAAGAGCCACAGTATTTAAACTATCCTAGAAGAAAAGTTGTATGCACAGGAAGTGTGTGCTGCCTGAGAAAAGTACTAGAGTGGTCTGAGCCATTCCCTCTTCATACATCTTCCTCCCAGAAAATAGTGGCTAGGGCCTCTCCAGCTCCATATATAAACATTGCCCTGTTTCAGAATCCCCTGCTCTGAAAGGTCTTGTTGGCTGGAATGGAGAACTTGCAAGAACACACACTATCCAGATCATTTCTGTGCTTATCAGCCAATTAATAAGGAACTTATCTCAACTGAATTTTATATTAATTTAATTGGAAACTATGTTTATACACACATACATACAATGTACATATAGATTCTGTAAATTTTACTTCTTCAGCCAACACAGTGGGACAAGAGAGTATCAAAAAAAGGAGAAAAAGAGAGGCTAGTCCTCTATCTTACCCTGTGAGGAGCCACCAATTAAATATTGAGTAAAAAGTGACCATATTTTCTCTTCACTCTCTTAATGGGGGCTAGTGTCCAGTTTATTCCGCTGACACCAGAGCCAGAATTGTGAATCTTCTCCCACCTTTCTTCTGAGACCTCTGTATTTACTTAAGCACTTTCTTGACACTCCCACACACATTTCTCCTCAGCCTCCTTATGTCACCAAGCCTAATCCAGCTATCTTGGGCTTTTGTTACTTTGATCATTAGTAGCACTGTGTCTCTCACAGTTACTATCACACATAATGGGTTTCAACTTTGGTGACTATGTCTCCTTGAGACAACAGTACATGATCATAAACTAATAATTTCCATTGTCCCATTCTAACGTGCAGAAACGAGTTAGCCCTGTGTTCCCAGCAGTCTACTTCTTAGACGAAAATTCATAAGTATTGTGATCTCCCACAGATTGCTGGATGACTCTGTAGGACCCATCTCTGTTCTAGTAAATGCTAGATGTGTTTCAAGACCAGTTTAAGTTCATTTTCCCCTTGAACCCTCTTATGTGTCATGCCATTCTGGTAGGTAGAGTTTTGCCCTCCCTCAGTTCCTTGTACTTCTTTACTGATTTTGTGCAGATATACAGAATTTTAATTAGCTGTTCATCTTAGTCATGTTCATGGGTACCACTGCTTTCCTTCTGAGCAAACAGTGTTAGTACTAGCCAATAAGGTGACATGCAAGCCAGGGAATATTTGAGTCTCTCTTTCTGTTTTAGTTTCATTTTCTTATTGTTATGATATAATACTCCTACACGAGCAACTTAGGGAGAAAGGACTTGTTTCCATTTATAGTTAAGGTATGGGCCATCATGGTAGAAGGAGCTTGAAGGAGTTGATGGCATCGCATCTACAATCAGTAAAGAGTGAGGAACGAAGTGTTCCAGGCAATGTGTGGTGCTACCCACAATGATTGGATCTTCCTATCTCAGTTAACATAACCCATAATCTGTATAATTGACAATTAACACTGACCATCATATTTCCTCAAGGATACCCCAATCCTCCTGGGTTCTTCGGTCAGATATTTTCTCATTGAGATCCTCTCTAGCCTCATTTAGAATTCTGTCTCCACTTCTGCCCATCACAAATACTTAGAAACAATGCATGCCTTCCATGTTTTCCTGAGTACAATTACTTCTCACCATCACACCATGTACTTTGTTATTGTATTTATTATTTATTTCCTCCTATTTTGCTATAAGCTTGAAAAGGGTAAGAATTATGTTTTTCTCATTGCTTTCTCTGAAATACACACACAGGGAATGCTTAGTATTGATCACCGTTGGTGATATTGTGATCAGTGTCATACCTTATCTATCTGAGACCCATGTAGGGGGCAGCCAGAGTTCTCAAGGCCTGGTATGTATTGGGAAATATGTGTATCTGGGGAACAACAAACATGCTTGTTTCTTCCAACACAGTCTACTCTGCTTATCTCAGACACCTCCCTTTATTCAGCAGAAATCACAGCCCTGGGAGGAATGTTCCCTTTGGGCTTGGGAAACTTTTCCTCTATCTAAATGAGGTCTTGCCCTTGGTATTTGTGAAATCATTTCAGAAGAAAGTGTTCTCTTGGACCAAGGGCCAATCTTTCCACTATTTCATTTCAGCCTACAAAATAGCCTATGAAAACTTACAGGAAAACAGGTATGGATGGAGGCATTCTGAAAAATGAGGGTAACAGATTGGTTATTCGCCGCTTGTTAGCATCAACCAGTAACATCTCAGTTGTCCTGGTCAGGCTTGCTTCCACCATGCTTGAGGTAATGAGAGCTATGAGCTGGGGGTAGTATGGAGATGGAAGACAGGTAACATTTAAAGCAACAGCAACAGCTTAGGTTTGCTCAGCACTTACTATGATTGATTCTTAGACAATGCTCCAAAATAGCCACACCCAGGTATGTGATCAGAAAACCACCTTATCTCATGACCATTATCCCTGCCCAGTGGATTAATTATTCTCCATTCCTTTTATGAAATGTGGCACCCCTCTATGACTTTTGTAGTCATTCAATGTTCTTAAAATACTTTTGCTTGTTGTTAGCCACAAAATTATAGCATTGTAATAATTAAATAATGACTTGTTTGTAATAATCGAAACACCACATATGGGGCTAGAAAGATGGACTCAGTTGGTAAGGTCCTTGCCATGCAAGGATAAGAACTTCAGTTCAGATGCCCAGCATCCCTGTAAATGTCTAGTGTGGTGATATATTCTTGAAATCCTTGTACTGGGTAGATGAGACAGGAGGATTTCTGGCACTTGATAGATGGCCAGTCTAGCTAAATAGTTGAACTCCAGGTTCAGTGAGATATCTTCTCTCAAAAACTTAAGGTGAAAGGAGCTGCTAAGACGGCTCCATTTAGTGTGCTATCTTCCATTGCCAGCTTGTTCTATACAGGGCCTTGTAGGAACAGCAATGTTCTAACCTCTTTTTCTCTGCATTATGTTTGTACTTTCCTCTCCCAGTAGAAAACCTATGAATTGGTTCCCTCTGTCAGAGAAGCAGACAGGAGAAGGATGTGAGGAACAAGGAAGGAAAAGTTTTGAGGGTCATATACTGTTGACTTTGCTGTCAGCACTCTGGAGCTTGTTGCTTCTTTGGGTTCTTTGGGTAGTCTTTTCTCATCGCCAGTGGTTTCTACCCATGATTCTATTCTTGTTGATCCCTTCAGACCTCTGTCTTACCCTTCCCCCTCCCACACATGGCCCACTGGCAGGACTGAAGACAACTCCAGGCTGTTAATGGCTGACAAACATGTGTAGTCTTGTCTTGAGTAGCTTCCTCTCACCTGCCTATAGAATGTCTTCTTAAGGATTTTTCCCCTGCAAAGGCTTGACTGAAACAGAAACCAGATCTCATCTTAATACTTTAATCTCAGCTCAGTTCATCCTTGCCTACTGATTCTTCAACTTACAAAGTGGTTTTGAAAGTCATATATACAGGCAGATTAAAAGGATTAATGAGACTGAAAAGGATATAACTGAAGGGGTATATTAGTTTGATTTTGGAATAATAGACAAGACACGAACTGGGGGCTTGTGTGCCAGATACTTCTAGGGGGGCTTGAGACTTCTTGTTTTCTTAAAACTAAAGTGCATAGAAACTGATTAACCTCTTCCCCCTTAGCCATGCTACCCACAGATATCATTTCCACCACAATGGCAAAAGTTATACCTGTGCCACAACAGTGAAACCTATATTTTTAGGTTCTGTAGGAAACTTTCACCTGAATGGGAACTTCTTCCACTGTGTTGAGGTGACTTCCTTTCCTTTTTCTGCCATGTAGCATCCTCCAGGAAGACCCATGAGTTTCAGGGTATTTTTCCTGTTTCCTTCTCCCCATCTCATTGCAGGAATGCTGGTATCACAGAAGAATGCCAGACTGTTTTTATTTCTAATTAAAAACTTTTCATTTATCTTACATACCGACCGCAGTTTCCCCTCCCTCCTCTTCTCCTGTTCCTTCCCCACCTCCCTTCTATCCACCCTCCCCATCCACTCCTCCTGTCTCCATTCAGAAAGAGATGATCTTCCTATTGACTTGAACAAAGCATGGCACATCAAGTTGAGGCAGGACCAAGCTCCCCCCCCCCCCCCCCCGCACCAAGACCCAGCATGGGGAATAGGTTCTTAAAAGCCACCTCCCAGGGACAGGTCCTGATCTCACTGCTTTGAACCCTATAAACAGACCAAGCCACACAACTATCAAACACACATAGAGGGTATAGGTCAGTCACAATACAGGCTCCTTTGCTGTTAGTCCAGAGTCAGTGACCTCCTATTAGTTTAGGTCTCTGTGGGTTCCCCAATTATGGCCTTGACCCCCCCTCAGGATTGTTCAGTCCCTCCTCCTTGTCTTCAACAGGACTCCAAGAGCTTGGCCTAGTGCTTGGCTGTGGATCTCTACATCTGCTTCTATCAGTTAGTGGAGGAATGCTCTCTGATGACAATTAGGGTAGTCATCAAACTAAATACAGTAGGTGGCCAGTTCAGGCACTCTCTCCACTATTTTAAACCTTGTGTTTTGGGGATCAAACTCAGCTCATCAGACTTTCACAACAGATTCTTTGACCCACTGAGGCAACTCCCACTGGCCCAACTCTACCTTTTGTAATTTACAGATTTACTTCATTTGAATTCTAAAACAACATTTTGAATTAAATATAAATAGCCCACACTAAAGGAATGGGCTTTTAGAAGGTTAAGTATTCGCTTAATGTCATACTATAAGTTGGAAAGACATACATGCATATCCTGTATCAATAACACATCAATTATCGATAATACATAATCTACTACATCAATTATGGATAATGTTGTAAAAGACAAATAGAAACTTTCCATTCAAATATGTATTGATTTGCATTATTTTACCTGCAGCCAGAGATTCTCACTCCCAGTTTTTAGAGCTGGAAATGCTAACTAAAGACAAAGCCTTTTCTATATCATACTACATACATCTATGTTTCCCTCCTAAAAAAGTATACACCCTTTATTCAATTTTTACATGATCTGAAAATTACACTTAGTAAGAAATGCATAAATCTGGCTGCCACTTATTCCCGATGTCTCCACTCTCACTTCCTCTTTTAAACAGCCAACAGCTTGTACCACAAGACAGAATGAATTAAAAATCCAATGTAAGTACTTTTTGTTTATATCAGTTTCAGTACTGGCCCCTGAAATACTAACTAGTATCAACAACTTGAAATTACTGTGTTGATGTTTTCTGTTTCTAAGTTAAACTAAACACCCAGAGCAAATTGTATTGCAACACGCATTTGTTTTTAACTCCAATACAACTGAGGTTCTTATCTAAGACATGTTAACAAGCTTTCCCATAGCTATCCATACACTAAGGAAATGGATTTTGTGGAGTATTTTGGTTTACAATTTGGAGTTAGAAACAGAATTTTTTATTACTTTTTTACAACTCAAAAAATTGTGGTTTCCTTTCCTATTAAATGAATTGGCCCTGCCACAGATACAAACATAACTGCCTGAACATGATCTGAACAGAGACAACAATAGGATAGACACACTAAAGTAGATGAGAATGAGGAGTCCAGGAGCCCTCAACCCTACATAAAGAACCACTAGCAAATAAGGAATGCTGAAAGCTGGGAAAAAAGCCTTCCCCAAGGAAGAGCACATCAGTTAGTTATCCAATAATAAGTGGTCAACTCTGAAATCATACATACAAGTAACATTGTATAGACTGATCAGAATATGTATCTGTCTATGTCTATGTCTGTTGGTCTAACTATATCTATCCACACACACACACACACACACACACACACACACACACACACACACACACAGCTATTTGGCTAGTTGGGGCATAGTGGAAAACCTAATGCCATTACTCTGCTAATTGGACATCATAAAAAACTTCCTCCTAAATTCTTATCTTTATACTCATAGATTATAGGATCTCAACTCTTGTCAAAGTAACTCTTTTTATAGTACATGGCTAATGCAAAGATCTACAATGGTCAATATACAGAGACTAAGAGACTCATCCCAAAAATGAACATGTATGTTAACCATCCATGGCTGAAGACTCATCAAAGACCCAAGATGGCTATTTCATTGTGAACTCACAGTAGCTGTGTTTCTGCACTAGATCAAGCCACACAAAACAGTAACATGGATGGGTAATAGGCTCATGAAGTCTCCCTCCTCTAGCTTAGGAACTATTGGAAATTGATAACTGTTGGGATATGAAGAGTTAGGTTTCTTTAGAGATATGGCCCTTGGGAAGCTACTCATGTTCCGGTAGATTGTTCTATATTCACACAAGTACAAGTAGCTCTAAACAGACTTTGGGTTAATATATCTTCATGTTTTCATAGAATGTGGGGTTGAGTAAAAATTTCATGGACATATATAAAAAGTAAATCAGTGAAATAATTATTCAAGCTTGACTTTATCAAACTAAAATATTTGTCATGCATAAAACCTGTTAGGAGTTTAAAGAAACAGTGTCCAAATAGTATAAATATTTGACAATTGTATATCTAGTTAATGGCATTAACCACAATGTAAAAAGAGCACTTAAAATTCAACATTTAAAAAGCTCAATTAAAAACTGGTCAATTTTTAAACAGTGTCTCTCTGTGTCACAGTCCTAGCTATCCTAGAACTTGTCTGTAGACTGCTGTCCTCGAACTCACAGAGATCCACCTGCCTCTGCCTCCTGAGTGCTAGGATTCTTATGTAAAGTCAGAGCATAGAATGGCAGAGTCTTATTTAAGGTCATTCCAGAAAATGGTGGAAATTGTGTCCTAATGTGGAACCAAATTTCACTTAATGATTGTGGTGATTTGAATTAGAACTGTCCCTCCCAGTCTCAGATGTTTGAAGGCTTGGTCCCAAGTGGGTGGTGCTATTTCTAGAGTTTCATGAGCTACAGTCTTGCTGGAGGAAGTATGTTCCTGGGAGCAGGCTTTGAGAGTTTGTATCTTCATACTACTTCTGGTTCATTGTTCGTTGTGTTTGTGGTGAAGGTGTGGCATGCTTCCTTATTATGATGCACCCCTAAGCCTCTGGAAATATGAGCCAACATAATCTTTACAGGTCACTTATGGTCATAGTGCTTTATTGAAACAACAGAAAATTAATACAATTTTTTTTATAATGAAACTCATAGGTAGGGTGTTAGTGGGGTCAGGGGAGGAGGGGAGGGAGAGGGAACTGGGATTGACATGTAAAACAATCTTGTTTCTAATTTAAATAAAAAATGGAGAAAAAAGAAACTCAGGCCAACACCTTAAACATAAGTTTTTTTTTTTTAATCAAACATTCTAACAATGCAATGTAAAGAAACATTAACTTGGTAATGACATGCTGCTAAATGATGGCAGGAAAAATAATAAAAGTGTTTTCTTTGTGCAAATAAACGTGTTTTATAAGAACAAGTAAGTTTTGTGTACACAGAGAATTTATAGCATAATAGTCTCAAATCTTAAATAACAATCATTGGAGTTGTGTGTTCAAAACCAAGGCTACAGTGAAGGAAGTCATGGAATATAGCATATGTGAGCACTGCCAGAAGCAAGTCATATTTATTATCACTTGGGTTTAAATTCATGTTTGGTTGTTGTACATTCAGAAACCTTTTGCTCTTCCCAGATAAGAAGGGAAGGTGCTCCTAAACTCAGTTATATAACCCCATGTGGGATTATGACTCAGTTTTAGATGCTGGGTCCTAGAGAGACGGATAGTTAAATTTACACAAAAGCCTGAACATAAATGTTTGTATTTTCTTTCTTTGTAGTCACACAAAGCCAAGAAAACCCTCAAATGGCTTCCATAATGAATAGTTATACAAACACCCAGATCCACAGAATACAATGTTACTCAAGAATTAAAGAAAACATACTAACACAGAGAACATGGATCAATCAATTCCAAAGGCATTGCAATGAGTTAGAGTCAAAGAGAAGCTAGTGTTCAAGACCTCATACTTTATGATCCCATTCTGATGACATTCTTACAATGGCAACTCTTGACAAAGCTGTGGTTGCCAGACACTGGATATGAGTGGGGTTGCATTTGAAAAGGGTGATGTGGCACGGGGGAAATGGGGTTTTTTGGGAGGTGGACTTGTGGTAGTTCTGCAAACCACAGAAGCATATGTCCTCCAAAGGTCTTTTTTTCATGCTAATTTTAAGAAAAAAAAAACATTCAAACTATATTTCTATAGAAACCTACTTAAATAGTACCACAAAATGAGAAGAAATTTCTTTTTGGAAAACACCATGTTGTATGTTTACTTGATGGTATATGATTTTTTTTTTTTTGGTTTTTTTCAAGACAGGGTTTCTCTGTGTAGCTTTGGAACCTATCCTGGCACTCGCTCTGGAGACCAGGCTGACCTTGAACTCACAGAGATCCGCCTGCCTCTGCCTCCTGAGTGCTGGGATTAAAGGCATGTGCCACCAACGCCCAGCGGTATATGATTCTTAAAACACCATAATGTATATGAATTCTGTTGCTGATTGTGATAAATGCCCCTACTCATTTCTTTGGCAGTGGACCTTTCTGGTGCCTTGACCATAAAACGTCTTTCTCTGCCTCAATGTCCTTATTTGTTTCTTCTTCTAACTCAATCAACTCTTTAATAGTTAGCTCTTGAGCCTCCGTGTGAATAAACTCTCAGCTATGCCTTCAGTGCTAAGTACCTTCCATGAGGTGTTCTGGAGTTTTGTCAGGAGAGAACTTAATGGTTGTCACTGTAGCATCTTCATCACCCATCACTGATTTTAGCTTAATTATTCAAACATTTCTCAGGCCAAATGTGGTTTACATTTTCTATGTTAACAGTGGATAGTCACACAGCTAGTCCAATTATTGCATTAATTTAGAACACAATAAATTACATGATATATTCATTAGTAAAAATAACCTTTAATTTAATGAAGTGTGTCTATATACACCATCATTAAAGTGTCCATATAGATGAAAATGTCATCTGAAGTGGTAATAGTGGTTGTTTAGATTGCAGGATATACATTATTTTAAATACATTTAAGAATTAAATTTTTTGCAATATGTAAGAATTCCTCTTAAGACATGAAAAAATAAGAGCAAAAAAATTGCATAAGAATTAACAAGAATGAATATTTATGAACATGGACCCTGTATGGCCTGATTTTGCAAACAGTGTCTCATCCATGGATACGGTCTGATGAGGTGATTGGCTGACCTCGGAGCTCCTTGGAGACAAATTTAGTTCTTATTACTCACACCTATCCAGATAATTCTTCAAGATACTGCACATCAGGAACAATCTGCAAAGCAATAATCAACTTGGGATTATTTTTGGCAATGATAAGTGTGTTATAATTGGAGAACCATCCACAAAAGTTTTTTTCCTCTTTTGTTTAAAAGAATTATTATCTTTATTAGGGAAACAGAACACTGCCTATGGATGCTTTCCCCTTTTTTAAAACAGTTCTTTCAAATGATGGAATGTGATAAGAAATTCAATTCTTGAGGAAAGGTGTAACAATGTTGATGGCAGATGCCCATTTGTTTTCTATCTGTCCCTCATCCATTCACATTTCCACGTGTTGGCTCTGAAACCAAAGGCGACCCTCCTCCCTCTGAACTTCATCAGCAATGACTCCAGTAACAATAACTGTCAGGAGCTGGAATAGTAAACATTTTCTAAAGGCAAATGGCTTCCAAATGTGGACTTTCACTCTATGAGCACATCTTTCATGGGCCTGACTGAAAATGCCGTGGAAATGAGTCAAAACACTCAACCTGGAGCTTGAGGACAGAGACAGGCTGCTGGGATCTGTGACTGGTACCCTGGCCCACCTGTGGTCTCTCTTCTCTTCTTATGCTCATGTGGCCTGACTTGGTCTGTGGATCTGAGATGTAAGAGTGACTTTACTAGTAGGGACACAAGTCCCAAAGGGCCTGTATATCAGGCCACTCTGTGGTGTTAAAGTCCAACTTTACCAACACATTGAAAGTGGTTGTATAGGGATCAGTATCGGATTAGCTCCTGTTACTTAGAATCCGGTCTGCAAGAAAAGATTTTAGTTATTCCAAGACTCTTCATCTCTATTTGAAAACAGTCAATAAATCTCTGGAAATTTACCATTTGGCTAACTAGATCAAGAACCCCAAAGCTGTCTGTTTAATTATTTGCTTGTTTCAGGGGACTCAAAATATTATGGGATATTTATAAAATACAACATACTTTAATAAAATTAAGAGGCTTATTTGCAAAAGTTTTGTGACTAAGAAAATAGTAAGGGACTACAAAGGAATTATGTACAGTTCCATTATGATGTCTGTATTATACAAATGTCAGGAGAAGAACAATGGCTGTTTTGTTGCTTCGTAGCATAGCTAGTGAGTGGCTTTTTATATTTATACTGTTTATAAACTCTCAGTTTATTGAGAATGTATTTTTATCATTAAAATACTCTAGTCTGACAGCTGGGGAACCTACATAAGACCAAACTAGGCCCCCTAAATGTTGGCGACAGTTGGGGTTTGGGGCAGTCTTTAGGGCCACTGGCAGTAGAACCAATATTTATCCCTAGTGTATAAACTGACTATTTGGAGCACATTCCCTATGGAGGGATACTCTCCCAGCCTAGATACAGGGGTGAGGCCTTGGTCCTGCTCCAAGTGATGTGACAGACTTTGATGATTGCCCATGGGAGGCCTCACCTTCTCTGAGGAGTGATTGGAGGTGGAGAAGGTGAAGGGATTGGGAGGATAGGAGTGAGAGGGAACTGGGATTGGTATGTAAAATAAGATTGTTTCAAAAAGAAAAAAGAAGTATGTTAATAAATATAAATAGGAAAGAAAACAGTACCCCAAAGTATCTACAATGGGATGTTATCTTGATATTTTGGAATTGGATTATATCTCTATACCCTTTTATCGTGGGGTCAGTTCATTCCCCAATTGTATATTATAAAAAGTTCATAATATCAGTATAAAAATGTATACCTTTTCTTACGTATTAAGATAGAAGATGGTTTTATTGGCATCTTAGTGAAATGGAAAGGATTTCATTTGTATCTCCTAATCATTTTAAGGTGCTCAGAGAGTACCTCCCTTTCAAATTCTTGCTGTGTCTTCTGGGGCCTGTGTGAGACAGCATATTCTGGAGATTTTGGAGTTCCTAGGGAATTTTCAAGTTGTTCCCTGCTGGCCAAAATCGGTTTGTGTCAATATAAGACCGGCTCTTGTTACAGAACTGGAGGGGTTGCTTTTAAGAGAAAACAATCTCTAGTCTCCAGCACAGCTTCTGGGCATCACAGTGACTGAATGAAGTTTGGAAAAGTCCCAGCTATTTGGAGGTGCTTGCAAGAAACAATGCAATACTGAACATTCTTGAACTGGGGAAGGGGGGCGTGTTTACTGTCCCAAACAGCTTCCCCCAGGCCTGCAACAGCTGGCTGGGCTATGTTAGGCTAAGACAAGAAGCAGCACTAGGTTTGAACCTCTGAGTAATTCACGAGGTTGCTGACACTTCTGCTGACTCGGCTAGCCTCATACTGTCTTCAAAGTACCCTCGCCGCAAACAGCGGCTCTTCATCCTTTGAAGAGCCTACTTTAGTAAGGACCAAATATCAAAATTCTTGCTGTTTAATTGTTCGCAGGAAGCCAAGGCACTGATAAATGAGAGCTCATCCATACATGTTTTTTCTCTGTTACCTAAGAAACTAACTTCAAAACAGAAGGCCTCATAAATACTCTGGCGATGCATCAGCCTCTCCCCGGTACTGTGCGACACTGTGTATATTGTTTGGCAGCGGTTCATGGGGGGGAAGATAAACTAGCACATTCTGCCAGGATTCTATTACTCTTGACCCCGACCTTGACTGTAGGCTGTTTCCAGTTACACTCATCTTAGGGGAAGACGGCACATGCTCCATCCCATTTTCGTTTTCCCCTTTCCCCTGTCCACTGCCCAAACACATTGCTCAGCCACAGATGGTAGGACTTCCCAAAACTGTGCCACAAATTGTCAATCACCCATTGAGGGGGGACCCAGGAGACTCCTCCCTGCCAAACCATTGGCTACCGACAGATTCAGGAAACAGGGACAGTCATTGTCAGTTGTATACTCACTTGAGAATCCCAGAAGAAAGCCCAACGAATTATTGGATCACAAAACAACAAAAAGGACACAAACGGGGCAATGGGAGTTTGAGAAGATTGTTAATAAGGGTGAAAGAAAGATAAGAGTCAGTGGGGAAGTTATGTATTATACAAGTACATGACATTTTCAAAGAAGGGATTAAATAAAGGCTACTTTTTAAAAGGGAAGAAACTTCTGCTTCTCTTCCTGAGCTTTCTTATTTTAACACAGCAAAGCAAATGCATCCATAGACGTCTTACTCAGCAATAAATGTTCAATCTCAGCAGGGCTTACCTTTGCAAGAATTGCTCCCCGTGATTTGTTTTTCTGAGAGCAATGATTCTTTGTGACTACCCTCTCTACAGCATGAATTTGCACAGCTTCTAGAGTGTGTATGGCTGGGGCAGTTTCTCACATACATTACTCCTATCGGCTCAGGCTTTACACATGCTACAGGAAAGGCATGTTTCCTATTGAGGTGACCCTAAGCAGTATGAGAAGCCTGAAATATCCACTGTCCTTTCTCAATAGTATGGCCAAAGCCTTCATGCACAGATTACACTATGTAATAATTGCAACTAAAGCTCAACATGTTGTATTTATTGTGGTGATATTTTGCTTATGATCTAACAAATACAGCTTGCCTAAAGATCAGAGTGCAAAGCTAGCTACACAAGTCAGACATACAGGCCAGGCAGAGGTGGTGCATACCTTTAATCCCAGCAGCCTTAGCCATAGAAGCTGGGCAGTGGTGATTCATGCCTTTATCCCAGCACTAGAGTGGAATATAAAGTGGGTGGAAATAGGAGTACAGAATATTCACTCTGCAGTCACACTGAGGAGAGGATCTGCTCCCCTTTCAGTCGGAGCCTTAGTAACGATAAGAACTCTCTAGTGGTTGGCTGCTTTGCTTCTCTGATCTTTCAGCTTTCCCTCCTATTATCTATCTCTGGGTTTTTAGTATTCATGCTACAATTTGTCTTTTGATGTGTTCAGGTAGAATAATGCCATTACAGTTTTTCTGCTTCCTGCTCTGTGATAATCCCTAAGCCTTGAGAGGAGAGGGTATGATATAGATGTCCCATTTAGGGCTGAGCCCTCCTCATTCTGTTAGTATCTGCACATTGGTCATTTGTGGATCTATGTGTTCATTACTGTCTACTGCAAAAAGAAGGTTCTCTGGTAAATATTGAGAGCTGCACTAATCTAAGGGCATACAGATACAATTAGGAGGCATACTCTAAAATGTTTTCTCGTAGGAACCATGATAGCCACCCAAGTGTAGTTGGCCCAGTAAACAGTACTAGCAAAGGAGTTACTTGCATTTAATCAAATACTGGGGAAGGGAGAGTTTTATTCAGAAATTCAGCTCCTATGCGCCAATAAATGAGTCTACACCTGTGAACATACTAGTTACACTAAATGGACACAGTACTTTTTGTTATTTTTGCTTTATAAAAAATATGATGAACACATGAAATTGGGGAGAGAATACCAGTTCAGAGAGTTAGGGTGGATTTGGTGGTTTACTTTTTTAAACCAAAATTTAAATTTAAAAAATTTGAAAAGAGATACCCTGCATGGCTACATACTGTTGCTCTTAGAGGCAGGAGTTTGCTAAATAAAAATTTCAGTGCAAGGAGAGGGATGCCTCCATAGGACTTGTTTGTCAGGGAGCCCCAGAAGTATTCCCCAAGCAATATAGACTATTGCAATTCCTCTTTGCTAGGTTTTCTCCTTTTTTTGAGACAGGTGTGTGTGTGTGTGTGTGTGTGTGTGTGTGTGTGTGTGTGTGTGTGTGTGTGTGTGTGGCCTTGGTTGTCTTGGAACCCACTCTGTAGACCAGGCTGGACTTGAACTCAAATAGATCACCTGCCTTTGCCTCCCTAGTGCTTAGATTAAAGATATGTGTCACTATGGCCTGGGTTTGTCTTTAAGATTTATTTTTTATTTATGTGGCATATGTGTATGCACATGTCCATGTAGGTGTCATCAGAGGCCACCAGAAGGCATTAGAACCCCTAGAGCAGAAGTTACAAGCAATTGTGAGCCATTTTTCTCCATGAAAAAAACTGATGACTTCATTTATGTTGTTAGTTTCACTAACTTAATTTTAAGCAATAATTAATTATAAGAATATTTACTTTATTAAATATAATTTTATTAATTTTCTGGAATTATACAACAATATTATTGGATTGATATCAATTGAGTTATTGAAGATTCACAAATATATAACATTTTAAGAATACTTTGCAATTTTGTGTTGGGCTTCATCATAGATTCCTCTATTCAGGGATTGAATATGCCCAAGAACATTTTTCTTCTACTACCTAATGTCACTCAAATAATAATGAACTAACTTTTAAATTTTTTAATTATTTTATTTTACTGATAATTTGGTCATTTTTCAAATATGAATATATTAGAGGCATATTTACAAAGTCTTGATACATGATGAAGATGGAGACTGTCTAGGATTGGGGCTATCTATCATAGACAAAAATTACTTCCTTATCAATCTTCTATAATCCTCGATCCATTTATATTGGAATGAAATTCAAAACAGAAGTAGCAAAGCTGGTTCTATTTAGGAACAGGCATTTCGAGGATAGTCAGCATACCAGAAGTATTCATTTAAACAACAAAAAAAAATAAGACCAGCATTTTCTTTCTTATCTTGTAAGTAAATCCAGTAGATTTTCTCAATGGCTGTTGCTATAGAGCCATTTGAGCCAGCAGGCAGTGGCGGTCCTGGCTAAATCTTGTAAAAATCTCCTGATCCCTTGTTCTCTGAAACTGGCTAACCCTTCTTTGTGTATGTCCCTAAGGGGTTATCAATCTGATACTTTAATAATTGTGGCATCCTTGCCCACAGTCAGCAGCCAGAGACATATTCTTAGACCCGGCAGATTCTCAAAAAGCTGATAATAAACATAATTAAATTTCCCCATGTTTTCAAAAGACAAACCATAAATAGTTTTGCTTCTCATAAAGTGCCATGTTTTAAGCACTACAGGATCTACTGTTAAACGATGATGAGTTGGAGATAGCTTTAGCAGTCTGGAGTTCTTTTACTTTTATCTTGAAAAGATTTCTACTACCTTCTAACTGGAAAGGGGGTCTGTGAAGATCTCCATGTTCTTGTTACTAAAAGGGGAGGTTCAGTGTATGAACATGTTACGAGTAAGGAAATTAAGAACTGCAAGAATGCTGCAGAGGAAGTATTAAATCCCCCTTCACCCAACAAGGCATTTCTGTAATTCTTTACCTATCATATAGAAAGGGTTGTGGAAAGGATAAGGGTTATGGAAAGATACACAGTCAGATAGCCAAGGATTCCCAGTCCTTAAAAGAAATGTCACTCAGTGTTGGCAGAAAAAAGAATACAATAAAGATATGTCTATCTTCCAGCTGGTCTTAAAGAAAATAACTCTCTATGGCTATATCTCCAGCATGCCTCTATATTCAAAATAGAGCATATTAGGAGGGATAGCATAAAAATAAAACATCAGACCCCTGGACCACACTTTAATTTTCAATAAACGAGTAATAAAAGAATGGGATGTTGTGTTAATGTGTAGATGCCGAGGCAGTCTATGTAATACATTAACATTTAAATTAGCCTGAGTATATTTAAGGGTGTTTTATAAATAATAATGACTAGCCTGGTTTCTTATTAGAGGTAATAAAATTAGTTATAAAGTATATTAAGTTGGCAACCAATTGAGGAAAACTTCAAGAAGTGTCATGTTCTTACGGTTGTGAGCAGCTAAGCCACCAATATGAATTCAAGTAAGTCAACAAAAGTGAAATGATCAGTCAGCACACAGTGTCTGTTCAGGAAAATCCAAGTATGGTCAATACCACTCTAAGCATGGTACAGAATCTCACATTTTAATATGAAATTGATATAGTTGATTGCTTAAGTCACTCAAAACACCATTAAGATGTCAAAAAAAAAAAACAACAGAAAAAACATGTATACAGCTAATCATCAAACACTGAGACCTTAGTACAAAAATGAACAACTTTTACAAAATAAAACAGCAAAGAATTAATCCAGGAGAATAATGGAGATTCAATATTAACAGACAGTTAGTAAGCAGTACCACATACCCAGTAATCATGCAAAACTGATGCCCAACACCTTAGTATCAAAGCACATACAGACTAAGGTAGGAAATTAGAGATTGTGTGGATCTGTTGGGTTGGCAAAAATAATAATAATAATATTTGTATTTGCAACCAGGAGACTCATAGCATAAATGACATCTTCCACAGTGAACTCCTATCCCCTGCAACTGTGAAATTGCTTCTTCTGTTGGGTATTTTGTCACTGTGGTGAGAAAAGTATCTGGTAAGAGTGGGAATTTGTTTTCATCCTAACTCATTCTCTATGTTACCTTATTGTTACAGTAGAGACTGAAAACTAAGTAAACACCCCAAAATTCTCAGACAGCTGGGTTCTGGGTATGATTTGGCTCTAGCTTCAGTGCTTTACTTTTATAAGAGCCTTAGTCATTGATGCATTCCAAGCATCGCAAATTGTGATGGAATGAAAATAACGGTAATGGAGATAGCGATGGTGAACAGGTGAGGAGCTGGCTGACTTCCTAGGAAGTAACAGGAAGGGTGTTGGGTATCCTATCCATATCCATTTGCCTGATTTGGGAACTGGTAATTGCATCATTGGTTTCTCACTTCAATCAGTGGGTCTCTGATAACAGAGTCCCCTGGGCTAGCCCAGTTCTGCTAAAGTCTAGGTCTTTTTCTTCAAAACATTCCTCTTTTCAAGGTGATATTCAAACCTGGATTACTTCTCTATAAACTTGAATATGTGGGTTTTCAGTGCTAAAATTCTAGTTGAGTCTGGTAGTTAAGAAGCAGACAGACAAAAGTGAAGTTTATATACACACAAATTATGAAGTAAATGGATGGAAGTTAGCCATCATGAATTTCTCATTATACATTTCTATGGTTTGATAAAGTATGAGTGTGTCATTGGTGTTGACACTTGCAAAGGATTACTAAATTAAAGATTTGCGGAGATATTTGAATATTTCCAAATACAAAAGCTTTGGTAGTTAATGAATATCTGATTAAAGAACCACATAATAAATAATAGACTGAAACCTCCATAAATTATAATTTTGCAATGGTTCTATAGATGTGTTCATTGCATACTTATTTCTTATAGAAATAATACATGTGGTAAACTTTGTGTTTTTATTTCATGGCACTATTCTGTGATCTATGCCATTATGTAAAAGTTTTTGGAACTGATGATTTTAAAGATGTGTATTGATCCCAGGAAGTTGATCATTAAAAAAAAATACTTGGATTTAAGGATTTACTATCAGGCCAAAATAATGTTAG
This sequence comes from Cricetulus griseus, assembly GCF_003668045.3. Taxonomy (NCBI): domain Eukaryota; kingdom Metazoa; phylum Chordata; class Mammalia; order Rodentia; family Cricetidae; genus Cricetulus; species Cricetulus griseus. The sequence goes on from NC_048600.1 coordinate 20,214,523, forward strand.
TTAAGTGTGATGGAACTTGTTAATTTCTTGTTTCTTATTAGTGATGAGAGAAAAAAAGGCACATTTTCCTCCTGAAAGAATAACAACACTTTCTCCTCCTTGACTATGGAGTTAGGAACTCTTGGTATGTCTTCCAGTCATAAAGGCTGTCGTTTTGGGGGGAGAGGGGAATGCAGGAAAACCAAACTGTCCATGCTCCTACAATTAGGGTTCTTTTGTGGAATCACAAACAAAGAAAATGATATGTGTGATTTTTTTCAATTTTCTCAACAGTAGTAGTAAATACTGCAATTATAGATGCCCAGAAGTTAATGAATTGCCAGTAATAAATGACTTGGAGCATTAGGCTACATTCTCGAGGGATTGTGTGGTGAGAGGCTACATGTTGAATGGGATAATGGTGCCCACTGTATTATTCTGGATTCCTTCCCTTGAGAAATAGCATATTTCCTTATTGTTTAAGATGATTAGAGGTGAAGTTTTCTTTAACTTGCAGCTGAAAGCAATTTAATCTATACATATTAGTATGAACTGGGGCAAATTTCAGTTTATCTCACAGCTTGCTCACTGATGGACATTGGCAAGAACTGTAAAGTCATTAAGTTCTTACAGGTAGAAATAAGCTTTCCCAAACTTATAGGTCCTCTGGAAATAAGTTTAGAAGTTTACAAGAGTTAATAGATGTTTTTGGTTTTATTAAAACCTTGGAAGTTTGAATGTTTCATCATTTGGAAAACCAAGTAGGTCTTAATCCTACTTAAGACAAACATTTGTCATTTAGTTATTTAATATCTACCAATGAGGATAGTGTGGCTCCCAAAATTGGTGCTTGTTGACAGTGAAGTGTCAACATACAGTACTGTTTATGCACTGGTGACAGTCATTTAGAAACTTAAATATGTGACTGACAATGTGTATTAAGCATAGCACAGCTCTTTTCAGGTGTCCTAGGCCTTTGGAGTGAAGACAAGGGCAGGATTCTCTCAGCAGAGTTTATTGCAAGCCATGTTATTTTGACACATGACAAATAGTTCATTATGATCTGGCTCAGGAGTAGGTTGAGAAGATAAGGGATTTTGGTACAAGAATTTTTCAAAAGATATATTTAAATGATGATTACTGATGGGTTTATGTACTTCATCCCATATATCAACAATTTATTTTCAAGAGTAGTGTTGCTTCATTTCAGTGCATAATGCAGGTGAAAATGTTGCACAGATGGAAAAGGAAGGCCACATACTCCTCACTATCGCATCTATTCCCAACCTATCAGTGGTACCTCAGTAGCCATCAAGGAACATCTATGGCCTTAGGTAATTGGTAACACTAGATAATATAAACAAACTAAGAACTATAATATAAACAAACTCACACACCTATGTGTCTATGCAATGCAAACACCTCTTTACCTTCAACTTGACTACAATATGAACCTGTTCACATCTAAATAAAATTAGCATAAATAGTCCCAGTGATATGGTTAGAGTATTATGGTATTATGGCCGAGAGTCTGATAATATGTATACAGATAGCTCAGCATAACAGCCAGTCATCTAGGTAACGATAATGACCTCTACACCAGGAAGTTTGGATTTAAAGAGATTTTCATTGGATTTTTGTCTTACTGCTGCTACTGAATATGTTGCTTCTCTATGTTTTATGAATTGCCCCTTCCCCCCACAAAAAATAAGTTCAAGTCATAAGGTCTTGGTTTTCATCTAGTGATGTATTTTGGGAGGTCTGGAAACGTAAAGAGCGGGTTCTACCTCTACAGAACTGGGCAACTGACGAGGGGGCATGTACCTTGTCCCATCCCCACCCTTCTTTCTGCTTCCTGCCCACTATGAAATGAGCAGCCTGTGCATATGCTCCCATCTCTCTGGTGTTCTGTCTTTTTCATGAGCACCAAAGCAACAGAAATGAGGTCTATGGACTGAGACCTTTGAAGATTTGAGACAAAGAATTTTTTCTTGCTTAAGTTTGGTTTTCTCAGGTATTTGTCACAGTGATAGAAAGCCTGACAAGTACACCCTCTCAAAAACCTACTTTCTCATTTGTAAGACAGGGACAGTAGTGGAAGTATTCCACTGATTATTATAAATAATCCATCTGATTATTATAAATTTTAGAATGCCTAATCACTTTAGGCACCTTATCTAGTAACAGGCATCATGCAAGGTGCCTTCCTGTGCATCAGTTTTTGAAGACGGTATGATATAGAATGCCCTGGATACCTAATGGAATACCTATAGCAGAAGGAGCCACTCAGTAAGAGCTGTTAAGTGCACATTACTGGTAAAATTAGAGCCTGTTCTGTGGAGTAAATGCCTAGAATTGTGCCCCAAGAGGCCTTATGACAGCTAAGGTGACAGCTCCCTAAGTTAGCCCTCTGCTTTTTTCAGGTACTTATTACTTTATTCAACATTGTGCTAAAGACTCTACATGGTAAATCTGAGTAAAGAAAAAGGGGGCAAGCACTCATAAAATGTTTAATATTTTGGTGACATAAATATTATTTGCACATATATAAAATGTGCAATGAAATATATAAATATATAAAAGAATAAAAATATAAATACATAAAGGAATGAGCAAGCTAGTGTAGTTGCAGAACAAGAGGACCACATCTTAACCAGAACTGCTGAGTTAGTCATAACTATTTCTCTCTATTTAAAACTAAACTTCATGACAGTAATCTGAAGATAGACTTTGGGAGGGGTTACTCCTTGTGGTCTCAAACACAGGAAAATATGTTCATTATCAAATAGAATGCAATGTCAAGAGGCAAATGGGAGAACTAGACTGTAGAAAGTTTTGGATAGTTTCTTAGTACATGCACTCACCAGTGGCTTCAGTTTTCTTTGTCTTATGTGTATATTATCCACATTAAAGAGATATGGACTGTTGATATATTTAATAGCATAGATGTCTCAAAAGTGATGTGCTAAATGCAAAAGGATATGGCAAGAATAGACACTTCATTTCTGAGTCTTTGTTCAATTTCCCATTGAACCTGATAGAACAATTGGAAGGTGTGATGGACTTTAGCCAAAAGGAAAAGTAGACTGCTAAGAAAACTCAGGCAGCTTTTTCTAGGGTATTGGTGGGAACTTTAGGGAAGACCAAGAAGAACTCCACATGTAGTAATCTGAATTCCAAAACAATTACTGAAAACAGCTGGAAAGCATCTGGGAAAGCAGGGCAGCATACATACACCATGTCCAAAAGACAGATCCAACAAGGCACCCAGTGGTCCTGAGCTGAGAAGTGACTTACCTAGAGTCGGGTTCACAAACAAACTACATGCTAGATAATGTCTCATAAAATAGAAATTCAAGAGTGAATTAAAATGCTTATGCATATATCCTTCCATAGCAGGAAAAAAATAACCTGAAAGTGTTTCCAGTATTTTGCTTTGTAAGGATGGCTTTAAATCTGGGAGGGGGGATGACTCTTCATGTCCAATAAGGAATAAAGTTGTCAATGTTAAGTCCACTCCATCTGAGAGCTTTCCCGTAGGTCACATGGGAGTCATAAACATGTCCATTCCATTCTCTTCCTTTACACTGTCCAAGTGAAGCATCTTTTCTCTGTGAGGATATCTTACTATGATTTTAATGAAATCATGTTCTTCCAAAACTCCTGCAGTGAATTCATGATTCCAGTGCCTCAGAATTCTACCTCATTGACAAATGGAGTCCATGCAGTTTGTCAAATGCTTCTAAATCTCCCTTTTATATTCTGAGGTTCCCAAGATTATATCTTTATAAATTGGTAACAGTGCAAGGTGAGGGATTTCCTTGATGGCTCTGAACATAAAGTTCTTTAAAGAAGAGATAAAAATGACTAGGAACTATCTAATGATTGTGTTCAACATCCTTAGAAATTAGAGAAGTGAAATTAAGTGTGCTTTGAGCTTCCAGCTTTCCCTACTCAGAATGGCTACAGTCAGCAACAGCAACCAACAACAGATACTGGTTAGGATGTGGGGAAAGGGGAAACCTTACTCACAGTTGAATCACAAGTTGGTAGAGTCATTACAGAAATCAATGTGAATAATTATCAAAATATGAAAGTACATCTATCATATGACCAACAACCCTACTCCTTAAAATATACACTAAGGTCCTGACAAACTTGCTCAGTCACATTTTATTGCCACTGTACTCACAGCAACTAGGAAATGATGAATGATAGTGAATATGGAATATATATATATATATATATATATATATATATATATATAAAATAGGATTTTATTCAGCTATAAAGAAATTGTTGAAATTTGCAAGTAAGAGGAAGGAACTAGCCACAGGATACTGAGTGAGATAGTCCAGACCCAGATAGACAGATAGCGTAGTCTCTGCCTTCTCTATGAACCCTTGCTCTGAATCCTTAGATGTGAGTGTGTCAACAGGAGCAACCACAGAAACCAAAATAAGTCAAAATGGACCATGTTGAGGAAGACTGACAGTTCCACAGAGGACACAGGTGCTAATTCACGCTCCTTGCTAGGAAAATTCCTCAGACATTTGCAATTGGTTCAGCATGAGTCTTGATTCAGAGACAGAGCATTTCAATTTCAAAACCAAACCATGAGCCAAGATGTTCAGAAGTGGGCAATATTAACAGAAACCACACATAAACTTAGGCAACTTTCACTTATGTATTTAACAAGCTAAGTAACAGATGTGAATAAGAAGGAAGGGATGGGTGAACAGCTCATGCCACATGCCTTCTTCTCAGGGATTGGCCAGTTTCTCATTGCTTTGGCCTCTACTAGGCCTCTGATGGAGGTTCCTGAACTTTATTGTGTGGTAGAGGGTGTGTGCAAAGTTGCACACAGGTCTGCAGCAATTCAGGGGTTACCAATGTTGTGGCTGAGTCTAGGCTTCCCCATTAAGGGGGATCTTGAAAGCTCCCAGTCCATTGATCAACCTCCATGCTATCTCCTGATTGATGGCAGCCAACGGTGCATTTGTGACTACATCACTGTCTATCTACACCATATTTTTCTTTTGAAGGTTGGTATGAAATGTAAAATGTCCCCCACAGACCTATACTTTGTCCTAAGCTGGTATCAATGTTAAGGAAGACCTTGGGGGCATTTTGGAAGTAGAGCCTCACAGGGAGAAGTACATCATTATGTATGCACTTTGAGATTGTATAACCCTATCCTACTTCCTCCCATTGGTTAATGCAGATGTAAGATGGCAAGGCAGCCTTGCCTTCCCTTCCTTTTGCCATGTCTTTCCTGGAACCATGGACTATGCCTCCTTTGAAATCTCAGTTAAAACATGCTCTTCTTAAGTTACTTTTGCCAGAGTATTTTATCACAACAACAGGAAAGGAAACTAAGACAAATTCGTATCAGGTATAGTTCTTTTGAATGAAATAGATGCATGCATACTTGAAATAGGAGTGTGTGTAGGTTTATGTTTGTGAAGGATGTATTTGTAAGTACTAGTCCATAGTGGGCATACATGGAAACTTACTGATGACTGTTAAGCTAAGCAAACAGGTTTTTATTTACCCCCATTATAATTTTGGATTGGAGCTACTAGGTGAGGGTGGGTGACAGCAAAATGAAATAGGACAATTAATGGTAATTTGGTGTCCTCACTGGGATCCTGGGGCATAGAACACTAGAGGGAAACTAACAACATATTCATATTGATACACTGTGGTTACTAGTTCATAATTGTGTATCAATATTATTCATTAATTGTTACAAATGTAACCTCAACAGTATACAATGTTATAGTAGGGAACACTGGGCATAAATGTGTACTATGTGTAATGAGCAGGGTGTATTTATGTATTTAGGAATACACATATGCAGGTACACATGTATGAATATGTGTGTGCCTGTGTGTGTTTGTGTGTGTGTGTGTGCATATAAGAACATTTAGAAAAAAGGAGTCCATGAATTTGGAAGAGAGGAGTCAGGGGGTACATGAGAGAGTTTGAATGGAGGACAGGGAAGGTGGAAATGATGTAATTATTTTAGAATATCAAAAAATATATTTAAAACAATCTAAGAGATGCTATTCTTTTTGTTGTTGTTGTTTTTCGAGACAGGGTTTCTCTGTGTAGCTTTGGAGCCTATCCTGGCACTCGCTCTGGAGACCAGGCTAGCCTCAAACTCACAGAGATCCATCTACCTCTGCCTCCTGAGTGCTGGGATTAAAGGTGTGTGCCACCAACACCCGACGAGATGCTATTCTTTACAAAATTTTATTCATATACCCAGATGACCCATGGAACATCCTTCCCACTGAATAAAATAAGAAGTTTTGTGGATTCTGATTAAAAAGTGGCCAGAAGGAAAATGGGAATCAGTCTACCTCAAGATCCAGCAATTCCTCTCTTGGGCATATACCCAAAGAATGCACATTCATACAATAAGGACATATATTCAACTATGTTCATAGCAGCATTATTTGTAATAGCCAGAACCTGGAAGCAACCCAGATGCCCCTCAACTGAAGAATGGATAGAGAAAATGTGGTACATTTACACAATTGAGTACTACTAAGTAGAAAAAAAGCAATGGTATCTTGAAATTCACCCACAAATGGATGGAACTAGAAGAAACCATCATGAGTGAGGTAACCCAGTAACAAAAAGATAAACATGGTATGTACTCACTCATATATGACTTTTAGACATAGATCAAAGGATTACCAGTCTACAGTACACACTGCCAGAGGAGCTAGAAAACAAGGAGGACTCAAAGAGAAGATTGCATAGATCCTCAAAGAAGGAGAGGGGGACAAGAACCCCTGAACAAAGTGGGAGCATGGGGCGGGGTGGAGAGAAAGGAGGTGGGAAAGGAAGAAGGGGAGGGGAGAGGAGAACAAGAGGATTGCGACAGTGTAGGAATAGAGGGCAAGAAAGGAGATGCCTTGATAGAGAGAGACAGTACAGGAATGGAGAGAGGTCTGGCACGGGGGAAGTGTTAGGGAATCCACAGGGATGACCCCAACTAAGAATCTAAGGAGTGGTAAAGAAAATTTCATTGATGCTCTTCCCCTATAATGAGATTGGTGTCTACCTTGGTTACCATTCCCAGAGCCTTCATCCAGTAGCTATTCGAAGCAGAAACAGGCACCCACAGCTAAGCACTGAATCATACTCCTGGAATCCAATTGTGGAGAGGGAGGAGGGATGAGCAAAGGAGCCAAGATGGTGCTGCAGAAACCCACAGAAACAGTTGACCTGACCTAGTGAGAGCATGGAGACCCTAGTCATAAAGCCGGGGCAATAGCATTGGACCAATCCAAGCCCTCTGAATGTGGGTGCCAGCTAGGAGGCCAAGACAGTCTATGGGACCTCTAACAGTGAAGCCAGTCTTTAACCCTAGAGCACAAATGGACTTTGGGAGCCCATTCCCTATGGATGGATACTATTGCAGCCCAGATACAACAAGGAGGGCCTAGGCCCTCCCCCAAATGATATGACAGACTTTGAAGGTCCCTGGTGGAGGGTCTCACTATCCCTGGGAAGGAGTTGGGGGATGGGTTGGGGGGGTTGGGGGGGAAATATGGGAGGATGGGAGGGTGAGGGAATGGGGAGATGGATATGTAAATATGAGTAGATATTAAAGAATTTACATAAAAATATTTTTAAAAGTGGCAGGAAGAGATATCTTGGGTCCTACAAAACAGTAACAACAACAGCATTGGAAGTGACATCATCCACTTGCAGCCAGGATTTACTAATGAGCTTGATGTAACTTGTTATGAGTTGTCGGTGATATACAGGAGAACCAAAATGTCCCAGTTATAAACAGATAACAGAATTTGAGGTAGCAAAAATAATATTCCAGAGGGGTCATTTGTCTTCAATTTTATCAGTGACTTGCATTGGTTTGGGGAATGCAGAATTGTTTTGCTCCCATGAAAACCTCATACTGATATCGTGGTTCTCAGACCTCATTCCTCACCTCCCATTCTTCCTCTTCCCCTCTGTTTGACTCTTCCATCAATATTTCTTGAGCCTTTGCTCTGTTCCACACAGCCTGTTTCAGCACTACCAAGGAACCCACCATATTCTGTGGATTAGCTCTGCGAAGAGAAATAGGGGGTTCTCTTTCAAAAACAAACAAAAAAGAAAACCAAAATACTATGACTTTGTCCTTCTAAAAATTCACTTTTCAATGGATGTGGGTTGAGACAGACTAGTAAACTTTGGCTGTCCCAGAGAAGGCCCAGGATGGGATGGAGCAACTCAGGAGTCCCATAATGCCCATGTTGGCATGACCAACCCCTGGAATAAATCCTCTGTCGCGGCTTCTGTTTCTCACGGGCCCATGGGATGGGGGTGCTTCCAGCCTAACCTCTGAGACTGTAAGTGCCTGTGGCCCTTTAAGAAACATTTGTTACATATGATATTTAAAGCCTTCTAATTCTCCTAGGACTGGCCAAGGAAAGTTTTTCTTGTTTTTCCAAGCTGCCCCGCAGAATGTATTATAATGTCCAGAAATGATGTTTAAAGTTTCAATAGCTTCTGGTTCTCTGGCCCACATCACCTTGCAGTTGCCCTCAAATTGTTTCTGCATCACGTTTCCTCTGGCATGAAGCAGGAGCCCTCGGTTCACATTACGCCTTACAATGTGCAGCGCTCTCACCCGGCTGCAGAGGAGCTCTTATGTCAGAATGAAAAATGATAAAGCATAAATGAAATAGCAACCACATGTGCTCAGCAGTGTGGCCCTGGTCTGCGTAGCTTTTCAAAGCAGAGAGTAAGCCATCTTTGCAGCTGTCTGGAACAGAGATGCGGTCTGCTGGAAGAAGGCTCTGTCTTCATGGTCCACTATCTGGGGGGATCTGGGCACGAGGACCAAAGCTTTGCCGATCATCCTCTCACTGCAAATGGTCACTGTATACATCTCCAAGTACGGTAAGTGGGGGAAAGGAAGATGGAGGATAGACAGGACAGTGGACCAGATTTAAGTTGATTCAATGTCAGATTGCCAAATACTTCTTCATCCCTAGCACTCTTTGTCCCCAACCAGATTACTATACATACATCTGAGACTGAGTCCTTATCAGCGCTCTGATTGCTTTTAAATATACTCTCCATCATGCTGATTGTGAATTTGTTTAAATTCCTTGATGATAGACTATTCAGACTCCTTATCACAACTCCCAGTTTCCTTTGAGATTGTACCTCTCATCGGCTGAGACCATCTCAAGGCTTATTCAGTTTACTTGAGAAACCACTCACAATTGCCACAGCTTTCATGCCATGCTCCTGGGTACCTGCCCATACTCATGTCTGCTCTTCAGCCTGTGAAGTTCTGGATTCACACTGACAGACTGGAGACTTGGTAGTCATTCTTCAGTGCTCAACTGAGATGTTTACTCCTGTGTGAAGTCTATCTGTATCAACTCTAGGAACTCATAATTTCTTCCGTAGACCTCTGGATATGCATTTACTAGATAATTTATCAGAATTTTATATTATGAACTTTATTTACATGTAACCATTCCCCTTATTTAACATTCTAGACAACACAAACACAAATCTTTTCTATACCTTCTCAATAGTGGGGAATGACAAAGGTCATTGTATATACCTATCCTGTCTATCCTGACCTCTGAGTTCAGAGAGGTCCCGGCAGTAGCTACAAATTAACCACTGTGAGACCCTACATACCAAAGAAATTAGCTAATATTACAAATCCAGCTCTCCCAACTCCCAAACATTTACCAGTATATATGTATATACTTCTTCAAACCCTAGCTATGAAAACACTCTGTCCAAAAAGCTGAGCAAATGTATTCATGAATGAATGACACAGACAATAAATCATTCAAGAGTGTCAGTAGACACTGTCATCTTTTGAATGTTTTTTATAATAGATCCCACTCATATAAGAATGACATTCTACCCACATATGAGAAGAGAAAGTTGATAGGGATAAGGAGAAATTGAAATCCACACATCATATCACTTACATAATCCATAATTGATTAACAATTGTTTTGCCTAATTTCAATACATGCTAAAAATGCTGGCAACTGGTGGTTATTGGAAAGGCAAAGCCAAACTTGGACCTTTTGTACCATTCACAGAGTCTCACTTTCTCCAGGTATAAGTGTTAGGCACTCACTCCCAGCAATGTTTAATGTCTTTATGCTTATAATACATGCATCAAATTGCTTGGCATATGTTCCAGCATCTACTCCTGACTAACTGGAGAATTAATGAAACTCAGGTTGAAAATATTATCTTCTAATTACTAATGAAACTCATTTAATTCTCTTTGAGTTTGCTGTATCATTCACAGTAATGTTCACCTCCATATCCACTTCAAACACTAGACCTATCACCAAAATCTGAGAAGTCACCTTTTTTATTATGTCTAACAGTGTTCATCAAGGAAAACAATCTGTCCTCTCAGTCTTGCCTGGGCTTCTAGAGTCAGTGGGAACTACTTGTTTTGATAATATTAGAACTATATTTCTCCCTCTAGTTGCATTTGTAACTTGATACAAAAATAACAGTTCTGCTAGACGTAAACATTACCCCTCTATTCAGAGAGCTGTACTTTGGGCCATTCTATTCTTTTTATTGGGAATTCTTGGTCTGGAGTCTTTGGAGACTACGTCCCCTTCCCACACTTGGGAAGAAACAGTTCATGCATATGGAGCAAGGGATCTGTAGGCAGATGAGGAAATATCCATTTTGAGCCATGAGGCCATGGAAGTGCAAATATATAAAGTGAAATACATAAGGGAGTCATAGGACTCATCTGCTGCATATGAAACTTAATTTCCCTCAGAATTTAAGAGAAATAATGGAATAAAATAGACATGCTATTTTGATTATTTGTAGAGTTTTTCTTGGGAATTTTGGACAATGTATTTTGACCATATTCACCTTTCTCCCACCTCCTCCTAGTTGCATCTCCCTTTTTTTCCCACTCAACCTTTGTCCTAACAAAGAAAAAAAACATCAAGTACAATTTGTGACACTGGGCAGATAGCTATGACTATATAGAGGAACTGGCCTTCACTTATAGCATTCCCATAGATGGCCTGTCCTCCTGGTGAGGTGCATATGTGTCACAACTCTGGACTGTTGCTCTGGCTTCCTGCTTAATGTAGCCTCTGTCAAAAGAAGTGAGAAGAAACAGCTAGGGCATAGTGTAGAAGACAAGTATTTTATTACACAGTAGAAGCAAGCACTTCCAAAGGTGACAACAGGAAACAGTCAAAGGGACCATTGTAGAATGGAGCTTGCTCTTAATTAAGGGGCAGCATGGGCCATCACAAGAAAGTCATCATGTCTATACATATCCATATTTTCAGTAGGCTTCATGTATTCATCTTTATTTGCTCTCTTCTTCCTACCTTCCTTCCTTCCTTTTGTTCCCCCTCCAATCATTTAGAGGAGACAATGTTTCAGAATAGTATTAACTTGTCCAAGTAATTGACAGACAGAAGGAGACTGTCTCTTTCAGGAATAGACTAGTTCTTTATTAGAAAGTCTCCAGGCAAGCTGTAATATTATACTGTTTAAGTGGTTATCTCTAAATTGCCTTCAGGACAATTCAGGATGTCACCTGGGTCAGTGATTGACTCATAACTACTCTTGGCCAATTATCAATACTATATAGTTTCAATACTTGCTACTGATAAAAGCTACTGACTGTGAGATGGAGCAGGAAGTAGAGAAGTGCCTACACTTAATGACTTCCAAGTCCACCAATATCTCACTAGCTACTTGGCATGACCAGAGGTAAGGAAAATTTTTTTCCAAGGATATGCTAGGGCCATAACTTCCCAAGTCTGTGCAAAGTGTCCCCAGTGCTGAATGGATTCATTAATATAGATGAGTCAAGTTTTTCAAAACTTTCTTAAATTTTTTTCTCATTGGAAATGTAGTCACACTGTATGTCTTTCATGCATTCCACGGACTGCTGGATGAAAGTATGGCATGGGTTCCTCATAAGACTGCATCACATGGTTTTTAATGATGCTATGTTTTGTGAACCATCAAAAATTGTAGGTGTCTGTAGATAAAAAGCAAGCATTACATAAAAGTCTACTTGATGCATAATATGAAAGGGAAACCATCCAGATTTTGGGATGTTTCATAGAATTTATCAAGCACAAATGTCCTGTGAGTAATTATATTTTATGAAAAATTAAGTAAAAAAAGATTATCTTTTAAATTATATAAAATACATAATTTTAAAGGACTTCTAAATTAGTAAGCATGAATACTTATGACATTCTTTGGACCTAGATAATAAATGGGTAATTAATATTTCTTTTGGTTTAGGGTCACCATGAAAAAATTACTGAACCACTGAAAGGTACTGTGGCTGAAGAATTTGGGACCTTCTGCACTAGGCTAAAATGAATGATGGTTCTTGAAAAGGGTGGACAAGGAAGATACCCCAAATGCTTTGAGATGCTGGAGAGAGCTAAGTAGCATATTTTTCCATAAAAAATCACAACATATCACTTAATATTATTTTTATATCTGAATAAATAAGCCCAGATTGCCTTGTATATCTACATTTAATTCTATAATTTTTTTCTCAACACTGTGAGAGAACTGTGTTCTGTTTTCCCCACAGTCAGGGCCTAAGTACTTAAAGTCACAGCCTACTACAAGCTTAGGAATGATCCCTTCAGCTCCATCTCCATCACCTAATGTATCCATAAACCATGAGCCCAAATGCTTGGAATGTTTGAAATTTTTCTGCTTCAATCAAGCATATCTATTTGCATAAAATATTTAGATATTAAATTTCTAATGCTTTTAAAGAGCAAAGGAAAACATTTGGAGAAGTGTGTTTTCCTTAACCTCATTTGGAGAGAGAGAGAGAGAGAGAGAGAGAGAGAGAGAGAGAGAGAGAAATGCATCATGTTTTACATAAAGGGAAACAGCTTCAGGCAAACCTTGCTAAATATTTTAATGGTTTAAACATTCATTTTAGCAAGTTTTCTTTAATTTTCCTAACTTCGTTCCTTTTGAACTGGCTCAACCTTCATGTTTAATCCTCAGAGCTTTCAAGGAACAGCTCACAGAAAGTTATATACACAAATACAGCAAACATTTCAAATAAAGCACAATGCATAAAACAGAGAACACGGGAACTTTGACAACAGCTGCTAGATTTAACACTAATAGTTTTGAAAGATTTTGGCTGAAGGTTAAGAGAATCTTAGGACAATAAGCAGGCTTTGTATATAATGTCAACAGTCCTGTTGCAACATGTCGAGTTTTAATTTATTCTTTTTCATTTGTATAAGACAAATAATATAATTATGGATGTCTGGTTCATGACATTCAATTTTTTTAAAAAAAATCTCCAAAATCAATCATGCTTTTTAAAAAGAAATAACAACCTTTAGAAACCTCTGGCCTGCATGTCTGGTAATAGCTATGATTTGGCCTAAATGTGATAATATGGTTCAAGCCTTTATGCATTTATTTTATCCAAATGAATGTTTGGTGCACTGGTGTTTGGGCATATTGCAAGAGGCTGAATTTTCCACTCAATTTCCTTCTTCATAGAGGGTGTTGTGATTGGTACAGGTTCTGTAGATTGGGGATTGGGTGCCTTGACCCACACCATACATCAGGCACACATAGAAATTTCCCCAGTCTCTTGTTTGGTCCAGCAAAGATTCTAAAGTTATCCTGGGTAATCAGAGAAGGTCTTTTATGATGAACACAAAGCAAGAAAGCACATATGTGCATGTACACCATCTTATACAGATACCATTTGGCAGTTTTGCTCTAGATGTCAGATAGGAAACCTGGTTATTGCATGCTAAAGCAACTGAAACAAGCACATAGCCAGATTGGTACACAGAGACAAATGAAGTTGGAGTGTGACTTTTAAAGGAGGAAGGGTTCTATAACATACTAAACAAGATGTCCTTTCAAGACACAGAAATAAACATGGGTAGCAAGGCGGTAGTGTGGCTCAGTGACACTGCCTTCCATGTGTTCTTATGTGAAAGGGTAATAGGAATTTTCTATACTCACCTGTACAGTACAACTATTGCTGCACAATGTTCAGACTCTGCCTTGACATTCAGTATCAATGTCCTGAAAGAAATTTCCATGTTAGAAAACTGACATGGGTTATCATTTTTCTGAATATACAAGAGACATTGCAATGTATAGCTCACTTATATTTTCTCACTGATTACCCTCCAGTGTCCCGTGAATGTATCATCCTCATTTTGCACATATGCACATTAGATTTCTACAAATAAATGGCAAATATAGTATTCATACTCAGATCTTTCTCCTTGAAGGACCAACAACAGTTCCCAGTCTTTCTTTCCATCAAGAAAATGTTAATGACTAGAAAAGGGTATCCTACTGTATGATGAGATATTCTTCTCCTAGGGACTTGAGAAATTATCTTGTAACTATCTCTATTCTCTGGCACTTTTTGAATATGATCCAGGAGTAGTCTTGTTGCATAAACCTTGAAACATCAGCACACTTCACTTTCATAGGCAACTGTCAGTTAATTGAGCCTGCTTGGAACACATATAGGCACACATGCCCACATGGGGCGTTGAATACACATAGGGTCACATGTCTACATGGGCATATGCATTTTACATGCATGTACTCATAGGTATACATGTTCATATACATGCAAACACATACATCTTTATGTATGAGTATGATCTAACCTCTGATATTTCATTTAACATCAACAGTCAACAGGAAGGAGTGTTTACATATTACATAACAATATTCACTCATTTACTGACAAGTATTTTGAAATCCAGGGATTTTAGAAGAAAAATAAGGCCCCAAAACCTCATCTCTTTTCTCCCAGAATTTTATGCTGTGTATAGGACAGAGTTTGGTTCAGGAAATAAAAAGATTAAATACAAATCTAGACCCTCTTGTGCTTACAATACTGGGAAGATAAATAATAAGTATCAGCACTGCACAGGCTATCATTCTTCCTGGGATAAGCACATGTGCTGAGATGCAAGGGAAATGATCCCTGGGACATCTTCAAATACAGATCTCCTGCTTTCTTGTCTTATAATTAGGTTAAAAATGTTATAACATGACTAAGGGACATTGTCAAGACTTGCAGAAATTGCTACCCTGGGGGTTTTGTTTCCCTAGCAGTGAGAGTCAAATACATCTACAGTCCAGACTAGAGATGGGCTCATATTCCTTTTCTACAGCAGCATGGAGGGACTTATATGGTCCTTACCATATTGTTATTAGAGATGTGAGAGATATGTCATATGAGATGTTGAGGACAGCAGTCATTTGTGTAGTATTAGATGTACAATTTTTGCATGGGTTTGTTATAATCTAGGAGGTGTCAGCATAAATGTGTTGAATGAATGGAGCCCACAATTAGAAAGTCAACATCAGGGTAAACTGTGTCATAGTGACTCATCAACCAGGGGTGGTATGCACTGTACAACATGCAGATTCATGTACCATATACACACCTATGGGGTTGTAGTCTTGCCACTGCTAAGACTCAGGTTTCTGACACTGTCATCTCCCTAAGTCTTCAATCTTATCCTGGTTTCCAAACAGACAATCCTTACGCAGGATAAATAAGTTCAGGTCTTAGTACGGGGCAGAGCTTCGAGCAGATGAGATGTCACTGGACTGGATTGTGTGATGTATGGTGTGGTGATGAAAGAGCAACTGTCACCTTAGGACTGTAAGTTATTTGTTCAGTCCTGTCAGTAACTCAATATTGAACACACTTCCCTCAATGCCCAAGATCAGCCAGATGAAGAAAGCGGTTGGAAGAGGTTTTCTATAGCCTTGATTCACCCTAACATCTTGTGGTTCCATTGTATATACAATGAGCTATATCAGAAAACAAGAAGTTCCCTGCTCCTTGAAGTTAAACAACAGTCTGAAAAACCACAAGACTAAAACATTTCACCCCGAGAGTCAAAGACTGCTTGTACAAAGATATTTAAATGTGTGGTTATTCAGGGAACATATCCTGCTGAGAGAGGGGAGAGGAGAGGAGAAGACACTCATCTCATGGAGCACCATAAGATATGTATATGTGTGGTTATGAGAGAGAGAGAGAGAGAGAGAGAGATCATCTTATTGGCTAAAGTGTAAAAAGACAATTATTATGAGATCCAGATCCAGGATGAGAATGTGGGAACTGTCAGTGCTTTCCTGACATCAACTAAAATGGCATAAGCCAAATTCAAAGAGTTCTTGTAGACCTTCTTTGGGTAGCTTCTGACCCACTCCCTCCAGACCCTAGGAAACTACTGTGTTTCCTGCAGGCAGGCAACTTACTCCCCAAAGCATTCAAACATGTCAATTTCCCAACCCTCTCCCACCAAAAGGAGAATCATTTAAATTGCAAGGAATGTTCAGGAGCCTATTATTTGAAGTAGAACAGCAATGACTGGTGAAGTCCTAGGAAATTAGATGCCTTATAGAATTACACATAGCCAGAAAGAAAGTCATGCTGACTATTTACTCAAAAGTTTTTTCAGGGAGCTATACCACACAGACATTCATTGCTTTAGGGACAGTTGCTGTGCAATGTCAAATGCTCTACCCTGTAGCTCTCTCTCCCATCTTCATACAGCCAGGACTATTTACAAAGACAGAGGAGCATGTTTGGTGTGACTTTCTCCAATGTACATTGAAGGGAATATGGGCATCTCAGTCAAAGATGTACACTTATTTTCTGTACTTCTTCTTAATTATAATACTTAATTTTATCCTATTCCTCTTTATGTGTATATAATTAAGTTCATTATATACTATATGAGTTCTTATCAAATTATATGTTTTTCTATTATTGGTGTCTTATATGATTTAGTTTTCATCACAAAGGTTTTGTGGGTTCTAAGTATGCTCCCTAGGGCATTGGTTGAACTTTGTGATATGGTAGTTCTTTAGACACTTGAGAGCATTGCCCTTGATAAATAATTAAGGGAGTTCCCAAGATATCCACCAGTGTTCCTAGAAAGACGTTTGTTGTAGTAACTGGAGAGGATATAGGAGCTGAGTTGCTTCCTATCTTGCTCCTATGTACTTTTGTGCCCCTGCTCTCTGCCATGATGTGATTCAGTAAAGAGATAATACCAGAACTCAATCACTTAAGGCACCAAGACCTTGAACCTCCAATATTATGAGTTCCATAAACCTTTTCATTCTTCACATGTTGCTTGTCTCAACTATTTCATGATAATGAAGAAAACCAGAATAATCTAATAGCATGCTTCCTTTGGATTAAAAATAGCTCAGACCAGAAGCAAACACTCAAAATACAGAGAAATATTTGACACAAAACTAAAAAATCATATCTCAGTTTTTGTGTATCCTTTTCTTTGTTAATATGATAGAGTGACTATCAATGTAAATATTTAATATATTAGACTACAATTCTGATGCATATAGGAATAAGAATATGCTTGAATGAGAGAAAAAAGATGCATACACACTTGCAAGTATCAAGTAGAAGTATGCCAAGTATAGTTGTAAAGGATTTTGGTGCATGTCAAATTGTAAGTTTTTTACTTCCAATGGACAAAATTCCTTGAGTGACTGGCTTCTTCTCATTTTCAAATTTTACCATATGCTGGCAATTACATTCTCTGGAATGATTTAAATTTATGAAGAAACACTTGAGAACTCCACTAGAAAACAATGTGTGAGAGCATGAAAATATTGAGGCAATTCACAAAGGTTCTAAGGGATTAAAATAGCTCGAAGACTGTTGTTGACACCGATTTCCTGTTGGAAGCCTGGCTTCATACTTCTCTTTATGCAGTAGGCAGATTTTCCTGCCTAAAATCCTGCTGATGCCAGCATAGTTATTTGAGATGAATCCTCCCTGCTGCATGTTTTTGTAGCATTGCTTTTTTTCACACATGCTGATACACTGGTCAGAAAGTTCTGGAGTGATGTCACAAAATGTAGACCCAGATCTGTTTTTAACATACGTTCGTTCATTGTAAAGTTAGATGAAATCACCCAGGATCAATGTGAGAGATGCACTAACTAGCAATATCAACTTTTTTAGGCTGTTGGTTCTGTGCCTTCTCCCAGCATAAGCTATACAGAGACAGCTGTATCCTTATCAAGGACTCCATTATGTAATGATGCATTTGCAGCTAGAACACATATGTAGAGGGTAAGGACTACTCTGCTAAGTGGTCAGAAATAGTAGGGATTTAACTCTACTCCACCCATTTAAAAGAATCCTGGGAAAACTCTCATCACTTTGGTTTGGTGGTTTCTTACCCACATTATGATTTATTAGATTTCAAAATTCATCAATGAATTAATAACATGAATTAATGCCATGTCTTGGGAATGTAGTATGCAGATATTCATAGGTAGCGCCATGGAGGATCAAGTCACTAAAGAAAGAGGATGCTATTTGTCTTGGTTAGCATTCGTGTTCCTGTGATAGAGCACGATGACCAAAACAACTTGGGCAGCAAAGGGTTTGTTCAGTTTATGCTTCCACATTGTAGTTCATCATTAAAGGGAGTCAGGACAGGAACTCAAACAACTCAGGGATCTGGAGGCAGATGCTGATGCAGAACCCATGTAGGAGTGCTGCTTACTGGCTTGTTCCTCATGATTTGCTCAGCTTGCCTTCCCATGGAACCCAGTACCGCCAACTCAGGGATAGCACCACACATAATGGGCTGGACCTTCCCACCTCAATCACTAATTAAGAAAATGTCTTACAGCCTGATCTTACGGAGACAGTTTTTTTGTTTGTTTTTGTTTTTGTTTTTTTCAGTTTAGGCTGCTCCCCTATGAAGACTCTAGCTTGTATCAAGTTGATATAAAACTAGCTAATATAATATGCCAATTTCAAAATAAGGGAGTGAAGTTGTTGAGTGTATAGAAACAACAAACTCATGTTACAAACAATGCTTTCAGCTTTGTAACAGACGTTAGATCTCTTTGGGGGAAATATATTGAAGGGGTTCTATTAGAGTGGCCTACAGACTGCAGCCCAGTTAGTTCAAAGGTGCCTGTCTCCAGTCTGAGAGTCCAATTATCTAGTTGTTCATTCTATGAGGCTGGATGTCTCAGCTGGTCTTCAGTCTAAATTGGAATCCTGAAGAAGTAGGTTCTAACACCAGTGAAGGAATGCCTCAGAAACAAGGTAGATGAACTTGGCAGTGAGAGTGAGGACAAGCAAGCAAAAAGCTTCCTTTTCCATGTCCTTTTGTGTGAACTGCCATCAGAAGACATGGCAGGGATTTAGGGTGGTTCTTCCCAGTTCAAGTGGTCCAATCAAGAAAATTCTTCACACCCATACCTAGCTACATGGGATTTAGTTGATTCCAGATGTAGTCAAATTGACATTCAAGATTAGCCAGCACACTGGCAAAATAATGAAGGATAAAGAAATAAATATAATAAAGTATTTGAAAAATATTACTTCATTTTAAGATGAATAATAAATTGTTTAATAGGTCAATATGTGAACCGTAGTTTAAAGACACAAAGTAAAAAAGTAAAAAAAAATAAGAAATGTATGTATATTTTAAAACTTGAAGAAGTATTAATACATTTCTGTGGAATAAAGGTAAATAAAACACAGTACATAATGTTCATAAACTATCTTAAGAATTCATGTTCAAGCCCAATAAATATGTACATCTAGTATTAGTGTTTGAGACAAAAATATTTGTAGAGTTACTAAATCAAACTGCATACACTGCCAAGAATATAATAAAGATTTAATTCCATCAATGACAGAATTGACATTAAGGAATTATGGATATGGCCCAGTAGTAGAAAGTTTACTTGCATGTACAAGGTCCAACCTTGACATTTCAAAAAACAAAATACAAGAATAAACTGATGTTAAAATATATTATTTTATTATTGAGATTACTCTGCTAATGACTGCATTTTGAACTTTCATTTAACTCATGCAACATTGTTAATGAAAAGATGGTTATCAGAAATGTGTGACTGACAAAGAAAATTTGCCAAGAGTTATTATTTAGAAATCTGCAAAATAATGGTCATGTGAAGGAGAATGTGCCAGAAATTAAAACAAACTTTACATGAATGTAGAATAATGATTTATACAGTCTATGAGATAGAGGTATAAGGTAAAGTTAGAATTGTCTAGTGTGTGCTGTGTGTCTGTACTGAAACACCAGAATCAACTCCACTAATAAGATTAATTATTAAATAGAGTTTGATCAAAATCAATAAAGAATTGTCATTGTTAAATATCTCAGCTTCAATTAATAATTTAGATAGCCTATGACTTTAAAATAACCTGCACATGAATTTTCTATCACTTGGCATGTTGTGATGTATTTAATATAGCTTATTTGCTAGATTAAAAAAATCATCCTGAAGACTTTGTTTCAAAAATTTGTTTTGTCGTACTGGTAGTGAAATAATTTATCGTCTTTATATTTGTGGACAAGGATTCAAAAGGGCAGAGGGAATATTCTTTAGCCAGAATCAGGATGAAATGTTAGTCTTCAGAAGGGATAACTCAGGTGATGGGAAAGTGAAAATTTTCAATAAACAGAATCAGTAAGAGTATGTGTCAGATATAACAAAACTGCCATTCTGAATATGGAAACTGTGTGATGGTTATCCCTAGGCTCAGTGAGTTTGTAATATAAAGCATGATACATTGGGATCTCAATTTCATTATCACTAAAAAGGGATAAACAATTTCTTAAAGGTTACACTAGAATTACATGCATGAGAGAACCTCACACAGGGCTTTGTCTTTTTTAATTGGATAAAAAATATATATTGGTCTATGAAAATAAGCTATCTGGATGGAATGCATACAGTCTCTTTCCAAGATCACTGGAGAGACCAAAACTAAGAGTTCAGGGTTAACAGAAAAATGATAGCTTGACCAAATCTAACAGACTCAACTTTTAGTCTGTTCAATAAACAATTATTTTGCATTTTTAAAAAGCGGAAACAAAGGAATCCCGCCATACTTGATACATTGAATTGCATGAATGCAAATAACTTAATTGCCCTCCTTTAATATGTCATGTTACACACAGCTCTGCTTCCACGTGTAGTTACAAAATTGTTCTGAGGTTCAGAGGACTTCATTGGTTGTATATTTTTTGGCTCACATGAAACTGAAGGTAATGAGCTTTAACACTACAAAGGCTCTGGAATGCTTTAAAAAACATTTGCTTCCCACAAGACAAATTAGCTGAACCAAGCAATAAAATGTGACATTAAGCATTCAATACTCCCATTTTTATGTAGTCTCAGGTCAGCAAAAAAATGACCCCATTGGGGGCACTTCTCTAATGCTCTTGTTCAGTGTTCTACTAAAATCCTGGCTCTATGAAGCTAATCAATAGTTATTTATGCCCTGCAGACCTCCAAAGAAAGCCTACCTCATAAATTGCACTCAAGGCATTTTGGGAGCTTCTGGACCTAATGCAGTTTATAAGGACCTTCTGTCCAATGGACCACCCTGCATGCATACATGTCTATGTATGTATCCGTGCTTTTTGTAGTTTGTCACTTTTACTTTTCAAATTACAGCCTAAAACTCTTAGGATAATTTCAAGTTAGGTGAAATTTTGTTGTTTTGACATTATTAGCCATTTTTAGGCTGCCTACTTTTAAATGTCTTGTTTTTAGAATAAAGGATAGGTCCACCTCATCTAGAGTATCTCTAATCTGGAAAATTTATCTGGATAAACTCTCGTGGGAATCTAAGAAAACAGAAGCCAGGAGAGAAAATAAAAATGTCTAACCAAGGTCTTAGTCAAATTCCTGATGCTGAATCATAACACTCTGGATAAGGAAGTTAGAAACAGTATGATTTTGTTTGCTTCATCATTTTTGAAGGATGAAGAATCTAAGATCATGGTTCCAGCTTCTCCTGAGGACTCTCTTATTGTGGCATAACATGGTAGAAGGACCTCATGTGATAAGATGACATGCAAACTTGACATCTGTTTTCGATATGTTGGCATTAGTCTATTAACGAAGGCAGCATTCTCATGACTTAGTCATCTTGTGACAAACCCTCATGTAAAAATGGTTGCTATGACTTGACTATCTCATAAAGTCATATTGAAATTTAATTGCTATGCAAATGTACTCTGAGGTCAGGAGATTACAAGATGACTAAGTCATGAGAATGCTGCCTTCATTAATGGACTAACGTGATGAGACAAGAGTTGAGGAGTAGAGGGCCATGAGCATATCATTCAAGAAGTGGACATTCCTTTCTTTTTACAATTCAAAAAAATTATTAAGTGACATTAAATTCACAAGCTAAATTGGGTTCATTACTTATACTTTTCCAAGTAGTCCTGATTTCCCTTGATAGCAGGCCATCGTTCTTTTTTTCTAACCTTAAATACTATGATTAACTCTCAGAATACACAGTTATATTTCACCTAGCAATTCTATCTATTTCTATAGATTCACATTACAGAATGACTACACACAAGTTAAAGAGACCTCAGGATTCATAGAGTTCACAGAGACCTTACATATGGAAAGCTGGTACAGATGTAAAAGGCCACTGCATGCATTTAAATTCTGGGCCCCAGAGTTAAGTCATAGGATTGCAAGACAAGACCTGACTGAGGAGGAGATGGATAATGATGCTAGTAGGTGAAGTAAGGTAGTGGAGACTCAGCTGAGCAGCAGCCCTGGGGACAGTAGGGAGTTTTGCATCAGTTCTTGGATAAACAGAGAAGAGAAACAGATGCCAGGTTAGTGGGTTCATCATAACAGTGTTACTAGTCCTTCAGATCCTTGGGTCCTGGAAAAGATGTTGCAACCTTTCTCATATTCAGTTAAGTTTCTGACCTGTTATATTCATTGGTTTTGTTTCTTATTTGTTTGTTTGTTTTCTATTGTGGTATGTTTGTCCTTTAAGTGAGGTGAATGTGCCCATGTGCCCATCCACTACCAATATGATTAGTTTATAGGTGGCACAGTTATACTTTTCAGAGTGAATATTTTATCAGTCTTTGCCTCGTAGTTCATTCTGGACATGTGTAAACACATAGAAAGACAATCTCCTCTGCATTTGCACTCAAAATGGAACAAAACAATGCTCTATAAAGTGGAATCACCCAATTTTACACAGTGTGGAATGACATAGAACAAGGCGTGGCATAGCAGGTCAAGGACAGAAGGAAGGGGTACATTCTCCATGTCTCTTGGAGACTGTTACATGGAAATAACTCTCCAGTCATTAGATGAGAAGTAACAAGAGTAGCCTGTGGATGAAATTCTACAATAATATTTTAAAGTGGAATTAACAATTTCAACAGAAAGCAGATGGAAAAGAAGCCAAGCATTGATGTTTCGGGACCTTTCAGCCCTAGAATAAAATGTCTCATGGTTTTGTTTTTAGTTGCTTTTTTCTTTTGATTTTGTTTATATTTTAAGAGAAAGGAAGAACATGAATTTGGGTGGGTAGGGAATAAGGGAGAATTTGGAAGGAGTTGAGGAATAGGAAAAGGCTATGATAAAATAGAACTGTATGAAAGTTTCAAAGATTGGAATTTAGTCTTTATTAAGTAGATAGTATTAAATGGAATTAAAGATTGAACAAGGGGGAAATTAGAAAAAGGTCAGTGAAGCTGTCAGGAGAGTAGGGACTACCACAGGATAGACGAAATCATGGATGAGCAGGCTTCTTAGCTGTGGTTCTCTATGATTCAGCTATGAATGTCATGGATTTCTGACTCTGGAGCCCTCAAGATCTTCTAAGTCAGGGCATCTTTAAAGGCCCAATATCATCCTACTATTCTCTTTGCTCAAAATCTTTAGGTCTGACTCAACTTACAACAACATGCAATGAAAACTCAATGCCTCAATTAACCAGCCAAAGCTTGACATTTGCTAGTCCCTACTTGGAGAAAGTTGGGAGGAAAGCTCTCTCTCTCTCTCTCTCTCTCTCTCTCTCTCTCTCTCTCTCTCTCTCTCTCTCTCTCCCTCTCTCTCTCTTTCTCTCTGCCTAGCCTAAAGGAAGAGGCAAGGTCACTGAAAAAACAAGAGTCTGTTTAGAGTCACTCTGGTTGACTGAAAAACAAAATGCTGTAGATAGGCCATGTGTGTGTTCATTACAAACATATTTTAGTGAGTTCTTCAGGCAAAGACTTTGAAAGGACAACTCTTTAAAACAGGATTCAGTGAATCCAGTTAGGTCTCAAACTTGTTTACCTGACAGAGTATTTCATGATTCTATACCTTTTGTGAACTGTTCATAGGATGCGGATGTGTATGAATGCATAATATATTATTTGTAATATATGTTATATTAGAATATATATGTATATTGTTATATTATCTTAATGGAATATTAAGAGAATATTCTGAATTGTGTAATAAAACATACATAAATAAATAAAAACAATAATTATTTAAGGATAGCACAATTAAAACCATTATT
Source organism: Cricetulus griseus (assembly GCF_003668045.3). Classification (NCBI taxonomy): domain Eukaryota; kingdom Metazoa; phylum Chordata; class Mammalia; order Rodentia; family Cricetidae; genus Cricetulus; species Cricetulus griseus. The sequence goes on from NC_048600.1 coordinate 20,238,938, forward strand.
ATTTTCTGCAACCTGGTGATTTAAAAACAAGGATTAAGGCCAATGCTGATATTTAGTGTACCTTTGCACATAAAGTAATATTTAATGACTTTGACAAAGCAAACAACTTTGAAAGAGCTTTAAAAATATATCAAATGCATCTTTAGTTCACTCTTTCCTCCATGAGAGTATTAAGGGCAGGCTAGAGTAATAAAGTGTGTGTTGCCCACATGCAGATATAGTTTCTATGTCCTGTCCTGTTAACTTAGTGCTCTCTCACCCCTATCAGGAGGAAAAGTATCATCTCAATTCCACATGGAGCCCATGTTGGAAGGTAATAACCTACTTCCTCATCCTATAATTTTCATATATTTGAAAGTCATCTAGCTTACATACATGGAAACTGGAGGTGAGTTTTGAGAAAGGTGTCAAAGCTATGAGGACTTGTACAAGGATCTATCTCATTTTAAGAACTAGAAGTCACCTTGCCATGACTTTTGTTGTCACATGTTTTACTATATACTAAGTGTCACTAAGTTAGCCTCCTGATAACTGTAGTCACCGATATTCTAGGCCTTGCTGTGATTCATATTCATTTCATTTCCTTCCTCATTCAGCTTCCTTCATGTCTATGCTCCCATCAACACACAGTAACACAGTGTGTCAGGCTCCAGAAATGTTTGTTGAGTTGGTCTAGTGATGACTTAACCAACCTCAAATTATTCCAATTATATTAGCATGACTACTTCTAGTATGTCTTCTGCATATAACAATTCATAGGAAATGCCATGGGCTGAGTGTTTGTGTCTTTCAAAAATGCATAATTGGCATCCTCTATACATCCAGCTAATGACTTTAAGAAGTGGGGATCACCCAAGTACAGCTCTCATGAGTGGAATTAGGTCCTTATAAAAGAAAACCCTGAAAAGCCTTATCCTTTTTAGCATGTAAGAATGTAGTTAGTGGCACAAACTCAGTCCCCCCAGTAGTAGCCTGATCTTGAGCTTCTAGTCCAGTACTGAGAGAAATAAAAGTCTTTTATTTATAAGCAATGTAACTGGGATTTTTATAGGTGCCTGGGTGGACTAAATCAGAAGATAAGGCTGATTTCCAACATGACCAACATTGGTGTTTTACTTAAGTCATTCTGTTCAAAGTAAGATTTTTATAGTATACAGAATATAATCATCCTCTAATGTTCACTACATTGCTATGTTATAAATATATTTAAGTTTTTTTTCTTTTTCATCCTTGTATTATGTTTGGAATATCTTAAGTATGTATAGTAACACCTTACTCATCTTCAAATCACCTAGCTAAAAATGCCACTGTAATTAGAAGACACAATTCCTGCTTTTGTAATGTAGCTAGAGGATGCATTTCCTTGATAAACAAATTAATTATATGCTTGCCCATCTGTAGCATTTAATATTCCATGCCAGCAGTATTTTCTCCCTAAAGTGCAAAGGATTTGCTATAAAAATACATCTAAGCTTGTCAGTTCCCTCCTTTGGACTTTTGCTGGCCTATCATATAAGAAGGGTCAATCTTTTTCTGAGAGATAAAATGTACTCAAAAAATGCACTGAGGATAACCCTATTATACACTCATTGGCAAATGTCATTCAGTAGGTCCACAACATCCTTCAAACTTCAACAAATGTAACACCCTAAGTAGTCTTTGCCCAGAAGTTCAGTTTCTCTAACACAAAATGAAAAATTTCGATGATATAACCTTAAATCCTCTTTTATCCTTAATATTTTGACCCAGTCTTAAGTTGTTCATTTGGATACTCTAAGATAGACACTAGACAATCACATTAGCCATTGTTCTATTGATATGATGAGATGCCATGACAATTGCAAGTCTTAAAAAACTAATCACTTAATTGGAGTCTGGCTAAATTTCAAAGGCTCATAATTCATTATCATCATGGCATTGGAGCAGTAACTGAAATTTACATCCCAATCTTCAGGCAGCAGATGGAGACAGAGGAAAGGAGGGACAGATGGATGGGTTGAGGGCAAGAGAGAGAGAACAGAAGAGAGAGAGGGATGGCCTAGCATGGGCTTTGGAAATGTCAAAGCCTACCTCCAATGACACATTTCTGCCAACAAGGTGATACCTACTCTAACAAGGTCATACCTAATCTCTCAAATAGTACCACTTCCTGGTGACTAAACAGTGCTGGGTCCTGGGAAGGCTCCACCAGCAAAGCCTCTTCTTGCCAAGATCTGCATACAGAATATTGGGGAGTCAGCTCTTTGTGAAGGCAGAGAGCTCCGGGGATGGGTTTATCAAGGTCATCAGAGATTCTGGGGATCAGTCAAAGGAAGCCAAGTTTGATACCTTGTTCTACCACCTCAGCTGTACTCAGTTAAAGAGCTACATATAGGTCCTGAAATGCAGTCAGTCTTTATTGAGGAAAATTCCTCCTTCTCCTTGTCTCTTACCTTCTGGTTTACACTAACTTCATCTCACAATGTCTATTTTTGTATTCACTTTATACTTTTGTGCATCCCCTGAAATTCCAATTTAGGCACTCATCTATGGAAGTCATTGGATTCTGGCATGCACCTCATAACTGTTAAGAGCATGGGATATAAGGTATTGTAAGCAGATCCGACTCCAGTCAGAGACAAGGATGCATACACCTTCAGGGCTCAGAGGGATAGACTGAAATCTCCTGTCCCCCCTCTCTGACACATAAAACAAAACAGTTTCTTTACCTTCAGACCACAGGCTAGATTTACCGGTACTGCCCCTGCAGCTGTGTCTTGTCTTGAAGCATCTACCACACTGGAGCAGAGCTTTGCCGGTCTGCATTCCACATGTGCCCTCTATCAAGGAGGTAGGGCTCATAACACTCAGCAATGTCTTATGAGGCTTTTTCTAAAGACCTTGCACATCCCAAAATTAGCAGAGGCAAATCTGCTTCTCATTATCCCGATAGTCAATGATTTATACTCTCATTCTGGGGGAGGGGAAGAGTTCTAAAGAAGGCCAGCCATGTGGCATGTTATTAACCCTTCTCTGAGAATGTGCTTCCAGCCCTTCTCTGGAGTCAGTTAGGTCACCCTTCTGAGCCTCCCATCCTAGTGAACTGCTCCCTTTCTTGAATAAACACATTTGTTTCATTTTCTTGAACTCCTGACATTGTGACTACAGGTATCGATGGAAGCAAACTCACTCAAAGCTAATGTGATTGTCTAGTGGCTATCTTAGAGTATAACCTTTGAAAATTTCTATGACAACAGTGGTCCTAGTGGCTAGTGATACTCTTTCTGAAAGAAGTGGGATCATCTTCCCATATAAATATGAGTCTTTTAACTAATTAGAATAGGCAAAGAGTAAGCAAGACTTGCCAATCAGCAGGTGTGCAGTCACACATGAAATCCTAGACAAAGAAATAAGGGCAAGAGACTGAGAAAACAGATCTCATGTTTACCTAGCCATTTTAAAACCTGGGGATTGCTTTTTGGAGTACTATTGCCTGAATCCACAATGGCTTCCTATTAATAGCTAAAGTGGTAAATTGAGAGATTCTAATTGCATTTTGTTTCTTCTATTGATATCACAATTTACTATAGACCAGTGCCTTCAAATTACACATATTTGTTTTCTTGCAATGCAAGAAGTCAGAAATCTTAGCTCAAAATAATCATGAAGATATTAATTATTTTCTGAAGGGTCCAGGGACACTTCCCTGCCATATCCATCTTTATAGTTTATTGAGACTACATGTTCTTTAGCCTGTACCTTCTTTCCTCCTTATTCATTGTATGTAGTTTAAGGTGAAGTCCCTGACACACAGCAAGTCAGAACTTTTGTGTTTCCCTTTCCAATTTAAAAACATTTGCAAGTATACTGGATCCATCTAAAAGAGCAAGAGGATTAACAATCTTAACTCTATCTCTTACCTCTTTCCCATGCCTCCTAATATACCCATGAGTTTCAAGAATGAGGACACAAGTGAAGTAGATATTCCTTTGATTACAGATAAGCATTTATTTCATGAGGTTAGACATTAGATAATGCAAAATAAATAAATCTCAAAGCCTTCTCAGTCTAGTAGAGAGGCAAAATAGATTAGATTCATGTACGACAGTACAAGGAACAGGTTAAAATTAGATCACTAATTACAACCCCTGTTGGACAGAAATGATGCAGTGAAAGAGTTTCTTCTGAAAGGTGATCTTTGGTATGTGTCCATAATAGAGTAACAGGAATCTACTAGGAAAAGAAGAGGGAATTCTAGCCTCCCACTTCCCTAACTCACCCAATACAGCAATGTTCCTTTTGTAAGTGGACTGATGAAATCCAATAATTACAGGATGCAACTGACAGTAGCAGAATGGGGAACTTACATGCATTTGATGAATCTTGTTGACAGCCTATGATATGTGGAAGTATTGCTGGCTATTAAAATTGCAGTGATGAGCGAGACACATACACCTCCTATCATTTTGGTGCTTACAGGTCTTCAGGGGAAGCGTGGAAGCATGCATGTACATGAGGCTTGTGAACCTGTCCAGAAAGATGATACTTTTCAGATCCCAAAGCCTACAGGAAGAGAACAAATCTTCCATCTCCCCAAACTCCTGATGAACAACAGACACTCCTGAACAGTGTCATCACAAACCAAAGTGATGGAAAATCTGTAATTCAACAACTTGGGTGCAGTTCTGGCAGAAGAGAATCTAGGCTGTGACAGAGCTGCTAGAATTGACAGACACCACTGTCATGCCCTGTCTGTGACCTCAGATCATGACATGTCACCTCACCATGAAACAGCCAGCTATTGGCCCTGGCCCTGATGCCAGTACTCATCTCTGTTCCACAGCTATGGAATGCTACAGACCTTTACAAGTTATTCCAGAAGGCTGGACATTGTTTAAACCTTGTTTGTACTGGAAAAATTCTGTAAATGGCTTTTAACCCATTTCTAGTTCTAGAATTTAAGCATCTACAGTTAAGAAAACTCCATAGGGGTTCAAAGCATACTTTTACTTATAGAAAAAATGCATTCCAAAGAAAACTCACCATGAAAATAATAGGAATAATAATTAGTTGAATGAATCTTTATACTTTAAGATGATTCCTTAATGAATCTTTCAAGAGAGTTGTTATGTGTATGCAGTTTTAAAACGTGAGAATACTGAGTCATAATGAGATGGAGACCATGGCCAGACAATGCTTTGGAGAGGTGGGTATTTGACACACTAAAAACCTACCCTCACATCTGAGCTCTGAGAGAGCCTGTGGCTCCTTCTACAGCATCAAGGCCTTTTTCTCCAGGCTTTCTGGGCACTGTTAGAGTAATGGAGGTATGGGCAATTCATATCTCATTGTGTATACCATCCTAGAATTAGGGCTCTTCAAGATCCAGCTTTATGATTGTATCTAGATGGTGGATCATTCTCCTTCTAATCCTGCAGAGCAGCATCTCTTTCTCTGTCTCTGCATTGCTTAATTTTCAGGGATGAGGAGAACCTTGCCTTTCCAGTTGGGGTTTCTCCATGAGGATGATGGCTGCATTTGACATGTTTATCCTTACATCCTTTCCAAGTTATAGCATAGCACAAGTGCTTCATAAAAATTAATATATAATACATGACTCTCCTGAGAATATTTATACCTTACAATTATTGGAAATTCAGTGTTACTACACTCAGAATCTACTTTGTATTTTTTGAGTGAGTGAATGAACATGAATGGATACAATTGAGTAAATGTCCAGTCTAGGTAGTAGCAAATTAAATGAGATATGCAGGTTTTCTTGAGATTAAGGATTCAGCCAGGAGTTGTTTCTGTGATCAAGAATGATTTGAAACATTTATGTCAGAAGTCTCCAATTATTGACATCACTAGATTTCACCCTGAGTATGCCCCCCCGCCCAGTTTAGACATTTACTTGTCAGTATTCTGGAATAGTGAGACTCACACTTGTGTTGCAGAAATTCTGTGCATAAATGGAAGATGCTTGTTTATCAAAAGAGCCTACAATTGTTTTTCCCTGATAATAATACTTACTTAAGCTCCTGTTCATCAGATCTGAATATTATCATATGACTGTGCACCATCTACTAATGTATACCCAATAACCAGGTAATATTTGAGGCAAGGAAAATGGGAAATAAAAAAGCCATGGACTTTGAAGTCCAAGAATCTGTGCTGTAAGCTAGCTTACCCTTTACTTCCTGGACAATCATGCATGAGTGACTTGAACTCACTACATACCAATATCTGTACCTTGAAAGAATCTTTGTGCTGCCAAACTCTTGGGATTGTTATACAGATTAAAGGAATGGTGCATAGAGCCATGGGGCATTAAGTCTGGGACAGAGGAGATACAGAAGGAGCCTTTAGCTCAATCATCTTTGGGTTTATGTTGCTACGTCATCACTGGTTTGATGACTCATTTGTTACTGAACAGGGACCTATTTCAAAAAAATGAGTTATAAACCTCCTTGTAAAGTGCTAATGGCATTGTAATGTACACAAGAATGTCACATGATTATACTTTGACCTCTAATATATCAAAAATAACTGGTACTCAGCATTTCCACTAAATTAGTGGGAAAGGGGTGAGTGTAGAGGGAGAAGAACTTCAGAAAATCTCTTAGTGAATCTGCTGTCTCCTAAGTAATATGGACCCCTAAGTAATATGGGGGGTACAGATGCTTTTTCCACAGCAGTTCAGTGCAGTTGTATTGATTATGATTCAGAAATATTAATTATGATATATTATAATCATAAAGTAGACCATATTCATATTGATGGGCCAGCCTCTGCTAAGCAAAAATACATCTTTCTCCTACATAGGAGATAATGCCTTGGGAAATATAGAGAAATTAATATTCTATTTTTATCCTGGTTGGTGAAAACAAGACCCTCCCCCACTAGAGAAGGAGGAGAGCTTCTCCATAGAATGTGAGTCCTTTTTGAGATCTTGATTTGTGCCAGTGTAGTGCCTCTGGTTTCTGTTCCTGACTCTTCACAGACTTCTAGAGTAAAGTAACCAGGCTGGCACAGAAGGATGTTCCTGGCACCAAATGGCTCTTATGAAACAGCACGCTGATGAGTTAACTGAAATGATTCAGAAAAATACCGATTCAATTCCCCTTGAAATACTCAGGGGTTTAGAAATTAAGCAAAACTGCTTTGGCATGATGCAGTCTGGATTTTAACAAGCCCAAAATGTTTGAAAAAAAATTGTTCAAGATGTTTTGACAAACAGAAAATGCCACTGGGTCCTTTCCTGTCTCCAGACTTCTCCTTCTCTCTGTAAAAGAAAGCAGAATCATGGTGACTAGCTAACGCTGTAGGGAGTTCTCTCTCGCACAAAATAGAGCAACCCAAAGCTGCTGGTTTAACACTTAGCAGCTTCTTTGTTGGGCTGAAAAGTAATGGGACTAGTTTGCTTCATTTTAGAGATGACATAAAATTAAACCAAGTGGCTTTGGATAGTTCAAAATAAGGACCTTAAATACTGAAGTCTTATTTTTAAACAAAACCAATTATACTTATGTAACTTGATTCTGTAATGATTCCTGGCCTCTGCAGAAAATGTGATAGTCATGAAATGCACCCTTTGCCTTGTATGTAGTCCATCCCCTCCAGATCTGACAAGTCACCACCCCTAGTGATCTAGGACTCACTTGCCACTTCAGAGACACTGTCATATTAGGTAGAAAATAAAAAGACTCCAGAGAAAGAAGTGCTGGGAAATAAGAATAATGGGTCAAAATAGAGGTCTTGGCATCAGCCTCAACCACTACTTCCTGGTTATATTGTTAGGACAAGTCAGGGTGGACATACAAAGTAGCTTCCCTCAGAGAGTCCTTCTGACAAAGACAGCATAGTTGTGAGCATTCTAAGATGCAGCCAGAAGATGCAATACATAGACCTCCGAAGATGAAGATTATAGGTTTTTGTTGTCTTGGGCTTTGGGTTTTTAAGATTTTCTTATTTTGTTGATAGTTTTATACATGTAAATAAAGGATTTTTAAATTATCTTCATGCTACTATTATCCTCTTTCATGTCCCTCCCTTCCCACATTGCAACACCATCTTTTCTAAAAATCATCTTACATTTCTATGTCTTCTGTGGGAAGAGATGTATACACAAATACAGAAGCCTGCAGAGGCCAGAAGAGGGTGTCAGGTCCCTTGGAGCTAGAGTTACAGACAGTTGTGAGATCCTGATGTGGGTGCCAGGAACCAAACTCAGGTCCTCTGCAACAGCAGTATAAGCTCTTATGGGCTGAGTTGTCTCCATGACTCCTTATTCAAAGTCTTTAGTCTGTGAGTTTAATTACAGGTGCTAGCATGAGTGCTGGTAGGGAGGTTATTTACTAGGGTACAGAGTCACTTATCAGTGGCTATACCACTGATAAAAATGGCTCCCCTTACCCAGTAACCATTGAATGGAAAGAAGTCCTTAGGAAAGGGTGGGCCCTCAGCCCCAATTCAGTATTGAGGACCCCAGTCTTGTGCAGGTTTTGTGCAAGGAGCTGTAGTCACTGTGAGTTGAAAAGTGCAGTGGCCACGCCATGTCTACAAGATTTCTTATATTTTGTGGCATGCCTTTCCTTTCTCCATCTTATTCATTATTTCTATCCCCTCTTCATAATGTTTTTTATGCTCTGGAGGATGTGATACAAATGTCCCATTTAAATTCAAACATTCAACTAGAAGGCTATGGTTTAGAACTTGCATTGGTAATTTAACTCTCAGAATTTCCCCTCCATTCCCCAAGAAAGGAATACACATTTACATGTTCATATATGTACATGTATATGTATATGTGGATATGAAAATACATGCAAACACATTTTTATTCATGTTCATATTTATATAAAATTATATACACATATGCAAGATCTATATCTATCCAAATATGCATATATAAACATATATGCATGTTTCTTTAAAATAGTTTATTTCCCTCATGGAATTATTATTCAAACTAATGAACTAATTTATGTATCCATCTAATTTTCTCCAAATATTGAATTTTAAAAGTTAATTTATATAATCATAATTATTGTCTCATTTTCTTTCTACAGCTCTATGGTCAAATAAAGCTGAAGAAAATGAAAAACATTTCCAGGTGAATCCCTGAGGTTATAACACTGGAAAGATGCATGACTGTGGTTGAGTTGATGTCTCTAGTTATTGTTCCCCCAAAATGTTTCTTCATACCATGTGCTAGGATCATTTAACCTCCATTCAACTCTCCAAAACTACCAAATGAGTTTTAAAATGGGGGGTGTCAAAGCTCTGGAGTCATTCTGGAGCAACAAGCCAATAGACTATTCCTGTAGTTTTGATGGCCTTAAGCTATTTGGATAATTTGGAGACTAGTGAGACCCAGCAACTCTTTGGCAACTCAGTAGAACAATTCAGGAGAAAGTTTCCATTGTCTAGTCCCAATTCCCCAAGCTTGTCAGCAACCAAACTGGGCTGTTTCAGGTTTTCTCATGACAATCAGAGGAGATGTCAGGATTGAAAAGCCAAATTCATGTTGGTGAACAAGAAACCACACCTTTTCCCTTGTCATTTTGGTTTGTGCCACTTCCTCTGTAGCCATGAAATCAGAAAACTGTAAGGCACCAAGGGCCAGCAAAGAAGAGCTAGGATTGATGCCTTTTAACACATGATAACTAACACATAGCAAAGATGTAGATGTAGTTATCAAGAGTCACCTTACAGACGAGATATTTACCATGCTGTATAGCCTATACAAAAACCTCTTTGCATGTCTTATACCACTTGTGTCTCATAAAAGCCTTGTAAAGTAAGGGGGATGGAAGTTTTATTCACACTTTATAGATGAGGAAGGTGGATGCTCCACACTTGGATATGGCCTCCACTCAGTTGCTTGCCATGGGGAGCTGGTGGGAACCTTCCACAAATGACCCTCCTTCCATCAGCCACTACTGTCCATAGCCCATCTGTCATCTGTCCACCAAAGCCATCTCAAATCCATCCCTTTGTCCACATATTGTCTGCTACAGCTATAGTCAAAATGTCTTTTTTTTCCTGAATATTTGTAGCAGTATCCTAACCAGTCTTTCCTACCTTTCCCTGCTGTCTGAAACTCAAAATGGACCTTACATTTTTGAGCAGCATGTCATAGAGCTTAAACTGAATACAGGCTCTTCCCCGCTGCCTCTTCTCTCCATCTCACACTGCTCTCCTCCTTTGATACTACTCTTACCATAGCCTGTGCTCCCTCTTCTGTCCTAAGAAATTCCCAAAAGTCATTCTCTCTAGCAGAACGTCTTCCCAGCCATTCTTTCCTGGCTACTTTTATTTCCTTTCCTATCTCTCTATTTGACTGATTTTAATACCCCTTTCCTTCTGACTACTCTTTCACAAGACTGAGTTTTGCACAGCTCAACCTTTACTTAATACTTGAAACAAACACAGATACAGCTCTATAGTAATATCATTTCAGGAAATAAATAATCTCCTTAAAGATTCCTATACCAGTGTCTATACTATCAGTTCAAGGTCTATCCTAGTAAAACACGCACAGTTCTTGAATAAGTGTGGCTACGACATCCTCAGGTCAAACTTTCAGTTCAGTTGATGGGAGGTAGACATAGATAACATTTCCATTAAATTCCTAATTTCCCTTCTGTTCTCCACTAAAATGGTCCTATAATCTACTAAAGAATTAGTGAGCTTCCATTCCTCTTTATCAGTGAACCAAAAGGAGTCTAAGGGAGTTGGCTTTGTGGTATTCCTCGAGCCAAAATTCCCTTTAGAAAAAGGTTCCTTGAACTTAAGTGATATTGCCATTGCCAAGGTTTTCGGGGAAATAGGTATTTTCTGATTTAACTTTGATGCAAAGTTTGGGAGTCCAAAGCAGCACCAAGGCTTTAGGCCATGACCATTCAAGATCCCTACTTGACAGGGGTTGAGGACCTCAGCTTTCAGATTGCTTTGTGACACTGAAGCATTGATTCTCATGGGAAAGCAGCCAAAAGCTCTAACTCAAAGCTGAGAAATCTAAGAATATCTTTGTAATCATCTAGAGGTCACAGCACAGCATCCAGGCATAGGCCTTGCTGTTTAATTCAGAGTGTCCCACCTTTAGGACTGCTTAAATTTTGACTGTACTGCTGGTCCTTGTGTGACACTGTCCTTTACATTGAGGATTTTAAATACCATCTTTGGTATTTACATACTAGATGCCAGTAGAAACTCTTTATCCTGTCCCTCCAGTTGTGACAACACCAAGTATCTCTGACCATTGCTAAATTCCCTTGAAAGAAGGGGAGTTAAAAATCTCTCCCCATTGAAAACCATCAGTTTAAAATACTTCACACGGGGTAAATTGGCTAATTCTTTAGGCATGATTTTCTTAATTTGGACAAAGTGAGCCAAATAAAATTTAATAATTTTTAAGAGCATTCATGAAAATATTATGTGTTCCAATTAGCTTAGTGCTGGTGCACAGTAGATAACTAAAGAATAGAACCAATTTTACAAATCATTGCCTGGGAAGGACAAACTGACCCTTTAAGAAGAAGGCTATATGTGTCCTTTCTTCTGGTTTCATAAAGAGAAACCCCCAACACACACCAAGTTACATAAACAGATGCAATGACAGACAGGAAACCCATATAAGCCAGGGGCATGAGGACATTTTGCTAAAGAACTTGCCATATGCAATTTATTTTGTAGCTAATCCACATCTCTATTGAGATATTTCCTAGTCCTGGCTTCTGGACAAGCCCCGTGTGTGTGTGTGTGTGTGTGTGTGTGTGTGTGTGTGTGTGTGTGTGTGTACAGGCACGTGTGCAGGGAGGGGGAGCTCCTGGGGAAAAGAGAAGCTCTCCCAGAGAGTTACTGAAGGTGAGTCTTACTTGAGAAGGGAAGCATACAATGAGGCTGCATCTGTAGCATAGAAAAATGAGTGGCAAGAGTGAGTGTAGAAGCAGAGGAGAGCTAAGAATCTCAGCCCTGCTGCTTGTTGACCTCTGGCACTTCAGGAAGCCTACTAGCTTTATCCCATGGATGTGGAAGACATGAACAGAATGTTGCTGCCAGTCATCCTAGCATGATGCAAACACCTTCTAGGTATTGTTGACTGCGCTCTCCTAACTTCTACTATTACTCTTCTCTGTGCTAAGTTTTACATCATTGCTGACCAGAGTAGATGACTAACTTTTAATTTCCCCTTCCTGGAGCCAGCAGGGTTCACCTCTTGGTCCCCAAACACTCTGAGACAGATAGGCTGATGTAGCCCACTTCCCTCTCAGAAAGGCTTGAGGCCCATTTGTGGGTAAAAATCTGTGTAGCCTTGTGCCTGTACTTCAAAGGGACTTTATCTCTCTTGGCAGATTAGGCTACTAGGAATTCTTGGCATTTTTCTGTCACACCCATTGCCAAGGTTGCAATTTGGGAAAACAAATAGGGATTTACAGATAGCAACCTTCTTCTTCTTCTTCTATTGATAGCCTGAGATAATTCATGGGTAGGTTTGGACAGATGCAAAAATGTGCACTTACTTTGAATTTGGATCCACTCCTCATGAATATTAGTCATTTCAGTCTAAAACATAAGTACTTTCCTGTTCAGCAGATGGAAGGGGGTACTGTGAAAACATACTACAGCACAGGGAGGACACTGGAAGGTTGATGTTAAGTCAAAAGATAAGATTTGAAATGGTAGGATGAAGTGTGCACCATTATATATTTTCCTACAAAGCAAGGAATATGATTTTGGGTGTGGCTTACATTCTTGCAGAAAGAAGTGAGTAGGAACATTTGTAAACATGTGTGCTCCATGGCTTTAACTGACTGTTAGACTCTTCTTTTTTTCCAATAATTCTTCATGCAGAAATGCCTTTCACTGAAAGTCTAAATCAGAGGCATTACACTGATGAAAATTCTGGGCTTGGATACTTCCATGCCCTCTGCTGCCTAAGAGTATTCCACTGCTTTTGCAGGCCACTGTTGGTAGTTTAATCATTATGGCAATGAAAAGATCATTGTGGGGCTAGCTATTAGCATTTGGTAGAAAAGTTAGTGGGAAAGAATCAGACAGGAAAGAAAAAATCTGGAAAAGAAGAAAATTGTGAAAAGCATGAGGACATCAAGGTCACACCTATTTTATTGTATCACCTTAATTAATAGAATTTAACCAAAGTTGCATCTGTTAATTACCATGAAAAATTTCCACCAAATGATCATTTCATGTCATATTCTGTGGTGAATACTGGGACAAAAGTCAAGTTATGATAATGAGCTCAGAATCCATCTAAAATTGAGTGGGTATAATGTAGGGAATTTCAGTTCTCAAAGTTTTTCATTCACTGGTATGTCATTGTGTCAACAGAATAATTCCTGTCTTAGAGGAATTAAAAAATAAAAAAGGAAATTCACCATATGTAAATAAATTTATAGAGAACATTTAACAAATTTCTGACGATAATGCTATTCCCCAAATTTACAGTAAACTAGCATAGTTCCTCATTCTAGGTAACTAGAGAAAAAATATTTGTGGGATAATAAAAGTGCAGAACTTCATGAATGAAGGGATCTAGAGATGATCTTTGAACACACCAATACAGACAACATGACATTGTAAGAACAATTCATGGCAAAAAATTCTAAAGAACAGATGAGACATAGTTAGATGTAGCTGAATATTTTCCATGGTTCTAATTTATTCTGAGACACACTCATAATGTAACCAAAGGTAATGGGGAGCAGACATGAAAGTTCCATTTAACAGATGAGGGAAAAGAATCCCAGATAAGATTAAGACTCCTTGGGTCTGTATCACACAGATTATTCCCCTGACTTCCACACATGTGCCTCACTATCTATTGCTGTATTTACTGAAGAAGTAAGAAATTACACTGTCCAAATTCTTCAATTTTCTCTTTAAAACCTATTTTGAAATTGCTAAAATAAGATTTAGGAAGAGTTTTCTATTTATGTGATATTCTAAATATGAAGTTAAAATATCAAGTTAAATCCACTTGCCGAGTTTCCAGCATCTATTATATACTACTTTCAAATCCTTCTTCAATTTTTTTTAAAGTTTTTAAAGCAAGTTTTGGAGGGGGAAAGAGAGAGACAGAGACAAACAGACAGAGAGAAGGGGGGGAAACAGGATCCCTTTTATTGCCTATTAAAGAGGAAGCTCAGTTTTTATAGCCCCAGCTTAGCTCTAGCTGGGTATGTAAATAGGTTGATAGCACTGTCTCACTCTGTAGGAGGTGCCTTTGTGAAGTGAAATGGTTGTATGAAGATAACTTGTGTGCTCCCAAAAAACTGCCCCATTTTACCAAAATTGTATTTTAAATACAAAGTCTACTTTCTATCCTAGAGCATATTTAATTCAGCCATTTTTGAGTGGTTCAAAATATTTATTTATTTATTTATTTATTTATTTATTTATTTATTTTGCAAACCTCTTTTCTATCATTGTATTGTCTAGAATAATTGATTGTGTTCAGAACATTCTACATATTCTGTTCTGGCATTTGATATAGCATTAGTTATGGGATTGTGGGCAAATCAGATTCAATTTCTGAGTTGAGAGTGTGTGTTACAGATCACGAAGATACAAAATGTCAGAGAAGTCTTGGCTACTCCTTGGGAAGGATCATGTTTCACATCCCATGTTTCATATGGCTGTGAAAGTGTTTAAAATCTTTCAGTTGTTTTTGACTCTCTGACTCATCTTTGGATAAGTCAGGTGTTGGGACAGATACTGAATATCTATAGCAGGCACTGTTCTTGGTACTTCATCTAGCTACTTGAACCAATCAGGCTTAAAATGTCCTCATTTCCTCACCAGCCACCCCAATGTGTAATTTCTGGTTTACCTGTCCTTGATAGGATAATTCTAGATATACTACCTCTGCATGTGTCTGCCTCAATGGACATTGGATTTTCTTTGGTAACTAGCTCTGCTGAGTGAGTACTTTCTTAATAAACTATCTGTGATCAATCTAGTTCTGACTCTACATTGCATTTGGCATTACCGTGGCTTTGTAGAAATGTAGAAATCTTAAACCCTAGATGCCCCTCAACTGAAGAATGGATAGAGAAAATGTATACACAATGGAGTACTACTCAACGGGGGAAAAAAATGGAATCTTGAAGTTTGCAGGCAAATGGACGGAACTAGAAGAAACCATTCTGAGTGAGGTAACCCAATCACAAAAGGGCAGGAATGGTATGTACTCACTCATATGTGGATTTTAGACATAGAGTAAAGCATTGCCAGCCTGCAGACCTCGCTGCCGGAGAGGCTGGTAAACAAGGAGAACCCTAAGAGAGACATACATGGTCCCCTGGGGAAGGGGAAAGGGACAAGATTTCCTGAGCAAATTGGGAGCATGGGGGGAGGGGAGAGGGAACTAGGAGAATGAGAAGTGGAGAAGAGGAGTGTAGGGGAAGCTGTAGCAACGCCTAGTTAGGGGCTGGCTACAGGTGTGCCTGACCACACTTGCGAGGGCGTGGTCAGGTGACATAGAGTGATACTTGCATGGGACTGCGTTTTTCGCTTTCGATTGCACTTTGGTACTTGCTGGACAGACTGCTGCCACGCCGGCTGGCTAGGTTGCTCTGTAAGTAAGGCTTTTCCCTATTAAATACCCTTATATTTCTACCTGACTCCATATTGGTAATTTTCCAACTATAGAGGAGGGGTGAGGAAGACATGATGAGGCAGGGAGGTTGAGTTGGGGCAAGAACAGAAGAGAGCAAGATAAGAGATACTAAAATAGAGGGAGAGATTATAGGTTTAAAGAGAAATCAGGCACTAGGGAAATGTCTGGAGAACTACAAAAAGGACATCAACTAATAATCTAAGCAACAGAGGAGAGGCTACTTTAAATGCCCTCTCCTAATGATTGTATTGATGACTAATTCATATGCCATAGTATAGCCTTCATCCAGCAGCTGGTGGAAGTAGAAGCAGACAGCCACAGCTAAACCTTGAACTGAACTGAAATCCAGTTGCAGAGAAGGAGGAATGATGTGCAAAGGGATCCATACCAGGCTGGTGAAACCCACAGAAACAGCTGACCTGAACAAGGGGGAGCTCTTGGTCCCCAGACTGATAGCTGGGAAACCAGCATGGGACTGATCCAGACAACCTGAATGTGGGTATCAGTGAGGAGACCTTGGAAATCTATGGGCCTCTTGTAGGGGATCAGTATTTATCCTGATCATAGGAATGGACTTTGGGAGTCCATCCCACATGGAGTGATACTCCCTGAGCCTAGACACAAGGGAGTTGGCCTAGGCCCTATCCCAAAGAATATGACAGACTTTGAAGGCCTCACCCTCCCTGGGGAGCAGAAAGGGTATAGGATGGGGGGGCAGCAGAGGAGGGGAGGGAGAGGGACCTGGGATTGACATGTAAAATAATTTTCTCTCTAATAGAAAATATAAAAAAGAAAAAATATAGAAATGTTCTTAGAAAAAAGTACAAAGGAGAAACTTGCTTGCTTTTGTATTTTTGCCAGACTGGATGCTCTACTTCAGACACAGACTACTTAGACTTCACTGGAGAGCCCATCTTTAGTCTGAGGCTTGCTTTTGGCTGCTGGAGTAGGCTATACTTCTCCTCATATCTGTCTCCTCCTCCTTAGAGATTTGACTACTAAATCCATTAATAACCACAGAGTTTATAACACATGACTTGTCTATGCTAGACATTTTCACGTCAATAGAGAATCTTTTTGAATCACCTATGAGTAGAGCATTCTCAGGCCCCAGCTTGCAAATCAGTTTTTTTTTTTTTTTAATGTCAGTCTCATAGCTACTGTATTGTTCTTTGATTGTGTCTGCTGATTAAATTTGCCTAGTGGTCTATGTGCAAAGCCTGTAAGAGAGCCTGAGTTAATTATTTTTAAGTAAACTAAAAAAGACAGTCTAGGATTAAATGAACAGTGAAATTATAATAGTAGTCATTTAAAGGGGAGAATTGTAAAGCTATTTCTTATTCTCTAGTAAAATAAGAAAAAGCCATCATTTGCAAGTCGGGCTATTGGATACACAGAAATTACTGGGCTACCTGTTCCATGGGTAGTGTTTACTAAATGAGGTTCTTGCAGGGTGCTTGCACTACCGGTAATGAGACTGGATTGTGCTTTACAACTATCAACAGCATCCCAAGATGTATGCAAGTCTCCTCATTACAAGTGGAAAGAAAAGGATGGCAGTGATGGAGGCTGGGTACTTAGAATTAGGAAGGCAGAGGGAGGAGAAATCACTGTCAGATTTCTGCTCCAGAGAGTTGCTCTCTGACATAGTCTGGGAAAAGCTGCTGATAGGTTGTATTTAGTGCATGCCAGGTAAGAACCTTTTTAACATAATGGCTTCTGGGAGGAAAAACAACGCTGAGACACTGCTTGGGGCACAGACTGCAGATAGATTGAGACCAGATTATAAAAATGTATTTTGGTTTTTATTTGATAGAAGGTTGGAATCCGTATGTTTGGGAATCAAACTTGATTATTTTCACTCCCCCTAGGAGAATATTCTTTTCTTGGCTGAGCATAGTCTGAGAAAGAAACTGGCTTAGCCATACATGAATTTTTCCTGTCTTTAAAAGGCCTCCATGTTTCTTTTGACTCTTAAATTTTCAAAGGGAGGGAAAAGCATGTTCAGTCGCTTAATATTTCTGTATATCTTAAAGGACCCTTCATATTTATCATCAGAGACACACCAAAGCACATTACAAGTAATGCAATCCAGCTGGTGCTTTGCAGGCCAAAATCAGTGATGGTTTAATAGTAAAAACCATCTCTTTGTTAACATTTTTTGGAGCACATCACCGTGGAATGCATGGCCCCTTTCTGCATTTTTTTTTTAAGAAAAGAGCTGTCTCATTAGCTCTTTCCTCACATTGCTGGATACTTCTAGGTTACACAAGATCAATCTGACCACCACACCCTAGAAGATTTTCAGAGCCACCTCATCATATTGTAGAGAGCAGTGAAGTTCCTAGCCACTTTGAATGGGTAGATTCTCCAAATCTGCCCACTGAAATCCTATCTGAGAACATGGCCTGGTTTGGGAAAACCTTCTGGCCTGAAACACAAATTGACCTGTGGCCTCTGCTTAGGATCTATTGGCAGTGTTGGATGAAACAGTTCAGAATAGCTGTTAAGGATCTGATCTTTTATATGGTTCCTTTCTATATCAAAATTCTGATAGAATCACAGTTCGTGGAGTCATTCGCAAAAGGCCATTGTGGATGCCCTTTTCTTAGAACCCATCCCATGCTTAGGGTCCTTTATCACCTTCTCTGAGTAAATCTATGTTCCCAATGCTAGCAAAGAAAAGGAAAGCCACCACAAATCACAGCATAAAGCCAAAGGGATCAATCCAATGATTGGTACTCCATGCCTTTTTCTATTTGTATTTCTTTAGACATACTGTCAAGACTCAATTCAGGGACAGGTACAAAGATTATTTGCTCTACTCCCTGCTTGTTTGTAGGGAATTGCACATAGTCTTATTGCTAGCACATGACCACAATATAGGATGCTAAGGTGTAATCACTGGAATACATATTCCAGCCTGATGGTTATTATTGACTGGAGAATAATTCTGCCCTCATGCTCATACCTAGGACATGTGGAGAGTGATTTCATGCTTTCAAAAGAAAATTAATAAAGAAAGAAGTTAGAATTGAGTCTTGCTAGACACACAGCAATATTTTCAGAGAAGACTATTATACAAAATAAAATACTAATATCAGAGGTAGAGCAGTTGAAATAACCGAATGTAAAATTTTCCCAGCAAAGTATCCCTCACCCCGAAGGTAATTGAGACAGAAAAACTGAGGTCCAAGAGTGGTTACCTCCAGAAGAACTTTGGTGGGAAAATTTTGTAAGCACTAAACTCAATTATTCAATTTCATCTTCTCAGCATCCCTGAGGAAGTGGTTACTTATGACTGATGTGTAAAATAAAGCACAAAGTGGCTAAGATACTAACTGGGAAGCCTAGCAAGTTTTATAATCCCAACCATACCGACATTCTTCTCCAAGGAGAAAGCTGAGGTTGGGCATGTATAATATCTAGAAAATGTGCAAACCAGAAAATCCATACATTTACCTGTCCCACCATGTGACCTCTGAGGTGATAGAGCTATTTTAAGGACAAGGTTAGCACCTGACCCATCACTGAGGATTTTATTGTTTGAATTTAGACCGCTCTTCTGAGGAGAGGGGCTTAAACTCTCAGAGGTCCAAGAACCTTTCCAGTTCCTGATGAGCAAGAATGTCCGAGCGGGGAAGATGAACAAAACCCCACCAGCAAAGGAAAAAGATGATTCACGGTAACGTGATGATTTCCATTGCTGCAGCTGGAGAGAGGCAGAGCTCCTGCCAACATCCGCTGACGTCTCCTTTGCCAACCCCCAAAAATAGAAACCCCTGAGAAAAAACAGGAGCATCCCTCAGAAACACAAGAAGTCTGTCTGAGATTCGGTTACATGTAAAGATTGGCTTCTGCTGGCTTTGTGCTTACAGAATTCCCACCAAGCTGCTCGCCTGCCTCTGAGTCACTCCCTCTTGAGCCTCCCTCTTTGGGTGAGTTTTCTCTTAGAAGGACTTTTATTATGTTTTTTTCTTTTATTACTTTGAAAAAATGCTTTTTTCTTAATTAATAAAAAAAAGATTTTGAGATACAACCTGACTTTATATATTCCTGGGATATAAGCAAGGCATTTCATAACATACATTCAATGGGCAATAATTAGACCAGGATGCTGGTCATGCCATCACTTCCAACACTCATCATGTGTTTGTATTGAGAATACAGAAATCTTTCTCACTGATAGTTATTTTGGAACATATAATTAATTTTTGTTTCTATTCTAGATAAGGAGTTATGAGAATGAGACTCATATTTGCACAAATAGTATCACCTTCCATCTTATGTTCCCACATAATTTATTTCATTTACATGAAGTAATTCTAAGGACTAAAGTCTGTTGATTCCCTTAAACCAACTTGCTCACCAAAGTAAAACCCCAGGCAGAGATGATGGCATTTCTAGCTTGTTTGCTGTTTCAAGTGACATTTTGTCAGCCTCTTGACCCCTTGCTGTGCAAACAGTTATGTATGAAATAAAGTAAAAAAAAAATTAAACAGCAGTTAGTGGTTGGAAGTTATTTCTAGTTTGGAACCACTGTCCGGGTAACTATAGAAAATGCTTCCCTCTGTTATTACAAAATAGCAGTTTGTGGATGGTGAAGAGAAAACACAATTGCATTTTCTTTTAACTTCAAATACAGAAGCTAGTATATCTATCATTACCACCACAGTACAATACATTATGGAGAAGGTCACTGTAACTTTAGAGGGGTTATTTCCATCCATGTCTCTCATCCTTTCAAAATTGTTATACCCAGACCAGACTGATGCCAAGTTCTCCACTAAAGAAAACACACCAAGTTGAACTGAGCTAATTAGAGAGAATGACAGAGAACTGAAAGGTCACTGTTTAGACCCTAGACGACAGTGGATTTTGTCCTAAGCACCCAATACAGCAGTGTGAACCAGTCCTGCTTCTCCCTTCAAATCACACCTTATATCTAGCTTTGACTTTCCATGTAGATTCTCTTTCCCCCAAAGCCCACATTTATGGTCCTTGTCAGTAATCATGACATCTGTCTAAAAGCAGAAAGAAAAGTCCCTCTTCCCTTTCACAGAATTTTGTCATCACCTTTTAGTACTGATGATGATGATAAACATAATGTTAGTAGGATATCTAATAATTATTAAAGGCTCAGAACCCTTCAGTTAATGTTATGATTTAAAATACATGACCATCCTATGGAAGAATGGTTGGGCATTTTGCATTTTAGCTACATGTTTAGCTACATTATACTTACATTATGGTAGAACCTGAATTTCTAAATCATCAAACCCCTCAAATACAGCTGCTAAGTTAGTCTTCATTCAGTACATAAAACAACTGTCTGTAGGAGATATACATGTCCCAAAATACTTGGAACCATGATGATAGTATCTCCTCTATAACGGCCAATGAAATCAAGCCAACACAATGAATATGCATTAAAAAAAGCCAAAACATCAGAAAGTTGCTCAAGATTACCTTGTGACTTGGCCTTTAAAAGAAACACAAATTGATTAGTATTTTCAAATGGTGGTGCCTTCATAATTTTTAATTGAGTTGAAGCTGTATTTCTGAGATAAATTTAATAAATAAGAATGTTATGAATAAGGGGCACAGTTCAAAGACCCTGTCTCTGGAACATTTGTCTTCATCTAGTATTCCATAGCAGTTAGAAGACCTGATCTTGAGTCAGCCCTAGAGTTGGCATTGCTTTAACTAAATGACCTACTCCCATGATGAACTCAGTTCTTCACAGCCACAATATATGCATCACCATTGAAAGGTCTCTTGGATTCTTCAGGGCTTTAGATGTAAAAATAAGTAACTCTTTTTGCCCCCCCAACCCGCCCCACACCTGAAGTGAGTTAGTGATCTCAAAGACAGAAAGAGACATGAATCCTTCTGAGTTTATGAAATACCTATAGCTCTAAACCACAACGTATAAAAAAGAGCTTCCAAGAAAAATAAAATGAGAAGAATAAGTGAAAGAATATACTAAGAATTTCACTTGCTTTTAAAGATCTTGGGCCAGAGTGAGATGAGCACGACTGCATTTTGTTTAGTATGGGGCAAAAGACGTGTAGATTTGCAGCACAAGCCTCTCAGAATTTGACGTGACTCTGCAATGCCAAGCAACTAGGGTGACTGACAATGGAATGTCCTATTTGAAAAACCAGATGCCTATTGTGACCAGATGGTCAAAAAGATTATTATATTACCTTGCATTTCTCTCTCTCTCTCTCTCTCTCTCTCTCTCTCTCTCTCTCTCTCTCTCTCTCTCTCTCTCTCCTGTTCTATGAAGCATCATATTAGTTTATTGGAAGCAGAGAGGTTCTCTGCTTCCATGAGCATTATTTGCATTTATATGGCAAACAGTTGAGAAAATTTCTATAAACAGATTCTTAAGCTCCCTCTCAAATTCTCCTATGCACATCTCCTTCTCATCAGTTCATTCTCAATGGAATCCATTTACAATGTCTTGTGCAGGAAGGCTCTGCTTGTAAAAATCAAAAACAATATTTGTTCTGTCATCCATAGTGTATAGAGTGGCAAAAAGTAATAAGACAATATTAACACATGGGTATGAGGACCTGAATTCAGATCCCCAGTGTTCACATATGGAGTCATGCATGGTGGTGTGTACCTGTGAGCCTCATGCTGGTGGAGCTGGAGAGAAAGGTTCACTGGGGTTCACTGGACAGCCAGGCTAGTTAATTAGTGAGCATCAAGTTCAGTGACAAACCCTTTCTCGAAAATTATATGAAGAGAGAAAGAAAACAATGTGTGTTCATTTTTGAGACAATGTTTCTCTGTGGCTTTGGAGGCTGTCCTGGAACCTGCTCTTATAGACCAGGCTGGTCTCCAACTCACAGAGATCTGCCTGCCTCTGCCTCCCAAGTGCTGGGACTAAAGGATTGCACCAACAGTGCCTGGTTGTATGTTCATTTCTTTATACACAGGCATTTGCACATCTCTGTGTTTTAATATTGTCTTATTGCTTTTTGCCATTCTATATATTATGGATGACATACATGAATACACACACACACACACACACACACACACACACACACACACACACACACACACTTACTTCCAATTACAAACAGGTAAGACTACATCAGAAGGATGTACATCCTTTCTTGAATTTTAGAGCCAGGATCATGATATGGAGTTCACCAATCAGTCAATCTCCTGTTTCCCAAGAAGTAGTAGTTGGTTGGCGAAAGCTACAGACTCTGTATAGGGCACTGGCAACAGGTGAAGGCTGAAGGTCTAGCTTCTGAAACTGACACTTCCTTAAGGTCTAGTAGTAGTGGTGCTGAACATTGTAGTGTCTAGTACTTGATAGCAACGAATACAGTTCCTTTTTTGGTTTGTTTTAATTTGTTTTTGTTTTGGGTCTTCAGGTGTGCTGAGTTAAGTTATAATAATTATGTACCTAAGAAGATAATGATTGGTTCATGTATGGCAACCCTTTTCAAATCTTCCATTCTTCATTTCCCAAATTACTTCTCTTTCACCATATAACTAAAATTATGAACCTGTCTATATTGGTATGCATGTAGTCTTGAAAAATTTAAATATATCAATCTACATCCATCCACCCTGCTTACTATTGCATTGAGAACATGTAATTCAAAAAAAGGTTTAGAGTTGCAGAACTCACCTGTCTTAATATTCTGTGTCAATATTCAGTTCTGCATCCATCTGTGATGCTGTTCATATGTCTGCTTTTGTGGTATTGCTTATGTTTGCTGGTTTCTGCTTCATGAGACTGTATACTGTACACTCACCAGTTTTATGAACTTATTAAGAATGGACAAGTATATTTCTTTCTACTCTATATATCAAAATAGTAATTTGATGTCTGTGCTTGTGCCATCTTCTATGAATCTGTGAGAATTTCATTAAGTACCCAGCTCACTGTTGCTCACTGAATCATGGGGTAGACATAGCTTTAATGTAACTGAAAAATTGCAGTCTCATTCAGAACACCCTGAGAAGAATGTATAAAGGGCTGACGGGTGTCATGTATAAAATGATATTCCAGCTGGGCGTTGGTGGCACTCGCCTTTAATCCCATCACTCTGGAGGCAGAGGCAGGCAGATCTCTGTCAGTTTGAGTCCAGCCTGGTTTACAGAGTGAGTGCCAGGATAGGTTCCAAAGCTATACAGAAACCCTGTCTTGAAAAACCAAAAAGTACAAAAAATTAAAAAAATAAACCAATATTCCATTCCTGTTTTAAGTTGTGTTTTTCCAATAAACGATGGTATTGAACATCTGTTTGTGAACATATTATGCCCATGGGCTATGTTTCTGTGGAATTCTCTTATTTCATTGATTTGAAGAACCCCTTTTTATATCCTAGATACCTGTTCTTTATACTTAAAGGTATTATAAATACATTTTCTGAGTATGGTTCTAAATTCAGCCTATGTTTTTCATTAAACAGAGGTATTTGTATTTGTGACTTCCTTCTCTCCCTGTATTTTGTGTTCTGCTATTTCCTAAATAGGACAATCTTAAAAGCTTCATAATTTTTATTCTCATTGCCTTCTACTTTTTAGCAGTTTCTTATTTGAACACCCTAGTAACAAACTGCATTTTATGTCATAAAGTAAGCATTTCCTCAATACATTTTTGTATTCATTCTTTGCCCAGGGAGTTTGGTTTAGTATATTTATTAAATACTAAATTCTCACTTCTAATTATATCTTTTGGGGAATTATGTGCTGTTCTTATAATAGTTTGACACTTTGATAATCATCATGGATTTATTCATATGCCAAAACATATCTAAACCCATAAGTCAAATGTGTACAATTTATCCTATGACAATTAAATCTCAGTGTGACTGTTAAAATACTAACTTATTTAAAATGCAAAACTGGACTAATAGTGTGGTCTATTAATATAACTTAACAACTGTAATAAATTAAAAAATTATATTAATTACTCAATATGAATGATTGAAAACTCTATATTAATAGAAAACAATTAATGGAAATCAGTAACATTTGGGAAGGATATATTGACCTTTATATTATTATTTAATAATTCTTTGAGTATTTTTATGCCTTGAATAACTACCTGGAAAATATACTTTCAAATAGCATATTCTTTACAAGTGTAACAAATATAATAAATGCCTATAATGTTAACTTAAAACTACATGATGTCACAAAGATATCAAATTATTAAAAAATGTAATAGAAATTCACTACTTTTATATAAAATAATAATACATTATTAATGTCAATCCTTTCTGAATGAATATATAAAATCAATGCAGTATTTACTAGTTGATAGTTTATTTTGACAAAATTAATTCTTCTATATATGATTTTCAAAAATAATATTTCTAAGAATAATGAAGATGATTAAAAACTTGAGCTTTCCCCTTTTTTAAAGGAGGTAAGCAGGAGAAATTAATTGAACGCCATTCACTGAAGAAAACCTCATCTTGTTTCCTATACTGAATGCCTTTTATATTTTCACAAAATGTAAGTTTTTCAAATATATAAGAATCTCTTGTGGACATGCCTGGGTTCAATAGATTTGTTTGTTTACCTTTATGGCATTTCCACACACATGAAGGCAGCTCCACGGTAAATCTTGAAATGCAGTATTTTTATTGTCCCCTGACCATTTTCATTTTAAATGGTGCCTTCCTCTTTGTCCTCCTGAATTTTACCTCTGATCTTCAGAATCAGGTTTGTTTTGATTTGTTTTGTTTTACAATTAAAGGTTTTTTTCTAGGATTTGGGTTAAGTTGTGTTGCAATTATATTTAAAGACCAGGAAGACTGGCCATCTTAATGATTTGTATGTGTACTCATCAAAATACAAAACAGTATATTTTGCTGTTAATTTATATCCTAAACAAAAAGTTCTGTGATTTGCAATGAGCATGGCTTGAATAGATTTGCAAGCTTTATATCTTCTTTGGTTGTCTTTTGATACACTTTTAAATGGTATATTTTAGTTTAAGTTGTGATTGTTTACTGCAGGTATATATAAATACAACTGATACCTAGGGACTACTACTTGGCCTTGAAATCACATTGCTTTTAGTTAGGAAGCCCGGGAAATTTCCTTTTAAATTCTATAAAACTTTCTATGAAGATAAGTATTGTGTCTATGAATAACAACACTTCTAATTTGTTCTTTCTCATTTCACTATGCTGAGTAGAATGCACAGTTCAATAGCAAGACTGAGAGCAGGCAGGTTGTCTTGTTCTTGGTAAAACGAGAAAATCATTTGAACCTCATTCCTCCAAGGATGAAAGCGACTATCAGTTTTTCTCAGTCCTTTGTTGGAAAGAAGTTCCACTCTCTTGCTTGTGTGCTGTGGGATGTTTTCTTTATTTGTTTGTTTTTAAGGGGGAATGAATGTTGGATTTTGTTAAAGCATGTTCTACATTCTTCATACATACAGTTCTTGCTTTAGCAAACAATAAACCAATATGTCAAAAAAGGATTATTTCTGAAGTAAAACATTATTATGAGTGAATATGCATATGTGGATTTCTTGATAATTTCCATTAGCATTTCATACTTTGAATTTTTTACTTTTTTCTTTTTTCCTCTTTCCTGAAAAACCAGAAAAATAAAATATATCTTCATTCCATTTAAAAATTATATACTCCAACTTTGTTTTTCTGGTTGTTGGAATTACCAGTGACACATACGTGTGTTTTCTTAGGTATTTTCCTTATTCTGTCAAATCGAAGACTTCTTTATTCTCAATGAAAAAAAGTATTTTGTCTTTTATATTCTCTTTATTCTATACTATAAAATATGTACTAGTATATCTTTGAAGAGAAAGTAAAATGGCATTTGAACTCAATAATAAATAATAATGTATCTAATACATAACATTGCCATAGGTATCTCCTCGTCAATAAAAAAAATTAAGTTATATCCTTATTTTATTCCATGTAAAAAAATAAATTTTATATGGGTTAGAGATCTAAGCTTTAAAGACATAAAATATAATATTCAAGCTAAAAACATTTAGGAGAATATTGATATTTTTCAGGGCAGAGAATGCCTTTCAGCTAAACAGGAAACAGAACCCATAAATGAAATTATGGTAGATTTCTTGCATTCCATGAAATTTTCTAGAAAACATTACTCAATTTATTTGCTTCATATTTCTCCATGCATATTACTTACATTTTGTAAGATATTGCTGTCTCTCTTTAATTCTTGCTAGACCAGTTATTGTCCATGTGATCTATTTTCTTTGTACTTCTCAACTAATTTCAACTCATGGTATAACTCTATTTTCTACTTACTGGACCATTTTTAGAACTTTATAGAAGTGTTGTTGCTTATGTACAATCTAGTAGCATAGCTGCCAATGTGCTAGATTTAAATTCATTTATTCATATATCTTGAAATGCTTTCTTTTAAAATTTAAGAATCCAAATATTGGAGTAGAGAATTTTTATTCCAGTTTGACATCCATTTTCTAAAATGAATGTAGTTTTGCTATTCAAAATTTTCTTGCTTGCTTTTGCATGTGTATTCCAGAGCATTAAGAAGAGAATGGAAGAAATGGAGTATGTATGTTTGCTACTTGGAAGTCATTTTGATGTTACTTTCAACTTGAGTAGTATTATCTTTTCATACATCTGATAATTCATTTTTCTTTTACTATTTTCCCTTTATTTATTTTTAATTTTGTTTAGTAATACTGTATTTACATCTTCTCTCCAACTCCTCCCATGCCTACTCCACTCCCTCTCACTAAGGATGTTTCAGGTCATGATCACCAGCAAGCCCATTTTTGTATGAGCACCTTCATCAATTCCTGTTATTTGGACATCAGCTTTGCGACTGCTAATGATGAACTGGCCCTTTTGTCCCTATTCCTAAACATATTAGAAGGTAGGTCTTTTGTAGGCTTATTTCTTGGGGGGGGGAATTTCTAGACAGGGTTTCTCTGTGGCTTTGGAAGCTGTCCTGAAACTTGTCTTGTAGACCAAGCTGGTCTCAAACTCACAGAGATCTGCCTGTGTCTGCCTCCTGAGTGCTGGGATTAAAGGCATGTGACACCACAGCCTGGCTGTAAGCTTACATTCTGATGTAGCAAATGGACAATTGGAATGTGTAAGTTGTAGAGTTAGTAGGCATTGCAATTCCAAAATGGGCATTATTTCCATGTTAGAAATAAAATAAGTTGATAGTCATAAATGGAGATAGTAAGGGATACTTTTTTTTCACCTCAAGAAATGAGGACTCAGTTTTAGAGCAATTATTACCAAAGAAAGGGCATGGAGTGCTGAAATTTTTCCTCTGTCAATGTTTCATATTTTTTTGCACTAGTGGGGACAGAAACCAAATGCCAGTAAACCTCATTCTTTGAGGTCAATTAATTTGAATGACTCTTTTTTAGAAGCAGAGTTTAGAATAAATATATGTCTATATCTAGAAATAAAAATAGTTTTAAGAAAAATTGAAGTGGCTATACAATCACTTAAAATTGGAGGAGACAGAACATTCAAGCTTTACATAAAAACCCATTTTGAGTTCCATTATAAATCATTTCACATCTGTCTATAACACCAGACCACTGTGGATATCAACAATCAGTTCCTGGCAATGTGGGCAAAAGCTACAGTACTTTTAAAATAGGCTGTAAGTTCTCCATTGAGATTGGCTCTCCTCTCTTGTTACTTGAAATCAATAGAGTTTGACTAAATACTTGGAAGTATATAGGGAGGTCCATATGTTACAACATTAAGAATCTGAAGAATCCCATTTTCCCCCAATTTCTTGTTTATCTGTGAAGACTGAAAAGCAGCAGCATCTTGCTGTGAATGTCTGAAGGAAACACCTGCTGCAAAGACAGGGCTGTCAGAAATTCTAAGTGTGAGGGCAGAAGAGGAAAATGGGTTTTTGCCTTATAATACTAAGCTGAATGTGATCAACATATTAATCAGGTTATGATCTCACAGTGTATACGGTACCTATCTTCCTTCCAATATTGTACATTGCTACCTTTTAAATGTACTTCATTTAAGCTTGTATTGGGGTCTCTAGTCATGAATAGAGAGACTTTTCTCACTTATGTTCAAAGGACCAAGAATTTCACAGACTTATGTGTATTGATGTGCTTGTGGATGCCAAGTGCTCTGTGACCAACAAATTGTGGGAATTCTTTGTTAAATTAATAAAAACATATTTACTATGAAATATCTTTGAGTTTTTCACATGTCCAGGTATACTCCAAAACTTTGAAGTGTCATGATTTCTAAATGTATTTGTCTCTGAATATTTTAGCTTAACAGTGCTTAGAGTCTAGGATCCCAAACAAGATACTCCGTTTTATGCACTGGACTATTAAGAGAGATAGAAGTTTGAGATTAAGGTGTGGAAAGTGAAACTTGCCATACACTTAGTCTACTGCAACAACTGCTACAAATCTTCAATTGAGACCATCAGTCTCCAAGTGGAAGGCAGGGCCAGTTTTGTTGTTTGTTTTGTTCACTTTACTAATTTGTCTCTAATCAAATTTTCATAAAATGCAGTACTAATATATTAGTCAGAAAAGCCAGGAAACAGACACGAAATTCCACAGATGTTAAAGCACTCTGTCAAACTGCCATTTGATGCTTCTAAGTCCAGATTCCTTGTTCCCATGCTTTATCTTTGCAAACCCAGATGGGATAGATCATGACCACTGTCTTATAACACTAGTCCACACTGTGTTCCCAAATTAGGGCATGTACATTCAATGCACATATACTACAAAGTACTGCTTTAAATTTTGATACAAAGGACGCATAGTTTGTATCATGGCTACATCTTTTGGATGTGATGTACTTTTACTTGAAAACTGTAATCAATAATGTCTCAGTATGACTATCACAAACAAACTCTTTTTTGTGTCTTATGTTTGTGTATACAGGATCCTCAAGATGGGCAACGACTTCTGATTTTGATGCCACCTTTTGTCTGTCATGCTAGGCAAGGTTCTGTTTTCTGGCTACTCACTAAATTATCTTATCAATTTCCTGATTTCCAGATTTCCAAATGTCCAAACAGGAGTCAGTACTGGTCATTTGATGTGGCCACCCTGTAAACAACAGTAATGTACTAAATGTGAGCAGCTGGTGTTCAAAATTGCAATCAGTCTTCTTCCCCAAACTCTATTTCTTTTGGTGTGTGAGAGAAAAGTGAGCAAATGCTCATGTGTGTATATGCCTGCTCATGAATCTCTCTCTTGGGAGACATGTCTTATCTGTGTAAACTCACTTCATCAGATCGTTCTATCCTTTTATTACTGCCCATTTAGAGAAATCTTTAGACCCATCCTTGATGGTCTAAGGACCCAGGGACTCACTTCTCTATCCCTCCAAGTGGTAGGTTACTATGTCTCTCAAAAAATTTCTTATTTATCTTTATAGTGTCCTTTTGTCCTGATGATTAATAACTGTGTGATTTTTGGTCCATTTAAACTTCCTTATCCATGCCTCCTTCAAGTTGTTACTATTTACTCTTTCTTTTCAAAAATATTTGTCACAATATTTTTAATTTTTCCATCACTATAGAGTGCAACTGACAAATGTAACTGGATTAATTCAACTTGCACACATGATAATTTACTCATGCATATTTTAAGAGTTGTTATCACTGTCAGTTAATACATCTTTCACTCTACATAGTTCTTTGTATTGTTCTGACTTATTTTTTGTGATGAGAACACATCAAAAGTATACAATTTTGTATAGACAACTATATTCTTTATGGTATATATTAGTTCCTTTGGATATATCCATTTTATAACAAAATGTTTATAAGCTTTAACCTATATTTTCATTTATTTTTTCTTGATAATTTCATAAATATATATTATGTTTCAATAAAACTCACCCATCATTCACTCTTATTAATTTCCTGCCCTATTCCCCTTCAAGATTTTTTCCCCAAGTTTGTGAGCTCTTTAAAATAAAAGCACACTGAGTCCACTTAGGACTGCCAGTCCTAAGTGTAGGTGTAGTGCGATTTACTGGAACATGGATCACATCTCAGGGACCTCATCCCTGGAGAAAACTGGTACCCCTCCCTCAATAGCCACCTATATCCCATAGCTTCTCAGCTAGACATATGACTTCATGAGCCTCTTTCTCATCCATGCTAGAATTTTGGCTGGCTTGTTCTTGTATAAAAATTATAGCTCCTAGGAGTTCAGTTTGATTATACCTCTCATGTCCAGCACTCCAGTAGTTATAAGAGAAGACAACTCTAGGTCCAGGGATATTCATTAGCCATCTGTAGAAGAATTTATGAGTAGATGATAATTTAAATCTAAGATTTGAAAAAAAACCTCAAGAGCTATGAAGAGCCAAACACTAATACTCTCCAATTGTTGATTTTCTCAAATATTGAAAAGAAATAAGAATATTATCCATTTGCATTCTTATTTGTGCCCCATTCTTATGAGGTATCAAAGGGAATTTAAACACTTTGGGGAAGTCAGGACAGTCAGCTACTACTTTCTTTGTATTGTGAGAATATTCCATGTTAGTGTTTTCAAAATAATATGGTAATTATAATACCATATTATAATTATTAAAATAATAATTATTGCCTCTAGAAACACACAATCCTTATGTTGAAAATGCAATTGCAGGGAGAAGAACAGATAATCAAACATCAATGTTAGATGATGGGCTAAGTCATGTTTCTTCTAAAAGTCTAGGATGAATTCAGAAATTTTTAGAGTAGCGCACAATAATGAGAAAGTACAGATGTTCTTTGCTCACATCTCACCCCTCTTTTCTTGTCCATAACCTCAAATGGCACTTGCTAGTCATCTCACTACATTAACAATAGTAAACACATGGTTATAAAGAGGATGTGGGAAATGGAAATACTGATAATACTTCTTTACAATTATCCCATATTTCTGCAGAGTGAAATACAGCTACTGTGAACACAATCTTCTCAAGAGAAAAGGTGTACTAATTTTCTTATTCACACTGGAGGTCCAGGTGTCTTACTATGTATAGACTTATTAAGGTAAACAAAACACCAACAATTACTCTCCACAAATACTATCAGAAGACCATAAACTACAGACTCACTACCCACACGAAGGACCATACAAATTACACAGAATTGGACCAAACCAAGCCCTCTGAATAAGGGTACCAGCTATGAGGCCAAGACAGTCTATGGGGACCTCTAACAGCAGAGCCAGTCTTTATCCCTAGAGCACAAGTGGACTTTGGGAGCCCATTCTCTATGGAGGCATGCCATTGCAGCCCAAATACAGTAAGGAGAGCCTAGGCCCTCCCCCAAACAATATGGCAGACTTTGAAGGTCCTTGGTGGAGGGCATCACTATCCCTGGGGAGGAGTTAGGGAGTGGGCTGGGGGTGTTGGGTGGGGAACATGGGAGGATGGGAGGGTGAGGGAATGGGGGCATGGATATGTAAATATGAGTAGTAATTTAAATTAAAGAATTTAAATTTAAAAATGAAAAAAATTTAAAAAGAACAAGACAGAATACCATTGCCAAATTGTCTTTTCCTAGTCAGTGTAAAATTATAAACATTCCTCACTGATCTGTAATAGCCAGCCAAATAGGAACCCTACAAAGGGATATGTTTCTTGATACTTACACAGAACTCACAGCGATAACAGAATTTCAAGATCTAGCCATGCCACATTTTTTAAGTACAAGACACTTTGATTCTTTGGCTGGTTGAAGTTCAAATGTATCTCCCTTCCCAAAGAATAACTTAAGGTCTTCTACCAGTTGGAAGGAACAATGAATGGTAGAGAGCCCTTGAATGATGCCTGGCTTAGCCCTGCTGTTTCTTGCCTGAGATGTGTTAAAACTACTTTGAAACTCCAGTAAACTAATGAGACTTCTTACTCACATTCAAGGACAAGGTACAAAAATCCAATGGGTACTTGACTATTGACACAATGATTAACAGTACTTTCTCTCTCTCTCTCTCTCTCTCTCTCTCTCTCTCTCTCTCTCTCTCTCTCTCTCTCTGTGTGTGTGTGTGTGTGTGTGTGTGTGTGTGTGTGTGTGTGAGTGTGCGCGCACACTCACATAAGTACCAAATGTGGACACATGGGTGAGGGAGGAGGAAATAATGGGGTTACCGGGTTGGTTTGTATTTCTCAGTGAATTATGGCCAGCTACCCAGCAGTCTGACCAACTAATGTGCATCTCATTTAATGTAATAATATACATTAAGACCTGTCAAGCCCTATTGTGGAAAATGAAGAACTGCACATTGTACCACTTCATATGGAAGTCTGCATATGGAACCCTTTAGGGGTTCTTAAGAGACCCATTGGGGTTTCTAATTATTGTGAAACATCTCCTGGAATCCAGGGAGAGAGGGCTCTTGGCAGAATTGCTTCTGCCATTTCAAATGTTCACTGTGAAAATAATTAGATGATGAGATTTAGACAGAAACCGCTAACGAATATTTTCTTAAGTCTCCCCCCCCCGCCCGCTTTTTAATGTACAGAAAATGAAACTCTAAAATCGGCAAGCACGAAAGGAAAACAATATGGTGCAATGCATTCTGGGGGAGGGGCTGGGGGCCTCTCTCTTTTTTCTGACTTTAATGCTTGGCTTCCTGCGGTAACTGTGGGGGGGATTTTTTCATTTTTTGAACATTATACAATCCTGTTGAAAATTGGACCGAGGGTTGTTTTTTTAAACTTCTGTTCTGACTTTGTAAAGTTGAGCAAGTCTCCATTATTCCCTGAAGATTACACCCGTTTCTTCAGAGGGAACCCTGACATTAGAGAAACGTGCTTTAATCAAGCTTTAAAGTTATCTCCCCCTCCCCAAACCCAACCAGAACCAGAGAAAGCTGTCCTCTGTAACTACAAGCCAGCCTAGCATGAATCCAATTAGAAGCCATCACTTGTACCCATGACATAGAACATATTTGTTCAATTAAAACAAACAAATACGATTAGGAGTTTACAAAGCCATGCTTAGGGCAAGATGGACATTTCAAAAGAAATGCTGGGTTAAGAAGGACGTGGTTGCGATAAAAGTAAGTTGCATGAAATGAGAAAGGTGAACTTAACAAATGGCGACACAGGAGTCAGATCCCATACCCAGCCAACAGAGTCTTGGCTTGATCACATCAAGTTTGATCGCTGCTGCCTGGAGCAGGCAGACTTCCTGCACATGCCACTGAAGGCTGCCCTCCAGCTCAGATATTTGGTCCTTCTCTTTGATGATTTACTCCATCTTAGTTCACAGACTGAGAAAATAAGTAGCACAGCCTTGATGCTAGCTAGTCTCTCCCAATGCGAGCTGCTCATCTCCAAATTCCTTACATCTACACTCCAGATTGAGGAAAGCTCTCTTTACCCCAAACAGCTTCTGCAATGGACTGTGGAGGGAATGTGCCTAGGGCCACAGGACCAACCCATTTTCTCCAGTTGTCTCTGGGGCCACAGTCATCAGGTACTTCAGGACACACCACACTCCTCAATCTTAAAGGAATGAATATGGGGGAGATTTGTTTGAGCCATTTACTTGGTCAAAATGTGTATTTATTTATTTATTTATTTATTTATTTATTTATTTGGTTTTTTGAGACAGGGCTTTTTTCTCTGTGGCTTTGGAGGAGGCTGTCCTGGAACTAGCTCTTGTAGACCAGGCTGGTCTCGAACTCACAGAGATCCGCCAGCCTCTGCTTCCCGAGTGCTGGGATTAAAGGCGTGCGCCACCACCTCCTGGCTCAAAATGTGTTTTTTTATCAACATCTTTTAAATGTTTTTAAATGTTAACTAAAATATAATTATATCACTTTCCCCTTTTTCTTTACAGCCTCCAGTCCCAAATGCTTCCTCCCTTCAACTCTGCTCACAAACTGTTCTCACTTCCTCTTTTTCTTTGATTAATCTCTCTGTCTCCCTACCCTCTCTCTCACACACACATGCACAAATACACACATGCAACTTGTTGAGTCTGTTTAATATTACTTGTATGTATACAATTTCATCATTGTTTAATGTTAGATTACCAACTAGGGACCCACCATTGCACCTTTAGCCATGCTAGTCATTGCTGTGGTTCATAGGCACCATTGCTGGGTAGTACTGTTGATTTCTTCCCTTCCTTGACAACTTACATGGAACCTTTTGGTACTGTGAACATAATACCAGAACATATGAACATAAGCACCTTCTGGTATCACCATAGGCAGGAGGCATTCAGGTCACATCCAGGGCAAGTCTAAAGTTGAGAATCTGAACTGCTAAGTGCATTCATCCATCGCTGGTTGTGAGATTGCACATAATTTAGTAAATGCCAGCATATTCCTGATGCCAAGTCTACATCCCCATCCCACCCTTGCCTCCATTCCAGTGTCTAACAGTAGAGACCTCTAACTACGTCCCAATATCCAACTTCTTTTTTTACTTTTTAGTAACAAAAAAATCCTTATTATATGACATAGAGACATAACCACCATGTGAAATATTTTCCAGAGTGACTAGCGTTGAGGAGTTGTCAGTGCAATTGCAGAGCAGTCTTTGTGTGGAGCTTGCAAAAATGCTATTTTAGGGGTCAAACTCCATTAAAAGATTATAGGATTCTGTCTGCTCTCTTCCTTCTCTGCAACATGGATGTGACAGCAAGACTTCCAGCTGCCATCTCACGATTTTGAGGCTGGATGCCATGTGCTAAGGATAGAGGAACCAAAAGATGAAAGCATCCCAGTACATTGATGATAGCATATGTCTATCACACTCTCCTTGGCCTGTCTCCCTCCTGACTTATGATCAACAGAAAAGTAATAGCCCCACTAGCTTAAGACACTCCTATTTCACATCATTCTTAGCCATAGTCAGATGCAAGTTTTAACTCATAGAATCCTTTCTGATGTATAATATGGAATGATAAGATGACAGACCTGTTTTTGCCAGGTCACATTTGTGTATCAATTATGAAAAGCTCTTTGCTTCAAAGAGAAAGAAACATTTCTGTGGAATGCAGTGTTTGGCACACAGAACATGTTCGAGGAAAACCATATTGAATAAACAGAGTAATAATGTTCTGTTGAACCAGATTTCTAAATGATTGGCCTCAGAAGGAAAGTGTGTTCATGGGGGGTCTGTGTCCTGACAGGAAAATAAATTCAAGACATCTCATCTGGACCTGACCATGGTATTTTGTCTAGAGGTAAGAGTGACCTCTCTTCTATGCTTGTATATTTTCTTATTTTATTTGTTTATTTTATTGCCTTTGCATTGCCTTGATAGTCTTTACTTTTCCACTCTTGCCATCCTTGTTCTGAGGGAAGGAATATTTCTGGGACTGAAATTTCAACAGCCCCAGCACTACTGAACTATATGAGAAACAGATCCATTTCTAGGCATAGTTTTAATTGGTTTTTGTTTTCAGGAGTCACAAAAACACGTGCTTATTTTGTTGCAAACATAGTTTGCTTTAACTGAAAAGTAATGGTAATGAAAAAATCTTTGTACCAAACAAACGAACTCAATAATACCTCCTTTGCTCCCTGGGTCCAAATTGATCTTTATTATTACTGTGTCTGTCCATGTGGCCTACAGCTCCTGCTGAAATGTGGTGAGAATTCAGTAGATTCAGTTCTGATGACATGACCTCTAAGAGATAAACCAGAGGCCATGATGGCTTCACATCCTGAGAGCAGAGGATCTACTCAAAGACTAAAATCGGGTATCTCTTCATCCTCCAGAGACCAGGCATTCATCCTCACAAAGGGCTGCAGCTCAGCTCAGTCTTTTTTCTAAAAGTAACTGCTCTTACATTTGCCAAAACTGTCATCTGTATGCCTGATAATATTACTCGATAAACACCAGATCGCTACATGTTTGCAGGTGGTATCCAGCCCTGTTTTCATCCAAGAGGATTGGTAATATATTCCACAGAAACTAGATTCTGGGGGTCTCTGGCACTGAGCATCACATGGCATTTGTGACCACAGACTCCCAGGTGAGTATGAAAGACAGAAACCAGTCTGTTTGTATTTGCTATGACCTATCACTTAAAACAGTTCCTCTCCAATCAAACTCAGATGAAGTCAAAAAAGCATTTGGGAAAACTAATTATTTAAATCATAGTTGTAAGTGATGTAAGGTTTGTAAAACTTAACCAGAAGAAGATCCTACCTGTTCTTCAGAATGGACTTTAAAATGTATTTCTGTCACACATTTCATGTGTTCTTATTTCCATTACAAACCAGATGTGGTTCTGCATACTGTTCAACTGAGGTATTCTAGAACTGTACCTATGGCATTCTAGTGTTCCGGATATTTTTGTTCAAGGTAAGTTAAGAGAACAGTAACAAATATTTATGTTTCTGACTCTGTGATAACTCCAACAACAAAACATATTCCATGCCCTCTAGAAACTATTAGGTTAAGAGAACAAAGCATGTATAATCCTGTCAGATATCAATCCAACTACATAAAGCAAATGACTCGGAAGGACCCACAAAGCAGCAAGACACTCTGACACAGAATGCACAAGACACCTCCTTTGAGGTTCACCTAGGGAGGAGGTCTAAGTCTGTTGTAAGCCTAAAGTGATGAGTTAGCATTGCATAGGGGCAGTTAATACAGCAAAGCTTCCTGTTTTCCAGACTTTCCTTGGATGATGTTATACTTGATACAAATCTAGGATCAACTGAAAAAAAATCTCTGGATATTTCTGTGAGAGAGTTCTTAGATCAAATTGGGATGAGGAGACCACTCTGTCTATGGGCAGCACTGAACTATGGGAACAGGTTCTGGAATGACAATGGAGAAAATCAGCTGAGAACCGATATTCTCTCTACTTCCTGACCTCAGATGCAACATAACCAGACACATTCATGATGTTCCTCACCATCAAGTCTTCTCCCTCATGATAGACTGCATGCTTTGGAATTAGAAGCAAAACACAAATGGTATTTTTGTCACAAAACCCAGAAAAAAAGGATTTCACAAAGAAGACATCCCACACAATCCAACTTCAGCCTGTAAGCTGAGTGAGGCCAATGGGAAAATAGATGGTTTTCAAAAACTTGCATGTCATCAGTCATCTCCTCTTTGATCTTTTTCTGATCTTGAAATACGTTGTAGAGAGGGGCAGTTAGCATGAGGGAGACATGAGAGCTGGATCACTTGGAGATCAAATGTCCATCAGCAGATGGTATGTGAAATCACCACAGAGTGGCTGGCCGTTCTTCACTTGGCTGTCATCCCAACATCATGTCATGTTGTATTCCCATGAATCATGTTCTCCTTTAAAATCAAAAACTTGACCCCTGTTCTTCTAAGTTTGTTAGAAAATAAACCCATTTTGGAATAAGCCACCACTTCCCACATATTCTGATACTTAAAGAATAAGCCTGCTTTTGGTTGTGTACTTTATGTATATGAGTGTGCCTCTATAAATGCATATTCTCCTATATGTGGAATAACATGCTTATGCTTACATGTGGAGGCAGGATTTTGACAATGGGTGTCTTTTTTGATCACTGATCAACTTATATATTGGAATAAGATCTCTTGCTTGAGCCTGCAGTTCACCAAGTTAGTTAGTCTAGGTAGCTGCCTCACTCACGTGCACTGGGATTACTAATTTAGTTAACCATCCAACTCCCATGCCCTGGGATTTTAGGTTAATATTAACCCCCATCCCATATTTATGCAGAACTGAGGGATGAACTGCAGTCTTCACCTCACACTCACACACCAAGGTCTTTACTCATTGTGATATCTCTTTGGCTCCAATAATATCTTGCTAATTCACACAATGTGGTGAATTATTTAGTCTGGAATAGGCTGTGAAGAATAGACTACTTTCCCACCATGGTCAACACTTATTTACTTTAGAAGTGGCAATTCATATCCAGATGTACCATGACTCAAATGTCTTCATTAAGTGAAGAAGAAATAATACTCTGGCTAAGCATATGGCCATGCTATAAACAACAATACCCATGAAGCTAAGGAAAGAGGAGTTTCATGAGTTCAGACCATGTTGGGTTATATAGTGAGTTCTAGGTCAGTACAGGCTACAATGTAAGGCCCTGTCTCAAATAACAAAAATATACAAGTTTTGAATCACTTTGCCTATTTCCAAGATCGAGGGAGTTTTATTGGGATATCCAAGTAGTATGACACCATCACCATTCATGTTCTAGTGGCCTGTAGTCAAGGGAAAAGGAAGTCAGTGAGCATTAGCCCTTATTAGCTCATGACAAGATGCCAAGAAGCAAAAGAGCTCACTTTGACTTTTTAATTGGTGATGCAAAATAATGCATTTTGCATTTCTCTCTAAGAGTACAGATTTGTACTCTGAACTCCCACAGTGATGGAACTAGCTGCACTCTAATAGAAATGTACTTTAACCTGAGTTATGCTGGTCTTCCCTCGTTTGCTAGCAGTTGTCAGGTAGGAGGGGTCGTTAGTCTTTAAAGAATATCTTTCAATTGAGTGTGCTTGTAAGTCCCCATTGTACACATGTCAATAACTTGCTGTGGTGTGAACTTCAAAAGAATCTGACTGAGGACAAAACTGACGCCTATGTCAACACTCATTACAGCAGGAATATGTGTAAGAGGAAGCTATTTGCTTCTTCTTAGTCAGGAAACAGAGTGTGAGATGAAGAGAAGGGGTTGGGGACCAGCTATTACCGATTTCTTCCAACTAGATCCCATAGTCTAAAGTCTCCACCACTGGAAAATATCCTCACCAACTGGAGGCCATACATACACTATCAAGGGCCATGCTCTGATAGCAACAAACTATGATAGCAGTATCAAGTGCCATAAGCATATTGTCCACATGTCAAATAATGGACTCTCAGTTTTTAACACTTTAGATCTATCCTACAAGTACTTTGGTCACAGTTTTAAGACCAAAAACTTGATACCACTTGCCTCTATGTACCTCGAATACCTGCGTTTCAAAACAAGGAATAGGAACCTTTAAAATCCACTACTGAGCAATATAGCTCCCAAGTGAAAATATAGAGGATTTCATAGAGTCAGCTGAAGTTCTCATCCTCTCTTCACCACTAGAGGTGGGGGGACCCTCTCAAAAATACGAAGAATTAAGCTTCATATATATGGTAGATGCTATCATGGGTTTCTTTGGGGTCTGTGGTAGATGTTTCAGGGTTCATCCACTTTACTACTCTACTATTTTTACTACTTCATGTAAAAGAGAGGTAAAAAATTGTAAAGAGTTATAAAGTCTGAATCCCTTACCATGTGAGCTCTAGACATTTATCAACATAAGCATGCACAGTGATAAGGCAAATGTGTGACTTTAGTGCTAGGCTTTAGCACTTGGCAGTACACAAGCCCTATGGTGTATAGAGCACTCTGTTCCCTTAAATGCAACTTAGAATATTTTTACACCACAATCCACAATCTCTAGATTGAGCGAATAAAATGAGTAAATGATCTCTGAGTAATGGTCATTTTCTATATAAACACTATTACTAAAATCATATCACCAGCAATTATATATTAAATGAAGAGTTGGCTGTTATTTCAAAAGATCTTTATGGACTTTATTCCTTGCTGAATTTCTTATGACTGAGTCAATGCCAGTCTCATACCAAGCATTCAAAAGTGATAGCTCTCATGAAGAGATAAGTGAGTGACCCTGACACAGGTTATCCTGGTCAGTACATTCCAGTAGTCACATAGTGACACTCCATATGGGACCTTTGTTGCCTGGGCAAGTGTTTTGTCTACTCTCCCACACAGGACTTACATTTCTTAGAACTCCAGAACACTGTGCTTACAATGTGAAACAGTCCGAGGAAAGAGTACATTGGGAAATGTCAACCAAATTCAATCACATGCCCCCCAAATTTTTTTCTTTTGAAATTATAATTATACTATTTCCCATTTTCCCTTTCTTCGTTTCATGTAGTCTTCTCTCTCTCTCTCTCCTTCCGCCCTCTCTCCCTCTCCCACTCCCTTCTCCTCCCCCTATTTGTCTCCCTCTCTTCATGGAATATTTAGGCATGGCTACTGAAGTCATGGATCTTGGAGGAGACCCCACAACCACCACTTTACTAAACCAGTATAATTCCTAACTACATTCTAAATATTTATCCTTATGCCCACAGATAAGTGTAGTTCTCACCCCTCATCAAAGAAACTTCTCTTTGCAACAGATGGAGACCATTACAGAAAACCACAGCCGATCAAAATGCAGAGAACAAGAGATCATGTGGTGCCCAGTCTCAACTGATACATCTACAAAACCATCACATTT
Source organism: Cricetulus griseus (assembly GCF_003668045.3). Classification (NCBI taxonomy): domain Eukaryota; kingdom Metazoa; phylum Chordata; class Mammalia; order Rodentia; family Cricetidae; genus Cricetulus; species Cricetulus griseus. Next base: position 20,279,828 of record NC_048600.1, read on the forward strand.
AAAAGATCATGGCAAGTCAATTTACCTTACATATCTCTCTTCAGTCCATGGAGGGGGATTGATATCATTCATTCCATACTTTATTTTACTAGACACACAGTACCAAACATACTGTCTAAAACTCCATTTCCCTCCCACCCAATTTGACCATAAGCAAATCCCTTTCCTTTTGTTAAAACATCTCTGTGTCTCCTTGGTATATCCTCAGAGGTAAAAATGGCGGTTTGTGTTCTTGGCATGCAGATAGATTAAGTATCTGCATCCAGTATGCTTTAATGCATCTAGCACTTCCAAACCAGGACACTCACTCTTGTTAGTTTGTGACTATTGCTGCCTCTAGGGCTGAGTATGCTTAGTGAATCTTCCTCATGCTGCTTCTTCATGTTTTCTTACTGCTTGGAGTCTGTATATTGAACGTAAACTAAGATCTAGCTATTGTGCTAAATACTGAGAGGTGGATCTAGACATTAAAAAGTTTATAGATAGATAAAGAGAGAAAAATCCACAAACAGGCAATTTTGTTGGGCAAGATTGGGGTCTGATGGCAAGTCCTGTAGGACAGGTGGAAACTGTAGTAGGGTAACATCTCCAGAAGAGAGGCTTGTCTCCATGAACCATAGAGGCCTGTAAAACTGTCTAGTATAGGAAGTGAGGGTGAGCAATAAAGGGAAATATTATAGGGCCCATTAAGAAATAAGAAACTATTGAGATGTTTCTGGTTTTTTTAATCTTTTTCTTTTGTTTTATATAAAATACATTTTGATAATATAATTTCCACTCCTTCAACTTCTCCAAAATCCTCTCTATTGAAAGGTTTTAATGGTGAGTTTCAAGGTCAGGTTCACATTCTAGAATTCCACAACAGAGACAGTGAAAAAAAGATTGATAACTGGGTAACATGATGGGAATGAGGTAAGGAAACTAGTATGTTTGGTTTCAGAGATCTGGACTAATGAAATCACACTGCAAGGGAAGAGAATTGCCTGGATTTAAGAACTGTGTAAACTAGCTTTAGTGTCTCTTCAATCTTATCTGTCCATTTGAGGGTTATCTATATTCTGGAACCTGCTGCTCAATGTTGACTGTGCCTGGCCTTTACTGGAGTCAGTGTTTAATCTGTTCCATGAAGCCTTCCCAACATACCTAGATGCATCACACTCCTGGTGTTGCTACTATAGAAGCCATTCATTAGTGTCTACACTAATCCTGAAATTACAGACACATTGAGGTTATTCTATCTTTTATTGGTCCACAATTGCAATGCCAGAAAGCCAAAAGTGATCTTAAAATCCAAGTCTCTCCACAGGTAAATTTGGCTTTAGAGTGGGACCTGAAATGATGTGAAATCTTAATATGGATACTCAGTAAAATTATCACAGAAATATTAATATCTTGGCTTATAAGGTGCCGAGATATCACATCTTCTGTGTCACTCTGGAACTATGTTGCTAAACAGGATCATAGTCACATATCTATGTCAACCCTTATGGCTGTAATACTATAAAAATCAATGACCATGCTAGCATTTTTAACAAGTAGTAATGCATCCGCTGTTTCCACCAGTTGTGCTGCACAGCCTCAATGCTGCATCCTTTAGAACTCCACAACGGATTCCATGAGGACAGCAGCTGCTGTGTGTATAGCCTACAGAGATAGCACTGCCAATTAACAAAATTTATATATGCAATTTCAAAGACCTCTTTAACCTTAGCACTGATATTTCAAAGCAATGGTTTATTCAATTAAAAGGAAACATTTAAAGACAGATAATATTTTTGACAGTATCTTAGCAACAGGTGATTGAAGCCATGCCTAGAACAAAAGACTTGAGATTTTGCCAGAAGGGCCACATACTAGCGTTATCTTCCTTTTAACAAATGGTATAAATCTAATATTGTTTTGGACAAGTTGTGCTGCATTACATCATAATGTGGAATTCTGACTACAGAACTACAATCAGGAGAACACTCAGAAGGTAAAGGTGGAATCCAACAGATCCTTGCAGCATTTCACGGGGAAAGTAACAGCTATGTGCATCCCCATGCCTAAGCTGCAACTCTAGTGCCTGGGACAAATTCATTGTCACAATATAGGTAGTTCAGAGCTCAGCTTTGTAGCTGAGACTTCTAAGACGGAGAGCTCTATCCTTGCTTTCCATCAGTCGTTTGAGAATTCATCATTGCAGGAAGTTGTATCTCTGGATTATATGCAGAAAATATTTATTTCATTTTAGAGGATTAAAAGGGGGTATAATCAGTTTGGATTCTTACAATTGTTCTCTGAGCCCTGGTTATAATTCTCTCTAGTTTAATATCTAGAATATACAAATAATTTAAAAAGAAAACAAACAACCCAATTAAGTGTTGCTACTGAGTATTGAAGAGAGTTCCTAAAAAAGGGAGGAGGAGGAGTAAGAGGAGGAGGAGGAGCAGGAGGAGAGGAGGAGGAGGAGGAGAAGGAGGAGGAGGAAGAGAAAGTGGAGGGGGAAGAAGAAGAGGGAGAAGAAGAAATACAAATAACTAAGCAAACTATTGGGATTGACATGTGAAGAAAGTTTGTTCCTAATTTGAACTAATAAAAAAACTATCAATGAAAAATTTTTATAAACTCTCGAGATCATCTTCAGTCAATACCAGGTGTCAAATTTATATTTCCCATATATCCCTCATATATGAAACGACTTCATATATTCCCTGAATGAATGAGATTACACACATTGACCATCTATGATAACATGGTTATATATCTGTGCCCAGCATATTGTAGTAATTATTACTATAAATATTGGATAGTAATTGTAATCTCATAAGATCTTTTAACATCATCCTTGACTCAATTAAGCTAAACCCCAAAGAGACCACCCAGTAAAACAGCAAACAGCTTAAAACGTGTCTTGGATTTGTTTCTCTCCTTGATCAGAGGCTATCTAGATCTTTTATTTTGAGTTGGTTACCCAACAAATATTCACCATTTTTCAGAGTTCTAATTTCAATTAGACATTAGGCTAGATAGTAAAGACACAAGAGTAAATAGTATGATTTCTGTCTTCAAGACCTAAGAAAGCCAGAAGGAGAAAGAATGTACAACCAGAGAATGCATGAAGACAGACAGTGCATAATATTATTGGAACATGGAGGAGGCCCATCTAATCTGATGGGTGAAGATGATGTTCAAGCAGGTCCCCTCAAAGACTGAGGCAAAAGAAGCCAGAGAGAACCAATGCAAAGGTTAGCTGGGTGTCAGAAGAAAGATAGGTGCAAAGATAAGAGAACTTGTTATTAGTGTGACCACAGTGTCACATCAGGTATGAATGGCTTTTTCTCACACTATTACTGAGAGAAAATATGAACCACTTGTTCTTGGAATGGATGGAGTGAATGAAGAAAGAATATTTAACTTGCATTTTCTTCTGTTTCCTGTCCCTATTGACAGAAACCCATGTACTCCTTACTTCCATAACCCCAAACCTCAGGGTTTAATCTGCCTCTCTCTGACCATGGGTATGGTGACTTAAAGTATTCTTTGAGGTTCCATGCAGGTGGACTCTGAAGCAGTGTCACCACTGTGGAACTAACTCAATCTCATCTTCTGAATTTTAGTCTAGAAAGAACAAATGGCCAAGACCAAGATTGAGAGACAGGTACAGCACAGTGGATGGAGGATAGAGCAGGGCCCGCACTGCGTCTAGAGGGGAAGTGACCTATTAAAAGTTTGCAAAGAACACCTGCCCTTAATGTCTCTTGAGGGGTGAGAGACATTTTTCTGAGTTAAACCTCATGCCTTACAAAGGTTGAGGCTAACAGGACTTGAGTCTCAATCAGGGAATATAGAGATAGGGGAAGAAGTTAATCATTGAGAATAGTTTTCTCTCTGACAGGTATAGAGGGGCAGCAAAGAACATGAACAATAGCTGGAGATATTCCTACTCTCAGACCTGCAGAGGTGCCCTGCATCCAAAGTATGAGTTTTCTCTGTGGGAATCCAGATTCCTCCCTCTCTCTATCTATTCTCATACACAGGCACCCGCCCCTCGCATGTTGATTCATCTTTTCCCAACAGGTGTCCTTATACATTTCAGGAGGACAAACTAAAGAGATATCATTAAAATGCTCATATCTAACAATGACGGACTCGAATAAGAAGAAGAAGAAGAAGAAGAAGAAGAAGAAGAAGAAGAAGAAGAAGAAGAAGAAGAAGAAGAAGAAGAAGAAGAAGAAGAAAAGACTGATTGGTGGCCAGTACCCAGTAGAAATTATCTACATGGAACACATAGAAGAAATTAATCTGGGGGTCTGGGGCTACAAAGGAGAGACAGTGTAGCCAGGTAATGGTGAGTCCCCCCCCCAAAAAAAAAAAACACTTTGGAAATGTCACAATTTTTCTGACATGCTATATAGTGACTAAAATATAACAAAAGAAAAAGTGTGTGTGTGCGTGTGTGTGTGTGTGTGTGTGTGTGTGTTTGTGTGTGTATGTGTGTGTGTGCATTTCTGATACTTACTTTGTGAAAAATAGTGCAAGGCCATATGTGTCAGACTAATTTAATATTCTAACTAATATTTTAAAGGATTATATTGACAACTCATGCTGAATTTTACATGAGAAAGGTTAGATTCAGAATTTAGGGGTATAGTATCATTTTATAAATACTGTTAGCCTCTCTTTGCTCAACCATTTGTCTATTTTCTTCTCAAAAATAACTATTGTCATACAGAAGTAGATTTCCATAAACAAAAATATAATAATTGAGTGATTAGTCATAAAACAATGAACCATTCTCAAAGGGCAACACAGAGATGGGAAGATTATTTTCCTAAGGGAACAAGACAGTGTTTCTTGCAGCAGACAGGGGTGCCATGTTATTTAAGCCTTGGGAACAAAAACTTGATGGCTCCAAAACAAAATTATAAATTATCCCATCACTGAAGCCTGGTGCACAAGCAGAAGAGGCCCAAGTCAGCTAGAAGATGGTCTCAGTCCACATCAGAGTCCAGAATGGTGGCAGGATGGCAATATAGAGAAACTCTCTTCTGCCACCCTCCACACACATTGACACGTGTCCCCCCCCCCCCCAGCTCCCCAACTGCTAAACAGCATTCTACACAATCAAAAAGCATAGGCTTAGTAGGGTTAGTCCAGAAAGAAAGGATGTAGTCTTTGCCCTTAGAACACCATTCTCCCCAATACTACTCCCAGACAGCCATCTGTTGGAGGACTCTTTCTCACCCCAGCTCACCTTGGGGTCAGCCCACCAGAAATGTGCTTGGAGTTACAGCACAGCCGGCAGCAGATAACTCCCCCTTCGCCTTTGATCTACAGGCATGGTGACTGTCAGGCTGTACATTTCTACAAGTGATGAAAACACTAACAATATCCCAGCCCCAAACCTTAACCCTGAACCACGAAGTTGATAATATTCTCCAAAGTGATCCAGGGTAGCCTGGAGCCTCAGTCCTTTGCTATTGTTTGAGGCAAGACTTACAGGCAGCATGTCTGGCTCTTGCCACTCTGGTCATGCTGGGAATTTTCCTACTTTGTGGGGAGATGCCACATTCAAATAAAAGCTGTTCTACACACAGGGTCTGAAAAGCTAGAGAATGTTTGCTATTAAAATTAGGCTTTCAGGCCCACCCAAAGCAACAGATGATCTGCCCCCAAGGAGGGAAGGAAACTTTGGAAGATGTCTCCAGGCCTTGGCACAGCACAAGTTTTGTGGGCCTTGGTGACATATAGGTGCTTTGTAATATAGCACATTTGTTATGCTGTTTAAGCATGCATATGCTAGATACACAACGCTAATATCTGGAACAATAAGGTAATCCTATATGCTTTGCAATGAAAAACACGAGCAGGGGGCTACTTGCTGCCAGAGTTATGCCATTCTTGCTTAATTCTGCCTTTTAGTTATGTGATATGTTTGAAGGCATACTTGGTTAAAATTGCATAGAGAAAATGAGCTGTAAGCATATGCACTCTGTCTTTGAGAACCAGGAGGCCTATTAAGCATAGTCCCAATTAGAACTCAAAGAAAGAACCAGGGGAAAGTTATAGTTCCCTCATGGATACATCGGGGGCAAGTAGCTAACTAGTCTCCACTTACATTAGCCTTGCTCTTGCTAAAAGCTTAAGATGAGGAAAAGTGGGGTGACATGAGAATAAAGGGAAGTAGAACTCAACTTTCCAATAGCTTAGAAATTTTCTCTTCTGAGGCAGAGAGCAAGACTCTTTGGGCAGCAAGAAACACAATTTCTTCTTGGCCTATGGATTATGGTGTTCGCAAATAGGTTTGGGTTGATATGGAAAAATAACCAAGTGAAAAATGAAGCCCATGGGATGGATCTGTAGACACTGGGTACATCTGAAGACAAGCAGGTGCCTGTCAGAACAGAAGATAAGAGCTATCCACCTTCAAGTGCTGCCTGGTGTGAATGTGGAGGCAGCAAGCCCACACAGGCTCTGCAGATGGCCACTGCTCTCTGGTAGGTGCCTTGTAAATGAGGGTTTTCTGCTGCCCAGAGAAGCAGTGTAGGCTAATGCAAAGATCCAAGATCTTGAACCTGCAAGTACTGTTTTCTACATTATGACCTTGTACCCACACCCACATTGGGGTAAAATACTTATCTACCATGGATTTTAGTTCTTCAGTGCGTGTGAGTTTAATAAGGACCTTGAGCTTGTTATTAAAAATACCAGTATGTAAAATTGTCATGGTAGCAGATATAAGCTGGGATTCTAAAGAAAGTAGAAGCTGTGTCAAAAGAGAGGCTTCTAAAGAAATAACTTTCAAGAGTTGGATAAGAGGTCAGGGGAATGCAATAGGACAATGTGGATAATTAGAAGAAAGTATGACCTATGTGTATAGAAATGTAATATAAAAATAAATAAATAAAATCCTAGTGAGGGAGGTAGACTGGAGAAGCAGAAGGAGGATGAGGGGAAGAGGAGGGAGAATATAAAGCAACTGTCTTCTAAATTAATTGAAGATGGATTCTGCTACTCACCTAACAGATAGGATAGGTCCAAACCCCACTGATTTCTCCCCTACTTTCCAAAACCACAGTTCTAGCCTCATTTGGTTGAGCTAGGTTTTATATCAATGGCCACATCAGAATCTTGTCTTTTGGGCTTATCTCACTCATTATCTCTGAGAATTCTTGCCTATGGCTGGAGGACAGAAAGCCCATGGCCCTCCTCCATTCTCCTCACATTATAGGTTGTCTATAACTTTTCTCTGATTTTGTGTAATCTTGTCTCCTTTTGCTTCTAATTGCCTGTATGTCCTTGCAATTTATGTCTTATTTGATTCTGTGTACCATGCCCTTGACTAGTGGAAAATGACACAAAGCAGACACTTCAAACGTAGCTGGTAAATGGCTAGATGCATAAATAAATGAACAGTACTAAAGCAATGATTCTGAACCTGTGGGTTGCAACCCATTTGAGGTGTCAAAGGACCCTTTCACAGGGGTTACCTAAGACCATCTGCATATCAGGTATTTACATTATACCATGACAGTAGCAAAATTACAATTATGAAAATAATTTTTTGGTTGGGGATCACCACAACATGAGGAACTGTATTAAGGAGTCACGGCATTAGGAAGGTTGAGTATCACTGTGTTAGAGGAATAAGCTTTTCTTCCACCTTCCAGTTAGAGTTCAAATGCTTTGAAGTAATGAACAGGCCTCCTAACTTTTACTGATAGCATGGGCTTATAGACAGATGGAGTCCTCAGTAAATAAACTACATCCCTAGGAAATCCACTTCTCTGAATATCTGTTCTACAGACTCACAGTCATAGGGAGGGTCCTCTGTTCAGCTGAGAGAGAATCCTCTGCTTTAACACCATGTATGATGAAGCTATTCAGCAGCCAGGACTTAGAGTTGGGGCAGCAATGTTTTTCTCTTCTCTAAACATCTATGTTTAGATGTTGGAACTTTCACAAGATACTTCTACACTAGAACAACATGTGATTCAAATACAGCTCTTGCCATTCCATCCACATGCTCAAGAGGCTATATACTCCATCCACTGCTGCACAGGGGCATGTGGAAGAATTTGTGTTTGTCTCATACAAGCTAAGGTCCACACAACTACATCTTGTTTTCTTGTTCATAGAACTCTAGAAACTTGCCTTGAGAGTGGCCGTCATCTAAAGGAAATGGTGGACAAGTGGACACATGGACTTTGAAGGTGTTGAAGGAGTACTTCAGAACAGAAAAGAGAAATATCTATCATTTATTCAGGGGAACTGCCATTGCCTTCTTGGAAAAATGGCTGGGCATGGAGAATCTTAAGAGGTCATCACATTTTTTGGTTCATTTTTCATCTATCTTCTAGACATTTTAAACTCACCACAGTCATGCCTGGGGTCCTATCTCATTCTAATTGGTTTTAATGGCTGTAAAACCCTAGCATTGTTTTCCAATCTATTGATCTGGAGTTGCCTTGGGACAGGAGAATAGTGATGGTAGCAAGGCCTGCTATAGATTGGCAAAGGTAAATAAGTAGGTAAATGAAACTTTATCCTGAGTTTACTCACATGATACCTACATAAGGTGATATTAAATTTCCAGCCAGGTAGATCTACTAGTATTTCAATGCATTCTTTTCAGAAAAATTTACTGTCCCATAACTAGCAGTATGGGCAACTCCAGATGGCTGAAGGGGCAGAATCATAGGGTTGAGGTTTTCTCTCTGATATATAAGCTTATTATTGCAATCTATTTTTCCAACTCACCAACCAGGTATGTCCTTCCTCCTTTTCCTCCTATTCTTCTGCCTCCTTCTAAGGAATGCAAAGCAGAGAGAGCAGGAGTATGCAGTGGCTGAAACTACCCTATATGGAAGCAGAGAGCACCCCCCTTACCTCCTAATGGTAGCATTCACAGTCACATAGAGGTCATATACAATTATGGGCTGAGATTGCCAACTACTCCCAAACTGGGAGAACAGTTAGTCCTACCTGTTGGCTACACTGCAGCACAATAATAAAATAACAACCAGAAGAAATTACACTGCTGTTGGGATATATCTATAACAGCTATGATAAATAGAATGCAGATGAGGCTCTTCCTCGGCAATGAGATCTCTGTGCTCCATTATGGAAGCGAAAAATAATCACAACAGAGTTGATAGAAACTTATTCAGAGTCTCAACAGCTGCTATCAGCCAGGTTCAATAACATTTATCTAATGTCTCAGAAATTTTGTAGCTAAAAATAAAAAGATATGTAATTTTAGGTGATTGCATTGGCTTTACCCTAGAATTAGCCTGGGACTTAGTTAAGGCTGTTTTCAAGAGTCCATTTAACAAATGCATAATTAACATATAGTTCAGTTATGTGTTCAATGTTTCATTTGGAATTGATGAAATTTGTTTTGTTCTCACAGAAGTTAATTATAATCTTAATTATTCATGTTTTTCTTGTTTTTACTACATTGTCTTTTGAAATAAATAAAATTGAGTCATGATTTCTGTTAGTTAAATAAATAAATTCTGCTAAAGTTTAAATTATCATCCATCTTAGCCAAAGGGTAATCTATTATATTAACAGTCATTGAGTGATTAGTTATTTGTTCTCTTAAAGAGTAACTAAAGGAGATTAATATTCTGATAAGTTTGTCACTAATTCCTGAAGTATGCCTGGCTTTCTTTCATCATATAATGTGTGAGACATGGATTCCATTATAATTACAATTAATGTTAATGCCTCCTAAATTATATTTAATGGAAAGATTATTATTTTAAGTACAAATAATTTCTTTCCCACATGTTTTGAATGATTTCAGTGAGAGGGAACATGGTTAAATTAACGTTGGGGAAAGAACCATTATTTAATCAGTGCTACATAGAGGAGAAGGAGATAGAGTATTTTCCTTCTTCTAACTCAAGTTCTAATGATATTAGGTAACTGTAGGGGCAGGGAGGAGGGGAGTGAAGAGACAAAGAAAGGAAAGATAAGAGTTGAGGTTAGCCAAACACTCTGCATGCCCCAGACACCTGGAAAGGATGATTTAAAGATTATTTCTTTTAATTATCCTAATAACCCTATGAAGTAGAGTCATTTCCTACCTTACACAACAACAAAATAGGGCCCTAGAATTTAAGTCCCTTGAGAAATTTTATACCACAAGGGATGTAAGGAAGTAAAATTAACCCCTGATCTACCCAGTTTAAATCACCCACTCCCAAAAGTACTGCTGTTGCTTCTCACTCTACCCAGCAGTGAGAGCTGCTAGCACTGGACAATCAAGACTGTAATGAGAGTAGAGTTGAGGCAGGTGATGGAGACCCAGTCAACCATCCAGGAAATCTCATCTCTCTATGATTTTTTCAATGATGTGGGTGCCCCTGAAAACAGTGATTTAGTGCCAGGCACTAAAATACAGCTTTCCCGTATCCAAACTCCACACTGTGAGTTGCCATGCTGTGGCACAACCACAAAATATAAAATAAAAGACCCGGATTTGAAAGGCAAAGAAGTTGTCTATGAAATGGACAGGTTGGAGTGAGGGTGGGTCTATCCTTACACATCTCAAACATGCAACATATAAATGTGCAGAGACAGACAGACAGAAAGGTAGAGCTTATATTTGGATTGAATGGCTCTGCCATTGTATATACTTAGAGAAGCTTCTTCTCCAATCCAAGCCTCAATTCTCCCACCTATAAATAGGAAAAAATAGATTTGATCCATAGTTCTCATCTTAGGAACTTGTTAGAAATCTAAATTTGGGGGGCCTTGTGTCAGAAGCACTCTGATCTACATGGGTTTCAATGAAACTCTAAAGGAGAATGAGACCAAACAATTAACACAACCCCTTCTCAGTGGGCTTTGTAAATTTATTTGGTACATGGAACTTTAACTCATTTAAAGGACAGATATGTATCAAGGGGAGGCACCCTTGGATATTCTCAGGGAAGAAGAAAAATTCAAATGGTAAGAAAGCCAGGCAGGCACCAGGCAGTGGTGGCGTACGCCTTTAATCCCAGCACTTGGGAGGCAGAGGCAGGCAGATCTCTGTGAGTTCAAGACCAACCTGGTCTACGAGAGCTAGTTCCAGGACAGCCTCCAAAGCCACAGAGAAACCCTGTCTCGAAAAAAGAAAGAAAGAGAAAGAAAGAAAGAAAGAAAGAAAGAAAGAAAGAAAGAAAGAAAGAAAGAAAGAAAGCCAGGCAGGTAGGCAAGGCAGAAGCAGTGTCAGTGAAGCAGTGTGGGTAAAGCTCAATGGGCTGTGGGGACACAGCAGGGCCTTTCATACAGAAAAGATATTTTAGCTCAATTCTGGAAAAGAGGGCACAGGAATAAGTCAAATGACAATAGAGGTTACCTGTGAGGAGACTTAAAATGTGTACATTAAATCTCAGAAGGGAAACATTATTTTTTATTCAAACATCCACAGCAAAACGTCCAAGTTCACACTGGCTCTGAAAGGTGAAGACAGACCATCTTTGGACTCTTTATTTCACTTGAGTACTCCTGCAGTTCTTTATAGTAAAGTAACTGTTGGGGACTATGAATTCCTCTCTCTACTCCGCCTTCTGACTTTGAAGGAATAAAGTCTAATCCTTCCAGATTTGGGGATGGGGGTGGGTAGTCCTTCAGTAGTCAGTAAGACAGCAGTGGCAGAGAGCTGGGGCCCAGGCAGTCACCAGTGAGCCTATTAAATGTATCATATGTCATCTGTACCTCCTTTATCCTTCTCACTTTGGACCTCACAGGCTGATAAGAAGGGGAAAGCGTTATAACCCAGAAGTAAAACTGTTGCATGATTATAACCCTGACAGCCTTCCTCTAATGAGCTTCCCTGCAGATAGCAAGAGGGATAGAGCTTTGATCTCCTGGAGCAGGAGGCTGGAAAGATCACTGTTTGGAGTAGAGCCCTCTGATGGGGTCCAGTCTCCCAGTAATCAAAGTCACAAGCTACCATCTGAGTCATTTGTGAACCACAGATAAGATTAGCTACTCACTTGACAGATCAGCCACCACCATCAATGGGGGCTAATTGTATCTGAAATATGACCAGGGATGTGTCAGCTCCTGAAGACAAGCATTTCCTTCATCCTGTGTTTAAAGTAAGGACAACATTTGGGGGAGTGGAAACCTGATCAAAACACAACACACACGGCATTTTTCTCCCTTTATTCCCAGCCATAAGAGAAGAAAGAATTGCAAGGTTCCTTTGAAACAGACATCATCCTGTATTTATGTTTTGTTTTGTTTTGTTTTTAACCAAGGCCCTGCCTTGTAGTGTCAGAGAATAGGTACTTTCTATGAGGAATGCTGCAGATCCAGAAATAATTGCACCATGGAATGACTTCATGGCTTCGTAGTTATAACGGGCTTTGGAAAATCATGTGCAGAGAAGACCTGCTTTGAAATTCTAGAATGTTGTGTGCTGTAGCAAAGGAAAGAATGATCGGCCATTTGGAACTTGAAGGCATTTTCAAGGGTTGCATTTTTTGCCTCCAAAGCTATTTTAACTGACATCTTTACTTTCTTAGAATTTATTCCCATGCTAGAAGAATTTGAGCTCAACATGAATCATGGTCAAGCAGCTTTCACAGAGCTGGCCCTTGGGTGAATGAAGAATTTCATTGTTCCATTAACTCTGCAACTAGCAAATGCTATTTCTTTGCTACCTAAGAGATCACACATCCTTCTGTGCCCTCCAGACAAGGGGTAAGAGGAGAGGTAGAAAGCAACATTACTAGTCCTTTGGGGATATTTGTGTGTATGGTTTTCCACCACATTAGCATTCTTCTTTTGTGAAGGACAGAACCCACAGTACTCACTCCCACTGCAGCTTTCTTGAAGTGTGGGTCTCTCTATTTCCAGCTTCATCCACTATAGCTCTTAAATTACTAGGTTGCTCCTGTGCCCAGGCAGCTAGTAAAAGCTGCCTGAAAATGGCAAGGGATGCTGAGCAGTACCTCATTACAGCTCCCAAAATACATAGACCCATAGACCTAGAATAGCACTGCACTCTTGAGGTAGGTAAAGGAGGACAGGAGGGCCAACAGCAGCAAAGTATTCTGTGCAGAGACTAGAGAATGTTCCACTGCTTCCTTATGATGGACCTTGGCTGATCACCTGCATTGCAGCATGGTCTACCACCTTTACCCACCAGCTTCTGACCTTTGCATTGCTGAAGATAGTGGTCACAGGGGAAGAGCTCCAGTAAGACCTTCCTTGGTCTAGCTCTAGATCAGAAGGGCATTTATAGCTTCCCCCAAAGACACCAGGCACGATACAAAGTGTTTTTATACCATAACCCACTTAATCTTTACCAATTGCCTTGGAGATTCAAAACTAATAGAACCCTGACACAGAAATGATAACCCTCTTGCCCTAAGAATACAGCCAGTTCCACATCTGTTTGGTGGTAGAATCTTCAGTTTAAAGTACTATAAAATAGACCCTTTGGAATATTGTTCCATTTTTTTTAAGTTGGTAGAAAAATATTTGGGTGGTCCTTAACTCTTGTTGCTGTCTTATCACTATGAGGAAAATCCTAAGACTTCCACTTTTAAAACTGCTAGTCTCATCATTTAAAAAGACACAGCTCAGGTAAATATGAAATGGAGACTATGTGCATCTTTTTACTGTTCTTTATTCACTTGAAGAAGTGCAGTGTTCTTAATCCTAAATCCTGTCCTTTGTTTGTTCTATCTTTGCTTCAAAGCTTAAGATGACTCAACACTATACCTGTTGTACATCAAGAGAAAGTCAACACAGCATGTCAGGAGAAGCCCTTCTAATATGCAGGAATATGATAGAAACCATAGAGAACCACATGCTACTTTCTGATCATGAAGTATGAATCATGATCTTGCTTCCTGGAATATTCCATGAAGCAGAGTTAATCATTCCTGAAGGACATTAGATGGCTTAGGGTTGTGTATATGAGACCCTGTTATTCTCATCATGCATTAAGCCCTCATAATTCTTTGCTAGGGCATGTCTGGACTTCAGCAAATGGTCAGTGGTATCCGGAAACCCAAATTTAGGAACACAGTTGATAACCTCTAAATTCTACACTCTGTGCCTTCCACTTCTGTCTGGTGGACAGAAAGCACTCTGACCTGGGGTGCTTGCCAAGGTTGGGCAATACTGTTACTGTTGCCAAGACTTCTGTAGCCTCCTACCCCACTTGGGTATCTGAGGTCTTCAGATAATCTACCTAGAGTTTATAAATCTCATTCAGACCTCTGTTTTCAGATTTAGGTCTTACCTAGGAGAAACATCCTCATCTATTCCAAACTGATTCCCTAAAGTGTACTTTGATTCTGTCTTCCCAGTGCTTTCAGAGGGTTCTATGTATTGTGAGCTCAGGGAAGCACCTCAGACCAGTCTCCTGACATCATAGGGGCACATTTGAGAATCAGATTTACCTAGGAAGTAAGATGTCCCAGGGTTCCAACACTGCTTTAAAAGTCTGAAGGTAGAGGTTCAAACTCTAGCTTAGACAACTGCCCCCAATTTCGTAAAAAAACAAAACAAAACAAAATAAAACAAAACTTTATTCCCTACCTTTTAAAAGTGACCTGACTGTTTAGTTTTATTTGAAATCTATGCAATGCTATGCCTCTACACTTTTTGCCTCCTTAGAGTTTTCTGTAAGAGGCTCACTCACCATAAGCATGGGATGGACTAATGTTGAGAGATAATCTACAGAATACCTGACACTAACTTTTAAATATGGCAAAGAAGACAAAAGCAAGCCAAAAACTCTGGCACAGATTGGAGGAGATCGACGGAGACATGATGTCTACATGCAAAGAGGGAACCTAATTGGATTATGTAACAGTTAAGGGTCATTGGTGAAAATATGAAGTGCACTATAACACTAATGGGCTACTATAACAAACCACACTACTGGGTAGTTTATAAGAAGGATGCATCTATTACTTACAGTTTTGGCAGCTGGAAATCCAGACTCAAGACACCAGCAGACTCCATCTTTTCTTATAGATAGTAGATACATTCATTGTCCTTGGATAACAAAAGAGAAAAGACCATATAAGATCCAAGAAGTCTCTTTTATAAGGATAGCAATACTATTTATAAGCTTCATTCTCACAAGCTCCCCAGGCTTCCAATTCCTAGTACTATTGCCTTGGGGACTGCTTTCAAAACAGAAATTTGGAGTAGAAACTTACATTCGAATTACAACACTAGGCAGTTTCTGTCTACCATTTAAGAACTGTGATGCTGTTAATTTGATGTACATATCTAAGTCATTAACAGAAAAGTGGGTAAAGTGAATATGGGAACATTCTATTATAGTAACTTTGCAGTTTTTCCTTCAATGAAAACATATTCCTAAAGACAAGAACAGTGTTTTTCTTAGAGAAAAACACCCAGAGGAATGCCACAGTAAGTTCTCAAGTCATTCTGAGAATAATTAAGGTTCACCCAAATTATTCATAGACGATTTTTCACTTGTAACTCAGCAACATGCAACTTTCGGTCTCTTGTAGAGATTTAAAAATAACAAATGTGGCATTTCTGCACACACACACACACACACACACACACACACACACACACACACACACACACACACACACACACCTGAAACATGCCATTGTTTCCTTGGCACCAAGAAAAGAAATCTCTTGCAATGTGTCAGACTAAATCGGAAAAACAGGAAAAGTTACAAAACAAAGGATCAAGTGGATCTTTGGAAAAACTATTATGGTTACTATTTGAATTCAGCCAGAATTGCCAGATAACAGTGGCCACAAAAGCAAATGAAGAAGAACAAACAAGCAGAGTTTTTTATTTGTTTTCAGTAATACATGCCTTGCCCTCACCAAAATGTCATCCTGGGGAGTTAATTAAACAGCCACCCTGGCCTATCCTGAGATGTGAGGGAACCCATGACAAGCTGAACAAATGGGCCAGTAAAGGTGTGGGCTGTTTGGTTTTTCACCCCTAAGTCTCCCCGCCATCTGGAAGTGACTTTGTGGAATGTAGGATGGCTGCCTCTGTGCCCTTATCTGCTGATAAGATTCTCAGCCTCAAACATGTGTACTCAAAAGGCAGAGAGCAAGATTTTAGAGTTTAAAAAGCTTGCAAATTTGCCCAGTGAAGTTCATGTTGTGCTAAGGCCTGGGAAGGAATTAAACTCACCTTACATGTTTTTGCTCTCTCTGTATCTAGGATGTTTGATGTCAGGATGAACAAAGACTAAAAATCTTGACTAAAGAGAAACTGGAGTCATGATGAGTCTCCTAAGCCTTTGGACTCCGAAGCTGGGCCTCTTTAAGAAGAGACACCCATGCAAAGAAGTTTTAAGCAACTACCATATCCACATTTAAGAAATAACAACTTTTCCAATTGCCTGGTATCAGCTGAATTCAAGAACACACATTATTTAAGGGTGTCTACTTAGAAGAGGCTACTAGACCATCACTATCTGAGATTTCAAGTAATTGTCAGAAAAACTTGGTTTCTGGGAATGAAAGAAATATGGATTGTTTTGTTCAATGAGAGTGTGTGTGTGTATGTGTGTGTGTGTGTGTGTGTGTGTGTGTGTGTGTGTTGTGTGAGAGTGTATGTCTATTACATAAATTGGCCCCAGTTTATCCCAGGGCCTTATTCATACTGGGCAAATGCTCTGCCAACCACTGACCAACAATCCAGCCCTACCCTTTTTCCTTTAAAGATGAAAATTGAGAGCAGATGTATGTTGCATGCAGCTGCTGTCATGGAGTATGTGTTTTGTACCAGGTACAAGGTTGTGGTGAGTGTAAAGTTGGATTTGGACTATGTGTGTCAAGGCAAAAATGGGATTAGGTGAAAAAAGTCATGCTTGGGTGAGACAGATATACCACATGCAAAACTTAAGGGGTACAGTAGATTCCAAGACATCTTCCAGAGGCTAGGAAATGGCTTCACAGGTAAAAGCATTTGCTGTGCAAGCCCGCTGTCCTTTGTTCAATCCCTGGCACCCAAATAAAGGCAGAATAAACAGGATCAACACTGGAGAGTTGTCCTCTGATACCCATGCCTAAAACATGGTACAGGCACATCTACACACATACTTCCTATGTGCTCACACATAATAATAGACTTTTTTTTAATCATCATAACTCTGCCACGTGATCATCCAATATCCTATTTCAAGCTCCTACTATGATGCAGGCACAAAGCAGAAACTCAAATTATCAAGGCATTTATTTCACAAAGGCCTAGTTCTCAAAGAGTGTATACCCAGGAACACAGGTTGAAGAGCAGAAAGACTACAGAACATAGTGACACAGGTCCTAAGATACAGAACCCCAGATTCTGCTGTGTGGCCAGATACAGGAAGCACTGAGCAGGAAGGAATCTCATGTGTTGTTTAACTTCAGAATGAAAATCCCTTCTCCCCTTTGACTCATCCTACCTCAGGCTGATGTTTAAGCTCGAAAAGGGAGGAAGTCTTTAGTGTTTGAGAAATTAGAAATATATAATGGTAAACTTGATTAAAATATTCCCTTTTGGCCTCACAAGTTTATACTCTTTGCATCATAGTTTTTTACCCACAGAAAAAAAAATCACCATGTAATTTTATTAACTTACTACAAAAATTACAGATATCTCTCAAAGTGCTAAGATGTACCAGACTCCTGCATTCCAAGTGCTAGGGAACACGGCCCCTTTGGTCTTAACTCTTTTAAAGAAGCCAATTCTGCTCTTATCTTCTTATAAAACATAACTGGTTTCATGGGTGGGAAAAATGATTTGATTTTCTCCTTGACAAAATAACAAAGAGAAAAAAATATTACCTACATAATCCAAGATGAGTCTGAATTAATCTGAAGGTGTTAGAACTAACTGCAGAGTGACACAAAGATAAGGACACAGTATTTGGCAAAATGATTGCATGAGCATTATAAATTTGGCCAGTGCAAACTGATGAAGTGTCTTTCTACACAGTTGGGATATTAATATACTGGCTCATGTGAATCCAAACCCAACAAACAAACAGGCAAACAGAGCTTCCCTGAGAGATAAGCCTTGATAGACTGGTGTTGAAATGCATGCTTTGTTTGAAAGTTCTAGCATTCTTTAAAGGCTCCTTCTGTGATGTCACTTATTACCCAATCAACACTCTTCTCTGAATTTGTCATTTCATATATTTCATTCTCAAAATGCACCAAATATTTCCCCTCAGCCATCTCTGCAGAAACATCACCTCTTTTGATTTACCCATCACAATGCACCCGGATTCTGTTTTTCTGGCCAAGTGAGGAAAAGTCCTCTTGCTTCCAGAGGTCACACACTATCTTGATTTAGCAGGTTGGGCCCCTGAATCACTCCTCTTCTCAGTAGCAAAGAATGTAGGCTAAGAAGGATTAATTACCAAAGCCAGTAATCCTGACTCCAACCTCCAAAAATATGGGGAAGTCCAACAAAAATCTTGAAAGTGATTTGCAACATTCTGTTCCAATCAGTCTCATGAGTAATGCCACTTTGACACCTCTTACCCATGTAAACACACTTATCTCACACACATCAGCTATTCTTTCCAGCCTTCTCCTTTTCACCCTGAGGCTCAACTTTCCTTTCCCTGAAAGAAGATCAACATAGTTTTACTAATAGCTTCTACCTCATGCTCCCTAGTGAAATGAACACCCTCAAAAGGTACGAATGCCAGTAGCTTGTTTTATGACAAGTCATGTGTACTCCCACAGGCCTGGGCAAAAAATTAATTATGTATTTTGGTCTCCAGCCCAGGGGACATAGAAACTCTTGGCAAAATCTCCTTAGTCAGATCAAACCCAGCAACTCCTGTCACTTCACATCAGTGGGACCTCACTTTACTCTGAGGTAACCAGAGTGGAAATTCCTGGTTGACCATTAAAAGGCTTAAGCAGGTAGCACTTTCTTGAAGTTACTTTGATTTGGACTCAGTAGGCTAAAACTCAGCCACAGACTACACATCTGCCCATCATGGTAGAACAGTTTTCTGTCCCCCTGTCCTTTCATATCCATAGATTCCACAACCAGCCACAGACCAAAAACATCTAACATCGTGTGTCTGTGCTGAACAAATATAGACATTTCTTGTTATCATTCCTTATATAGTATAGAATAGCAACTATTTGCATACTATTTACATCGTATTAACTATTAAAATGAAGAAAACATTTAAAGAACATGAAAGTATGTGTGTAGAGTATGTATATGAAATGCTATAGCATTTTAAATATTTTTCTATAACAGACATGAGCATCTCCAAATTTGGGCAATTGAACAAGGACCTGGAACCAGTCCTCTGCAGATTCTAAGGATGACTGTAATTCTATGCATGAGCATTCTTGCAAACTACTTATGAATATGTATTCAGTGGTTGACCACTGAATATAAACAAAAGACATCACTGATTTTTATGTATATACACACATATATATCTATAAATATAAATTACCATACATGACTATGAAAATAATTTTATGTGTATGTATAGTATATATAAATAATTGATGTAGAATATTAGAGTTTGATATTGACCATGTAAGACTCTTTGGTTCAGAATGCTAAAGGATCTTAACACATCCAATAAAAATTCAAATTCCTGAAAAATAACTAGAAAATATGGAAAATGACATCCCATAAAATGTATAAACAAGTATTGTGTACAGCTTGGTCCCTTAAACTACATATTAGTGTGGACAATAGTTAAAATTAAAACCCAAATAACTGAGAAAATATGTTACAACAGCTGGCATAGCAACGAATATAATTACTTAAGGGTGCTAAAACCATGAAGTTTATTGTGCACATGTACCCAATATGGGTTACATGGAGGAATTCTTTTTCCCTCACAAATAGCCATCAGGGTTTATTGTTGTTTTTGCTTATTTTTTTGAACAGTATTGTGCCAAATAAAAGGTTAACATGCTGTAGATATGGAAAACTGCACATCCCATGTCCAGCTTATAGTACTGAAGGTCAAATATCCTTAGTCAATGAGAAGGAAGACAATTGTGATCACCCTGTATGTGTTTTGGTGTCCTCTTCGTGTCTAGGAACTGACACTAAATGAGAGTTGTTGCAGCTGCATTTATGTTCTCTCTGGACTCAACATCAAACCTAAAACTGTCTGTCTGTAATTCCTCTGGACAAGTTCACATAGACTGGTATATTCAAAGAGGCAGAGTGGGGATGGGGTGGGTTTCTGGGATGATCCTATCCTAATTCTAGGAGCTCCTTAGGAGAATGGGTGACAACATGCCCTAAATTCTCTTGAGAAATTCCTACATCTTCAAAGACCCTTAGGCTTCAGGAGAGAATCCTGCCATTTGTGATTCTTCATCAGCCATTTACAGCATAGAACTTACATGATTAAATTTAATCCCTCAACACTCACTTCTCCAATTCTAATGGCATCACTATGCTTCTATCATGCCACTGAGAACATAAGGTACTAATACTGATTGAAGCACTAGAGACAGGGACACAATGAATGAGACAAATCTTATCTCTCAGGTAGCACATACAGACTGGGGTGTTGGGTATGGTTTACAGTAAACAGACACCACTACATAAACAGTGATATTTATCTGGGAATACAAGTTGGAAATCAGACTGAGTAGAAGCAATGTCATTATTTCAGAGGTGGTTTTCAAAGCTAAAACTTTATCTAAACAGCAATAATCACAAATGCAGTCTCTCGGGGAGGGGCAATGTTGCCTTGTTCAAGGCATAGACAAAACCCCATTTGGCTGAAGGGTTGTAGATAGAATATTTCTGAAGCATAACTATAATAAGTAGAATTCTTCAATGTCTCCTGAAGTGTCCTACTTCTCCTGCCTATGTACACGGCATGCATGTGTAAACATGCTTATGACACAATGAGAGATGATCTGGAAGGCTTTGGGCTAAGCGCTTCTGACTTAAACTGGACAGTTTCCTCCAACTGGTGACAGAAGAGAAATAAATATCCTGAGCCCAAGGAGGCTTAAATATAGCCTTATTGCAGTAAGATACAGCAGGCTATATGGTTGGTAAGGAAAACAAGGATGGACAATCTAGAGTCAGTGGGTGTATCCCAGTGGCTGCTAGACAGGAAGGACATGGTCCTCAAGAGTCTCAGTCCTTCAACCTCAAAGAAGTGAATGTTTCCAGTTAAATATATATATATATATATATATATATATATATATATATATATATATATATGAAATGTTTCCCTGGTGGCTCCAGAGGGAACTGAATTCTATTGAATTGTGTTACACAGAAAAGAATCTAGCTATATTACAGGGAACTGCTAACCTCTGAATGGGAGAACTAGTGGAAAGTAGCTGTGCAATCAAGCTATCTATAGTGATGGAGGTAAAAAGACAGTCTGGGGCAAATTGTGTAAGGCTACAAATGTCAAGATAAGAGCCTGGTAAACTTCCCGGGGTGCTATAAACAATGGGTGGAGAGTGTAGAGCCAGGTTGTAGTTCAGCAAAAGCACTTAGGTATCTGGAGAAGAAAAGGCAGGAAAGCAAGGAACACGATCATCAGGAAAGAGATGGTGTAGCTGCAGCAGCATGGGAATAAAGCCCAGGTCATCTGGGGGTAGCAAGTGCTCTTAACTCCTGAGCCATCTCTCAAGCCCTCTGTTTAATATCTTAGTGCTGACCCTTGGCCAGTCAAACCCATATTAACTTTTTAAAATGTTCATGTTTTTCTGCATGGCTGTGTACATATGGCCAGTGCTCTCAGAGACCTGAGGACGGTACTGGAACCATGGTTGGTTTTGAGCCACCATGTAGGTGCTGAGAATTGAACCCAGGTCCTTGGGTAAACAGCTGATGTTGATACTCCTGACTGCTCAGACATCTGCCCACACACACTCATTCACTTATAAAATCCAAAGCTAAACTTGTTTATTGCATCAAGTTCTTCTTCGTAGTCATCCATTTAAAATGGTGGATTTCTCTCCAAACTTACATGAGATTACTCTGTCTGACAATCAAAGGCAATTGTATTTCATAATGTCTCTGAACAACTTTTCTGTTTGTCTGAGTTTCAGCATTAGAAGTCCCACATCCTGAGACACAGTAGCTTGTCACAGGACCACATTTCTCATCCCCTACCACTTACTTAAGCCCATATCATTTTATAAATAGGAGGGGTTCAATACAGACTTTGAAATTAGGATATTTTATTATGCCTAAAGCTAATCGCTGTCATGTGACTGAAAATCTGGAAGAAATGGCATTATTCATTATGTCATATCACTCCCTTTCCTTTCATACATAGCATTTGAGATAACCAATAGAAAGATTACCTGGATTGTTTTTCCTTTAACAGCTAAATACTGTTCGGTCCTATTTATTTATTTATTTATTTATTTATTTATTTATTTGTTATTTATTGTTGTTTTTGTCATAATTTCATCTTTATTTTTTGCTTGTTTTAAAAGTTCAAGCATACCATTTGGTCTTTAGTTTTTACCTGTTTTAAAAGCATAACAGTATTATATCCCCTTGAATGAACTGTACTTCTCTGCTCACTTCAGTTCGGTACTTAATCAGTGGGCAGTAACTCACAGGCTAAGTCTAAGAATGGGATTAATCCCTTTGCAGTCTGGGGAGAGGGGTTTCCGCTGCTGGTTCGAACGCTTAGTGAACCAAGTAACCAGCTTCAGGTGCAGTTTAATCTCTTGGCCACTGTTTATTTGTCAAAGGCCTTGCTGTGCACTCCTGTAGGTCAAAAGGCACAGAAAAGAGAGGTGGCAGAGAGGTCAGACCCAAGGGAACTGTGAAACAGACAGGACTTCAGTCAGTTTGACCATTATTAGCTCCCTGTGTGGCCTGGGCTAGTCCCAGAGCTCCCTCTGAGCTTCTACTTCTGAGTGTGCAGGACATCAATCCAGAGCATCCCTCTAGGCAGCTGGTCCACCAACCTGATGCCACATAGAGAAAGTGAGCACTGGGATTCAGCACATCAATCCAGAGCATTCCTCTAGGCTCCTAACCACCAACCTAATGCTAAATAGAGAAAATGTGAGCACTGGGGAGAAAAATGTCCTGAGGACAACTTGCAGGAGCACTTGGTCCTTCAGGACTTCACTCAGCACATTCTGAAATCTCCAATGTCTGGGAATGATGACCAGGCTGGGCTCATGGATAACTGCTTTAATATCCATGCCAATTAATGCTGACATTCTCTTACAGACCTTACTGTCATTGCTAATTTGAAATGATTAAAATTGTAGAGGAGAGGTTTTTTTTTGTTTTGTTTCCTCAAGTGACATTAGAGAGCTACAAAGCTGATTGTCTACAATTTCCTGTTGTATTGGCTTATTCTAGCTGTGATTGGGGTAGAATGCTGTTGTGAAAACATGTCAGAGTACACCAGAATCTTAAAATTACATGAAGATGTATATATGCAATGTCAACCATACAACACCTGCCTTACATACCTCAGCATAGTAGATCTATGTAATTCTCGCAAACATCTTACAAAGAAAATATTTATAATTCCACATTTCATTAAAGAACTACAAGAGTATTTTACCCAAGGTTTAACATCCAAGAGGTGATGAAAACAGTCCTTCTACATGACGCACTAATTCTCTCCTTGACTTGTGTGGGACAAACACACTGTGTGTTCTATGTAGGCCAGATATGTAGGGGCAGACACCGGAGCCTGAAGATGCAGAGACCTAGATTAGTGAAGTTGTGAAGCAATAGTCTTTTAAAGGCATAGATATGCCTTAAGATGTGCAGGTTGGGACTTCTTTTTCCAAGATGTGTTATACAGTCGGGAGATTTTCAGATTTGGTAAAACTTTTGGGTTGCATCCCTTCCCATCCAATTCCACACTCTTTCTTTCATTCTCATTAGAAAACAAATAAACATCTAAAAATAATACTAAAATACGATAAAGACAAAAGCTGGAATAGGACAAAACAAGCAGACAAAAAGAAATACGCCAAAGAAAACGAACAAGAAATACAAGTAGACACAAAGATACACACATTGGCACACACAGAAGTCCCAGATAAAGACAAAACAAGACACCATAATATATATGAAAAATACTTGTAATGTTAAATAAAACTTGAAAAACCATTGAGATTAAGAAGCTCCAAAAATGCCATTGAATTAATTTTGTGTTGGCCATCGACTACTGGGCAGGAAACCTGCCATTAAGAGTGGTTTCTATTCACAATGAGGCTGTTGGAAAGAACTGAGGTTTCCTTTGCAAATGGTTATCAACTGGACATAGCTTCTGGGTCAGGGATAGCAGCATGTATCCATTTCAGCATTGGGACCCCATTGGGCTTAGACCCATGCAGGCCCTGTGCATGTTGCCATAGTCTCTGTGAGTTCAAAAGTGGATCAGGCCTGCTATGTTTAGAAGGCTTTGCTTCCTTGGTGTTCTCCATGCCCTCTGGCTCTTATAATTTTTCTGCCCTCTTTTCCACAAGGTTGTCTGATCCCTGAGGGAAGAGATTTAATAGAGACATCTCATTTAGGACTGAGTGTTCCAAGGTCTCTCACTCTCTGAACATTGCCTGGCTATGGGTTTCTATTTGTTTCTATCTTCTGCCATTGTAAGCCTCTCAGATGATGGATTGATGATGGATTAGCAAGGCACTGATCCATGAGTATAACAGAATTTTTTATTGCTTTGTTCCTTAAGCAGAATAATAGTATTTGGTTTTTCACTAAGACCATTGCCCATATAGTGTCAAGTTCTTGGCCACCCAAGCAGCATTGGGTATGGGTTCTATCTCATGGATTTTGTCTTAAATACAATCAGATACTGCTTGGTCACTCCCACAAGTTTTGTAACAATATGGCACAACCATATTGGGAATTTATAGATGGGTTGGCATTTACATATTGGAAACAGGCTACATATCTTTTAAAGGGTGGATAAAGAAAATGTGGTACATTTACACAATGGAATATTATGTGTTAAGCAAATGAAGCTATGAAATTTGCAGGTTGGAGCTAGAAAGAAATCATCCTAAGTGAGGTAATCCAGATGAAAAAAGACAAATAAGGCAAGTATTCACTTATATATGGACGCTACATGTTATGTTTTCAATAAGCTGGATACAATCTATATAACCACAGAAGTAAGGTATAAAGTGAGGGAGGGAAGGATATCGCTAGGAGGAGGCAATATAATAGATAGTTATGAAGAATCAAATGAGAATTAGGAGTGAAGAAAGGAGTAGGGGAGAGGATACAGGAAGGACAGATAAAACTAAGGGCAAATTGGGGGTCTAAAAAACCTACTACAGAAGTTTCTTAAAATATATACATGTATGAAGAGAATCTATATACAATCATCAGATAAAGGGGTATATGGCACCTCAACTAGAAATCTCTCACCACCAAATGAAACTTCTAATGCCAGGAATTGTTTATAACTAGTCCAGCCATTAGCCAAAGAGATCCCATGGAAACCTCCAAACAACCCAAGCTACTACCAAAGTTATTTGCTATCCAAAGACTGATGGTGAGGTCCAATTGCTGAAGACAACACCTACTCAACTCATTGAAGATGGAGAAGTTAAGCTGGTGCCAACACAGTGGTTTCATCCTTATTAACTAATTTTCAAGGTCCTGGAAGGCACTCTGTACTCCAAGCCTACTTTTTAACCATTGAAATGCACTAGAACCGAAAACATTTTAAGTGTCTATGTATCAGAACAACAAAGTATGTGAGTGTATAATGCACATATAAATATAGTGGGTTGTCCAAACAGAAAAATGACTTTGTACTAAGATTGGTTCAGAATTTGTTTTTCTGCACAGTCAGACCCAAATCTCCTATTCTTTCTGTACATCAAGGAAAAAGAAGCTCAGCTCAAGAGGAAGGCACATCATAGAAGGATGAACTCCTTTGTCTTCCTTTCTTATCTTGAGCTCTCCGTGTACCTTATCCAATGTGAGCAGAAGTCTGTGTTCCACAGGCCATCAAGTGCAAATCTGGTAACTTCTCAAATAATAAAAGTTTCATATGCACAAGTTTTCTATTCCAGGTGACATGCTATAGATGGGTTTCCACAATGCAGGCATTAAGCCAGTAGAACATTCTAAAATTCTCTAGAAAGAGTAGATATTATTCTATTATGTAGGAAGTAAGTCCTTTTGTCAGGGTGGGGAGGGACAAAAGCATATTTACACTATTGAGACTGAGACTATTTAAAATGGAAGGAAGCTGTATTTTTCCCAAATGAGGCATTTTGAATATTATGTAATATATTTTAATGAAAAATAAATATTTTAAAAAGTTTTATTAGTGTGCAAGAAGATATATATATATATATATATATATATATATATATATTGGCAAAGATGTGATTCTTCTATATGAAGCCCCTTCCATAATGAAAGTGTGGCCTTGCAACAGTTTTCTTGGTGCCATCGCCTGGGGGCATCTAGGAAGTAGACATAGACAGGTGAAAACTTGGTCCTGAATAAGAATTTGTAGTTCCTTGAGAGTTTGGGGTCATCCCTATATGTGGTAAAGAATGAGAAGCACTGGTCTGTTTTAGGACTTTGATTTTCCAGCCTTCTGGTAGACCAACACTTGGTACCAGCTGTAGCCTACGAAAGCATTATTTCTAAAAATCTTTCTAAGGTAGAGAGAGCACATGTTTTTGTACACTGGAGTGAAATGGAGTTGAAAGAAAAAAGTTCTGTATAAACAAAATCCTTAACTTCTTATTTCAACTTGTTGAAATTTCCCAGGTTATAAGAAAAAAAAGAAAATGTATTCTATCAGGATCTGTAGGGGAAGCTGTAGCCACGCCTTCTTAGGGGCTGGCTACAGGGGTACCTGAGCAGGCTTGTGAGGGCGTGGTCAGAGTGAGTAAGGGGACTGCGTTTTCGGTTTCGGTTTCTCTTTGCTTCTTGCTGTACAGACTACCACCGGCTGGCTGGTTCGCTCTGTAAGTAAGGCTTTTCCCTATTAAATACCCTTATATTTCTACCTGACTCCGTATTGGTAATTTCTTACTATAAGGATCCTTAGAAAAAACACTGTACTATAGACCCCCACTTCCAAGCTTACCCATCAGGCCACACTTCTTCAGTAAATGTAAGTTAGGGTCATTGCAATCCCAAGTGTATGTAAAACATCATCATGCACTCCCTGCCTTGAATATAACAGTTGGCAATAATTCATGGAAATTATATAGAAAAGTATAACTGGTCCCAACTTCTACATGAATTTAGGCAACATCAACATTAATCTCTTTGCCCCCCTATTGTCATAGGAACTACATATTGAAATAACATCTAATTAAAAATTAGATTCTATAGAAGCTGTAAGCATGAACTATAAATTTTAGTTCAGTGCTAAGTGATTGGTCTAATGTTGAATGATATGCTTTACTTCATTGAGCCTTTATGGAAATAATACCTCCTAGAGTTTTCATAATGATGAAGCCATGCATATACACATAAAAATATACCTAGCTAACAAGGATATTCCATAGGGGAAGGGTAGAAAATACTACTGCAGATTATGAAAATTAAAAGTGTAATTGGTTTATGAATTTTCTAATTTTCAGGAATGTCTTATAAAAATAAAATAGTTTAGAGATGTGGTTTTATTGCAGTGTAAAGACACACTAGAGGTGATGGATGGTGCTTCCTTCTCATCCTCTCTTTGAGCTTTGAACACCTTTTCTTTCTCTTCCATCCCAGCATAGGTTACCCTGGGCTCCCGAGAGGCTCCTCCACTGCTAGCATCTGATGCAGATAATAGAAATACAAATCCTAAAGGAAGTGGTTTTAGAACTCTGAGTTATAATTATTTTTTTCTGCATGAAATCTCTACAAATGGATGAGAAAGAGAGCCTAGGTTTTGCTCTGGGATGTATCCACACAAATGTTGAGTTTGAAACAAGAGATTATATACTTTATTAGCAAACACCCACTCTGTCCTCAACATATAAGCTGTTCTTGCCCTAACTAGGTTTATTCTTGGCATCTTCCAGTCCTAACTGAAGAAGTTCAGGGTTTGGATAATACAAGAAAGGCAAGGACAATATAACTATAAGTCCCCTGCGTGGGACTTAGATAGAGCCTTCCTTTGTCTCCTCCTTCATGCACTTCACTGGCTAATGGCTACAGGATTTGTCATCCCTATTCCTCCTCTCTTGCCCTCTCATGCCTCATCTAACAATGTTTTTCTTTGAAATCCCTGAACCTTCTCCTATCCATTCCTCAGAATAGAAAAAACTCCCCAAAATGATGATATTATATAATGTTTCAGATGAATCACAGGACTCCCTTTCTGAAAAGGAAATAGAGCTTTGAAAATTAATGAAGGAAGAAACCCTCCGGAGAGCTGAGCTGATGGCCACACCCATGCCCTGATGCTCATGACAGCTTGATATTCTCCATGTGCATCAATGAGTGTTTGTAAAGGTTCTGTGGCTTTGGAAGGACAGACAGCTCTGAAATTTGAGAATAGTGATTGATGCTGTTACAGTGTGGCTCTGGCTACCTGGAAGTACTTGTGACAGTGATTTTACTGTACTTTGAGACATGGGAACTGAAAATGGAAGGGCTCCTTCCATTTGAAGCTGTACATGATTATGAAAAAATATAAATACTTAATTTTTCTGAAAACAATAACCATGCTAAAACTCTATAATCTCCTTACTAGAAAGCTGAACATGGCTAGGAGACAAGGGAAGAGAGATGACTGAATGATAATGAGGTCCAAATATGACACACCCAGCAAACTTAAGAGTAGTCATATATGTACATGGAAACATGGAAAATAGCAGAGATAGAAATAGGTATTCATATGAATTACTGATTTTTCTAGGCTCTAAGATGAGTTTTGTGAACATGACTTATTTTATAACACATGAAGGAAGGTAGGGAAGGAGACTCTGGCATGGGAATAGAGAAATGTGGATGAAGCACAGACATGGAGATTATTTATTGAGAAAGTGATGGACTCTCATCCTAGAAAATATTTTATCATTTTTTCCTGTTTAAATATGTAAGCATTTGCCAAGCATAAGGCGTCAAGTGGGTTTCCTACAAGTGAAGAGCTTTCCTAATAAATTATGTACTCAGTAAAAGGAATTGCATTTTACACACTATGGCCTGACTTCACAGTTTTACAGATTCTTCTAATCCTGACTATATTTTCCCATGTTTTTATATGAGCTGCTGACACTGGGTACTAGTGAAACTGCACACACTCCATAGCTTTTACATCGAGAATGTGTAGCTAGGGTGGAAAGAATGGGACTGCAAATATGGTAGTGGCTACTAATTTTATGGTTTCAAGTAAAGAATAATGATCATTCCTTGAAGTAGTCAGAGTCCCCTTTCTTCATACACCTTTAGAAAACTCATCAAGGAGTATATTGAGTAGGATGTTTCAATTAAAAGGCACTGAGGGAAAGAATAATTTAGAAATTTAAATTCTCCATGGCTATGCTGCTCAAGGATATAAGGGTATTTTTCCAATATGGGCATATAGTCACTAGAAACCAAGAACAAAAATGACTATCTCAGGCTTAAGTTCACAGCCAGGCCCATTACTATGAATAGATCAGATTAAACTGCAGCAAAAGGTTGCACTTTGATAAGTTCTACAATAACCAAGCATGAAAATCAAAACCTCGTATTTAATATTATCAGATGTGAAAATTTTGTGGATGATTATGAACACTTGTTCTCTGGAATCAGTCCTCCATTCTCTCTTCTTTGAGATAATGAAAGTCAAGGGAATAAAGTCAAGGAGTCCAAGTTCAGCTCTGTACTCAATTGAGAAATGATTTCAACCAAGTTTATCCCCATTGGACCATGTGTGGAATATAAGAGGATAAGCGTGAATAATTTATAAATTCCTTCTAATTCTAAAATTACATGGCTGAAAATAATGTGTTTATCTTGAAATTCAAATCAGTATTGTTCCATCTTTCCTAAGAACCAGAGTTAAGGAGTCTTTGAAAGTTAAAACTATAAAGAAACTTAGAAACATTCTAGTCCAAATCCCCTCATCCTACTCATAAAGAAACTGACCACTTGTGTTCATTGGCCTTCCTCCCAGATGCCATTGAAGTATGTTGTTGTTTCAAGTTAAGTGCAGACATGGAACTCCCTTTGAATCTGAGAAAATCCAGTTTCATGTTCTTGCACTTTGGAGTCATGTCATTTCAGTGTCAGAAAAAAATACAAATTCAAATTATAGTGGCAATAAGACATCCATGTAAAACTAAGATGGAGTTCAGCATCATAAAATTAAATAATCCCAACTAATATCCCAGAGGCAGAACTTGGAGAGAAGCTATAGTGTCTGGCTATGCACCTCATATACAGTAGAGTACTGGCCTGTGGATTCAGGTGATACAGACATATCTGAAATGCAATGCCAAAAGCAAAGACAAGAATAAAGGCTACAATCTATGTTTCAAGAACACAGCATATGAACTGAAGGACTAGGGGATAGAAGGAAGAACGAGAAACAAGGAAGAACACAGCTGATTGTGAAACTGATACTGGAAGAAAAATCAATGAGTCTAAGAAATATTCTCTACTAGGCATTATCAGATCACCCGCAAAATTCAAGGCCCAAGTAGGCATGGATGCTACTGCTATATGTCTACCTCTCAATCAGTCATTGTGTATTAATTATTTATTTGATTTTGAGATTATAATTACATCATTCTCCCTTATATTTTCCCCTCCTAGCATTCCTATATACCCCTCCTTCTTCTGTTCAAATCTGTAGCCTCTTTTTTCATTAATTTTTGTAGAATGCATATGTATCCCTAAATATAACCTGTTAAGTTTCTATAATGTTAGTTGACTGTATGTTATCAGGACTGATAGCATTTGGCATTGGAAGTCTCACCAACATTATTGTCTAAACACAAACTGAATAAAGACAACAACAGTAGACACCCTAAAGTACACAGGGACAGCCCATGAGACTTCAACCTGACACAAGGAACTAAATGCAATTAAGGAATGCTGGGAGCCAAAGAGATAGTCTTGTGCAAGGAAGAGCACACCAAGGGTTATCCAGTTATTGGTTTCTAATATCTTACTTTTAGAAAGTTCTCTTTATAATGCCTACTATATTGTAATACTGTTTTTAAAAAGATTTTATTGTCAAGTAATTTTGAAGATGTTTGAGTCTTCTTTCAGTAGCTGAAATATCAACAAGTTTGGGACATTATTGATCATTTCACTCAATAGGGATATAATTTGTTATGCACTAAGTGAACTCAATGGACCATACTCAGTAATAATTTGGCTCATTCTCCTGACAGAAAGTAGTCATTTAGTTAAAAATGTCAATACTGCCAAGCATGCTATTGAATTATTGATATAATTTTCCCACATAAGTATACATCCTTGTGTTATTATTCAAACTATTCATAAACGCTCATAGTATTATTGTGGGGACTTGAAAGTAGCAGAGATAGCTAAATATAGGATATTGAATAATTTTACATTTATCTTTATATAGCTATGTAATATTTAGTCTTATGATGTTCAGACAAGGTTTTTTGTTGTTCATTTTTTAAATTAAAGATTCTTTATTTAACTGGTGGTCCTTGATTTCTTTTTTGATTACTTAATTTTTGTAATCTTACTCATTTACAGAATATACTATGAACATATTCACCTTGCTACCCCCCTTTTTTTACCCCTCTAACTCTAAGCAAACCCTTCCTTCTTCCCATCTAATGGCCCTCCTATTTTCATTTTCTACCAGACTTATACAGGTATCCACAACTTCTGTGTGTTCATGACTATATGATCCACGTGGTATCCAGAAGACCACATTTCATAGGACTCCTCCCATGTTCTAGTTCTTAGACTTTCCATCATCATTATCATGATTTTTGCTGTGTCTCAGAGAACCCCATTTAAAGATAAGAACTCAACAATCATTCATTCTTAACCATCTATGAGTCACTGTATTAACTGTTAACCACTTCTCTAGGTAAAGTAGTCTGGATACATATCCATCTAGCTTAATATCAGTAATATTCTCTACCTCAGAACCTGTGACATCATCAGCCATAGATTTTGGTCCAGTTTTACAATACTAAGTAAGTACTTCTTCTTTTTTTTATTTTAGTGAAAGGGCTGCAAATCTAATCAGAAATTTGGGGGGCTATCCCCAAAACAACTGTACCATTATCTTAGTAGTGGGAACGTCTCTCTATTTACCTACCTATTGAAATTGTATCACCAACTCCTGACCTACAAGGCATTTTTATCCTTCAAGCTCTTCATTGAGAATTATGAAAAGAAAAACCTTTTATTTTGTGCAACCGAGATCTTCTACCACTCCAAACATGTAGACTGTCTGAGAAACTTCTTGATCTGTTCCTTGAGGCCAACAAAGAATATCTGCTTAAAATAGCAAGATATATTTTCTATTCTTTACAAGATGAGAGTCATTCTCCCATTATTCATTTCTTCACCCTTCAAAAATAATCTATTACATGTTAGAAAAGATGGAATTAATTAGAGATGCAGAAAGAAGTTAGAAGAAGTTTCATGACTTCAAGCCATTGGCATTCTAGGAGAAACACAGAGATGAATATATGATTATATATTACTTTGTATTCTCTTCAGAAACAAATAGAACTCTGAGTACTAATAGCAAAGATGCCACTAGTTAAACAAATTACAGTGACTGGGGTGGAGTGGGAACATTTGTCAATAGGTCCAACACACATTGAGATCAAAAGAAAGTGTATTTCAGGTAAAAACAAACAAGCAAAACTGAGTACTGATGCATATATTTATACATTACAAGTTTTGCTTTCTCAAGAATGCGTTCAACTCAGCAGTGAATGTACCACCTAGTATTTTGTTGTAATCAAAGTAATCAAAGGCTAACCCAATTCTATCCATTTCTAAAGGTAGACTTGATAAACAAAGGGTCAAAGCAGAATACCAAGATTTCTACCATCTACTCATATTTGCATTCTTTCAGTATCTCCTGAGTTTTCTTATAGCATCAGACCCTTGGTGTCTCCCGTGTTTTTTCACTTGTATTGGATCACATGTCTCTTGGTAGCCTAAGATTCTTCCTTTCTCTTTATGGATCATCCTCAGGGTGGTTTCTCTAGTCTTCATTTCATGTGACAGCATATGATTATCAGGTTTGGATTATGATGGGACAATCTGTTCTAGTTCATGTGAGCTTCCCAGTCAGTAAGAATGTCCACTTTAAAGTAAGGGAGTACTTGATTGAAAGACCATTGGTAGAATGTATCAGAGTATGAAGCAATCCATACTTGGACATGATCTAACAGAAGCACAAAAGAGATACTAAATGAAAACTATGAACCAGCACCAAGAAAAGCAAAGAGGAATCTATAGATAATTTTGGCTTTAAGGCATTCCTGGCCTGAGTGGTACGGCAGTCAACTTCATATCAGATCACAAGTTTGTAGGTAATAGTGGCATGGGTGTCAGGCAAGGAGAAAGGGGATACTCAAGTGGAGTCTTAGTTTTAGGTCATGGCACATTTCCAACACAAAACACAGCAGTTTGACCAAATCTTGACTGACTAAGCTATGTCCAGAGTGATATAACTAGTGGTGTTAGGATTGTCTACGTGTATAATGGAGTCTTTTTCCCCAAGCTGTTTGGAATATTGGAACCTTAATTGTGTGGCCAAGAGAAAGAATACAAAGAGGAAGTGAAAATACAGGAGAAGGATTCAGACAAAATTTTGTTGTGTGCAAGTCTGACATAGCCCCATAAGGCAAAGCAAGGATATATTAGTAATTACAGAGAGCATGGCAGTGCTTTCTCTGAGATCCCGAGGGAACTATTTTACAAACATATTAATAAAGACATATGTTTGAAAACATATTTTCAACATTTAGTCTTACTGATATTTGCAGCACAGACATGGGAGATGGATACATAATGACCACCATTTGAAGTGCTGTTAGCACTTAAGAGCTTATGAAGGAGGAAGGAACTGATGCTGTTTGTTTGTTTGTTTGCTTGTTTGCTTATTTTTAAGTGATATGATCTCTGCTAGACTGCCACATGCCAGAGCAGGCTCCAGTTCCAAAACTAGCCAGGCAACACAAACTAGAATAGATGGGTCTAGAAGAGAAACAGTAATCTTAACATTGGGTGGGAGATGATTGCAGGGTTGAGGGAGCAGTACAGGAAAGATGTGAGGGGGTTAATGTGTTCAAAATACTTTACATGAAATTGCCAAAGAATTAATAGAATAGTTTTAATTGTTTCTACTTTCTATTTCTGCCTCTGTCTCATCCATTTGAACTATTCTCCAGACTCACTTTCCTTCACCTTCACTAATTTTCAAACTGCAAAACATTAAAAGCAAAATACACCCTTTTCTAAACCATGAGTCTTATCATATGATTATTCTGTTTAGAAACTTCTAAAAGCCATGTATAACATAAAGGGAAATCACTGACTGTGCTAGCATGCCAAATTCCAACTGGCAATCTGGCTGTCTTTCTCATGATGCCATCAGCCTCTCTGTTTCCTCCATATTCCACAGCCTCTCTCTGCCTGCTTACCTTCTCACTACTTTGCTTCTTGCCTCAGATAGACTACCAAATTTCTCTATAATCCCCCTAATGTTCAAAAATGGGGATGGAGATGGTTGAACTATGGCAACAGATGTAACTAAAAAGATTAAACATGGGAAACAACAGAACTCAGAGACAGAAAAACTAAGAACAGACAAGAAATACTGTAAGAAGAGGGCAACACCCATGGAGTCAACTCCCATGGGAGCCAACTCCCATGTTGGGAATAGTCCAGATTTCAGATGTGTGATCTGTAGACATAAACATCACAGACTATGCCTTGACAAATTTTGTGATATTAAGGATTTCATCATGAGAAGAATTCTCTAGAAAAATGTGAATACAAGTTTTCACATAATTTTGATAATACACCGAAAAGACATCTACAGGTATTGGGAAATGCACTGAACTTTTCCCCAAGCATTGGCCAGTGGGCAAAGACTTCATGGAAAGGGATATAGCACTGGAGGTGAGATGAAAATAGCACAGTCAAACTCCCAGCAATTCCTCCACAATGAGGGTCATAGAATTAACCACATACAACTTCCATTACCAATGGCCTAGAAGGTATTACTTTTTCCAGTGTTACAACTATTTGAGAAATGTATATTGTTTACAAGAATCCCATGTCTTCTGCTCTCCAACACTGCAAGTTAAGGAATTTACAAGCAGCATTATTATAAATATGCATGAATGTTTGGGCACATAGACAGGTTTACTAGTGAAGTATTTATATATAAAGAAATGCTTTAAGATAAATATACAAATATGTGCATAATTTGACCTCGTGTTCAGTATAAGGGTTGGTACATACATTTATTCATGCAGACTGGAACATAATAACCATGCTTCTTTTAAAGAGCACTTATGCTCTTACATCATAATACTCTGTTGGCCTGTTTAACAATGAAATTCCCAGCAAGTCTTCCAATGTCTCTGGTAGGTAAAATCTGAAATTATGGATGGTTTAATTTTAGAACATTGCCATGCTGACCTGTCCCATTTGCAATGTTTCCTTTTTTTCCCTTTCTTTGTCTAATGACTTTCAGTGTCAGTTATAAAAATAATAGGTTTTGTTATGCATGCATATGATGTACTTTGATCACTTAATATCCTTTCTTAAGTGAGAGAGAACAAAGTAAAGTTTAGTTAGTACTCAGAAATCTGCATGTAGCCTCAAATTGATCCCACAGAAATGCACAGCCTCTGGAGTGTATGTATTATGTGCAAGATCCTTTTCAAAACATTGGGTATAAGAAACATACAATTTCGCTGATCTTGTAAATATCTACCTTTATATGACCTTAACACTCAATGAGATTAGGGACCCGTGATAGAACATACTTTCTATATAAATCTTCCAGCTATCAATTCAAAATAAAGTAGATGACATTGTTCATTTAGGATATCTTGCAAAAAATGTCTATATGATTAAACTTTGTAAACATATAAAAACAACCTTGAATTTTTAAAGAAAATATCAATACACTAACACAGTGATTCTCAGCCTTTCTGATGCTGCAACCCTTTAATACAGCTCCTCATGTTTAATACAGCTCCCCAGGCATACAATTATTTTTGTTGCTGCTTCATAACCATGATTTTGCTACTGTTATAAGTTGTAAATATTTGTGTTTTCCAATGGTCTTTGGTGACCCTCATGTGACCCACAGGTTGAGAATCACTATCTTAACACTTTGGAGTATGTGACTGTGTTCATAAGGAAACTACATCTACAAGCTTGTATAAGCTGAGATGTTAGTGCTACCTAAGTAAAATCAATATGTAAACTGCATTTGGAAACAGGGAGGGAAATGTATCTTTGTGTGTAGACATGACCAGAAGTAAGACCTTATCTTTCAGTTGAAGAATATACAAAGGGGGATGTTGCTCCTTTTGATGAATAAACATAGGCATCATTCTCAGAGAGAGTGGGGTGGGGCTTAGGGGGGCACAAAGGGCCAGGCAACACAGTGTCCTTTCCATAGTGTTTCTGAAAATTACAGATTATATTCTTTGGAATTACCCTCCCTAAGTGACCATATGGTATGTGTGCCTTCACATATTATGTCCACGCATACAACTATTTAATGAGTTCTAGATCATTATAGTACTTGGATATCTCTATCACACAATCATCTTCTAGAAAAAAAACAGCAAAATAATTACTCCTCACACTTTTTCCCAAACACACTCCAAATCTAGTCGTCCCTATATAGGACAATGCCATCCACTGAGTATTCAAACAGAAAAATTTCAGAATCATATATTATTCCTTTCTTTTCCTTTTTTTTTCTGTTTTTACAGGCACATATGCAGTGTATACAGTGTTGGGTTTTACACAGAGAATTCATTTCAAGTATATAATGAACTTCAACTGTATTCACTCTACACAACTGTTATTAGTCTCTACATCATCTTCCTTCCTGTTTCTTCTCTTTTTCTAGTTTCCCTTCTGCATTTTGTATGTGTGTGTAGGGGGGTGTTTGTGTATGCGTGCACTCTTGTGAGTGTGTATGTGTATGTGATCTTAAATATACATAAAGAATTCTAAGACTTACTCTGAGAGAAATCATATGATCATATTTTACCTAAAATGAACATTTCCAGCAAAGAATATATTTTCCATTATTTATGTCTACAGCATTCCATTATGTACACACACAGACGCACACCACATTTTCTTTGTTCATTCGTTCGTTGCTGGGTGGACTTGGCTTTTGTAAATTGCACTGCCATAAACACAGATATGCAGATATCTTTGCATCATGTTGCCTTCCTATCCTTCAGATATATACCCAGAAACTGTTGTCAGATGCTATCTATGCCTCCAATTTTGACATGGACAAACAATTCATTGACATAAGGCTTTAAAGACAATGCTGTTGGGGCTGGAGAGATGGTTCAGAGTTAAGAGCATTGTCTGCTCTTTTAGAGTTCCTGAGTTCAATTCCCAGCAACCATATGGTGACCCATAACCATCTATATTGAGATCTGGTGCCCTCTTCTGGTATGTAGGCATATATGCAGGCAGAACACTGTAGACATAATAAATATATCTTCTTTTAAAAAAGATAATACTGTTGCCACTTAATCTCTTTTGCATAATTAAAGGCAAGTCATTTACTCTGAATAAAATGGACATCTTGAAAATTGAAAATACCATTGGCTATTGAGTCTTTTGGCTAATACCATATGTAAAATCCAATATTAAGTTGATCAAACTCTGTACTCCAAATGGATACACTAGGCTACCTATAAATTATTTTTGCAAATTCAAACAAAAATGCCACCAGTCATCTAAAGAATCTCATTTTGTCAAGAAAATCAGAGCAAATTAAGTTATTTTATATACATATGTTGATGCACCTCCTTTACTGAAAAATACTTTGGACAACCAATAGAACAAAAACAACCAAACTCACTCTCAGAGTTCCCTTGTGAAATGATTGGGCAGAAATCAAAATTCCTCAGAGCAAAAGACTAAAGTGTCCATCATCTTTAACTGCTACAATGTGGGTGGCTAAGAGAGAAATCTCTCTAGGGTCTAGGACCCTAAGCAGGCAACAATAAAGTTCACTTATTTTTATAGGGAATTTTAAAATAAAAACTTTACTTTTAGGAGTCTCTTTTATCCCTAAAGTGTATCCTAAATATTTACTGTTCAAGATTTCTTTAATAGAAGTACCATGTTTTTTCACACGACACACAGAAATAACCCCAGATTGACCTGGAGGGTCGGGTCCAACAAGTGATAAATCCTTTGGCCGCAATTTGGAAAGCAAGTATTTTCTCAAGATCACAACAGCAGACATACACACAATCTGACAGACACTTTCAGGGGTGCCCCCCTAGTAAAACCATGACTAGCACTTTGATCTTGGTCTCTTGCTTTTTGTAACATGTCAGCATACCTGGAATTAGGAGGCAGGCAGAAGTTAGAGCAAAACCAAATAAGCAGTGTAGAGGAACTGGGCGGGGTCATGTGTTTGACTTCATACTTGCACACCAAGGTGAAAAGTGCAGCCTGAACTCCAGCCAAATATGGGACATAAACAGACATAAAAGAAGGATTATCTCTCTGCCAGGGACCAATACCCCTCCCCCCAATCAATGGTTGATTTGTGACAAAAGAACTAAGTCAATATTGAAACAAAAGATACTGGCTGCATTCAGCTCAACCTTAATCTCCAGTAAACTTGTACAAAGTTCAATGACTATTCATTCTTCTGGTTGCAATTCTACCTGACTCGGAAGAACTACTGGTGTGTGGGGAGCACACAGGCCCATCCCCTGTTTCATGTAATCAGAGCCCTTTCTTCTCCTTTCCTCTCTGATTCTTGACAGATTGCTTTTTGCAGACCTGTTTTGTTCTAACTCGAGTTCAGCGGGCAGAAGCTTCTAGCTGCAAAGCTAACAGTCAGGGAGCTGCTGCTCTGTCTGTGTCCTGCTTCCTAAAGGAAACAGCACCTAGAAAGGTGTCCTCTCCAAGTGAGACGAATGCTGGCACTGAACTGGGGAGAGTCCCCTTCACTTAAGTGATGCAAGCTGGAGCACCAGTGAAACATGAGGCCAAGTTTATTGGCATTAGAAGTGATGCTGTCACAGACCTCCTTAAAGCAATGTTTTACATCAGATTAGATACCCCTCTATTCAAGGATTTGTGAGGTAAAGGTGTGAAGTAGCTGAATTCTGTGGCACATGATTTCCACTTCTGAAAGGCATCATGCTCCAAACCCAAGCTCTTCAATGTCGGAATATTTGGTTTACTTTTCCAAAGAATATTAAAGGGAGAAAAAGAGATAAATCCTGAAAAATATGTGACTAATATCACCTCTGTTTTACAAATGAGAAAAGTGTAGAGGCCTCAGGATAAATCTGTGTATCCAGAATCCACATTTACACCATTTTCCTTCAGAGAGGGTATGCATGCTTAGCTCTTATGCTCTGTGATGCTCCAGTATTGAGAGGCCTGAGCCCCTGCTTCATCTCTTCAGTCTTTGGTTCTTTCCTCAAGAGAAGGCAGCTTCATACACACCTGCACTCCTGTGAGGAGGAGTCAATAGAACATGTAGGCCAGACATTCAGTGAAGTCTTAGAACACTGAAATCAATGGATGGCTTTCTTTGACATAGAAAACTTGATACTCACTTGTAAAAAATTAAAACTAGATCATGATCGCTTATCCTGTTCTAAAAGGAACACAAATAAAACTCAAAGAGCTTAATATAAAGCCTGGAGCTTCAAAACCGCAAGAGGAAAGCATATGAAAAACATACAAGTCACAGAGAGGGTCTATTTAAAAACACAGAACCTCAGAAGCTCAGAAAATGATAATGATTACTGACAAATAGGATAACATCCAATTAAAAATCATCTGCATATTTAAGGGAGCAATTAACAGAGTAAAGAGACAGCATGCACAATGGGCAGAAATCCTAGGCAGTTATCCATCTGATAGCAAGTAAGCATTCAGAATATATAAATAGACCTTAATACTAAGAACCAGAAAAACATGTAGTCAGATTAATAAGTGGCCAAAGGAACTGAACAGATATTTGTCACACAAGTAAAAATGGCCAGTAAATAAATAAATAAACAAATAAATTTCAACATCTTTAGCCATTAGTAAAATGCAAAACTACATTAAGATTCTACCCCACTCCACTCAGGATACTGCCATCAAGAAAACAAAATGAACCAAATGCTAATGAGAATTCAAAGAAACAGAATGCTTACACACTTTAGGTAAAACTGTTAGTCTAGATGCTACAAAAAACGAATAGGAAGAGTCTTCAAAAACTTGAAGGTATAACCTCAATATGATCCAGTTTTACTGCTCCTGTGTTTCATACTCCCAGGTACCTGAGCATGCATTTATGGCAGTGCTACTCATAATAACAACATAGTACTAGAAACAGACAGAAAAATATATGTACACACAGTTGAGTATTGTTGAAAGAATGGTTGGAAAGAGCTAGAAAGATGTCCGATCCAAGAAATCTTCTATGTACAACAGGAAAACTGCACCCCTGAACTCTCAACAATATGATTGCCTCAACAAGAACAGCATAATGACAGTACAAGTTAGCATGCCAAAATG
Source organism: Cricetulus griseus (assembly GCF_003668045.3). Classification (NCBI taxonomy): domain Eukaryota; kingdom Metazoa; phylum Chordata; class Mammalia; order Rodentia; family Cricetidae; genus Cricetulus; species Cricetulus griseus. Next base: position 20,320,475 of record NC_048600.1, read on the forward strand.
CCTAGGAGTAGGACTTCATATGGTCTGATCCCTAGATAAAGAGCAACAGGTAGTTTACCTCTACTGAGAGAGGGAAAATTAGTATTCTTTAGAGACAAGTTTCCACAGATTGTCCAATCCCAAGTGGTCAGGCATATAGAAACACATGCATATAGAAACAAAGTAAAATGGGTTCAGTAGGTTATATATACATGTGCATAAATTTGTGCATAGATGACTATATGTATGTGTATGTATATATATATACATACGATATGTATCACAATAATAATTTAAAAAGAGAATACTCGATTGGGAGGGAAAAGAGAAGAAATTAAAAGAGGGAATGGGAAAAGACAGGAATGATGTAGATGCTCATGTATGAACTTCCCCCAAAATAAAATTATTGAATAAAAAATAAAAACAAAGTCATGTTATTTGCAGAAAGGGGGAAATGGAAATCATAATTTAAAGTGAATGTCAGCCCAGGACCAGTAGCTCCTGTTTTCTTTCATATATGTTATTTTGGCAAAAAGTCTTACTAAAGTTCAAGTGTGACTGTTAAGCAAAAGGAAGATGAGGGAGGGCAGTGAGAGGAGGAGGAATAATTATGATAATGAAGTCGTGACTATGAACAGCCAGCATTACACATATGTATAAAATTTTCATAATGAAATCCATCAGCTTTACAATTTAAAATTAATATATGCTCTTAACAAGGAAAAAGAACTGATTATCTTTGTAAAAGTTTTAACTGGCACATATCAATTGTACACACTCATAGAGTATACCATGATGTTCAACATATGTATACAGTATTTGGTGGTCAACTTGGGGCAATAAGCACATCCATCACTTTGAAAATGTTTTATTTCTTTGTGTTGGGAACACTCAAATTCATTTATGTGTCATTAACTGTAGTTACCCTACATGGCGATAAGACAGTGGACAGTGGAATGAACTTTCAAAATACATTGTTGCCATTTTGACTACACTTCACTATCAATCAAAAACAACACACACACACACACACACACACACACACACACACACACACACACAATGCAAACAAACACTCATACATTTTTTAAAAAAGAAAAAGCTCTGGTAAAGAAAGCTGTTGTTTTTCTTCTACTTCATTAAGGTTTAATCTGGTTTAGTGACATAGACTTCTAGTCCAAAGTACTCGAGAAGCCAAGGCAGGATGATTGAGTTCAGTACCTACCTATGCTATAGGGCTACAGAGGAAGTTCAAAGTAAGTTTATTCAATTTAGTGAGACCTTATATCAAAACAACAAGATAAATAAAGCATTTTAAAGAATATAGTTTAGTAGTGAGGATCCTACTCAGCAAGTGTAATGCCCTAGATTACATCATTACACTGTAAGACAAAAAATAGTAGTTAAGGTTTAAGGGTTAAGTGACTTAACTAAATAAACCATTAATGGGGCAGGATTTAAACTTAGGCAGTCTCAACTTAACATAATTATACCAACTTGGTATGAATTATACCAAACAGACAAACAAATACAGAAGTAGCCATTGTTTATTGAATGCCTGAAGTTCATCTGGATTTACATGTGCCTAAATGCATAACCATTTCTTGTAGACATTGTTGTCTCTTCATACATAATATTCACCCCATAAGCAGTCAGTGCCAACCAGACTGGAGCACAGACAGCTAATTATTGAATCACACAATTGCAGCACTATCTGATGATTTCTTCCATTTTTTCTTCTAACCCCTGAGTAGTTTCATTTAATAGGTTGAACAATAATTACTGATCTCTGACCACACATTGGGCACTGATGAAATCTAAGTTCTTCATAGTCCTATAAGATAGCTAGGATACCAGCATGGGACTGATCCAGAACCCGGGAACATGGGTTTCAGTGAGGAAACCTCAGGAACCTACAGGACCGCCTGTAGTAGTTCAGCACCTATCCCTAGCACAGGTGTGGACTTTGGGAGCCCATTCCATGTGGAGGAATACTTCCTGAGCCAAGACACACGGGGGTGGGTCTAGGCCCTATCCCAAAGGATACAATAGAATCTGATGACCCCTATGGAAGGCCTCACCATCCAGGGGGAGCAGAAAGGATATGTGATAGTTAGGGTTTTAGTTGAGGGGGGGTGGTAGGGGAGGACGGGAGGGAGAAGGGAACTGGGATTGTCATGTAAAACAATCTTGTTTCTAATTCAAATAAAAAGAAAAAAATACTCCTATAAGAAGAAATAAATCTTGATCCCAGCCTTATATTCAATACAATAAGATTTATGTTATCTTAAACATGAGAAGAAAAAGGGAGAAGATAACAGAATGCTAAGATAATCATGGTATTAATAATAATGATAAAGAATAGGGCAAAATAGGTACATATTAATTAAGCAAACAACACAAGAGAATAGCTAGGAGTAGGAAACTATTCATATCCGCTATCGCTATTTTCACAGGACCTCCACAGAGAGAACATTAGGCTGGTAGACAGAAAGTCTAGTGCTATGAGTATTTTAGTTAGGGTTTATATTGCTGTAGTAAAACACTATAACCAAATTCAACTTGGGAAGGAAAGGATTTATTTAAGTTCTACAGATCCACAGTATAGCCCATCATGGAAAGAAGTCAGGGCAGGAACTCAAAGCAGGAACCTGGAGACAGAAATGTATCAGAAGCTGTGGAAGAATGTTCCTTACTCACTTGCTACTCATGGCTTGCTCAACCTGCCTTCTCATCAACCAGAACCACTACCCCAGGTTTGGGACCACCAACCATGGGCAAAATCTCCCACATCAATCATCAGTCATCAACAAAATGCCCAACAGACTTGATTACAGCCCAATCCAATGAAGGTATTTTTTTTCAAATATAATTCCAACTTCCCAGATGATTCCGCTATGTCATAATGACAAAAGCAAACAAACAAACAAAGCCAGCACAATATCCATAGTGCTCTTGGGCAACATGTCCATCTGTCTTCCATACCCTGTCTGCACAGGCTCATACCATGGGAAAGGTAAGAGAATCAAGAATAGCCTAAGTTCACTGCTGAAAAAAAAAACCTAGGATAAATCTTTCATGAAAAGTTTTGTTTTACTTTACTTAACTACCCCCCCTTCCAGTTAGTCCATATCCATTTTCTGGGTCAATCTGACAGTTTAAATCAACAGAAATATTACTTCCCTACCACTAAAGTATAGGTTAAATTCAGTGTTTAGCATAATGAGCTCAAAGCGTTGGGAGGAGGTGGTAAGGACTCCTGGCAAAGATATCTAGTCCTATTTTTAAAAATTCCACTCACTTAATAACTAGATGACATAAAGTTTGCAAACAATGAAAAGGGACAGGAATTTTTCTTTTACCTATCTTTTAAAACATTTTAATCACCAGGTTTATTATTTTGCTTAAATCCTGAATGCTAGTATATTGCATGCATCGTGGATATTTTCTTAAAAGAAAAATATAAAACTATTTTATTAACCACTGTTGCCTCATATTTACTGTAAAGTAAATAGCAGTCATAGGTAACAGCTCCTTTTCTCCTAAATTACTACTTCCCCTTATTCTCCAGAGACATAGCTAACTCCAGTTTGACAAAGATTGATCCTCAGTCCAGACTGAAGAAGTTGTACTTTTCCCAATGCCTCACCCACCCCACATCCTTCATAGTGCACAGTGGCTGAGTTCCAAGTCATACCCAAACTCATACTCTCTCACTAGTCCCAGTAAAAATCAACTTGTTTCTTACAGACATTCCATGTTCAGATGAGTTTTTGAATATTGCCTTTCTCTTAGCTAACAAAAGACTGAGAGCTTATGTCCAGATGAATCAGAAACATATGGCAGGCATTTCTCCTAATACTGCACTGACTTTTTATACTTCAAGAATAGTACACTTTGGAGGCAAAGTGCACTGTTGGAAGGCCAGTGGCCTGGGATTGAGGATGCTCCATAAATGCATGAGACAAGCTCATTTGGCCTTGATTTTATCATCCAGAGTTATGAGGGAGAACACCAAGTCCTCATGAGAATGACTAGGAGAACTTTCCATTTGTAGGCTTTCTCCACATTTAGTTCCCTTCCCTGATTGATTTCTGATACCCTTGCCTTTGCCTGGTACTTCTGATTTCTTCAACCAAGACTTGTTCTGAAGACTACCTGTCCTAAGACCTACATGAAATAGAAATCCAGGCTCAAATACTTGAATATGTCTAAATCCTGGCCCAAGATTACCTTTCATTATTATCACTACTAAGGAATCCCAGTGGGAATCTAATGGGAACTTAGGATACTTTATAAGGGCTCTCGCTATCTTCCAATCATTTTTCTTACCTTTGTGTGCTGATGTGGAAAAAGGAAGAGAAGATACAGGAATATCAAAGTTCTAAGTCTTCTCTGACAATTTGCCTCATGTCGCTTCATTTTCTTAAACCATAGCTTTGAACAATTATAAGATGGGGCCTATAATAATGCTAAAAAGGGACTGTGGTAATAAAGAAATAAAGCATTGGGTTAAAATGGTTTTGTCAACTAATTGCGCTCAAGCTAATTTGAATCTGTGTTAAAATCAGCTCCCTTAGAGTTGCCAGGTATTTTAACACCGGCATGCCCCACCAAGCTTCTCTAACATTCTGAAATCGCATTTGCTCTATCTGAGAGATAAGCTAGATGAAGCAAGTATCTACAGGGATTTCTTTAACCAAAATTCCCAGAAGGAATGCCCAGAGGTCCTCTACCATTGTCTAAGTCTACACCAACCAGACAGGTTTTCAATAGTCAAGTAACTTGAGCTCAATAAAAGCTCTTATTTACAATAAGCCAGAAAGAGATGTTCCTATCCTCACTGTTCAGTCTTTACCTTCAAATCTCCTTTGAGAATGGACTCAGTCTGACACTTTTCTAGCCCCGCCTCCAGGACGTCTGAGCTGAAGATGCCCTCTTAATTGTGTCAGTTCATCTCCTTTTATCTCTTACAGATCTAAACTAAATAATCAGGGACTCAGTCAAACTAGACCTCATTCAAGAATTGTGAGAGAAACCCCACAAGCTTGAATGGTTGAAAACCCACCAGGAGATCAGAACTATATGTGAGACCTGACCCCTGTCCTGTGCAAGGTTGATCCTCCTCAGTGTCTCTTCTCTCAAGATCACTTGAATGACACAGAGCAGCCAGAACTTTGGGGAGGCCTGCAAGCGAGAAGCCCATTTCCATTGCTTTTGGCCAAAAGAAACAAACAAAGCAGCAGAGGCCTGGATGGGGAATTGTCCTATAAAAGGCTGATGCAACAGTGTCCCAGGGAATAAACTAGGCACAACAGCACTTAAAGCCAGAGTCTAATCTTCAGCACCTCTGCCTACCTAAGCAGCCATAATAGGTTACTGTAATGGAACTGTTTTATCTCATCTGTATAATGGGCAATCTTAGACCATCCTGCCTCACATGTAGTCTACATGGCATTTTAAGCAAATAACTAAGGAATAAATTGATTCCTTGCCATGTTGATAAATACACAGACACAATCACTGGCCACGTGAGCAGTTCCAGAAGTGCAAAAGTCCCTTGTTTTTCTAATGCCATAGGTGAAGGATACTGCTGAAGACCCCTCTGTGCATCTTTTCTCTCAGACTGTTCCTAGGTCATTAAGTGAGGGGGGTGAGGGGGAGGCTCATTATCTTCTTGACTCCTCCAGGGGCTACTGCTGGCTTCTGCCAAAAGCTTTCTAATGGGAGATTGGGAGATGCACTAGAAACCAGTGAGTCTCAGTACTACCTTCCAGGGTGCTTCAGGTGCTATCTCATCTTGCAAACTGGTTCCACCCTCACAGCACTTAGATTGGGGAGATGAAGGCAACAGTCATCTAGAAACATTGTGAAACCAAAGGGATAGATATGATATACAGCCAGGTCAACACAGAGAAGATCAAAGGCCTCCCTTGGGCAGAAGCATGGCCAACCACAGACAGGGAGTATGGGGAAGTTTGGTCCTGCAGTTTTCACTCACCCTTGCTCACAATTAGGAAGCATTTACTGTAATCATGTTTAGAGCATTTGGGGCATCATTGTAGATAATATGCTGCATAGGAGAAGGACATGGTAAGAAGAAAGAAAAGGCATACTACTGGAATTCTGTTGTGGAGAGAGAGGAGGGTTGAGTAATGAAGGGACCAGCTCCCCATTTCGGCAGCCATTACAGTTGAACACATGCTTGTCTGACCTTGTCCTAGTCACTAGAAGTCAGATGCCTGCCTCGTGGCAAGGAACCAATCAGAAGTTAGCTGGTGGCTCTATGTTTTACGGCTCTGGGTGTGCTTTATGGACAAGTGCACAGCAATGACGCGCAGAGCATAGCAACCACTCTGGGAGGGCCTATGGGCCATAACAAGCAGTTGGCCAATCAACACAGGGCAAGCCCTCCAAGACTGGAGGCACACCAATCCTGAGCCTGTGCGTACCCCTAGACACTCCCCTTACGCTGCCCTACAAGATCTCTCTGCAGCCCCTTCAAGCTGTATTTGCTGTCCATCCGCCTTGACGGGTGGGTGAAAGACCCAAGCTAACATGGGGTTAGCTCGTTAAACAACAATATAGCCTCATTCACTTTGCAGCAAGTTTTCGAATCCTCCTGGTGATTGGGGTGACCGTGGTCCTGGGCTGGGACCCTGGAGGCCTGAGTTTTTCCGGGGGTCTAACAGTAAAGGAGCCAAGACAGGGATGGAGAGACCTGCAGAAACAGTGGACCTGACCTACTGATAGAATGGAGACCCTAATCATAAAACTGGGAAACCAAACCCTCTGAATGTAGGTACCAGTTAAGAGCCCAAGACAGTCTATGGCTCCTCTGACAGTGGAGCCAGTCTTTATCCTGTCATGGCCCGGCAGGTCTCAGCCCCAAGCCACAGTAGCCATGAGGTTCTGCCTGAATGGGGGAGCGTGGACTTGGGGACTCCTAGCAACCTGATGGCAATAAAGACCAAACACAGGCATTTTGTCATCTTTAGAGAGCTCTCAATTCCATGCTTCAAAACTGGAGTCTCATGTTCTTTATTCAGCATCTTGCTGGCTGTTCCTAACCATGCTTCCATGGCCACCAGGAGGCCATTTCTCTCTCCTCGGGTAGCTCTTCTCTCTGCTAGATAGCTCCTAACTCCCTGTGCTCACTTGTTACTTACACACCTAGCCCTCAGCTCAGGTGCAGGCCTATTCAAATGCTTAGTCCTGTAGAGATGCAAACTAGGGGACATTCTCCACTGAGGCCATGTCATTCAAAGCAGATTAGCTCGAATCTGCAATACAATTGTAAGCTGGAGCTGAACTTGAGAGGTTTGTACCTCAAGATATTTCTTAAAGATATTTCCAGGCCCCCAACATTATCCCTAGAGCACAAATGGAATTTGGAAGCCCATTCCCTATGGAGGGATACTACTGCAGCCCAGATACTGCAAGGAGGGTCTAGACCCTCCCACAAACAATATGACAGACTTTGAAGGTCCTTGGTAGAGGGCCTCACTATCCCTGGGGAGGAGTGGGGGGGCTTGGGGTGGGTTGGGTAGGGAACATGGGAGGAGGGGAGGGAGAGGGAATGGGGGAATGGATATGTAAATATGAGTAATTAAAAAAATAAAAAATTTACAAAAAGAAGAAAGAAAGGTAAGGAGAGAAATGAACAAGTCTAAGACTGAAGAAAATTGACAGAACAGAGGGTAGCAAATTTCTAGAGAACAGTCACCTGTGTTTTGTAGAATGACTATCAAGCTATGTCTTTCTACAAAAAACCTATGGCCTCTGTTCACAGAAAACAAACTGCACTAGCATGATCTATTTATTCTCTCACGTTCACCAAAGCCTAATGGACATCAAGCTGAGCCAAGCCTCTATGGTTGCAATCTCTGCCTTTTTAAAAAAGGATTATAGAAAATAAAAAGGAAAGACAAGTATATGGGTATTGACTTTTCTCCAGGGTCTGGGCACATTTTGCTTCAGACATCCTTCCAGTAGGGAGACTGACAGAAGCAAGCTCAGCTCAGGTTTCACAAGCTTCACCCCATCTGAAAGCTGCTCCCAGAGCAATGCCGGGTGTATTTCAGCAGCTGATTACAGTTCTCACAAATGCCACACTTTATCACTCCAGTGACTATTAATTTAGGGGAAATATTTGCCAGGAAAAGGAAAACAGCCTGCCTCTCCTGTTTTCTCACTGAGTATACCCTTCTTCTCATCTGGTCATTTCCTTTGCCCTGACATAGACAAGTCTACCCTGGCATAAAGTACCATAGAGGGGCAATTTGGCAAACCTGCACCATAGGCTTCTAATTAGGCAACTACGAACAGACCTTTGCCATGAAAATGGTAGAAAACTACTGTTCAGTCCCCATTCCCACTGTTCAAGTGATAAATGAGCACAGGACTGTACTCCCTAGAGCCAAGCAGGCCCTGTCTCTGGACAAAGGCCAGGGAAAACAGAACAAGATTTATAAGAGCCAGAGGCAGGGTGAAGAAGAGAAGTGGGGTGTGGGGAAAAGGACCACAGGAGGAAATGGGGTGATGCTTAGCAGTTCCTTGTCACTATATGGCAAAAGGGTAGGGACAGGAGGGGGCCAAGGGCGGGTCTCTGAAAGAATGAGTGGCCCCAGTCAGATAGCCTGGTTAAGAGGACCTCCATGGATCCTGTCTATGGAAAGAATGAGAGCTGGCCCTGGAATCCCAGCCTGGTTTTGTCATGCGTCCCATTTCCTTCTAAAGAGACACAGTGAAAGGAACATATTTAAAACCAAGGAGACAAATGGAGACAGGGAAGGAGCCATCATGCGCTGTTGAGATTAAAAGGCATGATGGTACAATTAAAGATATTTACCAGAGAAACTTGAACCCCATTACATGCTGGCGTACAGTATTTGAGGAAGAGCTGTTTTATATCATTAAAGACAAAAACCAGGTCTATAGGTAAGCTCTAACCACAATAAACATCCTGAATTCAAGAATAAGTCTGTCAAATGAAGGGATATTGATTTTGGAGCAAGGAATATTATGTCAAACAACATTAGTTTAATTGATCTGAATTTAGTTTAAGTACTAAAAGCATTTATATACAAACAGCAAATGAAAATTAACTGCAGCTGAGCCCCACTGCTGATTCTCAAGGGCCCCCACTTTTGGAGGGGAACCTGGCACTGGACGGACCTGGTTACAGACCTGTACTTGCTTGCTTGCTTGGAGCGGCTGGGGTTTCTTCCCAGCACCACAATGAGGAAGGCAATGTGCTTTGTCTCAGAGTAGGAACATTTAACACTGCCCCTGACTTTTCAAAATACACAAATGCTGTTTCATGTTCTGAAGGAATTCATTTAAAAAAAAAAGGCAGGGGTGAGGCCAGGAACAAGTCAGTACCAAAGTGAGAGAAAGGCTCTGTCCCAAGGTGCATAGAGGGAGACAAGAGACTCCCAAACAGTGGTTCTCAACCTATGGGTCACATTTCTTTTTGGAGGGGTAAAAACGATCCTTTCAAAGTGATCACCTAATAGCATTGTAAAACAATGATATTATGACTTATAACAGTAGCAAAATTATAGTTATGAAGTAGAAACAAAAATAATTCCATGGTTGTGGGTCACCACAACGTGAGGCACTGTATTAAAGGGTCACAGCATAAGGTTGGTTGAGAACCACTGCTCTAAAGACTGGCCCATGCTCAATCCCATATGAATAATGGCTTTCATATCTACTTAGGTCACCCCTGCTTCTATTACACCTAATGGTAGGCCCTGAAGTTTCTAGAAAACAACGGAGCCTGTCTCGGGGAGGAGAATACTAATAAACAATACTAGCTTATGTCCCTACAAAGGAATAACATGGAGGAAAACATCAAGTTGGTCTAAATCCATTCTATGCCTATATTCCTGTTTCTTCCTTCAAAATAAACAAACAAAAAACTGGGATCAGCCAAAGTTTTCTTCTTAATCTCCCTGTAACAGCATCTCAAGAAACCAGGGAAGTGATCACCATGTCTCTTTAGTTATCAAAGCATTGTGGGTCAGAATAAGAAATATGGTTCTATTGAAGGGCAAAACATTGACCCCTTTAAAAGCATGCTGGTTCCAGTACCCTGGCCATGTCAGGTTCTATTGGTAAGGGTGTGAATATTCCATCATGTTTGGCCTGGTATTTAATATGTGGTCAGTTTAGGAGCCAACTATGCTGTCATTTGGTTTTTAGAAGGCCTAAAAAAAGATTGAAAGTAGTGTTCTGTTTACATCTTGCCATTTGAACATTCTCTCTCTCTCTCTCTCTCTCTCTCTCTCTCTCTCTCTCTCTCTCTCTCTCTCTGAGCCATATTGACACTCCAAGGTCAAAGGGCAGTGAAGTTAGATTATATTCAGATCTGGAAAAATTCTCTCTATCTCCAATTCTTGGTTTCTACTTTGACTACAGGACTCCGAACTTTTTTGGGATTCATAGCTTCTGGGAGACCATGGTCACACCATCTCAAATATCCTAACTCCACAATCCTCATCTATGTACTGAACCATGTGCATGAAGTTCATATCTAGGGTTCTAGCTTGAAGGAACTTTTGTCTGTTGTCAAGGTATGAGACTCATCCCATCTCTATCCTAATTTCTTCTTCTTGAGACCTTTCCTTATTCCATCCATCAATGGAAGCATTTGCTCTTGATCTTCCTTCCTCATGTAATCTCCTGTCTCGACACTCATCTGTTCCAGCTGCTAGCTCCTGGGATAAGATCTTGAAAACAATTTTCTTGCCATGTTCCTGGATTTAAGAAACAAGTTGTCTACTGGGGGGAACATGAACATTGGTGTATAATTACAATAAAACATTCTAAGTGGTAAAACAGATGGAAGAAAGAATATATTGAGAGCACAGGATGGGATCATTGAACAAATCTGGAAATTCAGGGGAAAATATTTCTTGGTTGTGAGAAAAATCTTCTCATGGTGCTGAAGTGCTGTGTACTTGCTCATGGGAAACTGACAAAAGCCAGTCAACAGGACCCTAAGTAATCACATGAGTGGCCTCCTATCCTCTTTATTGGTTTCTTTCCTGTGAATATGCAGAAAACACCAGTTGTTCTAGCTCCCAACACAGAATGGGGAAGGGAGGTTAAGCAGAGACCATGTGGGAATGAACCTCTACAAGTAGAAGAATGAGGGTCACAGGTTCTCAGCCCTAGGATATTTAGGAGCCCAGAAAGAAATGAAATAAGGACAGTGGTGAGCCTTTCTGTGTATTGAATTTGGAAAAAAAAAGTCTCCAGTAATTCTCTCAATATAACACTCCAATAAATTACATCGCTTTCCCATGCCTAATCCTCCTCATCAGTATAATAGTAGAAGACTAATACCAATTTCTGACATCTCTTCCAATTTTGATTTCTAAGAGCAGAGTTGTAATTTCACTGGGAAAATATTCAGATTCCTGAAGACCTTATTTAAATCTATCTCCTTGACTGTAACTGGTAATTTTCAAAATATTACAAATTCTGAAATATGAAATAAATATAAATATACATATATAAACATATGTGGGTACATATGGAGCCTTACTTACATGTGTATATGTGGTGCAATTGCTCCAACCAGGAATATCAGCCCAATGCCTTGAGTTTCTTGTTCTCTTTAGATTCACAACATTAGGCTCAGTCCTAAAATATTCCCCCTAGTTTCTGAATCTTGTTCCTACAAAGATCTATCTTCTCTCTCTCTTGTTGAAATAAATGAAAGCTGGGCCCTGTGCCAAGTACTTGGAGGCCTCCTAACATTGAGCTATGACCTTTGGGGTGTGCTGCTTTCTCTGTGACAACTCTGTGGGGGTGATGAAAAAATTGCAATGGCCTTCTTGGAATTAAATATTGAGGATTTAGGCATGAACCGGACTCTTCCTGCTCTGTGTCCATAATTCCTGCCACTGCATCCTGGTAATCAGTTCCCAAGGCTAAAGAGAAAGACCCACTTTCAAACAGTCACTATAATTGTTATTTTTCTCCATGAAGTAACCTTTTCTGTTTACAGAACACTTGGAACCTTGGTGTGATATAAGGTGGGGAGAATAAAGGTAGAGGATGGTGTCATGAGCAGAGGTACTGTCACATTGTCTAGAGAGAACCTAGTTAGAACAAGAACTCTTGTTATTGTGACAGAAAATGGTCCAGGAGAAAGCCCCAGGAAATGGAATCTGTTTCTATAGATACAGCTCAGCTACTTTCTATGAACCCAACAGTCAGAGGTGCACAAAAATAAGTCTTCCATAGTTCCTGAATTTAAGAAAAAAGTTGTCTATTAGAAGAAATATGAAAATGAAGAGATAAGTGATAAAACAGATGCAAGAAAGCCTACTTTGAGAGCATAGAAGAGGGCCATTTAGCCAATCTAGAAACACAGGAAAAATATTTCTTGCTTGTGATAAAAATCTGCTCATGGTGGATTTCAAGGGTGCTTCTTGTTGGTCACAGTGTGTTCTTGCCTGTGTCTCACAAATGTATTCACTCCAACCCTGATGGTGAGCCAGGGAAGTGACCTTTACCTCAACTGGCATATGGCAACACTCTGGAGGAAATAAAACAGACAAAAGTTACATAAAAAGGCCAAACTTGGGTACAGATTTTGTGCATTTCAGAAAAGTATAATAAACATAGAGAACAAGGCTGCAATTTTTGGAATATTTTGACCTGATAAAAGCATGATACAAGGATAGGGGAGTTTAAAGATTTTCATAGTCTTGGATGTTAAAAAACATTTCATTAGCACTAGCCACAGATATCTTGTATACCAGTGTATAGTCTATCTTTTAGAATGTCATCTGACTGACAGACCAAAAGCACATGCTTTGGGCCATTCAGATTCTATTCTTTTGTCTATCTAAGCAGCTCTTCTCTGCCTAACAGACATACTTTAACTTAGTTTTTTCCCCCACCTCCTTGTTATTTTGAGGCTGAGTATCTAGCAGTTGGGCTACCTCTCAGTCTTGCTATGTATTGAAGCTGGAATTGAACAGATCCTCCAGCCTTCAGCTGCCAAGTATAGGTATGCCTCCTATAATTAGGAGTAAGTGTAAACCTCCACACTTGATTCTCATCCTCAAGAACATATCTCTGCAACTTTACCCAGCTATCATTCCGTAGCACATTAAACTCTCAGTTTTTAGGTCTCATTCTAGACTAAACTGTTATTATTTATGTTGTGTTGTTTTCTCTAACAAAAACAAAAAGGGTTGTGAAATGATGTTAGCTGCTTTAACCATATACCTTTAGACGCTACCAGATAGTAATTGCTTCATAAATATTTATGTAAGTGAATGGACAAAGAGAACAATGACCAATGGTTAACATTCTTAAAAATTACTATCAGTGGCTGATCTTTAGCTTGAGGCTTAAGCATGTACAGAGATCTGAAAAATTGCAACAGAATTCTGTCAATAAAAAGAAGGCTGGCTCACTACAAATTTGTGGTATTCTCTAAACCAATCAGAGAGCAAGAAATTGAAAAACTGACTCAAATATTTAAGGAGACCTACTTACTTGAAAAAAAAATATATGATTGTGCACTCACTTTATTGATCACATATGTGTGTGTAGATTAAAATCAATAAAGATTTGAATTAGAATATTTGACAAATCAGCAAAGGCCACATGAAAGCAAGAGAGACACAATATTTTCAAGTTTATTCATCTTCAGGGAAAACATCAGAAAGAGCCTAAGAGTCAACCACAGAGCAAAGCAGGAGAGGAATGATATCCTGGCAGGAAGAATGAGAACATCTGAGGCATCCTATACTTATACCCAAACATGAAATGGAAGCCAGTGACAGAGGCAGAAGTGCCCAGAAAGCCCTCAGTGCATGTGGGGAAAGGGAAAAGTTGATGTGGAATACTGTTTCTCAGGAGGAATAGAAGTATATGTGATTCTCACACATGTGCTGGACTGGGACAGAGGACAGAGAAAGCAAGCCCTGGGGCTCAAGCCCAAGCATATGACCCCAAAACAAGACCATGCTGTAAGAAGTCACACTCCACTGGGCTAAGAAACCTGAAGCAACACGGAGACACTTCTAGAGAGAAAGAATAGTGAGCTTACAAAGGGGGCCCAGCCATGTCTCAGAATCATTATGTTGTTCTGGTTATTTTCCCACACCCAAACACATACAACCTATAGAAAAATGAAAACATATCAAGAGCTAATAGCATACAAGCCAATTAAGAGCATCCGAACCATAGACAACATTTTTATTTCATGATCAAATGGAACATTCCCAATGTTTAGACCTAGATTTAATTTTTTTCACAGTGAAGTTTTAAACATGGATGTAGAATATTGATAGTCTACTTTAAAAGTCTATTATTAAACTGTTTTCATAAGCAGTGTGATAGAAATCTTAAACTTTCATATGTTTTTGACCATTTAGTTGGGGGCATGGGGTCATATACAATAAAGCTAGAGCTCTAGCAGTTATACTCTATTCTCACACCTAGTATCATCAGAAATGCTACATCTTTAAACCATGTTCACCTCAGAAGATGCAGTGAAGAGATTATGACTCTTAGATTTCTCTACAAGACACATAACTTTCATCTACTCATGCATACATAATAAGCATCCTCTCTCTTAGGAAAACTTATATTACCTAATTCTTAATTTGCCAAAATGGGGTTTTCTTTAACAATCATGCTTTACTGGCATCTAAGGGTAGTCAGAAGTCTATAACCCTACATTCCTCTATTTTGGTTGAGCTCAATAGGCAGCTGAACTGTAGTTTGGATACAAACTACAGCAATCCTCACCACTAGGAAAAGCAGAGGAGATGGGTCCGAAGATGGAGGCCAGAGACAAAGCCAATACAGGAGAAAATGAGTGTGAGGCCTAGAAAAGAAATTAATTATATTCTCAGTTCTCAAGAGTCACAGTGCTTGGTTATGGGTCACTGCATCTGCTTCCATCAGTTACTGGATGTCGGTTCTATGATGGCAATTAAGGCAGTCACTAATCCCATTAAAGAGGAAGATCAGTCTTGATACAGGGGGAGGGGCTTGGTATGCCTCAACTTGATATGCCAAACTTCCCAAGGAAGGCCTTACCTCCTCTGATGAGTGGATGGGTGATAGGAATGAGGAAAGGTGGGGTGCAGGAGAAGGGGAGGGAGGGGGTTGGTATGTAAAATGAAAAATAATTTTTAAATAAAAAAATAAAGGTTAAAAAAAGTCACAGTGTGCCACTTGGGGTCACAGAAGAAGCATTAGCATCACCAGGAGGCAGAATATAAGAGGAAAGGGAGAGGTAGGAGCACAGCCACTAGGCAAGTCAGGGTGAAAACTTTAGTATTGGATGTATGAGTAATTTCTGTGCGCATTAGAGCATGAGTTGAACTTTGTCATGTACCTGGTCCTGACATAGTTAAGGAAGAGGAAGATTGCCCCTGGTAAGTATGAGCCGGATAAGGGGTTATTATTCTGTATGAACTAGATTACATATCAAAGGCACACCTCACTTTAGGCTTCTGATTATTATATTGGTGAGAATCTTTCCAGATTGGATGGATGGTTCTTTGGTTTGGTTTTTATGCTTTAGGAAACTAAAACATCACACACACACACACACACACACACACTATATAATTATATATATATATATAATTATTAGTTCTGAGAACATAGCTCTTAAGTAGCTTACAAGTTAATTGAATAGTATATACCTGGCACACATCAGAATGCACAAAAATTTAAGTGTGCTAATTATTTATACATAGACACAAATTGTACATGTAGTTTATGTAATATTTCCACATACCGACTCAATTTTGGAAATGTGATTAGTATTCTTAATATGAGGCAAATTTTGGTATCTATCAAGGAGATGGCACTTGTATTTAATTGCTTAATTTAAGAATGCTCAAAGTCCAGATTCGGGAATTCTCATGAAAACTGTCAATATATATACACTATTGTTTTCATAATGCCACCAAGATAAGATTGAAAACCTTATGATAAATGCTTTAATCTAAAATAAAATGGCATTTTATTTCATACTTCTTAGATTGTATGTATGTATGTATGCATGAATGCATGCATATACACAAAAAAGCTATGAGTTTCTGAATGCAGATTGTATTGTAGACATACTGCAGAAATCTAAAGCATTATGAAGTTTGTGAAGCCAAGCAAGTAGAGGTGTTATTTAGAATGATAGCTATTATAAATGAATGACTACTACATGCTTTATATTACATTCTTTTCATGTGTTATTTTTCATGTAGTCACTGATATTATGTAAATACTATTTTCCCCAACCTCATTGTGAGGACCCCAAGGCTGAGCAAAGTCATTTCCATGTGCAAAACCACACTGGTTGAACCTAGTTATATTCATATTTATAACCAGCTTTGTTCAGTACCAGAGATTTTGCTCAAAAAAAAAAAAAAAAAAACTGAGACACACATATGCTAAAATTCAATAGCAACATTAAAGCATTGGTCAGCCAGGACAGGCAGCTAGATTTTGCACCTCTATTACAAAATATGAAAAGAACAATTTTTACCTAAGCAGCTCATAAAAGAGTTTAGCAGTAAGGAAGTGTACATGTATTTTAAGCCAGGTGTAGACTTCATTAGAGAACTATGTCCTCCAGAAGGCAAATTTCCCTCCAATGATGAGCTTAGCCTTTTGCCTTTATTGTGGACACTTGAAAGAAGAGAATATGGCAGTCTCACTGTTTATGTTTCTTCAAATGAATGTCATGCATTTTTCTGTAGTGTGACAAAGTCATAAAAATACTGTTATGATTCAGTTAGGAAATGGATGATGTCCCTTCAGTCTGCTTTCCTTCCTGTTCATCCTTTGGCTCCAAATGAAACAACAGCCCAGTGTCTGAAAGCCAAAGGTGTGAAAACAATGGCCAAGGTGAGTGAAAATTCCTGATGCTGAAAATACCACAAAGGAAAGGAAATAAAAGAGGCTGAGTGCACAGACAACATGGAAAAGGTCATCCAAACTTGATATAGCTGTGTCATTCTCAGCTGTAGACAGGAGCCATCAGAAGATTTCCAGAGTAAGAACTGACACAGAGGATAAGGGTGAATGTAAAGCTAGCACTTTTCATAGAGCCGAGAAGACTAGCCTTTCTTCTGGGATTTTTTGTTTGACCTTACTCTCTGACATCCAACAGTGTGGCCTGTTTGGTTTTCAGTGGTATTTGTTGATTGTGGAGAAGATTTAGAACTTGAGTTGGAAGGAAACACATAGGAAAGCAAGGTCAGTGCACTGTCTCTTTGCTATTCTCACTTGGCTCTGTGTCAATATCAGCTGAGCTTTGGACTGCAGAAGAAAGCCCTGGTAGGGCAGAGCACATCATGCAAAACTAAAAATGTTAAAGGTGTTTTAACAGAAGGTATAACCTACTTTGTAGCTTTAGAAGGTTGTATCTGTATCTGTCCATCTATCTATCTATCTATCTATCTATCTATCTATCTATCTATCTATCATCTATCTGTGTGTTTGCATAGCATGTATATGTTTATATATGTATAAACATAGGTTATTTTAGATTCTTCTCAATTCCTTAAAATTCTTGGAGAGTATCTACCATTCTATCTAAAAGAATGATTGTACATCCCCACAGTGTATTAAGAAAGAGAATTAGGGTGATGATGCAATTAACTGTAATTTTAAATAAAAACACAGAATTAGACTCTGGACCCTTAGTATTAATGCAGAAAGCATTTTTAATTTCCATGTGTGACTTACAATTCCCATCAACTTCTAAACCTCACACACATACCACATCATTAGCTATACTCCTGTAACAGAAAGTGCCACATGAAAGTCTCTGAAAGATACTGATGATGGGAAAATGAAAAAGGCATTTGCTAAAACGCCACTGTAGGTCCTGCTTGCTTATTAGACTTTAAAAAATTCTACCAAAACATATGCATTTTCTCACAAGAAATCATTTCTCAAAGCTACCAGGCATGTCAGTCCCACCATGAGTTTATTTCTAATACACATTTTCTAGTGCTGTTTAAAAAACAAACAAACATACAAAAAAAACCAGATTTCTTGTTCCACCTTTCACCTGAGCCAACATAGTAAACACACATTAATGACACCTTTAGCTTTATTTCTAACGACATCAAATTGATGACCAGACACACCACATCCTTCATTAGGTAGGTCAAAAGCTGAAAGAGCTCTTTGATTGTAATACGATGAAAGATTTATTAACAAACATGGATTCAGCTAAATTGTGGTATTGGCAGGTTTATGAGATTGTCTGTCCCCAGCTGGCAGGTGGGGCTTACAGACTGCTGTGGGAATGAAAACATCAGATCCTTTAGTTTAGTACAGAATGATCTAATTACCGCCTATCCAAGGGCTGCACAGGGGCCAGGATGTCACAACATTTCTTTGGAACTGCCAGATCCTAATGGGCAGAAAGATACATGTGATACACTTTGTGAAACAAAGATAAATTAGGGTAAGTAAGATGAAATAAACTAGGGTCTAATAGAAGTAATCTTACTAATCACACCAGAGAGAAAGAAGGGAGGATGAAGGGAAGGTCCCAGAAAATACCAGGTTACTTGCAGGTGGCACGGGATCCCTAAGATCATCTCATAAAGAGTGTACAGAGAAGCTTTCTATTATTAATAACTTGTTCATTAGCAGTTCTTTGCATGTATGTAATGTATTCAAATTGTTCTTATTGCCATACCCACTCCTGTATCTCACCTACTCCTGTCAGTATTGATTCTTCCCAAATAATCTCTTTCCTGTGCGTAGGACATGGACATATATGTATGACTGAAGGTAGAAAGGCACAGGGGTAGGCCCTTAGCATTGGCAATGATTCAATACCATTTACTTCACTGTGGATAGAGTTAGGAAATGTAAATAGATCACTCAAACAGTAAGTCACAAACAATGGTTTCATTTGAACTCATATTTACTTAAATGAAATTACAAAATATTTTTAAGAACTTGTCAATTTTCAGGTGTTAATAAGGACATCTGTCATCATAAACTTCAAGAGAAAAGTATGACCTTGAAAGAGTACTTGACATCAAATAATAAAAATGTTTTCCTTGGAGTGTGTTTGTCCATGTAAGAAGAAATCCATGAGCAGGTGTATGACTGATGTGATTCCCTCCTTTTCACAGTTTGAGATCCAGCTACTATACTAAGCCAGGTTCCATGTATGCTACATATACACAACATCTCATCTTTGAAAAACATATTATAATAACAGTAATTTCCAAACCAATTTTATCAGCTAGCCATTTTGTCACTTTGTCAGTTCAGATGATCAGAAGGAAGCAGTTCTGGCATGTAGACATGTTGATAGCAGGCTTCAGGAACGAAGTGGGTTCTCTGCATTCAGTTAGTGATTTTATTATGAAAATGACAACAGGGCTGGAAAAATGGCTGAGTAAAGTGTTTGCCACCAAACCTAATAATCTGAGTACAATCTCCCAGGCCCACAAAGTGAAAGGGAGAAATGAATACTACAAGTAGTTCTCTGACTCTACACTCATACTGTGACATACACATAGATGTGCACACACAAAAGACATGAATAAATGTATTTTTAAATCAATAACAATTTTACTCCTGTCATGTGATCAAATAAAGAAGCATATGAAAGACAAACTATAAAACATGCTCATAGGATCTAACCATGGGTTGGTTGACATGGCCTGACTGGGGGCATTTTGCTGAAGAAATGAGGCTGGTGGCTAAAAATAAAGGGATTAGAAGAGGGATTTTTAAAATTATTTTTAAGATGATGCAACTTACTGAATTGCATTTGATGAATAAGTTCTGTTTCTAGTGGTGAGAATGTTGTAGAGACTTCCATAAGTGATAAGAGCTCAGATGAGGGCTGTGGTAGGTAGGAGGATGAGGAAGGAGTTTGGAGTGGGTGGAAAATGGCAGTCCTAGAGAGAATGCAGAGAAACTTCAGAAAAGTCATCCGAGATCTCAGGTAAGAAGCACAGAGAGGACTTTTTATGTATGATTGTGTGGGATATTTAGGGTCTTGTGGAGGATTTTTACTGGCTCAATATCAAGCATAGAAATGAATTTTGAAGAACTCTTCAGACATGAAATGGATAATGAATTAGTTACTAATTACCATTCACCAATAAGGGCTAAGAGCTAACTAAAACCATATTTCTCAGCATGAAATAAACACACCATGTCATTACACTCCCTATAACCTAACCTCTGGTCAAATCACCTAGAGTGTCATAACTTAATGATGCTTCACAGTACCTATAAATCCCCTTAACTCACGTATTTATTGTAAGGAAATGTCAAGAGTGTTTTGTTCCAACTGTTTGCATGCCATGTGGCTTTTAAACAATAGTATTGAATTTCTAGAAAATAAGCAGGGTTTGTATGTCTAAATTAGTACCACAAGCACTCTCTTCTAATACTACACAGTTATCCAGCTCTGGAAAGTGCCCAGGGATAAACAAAACTTATTTCCTCCCTCTATCTCTCTTCAACACTGACTTTTGCAAAGGATAAGTATGCAGCAAGATCTTGGTTTGCTGAGGAGACAAAAGCACCTTTAAAATCTATAACTGGTCAGATTGTAGAGATTAAAAGACTGTAGAATGCTCAGGTCAATCTCAATGAGACTTGTATGTCACATACTATTCTCCCAAGTCTCAGGGATCATCGTAGAAGACAGGGGAAAAAGATTATAAGACCCAGAAGTGGTGGATCACTAAAAGTGCTTTCTGGATACAGCAGGTTATTTTCACATGGGAACTCACAGCCGATAAGAGACAGCATACACAAAACCTGTGCTAGCTCGAGCCAGACCAAATCCCATGATGGAGAGGGAGGTGAGCATGAAGTGCCACTTCTAAATGAGGAGATATTGATGACTAATAGCTCCTGGGAGACTCCATTTTCCTTAAGTATTTATGCCCTTGTTATCTAAGCATACCCTGGGTGAAAGGTCACAAGTCCAAGAATATATGGATAACACAAATTAAACTACATGTATTTTTAGACAACAAAACAGAACTACAGTTAGGTAGAAGGGGAAGGGGAAGTTGATCTGAGAGGAATTAGGGCTTGGGGACAGTAAATATGATCAAAATATATTATATAAGGTTCTCAAAGAACAAATTTTAAAAGGGTAACAAATACCAATGATTTGGGGGAGAGTAAATCCTTATAAACTGTACAAATGTAAATTAATCAGCTAATATAGAAATCAGCCAGGCATTGGTGGCGCATGCCTTTAATCCCAGCACTCGGGAGGCAGAGGCAGGTGGATCTCTGTGAGTTCTAGGCCATCCTGGTCTCCAGAAAGAAAGTGCCAGGATAGACTCCAAAGCTACACAGAGAAACTCTGTCTCGAAAAACCAAAAAAAAAAAAAAAGAATGAAAGAAAGGAAGGAAGGAAGAAGTCAATCAATCAATCAATCAATCAATCAATCAATCAATCAATCAATCAATCAATGTGGAGTTCCTGAGAGAAGTCAAAATATAACATGCGTCAGTTATACTATCATGACAACTTTCTGGAAGGAATCTAAACCACCATACTATACATACCTATACATCGATGATTTTTTTGTTGTTTGTTTGTTTTTCATCCTACGTGTGATAATATATGAAAGGTTAAAGAAATTGTGGGATGTGAATCAAGTTCAGTTTTGTTCATACAAAAGAGTGAAAATATGGCATTTTTAGGAAAATGTATATAACTGTAGACCATATTAAGTAAAATAAGCCAGGTTTTCTTTCACAGAATTTGTTGTCCTATCTAAAAATGTTTTTATATATACAAAGAGAAAAAAGTCAAATTTCATGGGCCACATTGAATTTGCCGCCTATTGCAAACACATTAGGAACTTTTGAGAGCAACTCTTAGGAGGTACTACAAATGTGGGGTGTAACTGCAACCTGGTTTGCAAATGTACCCTCTATAAACTATCCCAGTTCCATGTGTCCCTTTCTAAGAAAAAAGAAAGCTTGTTAAATAGAGTCCTCTGGCTTGACTCCTAAGTCCCTAAACTAGTTAAGAGTCCTGTTCACTGATTAGCACAGTTGGGTGCCACTTAACAGCCTAGCCTTTCACTCAGAGCCTACATCCCCTGCTTGACCTTAGGACAACCGCCATTTTCAGTCAAATGTTTAATTCCTACAACTAAGGCATGAGGACACCAGATAAGAGGGAAGGATTTTCATTTCTGAAAACAAAACGCCTAGGTCAATTTGTCCCAATTGTGTCTGCACAAGCCTTATTATATGGACTGTGATTTCAAGGGGATGAAAGCTGTGAACTCTCAGGTCACTTGTAAACTGATCACTCCCCTGCTTCTCCTCCTCTTGCTTTTAAGTGGTTTGAGGCTGGTAAATTGAAACCTGAAGAAACACAGAGCTCATATCCCAGGGACCTCCAGAGCAAACCTGGACTTTGGCTGATTTGCTATAGGAAGTAACTGCTTACTTACCCCCATAATTAACACCACAAGCTAATCCTTGGAAGATAAAATACAGAAGGTCAGATGTAAAAATCACCTATAGAAGAATTTTTTACCTAAGTATTACTTTTTAGTAGCTCTTATGACTACTTCACCCTTGAAACACTTGGGCGTGATTTCTAAAAACATTTTTCCTCATAGACAAGGAAGAAGGACTGGGCAACATACCACAGAGGTGACCCTAGCAGATGCCCCAATTAATTAATGATGACATAGCATAGGTCATCTCAAAACTGTATTGGGATGTAAAACATACAGTTCATTTGATGGCATTAACTTCAACAAACTTAACTGTGTTCTATCATTCAATGTAGAGAGTAAGCTTCCTGATTTGGATACAGATATTTACTTTTTATCAAATAAAGTCCAATCCTCCTCTCTCATTAGTATTTGAAAATTTCATGCATATATATTTTGTTCAAATCCTTTCCCCATTTCCTATCCTCATATTCCTTCCCCATCCCCCACAGCTTTCTCTCCCAACTTCATATGCTCATTTTAAAAACTTACTGAGTCCTCTCCATGCTGCCTGGGTGTACTGGAACATGGGTGTATTGGAACATGGTTAGCCTTTCAGAGACCCCCATCTCTGAAGAAAAGACAGAAGCTATTGACTGAAAAGAGTTCTTTTGCTAGAGTTAGGACTTCATGAGCTTCTCCACAATCTACAATGAAACTTTGGCTGCTTTTGATATTATACAGTTCTTGTACACACAGTCACAGCTGCTGTGAGTTTATAATGTGACATAGCCTTGTCTTGTCCAACAAAGGCTGTTTTTCTGTGGGTATCCCTTAGTCCTATTTCTTATATTCATCCTGTATCCTCTTTTGAGATGATCGCTGAGGAGAGGGTTGTGCTGTAGATATTCCAATTAGAGCTGAAAAATCCCACATTTTCTTATTCTCTACAGAATGTGCAGTTGTCGGTCTCTGTACTGGCTACCATCTACTGCAAAAAGAAGGTTCTTCAATAAGGGTTGAAAGGGGCACTTATCTATGAGAATAAAGAACTTAGAGGATGGTTTAATACCATGTTGATTTAGCAGAATAATAGTATTCATTTCTCCCTTAAGGTCTATGACCTAGGCAGTAAGCCAGACTTCAAATTGTACTACAAAGCTATAGTAATGAAAACAGCATCATGTTGGATTAATAGGGGACACATTGATCACTAGAACACAATCAAAAACATATATAAGGCCACACTCATACTGCCATTTAGTTTTTAATAAGGTCAAAAATAAACACTGAAGAAAAGTCAGCTTCTTCAACAATGGTGCTGGTGAAACTAGATAGCAATGTGTAGAAAAATGAAATTAGACACTTCTTATTCATCCTGCACAGAACTCAACTACAACTGAATCAAGTACTTCTAAATATGACCAGATACCATGGACCTGTTAGAGAAGGTAGTAGGAAACACACTTCAACTTAAGAGCACAGGAAAGAACTTTCTGAGTAGGACTCTAGGAGAGCAGGCCTTAAGACTGACAGTTAGCAAAAAAAGGAGCCCAGGAAACTTACAGGCTTCAGCACAGCACAGAAATTCATTCAAGTGAAGAGGCAGCCTACAGAGTAGAAGAAATATCTTAACCATCTATCCATCAGAGGCTTGGTGGTCAGATAAGCCAAAAAAAAAAAAAAACACATATCAAAAAACAAACAACTTAATCATTTTGGTTCAAAAATATGTAACTTAACATAGAAGTTCTCAGAAACAAGAAATACACATAACTGGGAAATATTATTAAAATGTTCAACATTCTTAGTCATCAGAGAAATACAAATTAAATTAAAACCCCTTTGAGATTTTACCTTACTCCAGTCAGAAAGGCAAGATTTTTTTTTTTTTTTTTTTTTTGGCTGCAGATATCAGCAGATTTCTTGCAGATTTTTTTATTTGAATTAGAAACAAGATTGTTTTACATGACAATCCCAGTTCCCTCTCCCTCCCTTCCTACTCTTTACTCCTCCTCCCCCCCAACTAAAACCCTACCTATCACATATCAAAAGGCAAGATTTGTTTTTAAAAAAAGGAGAATGAAAGGGCTAGAAATACGGATTAGCCATTAAAAGCACTTGTTGCTCTCCCAGAAAACTCCATGTCAGTTCCTAGGACAGACATCAGGAACCTCACAGCCACCTATAACTCCTGCTCTAGGAGATCTGATGCCTTCTGGCCTCTACTGATACCAGCATATAACTACCTGCAGACATGTACACCTATACATAATTAAAAGTAAAAATATCAATTGACAAAAAGGCATATGGGAGTGGAGTGAGAACACTTCTTCACTACTTGTGGGAGTTCAGATTTGTGAAGCTTGTATGGAAATCAGTGTGTAGTTTCTTTATAAAGCTCAAAATTTATCTATGATAGGATCTACCTCAACCACTCCTAGGCATATAGCTAAAGAAACCTATCTCCTACTACAGAGATTCTTGGTTACCCATGTTTATTGCTGCTTTATTAACAATGGAAAGGAAATGAAAACAACTTAGATGTCTAGCAACTAAACAGATAATGAACATATTATCCAACTGTTAAATGGATGGACCCAGAAATAATCATTCTGTGTGAATGCACTCAGACTAAGAAAGACAAATGTTTCATGTTCTGCCTCAAATGAATGTGGATGCTAGATTGAATCTTTAAACATATATGTTGAAATTGGAGTACCTATAGAAGGCAGGAAAATAAAAGTGGCCCTTGTAGAAAAAATTCAAGAAAACAGATATTCAGTTAATACAAAGAAGAAATGGTAAACAGTGAACCAGGAAGGATTAAGTGGATAGAGAATAGGAGAGTAAGTATACAGGAGATTATAAATAGCACTAAATATCTTTGGGAATGCCATATGGAAATCTATAGCTGTAGAAACCTCCTGAAATGCATAAAATTATATAGACAAAAATTTAAGTGAAGTTAATCTATAATTGAGGAACAATGCCTCCCCCAGACACCACTGGTTATCAATGGGAAAGCAAAATAAAACAAAACAACAAAGAAAAAGGACAATACCAGATATGGGTTACTTCACTGAGTTGTTGGTCAGTGAGGTCCTAAAGACCTCCCTCCTAAAATGCTATAAGAAATTGCCATTTCTCATGGTTGCTCTCCAAAACTTGATGGAAAGACCCTGTTCCTGAAGACACCACATACTTGAGTCATAGGAATTGAAGAAATCAAGCTGGTACCAAGTTGGAATCTTCAGCTCCAGTGACTAGTTCATAGTGCTGGAAGGTTCTATGCATGTTATTTGGGAAGAAAATAATCACCAATCTTATACAACTTTGAGGTCAATGAGCTACAAAAATGACTGAGCTAGCATTATATGCCCACTGGTGCAACAGTGGTACGAATGTTATTGGAATAGTCAATGACTTTCTGACTGAAATCAAAGCTCACTCCACAAGGTGAAATTCATGTCAAGTACTGCTTAGTAAGTCAAATTCAAACACTATTTGGAGATTGCAGTCCTGAACATCTTTGTAGATGTCTTTTTCTTTCTCATTGCTATTCTCTCAGCCATACTTAACCCATACAGGTCTATACAGCCCTATGAATGTTAGAAAATATGAACCTGTAGGGATTTGTTTCCTCTGTCTGGATACCCTTACATTCTTATTCATGAGGCAAATAACTCCTTTTCTTCAAGATCCACTGATCAAGAATCGCTTTTGCTCAAGTCCTCTCATTATAGCACTTGTGAAACCCTCTTTTCTGTGTTCCCACAGGGGAACTATTAAACAGTTTTGTTCATCTATGGAGGAAAGATAATGAGGAATGGATGAAGGATGAAAAGACAACAGAGATTTTGTTCCTTGGCTTGTTTGTATTTTTGCTTCCTGAACAAACTGCAGTAAAAGTCTATGTTCACTCCTGTTAGTGTATGCATGAAATCTAACGCAGGTGGAGAGTTAAAAATTCTGTGATAGAGTAAATGAAGATAATTTGGGTTCAGTCTAGCTCCAATGAAGTCGTCAGTCTTGTCTAGCACCATGTAAAATGCTTTACCCAGAAATCATAAGTATATATAATTCAACTGTAGCTCTGCAATCTTACATGGGATGCTCTTCTCAAACTCTTTTACATAGTCCCATTTATAGAGTATTGAAGACAAATGAGGATATAGTTTTGTACAAGAATTTGGATCCTATAAAAATATCCAGTTAGCCTGAATAGATATAATATACACAAATAAATTCTATGACTTGGAAGTATAGACAGTTAACCTCAATATCTCAATTATCTTAATCCTAGTACTAATAAGAAACAAACAAACGAAAAGAATGGTCCCTATGGGAGCATTAATGTGGACAAGTTCAACTTCACTTTTTGCAGATACAAACTATACCCTTAACTCAATTTGCTTCAAGGTATTTTCCATGGCCCATAGGGGAGCCCAGTTGCGACTGTTCAGACCACATTCACCAAAATCACAAGGAAACTCTTGTATGTAGTGACAATCTCAGGTTATTCTCACACATAAGAAATCATTCCCTTTAAATTTTCTAACCCTCTGTGATGATTTGAATGAAAATGTCTCCCATAGGCCACTACTAGGAGATGTGGGCTTGTTAGAGGAAGTGTGTCACTGAGGGTGGGCTTCGAGGTTTCAGATGCTCAAGCCAGGTCCAAACACACACACACACACACACACACACACACACACACACACACACACACACACACACGCGCGCGCGCTCTGTCTCTCTGTGTCTCTGTCTCTGTCTCTTTCTCTCTCTCTCCCTTTCTCTCTCTCTCCCTGCTGCCTGCCAATCCAGATGTAGAACTCTCAGCTAACTCTCCAGCACCATGTCTGCCTGTGTGTCACTATGCTTCCAACCATGATGATAATGTACTAAACCTCTGAACTGTAAGCCAGCCTCAATTAAATGCTTTCCTTTATAAGAGTTGCCAAGTTCATGGTATCTCTTGCAGCAATAGAATACTGACCAAGACATCCTCTTTTACACATTGCTTAAATCAAACTGGGTTCTGCCACTGTCACTGCATCTGAAGAGCTCCCTATATAGTGTAAGTATCATTCTGTACCACATTTATAATTTATAAATATTTTCTTGCCTTCTCAAAAAAAAAAAAAAAAAGAAAGAAAGAAAAGAAATCATTCCCTTTAACCTGGCATTTCTTCTTTAGAATATTTGGAAATGACCACCAAGATCTGGTACAGGCTAGTTCCAACAAAATTTTCCTAACAGAATATATAAGTGCAATTTCAATGAATTAATAAAGAGACATGAAACCTGAAATGACCTTGAGGAACCCTTTTCAAAATAAAAAGCACTCTCAACGAATTAAATACATGAGGCTCAGATAATCATACATGCATGAAGATACATGATTAAGTGACTTTTTGTCTAAACTCCTTTTTGTCTATAGCTCATTTCATTGGAAGACAGGTGAATTATTTACATTGGATAGAAATCAGAGCATCAGAATTTCATATATGTGTTCTGAATGATGAGAAATGTTAGTTACAATATGAACAATGCCAACAGCATCTTGTTTTAGCTAAATATAGGTTTAGTGAAGCCAAACTGGATAAGGGATATTTGTTTAATTCATATAGCTAAATAAAACTACCACATAAAGTTTTAATCTTAAAATATCTCTAGTAACTCTATAAACAATAACATACATGCAAAGTACAAAAATGGCAAAACAATGTTTTAATTCATTAGAGATCACTTTATACAGTTTTACCACTTAGGTAGGAGCTATCAAGACACCAGTAACTTGTGAAAATTATTTTCATAATTTATTACCAAATATTTTGTGTTTTCTCTTTATATTTAAAAAAAACATGTATTTCCCATTCAGCAAAATCATGGTACTACACACCTTATTTGCCAAACATTTATTTCACCATCAGTGTCACCCCAATATCCTGGGGATCTACATGTCCCCTGCTTCTGCTAGAGCTACAATTTCATTCCAGGAAGTGACATGTTAGAATTCTTATTCTGTCAGGCCCGGGTAGCATAAACTCCATGTCAGCCCAGTCTTTGTCTCTGTGAGTTCATCAGCTAGAATCTACCACAGGAAGATCTATTCCAAAAGGCCTTTCTACTATCCACTCCTCTTCCAGGAATCCCACCTGTAAATCCAGATTTCTTTAGGGGCTTCTCATCACTGACAAACCATGGTAAGATATTTGTCTCCTTCCACTCATGATCTGCTTCCAGCTGTGTGTAAAGGCACATCCAAACACAACATAATGAAAATGGTTGGGAACAAAACAATTGAAAACAGCAAGAAAAAAATGGCTTATAATACACAGAAGAACCATGGTAAAACTAGCATGGCAAAAAAGTGCCATTTTCTTAGAAACATTCCAGCCAGAAGGCAATAGGATGGCATATGAAAATTCCAATATCAACTAAGAATAGTACATCCAGAAAAACTAACTGAAAAATTAAGGCAATCTAAA